>NC_080574.1:33785000-35047500 GCF_029962835.1 Magnolia sinica | reverse complement strand
AGTGTGTTATACCTATAATGTACTGGATATATCTATTCTAGTAGGCGACTATAAGAGAGTGCGGATTCTCCCATTGTAACACGAAAGGGGGGGGTGAAGTGGGACGAGGATGTGATTTAGTAGTAGAATCAGTTTGATCTGCCAATAGATCAACAAGTCAATGAATGAATTGATCATAAACTTAAAATAGTAGCTTCCTCTTCTTTAATATGCAACATGTTGTTGCCTTAAATGTATCTTACAAATCATACCACCTCTAGATTTACCCCAACATCCTTAAAATGCTACTTATTATTTTCATTGGGCCCCTGCACCTCCAGATCTGCAATAAGGAAAGATCCACTTTTGATTGTCATTGTTGGCCCTTGGCACCCCTGTAACACCACATTAACCATTGATCTTGGCAAAATATGTCTTCTTTGCCCTCTCTGTGAAATCTTGGCCATATGTCTTAGATCTCAACTCTCTACAGTTTATACTGTAAGCATGCATCGAATTCCAATATTTAAAACCTTACATTATCTTTTTAATATTGTTGTTAAATTTGTACAACTCTTACCCCTTTCTTCAGCCTACCGCTGCTATCAAGACAATAGCTTGTACTAAAACTTACCTCTAATTTAATAATATATTATTTTGATGCTTTAAGTTTACACACCGTTTCATGTATATTTAAATAGCATTGAACCCTGCTCCATTGGTATCATCATCTGTAATCTAACTGGATTTTGATTTTGCCCATTCAAATCGTAAGTGGCATTGGCCATGGTACAATACATAGCTTGAGCAGATAACCTTGAAACGGTCGAGTGTTTTTTATTTTTCAAGAAATGAGATTGTGGGCAAGCATGGTGAAATAGATAGCAGTAAATTGTCATGTTTATCATAACTGACCCAATTGGAATTGGAGGACTATTGGAGGATAGAAAAAATCCTTGCCAGAAGAAGACTTGAGATTTTGTAAAATCTAGATAATTGTATTATATGAGGTTGGCACGATATGTTCATGAATTAACTCAAAATATTGACCGAATAAATAATGTATGATCTGGTGATAGTTAAGTAGATGAGACATTTAATAAGCTGATAATATATAGTCGGGTTTGGAAGGAGGTCACCATATTTTTCATTCAAACGTATATTTTGTTCCATATGAAATGAGGCAGGTCGAGATCTAAGATTACCACTATCTGTGAGGATGTCAAGAGCATACTAGTATTGGATTAATAATTTTTTTTAGATGAGTGGGTCACCTCAATGCCTAGAAAGTATGTTAAATGATCAATATCTTTAATGTGAAACTTGATATGGAGAAAGACTTTGAATGCAAAAATGACATAAGAATCATTTCTTGTCAGGATTATATCATCAACATAAACAAGCACCACGGTGAAGCTAGTTCCATTTAAGCATGTGAAAAATGAATAATTCAATAATGATTAGTGATATCCAGCTTCTTTGAGCATAAAGAAGAATTTCTCAAACTAGTTCCATGAAGCGTGTTTGTGGCCATAAAGTGACTTGTGGAGATGACAAATGCGTCACTCCCCCTATTTTGAGAAATTGGGAGGAAATGACATCTAAACTTCTTCATGTAAATTTCCATAAAAAATGTGTTATTAATGTTGAGTTGGTAAAGTGTCCAACGAGGAATGGCAGCCACTGTCAAAAGGTAGTGAACAATAATAAGTTAGGCAATGGGTGCGGACCTCTTATGATAATCTAAACCTATGGTTTGATTGTAATCTTTTGTCACCAAGCATGCCTTAAAGTGTTTAACAGTACCATCATCATGATATTTAACTTTATACACTCAATTGCAGCCAATAGATTTCTTCCCTGAAGGTGAATGTTGCAAGGTCCAAGTATTGTTTTGCTCCGAAGTTTGAATTTCTATTACCATTATTTCGTGCTAATAAGAGAATTTTACAACTTGAGAGAAAAATGTTAGCTCATAATAAAAAGATGTAGCAGAAAAAAGAGTTAGATAATTAAGAGAAAAATAATTGTATGAAAGAAAATTAGACATGGAATATAAAATATTTGAAGAGGGCAATGAATGAGATAAAATAGGAGAGAATGAGGGTAGAAGGGTGAGATAAACATAGTTGTTGAGGTAGATAGGCTCAGTTTGGTATGGTTGAAGTGACGAGGACCGGGTGTGGTGCAGTGGTTAAAGGTTGAGGACTATGAGATTCTGGAGTGCCAATGAGAGGATTAGTTGAGTGATCATCTTGACATCGTTCAACGATAAGTATAGGGATAATGGGAGATGATGAATCAAGTATGGTATTAGTGTCTTAAAAGGTGTGAACATCATCTCGCAACCAAAGGCATGCATACAAATGTGTCTTGTGATTTGTTGGCGATTTAATTTAATGCATATAGGATAGACTCAAAATAATGTGTTTGAAAGACTTAGAGTTGCCACTAGCTAAGGAATACCTAAAATTTATGATCAACTATACCCGTAGAATCATTGTGGATTAAGAAATCAAAGACTCTCCAACTTAAAATGACTCTTGGATAAGATCTGCAATCAAGAATTATAGGGATGGACCTCAGTTATGGTGAGGGAAGGGGGTTAGGCACCCTTAACTACCTGCGCTTGCACACGATCTCTACATGGTAGAATTTAGGATTTGCTAGGGATTTTTAATATTTCAGAAGACCTTATATTAGTAAACTACTCTCGTTACCAATGGTGTCAAGATCCGGCTAGTAAGCCACTATTCCCCCAAATCACCACTAAGGTGATTGCAATGTCTCGACCTAGAGCGTGTTTGGAAGAGATGGTAGCTATTGAGAAGAGAAAACTAATGCAATGGATGAAAGATACAATAATATATGTTGATAACTAAATATATTACTCACTCAAATTACTTGCTAAGGATATCACAACGTCTCAACTTAGGGTAAACTTAAGGTGATTTTTACTAATAAGAGTAAACAAATGCAACACACAGATGATCGAAAATGGTGGTTTAAGAAAACTTTAGCATTTCATATACTAGGATTTGAAAATTCGACAAGGTGTAAAGTATGTAACCAAGAATCACTCAAACTATGAGCGAGGGGGTATGAGAAGAGGGATATACAAAACATGAATAGAAAAAATAAAAGAAGATGGTTGAATTGTCAACTATGCACCTGGAGATGTGGGGAAGGAAATGAGAGTTAGGGCACTCCTTGTAAAGGAGATGACCATAGATCTTCGATCTCGACCCTTGCTACTCCTAATAAGTTCAATACCTCTCATATATCCTAAGGAGTTACTCCCCTTATGAGTAAACACAATTATAAAGCTCCTTATGGATCTCACTCTAGATGGTTAAGTCTATGAAGAGCAACCCACTTTGATATTAATTGAAATTGTGTAGATTGTTTACCACAACACGCAGAAGCTTGGCGAAGCTTAGAATTATGGCTAAATCCTAGAGAGAGGTAAATAGGACCACTTAAAAATTCTTACCTACTTAAAATAATTTACTAATTTAAACTTAGAAGGGAAATAACACTTAGGCTTGTTGAGATGTGGAGCCACATATGGGGGCCGCACAACCGGTCGTGGCCCCTGCTCGACCGATCGTGCAGCCCCGATGACTAGTTGTGGACTGGCTCACTCAAAGTCCAGTGAGCATCATTTTTTAGGTTCTGAGGTGCTCGACCGGTCATGGCCCATGTTCGACCGGTCGTGTAGTCTACTCGACCAGTCGAGTTTACGCAGATTTATTTCCGGATTTGATGTGGACTGCAAAAATTTGAGTCAGTTTTCGCAAGTGTGTGAAAGGGAAGTTGCCTAAACTATAAATAGGTGTCCGTAGGGTTTTTCTAGCAAATGAAAAATAATTCTAAGGTGTTAGTAAAGGGTTTTCTCTGTATTTTCAAGGGAGAGGTTAGAATATTGCCTTGTAATCTTCATTTTTCTTCATAGTAGAAGTTTGCATCCATGGTTTTTTTTATCCTAGTTTGGGGTTTTTCACGTATATCTTGTCTTGTGGTTTATTTAGATTGATTGAACATGTTTCTAGTTTATATTTCTTCTTACTTATCATTTGTGGGTGAGACCGGAGATTGGATCTCGGTTCACTGCATTGTTGTCATGCTGCACAACAACTAGTATCAAAGCTATTGGTTTAATTCTATTGGGAGTAATGACGGAAGAAGGGAAGACTAGAATTGAAAAGTTTGATGGTTCAAACTTTGCCTTCTAGAAGATGCAGATGGAAGATTATCTATATCAGAAGAACCTCTATATTCCTCTAGGAGGAAAAGAGAAGAAACCAGAAAAGATGACAGATGATGAATGGTTTTTACTGGATAGGAAGG
Source organism: Magnolia sinica (assembly GCF_029962835.1). Taxonomy (NCBI): domain Eukaryota; kingdom Viridiplantae; phylum Streptophyta; class Magnoliopsida; order Magnoliales; family Magnoliaceae; genus Magnolia; species Magnolia sinica. The sequence continues at coordinate 35,043,171 of NC_080574.1, read as the reverse complement.
CTTTAGGAACGATCCGACTCTCTTTGTCTAAGAACGTCGCCTTCAACATATCCAAGGAGAAAACTAAAAGAATTAATAAAAGCCCTAGCCACCATGTATGAAAAACCCTCTGCGTCCAACAAGGTTCATCTTATGAAACATCTATTCAACATGAAGATGTCAGATGGTGGGAGCGTGGCTGAACATCTAAACGAGTTCAATACACTCACGAGCCAATTAAAATCCGTTGGCATTATTTTTGAGGATGAGGTTAGGGCTTTATTAATCTTGTCTAGCTTACTAGACAGTTGGGATGGTTTGGTGATTGCTGTGAGCAATTCTTCAGGGTCGACAAAGCTGAAATTTGATGATGTGGTCGGTCTAATTCTCAGCGAAGAATCAAGAAGAAAGGCATCATGAGTTTCAAGGGATTCAGGGAATGCTTTAAACGTTGAAGGAAGGGGAAGATCGCTGAACAAAAGAGACAATAAACATGGGCGTTCTAAGTCGATGAAGAAGTCAAAGGGACCGAAAGACAAAGACGGGTGTTGGCATTGCAATAAGAAGAGGCACACGAAACGTTATTGCAGGGCGCTCAAGAAACAAGAAGGAAACTCTCAAGGTGGGAAGGATTCAGTGAATCTATCTGAGGAGAGTGATATAGAAGCGTTGATCTTGTCTCTTGATGTAAGGAATAAGTCTTGGGTTATAGACTCAGGTGCTTCATTTCATGCCACTTTATGTAAGGAAATTCTGGGTAATTATGTATCAGGTGACTTCGGGAGAGTCTACTTGGGTGATGATGAGCCATGCAGTATTGTTGGAAAGGGGGACGTTCATGTAAATCAGAAAAACGAAATAACTTTGAAATTGAAGGATGTCAGACATGTACCGAGTTTGAAACGTAACTTGATCTCAGTGGGGCAGTTGGCCAATACTGGTTATGTGACGACATTCACCAATGATTCCTGGAAGATCACAAAAGGTGCCTTGGTGATATCTTGAGGCAAGAAGGAAGGTACTTTGTACATGACTTCAGGATCATATAGTTCAGTTGTAGTCGCATCAACTGGAGTGAATGGGCAGTTATGGCATCAGAGGTTGGGACATATGAGTGAGAAAGGGATGAAAGTACTATTGTTAAAAGGGAAGCTACCGGAGCTGAAGTCTATTAACTTAGAATTCTGCGAGGACTGCGTGTATAGCAAGCAGAAAAGGGTAAGCTTCAAGAAGACGGGACGCGCTCCAAAGATGCATCTGTTAGAGCTTATACACACTGATTTGTGGGGACTGGCACAGGTATCATCTCTTGGTGGCTCACGTTATTTTGTTTCCTTTATTGATGATGCTAGTAGAAAACTGTGGGTCTATTTCTTAAAACATAAATCTGATGTATTTGATGTATTTAAGAAGTGAAAAGTTATGGTAGAAAATGAAACAGGTAAAACAGTTAAATGTCTTAGATCTAATAATGGAGGAGAGTACTATGATAAGAGATTTGAGGAGCATTGTGCAGCAAATGGAATTAAACATTAGAAAATGATTTTAGGGACACAGCAGTAGAATGGTGTGCTGAGCGCATTAACAAGATTATCCTTGAGCGCGCCAGGAGCATGAGGTTACATGCAGGGTAGCCCAAGACCTTTTGGGTAGATGCTGTGAATACTGCCACATATTTCATCAATAGAAGTCTCTCAGCACCATTGAATGGTGGGTTACTAGAAAAAACGTGGACTGGGAAAAAAGTGAACCTTGCACATCTTAAAGTGTTCGGTTACACTTCATATGTTCACATTGATGCAGAGCACAAAAACAAGCTGGATGCAAAGTCCAGGAGGTGCACGTTTATAGGCTACAGGCAGCATGATTTTGGCTACAGGTTTTGAGATGCAAAAAATAGGAAAATCATCAGAAGCAAGGACGTAGTCTTTAATGAAAAAGTGATGCATAAGGACAGTGGGCAGGAAAATAAGGCTGAGAAAAAGGAATTCGTAGAGTTGGAAGAGTTACCAGACATTGGTGTTATAACGCCACAGGATGATCATGCACAGGAGCATTATGAGGTAAAGCCGCATACACCGATTATGAGGAGGTCAAGTCAGGAGAGGAGACCCACGGTCCAATACTCACCCTCCTTACATTATCTACTGCTGACAGATAATGGTGAACAAGAATATTTTGAAGAGGCATTACAGACAGATACACGAGTTAAGTGGGAGTAAGCCATGGATGATGAGATGGAATCTCTTGAGTCTAATATTACATGGGAGCTAGTCACTCTACCCAAGGGTTAGAAAGCTCTTCATAACAAGTGGGTTTACAGACTGAAGGAGGAGCACGATGGTTCGAAACGGTACAAGGTTAGATTGGTTGTGAAAGGGTTTCAACAAAAGGTAGGTATCGATTTCACTGAAATATTTTCACCTGTGGTGCAAATGTCTACGATTCGTATGGTCTTAAGTGTAGTGGCTACAGAGGACTTACATCTAGAGCAGCTAGATGTTAGGACAGCTTTTCTTCATAGGGACCTTGAAGAAGAGATATATATGCATCAGCTGATAGGATACGTGGCACCAAGAAAGGAGAACGAGGTGTGTAGACTGAAAAAGAGTCTATATGGCCTGAAGCAGGTCCCGAGGCAGTGGTACAAGAAATTTGACAGTTTCATGTCGAGAAACGGTTTTAGGAGATGTCATGCAGATCACTGTTGTTATTTGAAAAAGTTTGATACGTCATACATCATCCTTCTTCTGTACGTTGATGATATGCTTGTGGCCGGTTCAAGCATGAAGGACATCTCAGATCTCAAAAGACAACTGTCTAGAAAATTTGCCATGAAGGATTTAGGAGCTGCAAAATAAATTCTAGGCATGAGGATAAAGCGTAACGAGAAAAATAAGAAATTAATTTTGTCACAGGTAGAGTATATAGCCAAGGTACTTGATCGATTCAATATGGGAGGTGTTAAGCCGGTTAACACTCCATTAGCCAACCACTTTAAGCTATTTAAAGAGCAAGGTACAAAGATGTAAAAGGAACGGGATTACATGGCTAAAGTCTCATATATGTCAGTCATTGGGAGTCTCATATAAGCTATGGTGAGCACGACGCCAGACATTGCTCAAGCAGTAGGAGTTGTTAGTAGGTTCATGAACAACCCTAAAAAAGAACATTAGGAAGCTGTGAAGTTGATTCTTAGATACCTGGTAGGTACTATGAATGTAGGGTTGTGCTATGGTGGATCAGAAATCAAGCTACAAGGCTACGTGGATTCAGATTTGGCAGGAGATATCGACAGCAGAAGGAGCACTACAGGTTATGTCTTTACTCTGGGTAGTGCTACAGTCAGTTGGGTCTCTCAGTTACAGAAGATAGTATCTATCAATACGACGAAAGTAGAATATGTTGCGGCTACAGAAGCGTGCAAGGAGATGGTGTGGATGCAAGGTTTCATGAAAGAATTGGGTAAGAAGCAAGCAGATTGCAAGCTTTATAGTGATAATCAGAGTGCAATACACTTGTCTAAGAATTCAGCCTTTCATTCAAGGACCAAGTATATTGCATCAGATATCACTTCATACATTGATTACTGGAAGATGGATCGATTGCTCTGGAGAAGTGTTCACTCCCCAAGTATAGGGTTGTGATGTAGTAATAAACTCGGTAAGACCGAGGTCGAATCCACAGGGACTGATACCTGTACGTTATCTGAAACCAAGTAGAACTAGAACTAGACTAAGATGTAATCTAAACCAAATAGAATTTAAGAAATAATTGTGGAATAATTATCTAAAACTTTAAGGAATTCAGAGGAAGAAACTAGGGATTCAGAGGATCCACTTGTAGAGATCAGGGAGAAATTATGCCTGCTTCAGGAATCATGGAAATCAAACTGAACTTACTTGATCTGGTTTTCAAGAGATGAAAGGTATATGAATTAGAATGGATTCCATCATCTAACCATGCCCAGGAGACAAAGCAAATAACAGGATTAAACTAATTACCAACCAATCAAAAGTACATGAAAGTTAGGAAGGGTACGATCATCCAACCATGCCTAGGAGACGATGGTGAACAACAGGGCTTCCTGACGTCATAAACATCAAAAGAGAAAAAGAGATATTTAAAGCCATTGCAAACCCATTGTAATTTCAGTCACAACAGACCATTAAAGACTGAGAAAATATTCTTTTAATAATCAACTCAAAACCAAGTTCAGTTCAAAAATTTAAATGAAAAGCAGGAAATAGTGTCTCCCATCTCGCTACAGGCTTCACCTCTTAGCCCTAGCTAAGAGGTTTAGCCTAACATAATTATGATTAGGCTAAATCTCAAAAAGAAAAGAAAAGAAGAAGAAAAAAAAAAAAAAAAACTAAAGAGAACAAACAAACTCTCTCTCCCGTGAAGGCTTCACGTTCTCGCTTTCCATTCCTCAGCTTTTTCTTCTTTTCTTCTTTTTTTCTTCCGTTCCTTCAAAGCCAACCCAGACGTCCAACCCAAACCACCCCTTGACAGCAGCCAAAACCAAGCCCTCCTGCTCCAGCGCTCAGCAGCAGCCAAGGTGCCTCCACGGCTGCCCTTCCTCTCCCCGTCTCTCTTCCCGTTTCTCTTCCTCTTTTTTTATAGCACCCTCGTCGGCACCCAATTTCCGACCTCCATGCGGAAGTTTTTCGCATCAGAGACTGTGTTGGAGTCGGAATAGAAGGGCTTTCGCAGCAACTGAGTTCGTCTGCGCAGTGAAAACGCAAAACGACTTGCGTTTGGAGTGTCTTTGCGGCGTGATATCGACCTACCTGACAATTCTGAAAGCTTGGCTAGGGTATTGGCCTTCCTGTGGACACAATGGACGGTATGGATCACTAAAATTATCGATGACCGTGGCCCACTAGCGTCCGCAAAAACGGACCACGTCCGTTCGTCTCGCCGCGTGAAACGGAAGTTCCGTTTTTGGGAAGAAGATGCGGGTCAGCGCTGCTGACCCGCTTTAGCTTGTTTGGTGCGGCTCGGGTACGTGTGTACCTCGTATACACACGTTGTATATGTGGGGCCCATTGTGATGTTCTATCAAAATCCAAACCATCCATTTGTTTCCTCATCTTATTTAAACCGCCGAGACCAAAGTTGAGACAGTTCCAGATATCAGGTGGGCCCAGAATCAATGGTTTATGGGCTGATCTGTCAGTTGGGGCACTTTCATAGTGATCCGATGGCTGAAATTTGATATGTACGGCTAATTTATGGCCCTCAGGCCATGTATAAAGTTTTGAGCCAATCAGATGGCGGGAACTATGTGATCTTGCATTCTTCACCAATTTCGGGCCTCTTTAATGTGAATGGCCTGATTTTCTCAGATCCTTGATGCATAATTCCATCGATCTTCGTCCCCTGGAGTCCGTCCCTTGCCTTGGGTATCATCAGAGCGTTAAATCCATGGTTTAAGCACCATTTTTCAGTTCATGCTTGTAAATACACTCTGCATCACAAATACAATTAAATCAGGCTATTAAACGGTATCATGCTTGTAAATCCATGCAATAAATGGGTCTGATATGCAATATTTGACCCTCAACAAGAAGATTCATACAAGTGAGAATCCTACGGATATGCTGACCAAGGCGGTCACACGGGAGAAGCTGAAGCTTTGTTCAGCTTTGATTGGTCATCAGGCTTGAAGATGGGGAGGTGGTGCACTCCAGATGTAGAAGACGAAGATTTATAATGATGTGTCTCTAAGTGAGAGATTGCTGAGATGTGGAGCCACATCTGGGGGCCGCACAACCGGTCGTGGCCCCTGCTCGACCGGTCGTGTAGCCCCCACGACCAGTCGTGGACTGGCTCAACTCAAAGTCCAGCAAGCATCAATTTTTGGGTTCTGAGGTGCTCGACCGGTCGTGGCCCATGCTCGACCAGTCGAGGAGTCCGCTCTACTGCTCATGCAGTCTCCTTGACCAGTTGAGGTTACGTAGATTCGTTTCCGAATTTGATGCGAACTGGAGAAATTTTAGTCAGTTTTCACAAAGGTGCGAAAGAGAAGTTGCCTAAACTATAAATAGGTGTCCCTATGGCTTTTCTAGCGAATGAGAAATAATTCTAAGGTGTTGGCAAAGGGTTTTCTTTGTATTTTCAAGGGAGAGGTTAGTATATTGCCTTGTTATCTTCGTTTTTCTTCATAGTGGAAGTTTGCATCCATAGTTTTTTCCTTAGTTTGGGGTTTTTCCATATATATCTTGTCTTGTAGTTTGTTTAGATTACTTTGATCGGTTTCTAGTTTATATTTCTTCTTGTTTATCATTTGTGGGTGAGATCGGAGATTGGATCTCGGTTCACTGTGTTGTTGTCGTGCTACGCAACAAGGCTTCCAAGCTAAGTAAGTCCAATCACATGGAGTACAATAGATGCAACAATATAAGCAACTAATCTATAAAAAGGATAGTGATCTTATGTGTGTGATGTGCTAACTATTCAACACCTAGCATGCATCTAACTATGCATCATATAATTCAAAAAATTATACTCACAAGTATAAATAGAAATGTACACAAATAAAAATCTCAAATACAAGCATATATAGTGGTTCAGGTACTTTCATACTCCAGTCCTAGCGGACACACTCTCTTTGAGTATACCGATATTTCATTATTGGAGGTTTTAAATCAGGTTCACATCTGACCTTTATAATGGTTTCTCATAGGCTAATCATTAACATACACGTATACTCCCATATCGAAGAAATAAGTTTTCACCCGTGTCGATGGCTCTCACGGAGACTTAGTTGGTTTTTTATCGGCTAACCAACAACCACTAACGGTCCTAATCCAAGGCCCTATATACACTACTGCCAGAGGCTTCCTATGGATAGTAACATGTATGCACATGTGTCTGGTGAATTCAGTCATAATCCAAGGCCTTACGTACACTCCTAATGGAGGTTCCCTATGGAGATTAATACGTACGCACCCTTGTCCGATGATTTTGGCCCTATATAAGAGCCTATGTCCTATACAAGAGCCTATTCAAGCTTAAGTCGTAAACTCTATAGTCAATCATACATAAGGAATGTATGTAAATGGACTATACAATTGACAACTTACTTGTCGAATTGAGCCCATTTGTAGTGCTTTCTTGAGATGCTTCTTCAATGCTCTCCCGTGTTTGAATCACTTCTCAATTGCTCCCGTAATCATTGATGCATATGGTTTAACTCCACGATCAAATACCTTACATGCGATGCTCCAATGAGGTGACCAAGGTGATGAGAATTAGGTTAAATCTCCTACAACTAAATATTATAGTTGATTGATAGTAGGGATTCACCTAAATGAATGTCCTAAATGATTTAAACAAGGATAAGCCTATAGGTTTGTGTCTAATCTCTAGAATAGGGTGGAGATCAAGTTTATCTTCGTAATGGAGGTTGGAATATTCATCAGAGTGGTAAAGCTCAAGAAGACGACTTTAATCTCATAGGTTTAGAAGCTTAGAATGAGGGATATAAGTAGGGAATCACCTAAGATCTAATAGTACCAAAAATCCATCAAAATGGACAAATATTGAATGACCTTATATAACTAACAAGTTGAAACGGATAGAAAAATTGGCAAATAAGAACATCTTCGATCAATCGATTGAACTTTGTTGAGATGGGCAAGAGAACTCGCTAGAGAGTTTTAGCCATTCTCAACCGATCGAGCTCTATTGATCGAAGATCGACCGAAATCTCTCAGAGCTTTACTATCTTGGGTTATTTCATTTACGACAATTATGAACCTCTTTTAGATAAATTTATCATGTTTCAATTTAGCTCTTAAGGCTTAGGAATGATTAAATAAAGGTTTACTTATTAAGGAATGATTGATCTATTTAAAAGGAAGACAACTCCAAGTGTAGAGTTGCGATATAGTTTTACTTAGTGAGATCGAGATCAAATCCACATGGACTTATAATTGTGTATTCTTTAAAATACTTTAGAACTAGAACTAAAACTAAAACTAACTATAGAATTGGATTATAAGAAGAAGTATGATTGAAATTTAAAAGAAGTCAATAAAGTAAAACATTAGAGAGCTACGGATCAATTTATAGTCATTCTTATTGTCTAATTCACTTAATTCAATTAGATTACTCAGGTGGAATTAAAGTCCTATCCTATCCTATTGGATAATAAAGCGGTTAAATCATTATAGATTTGAACTTCAATTGATTTAGTTCCCACATAAGGCACCAAAATATTGATCACAGGGAATTCAAAGCATCTATCATGCCCTTAGTCTACGATAGATCAATGGATTTTACAGATCAATCCTTTACAAAATAGATAAGCAATCACTCTTAGCTTTCCTAAGCATCTAAAGTTCCCGGAGTCAACAATGAATCAAAATAAACTAGAAATAAAGCTTCATTCAAACTAATATTAATTAATTGTTCAACATTAAAACCAATAGCATGAATTAAAGTAAACTAAGACATTAAAAAATCACTACAAGGTTGACATCTTAGCCCTATCTAGGAGATTTATCCAACCATAGACATGATTGAACTAAACTTAAATAAAGACATCAAAAAGAAACTTAGAATTAAAAGATTATATAGGAAGAACGGCCCTGTAGATGCTTCACTAGTCCTTGCTCTCTCTTTCAAACCCCAAATCATCTTTAGAAAATCTTAAAGCATCTCTTTAAATAGGAAAAACTCACACCAACTTCAAACTAACTTTGAATTTACACACTTTTGTTGCACTTCGGTTGCACTGACAGTCATCTTCGGTCGCACCGAAGTCACACCGAGTCCAGCCAAATTTTCCTTCAATTACAATTAAATTTCATCAAAATCTATGTGATGTCTCCATCTCCTTCTAGTCGCATTAAACCCTCATTCGGTGGCATCGAACCTATCATCGGTCATACCTAAATGTCGAACCAAATTACATCTAAAAATCACAATTTATTATGGACTATTCTATGCACATTCGGTCGAACTGAACCAACCTTAAGTGGGAATAGAGCTGGGGATCCCGTCGAGTCGAACCGAGTTAGGGTTGACCCGACTCGATCCGATTTTGAAATAGGCCTAACACGAACTCGACTCAACTCAGTACCAAGTCCAGTATGCCTAACCAATATGAATCTGGGCCTAGCCTGGACTAATCCGGATCAAGTCTGACCTAGTAAAAAGTACTGAGTCAATTCGAGTTGGCACCGATTCAAATCGAGAGATGAGGAAGGGAGGGAGTGGAGAGAGAGAGAGAGAGAGAGGAGGGTGGTGATGGTGGTGGGTGGCTGTCGGGCTTGGAAGAGGAGGGTGGAAGGGAGTAGAGAGGAGAGAGAGAGAGAGAGAGAGAGAGAGAGAGGAAGGTGGTGGGTGGTTGTCGGGCTTGGAAGAGGAAGATGAGGGAGGAAGAGAGAGCTTGGGATGAGGTTGAGTGCGGTGTATAGGGTTAAAGATACTTAAAAATTAGGTTTTTTATTATATATATACCGAAATCCGAATCGAATCGGTTTCAAATCGAGTCGAGTCTGACTAGATAGAGTTTCAGGTCGAGTCTGGTCGAGTTACTGGCTAACTCTAACTCGATTTGGTTTAAGTTCGGATTGGGCAAAGCCTACTCAATTTAAATCGACTCACCCATTTGATTCGGATCGAGTCGGGTCCAAACAAGTCGAGTTAGTCGAGTCGAGTCGTCTCATGCCCAACTCTAGGTGGGACCAAATAGTTTGTTATTTCTATTATTACACTTTGTGATTTTTCAGTCTTTTCTCTCTCTCTTTTGTACTTGAATTTTTTTTTAATCTTTAGTACTCGAATTCTTTAGTAATGACCTCCAAATCTCCAATTCTTCACTTGGTCATTCTTTGAGCATTAAATCTTATCTTTAATCATTCTTCTCATATTAGCTCTCCAAATTACCTCACATAGAAAAACATGCATAATTAGATCGATTAAACTTGCCTATACATATAAAACTAATGCACAATAAGGGAGAAATATGTAATATTTCACACTCAACAATGATCATGTATGGGTTAGGGTTATTTTGGATATAAGATTAGGGTCACCAAGGCACCTCATGATTTACCTATTCTTCACTTCTTGATGGTTCAAGTCCTCTTGTATCTTCAATCTTCAGCTTCCAAGGACTCAATCGACTCACGAACACATAGACCCATGTAAACGACAATAGATGCGCAAATAAGTGCACTAACAAATTTACCCTCTAGGAGGATGAAATTGTCATTTACCATGGGAGTAGCAATTGGGTTACTGCCTAATTGCCAATTTCCCTTGCTACTATTGGGAGAGATCTTGGGAGAAATCATGATACCTGTCCAGATTTGTAAAGATTTGGACGATAATTGAATTACAAAGAATGGGTCTCAATGTTGGTCTTATTATCACCAACACTGTTGTAAATCCATGATGGGCCATTATTTGTTATGGATGGCTTAGGGTTGATGTGGGTTGTCCCAATCAAGGGTTTGTGCTCCCAATTTGCTTACAAATCCTACCATCCCAGTTGGGCCCATAGGCCTTATTGTGGTTTAGGTTGTTTAAGTTGTATTCTCAAGGAGTTTTCAATCTCACAAGTCATCTTATGTGATTTAAGATAAGGTGCATCGTTATTGGGGTGGGGTGTATATAAAAAGAAAATATGTTTTCAACAATAGTGACATCCCTAGAATTGAAGACACATTTACATTCTAGGTCGTTAACTCGATCCACATTGACCAAAAGGAAAGCCAACAAAGATGCATTTAGAGTCACGAGGGGAAAATTTATGTTAATAATTGTAAATGGAATGAGCATAGCGCAAGCAGCTAAAAATGCAAAGATAATCATAGGATAGTAAATGTTTAAACAATTCCATATACACATATGGAGTTTTACCATTTCGAATGGGTGTGGGCATGTGATTAATGAGATAAGCAATGATTAAGATACATTTCCTCTAAAAAGACAATGATAAATTGGCTTGAAAGTATAATACACAAGCAACCTAAATTAGGTGTTAATGTTTACATTGAACTGGTCCATTTGTTATGAAGTGATCTCAACGCAAGTACGCTAATGAACGATAATATATTCATGAAGAAAAGGAACTTCATTCCATTATCAGTGTGATTCAATGTGAATTTGGTGATCTTAGCATTTGAAGTGGGTTTAAACCTTTATACAAATTTTTTTTTAAATGGAATATGTTTAAGATTTAAGTTGCATAATACAAATCTAAATGCAAGGCAAATAGTCATCAGCAATAGTGAGAAATTAATGTGCATTAATGTGGAATGATGTAGAATAGCCACTTCGAATGTCAAGGTGAACCGAATTAAAAGGATTTGTGCTTTGATTGTAACTTAATGAAAACAGACGACGGATTTGCTTAGCCATTTGACATATATCACAGGAGAAAAAAGTGTCATACTTAAAGTAGACAATATATGAGATAAGTGAGATGCAAACAGGTGACTGAGATAGCTGTGCCAATGGTTGGAACTTATAGACTAAGTAAAAGGCATGGCTTATGGTGTTGGGATTGAGGGTGGATGGTAGTGATAAAGTTTGTCTCATACTTCACCTACTCCAAGCGGCTTCCTCAAAGACAAGTCCCGAAAAATACATAATGTGAAAAAAAAATAACAACACAATTTGAAATTTTTATGAGTTGACTAACATATGAGATGAAATTGAAAATTAAAAACACAAAGAACATGTAAAACTAAATCTAGATATAAAGAGACTGAGCGAACATGAGTGACAGGGATGACTTCTCCAATTTGTATTGTGATGGGTTTAGCATTAGAAGTTTTTGTAAATTTTATAAAATAAAATAATTGGGCATCATATGAGCAAAGGCTCCACTGTATATGATCCAAGTGGCGGGAGGAGAGGAGAGGAGATGATAGAGTTATAAAAGAGAAAAGATTAAAAAAAAAAAGTTGACATGCTATATAAAGTGACCATGAAGAAACAAATGTAAAAATTACTTAAGTGAATGGAAATAGGCATGAGCAACGAACGTCCAAAAAACAAACAGAGATCGTATCATCTACGGCACCAAGATTGATGATTAACAATGGAGGCAAAGCTAGATCAATATCAAGATGTGCAATAAGAGATAAGATTATCTAGCAATGATTAAGCCTACAATCTTTAAGTGGTAAAATAGCTCCGATGAAATAATATAGTCTTATCCCACAATAGAAATACAGGCCCATAACAAGATCTAACAACGATAAATCCAAGTAGGGGTGCACACGGTTCGGTTTGGTCCGGTTCTGGGGTGAAACCGGAACCGTACCGTTCCTGACGGTTCTAGGAAATTCAAAACTGGAACCGGACCGTTGGCACCCTAGAACCGAACAAGAACCAAACCGTTAAAACCGGTTCGGTTCTGGATCGGTTCCACGGTTCTGGGCTTTTTATAATCCAGCCCAATTAAAAGCCCATGTCCATCCATGTGGTGGTCCATTTGATGAATGGTTTAGATATTGTATAAGGTGTGTAAAAATACATTTACGAAAATAATTGTTCTAAAGAAAATAATTATAAGGTGTGCAAAAATACATCGGTTCGGTTCCACAGTTCGGTTCCACGGTTCGGTTCTACGGATCGGATCCACGGTTTGGTTCTACGGATCGGTTCACGGTTCGGTTCGGTTCTACATACCCCCAAATTGAGAACCTAACCGATGTCACCGGTTCTTTGATTTTTGGAACCGGAACTGGAACCGGTGCACTCTAGAACCAGACCAAACCGGACCGTTTGGTCGGTTCCAGTCCGGTTCCACGGTTCTACCGGTTAAATGTGCACCCCTAAATTCGAGCCCTCAAGTATAGATTATTTGGGCGAAATAGTGATTTGAGCCCACCAATCAGCAAAATGAGTGATGTTCTAAGTCCATATAAACTAGGCTTGACAGAGAGTTGGGGTGTTGGACGCAGGTTGAGATGAAAGCTGGGTTATTGGTTGATGTTAGTGTCATTGGGATGGCTAGCTAAAGGGAGTAAACATTGTAACAGTGGATTTTGATATCGTCAAATTTGAGAGATCTGAAATGTTAGTGCAGAACAGGCCACTTCTACATGTGGTTAGAGTTGTCGCTAGACGTAGTTGCTGGTGTGACTAATAATGCCAGAAAGGTGGAAGACATAGTGGAGTAGCCAGAGATGCAGACAACCAGAAGAATTACACAACAATGACTATCAGATACGGTGATGGGTGAGACAATTAGATTTAATGGTGATGGCGGTGAAGATGGGTTCATCGGATTTAATGGTGATGGCAGTGCCAATAGTTGAAGAGAATGGGCACACTAGTTTAGGTGATGGCTTTTGGGGCAGAGATGCCCATTATAGGTTTTTTGTCGAGATGAGTTTCCATCGAGGAGGAGGTTCCATCGAGGAAGGGTTTCCATCGGGTACGTGGCTAACAGTGCCACTAGTGGTACGAGAGGTGGTGCATGGGAGCACCGAATCTCAACTGTAAATGGTAGGGAGTGCACAAACGGTTGACAATTTTATGGGTTCAGGGAATCGAGAATCAGGAATCAGTGCTGGTGGTAGTTGCCACTTGAACTGTAATAACACTGATTTTTTGGAATGGAGATAATGCTCGATGGAAGACATGTCACAAAGAGCTGTATCAATGTGAAACAGGGAATAAATTGTAGACAACAAATGACATATGGAATGGTGATGAAGGAATCCACCACTGGTGAGAGATATGTTATCAAATGTCTTAAATTTTTCTGTAACTGGGTTTATCAATGGCATCGATAGACCACTCAATCCCATTGAGAAAATCCCGTATTTTTAGCCTTTGCCTCCTGGATAGTTACTGGGTCTCGATATCATTGAAGGTGGCTTCGATCCCATTGATGGGACATTGATGACACTTATTATGATTAAAGCTCCCATTGACCGACTTGCGCAATTTTGTAGAATTGCGAATTTTATTTCCTATTTCAATTTTAATCCTTTTAAGGGTTTACAATTAATGATTAGGGTATTGAAACATGCTTAGGATCTTTTAGTGAGTAAAGGGAGCTCAAAGCTAGGGTTTTTGTAGTGTTCGGGGTGTATTCTCAGATCGGTAAGCCCTTCCATCTTTTGTAAACATTGATTGTCATAGTAGATTCATTGTTGCTTTGTGTCGTTGTTTTTTTTCTATGAGGGTTTTTCCCATAGGTAGAGGTACAGGAGTAGGTGGAGCAACCACCTCTCAGAAGAAATTCGCCAAGAGATTGCAGATCACTAGTCAAATATAGGAATGATTTGAATATTGCATTCACCCTCATTACAGATGAGGGGGATCCGTCTACCTTCTACAAAGCATTAGATGGTTATCATGCTGAGAACTACATAATAGTCATACATGACTAGATGGATTCCCTGAATAAGAATGAGACATGGGAGCTAGTGGATCTTCCATTGGAGCGTAAAGCGATCTACTGTAAATTGATTTACAAGAAGAAACAAGATAGATACAAGGCAATATTGACCACGAAAAGGTATATGCATAAGGAGAGCGTAAAGCGATCGACCATAAATTCCACCCATCTATCCAGCTCATGTTAGGATATGAACTTTAAAATGAGGTAATTCCAAAACTGAAGTGGGCCACACAACAATAGAGAGTGGGGATTGAACGTCTGCTGTTCTAACATTCATGGGCCCCGAAAGTTTTGGATCTCACTAATATTTTTGGGTTTTCAGTTCGTCAGGTGGGAATGACCTTATGAAAGGTTTAGATGGCATATAAACATGACAGCGGACTCTAGAAAGGTTTCCACAGTGGGCATTTCTGTAAGTGCTATACTTTATATCCCTGTTTGTTGTCAAATTTGTGATGCCAAAATCACTGTTATGTTATATATAACCTGCTTAAGTGAAGCTCTCTCAAGGATCAACATACATGAACAAGCTAAGCTCACATCAAGCAAAGCTCTCAAGTACAAGACTCAGGATCTTGAATGAAAGAACTGATCACAAGACAAGACTCTTGAATGCAAGAACTGCTCACAAGACTCAAGCTGAAAAGAAAAAGAAAGTACAAGGCAAGACTCAAGCTGAACTCAAGACTCAAGTTGAAACTCAAGCCACTTTCATGATTGAGCTACTTCAAGGTTTAGTCTACATCAAGACTTCAAGGCTCATTCTTCATGGTCTCTTGTTTCAATGTCCATACTTCTTGATTGAGGTTTGTTTGACCATAGGATGACCTTAGAAAGTAGGCCATTTCGGATACATAAGTCGAATGTTATTTTACATGTGATTGGTCTGTTCTTCGACCAGTCTTAGGTCCTGCTTCGACTAGTCCTAGACTTGCTTCGACCGATCTAAGAAATTCCTGGATCGATCGTAAGTTTGTTACAAATTACGGATAAAATTGTTAGCCTTCGACTAGTCCTCGAATCTGTTCGACCGATCGTAGGAACAGTGTCGACGCATCTTCGACCAATCGTAGAATCTACGACTCGAAGTCCAGGTCTTTGCAGGACCTACGACAAGTCGAAGGAAACCTACGAGTCGTAGGTGACCTACGACGAGTCGTAGGAGGCTACGACCAATCGTAGAACGGTCAAAGCATATCCCGCGGATTTTTCAAATATCTTAGAGCTTCGACTAGTCGTAGAGCACTCTAGACCTCGAAGACCTGATCTTTTCACTTATAAATAGAGCACGAATCTCGAAGAAATCATCGATTTAATTATAGTATTCAAGCCAATCTTCGTCGAACTTCGAGAGATAATTTTGTGCTCCATTTAAGCTAAGTGTGCTTATTTAATATCTTCTTTCCTTAGCTTTATTTTAATTGATTTTGTTTCGTATATTCAATCCGATTTGAAAAGAGGAATTGTTATTCCCTTTCTTTGGAATCAAAATCAATTAAGGCAAGCCCTATTTGGTTTAATTTAAAATCAATTAGAACTAGAACCATTGTAATCGAGTCTTGGACATTGAACTTGGACATTCAATCATCTACTTTGATTTGGTTCTACCGCGTCTACAACGAAGAAGATATTCGTATTTTACATATTGTAAATTCCTTTCTATTATTTTGGTTTCTTTCAAGATTTGCGAAAAATCTTGTTATATTGGTTATCCGAGGAAAGCCAGAAAACTCGTAGTGGGGTTTTTTTAATTGTGTAAGCCCACATACAAAGACACAATTGTAAGGGTTTTGGGTGAACTGGGAAAACCTATTCGTTAGTAAACGCTAATATCCCCTGTGTGAGGATATTAGGGTGGAGTAGCTTTTTGTGTGGCTGTTGGATAACAGTTGGTGAACACACAGGGGAACCACTATAAATCCTTTGAGTTGTGGTTGATTGATTTATTCTTTTAATTGTTTTTATTCTTTTTGTGGGATGTATGTATGGTGGTGAATGTTGTAATTATTTCAAGCTTTGTGAGAATGTTGTAATAGCTTAGAATTTACTTTCTGCTATTCCTTTATATGTTTGGTGTTCCATGTCATGTTGAGAGTTGTTCCAGCAAGGTTGCCCGGCCATTTGTATGGTGTCTGGCTGTCCCTAGAACAATACATCTTTAATTACAAGTTATTTCAATTCGTTCATATTTGTTTTTGTATTCCTCTTCGATTTGAGACTTGATACAAAGACCTTTCTAGAAATAAGGTTGTCCTACCATAAACTCTGTTGTTGGTGTAAGGTTGTCCTTAGAATAACGGTTGTATCAACCTCTCAAGATCTGAATGTGGAGGTGGTTTTTCTTTCGTGCATTATTATTTAATTTGGCTTCATTTTCTTTATTATTCCGCTGTTATAAGTTTTTATTTGGCATTGTCCTATTCACCCCCTCTAGGACATATAGCTTGGCCTTTTCAAGTGGTATCGAGCCTAATAGCTCCTTTTAATTCTTGGATTTAATTCTGAGCTAACGATTTAAGCTATTTAAGATGTCAAATTTTGATAGCCTTTCATCACTAGGCCTCCACCCTTTGATGGCTCCAACTATGCTTATTGGAAAGCCGAATGAGGATCTTCCTCAAATCAATGGATGAAAATGTATGGCAAGCCACAGTGGACCGAATGGAATCCTCCTATCATGGAAGTTCTGGGGTTGATGGTTCAAAGTCTATGAAAACCACACCATATTACCAATGGACCACCCTTCAGAAAAGTGAGAGTAGTGCAAATGCTAAAGCACTAAATGCAATTACTTGCGCACTATCACCGGATGAGTTCAAAAGAATCATTTCCTGTGATACTGTAAAGCAAGCTTGGGATACATTAGAAATGACACACGAGGGTACTACAATTGTCAAAAAATCTAAAGTCCAACTCCTCACAACCAGATTTGAAGAAATTCATATGGAGGAAAATGAGATGTTTATGGACTTTTACACTAGATTGAATGACATTGTAAACTCAATGTGGGGTCTTGGCGATAAAATCCCGGAAAGTAAAGTATGTGCAAAAATATTACGCTCACTTCCTGAACTGTTAAATTCTAAAGTAACCGCAATTCATTAAATTCTTTATACTTATAATATGAGGGTTGAAGAACTAGTTGGTTCTCTACAAACCTACGAGTTAAACTTTAAAGCTCCTAAAGGTAAATCTATCGCGCTAAAATCTTCTAAATGTAATTCAAAAGAAAATTCTGATTCAGAAGATGATATGGCTCTTTTGGCTAAAAATTTTATAAGATTTTCAAAAGCAAGAAAAGGGTTGATTTTCAAAAATCAAATGACAAAAAGAAGTTTAGACCCAAATCTCAAAATCTTTGAAAGATAGTCAATGTTACAACCGTCTAGAATATGGGCACTTAGCAAATAGATGTCCTAAAAGGGACAAACCCAAGAAGAAGGGTATGTTGGCTACATGGGATGAATCATCCGATTCTGAAGGTTCTCCTGAAGATTCTGAAACCGAGTCGGGCAATGAGGTCAAAGCTCTTATGACTCTAGCCAAATTCACATTTTCAGATAATGACTCTACAAGTGAAGAAAATCAATAGTGAATGTGAAAATGAAGATGATCTTCAAGACGCTTACAATGCCCTATATAAGGAAAGTTGTAAAATTGTGACAAACTTAAACTTCAAAAAGAAAAGTTTTCTAAACTCAAAAATTGTTTTGAATCGCTTGTCTTAGAAAAATCACAAATTTCAGATAATTTTGAAAAATCAAAATGCGATTTGGAATTTAAAAACTCTCAAATTGTTGATTTAAAATCTGAAATTGAGAAACTTAAAATTGAAGTTTCCTCTCTTCTAAGTTTAAAGGACACATGGAAATATGCCCAAGGTGATCCAAAGTTAGAAAAACTTTTATCCGGATCAAGAAAATGTGGTGATCGATCCGGGTTGGGCTATGATAAAAATCAACCTCCTAAACAAAAGTATACTCCTCCTATATTTGTTAAAGGAGAGTCCTCAAACTCAAAAGGGAAAAGTACTTATCAAGATTTTTCTAAAAATTCAAAAACTTTTCAAAAACCTAGAAACAGCCATGTCAACTTTAATCAGAATCGAAATCCACTAGCTGAAAAGATAGTTGATTTACTCAAGGAGCTATTAAAATCTAACTCTATAGGTCATTCCTACAAATATACACAAAAGAAGACCAACTATGTTCCTAAACCCAAAACAGTTATGAAATGGGTTCCTAAAGTCACCTGCTTGGTTGCTCACACTGCTTTCAAAGCAACAAGTCATTCAAAGTGGTACCTAGACAGTGGATGCTCCAGGCATATGACAGGTGACAAAGCCTTATTCACCGATCTGAAAGATATGATGGTTCACTCACATTTGGTGATGGTAGCAACTGCAAGATTATAGGCCAAGGTACGGTTCAACTTTTTAATCTTCCCGTGTTTAAAAATGTTTTATACGTTGAAGGCCTAAAGCACAACTTGCTTAGTATCTCACAAATATGTGATAATAACCTTAATATTCAGTTTTCTTATCAAAGTTGTGAGATATTAAATAATAAGGGTTCTGTAATATTAACCGGACGTAGAACGTCTGAAAATTGCTATATGATTAGTGAATCCAGCTCATCTAATCAAACATGTTACATGGTCCATTCAGACGAGACTGATTTATGGCACAAACGTCTTGGACATGTACATTATCGAAATTTATATCGATTGAGCAAACGAGAACTGGTAAGAGGTTTACCCAAACTTAAAAAATTAGATAAAATATGTGGTGAGTGCCGGATAGGCAAACAAACAAAGAACTCACACAAAAAGGTGAATTCAAATACCACATCAAGACCACTCGAACTTCTCCACATGGATCTGATAGAACCTACCAGAACAGAAAGTCGAGGTGGGAAAAGTACATCTTGGTAATAGTTGATGACTTTACCAGATTCACTTGGGTAGTCTTCTTAAGGGATAAATCAGAAACCCTTGAAGAAGTAAGAAAAGTTCTCAAAAGGATTCAAACTGAAAAATCATCTCAAATCAGTAAAATTCGTAGTGATCATGGATCTGAATTTGAGAATAGCAATTTTGAGAAGTTCTGCACCGACCAAGGAATATTACATGAATTCTCTGCTCCCAAAACTCCTCAACAAAATGGTATTGTAGAAAGGAAGAATAGGGTGCTTCAAGAAATGGCTAATGTCATGTTGAATAGCATGAAGCTCTCTAAAAATATTTGGGTTGAAGCAGTCAACACAGCTTGCTATATTATTAACCGAGTCTACACAAAAAAAGATAATAATAAGACGGCTTACGAATTGTGGTTCAATAAAAGCCTACTGTTAAATACTTTCGAGTTTTTGGCAACAAGTGCTATATTTTACGTGATCATGAAAATTTGGGAAAGTTCGATACGAAGAGTGATGAAGGTATTTTTCTAGGATACTCTTTAAACAATCGAGCTTATAGGGTCTGAACAAAAGGACTGGTGTGATTCAAGAATCCATCAATGTTGTCATTGATGATCATTTAAACACACCAACTTCTAATTCAGATAATGATGAAGTACTAATCATTGATAAACCCGATACTTCATCAAATCAAACTGATTCTGAGTTGAGGACTGTTAAAGATCATCCAACCACACAAATTCTTGGAAACCCTCTCACCGGTGTTCGCACCCGTAGACAACTTGAGGATATATGTAATTATGTATGTTTTACATCCCAAATTGAACCATCTAACGTAAAAGAAGCACTTACTGATGAGAACTGGATTGTTGCGATGCAAGATGAACTCAACCAATTCATAAGAAATGATGTTTGGTATCTCGTACCAAGACCTAAAAATAAACACATCATCGGAACAAAATGGATTTTCAAAAATAAGTCTGACGAATGTGGAAATATAATGAGAAACAAGGCTAGACTGGTGGTACAAGGTTATACTCAAATTGAAGGAATTGATTTCGATGAAACCTTTGTGCCAGTAGCACGTCTTGACTCTCTCCGACTATTTATATCCATTGCATGTATTAAAAAGATAAAGCTCGATCAAATGGATGTGAAAAGTGCTTTTCTAAATGGCGATTTACATGAAGAAGTCTATGTTGAACAGCCAATGGGATTTGAAGATTCCAAAAATACTGATTATGTGTATCGGCTTAAAAGGCACTTTATGGATTAAAACAAGCACCTAGGGCATGGTATGAGAAACTAACGAAATTTCTTTTAACTCATAATTTTCAAATGGGATCTGTTGATAAAACTCTGTTTGTTAAAAAACAAAATGATCATATCTTAATGGTACAGATTTATGTTGATGATATTGTTTATGGATTAACTTGTACTGACTTGACTACTAAGTTTGCAGATTTGATGAAATCACAGTTCGAAATGAGCATGGTTGGGGAATTGACTTATTTCCTTGGATTGCAAGTAAAGCAACAACCTGAAGGAATATTCATTTCTCAATCTAAGTATGCCTTGAATCTAATCAAGAGATTTGGATTTGAGAATGGCAAGAATTTCGATACTCCTATGAGTACCACCCTGAAATTATCAAAAGACTCTAATGGTAAAAATGTTGACTCAAAACTTTATCGGAGTATGATTGGTAGTTTGTTATTTCTAACTCTGCTAGTAGACCCGATATTTCTCTAAGTGTTGGTATTTGCGCAAGATATCAATCGATCCAAAAGAATCTTACTTGATTGCTGCAAGCAATTATTAGATATGTCGCAAGTCCTTAATCTCGGTCTCGGTATCCTCATGAAACCAATGTTCAATTAGTTGGGTACTTGGCTGACTGGGCCGGTAATCTAGATGATAGAAAATCAACCAGTGGTGGTTGTTTTTTCATTGGAAATTGTCTAGTTTCCTGGTTTAGTAAGAAACAAAATTCTATATCACTTTCAACATCTGAAGCTGAGTATCGCAGCTGGTAATGCATGTACACACTTGTTTGGATGCAACGAATGCTAAGTGATTATGGAATTAAACAGATTCTATGTTATTACATTGTGATAATTCCAGTGCGATAAATATTTAAAAAATCCTATTCAGGATTCTCGTACTAAGCACATTGACATTAGATTTCATTATATAAGGGAATTAGTAGAAGAAAAAGTTATATCTCTAGAATATATTCCTACCGAAGATCAACGTGCTGATATTTTCACAAAACCTCTTGATAAAAGCAAGTTCAAAAAGATGAAATTTGATCTTGGCATGTGCATTTTAAATTGATAATTTATGCCTTCTTGTATATTATTGTATATATTTGCTAGATTGAATTTCAATTTTTGTTTAAATTGCAAGATATTGGATTTTTGGGGTTTGTACGACCAGTCGTGAGTATACACGACCAGTCGTACTACGACCGGTCGTAGATACCCACGACCAGTCGTGGTGCACGGTTTTCACTTCATATTGGGGATTTTTCACTTTCTTCCTCATTTCTTCTTTCTTCTCCTTGGAGCCGAACTTCGACTCGTCGAACCCATCTTTCAAGTTCTTCAAGGTTAGTGTTCCAAATCCGTTTTTCTTGCATATTTGTGTCAAGATTGCTTCCTTTTCTCTCTTGAAGCTTTCTATCTTGAAAATCATTGAGATTTGGGGTTGAGATTTTGAAAAATCTGTTTTGAGCAAACCCTCTTCTCAATCCTTTGCAACTTCTTTATTCCTTTAAATCCTTGTTGCAAATGGCTTCTAGAGGTAAGAAAACTACTTCACGTGGTCCTTCTTCTTCCTCCAGATCTACCCCTTTAACTAAACGTCATCTTCTTGTTCCCAATGATGATCCATCATTTGTTAGGGACATTAGATCTCGTAAGGTTATCGTTGAACATCCGTTGATGTCAATCACATTGCTCCATTTGACATCCTTCCTATGCTTGAAGTTGTAGGTTGGACTAACTTATTGCATTGGGGTGGGCCTGCATACCGGTCCATTGCCCAATCCATGTTTTCATGTATTAGTGCATTTTCACAAGATAATTTAACTTTTCAAATTTCTACTAGAGAAGGGCGGGCCATTTGACGTTGATCGTCATTTAATTTCAGCCCTTATGGAAATTCCTGTGAATGATGAGGGTATTCCAATTCATAATTTAACCGATAAACCCTCAATGGCTGAAAAACGCATGCTCACTAGAGACTTGTGTAATATGGATGTTCAATGGACTCAAAAGGGAATGCGCTCCCGCAAGGTATTTGTTACCCAAATACGAATTCTTCACAGAATCTTTGTGTCTAATTTATATCCTCGATCGGGTAATAAATCGATTTAACTTCATTTATGGTTCGTGTTATCCATGCTATCTCAAATGGTACTGATTTGTTTGCCTTCCTTAATCTGTCATTTCATTCTTCGATTTCGCCTCCATCCTGGTCATAGTGACATTCCATTTGCATACTTTATGACCGTATTGGCTACTCATATGTTAGTCGATATGCCTCTGTTGATGAAGCACCAATCCATCATCCGATCTTCAACAATACAAATATTAATAAGATGAAGTTAGATGTGCTTCCCGAACAAGGTGGTGGTGTTGATGGTGGTCCTGAAGAAGCTGGTGTTGATATTAATATGGATGATATTTTTGAGGAACTGGATTCTGACTCTGCTAATGATCCAGATTTTGTACCATCTGATGTTGATGCACGTTTGAGTGCATTAGAAGATAAAGTTGAGAATATTAATGTTAAGTTGGAGAACATGTCTATTGCTCATGATTTGCAATTCAAATACATGCGCAAATATCTTAGGCGCCTGAACAAAGGCATGCACCAACTTGATCCTTCTATTCCTGCTCCATCTTCAAGTTCTAATTCTGACTAGTTTCTATGAGACTTTTGGTATGTAATAACTTTATTACTTTGCTCTTGTTTGATTGAGTTTGAGTTGGATTCTATGCTTGATATTTGTTTTTCATGTAATATTTATGCTGGATATCTGTGATGCTATCTTGAGTATCTCTATGACTCTTTTGCTATACTCTATTTCCTCCTCATGTTTACTCTCATTCCTTTATTTAGTTCTCCTTTATCATCTTGTGACAAAAAGGGGGAGAATGGTTTGTTGTTAATGTGATTGTGAGAGGTGGTTATGTTACTCAGGGGGAGTGGGGTGTCAAGAAGAATATATGTTTGATCTTGTTTCTTGTTGAATGTTGAAAATGTTGAAACTGGTTGAATGTTAAATGTTGATTTGCATGTATTAACCAGTTGTTTTACTTTTGTTTGGTTATGTGTTTTGTCACTAATTTGACAAAGGGGGAGATTGTAAGTGCTATAGTTTATATCCCTGTTTGTTGTCAAATTTGTGGTGCCAAAATCACTGTTATGTTATATATAACCTGCTTAAGTGAAGCTCTCTCAAGGATCAACATACATGAACAAGCTAAGCTCACATCAAGCAAAGCTCTCAAGTACAAGACTCAGGATCTTGAATGAAAGAACTGATCACAAGACAAGACTCTTGAATGCAAGAACTGCTCACAAGACTCAAGCTGAAAAGAAAAAGAAAGTACAAGGCAAGACTCAAGCTGAACTCAAGACTCAAGTTGAAACTCAAGCCACTTTCATGATTGAGCTACTTCAAGGTTTAGTCTACATCAAGACTTCAAGGCTCATTCTTCATGGTCTCTTGTTTCAATGTCCATACTTCTTGATTGAGGTTTGTTTGACCATAGGATGACCTTAGAAAGTAGGTCATTTCGGATACATAAGTCAAATGTTATTTTACATGTGATTGGTCTGTTCTTCGACCAGTCATAGGTCTGCTTCTACTAGTCCTAGACTTGCTTCAACCAGTCTAAGATCCTCGATCAATCGTAAGTTTGTTACAAATTCCGGATAAAATCTGTAGCCTTCGACTAGTCCTGAACTGCTCGACCGATCGTAGGAACAGTGTTTCGCATCTTCGACCGTCGTAGAATCCCACGACTCAAGTCCAAATGGTCTCAGGACCTACGACTGGCCGAAGGAAACCTACGACCGATCGTAGGTGACCTACGACCGATCGTAGGAGGGCTACGACCGATCGTAGAACGGTCAAAGCATATCCCGCCGGATTTTTCAAATATCTGTTAGAGCTTCGACTAGTCGTAGAGCACTCTAGACAGTCGAAGACCTGATCTTTTCACTTATAAATAGAGCACGAATCTCGAAGAAATCATCGATTTAATTATAATATTCAAGCCAATCTTCGTCGAACTTCCGAGAGATAATTTTGTGCTCAATTTAAGCTAAGTGTGCTTATTTAATATCTTCTTTCCTTAGCTTTATTTTAATTGATTTTGTTTCGTATATTCAATCCGATTTGAAAAGAGGAATTGTTATTCCCTTTCTTTGGAATCAAAATCAATTAAGGCAAGCCCTATTTGGTTTAATTTAAAATCAATAAGAACTAGAACCAATTTAATCGAGTACTGGACATTCAACTTGGACATTCAATCATCTAAATTGAATTTGTTATAAAGGTCTGCTACAAAGAAGGAGATAGTCAGTTATTATACATAATGTAAATACCTTTCAATTATTTTGGTTTCTTTCAAGATTTGCCGAAAAAATCTTGTTATTTTGGTTATCCTGAGGAAAGCCAGGAAAACTCCGAAGTGGGGTTTTTTTAATTGTGTAAGCCCACATACAAAGACACAATTGTAAGGGTTTTGGGTGAACCTGGGAAAACCTATCTTTAGTGAACGCTAATATCCCTTGTGTGAGGATATTAGGAGTGGAGTAGCTTTTTGTGTGGCTGTTGGATAACAGTTGGTGAACACACAGGCGAACCACTATAAATCCTTTGAGTTGTGGTTGATTGATTTATTCTTTTAATTGTTTTTATTCTTTTTGTGGGATGTATGTATGGTGGTGAATGTTGTAATTATTTCAAGCTTTGTGAGAATGTTGTAATAGCTTAGAATTTACTTTCTGCTATTCCTTTATAAGTTTGTTTTTCAATTTCATTTTGAAAGTTGTTCCAGCAAGGTTGCCCTGCCATTTTTATGGTGTATGGCTGTCCCTAGAACAATACATCTTTAATTACAAGTTATTTCAATTCAGTTCATATTTGTTTTTGTATTCCTCTTCGATTTGAGACTTGATACAAAGACCTTTCTAGAAATAAGGTTGTCCTACCATAAACTCTGTTTTTGGTGTAAGGTTGTCCTTAGAATAACGTTTGTATCAACCTCTCAAGATCTGAATTTTGAGGTTGTTTTTCTTTCCTGCATTATTATTTAATTTGGCTATCATTTTCTTTATTATTCCGCTGTTATAAGTTTTTATTTGGCATTGTCCTATTCACCCCCCCTCTAGGACATATAGCTTGGCCTTTTCAATTTCCCTCCTCACTTTTTTGTATTGTTTGGCCCACTTGAATTTTTGATCTACTTCATTTTTGGCCTCATGTCATGTTCACACCCCAAGTATAGGGTTGCAATGTAGTAATAATCTCGATAAGATCGAGGTCGAATCCATAGGGACTGAACCTTGTATGTAATCTAAAAGTAGCTAGGACTAGAACTAGACGAAGTTGTAATCTAAACCATGAAAATATAAGAGAATAATGGTGAAATATTAAACTAAAACTTGTAAAATTCAAAGGTAGGAAACTAAGGTGCCAAGGATCCACTTGTAGCAATCAGGGAGATATATGTTTGATTCAAGAATACAATTGGAATCAGAGTCCCATCTTCATCCAGTTGGAAGATAAATCATTAAAAATCACATCTGAACTTCCTTTGATCTAGTTTTCAATAAACGAGAGGTATGAGAATTTGAATTGATTTCATCACAAAACCATGCCCATGAGATAAAGTAAACAACAGAATTTAACCAATCCACTGAAATTGCGATAATGACCGCTTTAGTAGAAGTAGGAGTAGGTCAAAGTGTCCTAGAGGGGGGTGAATAGGACTTTATAAAATTTTACGACAATTTAAAATCTTATTACCATTATCATCAATTTAACTCTAATGGCTTCCCAACCAATTAGACGATCCAATCACAAGCTGAGAAGAATCTAAACAATATATAACTTTAGTCTAAGATGGATTGACTGAGTGACTATGTGTGGGATGCGATACTTATCAGTTCTAAATAATCATATCATTATGCATTATGTGAACATCAACAGTAAACACAATAAGAGAGTATACAAATAACAATCCCAAACACAGTCATTTTATAGTGGTTTGGCTATATGCCTACTCCACTCCCGACGGATGCACTTAACGCTCGAGTGTACCGGATTTCACTAACAGAGGCTTCAAATCAGGTTTATCTCAAACCAATACAACCTATATAAGGCTGACTCTAGGACCTACACAAAGTACCTAACTTGTCTCCACGAGACACAAGTTTATGCCCCACACAAAAGCAAGGGTCAACACACAACACCCAGGTTTTATGCCCTACATAAGAGCAAATGATCCACATAAGAACCCTAGAGTTTATGCCCTACACAAGAGCAAAGGTAAACACACAACACCTAAGTTTTATGCCTTACACAAGAGC
Source organism: Magnolia sinica (assembly GCF_029962835.1). NCBI lineage: Eukaryota > Viridiplantae > Streptophyta > Magnoliopsida > Magnoliales > Magnoliaceae > Magnolia > Magnolia sinica. Next base: position 35,016,279 of record NC_080574.1, on the reverse strand, counting down.
AAAGGATCCTCACAAGGAACCTAACTTTTAGGCCACACAGGCCAAGGACCTACACTAAGGACCTAAGTTAATGCCCTACACAAGAGCAAAGGTCAACACACAGTACCTATAAGAACTATCCTGTTGAAGGCCTCCTATGAGGACTTGAAAGGGTGAGAAGCACCTTTGACCCAAACCTATAAATGAGTGATCAAAAGGGTCTCTGGACTCTAATTGACTTACAGATAAGTAGGTGAGCGCCGTTCAGCACGTTGATAAAGATCTTCTCGTTGTTGATGCAGATTCTTTAGCTCCCTTGATCCGTAACACTCGAACATATACCAATAAAGGTGACGAGTTGGGTCAAGGTTATCTCGGAATCTACTCTAATAAATATTAGCTATTAAAGCAATGGAAATATTCCAAGATCTTAGGCATTCAAGAGATCCCAGCTCAATAATTTTCCATGAAGGTGGTAGCTGGATGATCCTTGAATGTGGAAGTTCGTTCCCCAATCCACTCTATAGAATATCAATGATAAGGGTGGATTGAAGGATGAACTCACATGAGAAAAAGGGCTTAGGGTAAATGATGTGTAGTTACTCTCTCAAAGCTCTCTCTACTTTTTCTTAATATAGCAACCAAGAACAAGCTCTCCTTAAATAGACAAAAAGTTCCAACGGTAATAAAGATGTCAGATTCTGACTGAGTTCGATATCATCAGGCCTGCTTCGATATCATCAAACGTATACTTTCGATGCTACCGAAGCAAGGTTCGATGATATAAACTTTACTGAAGTATATACCTGAAACTTTTTGCTGAGGATCGATCCAATCGAGCTAGTGTCGATGTCATTGGAGTTTGAATTCCAATTTCATCAACCATCTGCTCGATACATCGATCATTTCCATATAAATTTCACAAGAGCTTGCTGGACAATTTTTAATCCATTTCGATAACATCGATCATCTGCCGATTTCATCAATATTTGAATTACGATCATATTGAGTCATCATCAATTCCTTGGTTATTCCCATATGGTTTACCTTACAAGATTGCTAGAATAGTTTTGTCCAAATTTGATCGTATCGATATACCTTCGATATCATCGAGATTTGAAATCCGATGATATCGAGTAGGGTTTCGAATCCTCGATCTTTCTAGGTGGTTTTCCTTTGAGGTTCACTGGACAAAAACTTAACCGAATTCGATGATATCGAACTCATCTCGATATCATTGAAGTTTGAATTCAGATGACATCGAAGATGTTTGATTACTCGAATAATGTCAGGACATTTTCCAAAAGTTGCTGGACAAAGCTCAAGGTAATTCGATATCATCGATGTTCATTCAATTTGATCGATATTTGAATGTCGATATCATTGAAATGTTTGTCGATTTATCGAACATATTATCCAAAATACTTTGTGGTTGCTGTACATAGAATGGCCTAATTCAATAATATCGAGTGGTTGTCGATATCATTGAACGTGAGTGTTCGATGCCATTGATGTGTACTCGATATCATCAAATACAGTCTGAAAAACGTGGAAGATTTTCCTATTTTGAAATTCAAGTTTACAGACATATGATCCTAGGTTGTTCTAATATTTTTGAAGGCTTCATATACCTAAGTGTTTTGGGACATGGGATGTGAGGCTTAATTTACCTTTGACAAGATCGGAGTGCACACCAGTTGAGGCAATGACTTGAACGATCTTCTTTAGGGCTTGCTTGACTTAGTGACTCAATCCTCACGCTAATTGACAAACCAGGGCACTTTCAATCTCCCCCTTTGTCAATTACGTGACAAAATACCAAAAATCCTAGAACAATACCTAGACCAACATCCTAAATTGTGTGTATATGATCTTTACACAATTTTATAAATATGCTATTTGAGTTCACACACAAAGTTGAAACATTCAGTAGTAGCTGCTCCGCCTATCTCCTTGCAGCTGCGCCCCCTAACACTTGTACCACCATACATACATAGATGCACACAATTTTCCTCATGGTGGGATCTGTTCTCCCCCTTTTTGTCAGTCATTGGCAGAGGGCAACATATACCAATATTAGTTGACTGAAGTGGAATCATAAAAACATGGGAGAATCAAGGTGAGTGAGTATTCAAAATGCATATAGAAATACAATAGTTCATACACAAGATAAGCACAGATGCATTTGAAACTAGAGGAATGAAATTATCACTAAGTACCCATATAAATCAAATCATGAGAGTATAGGAAATTGTAAATCTATCACCATTCAGTATTCAAGCCTCATATGAGATCCTGCAGACAAGATTCATTCTCATAGACAATCTAGAAATATCATTAAGGATCAATCAGAAGTAAAGCTCAGAAATAGTAGCATTCATTCAATGAGCATTCAATAATAGTTGCACCAATTACTGTATCAACCATAAAGTATTCAGCCCATCCATGGGCATATCAAAACAAAAAGTATTTTCGTCATTCAGAGGACGAACAACCCAAAAAAAAAAAAAAAAAAAAAACTAACTAACAACCACCAGAAAATGTTAATTTGTGCAATGTTAGCTAACCACCACATACACTCATAGGTACATAGGGCATTTAAAAAAGATACTCATGCCCTAAGTATAAATGCATAAGCCATGTATGTGATGGCATAAGAGAAACTGTCATTATGGTGCTGGGGCTGAGTGAGATGGCTCCATGTCAACTCGACGGCATGTCATTAAATCAATGAGCTATTGTACTGTGTGCTGCACTCCAGCCACCATTTTTTCTAAAGCTGAGAAACACTCATCATGCTTCTCGAGTTTCTCTTCTATCCGCGCCACTCCACGCAATTGAGCCCCGACCCAATCTTAATGAAATTTGAACCGTGGAGTCAGTGCAGAGGCCGTCGAAGTTGGAACTAGCTGAGGCTCCTGTGGATCTCCTTCTGTTTGAGCTGCTCCTTCCCCCATGTCTCCTTCTCCTTGGATTTCTTCTTCGGATTGACCTTCCGTATGTGGATGGAACTTAAGATCGATTTTCCAAATGTTGATCTTGTTGAAATACTGTAGCGGACGCTCAGGATTGTCCGTCATAGGTAGTCCAATTTTGTCGCATAACACGTGGATGATGTGAGGAAAAGGTAGGTAGGTTGCTCTGGAAGTGGCTAATTGATGGAGAATTACAGTGGGCAAACATATCTTGACACCAGTTGCAATGCAGTATACCATGACCATAAACCCAGTAAGATCATTACGATTCGTTCCTCTAGGGTAAGCATTGGTGGAGAATATCCCATGCAAGACTTGGTATTTAGGACTCATATATTTTGCTTTCCAAGCATTCCCTTGACACCATGGGATATCTCTATCCTGGCATAGGAATTTTGTGACCTTAAAGTCGGTTGTTGGGTCCTCAAAATCAAGATCGGACAACCCGATAGGAGACAAGGTAAGATCGAAAATATTGGCAGTGGATTCTACAATGATTTCAACACTCTCTTCCCTAACAGTGACAGTAATGGATGGAGGATCAAGAACTAGGTAATGACTAAAGGCAAGAAATCGGTAAGTCCTCTCATCATGACACGGACCTCCAAAGTTCAAAACAGGCAACCAATCGATTGCATCCAACAGAGATTCTAGATTGAATTTTCTAATGCATTCCCTATTAACCCGTCGCTCATGCACAAGATGCCTTCCTATATATTTTTCAAGGATATGTGGAGGAGGAGCTACAACAGTGGGTGGAGGTGCAGAGGCTATAGCCAGAGCTTCCTAGCTCGATGTTTGTCGAGTAGAGGTGCTCCGTTGGCGAGCTGGGGATCTCTGATCCTGTGCCCTGGCCCTTTCCTTTGGGGCTAAGGTTTTCATCCTGGTAGGCCTGGAGGATTCCCCTATGATAGGTGCTTTTCCCTTGTCTTTACTCATTTAGACAATCAGCAAGTAAAAAAAAAAAAAAGGAACTGACAAATGAAAGAAATCTAATAGACGACAGAAGGCTATGACGATCAACTAGAGAGAAGATGCTAAGAAATGAACTTTCAACCAATCTAGGAGGACCCAAAAATGTAGAATACTTTGAGGAATCAAAAGGGTATGCCAAGAAATTACTGGATTTGAGCCACGCTAGACTGCTTGCGATCGTCGAAAGAAGGAAAAATGGCCTAGGAGGATGGACAGAACAAAATATAATTTTCCCGATCATCCGTCTTTTTATTAGGCGGTGAACTTCGATATCATCGAATTTTGATTCGATGATATCGATATGCCCCATTCGATGTTATCGAAGAGGTCTTCGGTAACACTTTATAATGTATAACGCTTCGGATTTTGAAAGGTCGTCGATGATATCGATATCTATTCGATATCATCGAGTATTGGTCTGATTCATCGACTGACTTATCGAAGAGAAAAAGTATGACATTGATTTGAGCACTTCGATGATCTTCCATATATGCATATCATAGTATATTTTCATGTCATCTTGTATACACATCAAAATTTGTACAAAAAATTGTAAAGCCAAAAATTATAAACACTTGCTATGTTTATGTGCAAAAAGAGTTTTTAAGGTATAGAAACCTTAGATATATCATGATAATTTCCAAAAGTGCATCATTTCACACATCCATCCAGGTCTGGATGTCATGACCTGGACATGTTATCCTTGTTCAATTGACATTAGGCATATAGATCAACCTTCCCATTTTCTTTGATGAGATAGCAGTGCTCATTAGTGCGAAGACCCTTCATAACTAATTTTCCTGGTAGGTCCAAGATCTTGCATTCTAGTTTGTTGAATGTAACCATATGCTTGTTGTCATATATTTGAGAAATGCTTAGAAGGTTATATGTTAGACCTTCTACACAAAAGGCATTTTCATTTTTGAGCATCTCTAATCCAACAATATTTTCATGCCCAAATACCTTAGCGGTGTTTCCATCTCCAAAGGTGACTACCCCATTATCAAGATTTGAATAATTTGAGAGAAGGGATTTGTCACCCGTGACATGTCTTAAGCATCCGCTGTCTAAGTACCACTCCACCATGCAGGGCAAGTGGATAGTCCCGATTGTCCATCAGGTTGATGGGTGGGGCCCACTAAGATCATCCATCCATCCAACTTCCGTCTGCTGGACACGTGAGGGAGACGGGCTCGGGTCTTCGGTCAACAACCGGACTTGGCAGTTCGGTGTGGTGTAGGAGTGCACCGCCTGTGCCCTCCCTCACCCTAGGTGGGGTCCACTGTGAAGTTTATGAGAAATTCGCTTCATTCATCTGTTTTGCCACCTCATTTGAGGGGCTGAGACCAAAATTGAAGTATAGCCAGATATCAAGTGGGCCGCAAATCAGAGATTTAGCGGCTGATCTATCCGTTGGGCCACTTTCACAAGGATTCAATTACTAAAATTTGACGTGTACAGTTAATTTAGGGTCCTCAAGCTAGATATAAAGTTTCAAGCCAAATGAATGGTGGGAACCCTGTGATCTTGAATTCAGGACGACTTTCAGGCCCCTTTGGACCCAATCACTTGATTTTCTCAGATCTTTGGCATGTAAATTCTTCGATCTCGGTCCCCTAAGATCCGTCCCTTGCCTTAGTGACTCTTGAGCATCAAATCCATGCTTTTAGCACCCTTTTTCAGTCCGAAGTCTTAAATTCACCTTGCAATAAAAACATGATTAAAATAGGACGTTAAACCGTATCATGTTCATAAAATCAGGTAATAACTGGGGTTTAATATGTAATACTTGACCCTCAACACAATCCCTAACCAGCATTTTGCTAGTCCCGAGCAAAGTATGCAAAAAATAATTTAAGAATTGCGGGACAATTCCTATAAACCCGAGTAATTTTTGAAAAACAATCCGATCAATAGAATTCTAAGAATCATGAATGTTGGGTATTACATTCTCCTAGACTCAACCACATGGTAAACTTTATAATCAAGTTTAAAATATTAATCCATCCATTAGAAAAATTCTAAACATTAAGTTCCATGGGTGTATAGTGCAACCTTGACTTCTCATGATTAAAGGTCCAATTCTCAACTTTCATGATATCATTGGTAATCAACAAAAGCATTCTGAATAGCCAAACCTAAACAGAAACTTGCCTTATAGTTCAGCCTTTTTATTCTTCCAGCTTTTGAGTTTTCCATCGATGGCTTCACGCTGTGTCAAACTTTTGAAAGATCTTTAATAGGTAGCTATTTTTGAACACAACTGTTTTTTTAGCTAGGTATTCTATTTTTTTCTTTTTTCAATGAACATGATGGATAAATTCCCTAGGCTAGTTCCTTCCATGCTTAGTGATTACAAGGTTAATAATTCAATATCAAACTGAAACCTTAATGTGTAAGATAGATGTGACATGTGAAATCATGACTCAATCAATGTTTAAAACTTCTAATCATGGATTAACAATTTGAACTTAACTGTGAAAATCTAAAGATAGCTGAATCCAAGAGTCATAAATTACCAACATTACGTATCTTATACTTCTAAATCAAAGATGGCCGTCAAAATCATGTCGAATTCACAAAAAATTTCAGAAAATTTTAAAATTTTTTCACAATTTTTCTCAAGACCAAGAAAATACTGATTAGGTAACTTAATCTCTCATCCCCAACCTAAAATCTACATTGTCCTCAACGTAAAAGATATACGCATGCAATGCACGTGAGATAACAAAAGTAAAGGAGAAGTGATGGAAAGATAGTACCTGATGACAGAGTTAAGCGGCTTTTTCCCAAAGAGATTTCAGCGTGAAGGCAACTTGGCACAAGAGTTAATCCAACAAAAGTAAACTATCTTAAAACAACAGGAAAACAAACTAACCTAACGGCATAAAGCCGACTAACCTAGAATGATAAAAAATAAACTACCCTAGTCCTATGAAAGCAATAAACCTACATATACCTCTATCAGACTAGGAGATCAATCCTGGTAAACAGGATCATTCAGAGGCACGGACATGTCCTCTGAATCAAATTTCTCAACTAATGGCTCTAATCAATGTCCATTTACTTTAAACTCATTGTCATTGTCTGAATTTCGAATCTCAACAGCCCCATGGGGATAAACATTGATAACAGTGAAAGGGCCTGTTTAACGAGATTGGAGCTTACCTGGAAAGAGATGTAACCGAGAATCATACAAGAGGACTTTCTGACCTGGCGTGAATGATTTTCGATGAATATATTGGTCATGAAACGCCTTCATCCTGTCCTTGTAAATTCTCGAGTTATCATATGCATCGTTCCGAATTTCTTCAACTTCATTCAACTGAAGTTTGTGTAGCGAGCCAATGTTGTTCGAATTGAAATTCAGATTTTTGATCGCCCAGTAGGCTCTATGTTCCAACTCCACAGGAAAGTGACAAACTTTCTCATAAATAAGTCTAAAGGGAGACATTCTAATAGGGGTTTTAAAAGTGGTATGGTAAACCCATAAGGCATCGGTCAATCGGATTGATCAATCCTTACGGTCAGGGTTAACCATCTTTTCCAAAATATGTTTGATTTTTCTATTGAAAATCTCAGCTTGCCCACTTATTTATGGGTGGTATAAGGTGCTAACCTTATGGAAAATACCATATTTCTTCATTAAACTCTCGAATAGTCTATTACAAAAATATGAGCCCCCATCACTAATGATGACTTGAGGCATTCCGAATCGGGAAAGGATGTTTTTTTTTAAGAATTTAATGATCGTGCGATGGTCATTGTTTCAACACGGAATCGCTTTAACCCATTTAGTACATAGTCTACGACAAGCAAAATGTATAGATTTCCAAAGGATTTGGGGAATGGACCCATGAAATCGATGCCCCAGTAATCAAATGCCTCTATAATAAGAATAGGGTTCAAGGGCATCATATTTCGACGGGACAATGCTTCCAACTTCTGACAACGCTCGTAAGCCTTACAAAACTCATGAGTGTCCCTGAACATAGTGGGCCAGTAAAAGCCACACTGCAGAATCTTAGCCATAGTCTTTTTAGCAGAAAAGTGACCACCACGGGCCTGAGAGTGACAGAAGGAGATAACACTCTGATGCTCATTGTCTGGTAGATATCTCCTTAAGATTTGGTCTGGGCAATATTTAAATAAATATGTATTGTCCCAGAAGAAGTTGCGCACCTCGGTGAAAATTTTCTTCTTATCTTGCGCAGTCCAATGTGTCGGTATGAAACCTGTGGCAAGATAATTAGCAATATCAGCGAACCAAGGTAAATGTGAGACTTTGAATATTTGTTCATTAGGGAACATGTCATTGATATGTGTCGTCTTAGGAGAATTAGAGAGATCAAGGTGAGAAAGATGGTCAGCCACTACATTCTCTACTCTCTTTTTATCTTTTATTTCCAGATCAAATTCTTGGAGTATGAGGATATATCTAATCAAGCGAGGCTTAGCATCATTCTTAGAAAGAAGATACTTGAGTGCTGCATGATCTGTGTAAATGATGATCTTGGATCTGATCAAGTAGGACCTAAATTTGTCCAAAGCGAACACTACGGCTAATCGTTCCTTTTCCTTAGTAAAGTAGTTCACTTAGGCAAGATTTAGAGTTCTACTTGCGTAACGAATAACGTAGGGCTTCTTGTCTTTTCTCTGGCCTAATACCGCCTCAAGACCATAATCAGCGCGTCGCACATGAGTTCAAAAGGAAGGCTCCAGTCGGGTGGCTTTATGACAGGTACAGTGGTCAACATGCATTTTAGCTTAGTGAAAGTTTCCTTGCATTGCTCAGTCTAATCGTATGGTGCATCCTTTTTAAGTAAATTACATAGAGAACGAGAGATGAGACTAAAGTCCTTTATGAATCGTCTGTAAAACCCGATGTGTCCTAAGAAGGATCGCACGTCTCGTATGTTCTTGGGTGGAGGTAGGTTAGATATAAGATTAATTTTAACCTTATCTACTTCGATTCCTTTGGACGAGATGATATGTCCAAAGACAATTCCATTACGAACTAGGAAATGACACTTCTCCCAATTAAGTACCAAATTCTTTTCTTCACATCTTTTCACCACACATTTAAGACTCTATAAGCACTTGCTAAAAGATGGACCGAAGACAGAGAAATCATCCATGAAGACCTCTAAATATTGCCCCACCATATCAGAAAAGATACTCATCATACATCGTTGAAAGGTGGCAGGGGCATTACATAGTCCGAATGGCATCCTTTGGTAAACAAAGGTACCATAAGGACATGTAAACGTAGTCTTTTCCTGATCTTCAAGGGCTATCTCTATCTGATTATAGCTCAAATACCCGTCAAGGAAATAGTAATAAGAATGACTAGCTAACCTTTTCAAAATTTGATCAATGAAGAGCAAAGGAAAGTAGTCCTTCCTTGTGACGGTATTCAACTTCCTGTAGTCAATGCACATTCTCCAACCAGTAGTATCTCTAGTTGGCACGAGTTCATTATTGGCATTGGCTACGATGGTAATTCCAGACTTATTAGGAACCACCTGAGTTGAACTCACCCATTGACTATCAACTATAGGGTAAATGATACCCACATCCAATAGTTTAAGAACCTCGGCTTTAACCACTTCTTTTATGTTTGGATTTATTCTACATTGTGATTGCCGAGAGGTCTTTGTATTATCCTCAAGATAAATGCGGTGAGTACAAATCGAAGGGTCGATTCCCTTGAGGTCCGCAATCGTCCATCCAAGGGCTCCCTTATGCTCAATGAGAGTAGATATGAGTTAGGTATAGCAAAAGTGATTAGAGAGAGAGAGTTAGAGAAAGGCATGAAAAGGAGAGGGAAAGTAGTACAATTTGCGTGGGACCCAAGTTGTGCGGGACCCAAGTTGCGCAGACCCGCACAACTCACCCAAGTTGCACTGGGGCACGCAAGTTTCATCAGAGAAGGACGATTTAGTATTATAAAGTGGGGCCCATGGTACAGGAGTCGAGGGATCATGCATGCAAATGCCTATAAATACCCCCTCATTTGAAGAAGGAGATGATTAGGAGGTCAGTCCCTTTGACAGGTATTGAAGATAGAGAAGGAAGGAGGGTTGCACTAGGGAGTTGCGCGAGTCCACGCAACTCGTCAGATACCAACTCCTGTATGAGTTGTGCAGGTAATCTTTGAGAGCAGTCATTATGCTAAAATTTCTGACATATGACAAGGCTATTTCAGATATTTCCAAGGGATCTTAGCATGGGAAACCCGCACAACTCGTCTCCCCTGGAGATTTGATGAAAACGCGCCGAAATGCTGCCAAAATTTACATTTTGATTATATTTTACTTGTGTATTTTCTGGAATCAAAGGACTAAGAGGATGTTAATGAACTCAAAATAAATGAAATTGATGAATATTCTTTTTGTTCCATCTTCATCGATATTAAATAAGAAATTCTCCCAAATCAAATGTTTTTCATTTCTAGTCGAAGTAAAATAGCGACTCCACTGGGGACTCTTATTTAGTATTGATTTAAGAATGACTTGGAGGATTTTATCATTGTTTAACATCTTATAAGGTGTCAAAATGGCGACTCTCAGTTGAAACATCGTTGAAAAGGACGAGTTAAACGTCCTTTGGGGGGGGTGAATCAGACTATGCCAAATTAAAAAATAAATGCGGAATACAAAGATAGATAGCGGGATCAAATAATAAAATATCACAAGTAAATAGCAACCTCAAATGCATTAGTCCTGAGAGGTTGATACAAACTTAGTTCTAAAGAGAACCTAACACCAAACACCAAAGGCTTATTGTAGGACAACCTTATTAGAACGTTTGTAAGTATCAAAAACCCAAACCAATAAAGAGGCAAAGGAAATAAACTAAGTTATTACAACATCCACCACAAGTATATAAAATAAATTACACCATTCACCATAAGTGCTAAAGTAAATTACAACATTCACACTCATAAGCACATTCAATCATCCACCACAACTCCAGGAATTATTGTGGTTCGTTTGTGTGTACACTAACTGTTTGAAAAATAGCTACAAAACTACTCCACTCCTAATATCCACTTCATCGGGATATTAGCATTCACTATGAAAAGGGTTTTCCAAGGTTCACCTTAAAACCTTCATAATTGTGTCTTTAGATGGGCTTACACAATTACAAAAACCCCACACTCTGAGATTTTCTGGATTACCTCAGACAAAACCAAAAATGAGATTTTCCTAGCACAACCTCATAAACAACAAAAGATACACAAAAAGTAAATCATACTTATTTAGAAATTCTCCTTCTGAAGAAGCTAGGTAAAACCAATCTGATGTAGACGAAAATGTTCAATGTCTAGTCTCACAAATGAAAAGTTCTAAATTTAAATGATTTTTAGATTAATTCAACCTGGGCTAGCTTGATTTGATTTTGATCTCAAGAGGGTAAAATCACAATTCCCTTCTTTAAAGAAATAGAGTTGAATGGAGATCACAAAATCAAATACAAAAACCTATTTAAGAGAATTTAAAATGAACACAATATAGCTTAGGAAATGCAGGAACTTATCTCTCAGAGCAATGGTTTGATATAGCTTGGAATGAATGAAAAACTCTGAGATTCGTCCACTATTTATAGGTGAAAATACTGTTCACTCGACTGGTCTAAGGGTCGGTTCGACTAGTCGAAGGACTAACCAAATTTTAAAATTTCTGGCACGATAAGATAAGGTCGTTACTCGACTGGTCGAGTGGCTTGCTCAACTGCACGAGTGGGACCAAAAAACCTTGCTGGACTTTGAGTTGAGCCTACACGACTGGTTGAGCACTGTTCACTCGACTGGTCGAGGGTCCAAGAGAAAATTCTGAAATTTTACAACAAACCTTGGACTGGTCGAAAAACTCTTGGACTGGTCGAGCCAGAGCTTGGACTAGTTGAACAAAGACTAGGACTAATCGAGGAAATGACCTTTAAACTTATGAAATGACCCACAAAACATATACAATAAATATGACTTAACTAATGTTCAATCTAGGGTCATCCATACCTTGTTTGTGAGTTTAAACAATTGAAACATCGTTCGTTCTGCAAATTCACACACTTGAAATACTTGAAGCTTGTTTTCAATTCTTGAACTTGAACTTGAGAAAAGACTTGAATTCTTAAGTCTTGAACTAGTACTTGTACTTGAGCTTGAAATCTTAAACTTTGACAACACTTCTTCAACTTGAATACATAGAGAAGTTCGATGAAGACTTAGACAACTTTAAAATGCATAAAGTTGATCTAATCATCTCATCAAAATATGATACAGATTCTAAATGATTTGGCATAACAAAATTTGACAAACCTAGGTGTTATATTTACAATATAGTATTTACAATCTCCCCCTTTGTCAAATTTGTGACAAAACCAAATAAAGAATCATGCACCAGTTACCACAAAAAATTCATGCACAATAAAGAATCATACACCAAATGTGCAATAAATACTCTCCCCCGCAATCCATTACTCCCCCTCAATCCAAGCAAGGTGATATTTAGAACCTGTATAAATCAAATACATGCCCAATCCAAAAAAATACACCATATCTACAATCACACACACATCCCCAATTATCTTAAAACATTAAAAACATTCCACATTTTCTCCCCACTTTTTGTCACAATATAATAAAGGAAAGAAAAACAATCAGATGATATAATCAAAGAGATAGGAGAAGGATAAGGAAAGTAAATCATAAACATGTTCAAAAAAATATATTCAGGAAACATAAAGTTATGCTTGCAAGCCCAAATATTATCCAAGTTAAAACTTAATACATGCCCAAAAAAAAGCCTAATCAGAACCAGAAGAAGAAGCAGGGATAGAAGGATCAATCTGATGTAATCTCTTATTAATGCGCCTAAGATATTTGCGCATATATTTGAATTGACTTTCTTGGGATACATGCAAACCTTCCACCTTTTCCTCTAAGGTTCGCAATCGCTCATCAAAATTAGAAGGCTGAAAGTCAGGATCAGCCTCAGAATCAGATTCTAATTCTTAAATAAATCATCCATATTAACATATCAGGAGGTAAAGCATCTTCCTCTCCAGCTTCTTCAGCAACTCCTACATCATCCCTATCAACTTGGCCAGGAACCAACCTCAAATTCATCTTGTTAATGTTAGAATTGTTAAAAGATAAATGGGAAATAGAAGCTTCTCCAACGGCATAACCACAAGAGTATGAATAGCAAGTGTGGTCATCAGATATGCAAAGGGAATATCACTATGGCCAGGATGGAGATGAAACTGAATAATGATATAACAAATAAGAGAATGAAGACATATTGGAACACCAGAAACAACTCAGTAAAGTATGCGAGCCATGAAAGAAGTTAACTCAGTTTTGTTACTAGACCTAGGATACACATTAGAAATGAAAATACGATGAAGAATCCTGTATTTGGGTAACATATTTTTGGAACTGAGCGCAATACTAGAGTTCCATTCCGCATTCATGTTGCATAAGCTTAACACTCTAGTTAGCATACGTTTTTTAGATTCAGATGGTCTCGCAACTAACGTAAAGATAGTTATTCCTTCATCATTCATAGGAATATCCAACAATCCAGATATCAAGTAGCGGTCTACATTAACCAGACCTTCTCTAATTGTCACAGTAAAAGTTCAATTTTCAACAGAGAAGTCACTTATACAAGCAAACATGGCCTGTGCAGTAGAACGTTATATAGGACCACCTCAATTCAAAATGTTAGCCCATCCTACAGCTTCAAGGAGGGGAACAATATTGAAAGGACTCAAATGATTGGAGTTAACTGTCCACTCAACAATTACATTGCGGAGATGAATATCCCGCACATATTCGGGGTCCTCTTCGGATGGTCGAAGAGTACGCACTGCTATTGGTACGGAACGGGAAGAAGAGGGACCACGGAAGGATCTCTTCTTATATTTACTCTCCATTACACAATGCACAAAAGGAATACAAAAAAGAAATGGAGGGTTTCTCCCAAATCAGATTTTATACTAGAAAACCAAAGAAACCACAAGAAAACTTGAAATAAACTACAAAATCAAGAAAATAGAAGTGCAAAGATCCTAAATTCAAGAGAAAAATGAAAAAAAATGCACTAACCAAGTAGCAATCGAAGGTAAGTTCGACTAGTCGTGGAAGGGTTTGCTAGAGAAGATGAGAGAAATGAAGAAAAAGTTATTTTTTGCACTTCTAAAACCCCCAAACCCGAGCTACTCGACCGGTCGTGTCATGACTGGTCGAGTGTGTACTCGACTGGTCGTCCAACCTTAAAAATGTCCATTTTAAAGCAATTTTTATTTTTAAAAAATAAACACATGCAATATAGTACAAGCAAACACAATTAACTCAGATCACATTATACATACCAATATTTAATTTCAATTTAGCAAACATATTTCTATCAAGTGGTTTTGTGAAAATGTCTGCAAGTTGATTTTCTGTTTAAACATAATCCAATGAAATAATTTTATCTTCTACTAATTCATGAATATAATGATATCTAATGTCAATATGTTTTGTTCGTGAATGTTGGATTGAATTTTTAGAAATGTTGATTACGCTAGAATTATCACAATACAGAACCATAGAATCTTGTGCAGATCCGTAATCATTTAACATCCTCTTCACCACACAAGCTGAGTGCATGCATTACCAGCTGCAATATACTCAGCCTCAGCTGTGTAAAGCGAGACAGAACTCTGTTTCTTACTATGCCACAAAACAAAATAGTTTCCAACATAAAAACATCCACCACTAGTAGACTTGCGATCATCAATATTACTAGCCCAATTAGCATCCGTATAACCGGCTAATTGAACATTAGTATCATGGGGATACCAAAGACTAAGATTGGCCGTACTTCCGACATATCTCAAAATATGCTTAACAACAATCAGGTGGGATTTTTTAGGATTAGATTGATATTTAGCACAGATTCCTATGGTGAATGCAATATCAGGTCAGCTCGTAGTTAAATATAATAAACTACCTATCATGCTACGATACAACTTAGGATCTATACTTTTACCTGTTAATTTCTTAGAAAGCTTAAGTGTCGTACACATAGGAGTATCAAAATTTTTACTGCTCTCGAATCTAAACTTTTTCACCAAGTTTAGAGCATACTTGGTTTGAGAAATAAAGATTCCGTCTTCAAGCTGTTTCACTTACAGACCTAAAAAATAATTTAATTCTCCAACCATGCTCATTTCAAACTTGGACGTCATCAAATCTGTAAACTCAATAGACATGTTAGAAAAAGTAGGTCCATAGATAATTTCATCAACATATATCTGTACTATCAGTATGTGATCATTATGTTTCTTTACAAACAAAGTCTTATCAATACTTCGCATTACAAAGTTACGAGTTATAGTAGAAACTTAGTCAATTTCTCGTACCATATCCTGGGGGCTTATTTTAATCCATAGAGTGCCTTTTCTAGATGATAAACATGATCAGTATGTTTAGGGTCTTCAAAACCAGTAGGTTGTTCTACATATACTTCCTCATGTAGATCACCGTTCAAAAAAGCACTCTTGACATCCATTTAATAGATTTTGAAATTTTTGTAACAAGCGATCGATATGAACAGTCTGATAGATTCAAGATGAGCTACTGGGTCAAAGGTTTCATCATAATCGATGCCTTCTATCTGAGTGTACCCTTGTACAACCAGTCTAGCCTTGTTTCTAATAATATTACCTAGTTCATCATACTTATTTTTAAAGATCCATTTAGTTCCAATAATATATTTATCATTAGATTTAGGAACTAAATACCATACATCATTTCTTATGAATTGATTAAGTTCATCTTGCATAGCCACTATCCAGTTTTCATCAGCAAGCGCTTCTTTTACGTTGGCCGGCTCAATTTAGGTTGTAAAGCACACATAATTACAAATCCTTTCTAATTGTCTACGAGTGTGCACACTAGTGAAAGGGTTCCCAAGAATTTGATCAGTTGGATGGTCTTTAACTGACCGCAATTCAATGTCATTTTGACTAGATGAAGAGTCTGGTTTATCAAATAAAGAGACCTCATCATCTTTTGAACTTGAGGCAAGTGTATTCAGGTGATCATCTATAACCACATTAATGGACTCTTGAATTACACCGATTCTCTTGTTGAAAACACGATATCCTAGGAAAATACCCTCGTCACTTTTAGTGTCGAATTTTTTCAAATTTTTTCGGTCACGTAGAATATAGCATTTGCTACCAAAAACTCGAAAGTATTTGACTGTTGGTTTCTTATCAAACCACAGTTCATATGCAATCTTATTATTTGACTTTCTAGTATAAACACGATTAATAATATAACAAGTCGTGCTCACTGCTTCGGCCCAAAGATTTTTAGAAAATTTCATGCTATTTAACATTACATTAGCCATTTCTTGAAGCACACAATTTTTTCTTTCAACAACCCCATTCTGTTGAGGTGTCTTAGGAGTAGAAAATTCATGCGATATACCATGATCGCTACAGAACTTCTCAAAACTGCTATTGTCAAATTCAAAATCATGATCACTACGAATTTTAGAGACGTGATTCCTTCTCAGTTTGGATACGCTTAAGTACTCTTTTCACATCATCGAGATTTTTAGATTTCTCTCTTATGAAAACTATCCATATATACCTAGTAAAATTATCTACTATTACCAGAATATATTTCTTACCACCTCAACTCTCTGTTCTAGTAGATCCAACGTGATCTATGTGGAGGAGTTCAAGGGTTTGGATGTGGCATTAGAGTTCACTTTCTTATGAGCACCCTAGTTTGTTTTTCAATCTGACATTCACCATACATTTTATCCATTTTCTTTAACTTGGGTAGACCTCTTATTACTTCACCTTTGCTCGGTCTATAACGATTACGGTAGTGTACATGTCCTAGGCGTTTATGCTATAGTTCGGTCTCATTGGTTTAGACCATGTAACACAATAACTTAGACAAGCTTGAATCACTGACTATATAGCAGTTCTCAGATGTTCTGCAACCAGTTAATATCACAAAACCATTCTCATCAGAAATCCCACACCCTTGGTGAATTTGACGCTATGTTTATTATCACAAATTTGAGAAATACTTAAGAGATTATACTTAAGGCCCTCTACAAACAAAACACTCTCAAATGGAGGAAGATTAAAGAGTTGAACCATGCTTTGGCCAACAATTCTACAGTTGCTACCATCACCGAATGTGACTGAGCCATCAGTCATATCTTTAAGATTGGTGAACAAATATTTGTCGCTTGTCATGTGTCTAAAACAACCACTGTCTAGGTATCACTTTAATTGACTCGAAGCCTTAAAAGCGGTGTGGGCAACCAGACAAGCAACCTTAGGGACCCATTTCATTACTATTTTGGTGTAACGCCTCGTGTTTTCAGGACCCCAAGTATACAACTCGTTTTTCAAAAACCCGACTGTTAACCTATAGAGAGCCAAAGTCTACATATATTTTTTTTCTTCATCAGAGTTAACAGATAAGTGTCGAATCGACAAGTCAGCATAAAGGAAAATTTACATTTAAATTTAGAATATATAAAGGTTGCCCATAATAACTTATACAAACCAATGCTCGTATTCTTACAATTACAAAATGAAATAATATTACATGTGAAATAAAGTAAATTACAACAATCTTGGGATGTGAAAACCTGTAACAACCCTGTGAACAGCATCGGCTTGCTCTATACCTGCATCAACTGTTATGGTTTGATAGCATCAATAGCTATCGCAGTGAGGAGCACCCTCTAATATTGATAAATGTGGAATACTAAGATAGATAGCACAAACAAATAATAAAATATCACAAGTAAATAGCAACCTCAAATGCACTAGTCTTGAGAGGTTGATACAAACTTAGTTCTAAGGACAACCTAACACTAAAAACCAAAGGCTTATGGCAGGA
Source organism: Magnolia sinica (assembly GCF_029962835.1). NCBI lineage: Eukaryota > Viridiplantae > Streptophyta > Magnoliopsida > Magnoliales > Magnoliaceae > Magnolia > Magnolia sinica. The sequence goes on along the minus strand of NC_080574.1, from coordinate 34,998,414 downwards.
CAACCTTACTAGAACATTTGTAAGTATCAAAAACCCAAACCAATAAAGAGGCAAAGGAAATAAACTAAGTTATTACAACATTCATCACAAGTGCATAAACTAAATTACACCATTCACCATAAGTGTATAAAGTAAATTACAATACTCACACACATAAGCACATTCAATCATCCACCACAACTCCAGGAATTATAGTGGTTCGTTTGTGTGTACACCAACTGTTTGAAAAACAGCCACACAACTACTCCACTCCTAATATCCACTCCCTCAAGATATTAGCATTCACTATGAAAAAGATTTTTCAAGGTTCACCTTAAAACCTTCATAATTGTGTCTTTAGATGGGCTTACACAATTACAAAAACCCCACACTCTGAGATTTTTTGAATTTCCTTAGACAAAACCAAAAATGAGATTTTCCTGGCAAAACCTCACAAACCACAAAAGATACACAAAAAGTAAATGATACTTATCTGAAAATTCTCCTTCTGAAGAAGCCCGGTAGAACCAATCTAATGTAGACGAATATGTTCAATATCCAGTCTCACAAATGAAATGTTCTAAATCTAAATGATTTTTAGATTAATTCAGCCTGGACTAGCTTGATTTAATTTTGATCTCAAAAGGGTAAAATCACAATTCCCTTTTTTAAAGAAATAGAGTTGAATGGAGATCACAAAATCAAATACAAAAAGCTATTTAAGAGAATTTAAAATGAACACAATATAGTTTAGGAAATGCAAGAACTTATCTCTCAAAGTGATGGTTTAATATAGCTTGGACTTAATGAAAAACTCTGAGATTCATCCACAATTTATAGGTGAAAATACTGTTCACTAGACTGGTCCAAGGGTCGATGGACCAACCAAATTTTAAAATTTCTGGCGTGATAAGATAATGTCGTTACTCGACTGGTCGAGTGGCTTGCTTGACTGGTCGAGTGGCCTGCTCAACTGGTCGAGCAATGCACTCGACTGGTCAAGTGGGACCAAAAAACCTTGTTGGACTTTGAGTCGAGCCTGCACGACTGGTCGAGCACTATTCGCTCAACTGGTCGAGCAGTCTCAACGACTGGTCGAGGGTCCAATAGAAAATTTTAAAAATTCACAACAAACCTTGAACTGGTCGAGTCAGAGCTTGGACTAGTCGAACAAAGACTAAGACTGGTCGAGGAAATGACTTATAAACTTATAAAGTGACCCACAAAGTATATGCAATGAATATGACCTAACCTATGGTCAATCTATGGTCATCCATACCTTGTTTGTGAGTTTAAACAATTAAAACATCGTTCGCTCTACAAATTCACATACTTGAAATACTTGAAGCTTGTTTTCAATTCTTGAACTTGAGCTTGAGAAAAGACTTAAATTCTTGAATCTTGAACTAGTACTTGTACTTGAGCTTGAAATCTTGAACTTTGACAACGCTTCTTCAACTTGAATTCATAGAGAAGTTCAACGAAGACTTGGACAACATTAAAATGCACAAAGTTGATCTAATCATCTCATCAAAATATGATATAGATTCTAAATGATTTGACAGAACAAAATTTGACAAACCTGGGTGTTAGATTTACAATATAGCATTTACAATCCTCGCTTTCACCTCTAAAATAGAATTTATTTACAGATAAATACTAGCTAATATTGCACATGATATTTGACAGGAACATATGCATTCAAATTACGTTAAAAGGATGGGTGACCATTATTCTCTTGAATGAATGGGTAAAGCTACAATGGTCACATTACGTTCCGAAAAAAGGGTAAAGAGTCCCTACAGGCAGAACGCAAAGGTAATAAGGAAAGAGATATACGAAGTGTCACGCCCCAAACTCAGAAACCGGGCCCACAAAATTTCTGATTGCTGAATCCAGCGCCGACAGCCTCCGTAGTATCCCATTCTCGGCTCCCGGCACCCATACACCAAGTTCTGATCCTGGGATCCTTCAAGAAGGATTTCAAACATGATTTTGTTTCAGTATAAGCATAATCATAAGCATAACCCACAAACAATAACCACATGAACACCACCATAAAATTTACTATGATAAAAAACTTTAAGTACAATGCGTATGAAAGGGAAATACAAGATAATGAAAATAACAGAAACTCCAGAAGCTTGACTGTACACTCCAACTACGACGAAGCTACGGCTACGTCCTAGCATCACCTGCACGCATCAATTGTGCATAAGCTTATAAAAAGCTTTGAGGGTGGTGTAAGTGTATGCGCAATATGAGCATGCTCAGAATGCAAGGTCAAAGTAATGTGAAATCATGCTGATGAGTACATGAATGCAAGCAGTCATACCAAGGCTATGCAGTGCAAGATATGACTGTTATCGGCCATATCAAGACCATGCGATGCATGATGCAACTTAAGCATACAAATCCTCATCCAAATCCACATACAGCTCATCAAATATCAGTACAGTTCTCATTTTGAATAATCACCGGGGTTTAGTACACTCCAAATGGCACTGCCGCTCTCCCGGCCACACAGTCCAAGTGAGCGAAGAAACCTCACTATCCGTCTAGCCAATAGTCTGCCAATACCTATCTGGCACGTCAATAGCGGACCCATTCATGAGCTGGTCAAACTCAGCCTAACAATGCCCCTACCCTCGGGCAAGTAAGGCCACACTCCTTTCCAACTGATCACGACATAGTGGGAGATGCGGCCTCCTAGTATTCGGCCTCTCGTGCACTCATATATCCACTCGGTCTCGACGTTGGAGTCATCCTCTGGTACCATCGGGTTTAGAGATTTTCACCCAAGGACATCTATGGCGCCCCGATGCTTAGTAATAATATTTTCGGTATCTGATCCTGTCATCCACGATGTGCCAGTGGAGGTCAAAGCCCTGATGTCGCTAAGGTGCATAGTAATCACAATCACACAAATGCAAAGTGTATGAATCATACAGTCCAATCATGCATCAATCCTGTGCAGACCATGCGCTCATGTGGGGTAACTCTACCTATCAGGGAGTCCCATAAACCACCTATACTATGGCATATTCAATGGCCAATCACACCTCATAACAAACATACAGATGATGCATATGGGCATGAATTATAATGTTATGCTACCACAAACTCATAATCGGCAACAGTAGCCGGTATCGGTAATCAGCACCAATAATTAGCATTGATGATCAACCTCGATGCAAGGTGGGATCCATAGATAGACCGCCGATGATGGATCAATGGGGCCCAAGCGTTTGGGTTAACCCACCAGAAAATGATTAGAATGGGCATAAAAAGGCCTAAAGGAAGGTCATAATGTGGATGTCTAACCATCATTGCCCATCAATGTGGACCTTTAACCAACATTGCTCCCAAGGAATGACGCTCACAGGGCCAATCATATAATGGGCCCACAGCCTCATATAAGGGCCTAATATACATCATCATGGGCCTCGCTTATGGGGCATATACGCATCACATTGGGCCTCACTCATGGGCCAATATATATATAACATCGGGCCGTATCACTAGGCTGAGTCAAATGGGCTGAATCAAATGGGCCGAATCAAATGGGCTGATTCAATTGGGCCAATTCAATGGGCCGATTCAATGGGCCGAGTCAAATGGGTCGAATCAAATGGACCGAATCGAATGGGCCGAATCAATGGGTCGAGTCAAATGGGCCGAATCAATGGGCCGAGTCAAATGGGCCGAATTAAATGGACTGAATCGAATGGGTCGATTCAATTAGGACGAATCAACGGGCCAAGTTAAATGGGCCGAATTAAATAAACTACATCAAATAGGCCGAATCAAATGGACCAAATCGAATGGGCTGATTCAATTGGGTCGGCCGAGTCAAATGGGCTGATTCCAACCACACCATTCACCTATTGCTAAAGATCTTTTTAGAGCATTATTCAAAAAATAAAATAAAATGAATCATATCCAAGGATAATCTGGACCATACCACACTTAACAATGGTGATATAATTCCCACTATTAGAAATTTAGAGGGCCCACCATATCATTCATTTCCCATCTAAACTGTTCATAAGGTCACAAAGACCTGAACAGGGGGGAAACAAATATTATATTGATTCAAAACTATTGTAACCCAAAGGGGTTTCAATGGTAGACGTCCACTCAACTGTTTTCTGTAGTGTGGTCCACTTGATACTAGCTCTGTCTTATTTTTCTTCCCAAGCCTTAGTATTTGCTCACCAAATGGATAGATGGTTGGGTGAAACACATGCATCAGTGGCTGCTCAAAGCTACTGCTCGTCCCAGCAGATGGGTGGACGGTTTAGATATAACAAATGCATCATAGTGAAGCCATGCTGCACCTAGCACATCACCAAGGTGACTGCCTAAAGCTACTACCCATCCCAGTAAGGGGGATGGATGGTCTGATATCAAGCCAGCTGCACCATCCAGCAATTGGACGGTGCAGATAAAGTCATACATCATAGTGCAGTCCATGTAGTGGCCCACCTTTTAGTATAAAATATATATTATAACATTAAATATTATATATATATATAAGAGGCAGAGATTGCCCAGACACACCGTCCAGACCTCTCTAGACGGTGATGATCTCCGCATTAGAGGTGGGTCCCACGTGGGAGTGGCCCACCACAATACATTATTTAAATATAAAAAATTACGTTATATGATAATATATATCATTTAATATGAAATATTATATTATAATATATATATATATATCATACATACATGTGTGTGTGTATATATATATATATACACGTGTGTGTGTGAGAGGCTGGAGGTGTCAGCGTTGTCAGTGCCTAGCGCCCAGAGACACTAGACGGATGGATGATGGTAGGCCCCACTTGTATGGACAATTTTAATGCAACACATACGTCGTGTGGTGGGGCCCACATTTACCAGCTTGGTGGCTGTAAGGATGGTGGGACCCACAGTTCTTACTCACGTCCATATAGTTGTTGTTTAGCTGATGTGAGGTACGTTATCCAATCCTCTCCCATCGTCCATGGTTTGGACGATGCGGATACAACACATAAAATCAAGGCAGGGTCCATTCGGGTGGGCCATGTAACTTCATCATCGCCCCAAGAAAATGAAAGAGAGAGAGATGGAGAGATACGGTGATAGAGGGCCCCGCCACTATGGGCCCCTCATAGTTACATCACATACATCAAAATGGGTCCCACCAACAAGTGGGCCCTAAAATAAGAATCAACGGTGGATCACCCACCTATCGGCCTTCTCTATGATCCCTTGGACTCATATGCTCCTTACCTTCACTTTTGATAGTGGTTGATGGAGTTTTGATGGTGGGGATGAGAGATGAGAGGGTGGGCCACACTTGTTGTTTTGGGAGAGTTTGGGGAGGCTTGGACATATGGAATTTCTTGCTTGAGAGATTTTTTTTAAGAAATGAGGGAGAGAGAGGGAGAGAGAGAAGTGATGAGATGATATGGGATGGGTGTGATGTGTGATGGGTGATGGGTGGAGTGATAAGGTTGTAAGAAAGGGATGGGTGGAGAGAGAGGGAGAGTTGACTTTGGGAATGGAAAGGGATTGGTTGATGTACTTGGGGGTATGGAGTGTACTTAACTTATACTTAACATGATTGATTGATTGATTGATGAGATTGGTTGTAGAGATTCTCTCAGAATTCGTAACGTGCGGCGTTTCTTCGGAATGAACGTGGGCCCACATCTTCTAGCCCGGGTATTGGATTGGTGCACGAGTCACGACGTTGGAACCACGGCAATAGTGCAGTCGCTAAGATACAAGTTTTAGGTCGAGCTGACTTCGGTATGTAGGACTCGGCTTAGGATCGTGCGCAAACGTCGGATACAGGTCGAGAGTTGCCAGAATTCAACTGGGAGGACTACGGAAGCCTACGAAATGATACGGACTATGACACAGGTCTTACATGAAGAATGTTATGATAGTACTAGAGAAAAAGGAAAAGATAAGGTGGAAGAGGTGGCATATGATGTAGTGAGTCATTTAAAAAGCATACCAACTCAGCTAAGCGTATATGATGCACTACGGCTGTCAGAAGATTCTAGAAACAGTCTAATATAGACCCTATTTGATAATAACGTCAGGAGAGCATTGCTTACAGAGATGGAACATGATGAATGAAACAATTGTATACCGGTCGTTTCTTTCTCTAATGAAAACTTAATTTGTGATGAAGATCATAATAGACCGTTGATGGTTGAAGGCCATGTCGGCAGTAAACAAATAAAATGGATAATGCTAGATAATGGGTCTATAGTGAATCTATTGCCACTAATGATGGTAAGTGAACTCGGATATCGCCGCTCTCATCTGCGCCCCAGTGGGATAATGACACAAGGGTTCAATCAAGATGGACAAAGGGCGCTTGGTAAAATCACGTTGACATTGGAAATTGGGGAGCTGATAACGGATGTTGTTTGTCATGTTATCAATGCAATAACAACATAACCTTGGATGCATCAATATGGCATCGTACCATCAACTCTTCACCAATGCTTTAAGTATTGTGAAAAAGGGATTCAGTGCAAGGTGATGGCTGATGCAAAACCATATACAGAGGCAGAATCTTTCTTCGGTAATGCCGGTTATTATGATGAATTTACCACAAGAAATAATGATATAAGAAATAATAATGAAATGGTGAAAGATAATACTATCACAACACAAAACAGAATTGCGAAGATAGCGATGTCTGAGAAAGAGAAGGTGAAACAGAAATTCTATTTTGTACCAAAACATCTGAGACGACTGGGACAACCTCCGCCAACATTATTATCGCCTGAGCAGTTAGAAATTTTACAAGCAAATTATACGATGCCACTACCGCAAGCCAAAAGGAAGAAACCATTCTCAGCTATGCCTAAGAGGTTCCATGTTGAGGCCAATAAGAAGAACCCTGAACCTATTAAATTTTATATAGCTCAAAGGGAGAGATAAAAGCAAAGAGAGATAATAAGATGAGATCTACAAAATTAACACCCGATGATTTGGAAAGGTACAGCTCTGCTAGCAAAAGAATAATGAAGAATATGGGCTTTGATTGTGAAGAGCCAGTTGGTTTAAACAATGGAAAAGGTATTTTAATCCCGGTTAGGGTCGATGAAAAGAAACAGGAAAGATTTTGTGGATTGGGAGGGGAATCCTTAGTAAACACAATCACTGTAGAGGTGATAGAAGAAGATGAAATTGAAATGATTAAACATCCCAAAGTGGCTCCTAAGCAAATGGAAGATGGGGGAATCGACGATTGATAGCTTGCGAGAAATAAACATAGGGACGAAAGAAGAACCCCAGAACATATTCATAAGCGCCAGTGTTTCTGAACAGGAGGCCAACCGGTATGTGAGACTTTTGAAAGAGAATAAAGATGTATTTTCCTGGACATATGCTGAAATGCCAGGTCTGGAACCATCAGTGGCAATGCATTGGTTAAATATTTCTAAGGACAAGAGGCCAAGTAAACAAGCGCAACGGCGATTTCATCCAGAGCCGATCCCTCTGATTGAAGAAGAAGTGAGTAAACTCATCAAAGTTGGGTTCATCAGGGAGGTCAAGTCTCCCAAATGGATATCGAATATCATCCCAGTGAAAAAGAAGAGTGGACAAATCAGAGTATGCGTCAACTTCAGGGACTTGAACGAAGCATGTCCAAAGGATGACTTCTCGCTGCCAAGTACTGAGCTGTTAATTAATAGTATAACGAAATATGTTGTCATGTCCTTTATGGATGGTTACGCGGGGTATAATCAGATAAGAATGGCTCCTGAAGATGAGGAAGTCACGGCATTCAAAACCTCGCTGGGAATCTACTGTTACAGAGTCATGCCGTTTGGTCTAAAAAATGATGGTGCAACAAATCAGAGAGCGATGCAAAATATATTCCAAGATATGATGTACAAACATGTCGAATGTTATGTAGATGATTTCATAGTTAGATCAAAATTACCATGAAGAACATTGTGAACATCTGGTTTCAGTATTCCGCCATCTCAGAAAGAAGGAACTGAAAATGAATCTGTTTAAACGTGCGTTTGGCGTTTCGTCAGGAAAGTTTCTCAGTTTTGTCGCTAGACATCAAGGAATTGAAATTGACCTAGGACAGATCAGAACTTTACAGGAAATGCCACCCCTGAAAACACTGAAGGAATTAAAAAGTTTACAAGGAAAGTTGGCATATATTCATCGTTTCATTTCAAATCTTGCAGGAAGGTGTCAACTGTTTTCTCATCTAATGAAGAAAGGAGTAGAATTTGCATGGGACCAGTCATGTCAAAACGCATTCAATTCAATCAAAGAGTTCTTGAAACATCCCCCAGTACTAGCAGTGCCTATGAAAGGTAGACCCCTCATTCTTTATATTTCTGCATCAAAAAATTCATTAGGGGCTTTGTTGGCACAAATGAATGAGCAAGGGAAGGAAATCACGCTGTATTATCTGAGCAGAACTTTAGTGGGAGCTGAATGCAACTATGTGCCTATCGAGAAAGTGTGTCTAGATCTGATCTTTGCAGTATAGAAATTATTGTCTCTCTCATGATATAATTTTGATTTCGCGAGTGGATCCACTGAAATTTTTAATGACAAGGCCAATGCTATCGGGGAGATTGGCCAAATGGATGCTTTTACTGTTAGAATATGTGATCACATATGAACCGGCAAGAGCAATAAAAGGACAGGCAGTGGCAGATTTCTTAGCAACCCATCCCATGTCGGACAGTGAAATGATAAATGATGATTTTCCAGATGAACAGGTGATGATGACAAAATTATGTAGCCCATGGCAAATTTATTTTGATGGTGCTTCCAGAACTTTAGGAACTAGTGCTGGGGTAATATTTATTAGTCCACAAGGTGATTTATTGTCATATTCTTTCACATTAGATGCAACATGCACCAATAATGAGATTGAATATCAAGCTCTCATTATAGGGATGGAAATAGCTCAGGAAATGAAGATAAGGGCGTTGCAATTTTTTGGTGATTCTAAGCTAGTAATAAACTAGCTCACGATAGAATTCGAAGTAAGAAAGCAAGAGCTCCTCCCGTATTATTGCCGCGCATAACAGTTTTTGGAGCAATTTCAAGATGTTGAAGTCAAACACATACCCAGGTCAAAAAATGCAAGGGCAGATGCTTTGGCCAGTTTGGCTGCGGCCTTAGCTTGTTCTAATCGGAGCCCTCTACAAGTAATAATCGAAGAAAGAAGATTACTACTGCTTGCTGATGATGTCGAGATTGCTGAAGTACTTCCTGTATCATGTTTAGATATCACAATTGATGATTAACACCAGCCTTTTGTGAATTATCTCAAATATGATATCCTACCGGAGGATCTTGCACAAAGGCTGCAAATAAGGCAAAGAGCAAAGAAATTCATTATATGTAATGACGAACTTTATAAGAAATCCTACAACAAGGTACTATTGCGATGTTTGGATACGAAGGAGGTGAATCAAATATTCGGTGAAGCACATTCAGGAGAATGTGGAGCTCATCAGGCTAGTAGAAATCTGCTTCATCGAATACGTCGAATGGGTTATTACTGGCCTACAATGTTCAAGGATGCAATTGATTATGCACAACGATGTCATGAATGTCAAATACATGGTGATATAATACATGTACCCCCTGAAGATTTACATCAATCAGTAGCTTCTTGGCCCTTCGCAGCCTGGGGACTTCATGTTATTAGTCCTATAAACCTATCGTCATCCAGAGGGAAACAGTACATCTTGGCAGCCATGGATTAATTTTTCAAGTGGACTGAAGCTATTGCGTTGAGAAGTGTCAAAGAGAAGGATGTCATGAATTTCATACGACATGTAATAATATACTGTTACGGTATTTCGAAGAAGATTCTTACTAATAATGGAACGCCATTTAAGAATAGGGGAATGGAGAAATAGTGCCAGAAATTTGATATTCAGCATTCATTTTCGACACCTTACTATCCACCAGCTAATGGATTAGCTGAAGCTTTTAACAAGACAATTATGAAAATATTGAAGAAAACTGTTGCAGGGAACAAACGTGATTGGGATGAGAAGTTGCAAGAAGCTTTGTTTGCTTATCAAACTACTCACCATACTACCACGAAAGCAACACCATACTCTCTAGTCTACGAGGTTGAAGCTGTTATCCCTATAGAAATGCAAGTCGCCTCGCTCAGAGTGGCAGTACATCAGTCGATGACTGATGATGAAAACGCTAAGATTAGATTGGTTGAATTAGATTTGTTGGACGAAAAGCGGTTAGCAGCTTAGCAGCGATTACAATTGTATCAAGCAAGAATCTCCTCTGCTTTTGATAAAAGGGTTAGGCATCGTTCCATCAAAAAGGGTGATACGGTATTAATGCTGAAAAGACTGATATTGGTCACTCACAAGACAGGGAGTAAATTTGACCCTAAATAGGACGGCCCATATATAATATCTGAAGTGTATTCTAACGGGGCATATCGGGTAGTAGATCAAGACGGATGGGGTATAAGTATACCAATGAACACTCGCTTCTTAAAAATATATTATCCATGAATATGCATATAGTTTTGATTAGGAAGACTCCAGCGTAACTCCATAGTTCTTCTCACTCAAAAAGGGGCAGGCAAAAGTGCAATAAAGATGGATTGTTGTATTCCTTTTCAGTGACGTATTCTCTTTCTTTGAGTACTAATGAAATACAGACTTTCGAGGTGTATCAAAAGCATCAGCCATACCATCAAGTGAAAAGCGTCAAATATAAATATGTTGCCAACCGCCAAAACGCCAATGATAACGCTAATGATTATCGCCAATAGTTATCGCCAATGATTATCACAAGAATAGGTCGTCGGATGGAAAATCTAAATGCAAAGATCACGACGGACTATAGTAGCAATGATGATCTGTCATGTATGATAGCAAGAAAGTGTTGCTATTAAATTGAACTATTATTACGACCGACATGGTAAAACTATGCGACCAAGTCAAGACCAAGCATTGATGATAAGTGCCAAAAGTCGATGGTTATCGCTATAATTGCCAAAATTAGCAATCATCATTGTCATCATTAATCGCTCGTACAAGTTTATCTTATCAAAATTACTATCATCACCAAGTTGATATTATCTTAAATATAATATGAATATTGGCAGAACATTATCAGCGATAGTGAAATATCAATTATTGATTCACCATTTTCAGTAGTGGAATAAGACTATATGGCCAACACATATAAAATCGATGATAGTGATGACAGCTTATCATTTAAGGCAGCTTAGCCAAGCCTCAGACGGCCAACTACGCCTAAGACCTATCGTCGTCAGCGACATATATATATATATATATATATATATATATATATATATATATATATATATATATATATATATATATATATATATATATATATATCATTCAGGCAACAGTGGAGTCTGTGGCCCTAAAAAACCCATAAAGAGCTTCATATGCACCCATGCGGGTAATTGACAAAGCAGTTATGTAAGACCCATGCCGTCTGTATAGTTTCAGGCAGCGTCATGCGGATGGCTGGAGAGCACCCCTTGTGAATGGGTCTGACCTTGCAGGTGAAGGAAAAGTGAGTTTTCAAAGTAGGATAACTCCCCAGATCCCTGGTTTGATTTCAGTATAACGCACGGGGGCAAGTCTCTGAAGCAGGAGACCCTCCACTGATGGACTGGCGGCCTTGGATTTGGTACCTCGACGGTAGCCTTGTACGCCTCGTGAACTCTAAAGAGTTACTGTAGCCAACCCTGTACGTAAATTCTATCGAGTCCACGACCCTGGTAGCTTCACTCGGCCCCTCTGATGGATCACGGTTTGTGGCCGCGATAAGCCCCGCGAACTCTGTAGTTACAGCAGCCATTCGCATAAGACCAACTCCAACTACTTATGAGTTTAAACTGTGGTTGCTCCAACTACTTATGAGCCTAAACTGTGTGTACAACTAACTAGAATTGAAACTTAGTCCCGCCCATTCTGAATATCATTTAGGCAATGTTATTTTAATCATTATTATAACTTATCACTCAAGCTCCACATGTCTATCAAACATACTTATGAGAATTGCTCAAGTTCAAAAATGATGCAATGATAAGATAAATACATGCCACATAAAGATATGACATTAAGATAGATAAGTTTCATAGGAAGTATAAAAAAAACAGAGAGAGAGAGAGTCATATTTCCTATTCAAAATGTACTCCTCTTAAACTTAACTGATATGTATTTACTATTGTTCTATTACGAAGAGGACAAGCTTTCAATGATGGTATACTTATTCTTTTGAAGAGAAAGACGGTGCCTGTCTGTCTCTTATCTTCTTGATGCTTCAGGAATAATGTCTTTCATAATTTGCAAAGGAGGAGGGTGAAATTGTACCGAATTATCATCTTCTTCTAAAAAAATTTAGAGATTCATGGGTACTTTGCAAAGATACTCCAAAAGTTATCCAACCTTCAAGAGTATCGGCCAATTGTGCTTCGTAAGAAGTGTGTTCCGAGGAAATTGTTGCACAGAATTGACCAAAATAGGGGGAATGGTTAGTCTCCCTGGAATAACCGATGCCTTGGTCTTCTTGATAAATCCTTAGTCGAGGTGAATGAATGAATATGGCATGGTTAGCTGAATGATATCTGCGCACCAAATAGTATTGGTGGGCCCACTAACGCATCCAAGGATAGGAAGAGTGTACTAGGTATCCTTGGCCCGAGAGTATAAAATAAGATCCAGTGTTAACACTCAAGAGCTGCCTCCATATCAAAGCCCAATTATACGGCCCGATGCCATAGTTCCTCATAGATCTGGTAACGATATCACAAGTCGCCGGCACAGTTTGGTCAAACCCAAACTGACGGGCAAATCTGTTTGGATAATAGGGTTTGCGCCAAAACATACAACCTTCTCTTAAGGGAAGAGTACTAGATCTAATGAAAATAAGGAATGAGTGCTAACCATGAGAAATAGAGTCATTATCAACAGCTTCTATGCCTTTCGGATGAATAGTGAAAGGAAAATGATGAAAGTCAACAAGATCGTCGTCTTCTATTTTACGAATGACCCAACTGTTTGATCTTTCAACCATCTTCCTTAGTTGGTAGTGTTGAAGAGGGAGCCGATGAGGATCTGAACATGCTTCCGGTGGGTCATCAAAAGTCCAAGGGAAGTATACTCCCAGCCAACCTACAAAGAAATGCCAAGGAGCATAGACCAAGAAAGGCTGGAGTGATGAATCTATAGGCCTGGAAATTATATCACCAAAAGCACAATATAAGGAACATAGAACTGAAGGAGCTAATGAATTCTTTTGACCCTCAGCCATAGCGCCAGCAGCTATAAAAAGGGATGGTCTGATGACTTATTCTGAACCAGGGAATATTACCAAGTTTAACTAATAAGCTAGGAAGGTAGCTAATTCACAAGAGTGACTGTATTCGGTAGTGCTTGTAATATTCTCACGGATGGTTTTAAGATTCTGATGATTATAGCTTGTAAAGCTGTCAAGGTAAAATAACAGGGTTATTTCAGAAGAAAGATGAAGATTTGAAGAGAAAAGATTAAGAGAAGAGAAGTGTACCGTAGTTTCTGAGAGAAATGAGCCAACCATTCAAGAGGAGTGATGTGTTCAGGATGGGGAAAGTTAACCAACTCACTGAAAAGTTCTAGAGTAGTCTTTGAAATCCTGAATTTACTGTCTTCTACAAAAGCACGAGACAATTCTTAATTTGAAGGGATATAAATATCAAGGATGTTACCCATGATGGGAAGACCTGCTATACAATAAAGGTCCCATAAGGTAATACTCATCTCACCCAAAGGAAGATGGAATGAGTTGGTTATAGGGGACCAAAAGTTAAGAAAGCCTCTAAAGATAGCTGTGTTTTCATAAAAATGCTCTAATGTAGCCACGATGGCATCAAAAAGATTAATTCATTCCAAAATGACCGTATGTTTTCGAGCAATAGCGTAGGCCCAGGCATTATAAAAATCTTGAGGAGATAGGAGACCCTCGACTATGAAGTCATCTGTCCTCCAGAGGACACGATTGATAAAGAAATGTTGACGAGCAGTCTCGAAGAAATGAGTTGGAAAAGGCTGATGAGAATCATGGCAATTGCATAGAAATAACATTTTATATATCATGCCAGCTTTGTGATGCAAATCCTTTCCTTTTATACGGCCTTCTAGGATTCGAGGTTCTCTCATGATCTAATTATCTATAAAGACAAGGCGGATTTGGTGGGTGGAAGGTTCGCTGTGAGGATTTGACCAATGCCGTTGAAGATTCATGGGATAAGAGATGATTTTATCCGAGTAAGGGTGGTGGAATTCCAGTAGTTTTTCATTAATCTCCACACAAGTCTAAATGTGACAAGGGAATTAATCACATGCGGAAGAAATCGAAGAATTCCTTTTTCTCGAGGATGAAGCCTTTGAATGATTCATGGTGACAAGGAAGAGAAAAGTTAAAAGATATTTCGGCAGAGTTTTGAGACAGAAATTTATCACACCAAGGGCGAATGAGTTGCACTGTTGAGTTGCGTGTGCAAGTAGCGTGGATAACCTGCGTGCAAGATGGGTTTTGGTTGGAAGATCGAATTTTGAAGTGAGGAATAGTTGAGTGGACCAGTATTTATAGGCTCAAGGCACCACCAGAGAGTTGTGCAAGCGAGAGAGTTGCGTGAAGCCACACAACTCAGGTTCTCCATGGCAAGTTTGATCCTTCAAATTGATTCAGAAAAATCAAATTTTGGATCAAGGGGGCATATGTTGGGGTACCAAAAGTGATTAGAGAGAGAGAGTTAGAGAAATGCATAAAAAGGAGAGGGAAAGTAGTACCAGTTGTATGGGACCCAAGTTGTGCGGGACCCAAGTTGCGCGGATCCGCACAACTCACCCAAGTTGCGCTGGGGTGCGCAAGTTTCATCGGAGGAGGATTTGGTGATACGAAGTGGGGCCCATGGCACAGGAGTCGAGGGCTCACATGTGCAGTTGCCTATAAATACCCCCTCACCCCCTCATTTGAAGGAGGAGATATTTAGGAGGTCAGTCCCTTTGACAGGTATTGAAGACAGAGAGAAGGAGGGCTGCACTACTCATAGCGAGTTGCACGGTTCCGCACAACTCGTTAGCCGTGTAACTCCTGTATGAGTTGCATGGGTAATCTTTGAGAGCAGTCGTTATGCTGAAATTTTTGACAGACGACTAGGCTATTTCAGATATTTTCAAGGGGTCCTAGCATGGGAAACCCACACAACTCGTCTCCCCTAGAGATTTGATGAAAACGCGCCAGAATGTTGCTAAAATTTACATTTTGATTATATTTGACTTGTGTATTTTCTGGAATCAAAGGACTAAGAGGATGTTAATGAACTCAGAATGAATGAAATTGATGAATATTCTCTTTGTTCCATCTTCATCGATATTAAATAAGAAATTCTTCCAAATCAAATACTTTTCGTTTCTGGTCGAAACACGAGCATACTCTCCTGTTCTTTCTCTAGGTGGGCAGAAATCACCACCAGGTATGTCTCATCTTGACCTAAATAGATATATTTCAAATCATAGGGCAAAGGTTTTAGGTCAAGCTTCGGTGGCTTGAGGTTAGACGTTAGAGGCACTTTGTCAGTTTGGGGCAACTCTTCAAATTGTGGCCTCCACCGATTCACTTCAAGTACCGGCACAGCATCAAGCATGGCACACGTCTCCCTAATCATGTCATCATCAAAATCATGGGAGTGGGCCGGGCATGTCTCCAGAGGGTCAGAGGATAAGGTCAGAGGCCTTCTATCTTCCACGAAAGAGTTAATCATGCTAATCTCGTGGAAATTGTCATCATCCCCTAACCATCTACCCGTGTTGAAAAAGATGTTTAACTCCAATATTATATTTCCGAAGGACATGCTCATGACACCATTCCTGCAATTGATGATTGTGTTTGAAGTAGCAAGGAATGGGCAACCAAGAATGACGGGAATCTGAGTGCTCATGTTATTAATGGGTTCAGTATCCAGGACGATAAAATCTACGGGGAACTAGAATTTGTCAACCTGGACCAACACATCCTCAATTATCTCTCTCGATACACGAAAAAAATGATCTGTAAGTTGTAATGTGGTTAGGGTGGGTTTTAATTCACCCAAACCTAACTGTTTGTACACCGAGTAGGGAATCAGATTTACGCTCGCTCCTAAGTCAAGAAGTACGTGCTCAATGTGGTAATTCTTAATTATACAAGCGATGGTTGGGCTACCAGGATCTTTGAATTTCTGTGGCACATCTTACTTTAGGATAGCACTCACTTTCTCAGTTAAGAAGATTTTCTTTTGAATATTTTGCCGTCTTTTAGAATTTTGGCATATGAAGGTTTTTTTACGGCATCAAGTAGAGGAATATTGACCTTCACTAGTTTTAACACCTCTAGAATGTCCTGAGAGTTAAAGAGAGGTTTTGGTGCAACCAACCGTTGGGGAAATGGAGCAACCAGCTTCCCTTGAGGTTTTGGTTCTAATTCTTGTGGAGCATGGCTAGATCCATCATCTTTGTCCTCTTCTGGTTCCTTAAGCTTTTCAGCCCTAACCGAAATGGTTTTGTCAATGATCTTCCCACTCCTGAGAGTGGTGATAGATTTATCTTGCTCCATCTGATTTGAAGAGCTTGGGTCGTTAACTTCATATTGCAGTTTTGGATTGGGAAGAGGTTGAGCTAAGAGGCTCCCCTTATTCCTAATCATATTTTTAGCTTTAAGTCCTTGTATCACTTTTGTAAGGTCTTGAAAGGCTTGTAGCATACCCTGATTGAAAAGCTCTTGCCTTTGAAAATGTTTTAGAATCGAGTCCTCTTGAGGTTTCTCTTGTTGTGGAATTTGATTAAAGAAACCTTGAGGGGTAGCAGTTTGTCCATTCCTCCAACTGAAGTTTGGATGATTTCTCCAACTAGGATTATATGTATTAGAGGTAGGTCCATTGAAAGGTCTTTGGTAATTGTTCATGGCATTGGATTGCTCATTCAACACCTCTTAAAAGGTAGGTATTGTTGGATAATTTTCAGTTGTGTGAACGTTGCAAGCACAAATACTGTAAATAGTTTCCTTAACCTTATCCTTCTTTAATTCCATGGCCTCGAATTTTCTTATGAGATTAGTCACTTTAGAATTGATATCATCGTCCTCTTTGCGGAGATACATTTCACCCCTCTCCTTAGATTGAGTTGGCCTGGACATGGTGTTTGGTTTTGGGTATGTGTCCCATGATTATATGTTTTCAGCAAGTCTATCCAAGTAGTCCAATACATCATCGACATTTTTATTCATGAATTACCCATTGCATATTGTCTCGACTAATTGGCGCATGGAAGATGTCAGTCCATCATAGAAAAAGTGTGTAATGCGTCACGTTTCAAAACCGTGTTGTGAGCATGAACTGACAAGATCCTTAAACCTTTCCCAACACTGGAAGAATGTTTCATCCTCTTTTTGGGCGAAGTTCATGATTGACTTTCTAAGGGTGTTCGTTTTATGATGTGGAAAGAATTTCTTTATGAACTCCCTTATCATATCATTCCATGTGCCAATAGATCTAGGACATAGTGAATGCAACCACGTCTTAGCTTTCTCTTTCAAGGAAAAGGGAAAGAGTTTCAGCCTGACTGTGTCCTCAAACATGTTTGGAAAATATAAAGTGGTTATGATCTCATCAAACTCTTTTGAGTGTAAATATGGATCTTCTGACTCAAGCTCATAAAATTTAGGAAGGAGTTGGATCACCCCTAGCTTGATATTCATGTGTCTCGTATTATCTGGAAAAACCATGCATGAGGGCGTACTCACCCCCATCGGTTGTAAATAATCTCGTAAAGTACAAGGCGAGGGTGCTTAATGAACCTCATTCTCATCCTGGATGTCCTCCACCCTAGGTTGGGGTAGAATAGGTTGGTTTGCAGACATTACTTCAATTAACTCTGGGGATCTCGAGCAGTGTCTAGTCCTGTGATGGATAGTCAACCCCTCAACCAATCCTCCTTCAGTCAAGAGATGTCGAGTGTTGTCACGGACCCACTTGAGTATGAAACACTCGTAGCCCTCAATTCAGATTCTAAACTTAAACCTAAGAGAAAGAAAGGAATAGAAATCTAGAAAGAAAGAAGAGAGAATGTTGGAAAGAAGTTACCAAATTAGAAGTTCCTAAGTTAAAACCTACAAAACAAAACAAAACAAGTCAGTTTCTAGAAATAGAAATTCTAAAGTTAGAAAGTTCCTAAAATAGAAAGTAAACTAGTTTCTAAAAAGGGAAATAAAAAGTTTCTAAAAACTAATTAAGAAAGTTTTAAACTTAAATTAGAAAGTGAGTTAGTTTCTAAAATTAAAAGAAATCCTAGAATTAGAAAGTTTCTAAAATAGAAAATAAAACCTAATCTAAAAATAGAAGATAGAAAAACTAGAAAATTAGAAAGAGATTACCAATTTAGAAAGTCTATGTCAAGATCCTACAAAACAGGAAAGTTGGGTTAGTTTCTAGAAATCAAATAGAAAAACTTAAATCTAGAAGAACCCTAATCTTAACCTAATTCTAAAACTAGTTAATCTCATAAAAACGTAACTATCAATCCCCGCAACAGCGCCAAAAACTAGTTCGCACCCCAAGTATAGGGTTGCGATGTAGTAATAATCTTGGTAAGACCGAGGTTAAATCCACAGGGATTGAACCTTGTACGTAACCTGAAAGTATCTAGGACTAGAACTAGATGATGAAATAATCTAAACTAGGAAAATATAAAAGAATAATGGTGAAATATTAAACTAAAACTTGTAAAATTCAAAAGTGGGAAATTAGGGTGCCAAGGATCCACTTATAGAAATCAGGGGAACACAACTGGAATCAAAGTCCCATCTTCATCCAGTTGGAAGATAAATCATTAAAAATTACATCTCAACTTCTTTTGATCTAATTTTCAATAGATGAGAGGTATGAGAATTATAATTGATTCCATCACAAAACCATGCCCATGAGACAAAGCAAACAACATAATTTAACTAATCCACAACCAATCTGAGAGAGTTATGAACATTAGGAAGGATTCCATCATCCAACCATGTACACGAGATGATGGTGAACTACAGGGTTCCTATGATCATAATCTTTATACATGCATGGAAAATAC
Organism: Magnolia sinica; assembly: GCF_029962835.1. Lineage (NCBI taxonomy): Eukaryota > Viridiplantae > Streptophyta > Magnoliopsida > Magnoliales > Magnoliaceae > Magnolia > Magnolia sinica. Next base: position 34,979,266 of record NC_080574.1, on the reverse strand, counting down.
TCAAAGATATCGCAGATCCATTGTAATTTAGGTCACAACAAACCATTAAAAACCATGAATATTCCATAAAATCAAACTATAATCAAAGAGAGTTCGTACTCATGAATCAAAGTCACAGAAACTACCACATCATGCTACAAGCTTCACCTCTTAGCCTTAGCTAAGAGGTTTAGCCGATCACTGTCATGATCAGCCAAAAATCTTTGAAAAAAATCATAAACAGCAATAGAAAGGAAGAAAAAAAAAAGCACTGAATGATGAAGTCATCCAAGTACTCTCTCTCTTTCTCTCTCTTCCTCCACGTCCTTAGATATTTTCTCTCTTCTCTTCTCCTTTATATAGGCTGGAGAGGTGTTGGTCGATGGAGAACTGAGAAGGTCGGGGCTCTCTTACGCAGCATCGTGCGTGCGAAGCCGTGTAAATGCAAATCAACCTGTGTTTGGACAGAATTTTCAAAAAAAGGAGCAACAAAGAATCGAATTTTTCTCCATGATTGGGGTAAAGACCACCTTTCCGAGCTGTTGGATGGTTCAGATCAAAGATCCAACCATCATATGGGCCGTACAATGCCCCACAATGTCCAGGAAAACCAGACATGCGTACAGTGTGAAAAATCCTACACTTAGATGCTCGGTGGGCCCCACAGTGATGTTTTCGAAGAGATCCTCCCCGTTCATTGGATTTCTGGCATGATTTCAGTCGAAGATGAGTGGTTTTGGTTGAGTTTTGGTGTAGTCCACTGTACCAACTCACTTCACCGTTCATCCTGCGTTTTTCGTCGATCTACATGTGTACACGTGCATAGGGCCAAATGGCCACCATGGCCACCCCCGGGGCGAGTGGACGTTCCCGATCGTCCATCGGGATGATGGGTGGGGCCCGCTGAGATCATCTATCCTTCCAGTGTCTACTCGTTAGACGCGTGAGGGAGACGGGCTTGGGTCTTCGGTCAATAGTCAGACTTAGCAGTTCGGTATGGTGTGAGAGTGCATCGCCTGTGCACTCCCTCACCCCAGGTGGGCCCACTGTGAAGTTTATGAGAAATCCGCTTCGTTCATCCATTTTTCCACCTCATTTGAGGGGTTGAGACCAAAATTGAAGCATATCTAGATATCAAGTGGGCCCCAAATCAGATATTTAGTGGCTATTCTGTCTATTGGGCCACTTCCACAAGGATCCAACGGCTGAAATTTAACGTGTATGGTTAATTTAGGGTCCTCAAGCTAGCTATAAAGTTTTAAGCCAAACGGATAGTGGAAACCATGTGATCTTGCATTCATGATGACTTTCAGGCCCCTTCGGACCCAATCACTTGATTTTCTCGAATCTTTGGCGTCTAAATTCTTCCATCTCGGTCCCCTAAGATCCGTCCCTTACCTTGGTGACTCTTGAGCATTAAATATATGCTTTTAGAACCCTTTTTTAGTCCAAGCTCTTAAATTTACCTTACAATAAAAACATGATTAAAATAGGGCATTAAACCGTATCATGTTCGTAAAATCAGGTAATAACTGGGGTCTAATATGTAATATTTGACCCTCAACATGTCCTAACATGAGCTGGAAAAATGGATGGATGGGTGGATTTCTTATAAATATCACAGTGGGCCCACCCAGCCTTCGACTGTAGGACAAGTTGCAGCCAATCTACTTCTTGTCCAAACCCATAACCTGGCACCAACCAGAAACAAGATAGATATAAGGCATGATTGGTTGTAAAAGGGTATACAGCCTAAAACAATCACCTATGCAGTGGTATAAAAGGTTTGATACTTCTATGAATGGCCAGCAATTTACTAGAAGTAAATATGATTATTGTGTCTATTATAGGACACTGAATGATGGACACTTCATCATACTAGTATTGTACATAGATGACATGCTTATTGCTAGCCATAGTATGCTTGAGATTTATATGTTGAAGACTCGGTTGTCAGGGATATTTGAAATAAAAGATCTGAGGGCTACAAAAAAAAATCTTGATATATATATATATATAGGGAAAAGGTACTATGCGCTCGACCTCATGATAAGCTCCCATGAGGTCGAGCTGTGTGGGCCCCACCATGATGCATGTCGAGCATCAACACCGTGCATTTGATGGGTCCCCTCTAAATTATGGGATATCCCAAAAAATCAGCCGTACCAGGTGGGCCATACCATTTAAAATCATGTGAAGACACCGTTAAAACATATAAATGCACTTGGTGGAACCACCTAAGTTTTGAATGCTGGTGAAACTTGGTCTGAACCCTCATCTAAGTGGGACACACATAATGGATGGGCTGGATTTGTAAACCACATCTCGGTGGGCCCAAAAAATGATTATGAATGTTTTAATGGTGCACGGCCCCTCCCCACTTCTGTATGTGGTGTAGCCCACACAAATCACAGATTGACTTGATTTTTGAGACCTAGGCCCACAATGGAATGGTGCATCTGACTGATGGGGTAAATGTTTGAAATGCATCACGGTGGGGCCCACACAGCTCGACCTCATGGGACGGACTCGTGAGGTCGAGCACATAGTACCTTTTCCCATATATATATATATATATATATATATATATTCTCACAGGGATAGATAGAGAAGTTTGGTATGGACAAGGTGAATCTAGTTAACACACCCCATGCTACTCACTTTAGCATTTCTTCTAAACAATGTCCTACTACAGATGAAGAAAAGCAAGTGACATCTTGTGTGTAAGACCCGTATCCTAATCCGTACCATTCCTTAGACTCACGCGATCCTCCCCGTCGAATTTTGATGACCCACGACGTGTAGACAGTACTTGCGCACAACCCTAAGTCGCATCCTATAGATCTGAGTCGACTCGACCCGAGACTTGTACCCTAACGACCGTGCCTCGCCGCGGTTTCAACGCCATGTCTTGCACACCAATGCGATACCGAGGGTAAGAGTTGTGAACCTACGTATATTTCGAGGAAACGTCGTGCATCGCAAATTCTGAGAGAATCTCTACCCACCTATCACATCAATTAATCAAGTATACATCCCCTCACAACCCATGTTTTCTTTCTCTACAAGATAAGCAACCCTCCCCAAAGTCAACTCTCATGTCACTCACACCCATCACTCCATCCCATCTTCTCTCTCTCTCTCTCTCTCTCTCTCTCTCTCTCTCTCTCTCTCTCTCTCTCTACCCATTCCCCAAGCAACCCAAGGGAGAGTGACCATCCAAACATTTCAAGGAGAGGAAATAGCCAAGTGTGTGGCCCACTTTCTACCCCAAATCTCTCATCCTAACCCTTCAATCTTTATCATCTTCCATCAAAGAAAAAGCCAAGGAGCTTAGCATTCCAAGGAACCAAGAAGATTAGCAATCGATGGGTGTTTTGTAGGATTAGATTGTAATTTTAGTGATGGGCTAAGTAGACCCTACCGATTGATGGTATGGATCCTACTTTAGACCCTAGGTGTGGCCGATGGCCCACCTTGATTCATATGTTCATCCCATGATAAGGTCATTCTCCATGGACCCCATCATTGTGTTTATTTTCCTATTGTAGAAAGGTCATCTAGACCTTGATCTTGTGGGCGGGAAAGGGATTTTCACCATTGATTTTTATGATTTAAGGGCCCATGTGTGGTGAGACCCATTTGATGTATGTTTTGTAATCCTAAGAGGGCTCATAGTGGCGGAGCCCTCCATCACACCTCTCTCTCTCTCTCTCTCTCTCTCTCTCTCTCTCTCTCTCTCTCTCCCCTGATTGAATGGCCCACCTATGATGTATGTATTTCTATCCATGTCGTCCACCAAATGAGACACACTCGCTGTCTAACCGGGGCCCACCTTGTTGTCCACCTGCTACCCGTTTTGAGCAGACCCTATTGAAGGGCAAAACACAAATATTAGCTTGATCCGTGGACCCCACGTGATGTACGTGTTCTCTCCATGTAGTCCAACACCAGAACATGGGACCATCTTGATGTATGTGGCTGGTGGGCCACGTGTACGTCGACCCCACCTTGATGGATGCATTGTACCCACACCATTCATCAATATAGACGTAGGGCCCACCATGATGTATTATCGACACCGTCCAGTGGACAAGCCATAGACGAAGAGAAAACACAAACATCAACCAGTCTCCTAGCTGCTGGTGGGCCACATGTATGTGGGACACACCCTGATATACGTATTTCATCCTCACTGTCCATCTGTGGACGATGAGACCCACCTGAGATATGTGTTTTATCTACTGTCCCTGCACGTGGGACGGTGTGACCCACCGTGATGTATGTTTGATCCACACCGTCTACCATCCAGCAAGACAGTGGGACGTCCCATGATGTAAGTGTTTTATCCACCGTCCAGGCCTGGGATAGTGGGGACCTCTTGCACATGTGGTATCCGCACCGTCCAGCTGGGACGGTGGGACCCACCGTGATATGTGTTATATCCAGGTCATCCATCCATGGGGCCCACCATGTCGTATGTGTTGTATCTGCACCGTCCATCAGAAGGAAGGTGGGACCCACCCTCTGCACGTGTGGTGTCCACACCGTCCAACTAGGACGGTAGGACCCATCGCGATATATGAGTTTTATCCTCACCATCCAAGCATCTAGACAGTGGGATCCCCCATGATGTATGTGTTTCATATCCACACCGTCCAAACGTGGACGGTGGACCCTGATGTATGTGTTTCATATCCACATAGTCAACCGTTGAAGTTTTGGGACCCACCATGGTGTGTATTATATCTGGACCGTCCATTTATTGGACGTCTGTGCAGGGCCCACCTGCTGTTTGTTTGAGGCCCATTGTGATGTAGATTAGGCCTGTGTGAGAGGCCCATTGTGATTGTGTGAGACCCATTGTGACGAGGCCCATTATGATGAGGCCTTTGTGATGTATGAGGCCCAACTGTGATGCATATATGAGGTCCACTGTGATCCATGTAGCCCACTTACTGTATATGAGGCCCATTGTGATTGTATGACGCCCATTGTGATTATATGAGGTCCATTGTGAGGTGTGAGGCCCACCATGATGCGTGTGTTATATGCACACTATCCATTCATTTGATATATGAGTTATACGCCCATTATGGGGCTGCCTTGTGAGGCCCACTATGTATGAGTGATGTGCACACTATCCATCCGTCCTTCTGGAAATTTTAAGGGCCAAGGGTCCCGTTGTGGTTCTGATTCCTATCCCAAATGGACCGCACCTTAGGACAATGGTTGTTAAACGTCCACTGATGTAAACCTCCCTAAGGCCCGTCGTTAAGCCCATTACCTTGGGAGCAATGATGGTTAAATGTCCACATTGTAATCTCCCTAGGGCCCATTGTTAGACCCATTTTCATCTTCTCTTAGTGGGCTAACCCAAACCGTTGGGCCCCTAGTGATGTTAGTGATACCCATCTCCCCTTGTTGGGCTATCCCAAACCTTTGGGGCCTCATTGATGATGGTGCCTACCACCATACCTTGTAGGATTATCCAAACCATAGAGCCCATCTTATGTTCATACCAGGCCTTCCATAGGAAATGTGGCCTACCTAGATATATGTGTTTGCCTAAGTTTAGTAACCATGCCCAAGGCCCACTAAGATGTTGAGCGGGCTACCCAATCCGTGTGGAAGGACACATAGTCCTAGATGTATGGACCCCAACAAAGCCTACCTTGTGTACGTATCGGACCCCATAGAAAAGCCTAGTTTATTACATGATAGAGAGGGTGAGAAAGCCCACTTGTTGTACTTAAACATATCCTCTCAACTCACCTTGCTGTATACCCATTAGATTCACCCATGAGGCCCATTCTTGATGTAAGTATGCCATCTAGGCCACCCACTGTCTATAGGAGAGTACATCATCACCCGTTACCATAGATGGAAGAATATGTAGTATCAGATTTGGTATATCCACTGTATAGATCCTATCTTGATGTATGGGTTAGATCCGTCATCCTTCCAATGGACCTCACCTTGGGATATATGTTATATTAGTATCTTGAAAAGCTAATGTTAGTCTAACGTGGGACATACCGCAAGGACTTCTATATGGGGCATGTCGTTAAGCTCCCACTCTTTGTGTGTGACATACTGGTTAGGGCCGGTTATTGTCTGCTACATCTAATAATTATGCTAGTGTACTTAATCTAATAGGACACACTGAGAACATGCTTAGTATTACATCATGATACATGCCCATGCTCATCATTTATATACCTATTATGAGAATGATTGATCATAGCATATGCCATTGGGCTGAGATGTTTCGAGGATTCCTCGTGAGATGGAGTTGCCCCACATAATCGTATAGTACGCGCAGGTTTGATGCATGACTGGATGGTATGACTCATGCATCTCGCATTTTGTGTGACAAGATCACTTTACGCCCTAGCGACATTAGGGTTGTGGCCTCCATAAGCATATCATAGATGGCCAGATGGGACACCGAAAATATTTAGGACTCAGCATATGAGCACATTCGATGTCCATAGGTGAAAATCCTTAAACCCCTGTGGCCAAGGGATGCTCCAACGTCTAGACTGAGTGGATACATGAGCGCCCGAGTACCGAGTACTAGTAGGCAGCGTCTCCCACTATGTCATGGTCGGTTGTGAAGGGGGTGTGACCTTACCCGCCTGGGTGAAGGGGCTGAGCTTGGTTGAGTTTGACCAGCTCGTAAATGGGTCCACTATCGACAAGCTGAGTAGGCATTGTCATACTACTGGCCAGGCAGATAATGAGGTCTTTTCTACTCACCTGATTACGCGCGTTGGGGCGACAATTTAGTGTGAAGTGTATTAGACCCCGGTGATATCCCGAAGAGGTACAGTACTAATATTGTGATGCCTTATCACTATTGCATACGTGGGCGAACGTTGATGTGGGCGGGGCCTAAGGGCCTGGGTGAGTTACCAGTGGTTGGTAAGCTACTATGCAAACAGTGGAGCAGAAACCTTGTCCCACATTATAAGTGCTGTGGTGGTTGTATGTGGACTTACTGAGCACCTACTGGCCTGTCACCTGCTGCACAGAATAAAAATGGCCCTGAGCTGGTAGGGGAAGCAAACCGGAAGACTGAGGGTCCTGAGTCTGAGCCTGCTGGGCTGTTATACATACTGGACCCAGGGACCGGACATACGAATATCCCCTCTGCTGGTGTTGTGGCTACTGTTGTCTCTGCGGCTGCTGTCTCTGCTGCTGTTGTCTTTGTTGAGGAGGTCTGTCTGGCTGCCTCTACTGCTGAGGAGGAGCCCTAGGAGCGGCGAGTGGAAGTTGTGCTCTCTACTGCTGCTAAGGAGGATGAGAAGGGGGCAACTGTGGTGGCCTCTGCTGTTAAATGGGGAGAGGGCACTCACGCCTCCGATGCCTGGCCTGTCCACAGCCGAAGCATACACCAGAAAAGGGGCCTGAAGATGAAGTGGTCGGCGGTGATGATGATGAGGAAGAAGCTATTGTCTGAACCGTAGGCTGCCAAAACCCTGATCTGCCCCTCCATCTCTGCTGACGGAGCTGCTTGGAACTGCCGGCTAGCGATCTCCTCTTCCGGTCTCCAGCGAAACTCTGCTCTCTCAATCTCTGGGTCAAAGCCCAGTCCTCCTCATAAACCAGTACCCGATGAATGACCTGGTCGAATGTCTTCAAACAATGCCCTACCATACGGCTACGAAGGGCAGGACACAACCCAATCTCAAAACCACGGGCCCTCATCTTCTCATCGCTGGTGAGATGAGGAGAAAATCTATACAGAGCCAAGAAATGGGCCTCATACAGAGATACAATCATATCACCCTGCACTAGGGTCTCAAACTCGATAGCCCGCTGGATCTGAACATGCTCGGGGAAGAATTTCTAGTCGAAACGGACCATGAACTCCTCCCATGTCCAAACGAACTGAGGCCCGACCATCTTAGATACGGATGACCACCAGTGATGGGCCTCACCCTGAAGAAGATAGGTCGCAAGGGATACTCTCTGACCCACAGGAAACTGTATAGTGTCAAAAATCCTCGCAACCTCAGTGCGCCAAGCCTCGGCGGCAGAAGGGTCAGGGTCACCACTAAACCTCGGGGGATCATGCTGCCGAAACTCTTGAGCTATCGCCCTAGCACATGGTAAATCAGACTGCCCAGAAACCTCGGCAGTAGCTGGCTGATGGGTCTACAATGCAATGGCAACAAGCTGCATTAGCTGCTGGAAATGCTCGGCTCCTATAGGTACTGTTGGAAAGGCAGGGACGACACTTGCCTCAGGCGGAGGCACGGGTGCGGTCGGCGGAGCAGGAACCGAATAGCAGGCTGAGGAGGGGGGATAGTGGGGGAACTGGAGCAACTGAAGGTACGGGTGCTACGGGCTCAACTAGGGGAGCAGGCCGGATCGGGACCTTAGGAATCGGATCCTCAACAACGGGACCGCACACCGACGCCGGCTCGATCCGAAACTTATGTCTTGGTGATCGCTCTGTCGCCGCGGTTCCAACGCCATGACTTGCGCACCGAACCGATACGGCAAGAAGATGCCGATCTGCGCTTATTGAAGAAACACCGCGCGCTGCGGATTTCGAGGGAATCTCTACACAATTAGTCCCACTAATTAAACATAAATGCAACCATACCTCAAAGTACCTCACCCATTCCCTCTTTTTCCAAAAGTCCACCATCTTTCCACCTCACCATTCCTCTTTTTCTCATTTTCAACTTCAACCATCCCTCTTCTCCACCAATTTCAAACTAAGCCATACCCCTCATCACTTCTTTCTTACAACCACCACTCCACCCATCCCTCCATCCATTATTTCTATCTCTCCCTCTCATTCTCTAGCAAATTTTCCAAATCCCATGAGAAATTTCACTCATCCAACACTCCCTCTCAACTTCAAGTGTGGCCCACCCTCTCATCTCCAATCTCAACCATTCATCCTTCATCAATCTCCATTAAAAGTGAAGGTTAGGAGCTAAGGAGTCCAAGGGAGCAAGGAAAAGGAAGATAAGGTGGGTGCTTTGTCATTAATTTGAATCTCATTTCACACTTGTTGGTGGGACCCATTTGGATGTATGTGATCTAATCAAGAGGGCCCATAGTGGCGGGGTTCCTCTATCTCACCGTATACCTCCCTTTATCTCTCTCTTTCTCTCTCTTTGTAATGGTGTGGATCCCACCAATATGTGCTACGTCTACCCCGTCCATCTACACCAGACGGCGTGGCCCACTCTATCACAGGTGATGATCCACACCATCCACTGTTGGGATGGGCCCAATGCATCTTTTATATGTGTATATATATATATATATATATATATATATATATATATATATATATATATATATATATATATATGTATGATATATTTTATATAATATATGTATATATATGTATATAATATATAATATAATATGTACTTATGTATATATATATATACAATATAAGATAAATATTAAATGTATCTGTATATATATATATATATATATATATATATATATATATATTGGTGGGCCACATTCACGTGGGACCCACCACATTTTTGTGAAAATATACAGACCGTCCAGCGTCCCTGGACGCTGGACGTTGCAACTTTGAACAAAAAAAAAAAAGAAGAAAAGAAGAGAAGGAGTGGTGGGCCTCTCATGCAGGCCCCACCTTAATGTTTCTATACAATCCAAACCGTCCATTCTCTTCCTCAGGTCACTTAAGGCGTTGAACCGAAAAATGAGATTGATTTGGTTTTCTGACGGGCCGTGATATAGGAAACAGTATCTCTACCTTTGATTTGCTCCCTGATGCTCCTGTACATCTGAAAAAGGTCAATATTGGACTCTATGGGTTGGTATCAAGCCACAGAGACCAATGGATGGAGTGGATCGTACTAAAGCGGGCCCCACCTAGGAACCTCAAGAAAACCATTTTCAGCAGCCGCTGCCGCTGAGGACAGACGCAGGCAGCGCCTGCGCTGCCACTGACGGACGGACGGCTGGGCTGGGTTTATGGCCCCAATTGTGGGCCCCACCGTGATTCCTTTCGACCATCAACACCGTACATTTGATGGTTCCCCATGGACTGGCCGTCCACCCCAAAAATCAGCCATAAACAAGGCTCAGGCGGGCCATACCATCAAAAATCATGTAAAGACATTCCTAAACATATAAAAACACTTGGTGGGACCCGTCCGAAATTTGGATGAATCTGAAACTTGGTCTGAACGGTCAGTTAGGTGGGACTCACATATTGGATGGGCTGGATTGTGAATCACATCTCGGTGGGCCCCAAAAAAAAAAAAAAAAAATATTTAAAGGCAGCAGCGCTGCTGCTGCTGCAGTGACGGGCGGCCAAGAGGCAGGGACCCACGGCTCCATCCGTGGGCCCCACCATGATGTATATTTTGTATCCACACCGTCCATTTGGTGGGCCACCATTTGACATGGACCCCCCTCAAAAATCAGGTCAATCCAGCGCTCGGGCGGCCCACATCACAAGAAAAAGTGTGAATTGAACTCTACCATTGAAACCCTTTCTGGGTCCACAGAATTTTCAGATCAAGCTGAAAATTGTTGTTCCCCTCCTCCCTGGCCCGTGTGACCTTATGAATAAGTTGGATTCCAAATGAACATTTCAGTGGGCCTTACCCAAGGTCCAAGTGACCTTATGAATAGGTTGGATTTCAAATAAATATTATGGTGGGCCCTAGGCCCATGTGGTGGAGCCATATTGATGTATTTCTGGCCATTGGGGAGGCCCACCTTGATATATATATATATAAGGCCCATGAGGTTAGGCCCATTCGACGTATTGGTGGCCCGATGTCGAGGCCCACTCTGATATATATAAGGGCCATGTTACGAGACTCATTGTGACGTATTCTAAGGCTCATGGGTTATGGCCCATTGCAATGTACATAAGGCCCACTAACGCGGCCCACTTGACTTATATAAGGCCCATATGAGATGGCCCATTTGATGTATCTGAGCACTATGGGTCGAGGCCCAATGAGATGTATATTAGTCCATTGCAATGTGTGATTTCCTATAGTTTGTGTAATGGTGCTTTATGGCGGGCTAAGCCTTGGGAACAATGTTGGTTTGACGTCCACATTGTAAGGACAATGTTGGTTAAATGTCCGCATTGTCATACTCCTTAAGGCCACTGATAGGTTCATACTTATACTCTGCAGGCCGTCTAGGTCCATTTCTGTGATACGCAGAGCCCATCCCTATATGCATGTTTAGTATAGATCCATGGTTCATGATCATTCGCATCATATGTATGCCTGACATGAGGAGTGACCGATCATAGCATATGCCTTTGGGCAGACTGTTTATGGGCTCCCTGATAGGCGGAGTTGCCCCATATAAGTGCATGGTACATACGAGACTGTTGCATGACTGATAATGTGACTCATGCACTTGCATTTGTGTGATTATAGTTACTATGTGCCCTAGCGACATCGGGCCATAGCCTCCAGATACATCGTGGATGGCAGGATTGAGACCGGAAATATTCGATTCTAGCATACGGGCACCATAGATGTCCCCGGTGAAAATCCCTAAACCCGATGGTACGGAGGATGACTCCAACGTCGAGACCGAGTGGATATACGAACGCATGAGGGCCGAATACCGGAGGCCGCGTCTCCCACCGTGTCGTGGTCGGTTGGAAAGGAGTGTGGCCTTACTCGCCCGAGGGTAGGGGGCAATACTAGGCCGAGTTTGACCAGCTCGCAAATGGGTCCGCTATCGACGTATCGGATAGGTATTGAGACTATTGGTCACGCGGATAGTGAGGTTTCTTACGCTCATTTGGAATGTGCTAGGAAAGCGACAGTGCCATTTGGAGTGTATCAAACCCCGGTGATGATGAAAACTGTACTGATACATGTTGAGAATTGGCATGCTTGAGTTGCATCTCGCATCGCATGGCTGTGTATGGCCGATAGCATTCATATCTTGCACCGCATAGCCTTGGTACGGCTGATTGCATTCATGTGCTCATCACCATGATTCCGCATCACTCTGACCTTGCATTTTGAGCACGTTTATATTGCGCACACACTTACACCACCCTCTAAGCTTTCCATAAGCTTATGCACGATTGATGCGTGCAGGTGACGCCAGGACGTCACCGTAGTTGGACCGTGCAGACGAGCTTCTGGAGTTTTGTTTCTTTTATCACATTGTATTTTCCTTTTCCATCGCATTGTACTCAAAAGTTTTTGATCTTAGTGGATTTTGTGGTGGTGTTCTTGTGGTTATTGTTTGTGGGTTATGCTTTTGTTATGCTCATTATGAATCGGACTGATGACTTGAAATCCTCCTTGTAGTATTCCAGGATCGGAACCTGGTGAATGGGTGCCGGGATCCGAGAATGGGGATCGGCGGAGCAAGAGCCTTCGAAACCAGAATAGCAGGCTGAGGAGGGAGGATAGGTGGGGGAACTGGAGCAACTGAAGGTACGGGTGCTACGGGCTCAACTAGGGGAGCAGGCCGGATCGGGACCTTAGGAATCGGATCCTCAACAACGGGAGCAGGATGTGCTCGAGTAGGAGGGGTAACTCGGGCACCACGTCCACGGGCGCCACGTCCACAGGTACCACGACCACGGGTGCCATGACCACGGGCGCCATGTCCACGCAACATTGTCTACAAAATAATGACAATGTAAGGAATCAAGATAATTATATGCTCAATACGGAGAGAAAGGAAGAATCTCGAGACACTGCTTGTCGTATGTTCTTGGCAGACATGCGATGTTATCCTTAGTCATCCCAGAATTACTTGCTATGCTCTGATACCAACTCCTGTTACACCCCAGACTCGGTAACAGGATTCACAAGGAACCCGATGGCCGGTTCTGACAGCAACAGCCTCCATAGTACCCCATTCTCGGCTCCTGAGGCAAGTTCCGATCCTAGGATCCTACAAGAAAGATTTTCATAATAGTACAATCATTTTTCAATAAGAGTATACCCAAGATCATAGCAAGTATGTCTGAGAATAATAAAGGGCACACATCACAAAATCCACTAAGAATTTCAACTTTTACAAGTTTACATCAGGTTCAAAAGAACATACATAAGGTAATAAGGAAAGAGAGAGAAATCAGCAACACTAGAGTCCTCACTGCTTAACTCTACTCCATGCTCTACTGCTAAGACACCTGTCTAGAGTCTCCTGCACACATCAATCGTGCATAAGCTTATAGAAGCTTAGAGGGTGGTGAAAGTGTGTGTCAATGGTGCACAGAAGAATAGGAGAAGGTACAAGGAAAGAAACATGCCTAATGAGAATATCACCAGCCTTACCAGGGCTTATCATGAATACGATGCAATGAGTACTGGGAGCCATACCAAAGCAATGCATGAAGGGGCTTACACAGCCAATGCTAATGTGATACAAGTAATGTCAGTGCTCATATCCAGACCATATGTCAAGCACATTTCCAATCATAAGGAAATCACTGGGGTCCATTACACTGCTGAATGACTGCCGCTCTACAGACCCCGCACAATCAAACGAGCGTAAGGGACCTCACTACCTGCCTATGTACAACCAATCACCGGCAAGGCCTGAAGGTAGCGGACTCATTTACGAGCTTGTCAGACTTAGCCTAGCAATGCCTCCTCACACCAGGCAGGTAAGGCCATACCCCTATCTAACCAACTACACGACAGTGGGAATCGCAACCTAACGGTATAAGGCCCATGTGCGCTCATAGTTTCCACTCGGTCACGGCGTTGGAGCAGATCCTTGGTACCATGGAAGTTTTGAGAATTTCACCCATGGGCATCCTATGCACCCGGTATGCTCAAGTAATATTTTCGGTGTCCACTCATATGGCCATCCACGAATATCCCTGTGGAGGCGAGGCCCTGATGAAGCAAGGGCGGTATCATCATGAAATGTTATACCAATGCATGAGTCACACACACAGATCATGCACTAGCTGTAGGCACACAATGTGCATAAGGGGAGAAACTCCATCCCTCAATGACCACCACACAATGCAATCAATTCATACAGATGATGCATATGGGTCATAAAAATGTAAGTGTGCTACTTGTGGAATATGGAATCCTCCGTCCCAAGGAGGGTTAAGGTCTAGGCACATAGACAGGTATTCTAAGAAGAAGAGAAGTCCTTTAGTGGGAGCCCGGTACTTTGGGATGGCCCACAAACTAATAGAGTCAAAATTCTAAGGAGGAACGATCCTAGCCAGGCCCAAGGTGGGCCTTCAACCACCTATAAGGGCCTCTATGGGCCTACCTTAGAGTCACCAAGGAGGACATCCAACCTCAACTGGGTCCCAAAAGGTAGCCTGCTACGTATGCAAAGAAAGGTCCAAGGCACAATCAATCCATGGCCTAATGGGCCATACACTAAGCCCAAAACAAAGGCAACCTGGTGGGCCCTTAAGCAAGGTTAGGCCCCAACCATAAGGGTCATGGGTTCACTCATTGTGGTGGGCCTAATGGGCAGCCCATTATCTCAACATATGAGAAATCCTTATATTTTTAACACAAGTAAGTTGGGCCTCACACCTCGGCCCAAGTATGGATTTATTATAGTGGGCAAACAAGGGCCCAACTACTTGAGTATTTGGCCCATAAGACCCATCACAATGACATGGTAAATATAGGACCCAAGGGTTCAATAGGCCTATCAAAAGTTCCAACCCAACCAAGGCTATAAGGCCCATACTTAACTAAGAGACTAGCCCAAGAAGAATCCCATTTAGGATGAGCCTTTAATCATGCACTAATTAAGCCCAAAAAATATAAAATTAAGATGGTAAGATACTAACTTGAATCCTCCTCAATTCTATTGGGCCATATTACCCCAAAGAACATCTATAGGCAACAATTATTGGGCTCAATGCCAAATTCCAACCTACCCAAATTTCTGGGTTGGTTAAAGTTCAACAATAGAAGTATTTCTTAGTATAATTAATTCCTGATGGCCCACACACATCACTATGGGCCCCACCAGATGAGAGAGGATATGTAACACATATATCAAATGGGTCAGGCCGTTGGAATGCAGGCCCAGTAGTAGCCTAAGGCAGGGATGTCCCATGTGTAGGCAGCCCTATGGGCCCGGGGTGTCTGGCCCAAAAATCCACCCAATGGACCCCAATTGAATAAAAAAGGAGAGGATGATCAATTCCCTAAGTACCCCACATGTATGGGTGGTGGGATATACAACACATCAAGGTGGGCCCACGAAGCAAGCTGGACACCCCAGCCTGGGCGTCCCTGCCTAGCTGGCCACTTCCAGCCTTTCCACGGCCAGCTCAAATGTCTATTGGGTCTGAAATTTTTCAAGGTGACACTTACATAGGTGTCCTACACCCCCATAAAATTTCAAGATTTTTGGACACTTAAAAATATTTTAATTTATTTAAATGCAACAGACTGTCTAGAAAATTGGACTGACCCGAATGTCCCAACATGGTGGGCCAGTCCGGCCCTTACCACGGTGTGTACAGGGGTCCATTAAACCTAAAATTTGGTAGGTAGGTCCTAAAATGGGTGTAACATACTTCCACAAAATTTTAGAATTTTTAGACATCTAAAAATATTTTAATTTATTTAAAGAATTCAATCTGTCCCGAAAATTGGACTGATCTGGACACCATATTGTAATGGGCCGGTCCATCCACCACCATGGTGTGTACAGGTGTCCATTAGCCCCAAAATTTTGTAGGTGGGTCCTACTATGAGTTAACCACCTTTTTACAAAATTTTATGATTTTTGGATACTCATAAATATTTTAATTAAATTAGGAATTTCAATCTATCCAGGAAGAGATGTTGCTGTCCATGCATTGTTTACCCAATAAGGTGGGCCCAAACTTCACCCAGGAGGGGGAAAATAGAGGTTTAGTATTTTCTTTATAAAATACAGTAATATGGGGTCTACAAAAGTAGCCCATCCCTCAGAGAAACCAAGCTGAAGTATATGTTTTCCCTCCATATATGTGGGTTGGACAGCCCAACAAGGTGGACCGCCCACCCCTATGGGCCTCCTTTTTGGGTACCATTTCATGGGTTATCTGAGGTATGACCCACCACACCTCAAGGTGTGGTCCACACCTTCTCATTACACCACATAATTATGAAGAAAATAATAAAAATCATGATCCAAAATCCATGCCAAAGATTGAACATGACAGTCCATGCAACAGTCCAGATTTTTGGACAACAATATATGGCTGGACACATCAGCCTATATCTCAATAATTTCAACCATAAAAAGGGTGTGTGGCCTTCCTCAGTGGGCCCCACATAAGTCTAGATCATAGATTAAGACTAAGACACTTGCATGCATTGATTAAGGTGTCCAAAGATCATGGAGTTGGGTGGTAAGGCCGTCCCACCTTACTGGATTTTTATTTTTATTTATTTTGGGACATCCTAGGCACACTAAATGGGTCACACATACATTACCATCCACACATCAGAGAAAAGAGAAGAATAAAATAGAGTAATTTGGCCATGGGGGTAGGGCCCCGCCACTAATGGGCCCTCCCAAGAGTCAATCTCAACCATACAACAATGTTACTTGAACATGTAACATTATACTAATGCATGCATGATCTATGACTAGAATGGGTGGTTGGGATGCCATCCCAACATGACTTCTAGGGTCTAGATGCCCTTGAAATAAAGTGGATGATACAATACATCATGATGGGGTCCATGGAGAATGGCCCCATCATGTTTCATGATATGCATGCAGGATGGGCCAAAAGGCCACATCCATGAGGTCAAATAGGGTCCCCACCATGGATTGGTGGGTCCCATATGATCCATCTAAAAAGAAAAATAAGATCAAAAGGTAGAAAAGAAAATTAGAAATTATAATCACCCACTTGCAAATCAAGCCTCCAAACTCCTACACCATGAAGGTCTTGAGCCTAGGAAGAAGTTTTAATGGTGGAGATCTACTTTTGATGAAGGGATTGAGAGTATTTTGAGGATTAGGGGGCTGGAGAAGAGAGGGAGATGGAAGAAAAGTTGCCGAAAATTCTAGCAATGGAGGGAAATGAGAGGGAGGGAGAGAATAAAGAGAGAGAAAAGTGCCATCATTATTTTGTAAGAGAAGTCATCATTATCATAGGGAGGAGATTACAATGCTTAGGCTTTTAAGCTAGGCTTTGGTAGTGTTTGTTAAGATGGGTGGTGTTTTCATAGGATTTGTATGGTGTGTGTGTAGTGTGCATGGGGACTTGTGTCATGGAGGTGGTCCTCATGCATTTGCACAAAAGTGGGCCATATGATCCAGGGCCATATCATGTAATGCTCATAACTTTTGATCCATAAGTTGGATGGATGCACAATACACATCGTCGGAATCGCAGCAACGATGCGAACAAGATGGCATAGGTCTCGGGTCGATCCGAGTCGGGTCTATGTGACCGGACTCAAGGATGACTGCAAACACAATCTGAGGGTCGTGGGTCGCCGAAATTTGACCGGTAGGACCATGAGACCATGATGAACAAGATGCATACTCACACACACACACACATGTACACATGAGAACTAGGGTCGGGTCTCACATAGGTGGAGTGAAACTTGAGTAGATCCATACAAATGTGAATCCGGTGGACTTACCTACGAAGGTGGTTCCTATAGAGAAGTTCAAGTTTTGTGCAACTTCTATAGGCTTATAGAAGGCGGAGTGTGCACGAGAAGTGACGACGATGGTGGAGCTATGATGAATGTAATTAGAGATGGAGCTTGAAGTTATGATTCATAATATATTGAAGATATGGTGGAGATTGTTATCAGATGTCTTAAATTTTTCTATAACTAGGTCTATCGATGGCATTAATAGACTACTCAATCCCATCGAGTAGTTATCGATCCCATCAATATCCCACTCTATCCCATCAAGCAAATCCTTTTTTTTCTTTGCTTGTTGGACAGTTTTTGGGTCTAAATCAATATGATTGAAGGTGGCTTCGATCCCATCAATGGGAAATTGATGGTACTTTCTATGTCGAATCTCCCATCAGCCGACTTGTGTAGTTTTGTGGAATTACGGGTTTTGTTTCCTATTTCGGTTTTAGTCCTTTTTAAGGGTTTGTAATCCATGATTAGGTTATTAACACGTACTTAGGGTCTTTTGGTGACCAAAGGGAGCTTAAAGCTATGATTTTTTTTGGTGTTTGGGGTGTATTCTCATATCGGTAAGCTCTTCCATCTCTTGTAAGCATTGATTATCATAGTGGATTCGATGTCGCTTTGTATCGTGATTTTTTCCTGCGAGGGTTTTTCCACGTAAAACCTTGTGTTCTGTGTGCTTGGTTGTTTGATCTCTTATTGTTTGATTATAATTTGATGTTGCTTCCACGCATCCCCCTAATCAGATGTAATTATATGCAATAACGAACCGTCGAATTCGATGTATTACTCTCAACATGGATAAGAATGTTCATAGAAAAGATGCCACTAGATCAATAATTATTAAACAATTAAGAGCTCTAAATCAGAGGCTTTAATACTATGTAAAATTTTAAAGAATAAGAAAAAATAAATTTAAGAAAGAATTTTGATTAATCTTTCGTATATATTTCAATATAGTAGGTGGTGTATAAATACAAATAGAATGACCCCAAATATGAAAAATACAATGTAGGAAAATAAAAAAGATTATTTCAAATCTTAGTAAACATAGAAAGAGATTGTTTGTAATTAAAACATTCATAATAATAATCTATTGCCCTTCTTTTCTTAGCCTTTGCTTTCTCGAACTGGGTCATTGCAATATCAGTCCACTTAGATGCAATTCATCATAATTAATACACCATTGTTTATTTTGGATGTAAATATATGATCATTTATAATTATCTTAATTATGTCATGTTATTAGCAACCTTTCTCATTCTCATAATTACAATCTACTAGCTCATTGGTATCTGCATTTCTAGCCTTGATTTGGATATTTAAAAATCAATTGGATTGTATTTTTTGTTCATCTCTTGTCTCTTTTGAAAAGATTGTTGTTTCTCTCATTGGCTATTTAGAGAGAATTTAGTCAATTTCTTTTTATTTTTAGAGATGTTTTGTTAGCACCATCCATCTACTTAATTTATTGTGATACTTTGAATTACCATCGCTATTTAGATTTCATTTGCACTCTAGGTGTTAGATATATAATTCTTTTATTTACTAAAGCTTGTTATATGAGTATGTTTGTTTCTTTAAAATTATTCATTTCTTTCAAACTTAAGTAATTCTCGCATTCCACATCAAGTTTAAGGCGGTGTTAGGATGAAGATAGGATAGAATATCTTCTAAGATAATATGATTGGTCTCTCCTTAATTTCATGCTTATCCATATATGCATATTTTATGTGGATGTATCTTATATATAATCTAGCTCTCCTTAATGAGATAGACACAATATAGTTATGCATACTAAGCTCCATATACAACTAAAGTATTAAGTAATTTTTAATGATATATCAGAAAATGACCTATAATAAACATTTTCTTTCTTAGAAGTCACTCAATTTATTTTAATAGTACAAGATACACAAAATATTAATAAGGACTATCAACTTAGTAGTCCTAATGGTGGATGGTTTGTACTCCTATATGATTTTTACTTATCAAACATTGAGGCAAATCACTAGCCATCATCTTATAACTATAACATCGTTGTGACAGTCATTACTTTAGACAATGTTTTCCTTAAATTGTATTCATTTCAATTTCTCTCATAATTTAGAGACGAGAAGCATATGAAAGAGGTGAAAAATAAAATAAAGACATTTAAAAATAGGCTTGCCACATTATAGTGTCTTTATTTTTAAGGTGATACTCACATCCTATTGGTAATTAAACCTGTTTACAAGATGATTATAGCAAATCTGCCTCTAAGATATAATAAGCATCTTTTCTTAAACATGAGAAATGTAGGCTTCTGCCTACAAAATTGAAAAATCACACCTCGAACATATTTCCATAGTTATAAATGAAAGTTATAATACCTCTAATTTTTTTTTCACAGTTTATACTATGACTTCTTTATAAGTATTTGCAATTTACCCCTAAAACTTATGTAATTTATGTAGAATTTTAAAAAATACTAAAAAAATAAGAGAAAAATCTATAATTTCTATAGAATTTTAAAAAAGACTTAACAAATAAGAAAAATATGAAGAAGAAGATAGAGAGAGGAAATTATTGAGATTGTTATTTTGTAAAATAAACCTAGCTAGATTTTTTAACAAGGGACACTTAGAGTCTCTTTCATAAAAAGGCTCATGATTTCCTTTTATTAATGACAACTTTTAACTATTATTTAAATTCAACGTTCATGGAAAGGCATAGATTCATTCACTAATAGTCACTATGATTCATAATTCAAATGTCATCAAGAATCACCAAAAGTCACAACCATTATTCTTATTTTTTTTATTATTTTATTATTTTTATGTTGAAATAACTCAATAAATTTCTCATTATTTTTTAAAGTAAAGATGTTATAGAATGTAAGGTGTGTATATATATATATATATATATATATATAGGAGAATGTGTGTTGTGGACTTGAATTTTCAATTAGTGTAAACATATCAAAGTTACATCAGAATTCTTAATGATTATGTCATTAAACTAAGTATTTTATTTGATATAACCAGTTACCCCACATATAAATTTTTAATTGACATATGTTTTTAAATCGATAGCACATTAATGGCAGTAAACTTAATCCCGGATTCATGAGTTCCTAAAAGTATGTAAAACTCTCAAACATTAGAAAGTAGCCCCACTTCTAATACTCATATAGGGAGTCCTTATGAATTTACTTGTAAGTATAATACCCTTGAAAGAACTCATTATGAGCAAATGCTTATTTTCTTTTTAATCATTACAGGCACACAATACTATACACACATCCAATAATTAGACAAATAAGAAAATGTAAAGTTATGTTTTAAATTCTTATGAAGTACTTTGCCCATTAAACCTATTAACTTAGATTGAATTTTCCTCATCTAGTGTTTGTGAAATTGTCCGAAGTCTTATTTCTCTTGATATTCTGCTGCCAACATACTTTGCTAGTCTCTTAGTGGACAGATTCACTAGAGTATAAAAAGACTACACATATTGAATTGTTATAATGTCATCACTAAGTAGTCGATACACAAAATTGTGCCTTAGGCTGATATATCTAAATTTTCTATTGTAAGTTTTACTATATGCCTTTAACAGTGTTGTTTCGCTGTCATCGTAAATAGAAATAGGTGGCAAAGGACTTGCCACTAATGATATTTCTAATAACAGTCGCAGTCATTATGTCTTTTTACTAGTAGTTGTAAAAAAAAACTATGAATTTAGATTACATAATAAAATGCGATATGCAAGTTTGCTTCTTGGATCCCCAGTAAATGACAACTCTTTAAGTCTAAAAATTTATCCATTAGTAGACTTGGATTTATCAAAATAGTGATCTAACTTGCATCATCATACCTTTCAAGCGTACTAAGGTAACCGTAAATGTGCAAGCCTTTGTTAATCATTTTTCTTCAACTATCTAAATACTATAAAAATATCATTTATATTTAAACTTGAATTACTGACAGGCCCACTCAATTTACATACTGTAAAAGTAATATCAGGTTTAGTAAATATCATAACATGCATAAGACTATCAATGTCACGCACCAAACTTGGAGATTGGACTCACAGGAATCCCGATTGCCGAATCCGGTGCCGACAGCCTCCGTAGTACCCCATTCTCGGCTCCCAGTGTCTATACGCCAGATTCCGATCCTGGGATCCTACAAGGAGGATTTTCCATCGTACTTTTATCTCGTAATAAGCATAACCACAAATTTATCCAAATCACAAAGGCAACATCATCATCACATATCCACTAATATAAACATATGAATATAATGCTGAAAGGGAAATATATATGTATCAAAATCAAAGCTCCAGAAGTCCGCTGCATGCTCCAAGTTCAATGCTGCTGCGACGTAATGCCACCTACAGGTATCTATCGTGCATAAGCTTATAGAAAGCTTAAAGGGGGGTGAAAGTGTGTATAAGGTAAGTGTCAAATATACAATAAAGCTCATAAATCATACATCATCAAAATAAGCGAAAATACTAACAAGATCATGAATCATACAATATCAGAGTAAGCGAAAATATACTGGTAAGTCCATGAGTCATATAATAAAAGGGTACGCAATGCAGATCATAATGAGCTAAATATCATATACTGTAGATGCAATGTAATATGCAGATCTTAACAAGTCTGCCCAAGTCATATAAGTGTCGAAATGTAGCAATCCAAAATGTCATATGCCGTGGATGACATGTAATATGTGATGCGAATGAAATGAACAAGCTGGAGTGAAGTCGAGATGATAGTACGTAGTATCGTATGCTATGGGGTCCATCACAAAGGAATTCTATCCAAACCATTCCCATACCTAAATTTGGATAGTCAAACACAATATGGTAAACTCCTGATCTCAGGTTAGTTGCGCACTCCAACTGAAATCTTATCCATTGCGAAGGTACACGTAACAAATAGTTACGCACCACCAGCCCAAGTGAATAGCGAATGGATGAATGAATGAGTATGCAACTCCTGCTCAGTAACCTGCCAGCACAATAACATGCCAACCAGTGGTAACTCGCCCAGTGTGGTAGCTCGCCCAGGCCTCAGCCCCACCCACATCACACTCGCCCACATCAGCGTCCGCCCACGTGCGCCCGCCCACATGTGCAACAGTGACGGGGTGTCATAATATCATGTCAGTCCTCATACCAAGTCCACATATCAGTACTGTTCCTCTCTGGGGAATCACCGTGGTCTATTACACTCCACACTGACTACCGCCTCCCTAGCCGCATAGCCTAGCAAGTGGAAGAGACCACACTATCCCCCTGACCAGTAGTCTGCCAATACCTACCCGGCTCTTCGATAGCGGACTCATTTGCAAGATGATCAAACTCAACCTAACTTACAACCTCCTCACTCGGGCGGATAAGGCCACACTCCCTCCCAACCGACCACGACACAGTGGGAGACGCGACCTACTGGTATTTGGCATTTGGGTAATCATGTTCGACTTGGTCTAGACGTTGGGGTGTCTCCTAGCCTCGGAGGTTTTGAAACTTTCACCCAAGGACATCCTAAGTGCCCACAGTGCTAGAATCAAGTATTTTCAGTGTCCCATCTAGGCATCCACGATGTGCCTGTGGAGGCCACGGCCCTGATGTCACTAGGGCGTACAATGATCATGTCACACATATGCGAAATGCATGAGTCACACCATCCAGTCATGCAACAATCCTGCGCATATCGCGCGCTCATGTGGGTAACTCCTATCGGTGAGTCCCATGAATAGTCTGCCCAATGACATATGCTATGATCAGTCACTACTCATATCAAGCATACATATGATGCGTATGAGCATGAATCATGGAGTTACACTAAACATGTTATAAGGTGATGAACTATCCTCACAACAAAGATGGGCTTAGATGGCCTACACACAACAAGTATGGACCTATCAATGGGCCCTAGGGACAGTCATAATGCGGATATTTAACCAACATTATTCTTACAATGTGGACGTCAAACCATTATTACTCCCAAGGCATCGCCCGTCATAAACATCATTACATAAACCATGGTGGAATCATACATTGCAATGAACCCTATGTACATACCATTGGGCCTCAAATATATCAAATGGGCCACATCACATGAGCCTCATATGTATTAAGGTGGGCCTCAACAATGGGCCTCATATATATCATCAAGGTGGGCCTCAACAATGGGCCTCAAATACATCAAGATGGGCCTCCTCAAATAGGCCTTTTATATATATATATATATATATATATATATATATATATATATATATATATATATATATATATATATATATATATCAAGGTGGGCCTCAACAACGGGCCACAAATACATCAAGATGGGCCTCCTCAAATGGGCCTTATATATATATATATATATATATATATATATATATATATATCAAGGTGGGCCTCAACGGACGGGCCACAAATACATCAAGATGGGCCACATCACATCCCCAAAAAAATCATTTTGAAGGATCATTTGGACCATACCACAAATAGCAATGGAGATAATAATTTTCACGGTTAAATAATTCACAGGGCCCACTATAAAGTTTTTTTTCCAATCAATCTAATTATAAGGTCATAAAGACCTGGATTAAGAGGGAGAATAATTCCCCATTGATCCAGAACTTCCATGACCCAAATGGGTTTCAGGATAGACGTTCATTCCTCCACTATTTCTGTGGTGTGGTCCACCTGATCAATGGATGATCACGTCACGGTGTAGGCAGCCGTAATTTATTTGAGATCCAACCAATTCGTAAGTTAACATAGTGATAGATGAGGTGAAGACAAATATCAGCTTAATTGGAAACTACTATGGCCCTTAGAAGTTTGAACGGTGGAATGTCACTGGCCACTTTTTAGGTGGTGGGGTCCACTTGAACTTTAGATCTGACTCATTCTTTTCTCATGCCATAAAATAATCTCTTAAAATGGTTGGAAGGTATGGATATAACACATGCATCATGGTAGGGTCCACATACGTGGCCCACCAACTAATGGACGGTGTGCATTTGCACCCTGGATGGCACATTCACCACGTGCTGCTGCTGCAAGTGCAGCAGCAGATGGCAGCGGCTGCTACTTAAAACATCAGAGGTGGGTCCCACGTAGGGCCCACCATGAGGTTTGTTTACCATCCAATCTATTAATAAGGTCACACGGACCTGAATGAAAAGGAAAAACAAATTTTATACTGATCCAAAACTTCAATGACCACAAAAGGGTTCAATGGTAGACACTCAATCCAACATTGTTTCTTGCCGTGTGGGCCACCTGAGCTTCACATACAACTGATTTTTGGAGGGGGCCCACTGCCCTAAAGGGGCCATCAAATGCACGGCATGGATGTTCAACACACATCACGATGGGGCCCACGGCTGGGACCCACGGTCCTTGCCCGCAACCCTCCTCAGCGCAGTAGTGCAGGACGCTGCTGACGACAGCAGCAGCGCCTGCTGCTGCATTTATTTTTTATTTTTTGTTTATTTTTATTTATTTATGATTTTTTCTAGGTGGGGCCCGCATCAAGAGAATCCACTCCAGCCATTGCATTCCATGGTTCAAGACAGGCCAAACAAGCCCAATATTTAGCATGTTTTAGGGTGTAGAAACATAAGAGTGGATTTTAACAGTAAAAACCATTGTTTTCTATGAAATGGCCCGCCAGATAATCGGATTAACTTCATTCTTCGGCTCAACGCCTAAAATGATCTAGGGAATGGAATGAACGGCGTGGATCAGATTTATACATCAACGTGGGGCCTGCATGAGCGGCCCACCCAAAAGCTTAAATGTATATATTATATTCTTTTTCTTCTTTTTTTGTTGTGAGTACATCTCACTGTCTGTTCACACTCACAACACCCACGTCCAGCGTCCAAGGACGCTGGACGGGCTGTGTACATATATTAATCAAGGTGAGTCCCACATAGACGTGGCCCACTTGATTTGGACCAATCTGATATTTGTGTTTTCTCATCACCTTAAGTAAGGCCCATATGGCTTAGATGGTGTAGATCTAACACGTCCATCAAGTGGGTCCCACGAAGGTGGACGACTTGGATAAAATGCACACATCATGGGCCATCAACAAGGGAAAAAAAGAGAGAGAGAGAAAGAGAGAGATCAAGTGATGGAGGGACCTCGGCACTATAGGCCCTCCCTTCCATACATTACAACATACATCAAGTGGGTCCAATTACATGTGAGCCCACCGATCAAAATCAACGGTGGAGATCCTTTCTCCACTAAAATGCAAGGTCTAGATGACCTTATTCATGTAAGGAAAATAAACATCATGATGGGGTCCATGGAAAATGGTCCCATCATGGAATGATCATGAGAATCAAGGTGGGCCATCGGCCACATCTAGGGTTCAAAGTGAGATCCATACCATCAATCGGTAGGTCCCACTTGGCTCATCATCAAAAGAATGAAATCTAGGCCTACAGAACACCCTCCTTTGATCTTTTCTTCTTTCTTCCACTAATGCATGCTACAGCTTCATAGGAACAATTTCAACGGTTGAGATGAAACTTGGATAGTGGAGATGGGAGATAGAAAGTGGGCCACACAAAGCTCTCTCATGGAGCTTAGACGTTGGATGCTCTCATGGGGTTTACTTGAAAAAAAATGAAGAAATGAGAGAGAGAGGATAGGATGTAAAGAGAGCGAGGGGTGGGTGAGTGATGGGTGATGGGTGAGTGATGTGTACATGACATGTAAGGGATGAGTAGCTTTGACTTTGGGGTTACTTTTGGGGATGGGACATGTACTTGGCATGTGAGGTAATTGATTGATTGATTGGTTGGTTGATTGATGGGACATGATGTAGAGATTCTCTTGGAATTTGCAACGCTCGGTGTTTTTCTTGAACTGAACACGGGCCCATATCTCCTGGCCTGGGTATAGTCTTGGTGCAGGAGACACAGCGTTGGAACCGCAGCGACGATGCGGTCGCAATAGTATAAGTCTTGGACTAAGCTGACTCAAATCTACAGGATACAACTTAGGGTCGTGCGTAAACACCAATTACAGATCGTGAGTTGCCAGAATTCGACCGGGAGGACCGCGGAAGCCTACGGAATAATACGAGCTAGGATACGGGCCTCACAATCAATCACTTTAAATATCTAATTGAAACATATTACAACTTTCATTTATAACTAACTTAATGTTAGAACTAAAAGGGGCAAAAATATAATTTTATCATAATGATTAAACTTTTTATAACGTTCCAGATTTTCACTATTTAGATTTCAAAAATCTTTGAAAATTTTTCACTATAATTAACTTGTGTTGTCACTTACTTACTCTTAACACTCGATGTTAGCCTATACGCGGGTATTACCAGTAAAGAACCATGCGAATCTGGTTAATTAGAGGTAAGAAGCTAACGAATCCACCCCATTACTTAAACCTCGAGTCTAGCCTCATGATTTATTCATGTACGACCCCATATCTAACCGATCTATCACTGACTAATCAAGACAGTCGCAACTAAATAAAGACCTACCTAAAGTTGAGACAACTTAGGGTCAAATCTTAATTAACAGACCAAACTAACTCAATTATTCTTTTATCCTAAGAACTAGCAATTTAAGGTGATTAAAATCAGATCGTCATTTTTGCTAGTTGTGAATAAGTCACGCTATAAACTTAGCTAATCCAAACCCTAATTATTACACATAAGAAATCTTATTACCCAATTCATTATAAAAATGCCTCGATTATCCGAGCAAGCTTTACATCGCTCGTTAGTAAGCCATTAAACCCCAAGACTATAGAAAAATATTCATCTTAGTAGGCTTGACGTCCATCATGTGATATTGAAACAATATTGCATCTCGAATTCCTCAACTTAGACTCGCAAAGAGAGTGCATGAGATATGTGAATATTTTTAAAATTAATCAGGAACTTAAGTTAATTGTTTGTATTCGGTCTTTATCAAAGTTATGGCTTTTGAATTGTTAGGTGATGACCAAATTTAAGACACCGATCGATATTATTACCCTACTCACATCCATATAATTATAAACCTGATCGACGTTTGGTGACCGTCGATTTGCAATAGGGCCTTCTCGGGTGATCGACACGTCCAATTATTGGATGGTTGTGTCCAAACATAGATCGCCTAGTGGGACACTTATTCAATGGCTTAGATTAACCCGTATATCTCCCGACGAGTCTCATTGGTTGGAAACAACTCCCTCCAAGGTAATATAATGAATAAAGGGCCATTGAGACTATTGGGGCCACTTGTGTACCTTCTAACACTATAAAAAATTATTTTATTTCACACCCCCTCTCCCCATACAAATTTTTCTTAACCAAAGGAGAGAATGAGAGAAAGAGAAAAAAAGAAAGAGAAAGAGGAACTGAAGAAGAGTGAGAGTAGAAGTAGGGAAGTTTTGGTGCTTCCTTTCATTGATTCCTTCCAATCAAAGCCCTAGCCTTGACTATTTTCCTGCACCGAATCCACCTCACTCGTAATTGGGAGGTAAAAATAAACCATACTTCCCAACCTAGGTTTTTCTAAGATGAATTGTATAAATCTTATATATTTCTTTGTTTTTGTATAGGAATTGACGATTTCTCCTAAAAACCCTAACCCTAAGAGCGCATAGGTCGTATGAAACCCTCTAAGGTACGTACTATTAGTTTTAGGTTGTCATTTATCGACCATTGAGGATCTCAGTTAATGATTCTTAATAGTGAATGATGCGGTGTATGATAACATGTCTACGCTTTAATTTTTAATTACATATCATGCTAATTCTTGCTTATTGATGCTCACATGTTCGATGAAATTCTTGAATGAATAAGTTGTTAAATTTATGTTTTATGCAAAATCTCATCATGATTATCTTACGAATTGTTAGTCCTTAGTGATGTTTAAAACTGCGTATGATGTTGGGTTAGTCAACAAATCACCTAAACTAAGGGGTGGCCCAAGTTAGGTTGGCCACTCTAAGCTTGTTCAATCGACCTGAGTCGAACATGGATGACCGACAGTAGCTGGACTACGCACGATGCTTGTACAAAATGTCAGTTGCATCGGAGTTCTTCCAAGTCAATCAAATTAGTCTAATAGCCAACTGATCGTGTATGTTCCTAATGAATGACAACGACCAATTGAAATTAAGATATCCTCGTTCCCATTGAATCAGTCTACTTATAACAGTTAGTGATACCATCCTAAAAAAACTCATAAGCTGAGCATGGCAGTATGGGACACAGTGTCTCAGCTATCGGCCTATACCGAGGTAACATTCCTGCCATATTGGTAAAAATGGGGTAACAAGCCTCCCCATAGTGACCATTGAGCAAATGTGAAGGATTTGAACCTACCATATTATAAATGGAATTGATGTCGTGACTCGATCACATTTGTGTTTAGGTGACAACCCTTACATTATTTATGATCATCCTTGGGTAATGAACTCTAAAATGGATCAAGGGACCAGGTGAGGAGTCATTACAGCCGCATCGAGGCTCGTGATCTAGGCAGAGACTCGAGATATAATGGTGGTATCATAGCTTCGTTAATCTGCTATATAAACTGGGATTAATAATCAATCAACTAATTATACATATCAATCGCATTGCACTAAATTAGGCTATTGCAATTTGATGTTGGAGTCGTGTAATAAAGAAATATTAGTATTTGTGAAATAAGCGTTGAAGTCGCTTGTGAGGGAGTATAGGATTGTAAGACGCATGCATCATTTCATAATCTCTTTCGTAAGTTTAACAAGAGTATTTAGGAAGTGGTTGTTTACCTACTTTATTATTACATGTGTTGATTGAGTTGAAATATGTGTAACTTAAAACCAATGGAACCACTGAGTTAACTACTCACTTTCACCTGGGATGGTATTTTAAAATACCAACCAGACGATATTATTGATGCAGGTACTATCGAGATCTCAAACGAATAGGCTTACATATGTCATTATGAATTGGCCCTAAGATTTGTGATTCTCTTTCTACCTTAGGAAAATGTTTCCTAGTTATTTTGGGTTATATGCATATCTTTCATTTATCATTAGGTTTTATATACTTAAAAATTAAATTAATACTTGATATATTATCTATAACACGATAATTAATATATCCTAATCTAACATAACAAGCATCACATAAATCAAGTATATGAATAAAAGAAGAATTTTTATTTATTAAGTTCAACTTAAACATTCTATTAGATACACAACGCTTTTCCATATATATTTTATTTTTAGACATAATCTGTTTATTTAATCTAAAGAGGAGCATGAAACCGAACTTAATTGATGGACTAGCAAATATAAGATTCATTCGGATATCTGGTACATGTAGCACATCGTTCAAAGTAAGAACTTTCCTATGAGTTAGCTTAAGCAATACTTTTTCTTTTCCTACAACCTTATTTGTGGAAGTATTTTTCATAGGAACTGAACAAGTTATGATTTCTACAAACATGTTTGCTATCGTCAAAGTTTACCCACTATTCAACATCCTCACCCACCACATTCATTTTAGAGATGACCACTCCTAGATTGGTGCCTTCTGTCATATTGACTTGCAGGCCCTTTCTTTTCTTACTATTTTTTTTTTTTTTAAATGTATTTTCGGTAGTCTTGCCTAAAATGACCTAGAATTTTACAAAAGAAATATGGGCCTTTCTTGGATATGTTCTTTTGAACCTTTAGTTATTGGTTTGAGCCAATCATCAATGGCTTAATCGATTTCACAATATTCTTGATTAGGTTAACTTTAGTCAAAATCTTCTATTATTCTTCATTTTTAACACAAAGCCCACACTCCTCTTCATTTCGATAAAACTTTATGAGCTCATCTAAAGATTTTTTTTCCATTTCCCTATTTTAGAAATTATCTATTATTCTTCCATTCATATAGTAATTTAGCTATTATGATCAATACTTGGAAGGACATGTTGAGATTAGTGTCATCAGTAATGATTTACTGCATAACGACCTGTAACTATGAACTTGATCAATGACAAATTTTTCATCAAATATCTTAAATTCTAAAAACTAACCTACAAAGAATTTATTTTGTTGCCTATATCTTCTAATGTGTATTTTACAAGCAACATCTTTCACAATTCCTTACTAGTCTTCTTTTGGCGGTAGACGAAATATAACAAGTTGAATATTGCATCGAAAATGTGGTCTTTGCGTAGATAGTTGTTATGTGTCCAGCTTTGTTGTCTTTGAACCTATTTTATCGTATCATTGTCGCAAGGTGGTATAGAAAGATCTTTAATGAACACATAGTCAACTTAAGTGATGTGGAAAAGAGATACATCTCGATTGCTATAAAAAATAAATAAATAAAGAGTCGTCAAATGGTGTCATTTGAATGGAGTCGAATGCGTCATAGAAAAGTATAATATCTCCTTAAAATTGAAAAAAGGAGAGGCATATGAAAGAGAATGAAGCAAAAGAAAGATAGGTTTAAGGAATGTTACTTGATATTTTTAAGGCGATATTCACGCCTTATTGAAAGTTAAATAAGTTTACAAGAGGGTTATAATAAATTTGACTCTACGATACAATAATCATTCTCTTTTAAATTGAAGAAATATGGACCTCAGCCTGCAAAAAAAAAAAAAACCCCAAACACCTCTACAACGTACATCCCTTACTTTTTTTATTTCTTGCAATTTATACTCTTGACTTTAGCATTTGCAATTATCCTCTTAATTTTTTTTACAATTTTTGTAATTATTCAAAATGACTCAAAAAAATAAAAATAAAAAGGTAGAGAAAAATATAAAGAGGAGATATTATTGTATTATTATTTTGTGTAATGAACTAATGTGAATTTTTATAGACCAAGAAGGGATACTTAGAGTTTCTTTCATAAAAGTCTTTTTATTAATGACAACTTTTCACTATTATTAAATTCAAAGTTTATGGAGAGGCACGAACCTATTCACCAAGAGTCACCATAATTCACAATTCAATGGTCAACAAGAATCAACAAAAGTCACAAGCCTTTTTATTTATTTTATTTTTTTTATTTTTTATTTTGAAAAAAAAAACACTAATAATGCCCAAGCTATAGCAAAATTTATGCAGCAAGAGCATGAGAAAAAAGAGAAGTTAAAGATCCTATCTCTTTCCTTACCATAAACCTTGAATCCAAGAGAGAGAGAGAGAGAGAGAGAGAGAGAGAGAGAGAGAGAGAGAGAGAGAACTCTTATACTAAATAAAATTGATAACAATGAATAATTTTGTTTTCTAAACTGTAATTTATATGGCTTATATAAGTAATGCTCCTAATCAAATAGCAAAATTACTAAATGTGACAAATATATCCAAACTAAAAAAGGACTTTAAGATAAGAAAATACTCTTTAATCCCTAAAAAAGTTTTTAATCGAAAATTTAAACTTATTAAAAATAGTAAATTTTGACTTTGATCCGAAATTACACTCCTACAACCTTATTTTGTGAAACCACTAAGGCTAATGCCACCATTGGTCGATTTATAGAGTTCATGGATAGCTTTCCAATGACATCTCATGTTAACTATTCATATAACTAAATGCAAAGTTATAATGCATATTAGGCAATTTTTGCCATATTGTGACCCTCATGACCTGATTTGTTTCAATCTTGGCCCCCAGAAAATTATCCATGACTTGTCCTGATTTATTTAGATATCATGCAATTTATTCAACACATGAGGTGCAAACTACCAATCAAGACTACTCATTTAGTGGGTCCCATGGTGAATAGATTATTTGACCACGTGATTTTGCCTATTAAATCTGGAGTCAAAATCTTTAGCCAAGAGTTGAAATCATTGTTTGGTGATCTTTCATAACTCTCGGCATTCTTCATAAATTGCTTCAGTTGGGATTCACAGTGGTGACAAAATTCGGTTTTAGCTCGCCTAGCTATTGGAAATCATTGAAGAAATCACATTGGAACAAAACATTGACTTCTTTGGAAAAGGAAGAAAAACCTCCCAATAAAAAAGCAATAATAATAATAAAATCAAGATGCTTATTTCATTACTTTATAGTCATATTTATAAAGTTCACACTGATCTTTCAGCATATTTATAATGGCAAATCTAATTCCTTTGATAATTATAAAAGCAAACGTAGCCCCGAAGATATGAAAATATCTATATAAAAATAAATATTGCAACCTATGTCTACCCAACACAACTCCATGCACACCCTCGCAACTGATATTTATTTAAAACGACTACCATGATAAATGGTCTTCATTGGATTCATGTGGGAACAGGTGGCGCTGCCACGGGACAAGTTGGATGGACTCGTCCAAACCCGATCTGGTTCGGCACCATGAGTCACCCCCACTATTCACCCCCGACTCGAGTGAGCCAGGACAAGGAGGTAGATCGGACAGTTCATGAATAGACTCAACACCAGGCAATGGCCCAAGTCTTCTAACCATGCTGCTAGCCATTTTTACAATCACTTTACCCTTGATGATCGGGTGTCTCTAAAATAATGCGCATCCTCTAATAAGGTGGGTCACACATGCTTGATGATGAGTCAGACCATCAGCTATCCATTGAATTCGACAATTTGTAGCTGCCTGGTGAGACTGATTACAGGCCAGGTGAGTGCCATGGTGGCCCCCAATTACATAGATTGGAGGTTCTAGAAAATGGACATGAAGGCCAGAAAGATGGGGCTGCATACTAAGCATACAACGGGCAGTAGGCGATCAATTCTCTTGAAATTATCCAATATTTTCAAGGGGAAAACATTGAAAAGGTTTTTTTTTAAAAAAAAAGAAAAAAAAAAAGAAAGAAGAAGTGTGCCATCCCATACAACCAATTGTAAGTAATCAATTCTCTTCACGCTGAATATGTTCGGTGCTGTAGCTACTCCATAACCCATGATCAAATGTTTAGGAGTTTCCATTTTGGGAGGTTTGCTACTCGTTCGTTATCTGTTGTGGAACACATTTCAGATCAAAGGTCTTGGATCAGCTATCATGGTCTCACACTTGAAGAATTCTTCGTATCAGACAAGCACATCTCGAGTTACATGTTTGGTGTCTCGCTGCACATCCAATTTATGTCTCCGATTGGTGCTACACGTGTACAGTGGACTTGACTGGAAAAGCATATGCAACAGTCGATCCTAACTGTCCAATGTCCTACAAACATACGGTTACAATGAAGAATATAACGCGCTTGTTCTTAACCGTTCATTTAGTGAGAAACAGATAAAACGGGTATTTGCAATCAGAATGGGGGATCTTTTCCTCCAACAATCGTGCCTAGCACTGTTGCTATGTTCAGACAATCCCCTACTCGGACCAAACGTTAAGTAGCAAACTCGAGTAGACAGGAGAAATTAGGGGTGCATATGGGTCGATCAATCAGATGGGTCCTTGGACCTGATCCCTACATTAAATGGGTCTAGATTTCAACTGGAACCCATTAGAGAGGGTCCCGCGGTTCACCACCGTTGCCAGAACAGTCGTGTCTAGGATTGGAGCAAAATACAAAACACGGACCCGATATTTAAATGGGGCCCAAAACCCTCCTTGACCTGATCCTACTCATTTGCACCCCTAGGAAACATCCAAACTGCTCACCCTACCATGTCAATTAACTCGCCCAAAATGTCAGGTAAGCCAGCTCATTTGTGGGACCCACATGTGGAGTGATGCAGGAGATTAGCCAAGCCCACCAGTCAGATAACATTCCAAACGGTCATGACCTCAAGCCCATCTCCAGCTTCAACGCATATGCTTAATTTACAATGACACCCACATCAAATGCATTCATTGGCAGTATTATTACGTACGGAATCTTGAAATACGAACTTCGGTCGCAGTTGTTCTGCCATAACAAACCAAAGCATATGTAAACAACAAAAACAACAACAACAATAAATAGAAATAAGAACCTTTTTTTCTTCAGCCATCTCATTTACCACATTATGTTCACATGGTCCGGTAAGAATCAGATCGAATGGCTTATAGCATTGTATTTCGTTTTCACCTACATAGTTAAATGGGTGTGGGATGTCTGCTTCAAATCCAGCCCCACCTTCCACAACACAACTCATTTTGACGTGAGGATGGATTGCAAACCTCACAATGTCCCTTTTCAACCATCGCACCATTCGCTTTAGGTAGAGAGTCTAATCAATTACATACATCCTTTTTCTTCATGGTACAGCTATCAATCAATTCCCTCCATAGAATGTTGATTGAATAGACCTCCCGCCTTGCACGGGCAATCTTCAACAACTTGCCTTTTTATCTGTATAATTCAATCTCAATCACCCCAAAACCATGGAGCACAGAAACCCAACAGTCTTAACCTTGGGATGTCCGTATGACTTCTACCCCAACAAGAGGGCAGATAAAATCTCTCCCATAGTCTTCTCGGATATGTCATTTTCACTATCCAACTCCATGCCGTTCTCAAGCACTGCAGCATCCAAAATCAGTTTCCGCTTTGCAATCTCGTACACATTCTCATCGACGGTTCCTTTGGTTACAAGCCTACATCAAACTCACCCACAAGGTCAGTATTTGAGATTTTTCTTCTACCTCACAGGGTACAAACAGTGAGAAAAGTATACAGCTTTTGATCCAGATTTGACTTGGTCTAATGCATGGGTAAGAAGTACATAGAATATTCCAACTTCGGTAGACCATTCACTTTGCTCAACAGAGCATAAATGTGGGTCTGCAACTTCGCTTATCCACATGAAAAAAATTTCATATGGTGGGCCCCATGCTGAATGGGAGACCCCAGAAATCTCCCATGTTGGATGATCCTACTACCCATCAACGGTCGGTTACGATTGGCCATTTTCATCATACAGATAGGATGATTTGAAAGGGTTGCAGGGAAGATATAGTGGCACAATCCATCCCAGTATGTTCCCACCAGATAACGGTTCGTATCACCAAAAAGTGGGACCCACATGTACCAGTGCTGGGTCGAACGAAAGAGGGGTTGTTTTCTTCAATCAATCATCATACAATACCCCAAAAACTCTATACAAGACTGGCAAACCTTAGCAAAAAGGATAAAGGAAAAATGGGTTTTTAGGAGGAATGGATAGGGTACCTGTAAATGGTGACAGGTTTCGTTTGGCCGATTCTATGGCAGCGGTCTTCGGCTTGGCGGTCCATCTGTGGGTTGAAATCCATGTCATGTATGACTACCGTGTCAGCTCCAGTCAAGTTTAGCCCCTGCCCTCCTGCTCTTGTCGAAAGCAAGCATGCAAAGATTGAACGGTCATTGTTGAATGTATCCACTATAGTCTGCCTTTCTGTAACCTGAGTACTGTCATTGGAACAGAAACAAGACGTACTCTTTTGAGTATTGGAGCTAACAATAGACATGGCAGCGTTACACATGCATGCAAACAAGTACATGTATGATTGACTCATGATGATAATATCTGTCATCAAGACATCTTCATGTAGCAACCATAACATCTGTATGCTAATAAAACCAAACATGTACAAAGAAAGTTGAAAACATACTTGCATGTGTACATACATGCACTATACATCATAGTGACATAATATATGATGAGAAGATGGCTGTATGTAGCTCCAAGGGCATCCATACATGCATACAGACATACATATACAACTGCAACATATTTGCACAAATAGATGTACAATAGCACCATGTCTGATGTTACCTGCCATCAAGACGTCTGTATGTAACTCCAATGACATCCAAAGTCCACTCCAGAATATCAAGCATTGAGGTCCACTGGCTGAAAATCAGAACCCGGTGCCCACCTTTCTTTAAAGAGGGGAGAAGTTCTGCTAATGCCTGCAAAGGAAAAACAGCCAATCACACTCCAAGTAGAAGCCTATAAGTATGGATATTTACCCTTTTTTTCTATTTTCTTTTTCGTTCATTACTTCACCCTTCAATAATTCCAATGAAAACTACAGATAAGCATACCCGGCATTTTGCAGAAAGCAGAACATGTTCTTCTGAAAGAGTTCCCTTTGCACCAATACCAAAGTATGAAACTAGAAGCTGCACAACATATATTGAAATAAGCAAAATAAGTTATTACATCCTCAATCACCAAACAGACACCAATGGTTAAGAAAATACAACAACTCAAATTCAACACCTCAGAAGCAAGCCTACTATGTTCTTGAGTCTCAAAAACTGCCAGCCAATTCAGAATTCAGGACATACTATAACGACAAGTGAATGAACTACTTTGATCATGCCCATTTACATGACTGAAGTGAATGTCATCAGAACCAAGATCATATTCCCTAAAGTATCATTTAACAACTAATCTTCTTGCATTGCAATCCTCCCAATCATCAAATTTATGTTTAAGAGTCCCCTTTACAAAATAAATAAATAAGAAGAAAGAGGAAAAAAAAAATTGAAAAAAGATCTATGGACTCCATCCTTTGCATTGAGTCAGCAATGTAGTTGGCCCATCTAGGGACTGGATGATAGCTCAATTCTGTGAATCTAAAATGCATCCTTCGGTCACTTAGGATAACAGCTAAATTCAAAGGAAGGGCACATCTCCCACATGCAAGCAAGTGGTGGAGCCCTCCTAAGTTTATGCTTAACCTTGTTCATCCATTTGCAACAAACCATTCCTTCAATTTGGATATAAATTACCAAGCATTATTTATTACCAGGAAAAAAAAAAAAACCGGGGGGGGGGGCGTGGATACTCCATATTAAAGAAGGGCCAGGAAATTTAAGCCATATTAAAGAAGGGCCGGGGCAATCTAATGAAGTTAGAGCTCCAGAATGTGCTACATGTTTATTCCCTCCCCCCCCCCCCCCCACCCCAAAGACAGACAGAAGGGAATCACATCCAACCACATACAATATACAATACAAAAACGACAACACAACTAACACAAACCCAGTAATAGAACCGAGGGGGAAAAAAAACCCTTGCCCTTCAATGTCACATTGGAGGTCCTATATCTTGAGCTGTAACTTGCTTGTAGCAGATGAGCCTTCAGATGGATATTATGCTTTTGAGTCCCACAATATTTCTTGCAGCATGGTTGGCCGTAATAGAATTCGACAACCAAAGAGCTAACAGAAAGTCACCCAAAGGCAAAGTTCTATCAACAACAACAAATGAGAGGACTGTAATACATCATAACAGATGAGTGAACCACACTAAATAGCAGATGAGGCCTAATAGCTAAGGAAAGATCCATGGAAAAGCTCCAAATTGAGATAAATACAAAAAACTCTAACCATAGCACTCCTGGGTGCACATCTTTGTTAACTGCTATTAGACCATATGGCTTCCCCACCTTACAGATAAAAGTGGCAACGTAGAACTAAATCCATAAATCCAATGTAGAACTAAACCCATAAAAATAACTATCACAGCTCAGTAAAAAAAAAAAAAAAAAAGTTTGCATTCTCAAACCCCCCACTTAATATTAACGTTGGAGGCCTTTAGAGCCTGAGCTGTAATTTTTTTTCAGAAGATGAACCCGATGGATGTGCTTTTACGTACCACAATTTTCTTGTAACATTGGCAGCCTTGTAGAACTCAATGATCGAGCTATATGAACGTCACTCATATGAACGGTTCTCACAAAGACTGAATGAAGGTATTGATAAAAAACGACAGTGTAAAATTCCAAAACACATGTGAACCACACCCATCTTGTGTATGTATGTCCAATATATGAATGATACAGGCATCACATCAATCTGCAGAGATATAGACAATACATACTGTGAATCATCTGATACAAAATACAGATGGTGCACTTGGCAAGGTTACATGGATTGTGGGCCACAACAGTGCATGGTAAGGGAATGGGTACATGGTTTGCTACATCCTCCAATACATGGTACATTGGGAGTTGGATCATGTGGATCACTCAAGTGCATACAGAGTTATATGTAATATAGTTTTATATACAAATTGTTATTGTAAATGATTGGTGAACGTTATTATTATAGATCCACATCCATAGTATATATTATATGCATGCAATTGCATAAATCAAAGTATAGATCTCTATACTCACAACTATAATTTACATTACAACTTCAATGCAAAGGGTATAGAACCATAATTTTGGGTCAGCAAAAATAGCAATCCAGGATGCAAATGACCAATCATCCACGTTGGGTGATTTGGAACAGAAAACATAGGTGGGTTGGCAGTTTAGGTAACATTGGCAATGCTATGCTCTGATACTGATATCTAAAATCATGATTGTCACCCAAGGTAGGTAGTTACCTTGGAGGTGTTGGATTGTATCAAAACCTCCAACTATGAGCAACCACCACTTACACAATCAAAGAACCTACAGCGAAAATAACAAAATGAAAATACAATGTTGAGTTCACAAACCAAAAACATAGTACATTCACCCTCTCCTAGGATACACACCTTCAAACAGCCTTAAGTACTCTACCTTCCTATTCCTCCTCCCTTACCACCCAACAAATCTTCAGGACCCATAAAAATTGACCACTCACAAACATATTAATCTCAGGAACCTACCCCCTTGTCAACTGTTAGATTTCATGCCAACGGAGATGAAGAAGACCAGAGCGGGGGGGACAAAATATTAGAGAGACATATTAGACACTCCTTAGACTTTATTAATAAAACCCTTAGCATCAAATATAACAATGTAACACAAGAGCACTCAATACAATACACACACCCACAAATACACAATCTCTCGTACTCCCCCTCCCTCAAGCTGGAGCATAAATATCACACATGCCCAGTTTGCTCCCCATCTCCTTAAGATGAGAGGAATTGCAAGCTTTTGTTTAGATATCAACTAACTGATTGCTTCATTGACAAACAAAGGACACAAAAACTTGGTGAGCAGTTCTCCGCTCATTTCACTAATTCAAAATGACTAGCCAAAACCCATCCCTCCGGAGACTCAAAATACTCGAGAAGATCTACAACATCCCATGGGAGGCAACAAATCGACCCTATCCAGATATCATCCAAGGAGGAGGCGTATGGTGGCATGGGGAGAAGGCAAAACTGAGCTGAGAAAGGAGAAGAGAGGGTGGAGGCCGACCTCGAGCATGACCCTCACGATGAGTGGACAACAATAAGGAAGAAGGGAGGAATCGATAGAAGAAAGGAGCTCAAAAGCCAATCGATAAGGGACTTCCCCATCTAACTAGAAGGAAAACTACTTATAGAGCATCTTTGGGCAGAGTGGCAGAGTCACAGACATGGCAATACCAAGGGACCAGAAGATGAAGAACCCAAGAGGATTCGCTTTTGTGTGGTTGGAGGGTAGCGGGTTAGAAAAGGAGAAGGGAACTATGGGTAGAGGAAGGGGAATCTGGGTCACAAAGTCATATGCGAATGCAATAAAGGGGAAGGAGGAAAGAAAATCCCAGGACGAGTCTCGGGTTGAGGAAGAAACATAGAAGAGGGTAGATGAATGGGCCTAGAAGGGGGTGGAGAAGGGTTTATCCGTGGTAAGGGTAAACCCAGAGGTTTTGAAGAAGACTTTGCCCCAGCTATCGAATACCCTTCTCCTAATTTCGAAAAAGGGATCCTTGCTGTCAAAGATCAGATGTTGGTTTGGCACATGTTGTGGTCTTCAAGAGGAGGATTGTGTTATTAAGCCACTGGGAGGGACAAAGTTGTGGGTTTCTATTCGAACAAATGCAAATGTAGACCATATTCTCACTGTAGGGATTAGTTTTCAACGATTGTCCAGTAAGGACTATTTACAGGTGGTGGAAGAAATCTTTCCTTGGAATGACAAATGTATGGTATCTATGGGGAATTCCATTGGAACTATGGGTGATGGAAGTCTTCAAAGCGTTGGCTTCATGTATAGGTAAAGTGTTGGGCACTGAGTAGGAGAACGAATAGGGAGGAGATCAGTGCAACTGGGGTATGTGTTAGGAGAAGAAGCATTCTCAGTGATCCAAAATCAATCGTGTGTTCTTAGGAGAGGAGCGTCTGGAGGTGGGTGTGACGAGGGAGTTTCTTTGGGGGGTTTCGAACAGATGGGGGGAGGAGAGGCTAAAAAGACAGGGTAGAGGAGGAAGGGAAGATGGAGTACCCATTGGATATTCATGGAGATTGTGAAGATGGCGTGGTTCCACCTAAGCCATCACATATGACAGTGGTCAAGGGTCATTAATGCAGCGGTCAGCTCTCGTCGGGAGAATTGGGGGAGATGTCAAGTTCGGGAACCAAGTCAGATATCAGCTGACGTTGGGGGAGTGCTTTGGGAGTCACACGAGGGGCTCGAGATCCTGTTGGGAGCCAAATTAAAGGCTAATCCCGACACGTGTAGGGTAGAGAATGTTGTTGTGGCTGTAACGGTTGAGATCTTCACACATAAGGACCTAGACCATTATGTTGAGGCAACAATTAGTAGCTCCTTTCGACAAGTATCAAAGCTGGGAGATGAGAGTTTTAATCTCCATTCGACACGCATCACTGACGTCAGCAGCTGTTGTCACAAGCTTCTCGAAACTTGGGAAAATCACTCAAATCAAAGATAGGTGTACCACATCAAGAGGTTGGGAGGGTTCGTGGCAGTTGTGGTGTGGTAGAGTCTCCAAAGGGCTAGTTAGTGATAAGCGTTAGCCAAGCCTCGTCTCCAAGGCGTAGGAGGACTTGGTGCTCGTTTCTTTCTTGCCTTGTGTGAAAGTGAAGCAGTGCCACAAGTATCTCACTACTTAAAAAGCTACACATGGGAGTTCGATCCGATTGTTACAGAGAGGGGAGATTCTTCACAACAGACACTCATGCTGTCAATTCAAGCCTCTCTCCCTTCAAGGGGGCAACAACCTTGCCATGGGATTTTTTGGAGACTGCAGTTCTGGGGGCTTTATAGTCCATTTCGAGGAAGGATTCCTTAGAGGATCGCTAAGGAGAGGAAGCAAGGGACAAGTTGGAGCCATACAACCAAGCGGGCAAGGTGGCCAATGCCAATTACTTCAACAATGCACACTCCTCTTCAGACCAAGTTTCATAGTTTTTCTTTCTCGCTGGCAACTTACAGGACTCTCATGGTGCGTCTTCTATGATGGGAGGAGTTAGAACGATACCACGACATATTGGAAAGAGTGGGTAACTCACTAGGCCCAACTTTCAAAGTAGGAGATGATGACATGCATGCCTTCATTCTATTCGTCAAGGAACGAGGATCTCAGAGGTCGAGGGGTGTGCAGGTGCATAAAATGAAGACGAAACACCGAAAAGTTGGAGAGAATTGTTAAACTTGGAATGCTTAGTAAATTATGATTCCCACAAAAAATGTAGTGATAGAAAGATGGGAAGAGGGGCTTAGAATGGTTTTCCAATGAAGATACTAAGTTGGAACATGAGGGGGTTGGGTAGCATGGGAGATGAGGAGGGAGGTATGTAGTAAATGCAAGGCTCGGATCATCTCTCTCCAGGAAGTGAAACTTAAGGCCTTTCACGATAGAGTGATGGATTTAACTATTTAGTGAGTAAAAAAATAAGGACCGGACTGCACTAAATGCAAAGGGTACTGCCGGAGGGATTTTGGTGGCCTGGAACAAGGATTTCTAGGTGATGAAGGAAAGCTAAATTGGGACATTTACGGTAATGACATCCTTAAAGAACAATACATTAAAATTTAGATGGTTATTCACGGCGGTCTATGGCCCACGTCATCCAAATTGAAGACATATCTTCTGGTTACTTAGAGTTGAACGCAATCAAGGCAAGATTCAATATACCATGGCGTGTTGAAGGGCGATTTCAACGTTGTTAGATTTGCACAAGAAAAGTCGAATGAAAATCGAGTGACAAAAAGCATGAAAAGTTTTGAGGAATGGGTGGGCTGAAAACGGGTGGGCCACAGTGAAATGGTTGTTATTCCAATTAGGGAGGAAAGGTGTGTGGTAAATTTACTTGGCCTAATGGAAGAGAAGAGCCAGTAATGTGTCGCCTGGAAAATTTTATGTTGCCAGCTGATTGGATTGAAAAGTACCCGTTGGCACACCTACGAGGGCTTCCTGGACCAACATCTGACCATAGACCTATCTTTCTAAAAGTTGAGGAGGGTTGGGGCCAAAACCCTTTCGATTTAAGCTTTTATGGCTGGAGATGGACGGTTTTGTATATCAGATTAAGGAATGGTGGAAGTCTTTTACAATTGAAGGCTTGGCTAGTTTAGCACTATTTTAAAAGCTTAAACTTCTTAAAGGCTAATTTAATTGTTGTAAAAAAGAAGTTATGGACAAAAGAAATGTTGAAGTAGAATGTAGGAAGTTATGGACAAACGAAATGTTGAAGTAGAATGTATTTTTAAGTGAAATTCATGGGTTAGATATCAAGGAAGAGGCGACTGGACTATCCGAACAAGAGCCACATAGGCACACTGTTGTCAACAAAGTATTCCAAATATCTTAAGGAAGAGAAGATAAAAATGACAAAAAAGATCAAGGACCCTTTGGATTAAAGAAGGTGACGAAAACACCCATTTCTTCCATAACATTACCAATGCTAGGGCGAGAAATAATCGCATAAGCAGTTTAAAAGCGGATGGAAGAAGAATCGAACAAAAGAATCAAATATGCTCAGCAATTCTACAATATTATTCACAAGTACTCTCTAGTGATGGATGGAGCAGACCTAAGACAATTTGCAGTTTGATAGCCTTTGAACCACATAAAGGGATTCCCTTGAAAGTTTGTGTCAGAAGAAGAAATCAAAGCAACTATCAACTCATTAGGTAGAGATAAGGACTTGGACCCAGATGGATACCCCATGGCTTTCCATCAAGTATTTTAAGAAATGCTCAAAAGGGATGTAGTGGACTTCGTAAAAGAGTTTTTTGAGGAAGGTAGGCTTACTATGGGGATGGGGGGATCATTAATTGCCCTCATCCTGAAGAAAGATGTAAAGTCATTAAAAGATTTCTAGCCTATTAGCATAATTCGAAGTCCCTATAAGATCATGACAAAAATTCTTGCATCTAGATTTTGGTTGGTTATAGCAAAAGTCGTTTCCGAGAAC
The DNA here is from genome assembly GCF_029962835.1 of Magnolia sinica. Classification (NCBI taxonomy): domain Eukaryota; kingdom Viridiplantae; phylum Streptophyta; class Magnoliopsida; order Magnoliales; family Magnoliaceae; genus Magnolia; species Magnolia sinica. The sequence goes on along the minus strand of NC_080574.1, from coordinate 34,935,652 downwards.
CAAGGAGCTTTTGTGACAAACAAGCAGATTTTATACAGTGCTCTTTTGGCGCATCAATATATAGATTCAAGAAATAGAGAAGGCAAGGAAGGAGTGGTGGGTAGATCAGACATTGAAAAGGCCTATGACCATGTTGATTGGACGTTTCTTGAGTACATGTTGGGAAGGATTGGATGTGGGAACAAATTGATCCAGTGGATTCGAGAATGCGTCTCATTAGCCTATTCCACAATTTTGGTTAATGGCTTGCCCAAGGGTTTCTTTAAAGCTTCAAGGGGACTAAGCAAGGGGGATCCACTTTCGCCATTTCTGTTTTTATTGGCAGTGGAAGCCTTAAGTAGAATGTTATTAAAGGGCAAAGAGCCAAATCTTATTTCCGGATTCAAAGTATCACAAGGAGGGGTTAGGATAATGCACAATATGCATATGAGACAATTTTATTTTGCGATGCAAAGTTAACAATGGTGAGCAATCTAAGAAAAATTTTGGGGTGTTACAAGGTCTCTGGATTAAAAATAAATGTCAGCAAGAGTGAGATGCTAGGCATTGGTTTATCTAATGAGAAGTCCGGGAGTTTACAAATGTTTTTGGATGTGGAACCGAGTCTTTCCCATCCTCTTATTTGGGTCGTACCATCATGCTTAGGGAAGCCGGCAACCCATTTGTGGAGCAAGGTGGTTGAAAGATTTGGGAGGAAGTTATCTACGTGGAAGAGTTGTCACTGGTCGATGTTAAGCAAATCACACTTATCAAAAGCATCTCTTTCTAACCTCCCCCTCTATTTTATGTCATTATTCAAGTGCCGGAAGTCAGTTTTGGACAAGTTAGAGAAAACTAAGGCATGATTTCTAATGGAGAGGGGCCAAAGAAAGAGGTTTTTGAAGGAGGTGCAGGTATTAGAGTATTAGAGTCGATGAATGGGGCTTTGCTTGGGAAATGGCACTAGAGGTTTGGTTTTGAAGAGGGCAAGTTGTGGAGAGAACTAATAGCTTCCATATATGGTGTTCAACCGAGGGGATAAAGAAAACCTCTTGTTATCATGTTTTGGGAATATGGAAGGCCATAAATTCAATAGGCCCTTCATTTAAAATCGAGTTGGAGTTCTATCTTAGTGACGGGGACTAGATTCATTTTTGGAAGGATCTCCAGTGTGGGAATAGATCTTTGGGGACAAAATTTCCATCATTGGCAAACTTAGAGCCGTGAAATCGAGAAACTTTAAAGTTATTGTTGAGGCTATAGGTCAATTTGGACCTGGACTTAAACCTCCTTCATATCATGAAATGAGGGATATGTGTCTCAAAGCCGAAGTTAATTATACACGATCCTTTATAGCCAAATATAAGGAATCATAGAAAACGTATGAGTGTTCACTCATGGCCGATGGATGGACCGATAGATCTGGTCGGTCTCTCATCAACTTTCTGAAAAATTGTTCAGCTGGGACAATGTTCTTGAAGTTCGTGGATGCATTAGGTCATTCACATACTGGAGAATACTTGTTTAGCTTACTAGATAATGTAGTTGAGAAAATAGGTAAGAAATACGGTATACAGGTAAATACAAGTATTCTCCAGGTAGGAAAATACTAGATAATGTACAAGAGGCGTCATTTATTTTGGACTCCCTATGCGGCCCATTATGTTGACATAATGTTAGAAGATATAGGTAGGTTATTTTTAAATGTGATTGCAAGGGCTAGAAGAATCACGGTCTTTATATGCAAACACGTCATTCTTCTCAGTCGAATGAGAAGACACATTGGGAGTAACTTGCTACATCCAACAGTCACCCATTTCGCTACAGCCTTCTTAACACTACAAAGAATACATACAAAAAAAAAAAAAAATCAAAAATTATAAGCTTTGTAGTGTCAATCAATTTTGTAAGTGGACCTTGGCTGAAAAAGGCTGAAGGGAAACAAGTTCAACAGACAATCCTTTTTGTAAAGTTTTTAGACACAAGTGGTAAAGCCATTAAAAGCATCCAAGCCCTTAGTCATTGTGTTTCGATTGGTGGACGGGGATGAGAAGCCTTTAATGGGTGACATATATGATGCGATGAAGAGAAGACATGAAATACGATCATAGACCATTTTAACCATAAAAAGCATGATTACAAGCCAATTATAGATATCATAAATAGAAGATGGGACAGTCAAATGTCATCTCCATTATATTCGGTTGCTTACACCCTTAACCCAGCTTGTTTATTCGCTTCTCCTAATCCAGTAGAAGCACTTACTATACATATGATTGAATTTATTGATGTGTTGGAAAGAATGATTCCAAATAGAAAAGAACAAGACAAGATCTCAGCTTTACTCGACTTTTATACAAAGAGTGAGGGCATATTCTCAACAGATATCGTCATCAGACATCGGACAATGAAATTGCCCAATAAATATTATGAATGTCTCAACTCTCTTACAAATAGTGCTTTTTTTATTATTATTATTTTTTTTTTTAAATAATGTAATCTACAAAGTCTAACCAACTTTAAATTATTTTTCTCAGCTGACTGGTGGGTTGCCTATGGAGTGAACCCGAACGGGAAGGATCCAATTCTAAAGAAGGTGGTTATGAAGATTCTTAAACTCACGTGTTTGTCAGCAGTTGCGAGCGCAACTAGAGCACGTTCGAGGCAGTAAGTTTAGTAATTGTAATTTCAATTTATAAGTTATAACATATAAGTATAAACTAACTAACTAAATAGTTAATGTTAAATGTGCTTTCTTTCATACAGATTACACCAAGAAAATGAATCATCTTGAGCAAAAGAAGTTCAACGACTTAGTCTTCATCCAATACAATAAAAAATTGCGAGAACGATTCCAGACTAGGAAAGAAAAGCTTAGTTTTTTTTTACCCTATCTGCTTAGATGAGCTGGATGCAGATAATGAGTGACTCATAAAGACGAAGGACCGGGTATTTGCTGGAGAGGAGCTGACATGGGCGCAAGTTGAAGATACTGCATACGGATCGGCAGCTAGAGAAGGTACTTCTACTTCCACTCGAATGCGAAGGATAGGGGGAGCCGAGGGGCGAGCAGTAGCAGTCAACCCGTTGAAGAAATTGAGGAGATGGAAAGACGAGATGATGATCAAGCTGAAAATCTACTGTTGGATGTTGATGAAGTATTAGTACATACAGATGATAAAGAAACATGAGAGAAAGAAGAAGTGTATGTGGAAGAAGGAGATGAATCGGATGATGATGGTTATGATGACGATGGTGGTGGTGATCAAATGCCACAATGGCAAATAGATCAATGTATATAGTAGCATTTAGCCATTTACCATTTACTATTATTTTATTATAAACTTATAATAAATCAACAATAAATAAATAGCTTCTTCGTTTTGTTTACTTACTAAGTGTGTTGATGCTGACTGTTGATTGATATTTGTTAATTATATCGTCGAATGTTGATGACTTAATGTTTAATTCATTGTTTAATTGGTTATATTTTACTCAAATGTATTGCAAAGGTATATAAAAGTATTTATCTATTAACTTAGGAAAGTTCCTCCTATTTTCTTATATTTTTTTCATTTTTTTCTTATTTTCCCCCTATTTTCTGAATTTTTAAAATTTTTCAGGAAAAAATTAATGTGTGTGTGTGTATATATGCGACCGCATATGCACACAAGCATATGCGATCGTGATATGACAACATTGCCATCAATATTGTAAAATATCAATAACTCATGATATTTTACAAAAAAAAAATCATCAACAACTAGAAAGAAAACGAAAGATTGCGGTCATGATATCGCACATGCTACAATAATGATAATATTGAGATATTATCAATATTAGTAACGACAAATTGAAAACTGCATACAACAATGTGCTCATTAAAAAATGAAATAGATTTTTTGAATAAAAAAACTTTCTATGATATCTCTACATTGGCAATATTATTGAAATATTGTTAGTACACTTGTGATGCAAGTGTTACCTAGAATTTACGTAGTTGAAAATATTGACGACATCGATACATTGGCAATATAAGCGATGCCTAGAATTTAGATGATTGAAAATATTGGCGATACTTAGCGATACATTGTTGATGCTTGGAATTTCTAATACTACCAGTGTTATCAATATCGCTACCAATGTCATCGGTATCGCCAAGCTGGAGATAACAATAATATTGGAGATATTTCGATAATATCAGAGATAATTCAAACAATGGCCACAAGTAATCGATGAGTTATTAAGGGCTTGGCATAGCAAAAATCTCTCTATGGCTGAGTCAGCAAACTAACACTTGATCATAATGGCAGTCTTATGAAATATATGGGGCAAACATGATAGTCAATGCTTTCTCAACAAGCGAGGATCATGGGACGTAGTTTGCAAATCTAAAAGTGATGTGTTAGACAGGGTTTCTAAGGAAAAAACTATAAATGTTGAGGTAGTGTCGTCCATGCTTAGATTGTAATGATCTTGGATTATACTCCTTAATTTAGCAGCTTATTAAAAAAATTATTTGTTATCCTTCAAAAAAAAGAATAAAAACAAATAAATAAATAAATAATAATAAAGATTTGCTAACCTCCCTCACAAAATGGCACTCAACTTCAATCCATTGTGACAAATATTGTTGATATTTCGAAAATCTCACAATATTTTCATGAAAATTAATCAAAAGATATTATTGCAATACTATCTGAGATTTTGAAAAACTTAGAAGATTTAATTTTTTGCGATTTTGTTGCGATATCATCGCAATTTTAATGCAAACATTGTATAGAAGTTAAAATAATTCATTTTACTTATTAATTTAAATTTTAAAATTATTTATTAATTTATAATATATGCTTTTTATATTTTACTTTTAACAAGATTTTCCTAATAATATCATGAGAATAACGTCAAAATCCAAAAATCTCCCAAGTAATTGTCAAGAATGTGATTTGTCACTATGCTAAAAATCTCCCAAGTAATTGTCAAGAATGTGATTTGTCACTATGCTTCGATATAGTTAGTACGCTCTAGGAAAACTGATTAGAGACGATGTGAATAGAAGCTTCATTGTCACAACGTACGGGAACAAGAGAAAAGACCTCAAAACCCATATCCTAAGAAATGAATGGAGCAATATAATTCTCTAGGCAGCATGAGACATCAAACAATAATCAACTTCAGCAGAGAAGAGTGCCACCATAATCTGTTTTTTAACTATTCTAGGGAAGTATTTCAACAACCTCTAGTCCTGAATGTAAAATGTACTTGCCAAAAAAGATTTCACAGCAACTATCTCCACATCATGGGGTGATAACTATATCATTTGCATAGACTATCAGGTTTGTCACGGGTACACCGTTTCACTTTATAAACACAAAGTGATAAGAAGAACTCCAATGGAAAATAATTTAAGAAATAGCTTTACAAAACTTCTTGAACCAACCTCTAGGAGATTGCTTGAGACCATAAAGTGTTTTCTTTACTCTGCATATCATCCATTTCTTTCTTCGTGGGTGAAATCCAAGCAAGGTATACGTTATCCATTACATAATGGCCATTATCTAATGGTAACTGTTTGGGCCATTACATGCTATAGGGTTGTAACGGCTGGTTCCGAAAAAAAAAAAAATACCAATACCTGCAGCCACAATGGGACTCTCTGAATTATATAATATGGCCACGTATAAATAAGTCATTAGAGATGCTTGATACACCTCCACTCAAAAATTCGACTCATGGGCTCGTGGCACATATTAAATAAAACTAAACTGCTTAAATTGTGGGACCTATTGTTACTAAGTCACAGTCCCAAAATCAAAATTGTTTGAATGATCCTAACCATTAATTTGAAGACACTTGTTTATTGAAATAGGACAATTAGATATTTTTCATTCTGCACCGTCCAATAAATGTTCATTGATCTGATAGTCAGGTGATGAAATAATCATAATTTTGGGCAGATTGCATTAATGGGATGAGTGTCATAGATTTGCATAAATTTTGGACCAATTTTAGGGGCATTCTAGTAGTCCCCCAAATTGACAACACTATTCGTTCAAATTTAATTTCATTTTTTCTTAAAATTACTTGGGGGAAATGATGTCAAATGCTTAGGGATGTCCATTAGTGGAATGAGTGTCATAGCTTGCATGAACTTCAGACCAACTTAGGTTCAATCTAAGCTTATCAGGTTAATAAAATCATCAGCTGCTGAGACAACATTGTTAACAAAGAGTAGACCGTTACACCATCCTATACATGTTCAAAACCACAAAAGAATGCATATATGGATCCTCTCAATATTCTGGATTTTTCTTTTTAAAAAATTTGACCGTTACGTAAAACGATTATGGTCTAGACCATTACACCAGTCGTAACCGTCATGGTACACCCTGAACAAGAAGTAGACACATACACTACTTCGTGTAAGGTCATAGTAGACAAATGCATTCTTCACATCTAACAGATCAAGAGGCCAATTACAAAAATACAGCAATAGAAGCACTCACAAAGAATTTAACTTTGATACAAGGGCAAATGTTTCATGATAGTCCACATCAAACAGTTGAGAGAACATTTAGCCACAAGACAAGCTTTGATCTTACAATCAATTCATTCGGGTTATGCTTAACAGAGTAAACCCATTTACATCCAACAACATGTTTCCCCACTGGCAACTCCAAGTCCCATGTTCCCTTAATTGTTTTCAAGAATAATAAACCTCAGCTAATGTTGGCTGCATGGAGTGAATGAACAGACCATTGCCATCAGATTGTCACTTTCCCAATCATTGGATGGATCATCTGCCGCTGGCTCCTTATTTCTTGTTATGTACCCAACTTTCTTTTGCTCTCAGTGTACATTTTTGCCAATTAAGACCATTCCAGGTAATTCTTCCCATCAAGTTTTGAGTTATCATCAACCCATGATGGAGGTCATGTTGACTAGACCCCATTTACATGAGGATCTTTTGATCACCACACATGATATTATCTCCCATGATTTAATCCAACTATCCAAAAAATAAAAAATAAAAATAAATTAGTGGAACGCAAATCTGACATACCGAAAAAGACAAAGGCCTCAAGGATGAATCAACCCATCAATATTTAATCATTCTGCTTAGATCTAACAAATGAAGCCACTCATATACCGAATCGAGGCTTCACATGAACACAAGAACATTGTCGAAGGCGATTGATCACATGGCAAGACAGTCAGCCCTTCTAGAGGTCAAGTTGGACTGTCGGGGTGGTCTAGCTGGATTGCTGGAGCCCTGTTGGATAGGGCTGTGAATGGGTTGAGCTGGCCCATCAAGCTTTTGGGCTTACCCACTTTAGGCAGGGCTTGGGCAGGAATATTGGGCCCAAGCCTAAAATTTAAGTTCATTCAAATGGGTCGTCTTGAGCTTCATTTTGAGCCCGTCAGCTCGGCCCAGCCTGTTTAGGATTTCAAAAGCATTTTTACCATATCATCATCATGGAAATAAATGGTCCAAATCTGGCACAAAAGTGGGTGGCCAGGCTCGGGCTCTGTATAATTATTAGAGGCCGGGCTTGGGCCTACTTTTTCTGGCCCATCATGGGCCCAGGCCAAGCTTGGACCTAGGTTTTACGTTACGGTCTAGACTTAGACTGACCTCAGCCCAGCCCATTGACAACCCAACTGTTGGGAACTCTAGATAGAATGTTGGAGGCCTGGTGGAGGTCTGGCTAGAATGCTACAAGTCCAGCAGGACTAATTGTCACCTATGGTTGGTCCAACGGGTGTTTTAAATATTGACAATATCAGCCGATATATCCCACGATATATCTTGTATCCCATCTGTGCAATACAAAATGCACAAGTAGTGAGATATATCCCACATGTTCGATTCGATGAGCACTTTTTATTTTCAATCCTTTTTTTTTCTATAAATCATGTTAAATCAGTGTCAATTTGTTACAAATCCATGATTTTTCCTGTTTTGCATGAAAAATCATGGATTGAGAGCTTCAATTTCGAGATTTGGAGGAAAATGACAGAGTTGCTGAAAATTGGAAAAAAAAAAATCCAATTTCTCACAAATTGGCTGCAATCTTTATGTCCAAACATAAAATCAAACATGCATGTAACTTGATCTAGTGATTCTTCTTTTGCTTTTGAATGTATTGCTTGTGTTTCCACATGTCTTCTTACATTTATCAATTATATAAATAGACTATGAATATACTGGCATCAATTCAGTTAGACGGTGCATAGATTAGGACCCCATACAAAGAAAATCTATTGTGTGCACTTGTTTTTTGCAATGTTTTGATTTATAAGTGTGTATTGATGACTTTTTTAAAAATCACTGAAGTTTCATTGAAAATTTCGAACAATTTCCAATGTTTTCCCATGTTTCCAACAACAACGATACTGATGCAGGACAATTAACCACTTGCTTTAAAAGCTTGAACTGTTAAAGTATGGCGAATTAATCCCTTTATCTCATAGCCCAGGCCCCATATCTCATGGGTTAGGACCTCGGCCAAACCCCCCTTGTGGGCCCCAAATCACATGAGCCGCTCACCCCGAGTGTGTCCCTGCATCCCATGGGCTAACCCACTCGAGCCCGGTGTGAAATGCGCATTAATCACCCCTGGTGAGGAGTCTCAAACACAAGACCTCCCTCGTGGGCCCCAAATCACACGGGTCACCCACCTCGAGTGTGTCCCCGCATCCCACAGGCTACCCCACTCGAGCCCGGTGTGAAAATGCCTCTGCATTAGATACATTATGCGATACAACCAATATATATCCCATGCGATAACTGATACGTATCCGTATCCCAAGAGTGCGATACGTAACATGATACCGATATTTCGAACATTGGGTCCAACTATATTATTGGAGGCTTGTTGGAGCTCCAATTGGACAATTAGTGGTCCCTAGTAGTCCAACTAGACTTTCGGTGTGTCTGATGGACCACATGGACTGCCAATTGAGGAAAAAGAAAGGAAGGGAACAAGGAAGAGGGAAGGAGGGAAAAACGAGATGGGAGGAGAACTAAAAAGAAAGAATAAAGGAAGAAAGGAAGAAAGGAGATCTAACCTTGTCCTTCTTTGATACCATTTTAGATTTCAAAAGAAGAGGGAGAGAGAGACAAAGAGATGTGAAGAAAAGATTTAGTTATGTTGGGCTCTCTCTGCATAAGCATTTTACTAATAGAACCCAAACATGACAAATATAAGAGTGTACTGTAGGAGCACCCTATTCAATACACACCCACAAATGCACAATCTCCTGCATCAACACTTCATGAGAAGTAACATGCATACATGCCAATTTCCATTAAAATTGGTACGAGTCCATTGAGTCTTTAACATATGGCTCACAAGCCACAACAATAAAAGGTCCTCTTTAGGTCAGCTCAAGCTGGAAAAGAAGCTCAAAAGGTGATGCATACACTTCCATTCCTATTTGTCTCCAACAAGGCTCTCATCGAGGTTGATGAGTTCCATCACTTGCATGAGCCAAGAGATATTCATAGGCATGGAGGCCCATAACAGCGATAAAGGATTTAATTCTACCACTCCACCCCACTAAAGGAACTTGACGCGACTTTAACTGACAATTCCTTATAAAAGATTTTAGAAATGTGAAGAACACAACAAAGTGATATAAGATGAAAAATCAAGTACCAACCCAACTAGGGCTTTGGTAAGGATAAATACCTTGAAGCACACTTATGGTGAGCCAATTAGTAAGATATACCAAACAATTAAACACCTCAATGAAAGGAAGTTGTAAGAGTGGACATAACGCATCATATTATCCAATGTTTTAAATCCTAGACCAAACCCCAACCCGCTTTTGTCAGCTATTCCATCATAGCCAGCCCCAACTGCTGAGTTAAATAGTATACAAGGGCCTGTTTGATAGGCTGTATTTACTTCTAATTTGACTGAAATAAGCATTTATTAATTAAAATGGTAAATGTCAATAGCTATCAATGTGTGATGTTGACATCTACACTCTCTGGTAGGTTTTGACTAAGAAAACAAGGTGGGCTGTGGACCACACCATGATGTATGTGTTTTATCCACGCCATCAATTCATTTTTCCAGATCATTTTAAGGCATGAGCCTCAAAATGGGACAGATCAAAAAAGCTCAAGAGGACCACACCATGGGAAGCGGCGGTAATAATGACGCCACATTGAACCCACTATTTTCGTTGGTGTGGTCCACTTGAGCTTTGGAATTACCCCATTTTTTCGCTCATGCGCTAAAATGATCTGAAAAAATGAATGGACGGCATAGATATAACACATACATAATAGTGGGGCCCACAAAGTTTTCAAAACGAAACAAGGCTGAGTTTTGCTCTATTTTCAAGGAGCAATTCCACCCTTTCCAAACAGCCAGCAGATGTAATTATTATACTTTTACCACAGATTTACAAGTATTTACGTTGAAACAAACATGCCCTAAATGGCAATGGAACAATGCACTTGTGGAAAGGACTTCCTATTAAGTGAGTCAATGAGGGGTCATAGGTATGATATTTTACCATAAAATTGGGGAAAAGCAAGTTGGCCGCTTGACCTAGACGATCTCAATGGTTCATTGCAAAAATTAAGGTCTCTTAGGTAACCTGACCCATTTATTTGTCAGGTTCTGATCCAAACTAGTCAAACCGTCTGGTCCAATCTGGGTTTTAAAACATGTTGCTAACCTATGTCATAGACTATTAGATAGCACTTGATTGTAATCAACTGTGTAATAGTCTATTTTGCTTGTGGGAGTTCTATCCTCTCATTGCCAGTCCCCAACCCGGAGAAAGGAGGGTTGTATCAAGTTGGCAGTTAGCATCTAACTTATGCCGAAACTTCCAACATGAATATGAACAATATGACATTCCAAACTCATGCTAGGGTGTTTCCTATAACCAACATGTTGCATCAGAACTCAGGTGTAGTGAGAAATGGGCAAGGGTAGGCTAGGGCATCACACAAAAGTGGCATGCAGCAACAATAGTGTAGGGGCATTTTCACACCAGGCTTGAATTGGGTGGCCTGTGGGATGCAGGGGAACACTCAAGGTGGACGGCCCGTGTGAGGCGAGTGGCTCGTGTAAGACGGAACCCATGTGAATTAGGGCCCACGAGGGGTGGGAACCCATGGATTTGGAGCCCACAAGGAGGGTTTGGTCGAGGACCTAACCCATGGATGTGGGGCCTAGGCTATGAGATAAAGGGATTAATTCGCCATGCTCTATCAGTTCAAACTTTTCGAGCAAGTGGTTAATTGTTCTGCATCAAAATAGTATCAGAGCGGGAGATCTCGTGTTCAAGACTCATCACCGGAGGTGATTAATGCAAGGGCATTTTCACATCAGGCTCAAGTGGAGTGGCATGTAGAATGCGAGGACACACTGGGGGTGGGCGGCCCGTGTAAGGCGGGTGGCTCATGTGAGGCGAAACACATGTGATTTGGGGCCCACGAGGGGGCGGATGGATGACATGAATATAGAATACATAATCGAGTGGACCCCAATACATGGCCCTAAAAATTTATACATGACGTATATATCAACTCAAAATTAACCAATTAAATTTTGAAACCATTGTTGCTAAGTCACAATCCCAAAATTAAATAACTCCTACAATTTGACCATTAGTTTGCATACATTGTTTTTTGAAATAGGATCATTTGACATTTTTCATTTTTCACTGTCCAATAAATGTCCACCAATCCATTAGTGGAATAAGTGCCAATAGATTACATTAATTTAAGGCTAGTTTTGGGCATCAAATGGTCCCCAAACCAACCCCGAATTGACAACACAATTTACCTCAATTTAATTTTAATTTTTTAAAATATTTATGGGGGAAAACGATATCAAATTATTAGGTATATGAATTACATAATATTCTTGACTTGAGGATGACAGGTCACAAGACAGGAATCACAGTCATAGCCACAGGTATGTTAAATTATTAATAACTTAATATAGAATAAATTATGAAAAATAATTGCAAACACCTACACACATAAGATATTTTCATATTACATTCATTCTAATATATCTATCATTAATAATAGATAGTTAGAAAATTAAATATATGAGTTTTGCAGTCAAATCCAGGTTGTCTGATTCATAAATTCATCAGACAGTCCAATACAACTTCTCACCAAAGAATGGACCGTTACACCACCATAAACATGTTCCAATTTATAAATGAATGCATATTTGGAATGCTCAGAATATTCCGGATTTAATCCATATTTTTTTCATATTTTTTTGGCAAATAAAAATAAAAAATTGCACCATTACAGGCCGTTATGCCCCCATATCTATATCGATATCGGTAGGCACCGTTACGCCAACCGATACTGATACGGAATACCTTGGTTGTAAGTTGTAACTTGCAAGTTGTTTCAAGTTAGCAAGTTTATCCATTTATCAATAAAATTTGTATGTTCAAAGTTTTTAATAATTAACTCTTTTAATGTAGCGTGTTGATTGTTTTGTTAAAATTTATGCAAATATAATATACGTAATTAAATATATAACTTAATGAAACACTCAAACTACAATGAAATAGGTAAAACAAAAACAAAACAAAAAAAAAAAAAAGGAGCAATGCAATCACTTACGCAAGTTTCCCTAATTTTTTAGATTTTTTTTCAATTTTCCCCTTTCTTCATTTTTTTATTTTTCAAAAAATAGAAAAATAATATGCGGTCGCCTATGCGATGCGATTTTGACAACATGGGTCAAAACCTTTTAAAGCGTCCCTCACCATCAATTCCCACATGCTTGACTAAATAGCCTCGCCACACAAATTAGTTCCAAAACAAGCTCTGCACACATCAACCCATATGCACAATCCCAATCTTCTACATGGCCAACTCCCATACATGTATGGTATCCCCCTTCCCTCCATTACCACCCATGCCTTCCTGCACCCGTGTGGCTCCCGATAACCACCGCCTTATTGCACACCTACCCCGCCATCTGCACCCTTCGGCTTTAAAGTGTCTTCCCTTCTTTCGCCATCCCTCTCTTGCATCAAGATAGTCGACACATGTCCTCTACGACTACGGCTGCCACATTAAATGTTTGTCACTTCTTTCTTCCTCTCAAATCACCGCCTACCTAAGGGCCATCGATTAAGACATCGACACATCATCTTCCATGACCAAGGCTTCGCCACGTGTCCCCCCTCCCACATTTAAATATCTAGTCGTACATGTGGCACCTTGCAAGACCACTCCTACGCTGGTGTCAGCTTGGGGGACACCTATCTCCCACAACTTCATTCCTTTGCCACTTGTAATAATGGCAGAGCACAGACCTACCATCCTCCTACCTATGTCTGCTACACACACACTTGGCCTTTCCTGCCCCGCCACATCACTACACCCCTCTGCCTCGCTACTCTGCTTATGCCACAGGTCATAACTCCCTTTTGGTGGTCCGTCGAGCCATCCTTTCTGTATTTTTTCACTCTTGCCCCTAGCACCATCTCCCACCTCCCTCTCCAGATCTGATGTCGTTCCTTCATGATCGTGACCACCCGGTTGCTACACGGCATCTAAACCCATCTTGCGGGTGATCGTAACTTGCACAACATCTACCCCTACCGTAATCGTCGCCTTCTCTAACATCAAAATCACCCTTTTCCTCCTTATACAAAGTCTCATAGCCCAGAGCTTTGTGCAACCCTCACTCCTAGGATCAATGGCAATGCCCTCCCCAAACAAGCTTCCACCTCCATGGAAACCTCACAAACCTTAAAGCTCAAGTGGTAGCCCCCTCAAAGCCACCCATACTTCTTCCCACCCAAAAATGGACCACTCCTCCCACCTGCAAAATTCTATCACTGGAGCCTCCCTGAAAAGGGTTCCTGCCAAAAGAATTCAATTGATTTCTACCTGCAGTCCAAGTGAGACTAGGAATTCTGTCTCACTAACATGTAAGATCACCCTCTCCCCCACACTGCAATTGAATTCCAACCACTCTCACAACTGTTGTGGTTGTTTTGGCCATTGTGAACACTAGCAGCCACCATCGAAATGCCCTCAGTGGTTTGTCAAACACCTCAAGCTATATGTAGACTACTGGCCCCTGCAATGTCTTCCCCCTTCTCACCCATTTCTCCTTCTTTGTTTTGACTGCTTCCTCCCCCTTCGATTTTTCCCCTCCCCTAGTTGCAATCTATGAGCTATCCTCGTCTATTCTCTCCTTCCCTAACCACTTGCCCAGCGCATCATCCATATATAGGATTTCGGCACCCCCTCACTGTAGCCTCCCCTTCCCTAACCTCCATGTCATGAGCGTCTCCTTTTCCTCCCTCTACCTTTCTTTTCCTCCTTCCACCTTACCACCACCATCCACCCTTTCCACCCAGCTATCATTGGGATGTTCACCCTCTTCTTCAACTATCTCCTTACCTCTCGTCTCCCCTCTCCTTATCCTCCTTTTTCATCTTCTCCCAATCCCCTTCATTCATCCCTCTTCCCAAGGTGTCCCAAATCAGTTATGTATTGGTTGTAACAATAGTAACGACAATTACCGTTACGCAATACAAGGCTGAAACGGTGGAATTCAAAAAAAGAGAAGCGCAACGGTCGTTACAAGGCCATTACAGGGTATAAAGGCCGTTACGGTCCCTGTAAAAGTCGTTACGAGCAGTATCCCTAAAAGAAAAAAATGAACTTGATTTTCTTCTTCCTCTTCTTCTTCTATTGCTATGGCCTGCGGGGCTGCTGCCGCAACTTCTTCTTCTTTCTTCCTTGTGGTGCGGCCCTCTCTCTCTCTCTCTCTCTCTCTCTCTCTCTCTCTCTCTCAAACGAATGGACGGTGTGGCTTTTAAAATACTTTGCGGCATATGCCGTTTAGCGCACATGCACATGCACTGTTTCAGTGCATGGGGCTCACCCTGATTTGTGTTGTATATCAATGCCATTCATTAGTTTTTCAGTTCATCTTAGGTCATGGTCCCTAATGAAGCAAATCTAAATCTCAGGTGGACCACACAGTAGGGATTGAATTCCCATACTTAAAAACTTCTTAGGGCCCACTATAATGTTTATTTGTCATCTTCTTAGGGCCCACTGTAATGTTGTATTTACCATCGAACATGTTGATAAGGTCACATAGACGGGTAGACTTGGATGATGGAAAACACGAATAGCAGCTTGATCAAACAAATCTTTTAGTCTCAAAAAGCACTTAAGGGTGGGGATTCAATCCCTACTGTGCGATCCACCTGAGATTTGGATTTGCCTCATTTTTTAGACCATTTCCTAAAATGAATTGGCAAAAAAGATGGATGGCAAGGATATACAACAAATGTGTCAAGGTAAGCCCCACATTCAAGGCGTCACTCCTTATGGTCCACCTGAGATTTAAATCTACATAAATTTTGGGACCATGCCTTAAAATGAGTTAGCAAAACAGATTAACAGCATGGATATAAAAATGCATCAAGATAGGCCTCACCCACTAGTGGTCCACTTGAGACCTAGATCTACCACATTTTTTTACCATGTCATAAAATGAGTTGGCAAAACGAAATGGACGATGTGGATATACAATACATACATCGAGGTGGGCCCCACATACACGGCCTTAAAAATTTGTACATGAGGCACATATGAACTCAAAATTAATTAATTAAATTATGGACCATTGTTTCTAAGTCACAATCCAAAAACTAAATTATTTGAACAAATTTCACTGTTAATTTGTAGGCATGTGTTTTTTGAAATAAGACCATTTGATATTTTTTCATACTTTATTGTCCAATAAATGTCCACCAATCCATTAGTGGGATAAGTATCAAACTACCAATAGATTGCATGAATTTGAGACTGGTTTAGGACATCGAATGGTCTGCCAAATCAACAACATTATTCACCCGAATCTAATTTCAATTTTTTTTCTCAAGTTCTATTGGGAAAAATGATATCAAATTGTAAGGTATATGAATTACATAATAGGACACAAGTCCCTAACTCTCTCACAATCGGGAAATAGATCTTCTCCAGCATCTCTCGAGGCTTCTGCAGTGATAGCTCTCTCAATCCTAGTCACGATCTCCCTCATGAGCAAGACGCTTCACGCCTTTCAAACCTCATCCCTCTCAACACACGCCTTTCTCCCTCCCAACTGCTTGAGAGTTTAAAAATAAAAAATAAAAAATCTTAACTCCTTTCCAATATCCAAACCAAGGGTTAAAGTATCGTCCGAAAATGGTACATATCACCAATATCATCCACGAACGATTTGGTTGTATTACCCTAGTATAAGGCGTTACGAGGTGATACACCCCCGTATTGGTGGCGAATGATAAGATATGCCAAAACCGATTCTAAAACCATGTCCAAACATAAAAATTGAATTCTTGAGAATAGCTTTTCCAATACCCAAAGACCATAAAACAAAATCTCTTTCAATTGGAATATGTTCCCCAAAAATAGATTCACAATGCCTTTTAACTTGCCAGTGAGCCAAATGACCCTTACAACATCCTCCCCTCCCACATAAGATATGGCTTAGTTACATCCATATCCCAATTGTATCCTGTATATATGTTATACCACGCCGAACATGGGCATTCGGTGATGGGTGTATTTGGCCTTCTGGGGTATTTGGGGGTGAATTCAGGCATCTAAAACAAGACAAAGGTATCCAAGTATGACATTGGCGACTAATCATTGAATTTATTCAAGAGATGATAGCTACCATGGCCTTTTTATGGTGTCATCATGCAACATAGTTTATATCCTCTCTTATTGTCGCTTTCTTTTCTTTTCTTTTCTTTTCTTTTTTTTTTTTTGAAATCGTATTTTAGGTAAGTTGGGCTCAAACCCAAGACCTTGATGTTGAAACGCTGCCTGTCTGCCACTAAACCAAGATAGTTTAAATTCTCTTAAGACACTTCCAAATTCAAGAAGATATTCATCTACAATCTAACCATCTCACAAATCTTTAAAACACCATGAAACAGTTCTAAATGCATGATACCACTCATCCATTCATATAAACCATAATGAACCCACAAACATAATGTGAAGAAGCAGCAGCAGCAAACCAAATCAAACAAATTTTTCAGAGAATAAAAATTAAAAAAATAATAATAAAAATAAATAAAAAATAAAAAATAAAAAGAAGAAGAAGAAGAAGAAGAGGAAGAAGAAAAAAACTTTCAAAAGAAGAAGAAGAAGCAAACCAAATCAAACATGTTTAAAAAAAAGTAAGGAAAAGTAAAAAAGAAACTCATTTTAATCAGGAAAAAAAAAAAACGAAGAAGAAGAAACTTTTGGTAAGAAACCAAAGATTGGTCATTGTCATCCACTAGTAGAATTGTGGTGGAACTTGGAAGTGGGAAAATTTTGTAGAGAAAATATCAATTTATTTACGAATTATTTGGAAATGAAACATTCGAGGTTTCAGAGAAAATATGACTGATACTGGCTTTGCAACTCACCATTTGATTACCCATGTGCATTACCAATCATGCACGTAGATACTCTTAACAGTTTTTGATGAAGTTTTGTATTTGATCTTATTTACAAGTCTGTGTTCATACAAGTTCTTCACATCCCTTCCTTGCTCTTATTTTTGCCCAAAACCATAATAAGCCTGAACTTTACATTCTTCAATTTTTGGGGGTTTCCCATACCCTCTGCCATATGACATTTATGGATGCAAGTGGAGGCATGACATTATGATCATGAATCAGCAATGTCAAGTCATGCTGACATAGAATTTTGAATACAATAAACAAATTCGCTCAAGTTATCAAGCTACTAGAAAAAGAGAGTAATAGGAAAATGGGAATAAGAATTACCCGGTGAATCACAAAATCGTTGTAACTCTTAAGCTCATCAATCACTCTATCCAATGTGCATTCAAAGCCAAATGCACCTTTTGGATGCAACATTCTAGCAAAACGAACAACATCCTGATCACTGTATATACGTCTGACCAGTAATGGATGGTTTGCAATCTGACATAAGCATGAGATATCTAGAATCAGATATAAAAAGAATCTACGACCGAAGGCTGAGGTAACACATGAAAAGCTATCAGCACGCACCTTGCGGAACTGCACGAAATAGTTGGAGATCTGACGCCGTGGAAGCACGGCAGCAATATTATTGGAAATAACCTCCGAAAGCTTTGCCATGCGAGCTTGAGTTGCTGCACGATATGCATCAATGGCTTCTTTATAAGTGCTGGCCTGTTCTGTTCCCATGCATACATACTTGACCTGCACTGATTATTTTTTTTCTTAGCTTTTGAAGTTACAATACATCAAAAGGGAGAAAAAAAAAGCCGGGGCGGGGGGGGGGAAACTTCAGTTGCACTTGTTCTTCTATAAAACTTGAGCAGCAAATGTGAACCTTAACCAGGCAGATAAACATAAGACTTGCCTCTTGTATCTTTGGGACAAGTTGCTGCATCACATCTGATTTTAAACGCCTCAAAATAAATGGTCCCAAAATGGACTTTATACGAGCAATCAAATCTTTATCTTCTCCATTCAATAGCTTTTTCAGGTCCACATCTCCAGTTTCAAAAATATCAGGCATCATGAACTCCAACAATGACCATAACTCCTGCAACATATGCCATTAAATTTATATCAATGGTTCTGTTAACTACTTACAGCTAGTTATGCACAGAAAAGATTGCTGATTAATTTCAGCCATAAATTTCTCATAAACAAATATTTATGGGATAGAAAAGTCAACCCTGTCCAACTAGGAATACCATGTTATGTGTCTCGGGGGGGGGGGGGAGAGTTTCCCACTCCCCTTCATGCATATCCCACCTCATCTAAAGAAATTCACTGATCTGGTGGAAACACACTTCCACTTGCCAAAAGTAACACAGGAATCTCTTATTTTCGAACACCCTTGAAAGGAAATTAAAGTTCATTCCTTTAGTTCTGCGGCCTCGTAAAGATTTGATCACTCAGACATTAGGGTTTTCTCCCTTGCAAGTGCTACCATGGAAAGGTCAGCTATAGGTCTTTGATCATGAGGGTCCACGGCCATGGGTGTCAGTTTGGTATTTGCCTCATGCCTTTGGATCACTCGGAGTGAACCGTTCTTTGCTATAAGGCTTTCGTTGGAGCAAAACTCGAGGACAAGTAGCATTCAACCCGAGCAGGACAAGTGCCAGATTTGGTGGGCCCATGTGGGTGGGCCATCTGAATAGTCAAGTGGATGAGATAAAGGAGTGTCAAAACAGTCCACACTAAAGCAATTGTTGACAGTGTTCAAAATATGGGTATCGTGTTATGTATCGCATCCTTGGGATATTGACAATGTTTTAAATATCGTATTCGCGTAATGTATCACACCCTTGGGATATGGATAAATATCGGTTATCACATGGGATATATCGGTTGTATCGTGTAATGTATCGTTGTTGTTGGAAAACATTGGAACATTGAGAAATTGGTCAAATGTTTCAATGAAACTTCAGGGATTGTTGTAAAAGACATCAATACACACTTAGAAATAAAAACATTACAAAAAAAGTGCACATATTAGGGTTTCCTTTGTTTAGGGTCCTAATATATGTTCTTTCCAACTGAATTGATGCAAGAATATTCAAAGTTTATTTATATAATTTATAAACATAAGAAGACATGTATGGAAACACAAGCAATGTGTTCAAAAGCAAAAGAAGAATCACTAGATCAGGTTACATGTTTAATTGTGTTTGGATACAAAGATTGAAACTGTTTTGCGAGACATTGAGAAAATTTGTTTTTTTCTCTATTTTCGACGACTTGACCCATCTCCCCCCCATCTCAAAATTGAAGTTCCAAATCCATAATTTTTCATGGAAAATATGAAAAATCGTAGATTTGTAACCATTTGACACTGGTTTAACGTGATTTACAACAAAAACATGGATCAAAAATTGAAAATGCTCGTTGGATTGAATAGGTGGCATATATCGGCACCGCCTGTGCATTTCATATCGCACATGTGGGATACAAGATATATCGTGGAATATATCAGCTGATATCGTCGATATTTAAAACACTGGGTGGGATACGAGAAATATCGTGAGATATATCGGCAGATATCATCGATATTTTAAAACACTAGTTGTTGACAATAAACAATATTCCCTTCCAAAGCATGCTTTGAACGGATAAATGAGAAAAGGAAGAGAAGCTTTGGAACTTCCACAATTTATCATGGGGGTGGGTGTCTTTCAAATTAGTTGTTGACTTTTTGAGTGGCTAGAGGGCACTTTGCTTTAATTGTGTGGTTTTGATGGAATCTCGTGTGACCCCAATGTAGTGATTAAATGCACATGCATTCTTGGGAACTAATATGACGTGAATGGGGCTCTATGGGTGGTCCTACATAAGGTCCAAGGGGACAACAAATTTAATCATCAAATTCTCATCTTGAACACAAGGGGAAAAAAATGTTTGTAAGTTTGATTGAGCATTGATCCTCTGTAATGGCCCTTCTAATGGATGTTTATCTATGAAGTGAGATCTTTCTTCTTCCCTCTTCTTGTAAACTAAATGATCCCAATTCTTACAAATTCACTAACGTTGAAATGAAAATAAAACTACTACAAATCCATTCTGTCTAATATACAAAGCAAACAGACCATAAAAGCAAACAAATAAGCCTACAGAAATAAATAATCGTGAAAAAATATTAGCATCCATGTAAAATGACTGAAGGCCACACTAAAACCTACCCCTAGCATAGAGAACTTCAGTGGCCTTTACGGTAGCAAATGTGAAGGCAATTACTAGTATCGAGGACTCCAATCTTCATTTTCGTATGTGATATTTGATTTATAGTATTGCATCTATTTTTTAACCAGTAAGTGGAAAGCAATTTATGTAATTTTCTTCTCTTTATCTGTTGTTTATGTGCTTCCTAGTACAACTTGAATAAGCAAACATATCCTTCCAAACTCTATTGAGTGCAAAGTATCTAACAAATCCAGTTTTGAGAACTCTAATTTTAAAACTTCAACAGGCTGTCTGCAGTTGATCTCAGCTACAAGAGGACATTCATTGCATATATGTTTGTAAACTGTCCTCCATGCATCAAATTTCCAACTTGCCACCACTTTATCATGAGTGTGTAGTCCAATAATTGAAGATATCCATTATGCCCCAACTATGCCTTCCATAGTGTGGACCACTTCGACTCATGACACCCCTGCGGTCGTAATGGCACATTGCATGGAAAAACCACTGCTTCATAAAAACAACTATGCAATGACTTCCATTGTAGTAATTTAAATGAAAGGTCATAACCCAATAGCATACATGTAAGTCATTTTGAAGAGGTGTTCCTGTCAGCATCAGGCGTTGTTGTGCATTTTGTGCAACAGACATTAGGTTCTTCCATCGATAGCTGTTTCTATCCTTTAAAACATGAGCTTCATCCATTATAACACAGCTCCATCGCCAACGCTTCAGCGCCTTACGGTCATCTTTCTGCTGTGCACTGCATGAAGAAATGAAAAATAAAGCAGTCTTACATGCCGACAATTGATGGAACTGAAAATAAAATTGTAAAGAGAGCAATTTCACAAACCTGTGCCGCTCAAAAAGTGAGTAGCAGACTAATAGCACGTTGAATGGAGGTGGAAGACCAGCCTTGCCCAAAGAGCTCAACTCCTTCGAATAGGCTGAACGGCCAGCCCCATGAAATTGGAGGACAGAAAATGATGGGCACCATTTTTTAAGCTCTCTTTCCCAATTCTCTAAAACAGAAGCTGGGCAAACAATTAAGTGGGGACCTGGGTCGTTGTCCAAGTGTTTCAGCAGAGTTAAATATGTGATAGCCTGTCAGAGTAGGAAAGTTATTACAATCATAAGGTCACAATCTAATCCGAGAAATGTAATTTATAATTGCCATCCATGTCATAATCGAGAGTTTGAAGGCCAGAATACCTGAATAGTTTTACCAAGCCCCATCTCATCTGCCAAGATGGCTGGAAGAAAAAAATGCTCGTCAGAGTTGAACAAAAATTCCACGCTGAGAAGGTGAACAAGCAAAAACAATCCATTCTAATAAGTGTTAAATTGTGTTAAAATTAGAACATGCTTGAGAAACCATCAGTCAGTGGTGTGCTGTAAAGGCCGTTATGGGGCCGTAAAGGCCGCTACGTAAAGGTAACAGTGGCAACTGTTACGCATTACGGGGTCGTAAAGGCCGTATCAGCCGTTATGGAAAAAAAATGACCCGTAATTGCCGTTAATGGCACGTTACGTCCCCTATAAAGGTCATAACAGCCCCGTAATTGTCTGTTATGGGGCAGATACAGGTTTTCCATACTTTTTAATCAACATTACAGGGCAAATACAGGTTTTTCGGGATTTTTTTCAATAAAAAAAGATATCGTAATGGCTGTTACGACCCGTATCGTAAAGGTAACGGTGGTGGCCGTTACGGCCAACGTTACCATTACAAAACACTTAGGA
Organism: Magnolia sinica; assembly: GCF_029962835.1. NCBI lineage: Eukaryota > Viridiplantae > Streptophyta > Magnoliopsida > Magnoliales > Magnoliaceae > Magnolia > Magnolia sinica. Next base: position 34,913,209 of record NC_080574.1, on the reverse strand, counting down.
CTTCAATCTGTTTGCATGTTTCTCAGGAACATTGTAAAACAAGAAAAAAAAAAAAAAAAAAAAAAAAAAAAAGAAAAGAAAAGAAAATGAAAAGCGAAAAACTGTTTGAGGACGTGGATTTCCTGCGAAAGTCTTTCCCTGGAAGTTCTTGCACTGGGATGTCAGGTGGGGCCCAACATGATGTTTGTGAGAAATCCACCCCGTCCATCCGTTTGCGAGATCATTTTAGAACATATGAGGCGGATCCAAAACTCAAGTGAGCCACACAAGAGGAAACAGTGGGGATTCAATGACCACCGTTGAAACATTCGTATGACCACAAAAGTTTTGTATCAAGCTAAGGATTTTTGTGTTTTCACTTCATCCCAGTGGGAATGACCTTGTAAACGGTTTGGATGGCATATAAACATCAAGGTGGAGCCCAAGAAGGTTTCAATGGTACGCATTTCTTTCCCCAAGTTATCCTCTTGTGTGGCCCACTTGAGTTTTGGCGTCTCATTTTTTGTCACTCCCTAAAATGAGCTCACAAAACAGATGGACTTGTTGGATTTCTCACAAGCATCATGGTGGGGCCCACCTAGCATCCCAGCGCGTTTTGCAGGAAACCTGCGTCCGACTGTATAAGGGTGAAATAAAACACCACATCCACAAGCCCTTGACAGAAACACATCACTGCAGCTAAAATGCTGCCAGAATCATCTCAGAGTACATAATAAAAACAATAGAATAGGGAAAATGCAAAAGATGTAAAACAATTGAAGGCTAAAGCAGTGACCATCCGAGGATCAGAATAAAGAATGTACAATTTCATTCTATCTTCAACACATGAAAGGGTACTAATGGCTGTTCTGTTGGGACGCTGCCTTCGAAGGTTTCTAATTGTAACAAGATTCCACACTGATTCTGTTTTCCTTAGGTTACATTTTACTGACGCTATGAAATCCCATAAGAAAGAAAATACTTATGAATCAACAAAAATAATAGTCTATGCATGCAAGAAAGGGATTTCAAGTCTTTCTACTGTTTCAGAATCATGAATAAACAGGGGTAGAAGCACCCATTTATTAATTGGACAGCTACCAACTAGTTTTTACAAAGCTGTAGATGCAGATATGGTTAATAAACTAATGTACGAAAGAATATGCCTTCACATTATTTCTGAAGTAATATGCAACAAAAATGTGGTGAAGATCTCATCATAGTAGTTTTTCCATTGGCAGACACCTAAAAGACCTTTAATTCATGACATATATTGCAGAATTTTATAGGAAGTCTCCGGCATATGTATGGGAATCTTTAAATATAAATATACTAACAAAATAGTGATGAACCAAAAAAATTAAGACTCTTCTGCAGCAACACCAATAGACCAAAAAAAAATGTATATAAAAAGCTCATACAAACATCTCTTACAATATTATATCAGCTACATGAACAATGCAAGTAACAATGTAACCAATAAGAATAGCACAATTTTAGCTTCATCATCATCTAAGCCTTATTCCAACCAATAGGGGTTGGCTACTTGAATTTTGTTCTGCCATTCCCCTCTACCAAGGACCACAACCTTTACACCACCTGAAAACAGGAAGAACAGTGTGTCCCTCAATCCATTGTATCTGAAAATCCAAAGGATGATGCGTCTAGTGAAAGTGTCAAAATCCACGATCATACACACCAAGAGTCCAAGGTTGGATTGATCAAGGAATCCATCAACGGATCAACAGATGGATCAGTTAATGGAACAAGCAACAATCAATCACTAGATTGACAAAAAAGGTGATTAACAACTCTATAATCATATGGGTAAATCCTATGGAGATTGTTAAAGTTGATATGGATGTGTTAGTCCCATCCAGTGTTTTGAATATTGACGATGTTGGCTGATATATCCCACGATATACCATGCATCACAACTGGGCGATGTGAAACCTCAAGGTAGCATATGAAATTCATCATATCACAAAAGATATCGCATGATATTGCAATCTATCACATGATATCACGAACAGTGTTTTCAGTAGCGTTGTAGCGTAGCGTGTAGCATACGCTACGTAGCATACGCAAGTAGCGTAATTCCATGGTAACGTAAGCTACAAGGCATGTAGCATGGCGTAGTGTGTAGCGTGGATAGCGTAAGCTATCTGAAATCTCTCTTTTTTTAAAGTGCTTTTTCTATTGTAGCTTAACACTATTTTAAAATGGTGATGACTTATACCTATGACACATGGGACTACCTTAAACTAATCCGGACCATCCAAATTGTGGTCCATATCATAGATAGAGCACTTAGATCAATCCGGACCATCCAAATTGTGGTCTATATTATGAATTTGTGGTGTTTCAATAAATAATTTTTTTATAAAAAAAAAGTCACACTTAGAGATGTCTGAAAGGCAAAGAGTGAGAGAGATTACATGGAAATAAGTGGTTGATGAACCAGATTCAGAGTCAAGAACTCATAGAAATTAAGCATTTTGTAAATTTTATCATATTTTCTATTATTTTAATTAAACATGTTAAGGATTGTGTAGCTTATGCTACACACTATAGAGGGCTAAACGCCACGCTATTTAAAACACTAATCACGAAATATCGTGAGATATCACAAGCAGTGTTTGAAATATCGATACTATCGGCCGATATTATCGGTATCGCACCACTGCGAGACGATATACTCGCGATAACCTCCGGAAGATACCAAAAAATCCCAAATCCAGATATCGGCCGATATTATCGGCGATATCGCACGATATATCGACAATATCGCGCCATTTCCTCTCCATTATTGTCGGACATCAACGCACGGACAGTCACGGGTAGATTGCAGGGGACTCACAAGTCCCACTGTAGCTAACCACCCACACACACCATAAAAATCGGATCCGAGCAATGGAGAATCAAAAAAAAAAAATTGAATTAGAAAAAAAAGAGAAAGAAATCGAAGGGTACCTGTCGTAGCAGTGATCGGAGGTGAGCCATTCGACAGGTAAGTGCCTTTTTTTCCCATTTTCTTCATCTTCCCTTTTTCTCGGAGATTCCGGCGAGGAATCGGCCGGATCGACTCACCGTTCCGGGCCGAGATTTGAGGGGACGAATCGGACTGCGTTGATGGCGGCATGGAGGTGAAAATGAAGAGGGAAGATGAAAAGAGGGCGGATGGGGAAATCGGGTTGCGTACTGAGTAACGTACGCTCTTATCGTACTGACTAAACTCTGTAGGCCCCGCTGTTAAGCATTTAGTTCATCCATGCCGTCCATCCGTTTTTCCAGATCATTTTATGGGTGGGGCCCAAAAATAAAGTATATCAAAATCTCAAGTAGACCATACCAAAGGAAACAGTGGAAGTATTGATTTCCACCGTTGAAATATTTATAAGGCCCCCAATGATGTTTATTTGTCATCCAAACTGTTCATAATATCACAAAGACATGGATGAATGGAAAAAACAAATATCATCTTGATCTAAAACTTCTGTCGGCCCCCAAGAACTTTTCAACGGTAGACTTCAATTCAAACTGTTTCAGGTGGTGTGGTCCACTTGAGCTTTGGATATGATTAATTTTTTTTCAAAAGACATGAAATTATATGATAAAATGGATGGACGGATTTGATAAAATGTAGGAATGACAGTGGACCCCACAGAGTTTACTCCGTACACAGTGCCCAATCCGCTTCGGCGGATGGAAATAGGCTTGCATACTAGTTACTCAGTAGGCTTTTAGTGTACGGAGTAAACTCAGTTGTGGTCCACCTTGAATGTGTGCGGTTTATCCAATTCGTCCATATGTTTTTTCACATAATTTTATCCGTTGAGCCTAAAATTGAGGCATATACAAAGCTTATGTGAACCATACCACTGGAAACAGTGGGAATAGTGATTTCGACCGTTGAAATCTTTCTAGTGCCCAAAGTGATATTTATTTCTCATCCACCATGTTCATAAGATAAAAAAGACTTGGATGAAGTGAAATAAAAAATATCACGATCCAAAACTTCGGTGGCCCCTAGAAATTTTCAATGGTAAACACTCATTTCACACTCTTTCTGTGGTGTGGTTTATTGATTTTTAGATATAATTTTATTTTTTTGGTATATGAACTGAAATTAACTTTTAAAATGGATGAACGGTGTGGATAAATCACGGTGGATCCCAGAGTTTACTCCGTATGCTTAGCATACTAAGTTACTCAAGACGCAATCCATTTCCCCGCCGATGGGGTAAATGCTTTCCACCGTTGAAACATTTCTCCACTAATTTCTATGGTGGGGTCCACTCGAGCTCGGGCTGAGCCATTTTTTAGCTCATGCTATAAAATGATCTCTTCAAATGTATGAACGGCTGGATCTAAAAATACATCATGGTGGGACCCACGTAACTTGGCTATCATGCCCCGTCACTGACGGGCGGCATTCCTGGATTGCGTACTCAGTACGCTATTATCTTACTGAGTAAACTCTGTTGGGCCCACCGTGATTACACGTGTTTTATCCACGCCGTCCATCCGTTTTTACCTGATCATTTTAGGCGTTGAGCCCTAAATTAAACCATATCCACGACTCAAGTGGGCCACATTACAGGAAACAGTGTTGAATGAACGTTGACCATTAAAAACATTGTGGGAGCCATAAAAGCTTTGGAACAACCTGATATTTATTTTTTCCCTTCATCTGGGTCTTTAGGACCCAATCAACAGATTGGATGTCAAATAAACAGTACAGTGGGCCTTAGGAGGATTTTAATGGTGGATATCCAATCATTATTGTTTTCCTTTTGTGTGGTCCACCTTCAATTTACATCTTATGATTTATTGTATCAATCCCTAAAATGATCCATAGAAATGGATGAACGGAATGGATGAAACAAATACATTATGGTGGGGCCCACAAAGCACCGTCCACCAGCCATGAGGCCGGTGTCAGGGGGAGTAGCCAATGGAAATGGATTGCGTACTGAGTAACTCAGTACCCTTAGCGTACTGAGTAAACTGTGTGGGGTCCACTGTTATTTATTTATTTTATCCACTCCGTTAATCCATGTTAACAGATAATTTTAGGGCTTGATCCCAAAAACGAAGCAAATTAAAATCTCAAGTGGACCACACCACAGGAAACAGTTTGATTGAACATCTACCATTGAAACTTTTTTGGAGGCCAAAGAACTTTTGGATCAAGCTGATGTTTGTGGTTTCTCTTCATCCATGTCTTTGTGATCTTATGAACAGGCTGGATGATAAATAAAAATTGCTTTGGACCCTAGGAAGGTTTCAACGGTGGAAATCATTATTCCACACTGTTTCATGTTTAATGGTCCACTTGAGCTGCAAACCTCTTGAGGGCCACAGAAGTTTTGGATCAAGGTAACATTTATGTTTTCCTTCATCCAAATCTATCTGACCGTATGAACATGTTGGATGGAAAATAAACATCACGGTGGGCCCTAGAAAGTTTTCAACGGTGGAGTCATTGTCACCACTGCTTCCTGTGGTGTGATCCACTGGAGCCTTCGATGTACCTCCTTTTTTTGGCTCATCCCCTAAAATGATCTTTTAAAACGGATGTACAGATTGGATAAAACACATATATCACGGTGGGCCCCACATAACACCTGACAGGACCGTCCGTTTAAACAATTCCATACCCTCGTTGCATGGAAGTGAACACTAAAAAAACAAACACCAGCAACGGCTCCTATTAAGTCAGAAAAGGGCCATTTACGACATGGTCAACGGATAAACCCACATGATGTCTGGTTCAGATCATCTTACACAAGTGCCACGTGTGTTACAAAATCTCGATGCATGAAAATACCGTGCCCCGATAGGCACAGTTAAATCTATAATCTGAAAAATATTACCTTTTTTCTAAGATTTTTTTTTAGGAAAGGTAACCACCATCATGAGATTTCGTAGGTGCTTGTCCAAGTTATAACTTTTAAATGAGAAATAATCAGATACAGCGACTGTACCAGAAATATTGATACATCCATTTATATTCACAAACAGATCTTATCTATAGATTATCTAATCTGTCTACAATGTAGATCACACAACGTTGAACTCATTTTATGCAAAATCAGTACGATCCACTCCTCGAGTAGGACACGTTGGAAAAATGAATTGCAGTCGCAATATGAATCATGTACTGGTGTGGCCCACTCAATGAGATGATTGGTCTGATTTTCATATCACGTGGTCATCATGTCGTGGCCAATTCATGAAAAGAATGAATATTCTACACACGTGATATGTTGGCAGGAAAAGAGTAGCAGTACCTGAACTTCTAATACAGCTATTGTATGTGATTGTTCGTATTTTTTTAATATTTACGCTTGAAAAGGTTCACAAGAAAAGAGAGAATCATGGAACCGGTGTCTATATCATGCTCTGATTTCGTAGCCAATCCGTCTCCTCGCGCACTGACGGGTCGCGTAGCCAGACTGCTCAAGTGACGCACCAAGTTCTGTGGGGCCCACCAAGATGTATGTGTTGTATCTACACCGTCCATACACTTACGTATATCATTTTAAGGCATGAGAAAAGAATGAGTTTGATCCACTGTTTTCTGGGCTTTAGGAAATTTTAATGGTGGACATCACTCTCTCCACTGTGTTCTATGGTGGGGTCCATTTGAGCCTTGGATTTGACTCTCTCCATGTTATAGTACTTCTAGTTGCACTATGATACTTGAATAGTCCAATCTATTGATCTGTACCGTCCATTAGATGCACAATACATGTCATTGAATACCATGTAAAAATCACACCAATCGGGCAAATCTAAGCGTCCAATGCCATGTACATGTGGATGGTGCTCTATGGACTATTCCTTAAAATAATCTAACAAAATGGATGAGTGTCATGGATATACAGCACATGCCCCAAGGTGGGCCCTAACAAGTACTAATATAATATTATTTTACAGATAAAATATGTCGGGAGGAAGAGGAGGTAGGCAACCTGATATAGGGTGGACGTACGGTCGGCCCATTCCCGATAATCGATTCGGGAGTATATGTAATTTGTGTGGTCATGTATCGAGGAGTGGTGGGGTAACCCGCTTAAAGGAGCATTTAGCGGGAGGGTATCGCAATGTTGTGGATTGCCCGAAGTGCCCACAGGATGTGCGAGAACAGATGAGGACCATATTGAAAAAAAATGTGAAGACAAAAGATGAACGACATGCACAGGAGAGGAAGATTAGGGAGGAGTTGGAGCGGCCACCATATGCAAGTGAGGATGATGTAGTGGATCTCGATAATGATGATGATCCCGAATACAGACGTACAATTCAAGAGTCCGTACGGGATCAGTGAGAGAGGGATCAAGATAGGAGGTGGGACATAAGTAGGCCTAGATTTGAGGGGTCTATCCATGAGCGTGGTGGGGGGAGTGGAGCAGGAGGGAGTGGAGCAGGGGGGAGTGGAGCAAGGGAAAGTGTTAAGGGTGGATCAGGGGAGGGTAGTAGGCGGGGAGGAATATGGGGCATGGGCAGGAGTAGCAGCATGCGGGTACCGGATCTACCTTCAGATCCGAGGATGTACAAAGAGGCAGGAGGGACACAAAAGAAAATAAAAGAGATGTTTAGTGGAGGGGATGTGAGGAAAAAAGTTGAAAAATTTATAGCAAAATTTTTTATATACGATCAAATCCCCGCAAATGCCACAGCAAGCCCGCACTTTAAAAATATGATAAGTGAAGTGCAGCGTGGGGGTGAGGGTGTGCAGCCTCCCACACCCGGCCAGATCATGGGAAAATACTTGGATGATGAACATGCAGAAATGAAGACATACGTTGATTCATATCGGCAGTCATGGGAGATGTATGGCTGCACCGTCATGTGTGACGGTTGGACCGGACCGACGAAGATGTCGATTATAAATTTTATGGTCTATTCCAAGGGACGGGCGGTGTTCCTAAAGAGTATAGATGCGAGTAGTAAGATCAAGAATTTTAACTACATTTACAAACTAATGCACAACGTCATGCAAGATGTTGGGAGGAGAAATATTGTGCAGTTTGTTAAGGATAATGGGAGTGCATTTGTTAAGGCAGGGAAGGATATTCAGAGCAAGTATCATATGTATTGGACCCCCTGCGCAGCCCATTGCATCGATCTCATGCTGGAGGCGATCGGGGATAGGCCATCGGTGAAAACTGTAATTACTGATGCACGGCTTATCACAAACTTTGTATACAACCACAGCTGGTTATTAGCCGCAATGCGCGAGAGGTGTGGTGGGGATATAGTGCGCCCCGGAGCGACGCGGTTCGCCACAAATTATATTGCCTTAAATAGCCTTCTCAAACACAAACAGGGGTTACAAGAGCTTTTCGCCTCTCATGATTATGTAGAATGGAAAAAGAGGTTGACAAAAGTAACCTATAGAATTAAGGAGTTGGTGCTGGGAAATTCATTTTGGGATAAAGTGCGTGGTGTTGTGGGTATTATAGAGCCTATTTATGTGGTGTTGAGGATGGTGGATAATGAGACAAATCCGTCGATGGGGTCGTTGTATCCGTCTATACAGCTGATGAAAGAGGCTATCATGGTTAAAGCTCCCAATGCATATAAGTGGGTGCATGCAATAATAGACGATCATTGGGAAAGGACGCTTTCTCACCCACTACATCAGGCCGGTAAGTACCTATATGGATTTTTTTTCCCATATGCAATAATAAATGAGGGTTGTATTGATGTGTATATATTGGTTTTCAGCATATTTCCTAAATCCCAAATACCACTACAGCCGGAACCTCTTCGATGATAATTCATTAAAAAGGGCTGTGCATGAGGTGTACGATCACTTATTCCCCGACTGTCCAAGGAAAGGCACCTTTGGTAGTGAGGTAAATATGTTCCGCACTTGCATTATCCTAATCTTCATCTCAATCATTAAACACTTATTCTAGTTGCTATACACCATCAACAGATTGTTAAATTCCGCGATGCAGTTGGGATGTTTGGGTGTCACCCTGCAGTGAAGTCAAGGAACACCATGATGCCATGTGAGTCACTGTAGTAAACTTAACTTTTATATTATTTTGAAAAATCTAGGATAATGAAAGAATCTTATGATATGCAGGCGAATGGTGGTCCATGTATGGGACTGACTGTGAGGTTTTACAACGACTGGCTGTCCGTGTGCTTGCACAGACGGTGTCCTCGTCACCCTGTGAAAGGAATTGGAGTACATTCTCTCTCATACATACAAATAAACGTAATAGAATAGGGTATGAGAGGCTTCAAAAGCTAGTGTATTGTCACTACAATATGAAATTACGAGAGAGGTTGCTCCGCTCGGAAAGAAGAAGAAAAGCACAGGAAGACCCACTGGACCTGATGACAGTCGGACAGCATGCATATGCTGAGGATGCGGAGGATGACCTAGTTTACCAGTGGGTTAGGTCGGATGACTTAGATACCTCGGATGGGCGACCAGAGCCACATATTGCGACAGAAGCAGAGACACAAGGGATTAATGTTGACAAACATGTGCAGCAGCAGAGGTCTCCTGATGAAGCATTCGACCCATTAACGAGGAGTCCGGAGGGCAGCCCGCGGCAATCACTATCACGCGGGACACGTGGCGGGGAAACATTATCTGACACCGAGACTGAGTCAGAGAGTGATGCAGGAAATGAGTCCGGTGATGATGATGGCGGCGATAAGGGTGATGATGACTTTGATGACAATAAGGATGATGATGATGGTGGTGGTGGTGGCAACGGAGATGGTGGCAACACAGGTGGGAGTCAGGATAAGAGGCCTCTTAGCCCTTTTACCGGGGAGGAAAATTTTGATCATTTCACGCAGGACCCTGACCATGGTTCTCGTCCAAGAGAACCACGACCTCGTCTTGTTTACAATAAAACATACACACGTCAAAAGCTACTGCAGAAAAAGAAGACTCATAAACTTTCAAATTTTGAGGAGGAACTGCTAGCAAAATGCATGAGGGACACAAGCGTTCGTGGCAAGCGAGGTGGCTCTAGATTTGGATCACGGACGAGGGAGGGGAGCTCGAGTTACAGGCCACAACATGAATCTGGATCACAAACACTGGAGAGTAGCTCGAGTTCTGTGCCACAGTATGGGCTTGGATATGGACCTAGTGGATATGCGACGAGTGACTCCAGCAGTTACGACACATCATTTTTCAACCCTGGTCAGGAGTTCACTTCTACATATGGGCAAGGATATGAGCAGCAGTATGGATATGGCCAACAATATGGATACCAAGGAGCTTCATATGTGCCCTTCCCAGATCCATATCAGTTACAGACTGTGACGATTACACAGTACCCACGAATGGGCGTATTGATTCAGTTTGGAGAGGATGAGTACCAGCGTTATGTAAGGGAGTATCTTAACTGATACCACTCTACTATGACTTGGGCACAATATTGTCGAATTGTGGAGCAGCAGTACTATGCCCAGCCCCGTCGAGATGGAGATGATGATTACGAGCCACCACGCAACTCTATGTGGGTCTAGACCACAACTAGTCACCATCATTGATATGTATATTTATCAAATTTTACTTCTTCAGTTCTTATTTTGCTTTTCAATGAATTGGTTGTGTTTTCATACATGACTATGATATATTTATAAATATCATTCATTCAATTTAAATATAGTTGCATTACTTCAGTTAAACACCGCATAACTTAGGACCCTAAACAAAGGAAATTTATTATGTGCATCTTTTTTTTAAGATGTTATGATTTAAAAGTGTGTATTAAGGGCCTTTTTAACAATCCCCAAAGTTCCATTAAAAAATTCAACCTTTTCCCAATGTTTCCCCATGTTTCCCAAAAAGTGCGATAAACTATGCGATACAAACGATATATCCCGTGCGATAACCGATACGTATCTGTATCTCAAGGGTGCGATACATTGTGCGATACCGATATTTCGAACACTGATCACGAGATGTCGCGACCAGTCCCTTTTTGTAAAATTCCGGATATCGCATGGAAATGTGGATAGTCCGGGACTTTCTTCCGAAATTTTGAAAAAAAAAACCCATTATAAATCCCTCTAGCTAGATCTATTATGGATTTTGACCCTATCTGTTGAATCCCTTCGAGGAAAAACACACATTTCGAATCGAATTCAAGATCCAAGCCGATTTAGGGACGTTTTCGATCTAACCCATTTCAGAGTTTTTTTTTTTCAAAATTCCACTCCTAATGTATGCACAACTCTGTGGGTCTAAGCCATAGCTGCACACATCATTCACAAGTTTATTTCTAGTTTCTACTTCTTGTTTTGCTTTTGAATGTATTGCTTTTGTTTCCATACATGTCTTCTTATGTTTGTAAATTATATGAATTGATTTTGAATATACTTGCATCAGTGCAATCAGACAACGCATAAATTAGGATCCTATACAAAAGAAACCTACTATGTGCATTTGTTTTTTGTAATGTTTTGATTTCTAAGTGTATATCGATGTCTTTTTTAACAATCCCTGAAGTTTCATTGAAAAATTCGACCAATTCCCCGATGTTTTCCCATGTTTTCCAACAATTGCGATACATTACGTGATAGTCAATACAACCGATATATCCCATGCGATAACTGATATGTATCGATGTGCCAAGGGTGTGATACATTACGATAATGATACAGAAAACATTGGCCCCATACCAATGAAAAATGGAGTGTGTAGATCAAAAAGTTGTGATGAGAAAGACAACAAGGCACCAATCAAGAGCACGAGAAGAAACCATGACCAAAGCATATGAGGCAAGCAACTCCATTGCCAATAAGAAAGTGGAAGGCAATGACAAAACATGGAGAGCAGACCACCATCCCAGATAGAAGATGCCTATCAGACACATAGGCCTTCACCATCAACTGCCACCAGAGCCAAGAAGGATGCAAAGGCGGAACGTGTACATGAAACGATCTCAATTATCAAACTCAAAGAATAAGTTTTTCCGAAGACAAGGGAAATTGATGCAATCAGATCCTGTAGAAATAGGTTACTCACCACGTGCCACGTGCTACATGCAGTTACAGTACAGCTACAGTGGCATACTATAGTGATGGTACAGTATTGTGCAAATCTCAGCAAGGTTTATCTTGATTCCTAGTGTAGTTTGGAGTTTTAGTATATGAATTTTTCATTTTTGTTTTAGAAAACAGTTTGTTATCAGTAATTCGATATGATTACGAGTATGCTTGCACTAATCAAGGATGGTTTGAGTTTCACTTGGGAAACTATGTTACATCATTCTATAAATTGGCCAGTAGGTCATGCATATGAACAAGATTCTGTGATTTTATGAAATAAGAAATTATTTTCTTTGAATTTAATGCGATGAGATTTTTTTCCAGAGGTGTGATGCCCTAGAAACCATCAATCACTCCACTGACTTTGTGTGGAGCAAATCCACATATTTGTCTTTCTCTACATCATCTTTATGCTTCAAACCTGGTATGCAGAATTCAGTTCTGCAATTAGTTTCAATCTCTTTTGATTCTAATTGCATTAGATTGGCCTAGTTTTGAGGCCCAACAATAAACAGCACATTTGTATTGGCCCTTAGATCAAGGTAAAGGCCAATGTCTCGACCATATAAGTTACACTTCAACATTAAACAAATGTCTTTCCTTCATAATAATAACTATGACCGACAAATAAATGAGTCATTTCGACTAGGTCTAGGCCTAAAATTCCAATAGCCTAAAATTCCAATAGCTTATTCCATCAAATAACCAATTTACAAAACAATCTTCTTAATTTCTCAATCAAATATGTACTTGGTACTTATTTCAATTGAATGTGGTACACTAGCAGCCTACTGATATTGAATTTCAATTTTATTTTTTTTCCAAGCTGCTTCTTGTAGACATAAACACAGTTCCATCACTGAGACAACAAAAACCTTCTTTTTACCACCTTATTCCTCAATGACTCACAAGACAATCTTTCTATTAAAAATTTCATTGCATGAATCAATTACCATCCTAACACTTCATTCACTTGCCAAATAAAGGCAGAAAAGAATGTCACTGAGTATTAGAAGTAGGTTGCAATGAAAACCTCAAACATAGGTATGGAACCGATGGGTAGGCAAAAATGATACCTCCTCCAATATTCTTCCTGTACAACAGAAGAAGAAAGTTCACTCCCACAAGCTGGTATGGTTTGAGAATGGGCTGAAAATCCGATTCTTCAGATGCACAAGCTGCATCAATATCTTCCTATACCACAGATAAAAATAAAAAAATAAACTCATATCAAATCCAACTAAGAAGACTGACTTTGGCACGAGAATTTATCAGATCAAACAACCCAACCATCGAATCAAATTCAACCATCCATTTGCAATCTATCGATAAGACAGTCAGGGTCGTCTGATTCGAGCAATTTTCAGCCATGTGCAATCCAAGTTATAGTCCATTAGTCAGGTGGTCCAGATTTACCAACATAAAGCCCAAACTTCCATATACCTGCGTCACAATCCTTGCCGAAGAAGTTTCAACTTCGGCATACCTATCACACGATGCCGGGACCACCGAAGAACCATATAGCTCTCGACGCAACGATGCTGAAATCTTTGCACATTTCTGCAATGCTTTACCCACAACATCTTCATCATCTACTTCTTCTTCCTCTTCTTCTTCCTCGTATTCTTCATCAGAAGTTGGAATCTCAAACACTTCTGAATAATCCTCGTCACTGTCCTCGTCCACAACGAAACGGCGGGCCCGGTTCCCCTGCGGCCGAACCTCCGTCACCTCCACATCATCATCCTCCAAATTCTCCTCATTCATATCGAGAAGCTCAGCGCTGCCGTTCCGATCTGAATTCTCGCGGATCTTGGACCGGTAAGCAAAGGACTCAATCGGCGGTGGGGATTTGTCCTTTTTGAGGGCCCTGGAGAGCTTGAAGGTGTGGTCCTCCCACTCCTCGTCGGAGATTTCTTCGAAAACGCGCTTCATCTCATCTTCCGCTGATGGCGATATGTCGTGGACGAGAAATTCGCGTTTTTTACTCAAGAGAGAAGAAATAGAAGAAAAACCCTAGAGAAACGATAGGGTTAGTGATATAAAGTAAGAAAAGGGAGAGGATGATTTCTGAGAGGAAAGAGAATTTGAGTAGTTCGAGAAACGGGAAAATTGCTGAGGAAAGGACTGAGAACGCGAGATTTCGGGAGTGGAAAGAGTGTTAGAAAATGGCGGTTCAGAGAAGAGAGAGAACCGCCATTTTTTTTCGGAGCGGGGTTTTCCTTCGGCGTAGAAAATGGGGAAGGCGCTAAAAGAGAATCTAGTTTTCGTTACAATACGCGCAGTGCGCATGACGCATCCTATGAAGTCCTTAGTTTACCACACCTTGAGGAAACCTTTGATACTCTGGCGTGGTATGATGGATGATACGCAGGCACTTGGAATTTGCATGCAATAAATCAATTTAAAGTTTCCAAACTATGGGGCTTAGATTAGATGTATCATGACAAAAAATAATGCTTATTTGATCATCTGGTTATTGAATCGGACATTTACTAGACGTACAATTGTACACAAGCAACAAAAGCTCGGTAAATCGCTCGACTCTGTTCGAAAAAGTTCGACTCGATTTGGATCGAAATTCTATTCAAACAAAGTCAAGCTATTTATTGGAAGCTTGGAACATTTTGAGTACAGTCCGAGCTGGACCTAGCTCGACTTGAATACTGTTAGAACTCGACTCGACTCGGTACAGGGTATATATACCCTTCAAAAAAAAAAAAAACTCTACCCCCCCTTTTCAAAATACATCCTGCCGGCATGACCCTAACCATACCTCACCTCTTCCTCCCTCTCTATCAGTTGGGCCGGCGAGGCTCCTCTCTCTCTCTCTCTCTCTCTCTCTCTCTCTCTCTCTCTCTCTCTGACACTCCCCCATCCTTCCCTTAACCACACAGCCGCACCGACGCACGATCATCTTCCTCCCTCTTCGTCAGTTTGGCGGCGAAGCTCCTCCCTCTCTCTACTCTCCCTCATCCTCCCCTTACCTGCACGGCCACACCGATGCACAGCTAATAGCCTGTCTTCCTCCCTCTCTTCCTCCTCCGTCAGTTCGAAAACTCGGCTCGAACTCGGCCGAGCCGAGCACGAGCTGTTGTTTCGAGCTCAAAAGTCGACTCGAGCCAAACACGAGCTGAGACTTGAGTAGTCCAAGTCAAGCACGAGCTGGGCAAAGCTCGGCTCGGCTCGACTCACGTACGCCTCTAACTCGACGATTAAAAATGAGAGATATCTAATGAAAGTGTCCACGAATCAGATGGTAGGATATTTTTTAACTGAGGTACGATTTTTTCAACTGATATGGTATATGGAGTGCAACTTAGCAATACTAGGCCCCACAATTTAGCCGGTTTTATTTGGGTTAAGGTGCGCGGGGATTGGTTACTACCCACTATGACCAAACTAGAGACCGACAGTAGCGTGAAGGTGTATGTGGGGCCTCCATGATGTATGTGTTTTATCCATGCCATACATCCCATTTGAAATATCATTTTAGATGATAATCCCTATAAAAAGAAAAACCAAGTAGACTATACCATAAGAAACCGTAGGAATTGAATCCCTACTGCCTAAAACCTCTTCGGGCCTTGGAAGTTTTGGATATATTTATCTTTTCCCTTTATCCAGGTCCACGTGACCATGTGAGCAGGTTAGATGGCAGTATACACGTGTTTGTTGTAGGAAGGTTTCAACTGTGGGGTTATTACCCCACGCTTTCTGTAGTATGGTCCACTCAATCTGTCTCTTTTTATTGGCTCAAGCCCCAAAATGATATTTCAAATGGATGGACAGCTTGGATATAGCATATATATATAATGGTGGCCCCACGGATTCCCTAACAGGAACGTCCGTGTCTACCTAGCTACTGGTTAGGGCAAAACCCAATCCGCGCCCGGTTAAGGCATGCCATGTACTCAATTTTCAAGGAAAGTGGATTGGCTGGTCCAGCGCACAACAGCTATGTAGCTGCTGTGAGTGCGTATAGTGCGAAGACGAACGTTGCAGCTCCTCGTGCTCGAGTCGTACGAACAGTTCATAGGATATCAAAGTGACATATGCCCAAAAATGATGCATTTATTATATCCACATGGTTTATCATTTTTTTAAATAACTTTAGAGCATGATAACAAAAATAATTCAGATCCGATGCTCAAGCTGACCACACCAGAAATAATAGCGGGACAATAATTCTTACTGTTAAAATATTCGTAGGGCCCACTATAGCATTTACTTTCCATCTAGTATGTTCGTAACGTCACACAGACATGATGAAGAGGAAATCCAAAACTTCTGTGACCTAGAAAGGTTTCAATGGTATACTTCAATCCCTCGCAGCTTTTCGCAAGCTGGCCAAATGAAAGGACGGTTGGATATAACCCATACCTTATGGTGAAACCCAAGAACTTGGTGGTGTGCGGTACACCAGCCAATTCGCTTCCATTTCTAAGTGCCATAGGCAATGATATTTTGGGCCAACATGCCACTCCTCTAGGAGATCCATACCATTAAAGTGAAAAGATAGCCGTACCATGGATATCAATTAGCATGAAAATCGGGCTAGTCCTTTGATCAGATGGCGACACCTCTATGTAGGTTCAGTTCATCGGTTATCCATTATTTTTCCGGTGTGGCTAGCCTGATGAACGGACAGTTTTGATTTTTGTTGTAGGTGATATTTATAGTGGGGCCTGCCGTTTTCATGGTACAGATGTCCTGTATTTAGCGGGAAGGATATGCCTGCATGACATATCAGGTTCCTATTGCTGTCCTGTTATCAGTTCTCGAGCTAAAAAAGGTAGGATTCCACGGATGCGTATGGCGCCATTATGCGCATTGTAGCGCCTCTAGTCCCCACCACATGTTCTGCACGGTGCCTGGGAGGCGTATTCCTAGACTGATCCCAGCCATCCAATGCTTTGGCCCTTTTTCCGTTGAATGCGGAATAAAATTTCCTGTGGAGGAAACAGAATTCTCGACTTCTCCACTCGAAGATTTGCACGGTACGCTTTAGGTTTCTTTGTTTTTTTTCCAGGCCATTTTCTTTAATCCAGACAATTGATCTGTTACCAACACCATGGATGGACCATATCTCACTGAAGGTCTCTGGGATTGGAAGGTCTGGCCACCGATTTTGGGACTTTTCTACGTAATATATACCGTTGCTCCGTTTTACTTCTTAACATACTGGATTGGACCGGAGTCCTCCACAACACCTGTCATAGGCAGCCCGTAAAACACCCAACCTTTTAAGGCCTGCCATTACGCGTATGTAAAATCCACTCCGTCCATCAGATTTTACCCTCGATTTTAGTTCCAAAAGGAAAAAATTTAACTTAAAATCACCATTAGGTAAGCTACACCGCTGGGAATAATGGAGATGGCATGCCAACCATAGGCTTCTTGGTGGGGGCACAATGCTCCGTATATTTCATCAAACCCGTGAATCAGGTTTCACTCACTGGAATAAAGCAAAGACACAAAAATAAGTCTCATAGAAGCCTCAGGCAGGCCACACCAGAGGATTTAGGAGCAACTTTGTATCATTTCCACTGATGTGACCCATCAGATTTTTCCATCATACTAATCTTTTCTATGTACGGTTATAATAAGATTTATCGCATGATGGATAGAGTGGATTTACATATACAAAATGATGGGCGCCACACCACTCAGCACGCTTGGGTCCCGAAGGCTCCTGTGCATCTGACTGGAATACTGATCCTCCATGTACACAATGGCTTGTGATATATGCCTGTTGACTGAGCCCATGCCTGATTTGAGCAAGAGGCAATGGGTTGGTTAGCCTGCCCAACCAGCATTTGGCACTGGGTTGGACCTACTAAGCCTGTGGGCTGGGCTTGGACCTCACATGCATGCCCAATTAATTTTTGGGCCATGCTTGAGTTCAAGTCATTTAAGCCTGACCCGACTTAGTTGATGTGTGTATATCTTATGAATGTGTCATTTAAGTCCTGCTTCAGATGGACGGGTTGGGCATCATTCATGCATTCCAATGGCTCTATATTTGCTCCCATACTAACATAGCTAGCGGTCGTACCAATACCAATGGAGGGTGCCCCATTAACAGATGGATTAATAGATAGGTCGCTCAAATTCCATCATCTACCCAAATCAAACCGGTCCATTACTACGTTTCTACTAAGGAATGTAATGTCCATGTTAGCTTGGTCTAACCATTTTATTTTAGTGGTTAAGAGATTCAATTTGAGCGAAACCAATTACCAAACAGGACTTTCATTTTCAATCACAAGGCCGACCTATAATAAGTTTGCGGGATCAATTCAATTTGCACGATCCACTTACTCAACATATCTCATTTCAAGGCTAGAAAATGGTCACAGCATTAGTCTCATGATAAGTGGCTTGGATTTGTCACACGTGCCATATTTTTGTGTGTTGTGGGTGAATAAGTCAGGTTCTAGTTCCCCCGGCAACCCAAGTCCACCCGTTAATTAGACAGACGTAGAATCTAGGTTCGGTCTGACCCATTAGCCAAAACATACTATTGGATCAGGCTCAAAACTAGTAGCATTGACTCTTTAATAAAATAAAATAAAACAAAATCTTTTAACTTGTAAGTACACCCACTGTCAGTTCACACTTCACTGTTAGCCACCCCCAATAGGGAATGATGCCAAGACCTTAGTGTTGAAAGGAGGCATCTTTCACTCGGTCCACCACTTGAGCTGTGGACTAGGTTGTAAACTAGTAGCATTGACTCCTTTTTGAAGTGGTTGGGTTTGTAAGACTCTTATTAGGTGAGCCACACATGATCATTGATTTACATTTGACCGTTGGATTATTCAGATTAAGCGATTCAATGAGCCCTACTTCAGTTGTGATCATTGTAAATAGGTTTGAGGCAAGACACTTGAACTATTGTCCCTATACTCCGTTATTAAGTTAGATATGAAAACCTATAGTGTGGAAACTCTAAAGGTGAGAAGTATGATGAGTAAGCCTTTGACCATCTTTCCTATAAAAACATGTCTTGGTCTCTTCACCAATACAAACGAAAAAACCTAGTCCCATTGAAGGTTTTCCTAAGAGTGTAAGGTGCGAAAGATGAAGATTCATGTCAGCGAATTGAGGCATCGAGATGTCTTCATAATTAGGCACGCGTTAAGATTATTGTGTTGAATTTCTTTTATTGATGCATAAACGATTCGTCAATTCCACAATACAAATGTAACAGGGTTTGCTGGCCCACGGGTCCTAAACTAAGCTTTACTATAGCTAATTGGAGTAGGCTACATGAGTCATTTTCTCTCGTTGCACTCTATAGATGGACCCCTAATTCAAAATTTTCCTCAATGCATGAGACAGTCCTACCGTTCAATTATTATACAAATGGACAACTAAGAAGACAAAATCGATATTTTGAATTGTGCCAGCAGACCAAGTAAAAATCCAGGCTTGAACCAGTCCTAGGCCCGCTGGTTGGTAGGCCCACCCAAGACTAGTGGCTAGGACATTCCAACATGTGAGTCTTTTGGGGTGTAGCTCATCTGCAGTGGACCCACCATTGACGCATAGGCCGTTCCTTGCAAGACCTGAAATGGATCGCACCCTCCACACCTTTGCTCGACGATCAATATAATATTCGGTCGTAGTACTAAAAAATATCCAAGGCTAAATGCCAATATCCAACCATTCAATCTGCCAAGATCCAATGGCTTACATCCGACTCATCATTGTGGAATATGCTGGGATCTATTCTAGCGCTTCCATGGAGAAAATGTAGGTCTATCTAGGCCTAGAAAATGACTATTTTGAATAGGCCCAGTCTAGCCAGTTCAAAATCGGAGCCCAAACCCTGGGCGTTCTGTTGCAGGGCCTAGCAAAAATTTGGCCCCTCACTGTCAAGCCATCTCAACCTCCATGAAATGGACACAAGGTTTCCTCATATGCAAGATGGACCCGTTTGCAACATAGCCGGATCCATAACTCAGGCCCATCTATTTTTAAAGTGCCTCACCCTTGCATGCAGAAATGGCATGGTCTGTTTTTCTTTAATACCCTTTTCTCATACAAGTACAGGCTACCTGATCAATTCTCCAAATTTATGTATTTTCGATTATGTTAGCAAGTACTGATGTGGTCGTCATCATCCTTTAAGACTCATTCCAACTAATTAAGGTATGGTACATGATTATTATTATTTTTTGGTTAAATAATCACTTTCTCTAAAAACTAGAGCCCTTAGAGGATGATGTATCAATGTTATTGAGGAATGGTGTATCAAGATTTTAAATCAAGTGGTAATTTACAATAGTATTAAGGCGGAAGGTGAAGTGTTTGAATCTACGGGTAGTGATTATACCTCCCTAATATATGTTGAAAATTGTGAAAACACTCGTATACACAATCGTACAACCAAGTCCAAATAACAACAATTTTAATTTTACATGGAAAAACATGTAGGGGAAAAAACCATAGTACAAAGCGATAAATAATATACTATAAAAAGTAGAATTTACAGGAGATAGCGTTTTACCAATTCGAATTCCCAAAATCCCGATTACACTTGATATATAGTGTTATGATCAGAATAGGAAACAACTTATGCACTTATGCGATTCTATGCACAAATTCGATGGAACCTTTGAGCAGTAACACTAAAACGTTCTAGCAACCAATATAAAATTTTCAGATTTTTCCAATGGGGTCGAACACCTATCAGTGGCATTGACAAACTTTGTTATTGATGGATTTAATACATCAACTACAATGTATTCTTCTACATAAGCCCCACCCAAGGACACACATTAAGTGGTGTCTTGTTGAGCATTGCGGGGCTAATGTGATGCATGTGTTTTATCTCCACACCGTCCATCTGTTTTTCAAGCTCCAGGACATGAAACCAAAAATGAAGTAGATCCAAAGGTCAAGTGGGCCACACCACATGAAACAGTGGTGATCAAGCACCTATGGCTGGAGGTGGTGCAACCCCACCTGATCAGCATCGTCGACCCAGAGGGGTGGCACACATCTCAAACACGTGCCGTTGTAGTTCTCGAATAAATACAATAGATGTTTCCCAATGATAATAACAAGATGATGATGATTATCTGAGCACTTTGAAGCAGTACTCCCTATTGCATTAGGACATGCACAGGGACACCTTGGACAGTTCAATAGGTCCGTCATAGATTATCTGGCCTAGCATGAAAAAATCACACGGACTACCATACGTCTTATAGAAAAATACTTCCAAGTACAATTTCAGGGGTCCATCATAGATAGATTGCTCAGGTCGGTAACAATAACCCAGCCTGGCCCATTGGGCCACGGCTCAGTGGATCGAGCTTGGGTGAATCAGGCACTCCCAACCAGTTGGTTCGAGCCTATCCCAGTTATCCATTTTTTGTCCATTAATCCAAATAATAGTGTCCTACGATATGTGACTTGTAATAAAGATAAGCCTAGCCCAAATACAGGCTCGAGCCTTGCCTGGTTTTCTAAAAGGGAATGTGGGCCAGGCCTAGAACATTGGAAATAGATCACATGAAAGCCCAACATGTCATTTTATTTCAAGTAATGGCCCGAACCAACAGCCAGGAATGGTGAGGATTAAGCAGCAATGGTTCCATGTCTCAGTTACAAAGAAGATTGCGGGTCACACGATTGTCTTAGCCAGCTTGTGATGGGTGTGTTAGGCTGGGACTTCAAATGCAGGCAATTGGGTATTTTTAATTCTTACTCTAGGACCATCCGCGGACACTACACAGCGAGGAGGATGGAGAAAAGATCATCCTCTTTTTCCACATTAATCCTTAAATCCATGACTAATCTTAATCCAAAAGATAAAAAAGAAAAGAAAAAACCTCTAAGATGAGAATAAATATTGATAATAATAATGAATTGTTCTTTGTAATGTGCTCAATGTGATTGCACAAGTTGTTTCGGCGGTCCATGTCTTAAAACATGCTTCACATTAACTTTCCTCACAGGTGGAAATGAGGCACATGATGTGTTTGAGACCATAGTTGCTTGTCTGTTGGGCTGTCAATTAGCCAAACTGCCCTGTTCAAGCATGGCTTGCTTTCGGCTGATCTGGAGCACTCAAGGGTCAAGGACATTTTTTTCATACTCAAAGGTAGGGGAGGCAATTGGCTAGGCTGGATATGGCCCTAGCCCAGCCCGCCTAAATCCCTTAAGCCCTAACCTGACCCAAATTGAGTTTAAAAGGCCCATTGGAAAAGAGCTCAAGTAATTATCAAGTCTTCTGTTTTTTTTTTTTTTTTTTTGGGAACATATCTCCCATTTACAATAAAGCCTACTTATAAAAAATGTGGACCATTGAAAGATTCTATCATTGTCCTTAAACTACCCATATATATTGATGAGCTATTAAGAAGTGGACATGCTACTACTAATGTCCATGGTGACCTAACACAGTAGGATTTGATTGGGCACATGCTCGATCGGGCCCATTTCTGATAGTATCGCATGGCCCAATCAAACTGTAACATCTCAAATTGTTTTATTTATTTTCTGCTGTAAACTTTGATAATGTAATGAGCTTTCATGGAGAGGACATTAAAGAATTATTTATACGCTTTTTATTTAATGGAATAATAAATACAGTCGATTTTATTCTCGTGAATGGTTACCTTCGTAAATGTAATTGGATATATATATATATATATATATATATATATATATATATATATATAGATATATATATATATATATATATATATATAACGAGGTGCGATTTTGAAGCATTCAATTTTTATATTCTTAACACCCGGAATTCTTGGGCATGAGTATATACTCGGGCCGTGAAAATTCAGGATATTACAGTTAGTATCAGAGTATGAGAATAAGATTAACTAGGCATAAAGGAATGAGCCATCATAAGCTTTACGCGACTAGGATAGAATCATGTATTAAATACATATACTTAATTGAATTCCCAAAGGAACCAGGAAGTTGATGAATTAGAAACTCATATTCAAATTCCCCATTGGAAATATTAAGTTAGACGTAAAATTTAGAGACTATGAATCTAGGTACCTTTGGAATAAACTTCAAACTCCTAAATAAATTTATTGTGGACTAAAATTCATCCTTCAACGGATTTTCAAGCAAGAAAAACAAGTTTCCCAAACCAGAATTATATAATTTCCCAAATCGGAATTAGATATTTTCCAATTTTTCTAAAAAAAATTTGTCGTTTCGATGAAAACTAATATGTTAGGAAATTTCGATTGGTCTCGGTAGGTATACTGATCAGAAAATTTTGAAACTTTTTTGGTATCTCAAATAGGTCTCCAAAAACCTCCATGTAAAATTTCAGTTTTATTGGATCTACAAAAAATTCTAGAAAAATCCAATAATGTCAATATTTGTTGAAAAAAACTACTGGACATCAAGTCTTTTTGCAGTTTACAGGATGAAAGACTCACTAAATTGTAGAATTTTACTTCGAAATATTTTTTGAGTCTTAGGAATAACTCAGGGACTTATGTTTAAAATTTCAGATAAATCGGATATATGGTTTAGAAATTAAAATTTTGTAAGTGATAAACTGTAAATATAAAACAATTTTGGGAATTTACAATTATTTATATAAATGATAACACTAAAGATTAGGTTCAACAAGTAATGTGCCATTTAGGCTTATTCTTTTTTTTAAAAAAAAAAAGGTACTTTTATATTGGATAAAAATATATACATAATATTCATCAAGGATATAGAACGATCAACACCATGGAATTACAGAAACATATTCAAGCAAGTTATAGGTGGTTTGATCCAAATACCAAATCCCGAGTGCTTATCAACGAACTCAATGCCCTGATCAAGCAGAAGTTCAAAATTCACCCGAAATGAATGATACCAAAGAACTCACCGCCCTAGCCAAACAAGAGTTCAATGTATCAAGATTAGCCATACTATGATTGTTTTTCCATGTTGTTTCGAAACATGAAGAAACGAAAAAATAAATTACTCTAGATAGTGGGGAAACTAATGTGTGAAATACTATAAACTTAAATACATAAATAAATAAAATAATTATATGAATATATATAAATCTCGGGGCCGAGATTTTCATTTAAGGGGAGTAGATTGTAACGTCTCGATTTCATATAGCTAATTATATACACACCTAAACATATATAAATACCTTACGAAGAATATAATGAAAACTTAAACATAATAAATTAGTATGAATGATATAAGTAATGAAATTTTGAGGACAAAATTTTATTTAAGGGTGGTAGATTGTAACATTCTAAACTTTTTAATACCCAAGTATTGAAGTTCTCGAGTGTTACCATGAAATTTAACTTGTCAATTTAACTATCCTAACCTTACATCTATTCTCCAAAATGAATATGACCATTGAGAATGATCTTTATCCATATATCAAGCCATTCGAGTGTTGATTTTAAGACAAGATAATCATATGCCAAAGTATTCGCCCTTGTCCATCATAACCAACCGTTCAACCAACTATCCATCGATAGATAAAGATATCTGACCGTCCACTTTGAGTTTCAACTACCTGATCATAGTAAACTAACTATTTGATATTTGCATTCATTCGTATACGTATCAAATAAGTTCTAATCCATTCATCTTGTTCACCACTTATGAATATGCTTAACCCACCATCAAAACTATAATCTGAGAAACTTACACATGTGAACAAGTCACTTGAATCTAACGGTATACATGTTCTGCCTCTTGATCACTCCTAAAAACCCACTTGTGATTATCCGTTTACAAAAATGACCATACCCTACTTACATACATGATTAGAGTACTAGCCATCAAGTTTTTTCTATTTTTAACATGTCATCTGACCAGCCATTATGTTGGTTGATATATGTACATTCCCTTAATTAATTTGGTAAATAATTCTTTATTCATAATAATTTAAATATAAGTTCCTTTGTAAGAATTACTTAGAAACGCGCTTATAACTATATAGAACCATTAGATTTCTCAAAACTCTCATATCAGTAATAATTACGAAAATGCCATTAACTTATACCCTTGAATTCTAAATCACATGGTTTTCACGATCCATTTGATGTGAAATTTTATACTATGTCTATGTATCATAAATTAACGATATATGTCAAATTTCAGCCCTTAGATCATTGTAAAAGTGACCCAATTGACAAATCAGCTCCTTAACCGTTAATTTTGATGTCCATCGAGTGAATAAACCTCATGGGTAGTCATAGTAGAATATTTTTCTTCATATGAATGACTTGGATTGCACATAATATGGACCAAGTGTAAAATATAAAGACCCCACTTTGGTAGGCTTTTCCTTGGGCGCGAAGTTATCCTTTTAAGGCTTACCAAGTCCTTTTGAATTTGGATCTTCCAATTTAACTATTTTCTGTCGTTCATCGCAACTCAAATTTGGACCACACTTTGGACTCATATGACTACGAGGTTATATAAAATTTAGACCCTGATCTATGATCCTACACTATTGAATGTTGAAGTTAGTTCATTCTTTTTGGTGTAAAAGGTGAAATTTCATATTTAGGTCTTTTCCACCATTGATCAACTACAAACTTATGTCTAATCGTTTGCCTATCCTGACAACACATTTCTCTCAAAATTGAGCCCTGATCATTAAGTATGGATTGTTAATTGAAATCAAATTCGTTTTGGCACCCGTTAGGAGAATTTTCAAGGTAGGCCAATCTAAATTTTAGATTACCAAGAAAATCATATACCCCGACTTTATTCGACAACCCCGATACACTGGATGAATTAGATTTAAAAAAAGATCGCTAAAAAAGGTCAAATTCGAGAAGCCTAATCCAAGTGAAATGTGAAACACACCTCCTCTCACACACCCACTCCTTTATAAAAGGAGTAGTGCTTCTCCTTCTCCTCTCACACGCCCATAACCCCATGTCTAAGAAAGAGAAAGAGAAAGAGAAAGAAAAAGCCTAGTCGCCCAATCTCCTCTTCCACATGTGTGGTATCTTCCTCTTATTCAAGCGACGTCTTGATTCACGTAGAAACTTTCCTACATAGATATCTACCTAAGGTTTAGATCTAAGGATAAGGTGAGAGATTCCTTTAAATCTTATACTAACTTGAGGTGATATGATTTATCTTATTTTTGCATACTTTCATATTACTGTGATTTTTCATGTAATTGATTGATTTACCATTATCAATTATTTATTCTTTTGACAATTATGGTTAAGGTATGATTTTAATTATGTGTGATTTTTATGAATTTATGTAGGGTGATGGATACAAGCTTTGTCCTTTGCCAATTTTGAGAGCGACGGGTGTTTCCACTCTATATTGAGATGGCCTTTTACTCCTCTCCCCTTATTTTTATTGAGTTAACGTATTTGCTACTCTTCTCTTTTATTGAATTAGTTTATTACTACTCTTCTTCTTTATTAGGTCAGCCTTGTGCTACCTTCCTTTATGGCTTGGGCATGTGTCTTTGAATTCCAAGATTCTCATTGTTCGACTTATTTCTCTATTGATGTAAGTGATATGTTATAGGCCTCATATATAGTGGTTTATATATATATATATATATATATATTATCGTGGACATAATATGTTTAAAGTAACAGTCCTTTTGGTCGGCATGTAATCTCGTAGGTTGGTAAGTGATGCACAATCAATGTAAGTAAATCGCCATGTGTATTACATCACTTCTCGGGATTAGATGTCGCAAATAGTCACTCCATGAGCACATCGTGTCACGTAAATCTCCTAATCGCATTGTTATGTTGCCTTGAGACATTCGTATAAATCCATGTTAACGTTGGATACGCCAATGAATCTCAATAATATGGGATGCGGGACGAGCCGGGTTTTCTATGAACTATATTCTACACTGTGATGACCATTATGTATGATGGACCGTACACAATATGCTAGACATGCATTCATGTAAATTGGTTGCGCATACTGATACCATTCGTA
The DNA here is from genome assembly GCF_029962835.1 of Magnolia sinica. Taxonomy (NCBI): domain Eukaryota; kingdom Viridiplantae; phylum Streptophyta; class Magnoliopsida; order Magnoliales; family Magnoliaceae; genus Magnolia; species Magnolia sinica. The sequence continues at coordinate 34,886,227 of NC_080574.1, read as the reverse complement.
GTGGTGGAGTACGAGACATATCAGAGCCTTCACATTATTCTTATAAATCTCTTGAATTATTGTTAATCTTAAAGGATAACCATCACTATAATTAGGGCACTGACCCTCTTCAACCATACAGATATTGTAGGTAAATTACAAGTTGATGATATGTCTGATAATCATTCTATGTAAGATTCTTTCAAAAAGAAAAGAAGAATGATAACACCATGAATTGTTTTATTTATTTTTTACTGCAAACTTTGATAATGTAATAAGTTCCCATTGAGATGGCATTAAAGAATCATTTGTATGTTTTTTTTTTACTCTAATAGAATAATAAATACAGTTAATTTTATTATCATAAATGGTTACATTCGTAAATGTAACCGGATGTGATTTATTTATATTAGAAAAATGTACGATTTTAAAGCATCCAATTTTTACATTATTAACACCTAGAATTCTCGGGCACGAGTATATACTCGGGCTATGAAAATTCAAGATGTTACACAAATCCTGCCACATCATGTCACCACACTATGCGTCTTTAAGAAGTGGCTTTAAACCATTTTAATAGTGGCCCAAATAATGATCGGACTTCATCAATGGCCTTGGCTTAGCTGGCCGATTAGGCCTAAAATTCAGGTCAAGCCTCACTCTTGGGTCAATTTTAAGGGCCCAAGCGTTGGCTCCATAAGGCTGGGTCGGGCCATTACGCCCATTCCCACCCCTTACATGAGCCCATTATTGCCACCTTTATATAGAACTATGTGGTGGGGCTTAAAATTACGTGTAATAGTCTACCACGACACGCGAAAGCTTGACGGAGCTATAGAATAAAGGTTATGTCCTAAAGGGGGTGATTATGACCAAATAAAATTTTAAGCCTTTTAACATATAATTGCCTACTTAAACTAGTATATAAAATAAACTAAGTAATTAACCTAACGCTTTAAAGTCAATAGGGGTCCATTCGAAATACTCTCTCATAAACCCCACATGGAGTTACAAATATCATTTAACTTTAAATAAATCTCTATAAAGTATTCAACTCTTCTATTTTCAAAATTTTGAATTGGGTCGTTAAGAACCGAAGCTTTGATCTTTTTACCATGCTTATTTCTTCATGGGAGACTTTCAATATATCCCACGCTCCCTTATCCATTTCACATGTGCAAATATATTTAAATTCATTAAGAAAACTGTATAGTAAATAGCATTAGGAGCTTTGGCATCAAAGGTATACTACATTCTCTCATTAACACACCATTTGAATTTATCTTTTGGGGCGTTAACAGTTCTACCATAACCACGACTAGTTTCATGGGCATTGTCCATTCTTTTTCGATAATAACCCAAACCATAGAGTCAAGGGATCTTAAAAAAGCCATCATATTAGCCTTCTAATAAGCGTAGTTAGACCCATCAAAATAAGGTGGTTGTGTGATGACACACTCCTCTTGAGTAGATATCAATTTTAAATCCCTTGGGTCAACTCAAGGTGGTTAAGTCCTTCAAGAGTAACTCGCTCTGATACCAATTAAAATTGCATGGAATAGTCTACCATAGCATGCGAAAGCTTGGTAGAGCTATATAATGAAGGCTATGTCCTAAAGGGATGGTGATTAGGACCAAATAATAATTTAAGTCTTTTAACATACAATTGCTTACTTAAACCAATAAATCAATTAAACTAAGTAAGACAATTAACTCTAAGGCTTACAAGCAAATTAGAGAGTCCAATCACATACACTACAATAGATACGCCAATGAAACAACTAGCCTATATATGATAGTGTACATGTATGTGTGGGATGTACTAACTATTTACTTCTAACATCTATGTAATCATGCATATACGTATAATTCATCAATCAATCACATAAGCATAATTAAACACACGCTCAAAGACAATCCCAAACACAAGCATGTATAGTGGTTCGGTTTTCCTACTTCACTTCTGTCGGACGCACTCAACCCATGAGTATACCGGATTTCACTATCAGAGATTTTAAATTAGATTTACTCTAACCTTGATAATGCTACATAATGACTGACTTTCTTGGAGACTTTTGTAGTTTTCTATAAGTTAGCGACGAACTCGGTCCTAGTCCAACCGAAAATAAGTTGTACCTCAACCTAAAGAAGTGCAACTTCTTGACTGAGAGCCTCTTGTTTTTAGGCTTCATAGTGACATCCACAAGCACCTGGGTGGATGAAGAGAAGGTGATTTAGCCATCAAGGAATGGCCGGTTCTAACTAACATCCATAAAGTGCGGAGTTTTCATCGATTGACGACATTTTATCATTGGTTCATGAAGAATTTTAGCACCATTGTGGCATCGATTACAGATTGTATGAAGAATGAACCATTTCATTGGATTGATTAGGCTGACAGAAGCTTTGTTGAAATCAAACATAAACTATTCATAACCCTGGTTCTTGTACTTCCTAGCTTCGACAAATTATTCGAGGTGGAATGCGATGCTTTATATGTCAGAATTAGGAGAGTTTTGACACAAGAAGGTAAGCCGGTAGCCTTCTACAACGAAAAGTTTAGTGATGCCCGCAAAAAGTGGTTAACATATGAGCTTAAATTATACGTAGTGGTCCAGGCATTGTGACATTGGGGGCATTAATTGATTCAATAGGAGTACTTCATTATTTATACAAACCATCAAGCTCTTAAATTCATAAATAACCAAGCTAACGTGAATCGTGTACATACTAGGTGGATTTTATTCTTGCAGGAATTAACATTCGTGTTGAAACATAAAGCTGAGTAGCAGAATAACGTGCTTGATGCACTTAGCTGATGCACATCGTTATTGATCACTATGAGTAACGAGGTTGTCGAGTTCTACTGCCTTAAAAGGCTGTACTAAGAAGATAACGACTTCAAGGATGTGTGATTTAGATGCTATGAAGGTTAGCCCTGTGACCTCCATATTTAAGATGAATTTCTCTTCAAAGAAAATCAATTATGCATCCCACAGAGTTCCTTACGAGAGTACATTATCCAAGGCCTATATGGGGTGGCCTCGACGGTCACCTAGGGTGAGATAAGGCTATAGCTCTCATGAAGGAACGATACAATTGGCTGTAGTTGAAGCGTGATGTGGGAAAGACGATACAACGATGTCACATATGTCAGTCTTACAAGGAGCATTCTCAAAATATGGGCTTATACGCCCCATTGCCTATCCTTGATGGTCCTTGGGAGGACTTATCCATGGATTTTGTGCTTAGTTTACCATGGACCTAGCATAATATGGATTCGATATTCGTAGTCGTGGGCAAATTTTTAAAGATTATGCACTTTATTTCATGGAAGAAGGCTCTCGATGCTACGCATGTTGCAAACCTGTTCTTTTAAGAAGTTTTGTGGCTATATGGTTTTCTTAAACCCATCACATTCGATTGTGACGTGAAGTTCCTCAGTCACTTTTGTAGAACTTTGTGGAAATGATTTGACACTTAACTTCAGTTTAACAGTACGTATCACCTACAAATAGATGGCTAAACTGAAGTGGTGAACTGTATGCTTGAAAACTTCATTCGTTGCATTTCTAGAGATAAATCGAAGCAGTGAGATTTGGCCTTAGCTTAGGCGAAATTCGTGTTCAACAACATGCTGAACCGTTCCACTAGCAAGTGCACATTTGAAGTTGTGTACGGACGAGTGTCCTGTCATACTCTTAATTTAGTTCCTTTGTCTAAGCTCCCGGGCATGAGCGTTGCTACAGAACATATGACAAACTGAATCATGGGCATTCACGTTGATGTCCAGTGTAGGATCTCGATCCTTTGTCACATCGTTCATACGCACATGTGTCCCAACTCACACTGTTGATAGACCATACACTGCACACCAGCGCACCTAGAAACCTCACCTGAGTGATTTTTCCTGAATAACCTTGAAACCTTTATTATGTGGAGAGTGTCATCGCTGTGGTCGCCACATCGAAAATTGTCGTTAGTGAGATACGACCCATTGAATCCACGGCCAAAATTGTGTATCTTGTAACATGAGCAACCTTTATTGTGCTAGGCCTATTGGACTTGAGCCCATGTAGGCCTAAAACCCACTTTCTAGAACATAGGAATTATCACAGTATAAGATAATAACACATGACAAATAAGGAGTTAACACATATAATATAATGCACTATAAGACAAAATTGAATTGCACCCCAAAATCCATCATTAGCTCTCTCCCCATGCCCTAGAAACTAATCATGACCTGTAACACCCCGTACTTTCCAATACTCGGGTGTTACCTTTTAAACCCACCCATGATTATTGAAACTCAAGACCAGTTAACCAAAATGACTTAACTTAACACGCACAGGGTAGGATTTTCAAGCAATGTTAAGATAATCCGCCATGACCCTGGAGACTCAGTTTACACTCCACACCAGTTAAGGAGGTAAGCATGATCGAATCACTTAGGTCCAATCAGTTTCTAAGACAACTTATGTTAGTAATATTCTAAAAACTCAATCCACGAAAGTCAATGGGTAACCAACAAAGTATCCCTATGTTTTAGACACGTATTTAACCATTGGAAACAAATATCGAACCTATCTGACCATCAGATCGCGTCATATGGGCCAAATACAGCCCCAAGAGGTGTGTAGCGGCCCACCTGGGCCTCACATGTGCCCCAAACTGGGCCGAGGCCCCTATATAGGGACTCCTAAACAAATAAACGGTGTAGATTTATCACGAACATCATAGTCAACCCCACATGCGATGCATGTGCAACATGTACCACCACGCATGAGGTGCACCAAGCCAAGCTTGCTCAGTCAAATAGCTTTGACTGAGCAAGAACACAAAAAGAAGAAAATTTTTAAAAATCCTCCTGCCATTTGAAATTTCAAACCGGGAGATTTTCAAACCCCAAAGTGGACCACCCTGGCTAGTTTCCAGACAATCCAAACCGTCCATTTTATTCACGTGGGTCCACTGAACAAAACGGTATAGGGTCCTTGACCCATGTATTGAAACAACAAAGATCAACCCCAACTATCCATTTCCTTCATGTAGGGCTGAGATTTAATAATAGGGGCCATCAGATGGCTTGTTGGGCAAGCCAACATCCCATGGACCAGAGGTTATTAACCCTCATCTTTGCCAGCTGAGAAGAGTCTTCTCAAAGCCTAAAAATGGCTGACAACTAAGAAGGAAGAAAAAAGAAATTTTCTCCTTTTGGTTAGCAATGGCTGTCACGCTTATGACCGTCCAGCTCTCCCAAGTGGAAGGTACGAGATGAGATAAGCAACTCTCTCATCTTATGAGTTAGAGAGGAGAAATTGGAAGATTCTCGTGAGATGGAGCCAAGCATCACTTGGGGTCTGAAAAGTGGACCCCACACCACTTATGAGACCCATCCAGACCGATTAAATGGTCTGGATTACCTTGAGAACCCTTGAATAAAAATCCACCATTGTTGGGTGGGTCATCTTCCTCAAAAACCCTCCCAACCACCAACTTAAGATGGGCCCAACCTAGCCTAGAAGTTGTACCTCTAGGTAGCCCTGGATGCCACCAATGCATCCCCAAATATAGGTGGGCCCCATGCAAGCTCTCTCTTCAATCCCAACCATTGAGTGTGGAGAGTTTTTGCCAACCGTCGGCCTCTCCTCTCCCTGCCTATAAAAGGGGAGGTTCAGCTCTCCTAAATTTACTCAGAAAGTGAGCGGAAGGAGAGAGAAAAAAATGAGAGAAGGGAGAAAGAAAATGAGAGTGAAGGAGTGGACGTGATCAGCTAGGTAAAACGGCCTAACTCCGTTTGTGTTCTTCTTCCATTTCTCCTTCATTTTTCTTATGAATGCCATCTATGATTGATGGGCCACGTACGCATGGACCCCACGTGATGTGTGAGATTTATCTTGACCATCCATCTGTGTGGACCTCACATGAAGTGTGTGTTATATCTTAACCATCCATTCTGTTGACGCTAGCAAATTCTGTGGGACCCACCGCACGATGTATATGCTTCATCTATACCGTCCATCAGTGGACCCTATGACGTCAGTAAGTTCCGTGGGACCCACCAGATGTATGGGTTTCATCCACGCCCACCGTCCATCTGGACGATGGCCAGCAGGCTTGGACGCTATTAAAAAAATGATATAATAAATAGTAATTATATATATATATATATATATATATATATATATATAAAACAATATATGGTGGGTCCTACGTGGAACCCACCTGTGAAGAGGTTGGCTGGTGTACGTATACACCAGCTATATAACAGCTGTGGTGACGTCCCAAGTTCTGGGGGTCCCACGTATGTTGTATATGCTCATCCCTGCCACGTGGGGCCACCTTGAGGTGTGTGTGAGACCAGTGGGCCACACCGTAATGTATATGTTATATCCAACCATCTATCAGGTGGGTTGCACTACAAGGCTGTGGGCCACACATTGTATAAGCAGGTGGGCCACAACATACGTGTTGGTGGGCCACACACTAACAGTAGGTGGGCTACATAAAGCAGTAGGCCACACTTGAGTTTCGAACCTCAGTGGGCCCTGCTGTAAGCCACAGTGGGCCCTGTGCATTTTAGTGTAGAGCACACTACATAATGGTGGGCCTCATCTTAGGCCAGATGGGCTGAATTAAGCCCAGACTTGGGCCAAAGACGGCCCGGTTCAACCCAAACACTTGGGTTTAATTTGGACCCAACAGCTGGGCCAAAATAGGGCTAGTTTAGCCCATAGTTGATAATAAGCTTGAGCCCAGTAGGGCCACCTTGTTTGGATAAGTATATGATGGGCTTGGTCATTTTAATTCAAGCCCAAATCTCTCCCATAATGAGCCCTATAAGTCCTATACACTTTCAATGAATTAGGAACCTTGAAACACTTATCTAATATGGGCCATTAAATCGAAAATGACAACTAGGAAATTCCTTGCTTGGTGTTGGGCCGCTAGACGCACAAGAGAACTTGGATCAAGAATGCGAACACAACCCTACAAGTGATGATTCTGCCTCTTGAGCTTTCCATTTTTCCATTAGATTAAGTTATAGTTTTTATTTTAATTTATAGTTGATATCTTCATTTAATAGTCACATGTGTTAATTGTTAGAATTGAATTGCTACATTACATGCTTAATGTTTATCTTGCATATTTATTCATGCTTGAGGATTATCTGTGGATTGCTTATGAAACTTAAACTGGTACATTAGTGAAAACCCCCCACTTATACATGTACACCCATACTTGGGATGTAACCCGACTGGTTGTGACTGAAATGGACCTTTGGCTTAGTGGTTATTAAATGGTGGTTTAAATTGACTATTGATGTGGGCTTACCATCCAGGGTTGTTGTGTCTAAGTGACTTTCAAGGATGGTCTTTTATCGCATGGTTTTGATACTCGCCCTATGTGGTATATTTTGATAATTGCCCTACGTGGCTTGTTTGGATATCGCCCTATGAGGCTTTATTCTGGTATTTTCCCTACATGGGTTTGATGTTTTTATCGTGCAACCCTGCAATGGTAAGCCCCATATACTGTAATATGATTGACCACTAGTTGACGGGTTCCATTAAACATCTTAAGATGGTAGCTTCATGAGCCGGGGATGGTAGTATGGGACCTATGCCCGAGCTGTCAGCCTACGCTAGTGACGAGCCCCCGTAGTAACCTTGAGTTTATTTAAATTGGTTGATTGTAACTGGACTAATAATGGTTTGGCTAATCATGCATCCATGGTATATTGGCGATGACGGGTGGCTAATTCTAGATGTTGTAGCACGTGCCCTTAGGATCATCAGGGTATCGTTTCGCTAGCTCTCAGACCACTGACTATCAATCTATTGTTCCAACTAAATGATTTTCCTGGGTCAATGATTGCATGGGTGACGAGCCCAACTTCCGCACGGATGTGCATCCCGAGGGCGATGTGCATTCATGCATCCATACATTTAAAAAGACTGCATCATGTGTTATTTTGATTGTCTTGTTGTTTTATAACTATGCTTACCTAATGCGGTGGTGTGTAATCTTGAGAAAAATTCACACTAAGTTGGCCACTCATCTATCAAAAATATAACCGTGCAGGTAACACAGGTGGCTTAAGGGATATGCAGGTTCAGATTGATGAGGAGCCGTTATGGTGGTTAAGGACACGTGGTTGTACCTGTCAAGGAAGTTGCGCGATCTTACGGCTTTTATTTGTGTTTCATATGCTTTTAAATTTCTCATGTGTGTAATCTTGTATTTGTTATTGTGGAGACATTGGTTTGTATAAGTCATTATGGGCAACCTCTGTATGTTTTAAATGTAGTTGCAATTTTTTCTTTATGCTTACTTGTCCATTTTACGCTCATCTGTTTACTCTGATAAATGAAAAAAAAAAATGTATGCTCGAATTTGACTATCCTTTAAGGTTAACACTCGGGTTTTTGAGAAACGGGTCATATACTCGGGTCTTTAAAACACGAGACGTTACATGGCCCATGTCCACCTCATCCTATACATGCATCTAATGCATGTCTTATTTTTTCCCACATCACTTCAAACAACCAATTACAATACTCTACTTCATCATCCACCATGCATCACCTACAACCCACAATCCTTATCCATGCATTAGTCAATGTATACCTAAGTTTCTTCCACCTTGGCTAATGCATACTTAGCACCATCCACCTCATCCATCCATTACCCATACCATACACCACCTTCCACCTTACTTTTAGCACCAATAAGACCCTGTAAACTTGTCACATCAACTCCCAATTCCCTATAATATAAGAGTAGGAGCTCTCTTACACTCATACTTTTGTTATACTTAGAAAATTCTGAAATTTTAAGAGAGAGTGGGGCCAAGGTGTGACCCATCATCAAAACTAGAGGGAGTGGACTACGCATCATCATCAAGTTATTCATCCATTTGAAGTGAGTCTACACTCCTCCTTCCATCCTCCTCATCCTCCTCTTTCTTCCTTTTTTAATTTTCTTGATATGTGTAGGGCCCACTGGTGTGGAGTCCCATGGATCATATATTACTGGCCATGGTGGTCAACAAGGTGGCCCACGTCAGTATGGTCTACCATGATGAACATTATATCCACACCCTTCACAGGTAATCCCAATTTTGTATCTGGACAATAACTTATAAAAATCATATAAAATAAATCATGTTAAGATCTGAGTTGAAACTTGAGAATAATCTGAACCACAATATGAGCTAACTCTGGGCCAAATTTTATAGTCATTTAACGATCCAATCATTCATGGTATTAACTTTACTTGGATATTGTCCAACAACACACTGAGGGTTCCAATTTGCCAAAACAATGACCTGTTTTTTGTCCCTCTATTAAACTCAATAGAAAGATATATTCTATTGGCTTCATAGAAAATTAAAGTAACTTTCTAATGGTATATAATACGCCTCGATAAGAGTTCGGATGGCTGAGATCTTAGCCTCATACAAAAATGTATTTGAGAGCTTGTTGTGACTACATATTGTGTGCGCCAAATCCATGATTCCAATGGTCAGATGTATTTGATATTTTTTATTAACATATTTAAGATAGTTAATAATCATATATATGATCTCTATGGACAGATTCTTTCAGTATAGAATTTAGGAAATTCTGGACCGACAGATACTTTCATAAGAATAAACTTTGAATCAGTATGTGTGGTCTAGATGAATCCAAGACTCTATATAATTGGAAACTTATATACAACCTAAATGATGTATTCCCAAGCCATTCATTGGCTTGAATTTCCTAAAAGAGAATCTGATCATAGAGATTTGATCAAGACATTTCATGTGCTACTTGTATGCTGTATGTATGTTGTCCGCAACATTCATCCTCTTATTGTGGACCCACTTGGTAGTGGGACCACTTTTGATTTATGTATTTTATTAGTTCATTTAATCTGGATAGCCATGTGTATTGATGTATGTCTCTTATCTATGCTTTGCCAGTGTGTGGGCCCCACTTGCCATTCTATTTATTTCCTTTCCTTTGCACTTTTTCTTTTTATTGAAAATTTTTCTAAGTATTTAATTATATTGCATGCAAGCCTCTTTGATGGTGGGCCCTACGCTCTTTAGTTAAGGGTCCCACTATGAAAGATGTTTAATCCTTATATAAGTGAGCTGGGATGTCCTACCTTTTTATCAGGAATGATCCCTAAGTGTTTGGAAAGTGGGCCCTAAGTTGCGACACACCCCATTAATGAAAATTGTCTGATTATTTTTGTACCAACTTTGGGCCTCCGTAATGGACCCCACGCAGAAGATATGAGTAGGTCACCACTTGGAACCTTTAACCTATACCAATTAATAGATAAATAATATTTTACTTGGGCTAAGTCAGACCCCACATGATCGGGGAGTGGGTCCAAAAATAGGGCCAGGTATGGTTGTGCAGAAAACTCTGTGTAGAAAATTAAAATACTTATGTTTGGCCCTACATCAAATATTATGTGTACATAATTAGTTGGTCCCATCTTATATTTTTTGAAGTCCATATATATGAATACTTGGGGCACTTGACGACATGCTGAAAGGTGGTCCCTTATGATTGTGGGACATACTTAAACTTGGGCCAAAATTAATTCTACACTGTGTTTGTTGCACAGTTTCTCCAAGTACTTATGTTTGGGCCATCATCGTAAATTGTATACACTCAACCAATGAGGCCCGCCTTATAATTTGTAAATCCCATATATAAGTCTACTAAATTCTCTTTTTCCTTTGCCAGGGGTGGGCCCCATGTGATAACAAAATAGACTAAAAAATGGTCTGGAACAAGTTTTGTGCTGAAAATTTGTTTAACCTGGAGTTCATGTAGGCCCGCATTTGTGGGGTCCACCTCCTCTCCAAGGCATCTGATGGACTATCTAGGCCCTGAAAATAAATTCTCAGATGGTGGTAGGTCCAAAATTCAAGTGAGCCTTTTACGTGCGGGTCATATCTCCATCTAGTTAGGCCTACCTTGTGATGTTAGTAAATGAGTGTTATTTAATCCCGTGATTTGGGTGCTAGACAACCCTTGCTGCCCACATATCATTTCTTAGGTTATGAGTGTCTTTGGGCCAACCCAAATGAAGTAATATTAAGGCCCAAGTGGGCTATCTTGAATGAGCCGCACCCTTGCCAAATAAGGCTCACTTAGTATATTGTGTAAATTTATTCTTTTACCTTATGGAGCGTGTGGTGGATAGCCTTACTGCCCAATTGTTTCTCCTAGGTCATATGCAGCCTTGGGCCAATCTAAATTAAGTAAAACCCTAAAGCCCAAGTGGGCCCAACACTAAGGGAAATCGTTGGGGAAAGAGAAGCCCACCATGGTAATCTTCCTTGAGCCCATTAGGCAGGCCTATTGCTTAGTGGATAGTGTGCCTTGCACACTACCTCTAGTCAAGTGGACCACACTGAGCGATGCCTATTTTAGAATCCATAAGCTAGATAATTGAGCTTTTTCTTAGTTTGCTTGTATATGTGGCTAGTGAGCCCAATATGATGTATGACATGAAAAATATTAACATGTTGTCCTTATGTTTGAGATTATGCATTGTTTCTAGTTGATGGTGGAATGTGTGGGTTCCACTTAGTTGTTGAGTTGGATCCACACAATTAAAGGCCTTATGGTTGGAAATTTATCCCTTAAAGTTGGCATAGTGGTCCACCAAGTGAGACTCACAGTTGACCTATATGCCCCCATGCCTTGCGTGTAGTCTAAGATTAATATGAAAGTCACACGAGGTGGGACACACCTAATAATGGTTGAGATGATGATACATGTGTGATAACATGATAATTATGATGGTTAGTTGTTGGTTGAAATGATATATATGATCTAATTGATGGTGATTATAGTAGGGTTAATATCGATTATGGTGATCATTTAATGGATGGCAAATTGATGACATACGTGTTGATGATGGATTAGTTGTTTATAGCAGTTGTAATATTGCCTATGTTAATCATGAAGTGGAAGTGATCTTCATGCTAATGATGATGATAGTATGTACATATATATGATGACAAAATATGCTAGTTGATCACCATGCTTTACTTGATAATCATTACATTAGATGATGAAATTGATAGCTATTGTAAGAAATATGGTTTTTACGGACGAAAATAATTTTCATAGGTAAAGATGGCCTTTTCCTACGAAAGTATTCATAGCTAAAGGGTGTTCTAAATTTTTAAAAATCGAAAAGTTTACTTTTACATGCGAAAGATGCTTTCGGAGGGAAAACCCCTCTTTACCTACGAAAATATTCGTAGGTAAAAGGTCTTTTGAAATCGAAAACCTTACTTTTACCTAGTTTGGTAAAAGCTATCTTTACCTACGAAAACGTTTGTGGCTAAAGGGTGTTTTAAAACTTTCAAATAAATCGAGAAGTCTACTTAACCAAAAAGCCATCTTTACCTACGAAAACTTTGGTAGGTAATGGGTGTTTTGCAATTTTTAAATTATAAAAAATCGAAAAAGTCATCTTTACCTACGAAAACTTTGGTAGGTAAAGGGTGTTTTACAATTTTTAAATTATAAAAAATCGAAAACCATACTTTTACCTACGAAACTTAGGTTTGTAGGTAAAAGCCCTATTTACCTACGAAAATTGTCGTAGCTAAAGGGTGTTCTCAATTTTTTTTAAAATCAAATGGTCCACTTTTACCTACCAAAGCCATATTTACCTACGAAAACATCCGTAGCTAAAGGGTGTTCTGAATTTTCTAAATGTCAAAAAGTTTACTTGTACCTACGACACTATATTCCGTAGGTAAAATCCATCTATACCTACAAATATTTTATGTCGTAGGAAAAATCCATCTTTACCTAAAAATTCGTAGGTAAAGGGTGTTTTGAAATTTTCGATTATACCCAAAAGTCTACTTTTAGTAATGAAATTGGATTTTGTAGGCAAAAGTCATAGGGTGTTTTGAAATTTTCAAAATACAAAAATCGGGAACATTATTGGGATTGCTGAAATAAAAGCCCTCTTTACCTACGAAATTTATCGTAGCCAAAGGGTGTTCTGAACATATTTACCTACGAAAAGATTCGTAGCCAAAGGGTGATTTGAATCTACCATTACCTACGAAAATAGTCGTAGGTAAAGGGTGTTTTGAAATTGTAAATTCTGAATGTTACCTACGAAAATATTCGTAGGTAAAGGGTGTTTTCATATTTCACTCAACCTACAACAATCGAAAACTTTAGTTTTACGTTTAGCCATCTTTACCTACGAAAATTTTCGTAGGTACAGTGTGTTTTGAATTTTTTCTTCCTACTAAAAATCATCGGTAAAAGTGTTTTTCCTAATGTAAAAATGTTTTAATTTTTAAAAATTTTTGTCAATAAAAATGTATGTGTGTGTGTGTGTGTATATATATGTTTAGTTTTTATATCATATGAATGGAAATTTTTTTATATATATAATTAAAAGTTAATATTTAGATGATTTGTAATGTCTCATAAAAAAGAATATTGAAAAGCTTAGAAATTTTAACTATGTTTAAGAGAAATTTTAACTATGTTTAAGAAAAATTTTGAGAACAAAATAATGCTTTTGAAAGAAAAAATCGGCATTTTGAAATTTTTGAGAAAAAAATTAAAATATGAGAAAATATTTGAGATTTTGAAAACAAAAATTCAAATTTTGTATTTTAAATATTTTTGAAATATTTTATAATAAAAATGATATTTGGTTAAAAGAGTAAAAAAAAAAAATACATTTTGGAAAAAAAATGTTATTTTTAAAAGGAAATTGAAATTTATTTGTGAAAAATAAAATTACTAAATTATTAGGCACATCCACTAATTTAACCTTTAATCGTTTTTGGACAATCTAATCAATTCAAATTAAAGAGTAAATAACTTCAGATGTTTAAATCAAATTTCACTGAAATTGTTGATCAATCTTGTATGCCCAATATCTTTCTCATATATAGCTTGATTGAGGTTCCAAAATTATTCATATGATAATTTCAATCGGATGGTGAGAAGCTTCTAAAATTATTCATTTGAGTTTGGTATAATTTGTATCTTCTGAAATTCTATATTGACAGTAGAAAATGATAGCAAATCGTAGAGTTTTGCTAAGCGCACACGCGTGTGCAATTAAACTCATGTACGTGCCACACATATGCCAGCATGACACATACATGCTAGATCTCATCCATCCATCAGGTTGGTCCTACTTTGTATATGTTTTTTTCTTCAAAATAAAATCTGGTCCAATGAGTATGTGGGCCTCAATTTGGAAACAGTGAATGGGTTAGAAAACTTCAACCAAGTTTTTCAGAGCCATACTTTTTTTTACAAATTGTGGCCCACATAACACGTGGACCAAACGGATTCTTGATTTAAGTTATTATTATTGTGTTTCTGTTCTGATGGATGGACTGGATCTCAGATCTATTGTGCCATGCTGGCAAATATATGGCATGTACTCGAGCTGTATTGCACATGCGTGTGGGCTTAGCAAAGCTCAGAATACAATATTGATATTTCAACATTTTAAAAAGAGAACTGATCACCAATATGCAACGGTACCATGGCTCGCGTTACCATGTCATTTATGGAGGACATCAGTACCATGGAAAAGGTAGGCCCCTCAATGAAGATTGTCCTTCTCGAAAAACAAGTTGATCGTCCATTCATTCTCCTTACGCGTGACAGTGATGTACGACTATCCAGACCATCCAAATTGTGAGATTAAGCAAATCTCTAGAACGACAAGGTCAAGTAATCTTGACCATCCAATTAATGGCCATCAAATAGATTATTAAAAGAAAGCAGCGAGTGGTCCAAATTCAAAGTAAAAAATCAGGTGCATGGTTAATAATCTTCTCTTTGTCATTTTTCAATTATACTCCATCCACACTTGGTTTAGTGATTTGGACCATTGTGATTATTGTAAAACCATGCCACCTGTACAGCTAAAGAATTAGCTCCAATTTTTAAACATTGCCCACTCTAGAGTTACTATGGTTGTACATCGAGCCAAGCAAATGGATCATATGGATATACAATATATAAATCAAAGTGGGCCCACAACTACTCCATCAGTCAAATGCACCATTCCATGGTGGGCCTAGGGCTTAAAAATCAAGTCAATCCGTGACTTTTTTGGGCCACACCACATACAAAAGTTAAGAGGGATTACCCTCCATTAAAATATTCATAATCATTTGTTAGGCCCACCGAGATGTGGTTCACAAATCTAGCTCATCCATTATGTGTGTCCCACTTGGATGAGGAGTCCGACCAAGTTTCATATGCATGAAAATTTCAAGTGAGCCCAACTAAGTGCTTTTATATGTTTTAGGCATTTATTCACATGAATTTAGAAGGTATGACCCACCTAAGATCCGTATACGGTTGATTTTTGAGATATCCCATAATTTAAAGGGGGCCCATCAAATGCACGGTGTTGATGTTTGACACATGTCATGGTGGAGCCACACAACTTGACTTTTGTGTTTAATCCATGCCGTCCCCATGAGGTCAAGCTGCGTGGGCCCCACCATGACATGTGTCAAACATCAACACCATGCATTTAATGGGTCCCCTTTAAATTATGTGATATGCCAGAAATCAGCTGTATATGAAACTCCGTTAGGCCATACCATCTAAAATCATGTGAAGACATGCCTAAAACATATAAAAGCACTTGGTGGGCCCCACCTGAAATTTAGATGCATTTGAAACTTGGTATGACCCCTCATCCAAGAGGCACACACATAATGGATGGGTTGGATTTGTGGGCCACATCTCGGTAAGCCCAAAAAATAATTATGAATGTTTTAATGGAGGGTAACCTCTCTCAACTTTTGTATGTGGTGTGGCTCACAAAAGTAATAGATTGATTTGATTTTTAATTTATTAGCCCACCATGGGATGGTGCATTTGACTGATGGGATAGATGTTTGACACGCACCATGGTGGGGCCCACGGAGCCATACCACACCAAGGACTAAATTTGGGCGCGCGCTTAAAAACAAAGCCGCGCCCAAAAAAAACCCCCAAATCCCAAATCTCTCTCCCTCCCTCCCTCCCTGTTCCCCAACCCAGATCTGGTCTGTCTTCTCCTCTTCGGTGAAAAGAGGCCGCGCCAACGGCCGAATGGCAGAAACGATCCCAGCCGTTGGATGATCCTCTCCCTGCCTATAAGAAGGATCCAGTTCCCTTCAGAGTTTTCACACAAAAAGGGGTGAGAAATGAAGAAGAAAAGGGAGAAGGAGTAGAGCCAAGCCCGGCTAGGTAATCGGTCCACAACTCAGCCTTTCTCTTCTTTCCTTCTTATCTGTTTCTCCTTCTTCCATATGTGTAGCTATAAGGCCCTGATATAAGCCAAGTTTGGGGCCACGATCCGTCCATGGCGGAGCTTGAATAGAGCCTGAATACGGTCCCTGTTTTGAGGATAAACGTGACCTGATTACGGGCCCTGTTTGAGGCCGAACATGGCCTGAGTTTAGGCGCTAGTTGGGGCCGAACAATGGCATGAAAATGGCCCCAGCTGAGGGCTAAAACTGGCCCCAGCTGAGGGCTAAAACTTAGTCCAGAAACAGTTCATAATCGGGCTCTGTTTGAGCTGCAACAAGTCCCAGAAATCGGACTGATATCAGTCCGGAAATCCGGGTAAAAACGCCCCTGTTTCGGGCCGTTCCTTGGCAGGAAAAACGGCAGCCACCGTGCCTCTATTTAAACTCTGATGAGGGTTGAAAAACGGCCTAGGGATGGGTCGTGTTTGAGCCAAAGGTCAGGGCCGGAAATGGCTTCAAAATGGCATGCAGCAGGGAGGCCATTCACGTTGACAGTTGCAGGTGGGCTGCACTGACGTTGGGCCTCACCAAATTGCAGGTGGGCGGCACCACGCCAACGTGGTCCAGCACCCACTGCTGTGACGTCAGCAAGTGTTGTGGCCCACCATGATGCTGGGTGGAATCTGCACCGTCCGTACATGTGCAGTCCACCTTGATGGATGTATTCAAAACCCACACTTCAAAAAATGAATATATATATATATATATATATATATACACGGGGAAAAGGTAAGGTACTATGCGCTCGACCTCACGAGTCCGTCCCATGAGGAACATACAGTATGATAATTCTGGTAGAAACATACAGTTTCTGGTCCTATTTATGGAATAGGCAGCTTTAAACTGGGTTTGTTTAAACCATAACCACAATCTACAATGTTACAGCTATGTATACAGCTTGTCAGGAAAGAAGCCTTGCAGTTTTCGTAGTATAAAATTCTAGATATTCTCGTTTCCTTTTATAGAGGAGCTATTGAGAAATTTGATAGTACCAACTTAGAAATAGATGGCAGAGACACGCTATCTTTAGAAACTTCTGTTCGAATGCAACCTACAAAAAGATGGCGAACACATACAAAGCAATGGGTTTTATTTTTTTAGTTTTATATTTTATTTTTTTAAAGAATTATAGCAATGGGTTTATTTATGAGAAAAAAGAAAATGTGTCCCTGCAGTTGCTGATCTTACTCTTACGCATGCGTTGCATGATTTATGCATCACTAGATCTTCTATTAGCATGTGCTGCTAGACTGTTTGGTTCATACCAACAGTCCACTACTTCGATTTTTTTTCCAACCCGTATGGTCTGTAATGGAACTATTTGGTTTCTAAGTGGTCCATAAAATTCCAGACTTTGTTTGTGTTGATCCTGCTACCTCATGAAGTATTCAACATGATTAGACCTATGAGCATTAACCGATCTTTACTGTAACTGTACCCAGAGAATTTGGATTTCAAGGTTCCACCAAACCCAATATTTGCAATACTTGATACCTGAACCTACTTTGAGTAACACAGGCTATTCTAGAAACTATTTACATCCACCATTTAGGTGAGGCTACAACACCAGGAGTATAACTGTCACATACAGGGATAGACTAAATGGAATTCTGATTCTTGATTTTCCAATGAATAGAAAAGATCAAATCATCTTCACTCGGAACTTTATCTGGTTCATCTTGTCCTTGGCAGCTGACACCCAAAACTTAGCAAAGATCAAGTGGCAAGTCAAAGTTGGGTTCAGGATCCTAGGAAAAGTGGAGTTGATATACCCAAGCTTTGATGCTTAGGGGTTGATTTATCAACAAGAAAAATAAAATAAACTAAAATATTTATGTTGCTGCTCTTCTCAAGGCATTGTCTAAACTCACATCCATTGGACAAGAATGCTAAGATGACCACCACATGCCCTACTTTTACATGAGCCCGAGTATTTGTTGATCCATGTGCAGATGTTGCTTCATATCTCTTGTTAATTGCCGTCGCGGTGCATGCATCGATTTGTTTAGTATGTTGGCTCTTATTGCACACAAATCAAATTCTAGGTGACTATGGTGGGAAATTCTAGCTCTACTAAGCACCTCATCTAAGCTAGCAATCCAACTTAGCTTGACAGCTCAGCTCGATTGAAGCCAGCTTCTTCAACAAGCTTTGTCACCCTTTTGGCTAGCATGAAGGGCAATATTTCTTCTTCAAGAAGCTTCCTTAAAGCACAACTTATAGAATGGAAAATCTAACAGAGAATTGCTTTTCTTCCATCAACAAAAGTTTTTCTCAACCCCTTCATTGCATTTTTTACTTGCCAGTAGAGCTAATAGGTAACAGCAACAGTGGGCAACCTGTTACCAGAGTGGACAAGCAACGGGGACAATGATTGAAATTTTGAAAGGTCATATTGTCTAGGGTGACTGTGGCAGCACCAATGAAAAAGAAAAAATAGGTTTCTTCACCATTCTTGATTAGTGACAAAGAACTGATAAGAATGCTGAGAAACTATAGCAAGGATGAACAAAATGAGTGTCACTGTCAACGAGCACTCACGGTGAACAGTGGTGATGGATGCATCTTCTTTGAGCAATGAAAGATATGATGAGATAAACAGGGAGCATACAGGTGATAGATGCAAAGTAATTAAGATTAGCATACACAACAGGTCATTAAGAAAATAGTTCAATTATATTATGAAATTGCAGAGTTCAAATTACAGGTTCACTGCCTGGAAAAAAAAATATTCGACCCAAATCCATATTAAAAACTCAATAAGTAATACTTATTCTAAATATGACAGCGAATTTTTATATCTAACCTTTTCTTGGTCCTTGATTACAGGTTCCTTTGAGTGATATACTTGGCGGCTTGCTTTTGCAATCTCCATCTGTGGACGACTTTGATCAAAGAGAAATATTTTGCCTCTATCTTTTTCCTAGAAACACCAAGAATAGAAAGGTGTGTTCACATCGGTCCACTGCCTTTTTTCCTTTTCCTTTTTCAATTCATTTTTTCAACGTTCTATTTTATCCAATTATCTGTCTAATTGTGTATTTGTGATGGTTTCTGCTAAACTAGTTAATGCATGACTTCTTACTTTATTGTGGCTGTATTTTGTTGGGTCAAATTTTCAAACTGAATCTTTCTTATACTCATGCCTAAGACTGAACAAGCTGCCATTTTATCTAAAAGCCATTTTTTTACTCTGAAGCCCGCAACAAATAGCTGGGACAAGGCTACGACCACGACAACCATTTATTTCTGACACTTTTATGTGGCAAACTTGCTAGTTTATTTCTACCTTATCTACTTTATATGCCCCATTTGGTCTTCAGAAACACTAGTACTTCGGCCAAATGCTTTTTTTTTGGAACATTGGAAAATTTTGTTAACAAATGGCTGAAGCCAAAATTTACAAATATATGCAAAGCCAAAACAAAATTATAACTCAAGCCAACTATCTGGGAACTTTTCAACTGCCTTGGACACAATTGCCCAAAGGGTTTTTATGTAGAATCTAGGAATAGAGGCCTGCACAACCTACAAGAATCTAAGGCTACTTCTCTCTTGATCTTTTATTCCAGTTGCCTTTTAAATGAAGTTCTGTCTTCTGCCTCGGATTGAAGTTGATATCTTCTCACATATGCCAATGTAGGCTAGATATAGGTCATTCATTGATGGACCACCCAACTATACTATGGTGTAAAAATTGGGCCAATTATTTCATTCTTGTTACGTGAAATTGTTTTATATATCAGACTATGCATGCCACTGTCTTACATATATATGTAATGAAGACTGTTTATACCTTAACTTGTATAAAAATAAGAGAGACGCAACTGAAATGCCATCCGTGATGTTTATATGCCATCCAAACCGTTGGTCATTCCCACTGGGAGGAAGATCAGCAATATTAGTCTGATCCATGACTTTTGACATCTGTGAATGTTTTAACGTTGGGTATTCAATCTCCACTGTTTCTTATCATGTGGCCCACTTGAGTTTTGAATCTGCTACATTTTTGGGTTCATCTCCTGAAATAAACTGAAAAAATGGATGGATGTGATGGATTTCTCATGAACAACGCAGTGGGCCATATGTAGCTTAACTGAATCTCACGTGTACACAAGTTCCTCTGCAACGTTTGCAGGAGGCCTCTCAGTCGGTGATGTATGACTTCTATCCAAACCGTTCATCCATTTTTTCATATCATTTTAAAATACTGGACCAAAAATAAGGTAGATCAAAGGTTCAAGTGGACCACACCACAGGAAGTATCAGTGCTAAGGACGCCCACCATTGAAACCTTCATTGGCTCCACTGTGTCATTTTTTTTCCATCCAACCTGTTGATATGGTCGTATGCACTTGAATGAAGTGAAAAAATAAATATCATCCTGATCCATAACTTCTGTTGTCCCTCAGAATTTTTCAACAGTAGGAATTTATTTCCCACTGTGTGGTCCATTTAAACCTTTGATCTGTCTTATTTTTGGTCCAGTAGTCTAAAATGATATGGAAAAATAGATTAACGGTGTGGATAGAAGTACTGTGATTTATGCATGACATCCAGTCCATCCATCACGTGCGACCCACTAAAACTGAGGTTGGAAACAACACGTAAAATCACGCCTAAAACGTCCAAGATCACTCGGTATGGCCCACCCAAATTTTAGAATGTGTGCCCTTCCTACGTGCATCTCGGTGGGCCAACATACTGCCTGGAAAGTTTTTATATTGATCTGTCTCCATCCCAATTATTCCCTGTGGTGTGACCTACCTGTGTCTTGGATCAGCCTGATTTTTGGGCCAGAGTGTGAAATTTAGGGGACGCATCCAATGGATGGAGTGGATGTGGGTCATACATCAAAGTGGGCCCCACACACGTTCAATAAGCTTATTCTGCAAACAGAAAATCACCACACATGGAGTGGAAAACCGTTGATCAGACCATACACCTAATGCTCCTAACAAGTATGGCCCACTTTCAGAAACGTCAGCCAAAAATGATATTATCAAAGAATCGATTGGTGGGCTTCAAATGGACGATGAAATGCAAACAAAATAGCTGAAGGTAGCAATGCAGGGATAAAAGATGGGAGAAAGGTATACTATAGGCCATCCAAGACAGAACTCTCATTTTGAACGGTCCTGATCCACCGTCAAACCTTCCGAGTGGACGGAGTAATGTGGGTCGGCTCTATCATGGGAGACAGAAAATGAGAAACATCTATCTCCCATGATGGACTGTCCCACGCGTCGGTATCTTATTTATACGCACTTTCACTAAATTTCCTTTCTTAATTTGGGTATAAGTATTAAATAATCTATACCTACCAAAATAAATTACTATAAACTGACTTAAAGATTGGATTATCTGACTTTTTGCAACGTGGTATGTGGACCGTTATCTTTGTTTCATATTGTCTACGTAAGATCCTCACCTAACACGGTGCGGCCCTGACCATGGGGCCCACCTTGATGTCTGTATTGTATATCCACACCATCTATTTATTTTTCTAGATCATTTTAGGGCATGAACCCAAAAATAAAGCAGGTCCAAGTCTCAGGTGGAACACACCATAGGAAAAAGTGGTGATTGATCACTAAAAACTTATTATTGTGGGCTACAAAAGTTTTTGATTAATCTGATATTTATTTGTTCCCTTTATCCAGGTTTGTGGGACCTTATCAATAGGTTAGATGGCAAATAAACATTGCTGTGGGCCTTAGGAAGTTTTTAATGGTGGGAGTTCAATCACTATTGCTTTCCTATGGTATGATTCACCTGAGTTCAATCACTACTCCCACAGGACTGCATTAGACCTGTTGGGAACAATGCCAGACTGTTTACGTCAGAGGTCGGTGTCTTATGCCGATCTCTGATCCCCCACCACTCCCCGCTGGGGAGACGTGACAGATGATGTGCGGCAGCACATCCGTCAGCGCCTTCAGGTAAATTTTAGTTTTTTAAAATTTATTTTATAAAAGTTCATTTTACGGTTAAGTTATTTTCTTAATAAGTTTATTGCCTTAATATATTATTTACGAAACTGCAAGATAAATTAGACTTGGATTTGAGTGTTCCGCGCATTTCCTATGCCGTCGACGACATGATCAAAAAGCGGTTCAAGGAGTACCGCTCTGTGTTACACAAGCGGTATAAGCGGTGCATGAGCCACGAGGAGGCTGCACTGTCCGCACCGCTGCACGTGACCGATGATGACTGACGGATACTCTGCGATAGATTTTCGTCTGATTCTTTTCAGGTAATATTTACATATTTACGATATCTCAAGGTAACAATTAAATTCGCAATTAATAACAATGTATTATGAATAATGTGTTCAGAAAGAAGCAAAATAAATTCCGACAACAGGGGAAAGTTAGAAGTGAACCACGTAGCTGGTTCAAAGTTATTTGCAGAAATTCGTCACAACATGGTAAGAAATTACAGATAATTATTAAGTTGATATATTCTTTCCATGCATTTATATTAACTCTATTGTCTTTTCGATTGTGCAGCGAGATTCCGTCACTGGCCAGGAGTCCGGACAATTAGACCTCTACAAAAAGGATTCACTGTCGACAGGCGACGGGATCTTGGGTATATCCTAGAGCCGGCGAGATTTGGGTAAAAATCCTTACATTGTAAAATTTAATTGCATTAAATTATAATAATGTTATTTTTTAGAGAAAATTCATATGTTTTCATTACAGGCGGCGATGGACACCTTATGCAATCAGCTCACTCCCGATGGTACTCAGCGGAGTGAGCCAGAGATCCTGAGTGAGGTGCTTGGCACCCGTTCTGGATATGTGCGTGGGCTTGGCCATGGTGCCAAGCTCATGGCACCCGCTAGAGCTGCCTCCACCCGATCCATTGTCGTTGGCGAGAGCGCCACCCGTCGAGCTGATATCGCAGAGAAAGAGGTTCAGCAGTTACGGGTCGTCGTCCATGACATCAGAGAGCAGCTAGAGAAGAAGAGTGAGTAGTTAGAGAGGCAGATGGAAGAGCAGGAGAGGAGGATGGAGGATCTGCCGAGGCAGAGGGAGGAGTATGAGAGAAGGATGGAGGATTTGACGAGGCAGAGAGAGGAGCAGGAGAGGAGGATGGAGGAGCAGGCGAGGGGGAGAGAGGAGCAGGAGAGGAGGATGGAGGAGATGTGGGTGAAGTATGAGCGACGGATGACGGAGATGTTTCAGGCTCTCGTTGCACGCTTACCCACTGATGCTCCACCATCTCTGCCTTCATCTTTGTGATTTTTTGTATTTTATTTATAATGTTAAACTTATATGTATTTATGTGTGAATGAATGTCATGTTGATGGATGTAGTTTATATTTGGATGGATTTACGTACTTTGAGTTTAAATGGATGTGAATGTGAATATGATGAAATATTTATATAACAGGTATATATTAGGAATATTGTAATAGGTGTATATCAAGAATTTTATTAGGAATTTTTTGCTGGAATATTTAAAAAGAACTTTTGCCTATATTTTAGTTTTACCTACGAAAATTTTCGTAGGAAAAAGTTCAATAAATACCTGCGAAAATAGGTATAGGTAAAAGTTTTGTAAATATTTTTAGCTACGAAAGTATTCGTAGGTAAAACTTTTGTAACAAGTTTTAAGTTTTGTGAATATTTTTAGCTACCAAAAGTATTCGCAAGTAAAGGTTTTGTCAAATTATTTACCTACGAAATTATTTGTAGATACAAGTTTTGTCATTAATTTTACCTACGAAAAACGTCGTAGGTAAAAGTTTTGTAAATCTTTTTACCTAAGAATATAATTGTAGGTAAAAGTTTTGTAAATATTTTTAGCTACGAAAACAACTGTAGGCAATTTCCTTGTAAAAAAACACTGGTAAAATCTTTTACCTACTAAAGAAAATCGTCGGCAAAAGTCTTATCTTTGCCGATGAAAACTCTTTTTCGTGAGTAAAAGTTTTCTCCCTTGGTCTTTTAGCAATGAAATTGCCGACAAAAATTTTTCGTCGGCAAAGGTTTTGCCTACGAAAATAAGGCTTTTACCTACGAAAATGTGTCTTTTCTTGTAGTGAGCCTTGTTGATAATCATGCTCGTGTTGCTACTCATGACGATGATATGTGTATAATCACTATGCTTTGCTTGATATTAGTTACATTGGAGATGTTATTGATATCATAGAGACAATAATGCACACGTTGATGGTCACGATAATCTCATGCATAGGATAACCATGTTTTACTTTATGCCTAAATGATGATAAATAAATGATGTTGGTGGACGTAAGGATAACTTCATGCATGATAGAAGCCTAATGCCTAGGGCATGTATGATGCTAGTGTTGGATGATGGCCATGATATTGATAATGCATGTGAATCCTTGTATGCAATGTACTTCATGTATAAGCTTGCATGACTTGGATAGTGATTGGTGCGAGGATTACACTGAATATTTGTTAATAGCATTTTCTTTATGCTGACATGACACTTTTTTTATATTGACATGATACTTTCTTTATATTGATGCGATACTTATTTTATATTAGAGGTAGCATTGCTCTTGCATTTAAGTTAGTATTGCTTTATATTGATTTAACCATACTTCATGCGTAACGGGGTATTATAAATCTCATACATAGTGCTTATGATTGTACGTTATCATATCTCATATGCATCATTTGTATACCTATTGTGGATGATGATTGTTCATAGTATATGCCATTCGACTTAAGACACTTAGGGGACTCTATATGAGACAGGGTTGCCCCGCATGATTCGTGCGATACGTGCAGGTTTGATGCATGCCTTGGATAATGTGATTCATGCATTCTGCACTATATGTGACACGTACATCTACTTCTTAGAGTCACCAAGGAGGTGGTCCCATAACCATGTTGTGGCTGATGGATGATCAACACTGAAAACTACTAAGGTTACAGGGCGTCACAGGCGTCCCTAGGTGAAAGTCCTTAAACCATGTGGTATCAGTTGGATGCTCCAACGTCTAGACCTTGTAGATTTATGAGTGCACGATGGTTGGATATTGATATGCCGCGTCTCCAACTATGTCGAGGTCAGTTGGAAGTGGGTTTGACCTTACCTGCCTGGATACAGAGAGTTATATGCTAGGTTGAGTTTGACCATCTTATGAAATTGGTTTGCTATCGACAGACTGGGTGATTTTGTGTACCACTGATGAGGCGGATAGTGAGGTCTTTTGCACTCGCTTGGTCTTCCGTGCAATGGGCGACAACCAGTATCGGAAGTGTACTCGACTCCGTTGATGTTTCCAAATATGAACAATACTAAAATGTGGACTTACCAAGTAAGACTTGCATGTTCAGTATTTGACTCATGCATTCATTCATCCACTATCCACTCGAGCTGGTGGTGCGTAACTAAATTATTATGTGCACCTTCGCAATGACCATGATTTTGGTTAGGTACACGACTAACATGAGATCATGAGTTTACCACATTGAGTCTAGCTATCCAAAGCATGTATGAGATTGATTTGGATAAAAGTCCTTTGTGGTGAACCCCAGGGCTTGCGATACCGTGTATTATAATCCCGATTACATACATCGATTTTGTTATTCCTTTTCCATCGTATGCTCTATAGTGGAATATGGAATTTGATTATTTTGTACATGATGATTGACTATTCTCATTATTAATGATTGTTCGTCTGAGTAGTATGCCTAAAATTGATCATATGATTTATGATAATCTAACGAACTTTAATAATATGCTGCTTGGTTGATAACATGCTCACCTATGATAGTATGCTTGGTTGATAATATGCATGTGGTTGTTTTGGACGTTTTTACGGGAGTACCCTAATAAGCCGCATTTTACTCCCTGCATGCAGTCAACTCACGAGTTTTGTTTTGCTCATACATATATTTAACTTTTTCAAGATATGTTTACTAACATGGTGCGTGCAGGAGCTATAGGGGATTTTTTTATTTTTATTTTTAAATCTCTTCTCCCTCATTGTTAAGCTGGTGCACTGGATATGCATTGATACCATGTATAAAATGTGTAACCACCTAATTAGATTAACCATTCGAAAAAAAAAATTCCCTCGCCATGAGTTGGGTTTGGCGTTCGAGAAGTTCATTAACCATTCACCGAGTCCGTCGAGTGGCGAGGAAGCTGTCGCAACTCGAGTTTGGGACTTGGGAGGAAGTAGTAGGGCTTGGGTTCCAGATTTGGGGCGTGTCATCCAGGCTAAGTTGCAAGCTTTTAATGATAAATACAAAGGAGTCGGCTGGCGAACATCAGGTCCGAAGGTGTTCAAGGTAGGTGACAACGTGATGGTTCATCTGTGCAAAGAAAGATTTTTGACCGGAACCTACAATAGCTGAAGAACAAGAAAAATGGACCGATACCTATCCTCTATATGATCAATGCCATTGCTTATGTTGTCGATCTTCTTAAAGACATGGTGATCTCAAGCACATTCAATGTAGCGGATTTGTACGAATATCATGAACTGACGTCTGAAGATAGCTTGAGGATGAGTTCTTTTGAATTGGAGGGGACTAATGTAGAACGGGTCACAAGTTCTTTCATGGTTATGATGGACAGAAGAAAAGAAGCCAAGAAGGATCGACAACATTCAACATAGTTCGACTGGTCAAAATTCGACAAGAAATTCCAGAATTGTTGCTGGATAATTTCTGCCAGTTTCGATAGGTCGACAGATCTTGTTGACATATTAAAACATTGTTCGACAGGTTGACAAATCGGGTCAACAGGTTGAAATTCACAGAATTTTCAGTTTTAGTCTCTAGACATTTTTTAGCCATTTCGACTGATCGATCGATCGATGACAAGTTGACAGGTGTGAGAATTTGTGCATTTTTAAAAAAAAAATTTGTTTCCTTATTTTATTAGGACTCTTTCATTACATTTTACAGTTTATTTAGAGTTATTTAAGGATGCTAAACTTAGTTTTTTATTAACCAATCAATAAGATCCCTAGAAATTAGTTTATGTCTGTCATGAATTTGAGAAATCTTTCTTGTGAATTCAAGAGGGCCTTATGGATTCAAGGCGTTTATCAATAGAGAAAGACGGTGATTAATCTCATCACATCCTTCCCTGAATCATCATGCTTGAGAAAATTGACATTTACAACTAATCAAGTTTCTACATCATATACATTCTTCGATAATTTAATTCTAACTTGTTCATTGTATGCTTAGGCTTATTAAAATATAAAATTATCAAAGGCACAGATCTTATGGTTGATATTAATATAGATTTTTGAAAATTTAAATTTTGTTACATTTTAAAAAAATCCTACACTTAAGCTGTTGTGTTAGGCCTATGTTGTGCTTGGGTCAAACTTGGGTGTGGGATCTTAAGTGTTATGCAAAGTTGAATCACGGGTCTATTACCAATCCTAGTTGTTGTTGTTGGACATGTTCCTGTGAGGCCCACGTGTAGGCAACAATTATTGGATATGTTCAAATGAGAGTTTTCTTTCTTTCTTCATGTGTGTTTTCTCCTGGTAGTTTGAAGTTGAATTTGAAATTCAACTTCAAATTTAGATATGATGAGGCTAGAAGAGGTTCTCTCGTGAAAAACTTCCTTTAATTTCAAGAGTCACTAGATATAAATAGAAAGGGGAAGCAACAAATCATGCATGTTCATCATGTTTGTCCCTTAAATGATCTAAACCATTGATAGTAATTCATAGCTATCAACTCTATAAAATTTGGGCCTGTTTGGATTCGTGTATTAGGGTGTATTGTATTGTATCCGAGTACTATTCATGTATACGTTGGATGGTTTTCAGAATAATCCAAATCAACATGCCATTGATCAATGTTTGAATAGGAGGTATTGTTCGGGAAAGTACACAAATTCTTGTACAGATCAATGTTTGGATATGACGTATTAGGCTTGCGTATTGTACAATCTATTTTTTAGGAGCTGACGGACCATGATTTGGGCCACCTTTGTGCCATACAATTTCAACGATAGATAGTGAGAGAAAACAAGGGCATCATTTGGTTCATTTATTTAAATCGTTGATCAGAAAGGAACCCCAACACCAAAATGGCTGCAACAAAACCCATCATCAGCATAAAGAAGCCTGACCCGGTACCCACCCCAACACCGACGGCGGGCCCCATGTAACACCCCCACCACCCTCGAACGGCATCGGGGCATAGTACGACACCGAGTAAGAGAACCCAGGCCAGCTCGATGGTGGGACCGAGTAGCTCCTTGACAAGGACGAAGATGGCGATGACGACGAGAATGCCCCCCCCGCCCATCCTCCCGCCGATAGTCGCGATCGCCGAATGCGAGTCGTAGGCCAGGAGGACCCCCAAAAGGACGGCTGCGATCGCCAGCTTCTGCAGCGATTTCAGGGTCTTGAAAACGGCATCGAGAATCGTTTGGAAGGGATTGTGTTGCTCTCTCGACAGGGATTCGATCTTCTTCGAGGAGTTGGAGCATTTAATAGGAGGAAGGTTGGGTTTGGAGAATCTGACGATAGGCGTGGAGGAGGTTAAGGACAGTATTGGCAGACTCTGTAAGAGAGGATTCCATTTCGGAGAGAGAGGCTTTGAGTTTGGGAAGAATGAAGGTATTGGTTCGAGTAGTGAAGCAGTACCTACAGCCATCAATGGATGGTTGGGAATCTCAATTTGTTTTTTTTTTCTTCTTTTTTTCTTTTTGTGTTGTTATGAAGGTGGTTGGATGGTTTTTCACACGAATACATTGCATTGAATAGTCTGTAAGGATGGTAATAGAGTCGTTTGACAATCTTCTACTATCGCTGCGATTTTTTGAAATTACAATGTATTCGTGCGCATGGTTTTCCACGCATCTCAACTCCAAACCAAACACGGTAAATGTTAAATCAAGCCCTTTAATATCATATAATACAGTTTAATACACGAATCCAAACAAGCCTTAGATAAAAATAGAATGGGGTAGCAATAAATCATACATGTTTATCATGTCTATCCCTTAACCGATCTAAACCATTGATAATAATTCATAGCTATTAGCTCTGTAAAATTTGGGGGTGATCAAACTTTGCTGCTGTCCTAATAGTTAAGAGGAGCACTGGAGGTGTACTGTTCATCTATTGCCCTCCTGGTAGAAAGAGTGAAGTCCCCAAATGGCACATCACAATTGGTGGGGATGTAATAAAGGTTGCTCGTTGTTTTTCAACGGTGACTCGTCCCTATGTATGTGCGTTCACCTCACTGTAACATGTGGTTCCTATCTGTCACAATACACGTTGCACCGTGCATGAGATTTTAAAGTTCCGTCTTGATTTGCAGACTCATCGTTTTTCGTTGGCTCATCGTATAGAATTCCAGACCACTGGCATCTTGTCGCCCAGCATATATTTCCCGTGGAAATTCTGTTAGATAAGACAATCCAAACCTTTGACTTGACTCAATGAGTGAATGCTTGGAAAGGAAAATTAGAAGTTGTCACATTCAACTGAAAACGGTGGCTAGGATATTCTAACATGGGAGAGTTTGTGATGATCTGAACTATTAGTACCGTTAGCTCTGCCGTCTATTGGCCACTAACAAAAATTGGCTTCCCGAACAGTCTAATTAATGGAGTTTCTCTCACTGAATGTGAGACATTGATTTATGACTTTTTGGGTGATGATCAATTTGCTATAGATCTATTGAATGAATGGACCGGAAATCATGCGCATATGCCATGTGATTTGAAATGATGTGGATCCAACCATTGATTTGATATGAAGGACACCACCGTGGATGCACCGAAATTCTTCCAAATGGAAAAATCCGGGAGAAATTTACAACCGTACGACCCATTTATGCCCCATTTACATTTTTAAGCCCACTTCTACCTCGTGAGAATAATCCTCGTACATACGGATGTCATGCCAAAGGTCAAAAATGCCCCTACTTTTTCAGAAATGTTAATCCTGGAACTAGGTTTTCGTATGGCTACGGATATAGTCATAATTGTAGCCCTGCTTTTTCAATATTTCCTTCTATATGTATCAAAGGTTTTTCGATCTGATCGAAAAAGGTCCAGAACTGTCCAGCGAGTTTACCTCAAAAATCCTGCAAATTTCGATACATATCAAAGAGTATTCGATATGTATCGAAGGTATTTCCCTATGGCTGCGAATTATAACCGTAGCGATAATGGTAGTCCGTAGATTTTGTGCTTTATTTATTTATTATTATTATTATTTTATTACATGGAGAACTTTATTCTACCTACAATTTTCTCTAATACATATTTATATAAATATGTATGTATAAGCATATACATTTTTTTTTTGTCTCTTTTTTTTCATTTCTTTCTTTATTCATTTAACATGAATATCTTCTAAACCAAAATTAGTTACTTGAGGTACCCTATACGATTTTGGGGTAGGAGAAGCTACTTTAGCCAACCAACCTGGTTATTTTCCAAGATTCCATCAGGTCAATGGTCAAAAATCCATTTCATTCACTTCGCGATCAATTTCAATCAATTCATGGTCAATTTCATTCATTTCATTTACTTCGCGATCAATTCCATGCATTTCATGGTCAATCTCGGTGATTCCCCTTCACTTCATGGTTAATTCCATGCATTTCACAGTCAATTCCCTTCACTTCACGGTCAATTCCATGCATTTCATGGTCAATTCCTTTCATTTCACGGTCAATTCCAGCGATTCCCCTTCACTTCACGGTCAATTCCATGCATTTCACGGTTAATTCCCTTTACTTCATGGTCAATTCAAATGCATTTCACGGTCAATTCCCTTCATTTCACGGCCAATTCCATTCATTTCACGGTCAATTTCGGTGATTCCCCTTCATGGTCAATTCCATGCATTTCACGGTCATTTCCCTTTACCTCACGGTCAATTCAATGCATTTCACGGTCAATTCCCTTCACTTCAGGGTCATTTCCATGCATTTCACGGTCAATTCCGGCAATTCCCCTTCACTTCACGGTCAATTCCATGCATTTCACGGTCAATTCCCTTTACTTCACGGTCAATTTAATGCATTTTGTAGTCAATTCCCTTTGCTTCACGGTCATTTCAATGCATTTCACGGTCAATTTGCTTCACTTCATGGTCATTTCCATGCATTTAATGGTCAATTAGCTTCACTTCACGGTCATTTCCATGCATTTCACGGTCAATTCACTTCACTTCACGGTCATTCCATGCATTTCACGGTTAATTCCCTTCACTTCATGGTCAATTCCATGCATTTCACGGTCAATTCCCTTCATTTCACGGTCAATTCCCTTTACTTCACGGTCAATTCAATACATTCCAGATGGGGTAGACCCCGTTCTCCCTCAAAGCTCTTTGGGCCATATTATAGATTTATCTTCTGATTTTGGTTTCCACCCAAACTTGTTGAGGAAACTATAGATTCTTAATATATGACGATTCCAAGAATTTAACATTACACCCTTTGAAATTATCTCACATACAGCCTTTGCATTGATCTTCACGCCAATTGCTTTCAATGGGTCTCGGTATAAAGAAGAAGTGGAGCCCAAACAGCTTTCAGCCGAACGGGGTCGACCCCATCTAGACTCGATCGACCCTATGAAATGCATGGAATTGACCGTGAAGTGAAGCGAATTGACCGTGAAGTAAAGGGAATTGATTGTGAAATGCATTGAAATGACCGTGAAGTAAAGGGAATTGACCGTGAAATGCATTGAATTGACCATGAAGTAAAGGGCATTGCTCGTGAAGTGAAGCGAATTGACTGTGAAATACATTGAAATGACCATGAAGTAAAGGGACTTGACAGTGAAATGCATCGAATTGACCGTGAAGTAAAGGGAAATGACCGTGAAATGCATGGAATTGACCGTGAAGTGAGGGGGAATCACCGGAATTGACTATGAAATGCATGAAATTGACCGTGAAATGAAGGGAATTGATCGTGAAATGCATGGAATTGACCGTGAAGTAAAGGGAATTGACCATGAAATGCATGGAATGACTGTGAAGTGAAGCGAATTGACCGTGAAGTGAAGCAAATTAATCGTGAAATGCGTTGAAATGACCGTGAAGTAAGGGGAATTGACCATGAAATGCATTGAATTGACTGTGAAATGCATGGAGTTGACTGTGAAGTGAAGGGGAATCATCGGAATTGACCGTGAAATGTGTGGAATTGATCATGAAATGAAGGGAATTGATCGTGAAATGCATTGAATTGACCGTGAAGTAAAGAGAATTGACTGTGAAATGCATGAAATTGACCGTGAAATGCACGGTATTGATCATGAAGTGAAGGGAATTGACCGTGAAATGCATGGACTTGACTGTGAAGTGAAGGGGAATCGCCGGGATTGACCGTGAAATGCATGGAATTGATCGCAAAGTAAATGAAATGAATGAAATTGACCGCAAAGTGAATAAAATGGATTTTCGACCATCGACCTGATGGAATCTTGGAAAACAACTAGGTTGGTTGGCTAAAGTAGCTTCTCCTACCTTAAAATCATATAGGGTATGTCAAGTAACTAATTTTGGTTTAGAAGATATTCTTGTTAAATGAATAAAGAAAGAAATGAAAAAAAAGAGAGAATTATTTATTTATTTTTATATGCTTATATATACATATTTATATAAATATGTATTAGAGAAAATTGTAGGTAGAATAAAGTTCTCCATGTAAAAAAAATAAAAATAAAAATTAAAAAAAATAAAAAATAAATTGCATAAATAGCCACAAACCACAGTTATGGCTACGGTTATAATCTGTAATTGTAGAGAAAATACCTTCATTACATATCAAATACTCTTCGATATGTATCGAAAATTGCAAAAATTTTGAGGCAAACTTGTTGGACAGTTTTGGACCTTTTTCGATCATATCGAAAGACCTTCGATACATATTAAAGGACATATCGAAAAAGTAGGGGCAATGGTTATGGCTACAGTTATAATCCGTAGCCATAGGAAATCCCAGCTTTCAGAAATCACATTTCTAAAAAAGCAGGGGCATTTTTGACCTTTGGCAAGTCGTCGTGCATATGGGATTATTCTCGTGAGGTAAAAAAAAGTGGGTTTAAAAATGTAAATGGGCTATAAATGGCTCGTATAGTTGTAAATTTCTCAAAATCCGTGCACGGATTTCTTCCAAAGGGCTTTTGCATGAAGTGCCTACGCAAGGATGTTGGGTGGGGGCCATCAAGATGTTTGGAAGAAATCTATCCCGTTCATCTGTTTTAAGAGCTCATTTTAGGACATGCAACAAAAAATTACATGTATAAAAACTTAAGTGGGTCACATGAGAGGAAACAATGGAGATTCAGTGTGAATTGTTGAAACATTCTTATGGCCAAATTTTTTTGAGTCAGGAAATGTTTTTAGTATTTTCACTTCATCTCATTGGTAATGACCTTATAAAGGGTTTGGATGGCATATAAACATCAAGGTGTAGCCCAGGAATGTTTCAATGGTAGTAATTTTTTCCCCAATTTTCCCTCTCGTGTGACCCACTTTAATTTTGAGTCCACCTCATTTTTGGTCGCGTGTCCTAAAATTAACTCTCAAAATGGATGGAAGGGGTGGATTTCTCAGAAACATCTCTGTGGGTCCACCCAATATCCTTGGGCAGAGCTTCCTGTGAAAAAGCCTTTCGCAGGAAATCCGCGTCCGAAAAATCCCTACCCTTCGGATCTGTGACCAAATGCATCAGTTTGTTCACGTGGGGTCTATAGTTACGAGATCTCAATCATAGATCTTAAATAAATAACCCTATAATATATATATATATATATATATATATATATATATAACCCCATAATATAGAATCTCCCCCTTACTGTTTTATTCCAAGTCTAAATCCCAGGTCAAGTAGCCTCTTTACAAAAGCTACAGGAACGGTCCAAAACCACTATCGTCCGGGATGGATAGATTCATCCAGTCAAGGAAGACTTTTTGACCGTCCTCCATTCGTAGTGGGATCCATCAAATCAATAGTCCGGATCAGAAGGAACAGGGGCCCACTTGCACAGAACGTTCACAAATCTATTACGATTCCGTGCATTAGGGTGACGCGGATTAGCTAATGACAGGCTGAGTAGCTAGGCTCGCAACTGAAGTGACGTCACCAAGTTATGTGGGCCCACTATGATGTATGTTTTGTATCCACACCGTCCATACATTTTGAGAGATCATTTTTAGGGGATGATACAAAGAATGAGGCAGATCCAAGCCTGTAGTGGATCCCACCGCAGAAAACAGTGGAGAGAGTGACGTGAACCAATTCACCGTTGAAATCTTCCGAAGGTCCACCGTGATGTTTATTTGAGATCCAACCTATTTATGTGTTAAAGCAGACGCGAAAGAAGGGAAAACAAAAATATCAGCTTGATCGAAAACTTTTGTGGCCGTTAGAACTTTTTAATGGTGGGCGTTACTCTCCCTACTGTTTTTTGTGGTGGGTCCACTGAAGCTTTGGATCTTACTTATTCTTTCGATTATGCCCTGATATGATCTCTCCAAATGGATGGATCGGTGTGGATACAAAACATACATCATGGTGGGGCCCACAGAAGTTGGTGACGTCACTTCAAGTCTCCCTACTCAACCTGTCAGTATCTAATCCGCGTCCTTGCATTAGGACCTTAGTGTGTTCCACTTGAATTATAGGTCTCGCTCATTTTTTGGGAACTTGTCCTAACACAAGCCGGATAAACTGATGGACGGGTTGGATTTCTCACAGACATCTCGGTGGGCCCCAAATGGATTTCCAGAGCAGATTTATTTTTTATTGATTTTATTTATTTTTTATTTTTTTATGCAGGCGGGGTCGCAGCTACTCGCGTTCTTCGGAAAGGAGACGTTCACACATTCTGGAAGGCGAGACTCACGTTTAAGGGCCCATTTTTTTCAAAATTCTTGCGGAATCTACTATTCTAGTTTATTGGCCACATGATTTTCTTTAGTATAAACATAATAACTGTTCAACTTTAATTCGACGGTGACCAGTACTGAACAACCAACGACAGCACAATTGCCAACTTATCATGTCCGTACGAGATTCAAATGAAAATCTTGAATGTTAATTCCTAACCGTCCAAATTCTTTGCTGCCAAACCCCTCATGTTGATTGATGCATGAACGGTTTATGTTCTCAATACGACCCGACAGTGACCACTGAACAACAAACGGCCGCACAATTGCCAACTTATCATGTCCGTACGAGATTCAAAATGAAAATCTTGAATGTTAATTCTGCGTGAACTGTTAATGTTCTCAATACGACCGTATAGACGTTATAGCCTTATAAACTCGACAAACGGAAGCGGATTGCCTGTGACCCTGGCTACAGATATATACCTGTACCCAGGGCTGTGTGGAGCTAACAGATATGTCCATGACAAATCCACTCCGTCTATCTGTTTTGAAAGACCCCCCCTTATAAACATGCTTGATTCATGATCTTGGCCTTTGAATCTCGGATTTAAGTACGAGCCATTAAATATTCATCTTCACACGAGTGCGAACTGCTGCCCTCGCAAAGCCCGAACCTAAACGGTAGTTTACATACTTTCGGTCCGTGAATTGTACGTTTCCCACTCGGCGAAAACAAGGAAGGACTCCGTTTTTCTATTATTTGGTCTCTTTGAATATAGCGAAAACGAGGAAGGAGGACTCCGTTTTTCTATAATTCGGTCTTTTCAATATTGCAACGAATGCCCCTCCTTTCGCGAATAAAGCCATCCACGAGACGCATGACTTCCATGGAAAACAAAAAGGTCGTAGAAAGAAAGGAATTATATTTACAACTCCACGCTACCACCTGCAATCGCGGTTAAAAGAATGGGCGACTAGGATTATCGACTCCTTCAGCCCTGAGTCGGATTGTATGATTGGTGACCGTCCATGCCTGGGCCCACCAACTTCATGCTTTGGACGTATGGATTGCACGCACAATGGAGGTCCTGCAAACTACCATTTGGGGTACTCCTCCGAGTCACCTGCTTTCTTCGACTGCTTTGACCGCTTCGACTGCTTTGACCGCGAAAGGATTCCTTTTCCAATGGTTTGCATTGGGTCAAGAAGACCGGGAACGGATTTGCGCGGGCTTTTCTCAAGGCGAATGCTATTTCCTCGTAATGTATTTGCGGGGGCTTTTCTCAAGGCGAATGCTATTTCCTTGTAATTTGTGTTTGGTTCTAATTAGTTTTTTTATTTTAATTCTTTCAGACAAAATGATAATAGCAGAAATAATCCGACACATATAACACGTTAGTAAAAGAAACTCAACCGTGTTGATTGAAATGAAAATAAAGCTTATAAAGATATCCATCGGCGATCCATCACCTGCCACATAGATGGTGAGACCTAGATCTAAATTTTTTTAGATTAACGATTCGTGCATAGACGAAGAGAATTACCCTGCTAAAAGCAAAAATAAAATTCTTCCTTACAATCCAATACTCTCTATATATAGAAGAAAATTACACTACTCTTATTTTTAGTCAATCCCACCTAATAGCATAGCATAAATGGACGATATTACACTACTTCCTAATTTAAGACCAGTCTAACATAGCAGACATATTATCCTATTTTAAAATAACATAAAAGATAAAATTGATAGGCAGCATTGCACTATAAATTTAATTTAATATGTGTTGGGTTGGTGATGACTTATAGCTATTCGATCTTCCTACTACTTATAAAACCTTAAGAACAATTGCAAGGAAAGATCTTCTTAGCCACTTCTCCATTTTGTTGAAGTGAAGATAATTATCTGAACCCATAGATAGCCGTGGCTTATCAAATGACACAATGTGCGTTGGTCATTCATCATAAGTTGGTCATTAGTTGCACACACGTCTTAATTAAATTATGTGGACGAGAGTTTCTCTTGAGCTGTCACGTGGTGATAGCTATTTGTTTCTCCACACAAATGTGAATAACACGTTGTGATATTAACCCAACTTAAGGCAATTGCTACTTCTCTCCTCAGATGTCTTTGGTCATGAGAACCACGGAGCATGCCATGGTGAATCAGCCAAACTTATCGCTAAGTCTGACCATACTTCAGTCGAAACCCAACTTCGGTCATGACGCCTTTGTGATGATTAGTTGGCTTTACCATGTGTTTTAGATATATGACACATGTATCCTAATGTAGCCCATTGGTCTTATTCCTTTTGGGCTACTCATGTCTTTACAAATTTTGATCTCCCATTAGAGTAGCCGAAGAAACCTTCCTTTTATCTCTTATCAAAGTCTTGCTACAATGTGATATCATTTGAATCGCTAGTTCACATGTTGGTTGGAATTATGGGCCATGAATGACATAGTTCCATTTGGCAATACAATGATCAGTATGGATCAATTGCATGACCATCAAGGTAGAACCCATGTAGTTGATGGGTGTACACAGTCAGTTATGGACATGAAGTACAATAGGCAACTCTCTAAGGAGTTACATTGACAGTAGGCTTCTCTCATAGTAATGGGATTGAGGAAATGTGGGCTAAGAAGAGTCCTACGATGGGTTGGATCTTCATATAGCCCATTTATAAGGACGTGCTCGGTCCCTAAATCTATACATATTACATGCACAATTCTCTCCATTAGAGTGCACAACTAACGCAGGTGTGTTAAAGGCGGAAGACCGACGTGCAAACCCCTAATAGCCTGCGTAATGGCCAATTAAGGTAAGCATTCTAGATTCAGTTGTTTTATCTAGATTGACGCTAGTGCAAATCATGGATATGCTGTGGGTTTTACAACATATGGTATTAGAGTGGAACTATGCGTCAATGTGGTGATTCTAAGTTTTTTAAATCCTTTGCCGATCCGAGCTTCATCCGAACCCTAATCGGATGCTTGATTTGGATGGATTTCTGATCAGACCCCATCTAGACCAAAATCATTTTTTGTTTGATTTATCCTACATTGACATGACGATCGAAGAATCATTCGATAATGAAACCCAGCACGATGACAATGGTGTTTGCAGTTGTTTGTAAAGGGTTTCAAAACCCATCAACAGACCTGCTTCTCGCATCCACTCGACAATGATCCCCTCTCCCTGATCTTTGGCATCTCGCTATTGACATTTCAAATTCAAGGTGCTGGCAGCTATGATCCTCAGACCCACCGGGTGTAACTCCCGTTGTGTCTGTCAGCATTGAAACCCTCGTCTGTCATGGTCACCACTTAAAACTATCTAAAATGGGTTGTAAAATGTGGCATCGATGCCGACCGATTGTTTGTAGAGGGGTAAAGATGATCGTGACAGAGAATGGACAGGGAGGAGCTTTCGACCACCAATCACGGTTGCTGTCGCCACTAATGAAACCCACCTCTATTGCTCCTCCTTCCTCTTCAGATCCGACAACGGTAAATGGCTATAATAGCTGATTATAATAGCTTAATGATGAAGATGATCAGAGATCTGTAAATCCCTTTACTCTGGCATGTAGTGCATCAGATTTTTCAATGCTAACATTGATCAATGTGGCCCAAGTAGAAGAATGTAAGAATTCTATAAGGTGGGCCTTATTGATCCACGATCTGGATTGCCCTAAGGGTTGGATAGTGTGATCAGGAGTACCAATGGACCCCACTCAACTTTAATTCATCTAAAATCATGTAAGGGGTGGTGCACTACAACTGTGTCATACACAGTGCTTTAGTGGGACTAGGATTACCAAATTCATGTGGAGCCTTTGGGAGAGGAGTTTCAATGGGTTTCAAACTCCTCAACCCTCTAAACTATATAAACAGGGCTAAGTCAAGCCTACATACGACATAAGCTATTTCCCATCACGGTGCTTTTCTAAGGGTGTAAGGTGAGGAAGATTCCGTCCATCTCCTACGACTATGGCTTCTCAATTAGGTACGCCTCTTAAACAGTTTGTTTGATTTCCATATTTGATGCACGACACGGTCCTTTGCAATTCCGCATATAGCTTACAGTTGGTATCAGAGACGACTGTGCATTGACTATGGTAAATTGGTTCAAACTATTGAATTTGATATAGAACCTTACGTATGGTTCTTCTTATGTTTCTAGTGATCAGTTTCAAATTTGGACCATTGATCAAAGAATTCCATGTTGTTCCTTGGTGTATCCATTCATGGATTTTTTTGGGGATCAAATTTGGGGCCTTTTGGTGCACCATTTACAAGTCCAACAATGGATTCCAACGACAACCCTGACAGCGTCTCAATCAGGTAATGCTCAGATCCAAGCACAATTACAAAAGAGGAGGAAAATGGATGCGATGGTATTGTCATCAGAATGGTCCTTGATGTCGATTGCCAATAACATCAAGATAAAGGGTCATCATTTGGGGCCAGAGGTGCTGGTGGTGGTGGACAGGGATCACCAGAATCCATAGGGTTCTTTTCATCGCTATTGATCAAGGCCGTATCCTTTTTTGTTGCTGATGAAGATCGTGGCAACCATTATTGGCCAACAGCTCCAATAAGGGCTTTAAAAAAGGGGAAAGGGATTGTATTACTAGCAACCATGGCACGACCCATCCTTTGTTCAAAGCTCATGTTGGCATTCTTTGTGTGGTCCTCTTCCATTCGAATATAGTTGGACTTAGACCGATGACAACCATTATCGGCAGTAAGTTGCTGTTGAAGCTTACGTGCGTCATTGAGGTTGGTAACCCATCACCAGCAAGATGGGATCTAGCTTACCCTTCTCATCCTCCTCTCTGGTATAAGATCCAACGAAGATCCCCCTACAAAGAGAGGGCAGAGGGGGTGGGTGCTCCAAGATTAGGGTTTCTCAAACTCTCTTATGCCTATTTGAGGGCAGTGGTTGACGTAGGAAAGTCGTGGGCCTTGCCTCATTTTTTACTTTTATTTTCCTCTCCTCCAATGTTGGGGGTCAAATATTACATATTATCCCCCATTTATTACTTGGTTTTATGAACATGATAATTCTTAATGGTCTATTTTAATCATGTTTGTGTTACAAGGTGAATTTAAGAGCTTGGATTGAAAAGGGTGCTAAAAGCATGAATTTGATGCTCAAGAATCACCAAGGCAAGGGATGGATCTTAGGAGACCAAGATTGAAGAATTCACATGCTAAAGATCCAAGAAAACCAAGTGAGGAATGAATAGAATCAAATATTTGAAGTGAAAAAAAAAGAATCTTGAAATTGTCCTGAAAACAAACATATTCCTGAAAGTGTCATAAAGAAGCGTATTCTGAAACTCTGGTGCAGTCTATGAAATTGTGCAGAGCAAAGTCTATTTTAGAAAACTGTGTAAATTTGAGGTAGTTTTGTGAATCTATGCGGACAAGGCTATAAATATGGGTTTCCTATGAACTTTTAATGATATCTAGGGTTTGAGGAGTGGAGTAAAAGCATGGAGAAGCCGTCGTCAAGAGTTTTTCTTCCTTGTCCTTAGTAGTTTTTATGTTTTTCTTAAGAGATTTTTAGTTCAATCATGTCTATGGTTGGCTAAACCTCTTAGCTAGGGCTAAGAGGTGAAGCTTGTAGCGTGA
The DNA here is from genome assembly GCF_029962835.1 of Magnolia sinica. Lineage (NCBI taxonomy): Eukaryota > Viridiplantae > Streptophyta > Magnoliopsida > Magnoliales > Magnoliaceae > Magnolia > Magnolia sinica. The sequence continues at coordinate 34,845,425 of NC_080574.1, read as the reverse complement.
TGGGATGTTTCTATTGCTTTGATTCATATTTATATTGAACTCTCTTTGATTCTAGTTTGATTATAAGGAATACTTTCAGTTTGTAATAGTTTGTTGTGACTCAAATTACAATGGATCTGCGATAGCTTTGGGTATGTTCTTTTCATGTTTTAGGATTGTGAATTTAGGAAATCCTGTTGTTCACCATCGTCCCTTGGGCATGGCTGGATGATGAAATCCTCCTTAACTTTCATAATTCTCTCGGATTGATCGTGAGATTGGCAAATCCTGTTGTGAGCCATTGTCTCATGGGCATGGTTTTGTGATGGAATCACTTCTAATTCTTTCACCGCTCTTCCATTGAGAATTAGGTCAAAGGAAGTTCGGATTTGATTTTACTGAGATATCTTCCAATTAGATAAGATGGGACTCTGATTCCAGTTATGTTCGTGAATCAAGCATAGATCTCCCTGATCTCTACAAGTGGATCCTTGGAAACCCTAGTTTACCACCTTTGAATTTCTTAAGTTTTTCATTAAATCTCTCACAATTACTCTCTATACTTCCAGATTTACATTTTCATCTTTTTCTAGTTCTTCTTCTAGTTGCTTTCAGAATACTCACGAGATTAGTCCCTGTGGATTCGACCTCGATCTCACCGAGATTATTACTACATCGTGACCCTACATGGGGTTGTGAACATCCAACAAGCCTAAGGTACGAGCCATCAGTTTGGGTTACACCTGTTTAGGGTCATTTTTGGCCCAACATATGGGCTAACACCCTTAACAATCTCAAGTGGTCCATATTAGTGGGTCCGCACCAGTTAGGCCTTGTTGATGGGCCTATACCCATTTAGAGTTCGTACATGGGTCCTCTCTTTTAAACATGATTATGAGTTTATATTTGGATCTGGACGATCTATTCAACTCACAATGAGCATTCAATTTGAATTATTCACTGGATGGACAATATAACGTCATGACCTTACATCATGTGGACCTTGAGCATTGGATATGAACCGTCCATTTTATGGACCCTAATGAAAGGATCTAGTTGTCCATATTAATCTAGTTAAGCGTTCTATCTGGACTGTCCATCCTGGAAATATCAAGGGTTAGACTTGTAAAGCTCATTAATGATGTCTAGATCATGTAGAGTCTTGATTCGGCTCAATTATGGGCCCATTACCCATCTCTATGGGCTAATATGAACTATTGGAATGTCTAGTGAAACCATGCTATTTATTTCACCTTATGTATTTTCTGTATTTCAATATTCAATGTCACTTGCTTATTGGGCCAAATTGGACCATTTGATTGATAATCTGTTGAGGGCGGGATTAAAATCGCAATCCTAAGTTCAAATTCATGGGATTGGATCTAGTTGTGTTAGTCACCATAGTGATCTCAATCAGTGAAAATTTTCACAAATTCAGACTTGTAATATTGGGATTAAGTTAAAGGATTGCATGAAGTTGCGTTTATGTTCAATGTGGACAGTGACAAAAATGCAGATGATCACCGTTTGCTAAAGACATATAGGGTGTGGAGTAAATCGTGCTAGTGATGTAAGGTTGAGAGACTCATCTCAACCACAGGTGTTGAGTGTCTTTGATTTACAAGATTGACATCACTTAACTTTATGTTCAGGAGAGTCGCTTACATGTTATGACTTCTCCAACAAGAGGAGTGATGATGATATGTCCGATTCTCCCCAAGATTGAATGGTTGGGCCCACATTATCCTGGGTGGTTCAATTGAAGGCTTAAATCGATTGAATCAATTGAATTTATAATAAATCAATGCCTGATATTTAGTTTTATTCCTGAATTGTTTTATGTAAATAATATGTTAATGTGAATATATTTTTAATTAGTTACAATTCCAACTCAAACACATCATATTCCTGCCCTAAATAAATTGAATTATGTTCAATAGAAGGAGTTCATAGAAATTATCCTAGGTTGTTTGCAGTTAGACCTTGCCTTGGATAAAACAAAGCCTCCACGACCATCTGAAAATGCTACTGAGTCAAAGGTTAATCATTATGAGGCATTGTTCAGATCCAACAGTATGTGTCTCAAAATCATAAAACACTCAATTTTTAAGATAATGAGGGGTGTCATGCTCAATGTGGATAAGTACAAAATTTTCTTGATCGAAATCAGAAACCGATTCAAGAAATCGGATAAAGCTGAAGTGGTATTTTTTTTTTTTTTTTCTAAACAAATTAACTTACTCATCATATGATGGAAAAGGAAACATTCATGAATATATTGTAGAGAAGATCGAAGTGGTATCTAAGATCCGCTCTTTGGGCTTGGAAATTAAAGATGATCAAGTGGTTCAATTGGTCATGAATAATTTACCTTCTCAATACAGTACGTTCTTAGTGAACTATAATACACTAAATGATAAATAGATGTTGGACGAACTGATTTCTCAGTGTGTCAAAGAGGAGGACAAGCTCAAGACACTAAGAAAGGTACACAACGTTAATATAGTAACCTCAGGACATGAACATGGACATGTACATAATGGGAAGAGAAAAAGGAAACAAGGTTCTAATAAGGGATCCTCAAGTCCTTTGACTGGAAATCATTAAAATCAACCTGGTAATGGATCTTGTAACAAGCATGTTAAAAATAATAATTGCTTCTTCTGCAAGAAGCCGAGCCATCAGAAGAAAGATTGCATAAAGTATAAGTAGTTGCTTGTAAAGAAGGGTGATAATAATATCCTAGTCTATTTTGAATATAATCTAACTGATGTGTCAGTTGACTCTTGGTGGATAGATTCGGGAACAACTATTCACATATGTACTTTATGCAGGACTTATTATAGAGCAGGTTACTAACTGATGCAGAACGCTTAATATATGTAGGCAATGTCGTTAAAGTTGACGTAGAGGCAGTCAGAGCCTGTAGGCTTAGGTTAGGTTTAGGTCATTTATTGGATCTAGTAGATACATTTTGTGTGCCTTCTATAAGGCGTAATTTAATCTCTATTTTTTGTTGGGATAAATTAGGTTAAGCTTTTCAATTTAAAAATAAAAGATTGAGTATTTACTTTGATTCAGTTATTATTAGCATCAACTCTATGGTGAACAACTTATACCAATGAAATTTGAATGCCTCACATGTCTATAATGTAAATGCCTTGCATGAAAATAAAGTAAGATAAAGTGAAGACTAGATTTTGAAAATTCCTTTATGTTGTGTCATATACGATTTTGCCATATCTCTCGTGAGAGATTGGATAGGCTAGTACATGAAGGGATACTTCATTCTCTAAACTTCTCTGGCTATAAAATATATATTGATTATATAAAGGGTAAACATATTAGAACCAGAAAGAATGGTGTAACAAAGAGTGCAAGATTCTTGGAGGTGATAAATACAGACATTTGTGGGCCATTCCCTACAATATCTTAGAGTTGACATAAATATTTTTTCACCTTTATAGATAACTACTCTCATTTTGGATACCTTTATCTTATCAGTGAAAAATCGGATACCTTTAATGCTTTTAAAGTTTATAAGGCTGATGTTGAAAATCAACTCAATAGGAAGATTAAGGTTGTTAGGTCTGACTGTGGTGGTGAAACTATGAAAAATATGATGAATCAGGTCGCAATCTAGGACCCTTCGCTATATACCTATAAGATTGTGGCATTGCCGCCCATCACACCATGTCTGAAACTCCAGAGCAGAATGTTGTGGCTAAAAGATGCAATCGCACCCTTATAAATGTTGAGGGTTAAATATTGCATATTATACCCCATTTATTACTTGGTTTTATGAACATGATACTGCTTAATGTCCTATTTTAATCATGTTTATGTTGCAAGGTGAATTTAAGAGCTTGGATTGAAAAGGATGCTAAAAACATGGATTTAACACTCAAGAATCACCAAAGCCAAAGATGGATCTTATGAGACCAAGAATGAAGAATTCACATGCCAAAGATCTAAGAAAACTAAGTGAAGAATGAAGAGTATTGAAGACTTGAAGTGAAGAAAAAGAACCCTAATAATTTGCCTCATTTGACTAGTTTAAGCCCTCCTTCGACCAGTCGAAGGCTCCTGCTCGACTAGTTGAAGATTCCTCGACTTGAACTCCAGTGACAAAATCCTTTAAATTCCCACCATCCTCAACTAGTCGAAGCAGACCCTCGACCAGTCGAAGGTGACCCTTGACCAGTCGAAGGTGACGCAGACAGCACACGAACTACGTAAATTTGAGGCGATTTTCAGAGTTTTTCCAACTCAGTGCGAAAGTTAAAGTTACAAAACTATAAATATGAGTCCCTAGGATATTCGTAGGCATCTTCTAGGGTTTAAGGAGTGGAGCAAAAGGGTAGAGCCGCTATCTGGGAGTTTTTTTCTTCTTCCTTAGTTGATCTTTTTGCTTTTCTTAAGAGATTTTAGTTCAATCATGTCTATGGTTGGCTAAACCTCTTAGCTAGGGTTAAGAGGTGAAGCTTCTAGCGTGATTGGGATGTTGTTTTATTTTGATTCATGTTTTGGTGAACTCTCTTGGTTTCTAGTTTGATTATAAGGAATATTTTTAGTTTTTAATGGTTTGTTGTGACAAATTACAATAGATCTGCGATAGCTTTGAATATCTTCTTTTTCTAATTTGAGATTGAGAAGTTAGTAGGTCTCGTTGTTCACCATCGTCCCTTGGGCATGGTAGGATGATGATCTTCATAATTCTCTTATGATTGGTTGTGGGATTGATAAATCCTGTTGTTTACCTTGTCTCCTAGGCACAGTTAGGTTATGGAATTACTTCCAAATCCTCACAACTCTCATCCATTGATGATTAGATTCATGAGAAGTTTAGAGATATGACAAATCTCTTCTCACCAATTGGATAAGATAGGACTCTAATTCTAGTTGTGTCCTTGAATCAAGCAAGGTAGCATCCCGAGAACCTACAAGTGGATCCTTGGAAACCCTAATTACCACTTTTGAATTTGTTAGTTTTAATCACTTTAATCACAATTAATTTCTATACTTTAAGATTTAGGTTTTCATCTTTTTCTAATTCTAGTTCTAGTTACATTCAGAAGACACACAAGTTCAATCCCCGTGGATTCGACCTCGGTCTCACCGAGATTATTACTGTATCGCGACCCTACACTCGGGGTCGTGAACAATGGACATGGTGCGTAGCATGATAAGCAATTTGATATTGCCATAATTTCTGTAGTGATACGATCAAAATTGCAGTTCATATCCATAATAAGGTCTCTAACAAGTTTGTAAGTAAAACCCATTTTGATTTATTGAATGAAAGAAAACCAAGTCTTCGATATCTACATGTTTGGGGGTGTCTTACTAAGTTCAAAGTTTATAACCCATATGAAAGAAAGCTCGATCTTAGAACCATAAGTTGTTTCTTTATATGATACCCAGAAAGGTCAAAAGGTTATCAATTATACTATCCTTCCCACTCCATCAGGATTATTGAGACCGCGAATGCCATATTCATTGAGGACACTGAAAATAGTGGGAGCACGAACATTAGGGATTTTGTGTTCGAGGAAGAAATGATTGTAACTCCCATCACAATTATTCCAGATCACATGGGTATAAATCTTATAGTTGAGCTTGTACTCACTGCAGATTACTACGATGAACCTATTATATAACCCATTGATGAAGTAAATCAAAATCACACTCAAAACGGTGAGCCATTGGGAAGATCTGAAAGAGAGAGGAGGCATGTAAATCAAGACGATTACATCGTATATCTTCTGGAGCACGAGTTGGACATAAGGGTGGAAAAGGATATTGAATCATTTACATAAGTCAAACTGAGTGCTAAACCTTCTCATTGGATTGATGTCATAAAGGATGAATTGAAATCCATGAAGGATAAAAAATATGAGATCTTATTAAGTTACCCTAAGGAATAAAGTAGATAGGTTGTAAATAGGTATTTAAAACCAAACGAGACTCCAAAGGTAATGTCGAAGGATATAAATTCAGATTTGTTGCTAATGATTTTAACCAAGGTGAAGGTATTGATTTTAAGGAGACTTTCTCACCAGTATCAAAGAAAGAATCATTCGAGATTATAATGAATCTTGTGGCTCATATGGATTTGGAGTTACATTGGATGGATGTAAAGACTACGTTTCTCAATGGAGATCTAAATAAGAACGTATATATGTTGAAATCTGAAGGTTTTGCAGCTAATGACTTAGAACATATGGTTTGTAAACTAAAAAAAACCCATCTATGCGTTGAAACATGCATCACAACAATGGTACTTGAAATTTCATGAAGTAATTTCCTCATATTGTTTTGTAGAAAACACTATAAATGAATGTATCTACATTAAAATTAGTGGGAGTAAGTTTGTCATATTAGTTTTGTATGTTGATGACATTTTATTGGCTAGCAGTGACGCAGGAATGTTGAGCAATACTAAGAAATTTCTATATTAAAGGTTTGAGATAAATGATCTTAGTGATGTGTCTTATGTGATTGGCATAGAAACACTCTATGACAGATCATAAGGATTGCTTAGCCTATCACAAAGGGCTTATATTGATAGGGTACTTGAAAGGTATGACATACAAAACTATGCTTTGATACCAACTTCTGTCATGCCCCAAACTCAGAAACCGGGCTCACAAAATTTTCGATCACCGAATCCGGTGCCGATAGCCTCCATAGAACCCCATTCTCGGCTCCCAGCACCCATTTACCAGGTTCCGATCCTGGGATCTTACAAGGAGGATTTTCAGCATCAATTTGATTCTTAATGAGAATAACTATAAGCATAACCCACGAACAATAACCACAAGAACACCATCACAAAATCCTCTATGATAAAAAACTTTAAGGTACAATGCGTATAAAGGAAAATACAAGACAATAAAGCTAAAAATCTGGAAGCTCTGCAGCACGCTCCTGCTCCTGAACTGCTACTGCTTAGTGTCACCTGCATGCAACAGTCGTGGATAAGCTTATAGAAAGCTTAGAGGGTGGTGAAAGTGTGTGCATATGGTAGAAATGCAAGTTTGTAATATCAGAGTAATGCGGAAACACTGGTAAGTCCATGAATGTCATCAACTGTACCAAGGCTATGCGATGCAAGGCATGAGTGCTATCTGCCATATCAAGACCATGTGATGTAAGGAGTGAATGATGTTGGCCATACCAAGGCCATGCGATGCAAGATGTAACTCAAGCACACCAGTCCTCACCGAATCCATATGTCAATGCAGCTCATCGCCAAAACATCAAATAATAGTATAGTTCTCACTTTGGATAATCACCGAGGTCTAGTACACTCTACGCTAGCTTGCCGCCCCTATCCGAGTGCACAAATGGATGAGTAAAAGAGACCTCACTATCCGCCTACCAATATTAGGCCCGACTCGTCGATAGCAGACCTATTCCTCAAGCTAGTCAAACTCAACCTAGAAATTGCCCCTTTACTCAGGCGGGTAAGGTCACACCCTTTTCTAACCAACCACGACACAGTGGGAGATGCGGCCTATTGGTATACGACCCTCATGCGCTATGTATTCACTCGGTCTCGATGTTGGAGTCATCCTCTGGTACCATCGGGTTTAAGGATTTTCACCCAGGGACATCTATGGTGCCTCGATGCTAGAAACAGTATTTTCGGTATCCAATCCGGCCATCCATGATGTGCCTGTGGAGGCTACAACCTTGATGTCACTAGGGCATACAGTAATCACAATCACACAAATGCAAAGTGCATGTATCACACAACCCAATCATGCATCAATCCTGTGCATATCGTGCGCTCATGTGGGATAACTCCGCCCATCAGGGAGTCCCATAAACCACCTGCACTATGGCATATGAAATGACTAATCACATCTCATAACAAACATACAGATGATGCGTATGGGCATGTATCATGATGCTATGCTGTCACAATCTCATAATCGGCAACGGTAGCCGGTATCGGCAGTCGGCACCGATAATTGGCATCGATAATCAACCTTGACACAAAGTAGGGTCCATAGATAGACGACCGATAATGGATCAACTGAAATCAATGGGGCCCAAGCATTTGGGTTAACCCACTAGAGAATGATGAAAATGGGCCTAACAAGGTCTTGTGGGAAGGTCACAATGTGGACGTTCAACCATCATTGCCCATCAATGTGGTCATTTAACCAACATTGCTCCCAAGGAATGACGCTCATATGGTTAATCGTATAATGGGTCCATGGTCTCATACAATGGTCTAATACACATCATCATGAGCCTCGCTTACGGGGCATATACGCATCACATTGGGCCTCACTCATGGGCCAGTATATATATATATATATATCATATCGAGCCGTATCAAATGGGCCGAATCAATGGGTCGAATCGATGGGCGAATCAAATGGGCCGAGTCAAATGGGCCGAATCAATGGGTCGAATCAATGGGCCAAATCAAATGAGCTGGTACAAATGGGCTGAATCAATTGGGCCGAATCAAATGGGCCGGTACAAATGGGCCGAAACTAACCACACCATTCATCCATTTAAAGAGATATTTTAAAGCATTTTCCAAATAAATGAATCATGTCAAAAGACCATCTGGACCATACCAAAAACCACAATGGTGATAAGGATTTCCACTGTTAAAAATTTAGAAGGGGGCCACCATAACGTTTATTTTCCATCCAGACTGTTCATAAGGTCACAAGGACCAGAACAGGGAGGGAAAAATAAATATTATATTGATTCAAAACTTCTGTAACCCAAAGGGGTTTCAATGGTAGACGTTTAACAGCACTGTTTTCTACAGTGTGGTCCACTTGATAACTGGATCTGTCTTATTTTCAGTCTCAAGCTTTGAGATAAACTAGCTAAATGGATGGACGGCTGGATGCAGCCCATCCATCAGTGGTGGCCCCTGATGCCATCGTCCAGATGGACGGATGGATAAAACGTATACATCTATGGTGGGTCCCACCCGTCCAACGTACTAGATGGTGTGGTAAAACCCACGCATCATGGTGGCCCCACGTCCACACATAGATGAACAGTAGGGATACAACACAACATCATGGTGGGGCTGTGCTGCACCCAGCACGTCACCAAGCTGGGCCCCACGTCCACACACAGATGGACGGTCGGGATACAACATATGCATCATGGTGGCTGCACAAAGCTCCTGCCCATCCTAGCAAGATGGGTGGATGGTTTGGATATTAGGCCAGCTACACCATCCAGCAACTGGACGGTGTAGATAATACCATACGTCATGGTGTGGTCCACGTAGTGGCCCACCTATGGCATATATAATATAATATAATATAATATATATATATATATATATATCATATCATATAATATAATATAATATATTATATTATAATATAACATGACTTATATATATAAAAAAACAAAAGCCACCGTCTAGAGAGTCTGATGATCTGGACAGTGTAGATCTGAGGCATATATCGTGCTGTGTCCATACGTCTGGCCCACCTCTCATACATATATGCTAATATATATTATATTAATATATATTACACTATTTTTTAAAAAAAACAACATAGTCCAGCATCCTGGATGGACTGCATGGATGAAATACAAGTCATGGTGGTCCCATGATCTGAACGGTGTGCGTTCCACACATCCCATCGAGGTAGATCTCACCGTCCAACATTCTGGACGGTGCAGATACAACAGATATATCAGGGTGGCCCCACAAAACTTACTAACGTCCATAGCAGCACCTTGCTGCGTGGGATACTCCATCCCATTTGCTTCCATCCCACCATCCACAAATGGACGGTGAGGATAAAATACATATATCCAGGTGGGTCCACGTCAGTGTGGCCCACCAGAGTTTTGGATCTGTTGATTTTTATATAGATTCCCTTCATCCAATGTCCTAGATGAACAATGTGGATGGAACACGAATCAGGGCGCCACCGTCAAAACATCTAGACAGTTGGATGACATGGATGGAAAGCATACATCAGGTGGGCCCATGGCTTATATGGCATGGATCAAGTGGGCCACACCTATCATTAGAGAGAGAGAGAGATCGTGATGAAGAGGAGGGACCCCGCCACTATGGGCCCTCCATTTCTTACATTGTATACTTCAAACAGGTCCCACTACATGTGGTCCCAAAAAATAAAATTTAATGGTGGATCACCCACTTATTGCACTCCTCCTTTAGCTCCTTGGACTCGTATGCTTCGTGCCTTCAATTTTAATGGAGGTTGATGAAAGATGAATGGTTGAGTGAGAGATGAGAGGGTGGGAAAGTGGGCCACACTTGTTGTTTTGAGAGAGCTTGGGGAGTTGGATGTTGGAGGCTCTCTTGGGAGTTTGGGAGGTTGTTTAGAGAATGAGAGAGAGAGAGACAGGTGATGGATTGATAAGAGATAGAGTAATGGGTAATGGGTGTTGTAAGAAAGGGATAGGTGGAGAGAGAGAGAGAGAGTTGACTTTGGGAATGGAAGGGAGATGAGTTGCATGTACTTGACTTGTACTTGTGGTATGGTGTATACTTGATTGATTGATTGATGGGATAGGTCGTAGAGATTCTCTCGGAATTCGCACGCGCGATGTTTCTTCATAATGAACACGGGCCCACATCTTCTGGCCTAGGTATCGGGTCGGTGCACGAGTTGCGACGTTGGAACTACGGCGACGGTGCGGTCGCAGAGGGTACAAGTTTCGAGTTGAGTCAACTCTGATATGCAGGACTGGACTTAGGATCGCACACAAGCGTCGGATATAGGTCAAGGGTTGCTAGAATTCGACAGGGAGGACCACGTAAGCTTACGAAATGGTACAGACTATGATACGGGCCTTACACAATCGCTCATTGTAAAGGGTGATAAATTCAGCTAATTTCAGTATCCTAAGAATGATTTGAAAGAACTGAATGAATGATTTTCCTTATGCGTTAGTAGTATGGAGCATCATATATGCTCAAGTCTGCACATAATCGGATATTACCTTTGCAGTTAGAATGTTGGATAAGTATTTATTTAATTAAGGAATGCATCGTTGGATAGTTGCAAAGAAGGTGTTGCGTTACCTACAAAGAACATAAGACTTCGAACTCACATATAAAAGGTTTGATCATTTAGAATTGGTTGGATACTCAGACACAGATTATGTTGGTTGCGTCGATACAAAGAAGTCCTACTTAGGCTACATCTTCATAATGGTTAGTGGGTCTGTGTCTTGGAAAAGCATGAAACAGTCAACCACATCCTCATCCACCATGGAAGCTGAGTTCATTGATTGTCATGAAGCATCAAATCAGGCATTGTGGTTATAACCTTTCTTCTCAGGTTTGTAGGTATTGTAGCATATCCTGAAACCATTGAGACTCTTTTGCGATAATTTAGCTGTGATTTTCTTCTCTAGTAACAACAAGCATTCATCAAGGTTGAAGCATATTGACATCAAGTATCTTGTTGTAAAGGAAAGCGTTTAGAATCATCTAATGTATGCGGAGTTCATCGGCACTAAGCAAATAATTGTGGATCCGCTCACTAAAGGGCTACTTATCACACTATTTCAAGATCATGTAACATTTATGGGAGTCATTAATCTCATAAATATATTTAATTAGTGGGAGTTGTGCACATTTGATTTTCATAGACATTAAAGCGATCTCATTGATAAATTTTTGATAATTTTGATATAAAGTTAATTTATGCTTCTCTCTATATATGCACAATTTGTTTTAAGCAGAACTAAAGTCGTGTCTTATTGGAGACATTTGAAAGCTCCACGACCTCTTAAGGATCGACATATATCATCACACTATGTGTGTAATCCTTATACCATACTTACTCGTTCTTGATCTATGTCATTAAGACTGGTAGTATTTGTGATTGCACTTAATCTTACTTTCCCAGGATTAAATGTTGTGATGGCTATCTCAATCCGATACTAGCAGTCTTGATGGACCAGATTGTAATAACGTTTCCTGTATTATCCAACAATTATATTGGTTAACCATTTGGATATATTTTTAAAATTAAAACATATTTTCAAAATATTTTTAAAGATTAAATCATTGACATTGATTAATGTGGCCCAAGTGGGAGAATGTAAGAATTCTATAAGGTGGGACTTATTGATGAACAGTTTGGATTGCCCTAAGGGTTAGATAGTATGATTGGGAGTACCAGTGGACCCCACTCAATTGTAATTCATCTAAAATCATGTAAGGGGTGGTGTGCTACAATGTGTCACACACATAATGATCTAATGCGACTAAGATTACCAAATTCATATAGAGCCTTAGGTAGAGGAGTTTCAATGGGTTTCAAATTCCTCAACCTTCTAAACTATATAAACAGGGCAGGGTCCCCATGCCTACATACGACATAAGCTATTTCCCACATGGTGCTTCTCTAAGGGTGTAAGGTGAGGAAGGTTCCAGCCATCTCCTACGGCTATGGCTTCTCAATCAGGCATGCCTTTTAAAGAGTTTATTTAATCTCCATATTTAATGCATAGCATGGTCTTTTGCAATCCCGATTATAGCTTGCATTATGGCCTCGTGCTCATCTAGTTTATAAGGGTATATCTTTGTTAATGGCTAGACAAACTTCAAACAATTACTCATATGGTTTAGTTCTCTTTTTGTTTATGAGGATTGAGAATATCCATTATGGACGATTGGATAGTATAGGGTCTGAATTTCTAAGACATGTTAGCTACTTTTGGTTACGTGTTACACTAAAGTGACATTATGAAAAGGCGAGCTTAAAAAGTCCTAGAGAGGGGGGGGGGGGGGGGGGGGGGGGGGTTAATAGGACTATGCTAAATAAAAATTAAAGTGCTAAAATAATAAATAATCAGAAATCTCAATCGCACTAGTATTGAAAATTTGATTCAAAATAGTTCGTGGGACAACCTACACCCAAAACAAAGTTTAGGTAGGACAACCTTATTTCACGAACATTTGTAAGAATCAAGATCTCAAACCAAGCAATAGAAAATAAACCTATCTATTACAAACATTCACCACTTTTGCATAAAAGAAATTACAAACATTCTCCACAAATGTAAAAAGTAAATATTTACTACAACACTAAGAATTATAGTGGTTTGGTCTGTATTGTTAAGGGTCAAATATTGCATATTATCCCCCATTTATATCTTGGTTTTATGAATATGATGTTGATTAATGTCCTATTTTACTCATGTTTGTGTTTTAAGGTGAATTTGAGAGCTCGGATTGGAAAAGGTGTTAAAAGCATGGATTTAACGCTCAAAGATCACCAAGGCAAAGAATGGATCTTAGGAGACAAAGATTGAAGATTTCAAGGTCCCAAGATTCAAGAAAACTAAGTGGAGAAGGAACGAAGTCAAAAGAATAAGTGCAGAATTCACATTAACTGTGTCATCGATCACCGTTCGATGACATCGAATAAGGGTCCATGACATCGAATTTATGAAAGAAAATCGAGTTGGTTGCTGGACAAATTGAAGACATTTTTCGATGACTCGAGGACTTGTTCGATGACTCGAAGCCTTGCTCGATGACATCGAAGCCAGTTCGATGACATCGAATTTTCTATGGATTTTCGACAAAACTCGTTGGACTGTTTTGGACGTATTATCGATTCCTCGAACAATGCTTGATGATATCGAAGACACCTTCGATGACATTGACGGTAGGTCCTATGACATAGAAGATTACGCAGTTAGGTTGAAGTTACGTGGCGCGGAAAAAATGCGTATAAAAGTCACCTTCAATGACATCGAAGGCAGTTTGATGTCATTGAACCATATATGCAGAGTCGTGCAAAATTAAGCGGAGTGCGTAAATTTGAGGCAGTTTTTAGATTTTTTTCAAGTCAATGCGAAAGGAAGTGTTGCTCAACTATAAATAGGAGTCCCCAGGGCATCTATCTAGGGTTTAGAGGAGCGAAGCACAAGGGCGTAGAGCTGTCGCCAAGCATTTTTCTTCTTTCTTCCTTAGTTTTTCATGCTTTCTTTTAGGGGTTTAGCCAACCATAGAAATAATGTATAACAATTGTTCTCAAATATCCACACTTACTCCACTCTCAATAATCATTATCTACATGATATTGGCTTTCACTATAAACAAGGTTTTCCCAGGGTTACCTTAAAACCTAATACAGTTGTTATTTTAAAGGACTATTACAAATGAAAAAAAAACCCATCTCTGAAAATTTTCTGGCTATCTTAGATAACTAATAAATGAGATTTTTTGGCTATCTTAATAAAACTAAAATACGAAAGACAATATACTTATCTTCACGTTTGAAGATGTATCAGTTGATGTAGCCGTAGAATCGCTTCTCTTGTCGTAGATTGTTCAATGTTCAGTCACATAGACAAGGGTTCAAGGTTCTGAATTGATTTTAAATAAATTTAAACCAAAGGCTATTTGCTTGAATTCCTTAAGATGTCAAAGAAGAGTATCTATACTCTTTTATAAAATAAAATTCAAGGATTAAGAGATATAGGAATTAAAACAAATAAGCTATTTAAAAATTTATAAATACCGTGCAATAGCTTGAGTATAATAGGGGCTTCTATCTCTCTTGATGATGGATTTTATGTACTTGAATTGTATTTTCAGATTGAGAGAATGCCTCTATTTATGGGCAGAAAAGTTGTTGCTTTAAATTGTTTAAGAATTGGATTCCATTCTAACAAATTTTCAAATTTGAGCGCGATCGGATAAAACAGAACTTTGACTGGTCGAGGCCCTTGTTCGACTGGTCGAGCATGGGCTTCGACTGGTCGAAGATACCTTAGACTGGTCGAGCCACAGCTTAGACTAGTCGAACCTTAGCCAAGACTAGTCGAACTTTAACCTAACATAAGAAACCCATTCAAGTTTATGTTTTTAAAGAACTTAAGCCTATGGTCTTTCTAGGGTCTGTTATACCTGAAAAGATTGAACTTTAAGGCAGATGGGATGCTTGAACTTTATGAAAGTTGTTCTTTTACTTGATTCTTCAATAGAGCTTGTAGTTGAAGATGGAACTTGATCTTCTACTAGATCTTTAATAGAACTTAAACTCAATCGTCTTGAACTTATTGAACTTTCCATCTCGATCTACTACTTGACTTGAACTTTCCATCTTGATCCACATTAGACGGACCACTTCATAAGTTGTTTTGTCTAAACAAAATTTGACAAACAAAGGCATGCTTTATACAATATAGCACTTACAAATTACTAGGGATACTCATTGGGTCTTAGATTAAAGAACATGGTGCAACTGTCATGCATTGAGGACCTATGTGGTAGTGTTTGTCTGTACATAGGTATGTTCCACCTAAACTAGTTCACCATTTGTATAAATAATGTAAGATAGGCTACAAATAATTTATTTGGTGATTGAATAATCTAGACTCGTAAGTTAACTCAAGGTCAAGTAAACTAGACCATTGATATGTTGAGTCTCGTCGTGGGAGGTTCATGCCCTAGAAATACACGTGATTGGAAGAACTTATCTAACGAACGCTCCATCCTCACTAGGATGAGTGGTCTAGATTACTGAGCCATGGGTCATACTCGTCAGAGTTGCAAACATGGCTTTGTAACAAAATACTAAAATTTTTAAGAAACCTGACAAGATTGGTCCATTTGCACTAATGACTGAGTGGATCTATTCGGTGTAAATCCACGTGAACTGAGTCCATTTGAACTCACCATGAGTACGGTTTTCTGGCATTCACTTCTCACTCTATGTCAATATATCCAACAAGTGTGGGATCTAAGCCCCTCATCAGTTGAACTCCACCGTTTAGATGGATGGCCTAAAAATTTAGGCCAATGTGATTGTCATGTCAGTAAAAGAATGTCGATAATTGGCCTGTTTTTATCAGTTGTCGCATTTTTTAGTACGGTGTCGTTCAATTGATGAATAAATCGCTCTAACTTTTAGAGAAAATATCTAAATAGTAAGGTCAGCCGGGTTAGCGACTTTGATCGCATGCACGTGTCCCATGTTGCCATATGAGAGACACAAGTGCACTCAACATTCCTCCTCATGACACCACTGTTAATTTTTATTACAGATTTGCAGTTCTATCATTGGAGGCAAGGTACAAATTGTTCATCCCTATGGTCGTCATTCCTCATGAGAACCCATCAGAGTATGTTTTTAAGATTTGCAGAAATGTACGACAAAATTTCTTAATAATATAGTTGCAGCATATCAAATAATGCCATGTCATTATTTAAACCGTAGATGGAAAAGTGGTCATGAAGAAGCAATTACAACACAAATAGTAGAAGGAGAAACAAAGGAGGTCAAGTAGTGTTGAGTGGTTATAACAGCCATTCTATTTTGTCTCATACCAACTCAATCAAAACCAAACATTGTCTTTCAATTATCCTTTCAATAACTAGTCAATTCCATTTTGTAGTGTAATCACTAATTTCTACCTTTTCTACCAAGTAAATAACTTAGTGTAGTTCTTTACTTTCATCTTGCTATTTGCATTTTGTATTGTAATCCACAGTGTTAATCAAGTAGTTGATAATCTTAGTTGTAATTTGAGTCTACGCTTGTACGCTGGGTTCAATTCTGCATCAAAAAAGGTGTTTTGCAACTGTTCTTCACAGCCAATTGTAAGAATCCATTTCTCAATTTATTTTATCTGTAATGAAAGTTCTTTCATATGGAAGGCAAAGGTGTAACCCATCATTAAAAGATGAACCCTACCCTCTTAATATCACCTGATCTTATTTACACATTTAGCAAGTGGCCGAATAGCTGACCGATCTGATTAGATATTGGTCATACACTACGTGACTGTCTATCTTAGCGCTTAGGGTCATAATTGTTCAGTTTGAATTGAGTCATAAATTTAATTCTGGCATGCCCGCATTCTATCTACCGAAAACTAAGTAACAACAGTGTTTTACACGCCTGGTGGGACTCTGTCTCTAATTTATCAGCGTCATACTGCTAATCAGAATTATGAATAGAAAAAGTACTCAAATCGTTGGGATTGAGCCTTCCACACCAACTGCACCACTGTTCACAACCCCAAGTGTAGGGTTGCAATGTAGTAATAATCTCGGTGAGACCGAGGTTAAGTCCACAGGGACTAATCTCATGTGTATTTTGAATTTAACTAGAACTAGAACTAGATGAAGATGTGAATCTAAATATAAATTAATTGAAAGAGTAATTGTGATTAAAGTGATTAAAAACTAACAAATTAAAATGTGGTAACAAGGGTTTCCAAGAATCCACTTGTAGAGATCAGGGAGCCCTCTTATTTGATTCAAGTCACACGATTAGAATTAGAGTCCTATCCTATCCAACTGGAAAATATATAATTAAGATCAATCTGAACTTTCCTTGACCTAGTTCTCAATGGAGGAGAATTGTGATAATTGGAAGAGATTCCATCACCAAACCATGCCCATAAGACGATGACTAATAACAAGATTTACCAATCCCACAATCTATCAAAATCAGGAAAAGAAGATACTCAAAGCTATTACATATCTATTGTAATTTGAGTCACAACAAACCATTAAGAACTGAAAGTATTCCTTTAAAATTAAACTAGAATCAAAGAAGGTTCAACATAAACATGAATCAAAGTAAAAGGAACATCCCATCAAGCTACAAGCTTTACCTCTTAGCCCTAGCTAAGAGGTTTAGCTAACCATAGACATGATTGAACTAAAATCTCTTAAGAAAAGCATAAAAACAATTAAGGAAAAGGAAGAAAAACTCTTGGCGACGACTTCTCCACCCTTTTGCTTCACTCCTTAAACCGTAAAAGATGCCTAGGAACATCCTAGGGACTCCTATTTATAGTTCTGCAACTCCAACTTTCGTACCAAGTTGGAAAAATCTGAAAACCGCCTCAAATTTACGCAGTCCGCGCAACATCTGCGTAACCCTTGACTAGTCGAAGGAGGGCTTAGACTAGTCGAAGCAGACTGATTTTTAGGGTTCCTCTTCTTTACTTCAAATCTTTAATTCTCTTCATTCCTCACTTGGTTTTCTTGGATCTTTGGCATGTGAATTCTTTATTTTTGGTCTTCTAAGATCTAACCTTTGCTTTGGTAATTCTTGAGTGTTAAATCTATGCTTTTAGCATCCTTTTCAATCTAAGCTCTTAAATTCACCTTACAACACAAACATGAGTAAAATAAGACATTAAGCAATATCAAGTTCATAAAACTAAGATATAAATGGGGTCCGATATGCAATATTTGACCCTCAAAACAATTCCCAACTAGCATTTTGCTGGTCCCGAGCAAAATATGCGAAAAGTAAATCTTAATGCTTAATGTCAAAAATCTTTTTCAGAAAAAAATCTTTTGTGCACTCAAGGATGAATGGGTAGAATTAAGATACGAAAGTGAGATTTTGAAAACCTAGAACCCAATTACATAAGCAACCAATAAAAAAAAGTTCTTTTTTCAATAAATCGAAGCATAATTTGTATATCAAGTTTTTTAATGTGCTCAGTGAAAGTCAATTTACATCCCATACGGAATACTATCAATTTATCATGTTAGCTATGCCCATCACTTCAAGATCAGTTTGAAACTCAAGTATTGATTCCGAACTTATCCCTTTTTCCTTCTTTTTCTAGTTTTTGATTTTATATAGACCGTTAGTTTTTATTCATTCTTTTTATTTTTGCATTCTTTTCTAGATTTTTCATTCTTTTCATGACCTCTCTATTGATCTCCTATTTTCTAACTAGTTCTTTTCTCTTTTCAGGTGGATAAAATTCTCCAGACCTGATTCTCGCCATCTATCAATGATTCACATACTAATAATCAGAACTTCTAGTATATCTTATAGAAGACAAATTGAATGTGTTTTGTGATTTAACTTGATATTCAAACTTCTTCTTAATCAATTAAGCGCAAGTACTTAGGTGATAAATTACTTAGATGACTAGACTTCAATAATTTAAAATTCAATCTCTATCTTATCATACTTAAAGCATTCTTAAGTACACAATTCATCGCTTCCCAAACAGATTTCAACTTGAAACATTGAAATTTTTTTTAAATTTTGCTCAAAACTAGAAAAACCTGAGAAAACACTGATTAGATTACCTAATCTCCTATTCCCAACTGAAAAATCTACATTATCCTCAATGTAAAAGAAATAAGCATGTAATGCAAAAGAGACAATGAAAAGAAAAAAGAAAGTGTTCGAAAGATAATACCTGAAGAAGAAAATTTAAGGCTTTTCCAATAATCTCAGTGTGAAGATGGGTTAACATAAAAGACTCAAACAGACGATAAGTAAAATATCCTAAAACAACGGAAAGTAAACTATCCTAAACAGCTGAAAGCAGTAAACCTAACTACACCTCCGTCAGACTAGGAGGTCAATCCTGGTAAACAGGATCAATCAGAGGTATGGACATGTCCTCTGAATTAAATTTCTCAACAAATGGCTTCAACCAATGTTCATTTACTTTAAAAGCATTGCTATTGTTTGGATTCTTTATCTCAATGGTCGTATGAGGATAGACATTAGTAACAGTGAAAGGACTGGTCCAACGAGATTGAAGTTTACCTGAAAAAAGATGTAATTGAGAATTGTACAAAAGGTCTTTTTGATCAACTGAGAATGATTTTTGAAGGATGTTCTTGTCATGGAACACCTTCATCTTGTCCTTGTAAATTCTCGAGTTCTCGTATGTGTTATTCCGGATCTCCTCGAGTTCATTCAATTGTATTTTGCGCAGTGAGCCAGCGTTGTCTAAATTGAAGTTCAGATTTTTAATCACCCAATAGGCCCTATGTTGTAAATCCATAGGTAAGTGGCAAGCCTTCCCATATACAAGTCTAAAGGGAGACATTCCAATAGAGGTTTTAAATGTAGTACGGTAAGCCCATAAAGCATCACTCAATCGGATTGACTAATCCTTTCGTTGAGGGTTAACCATTTTCTCCAAAATGTGTTTGATCTCCTTATTAGAATCTCAGCTTGCTCACTTATCTGTGGGTGGTATGGAGTGCTCACCTTATGAGGGATGCCATATTTCTTTATTAAGTTTGCAAATGGCATATTACAGATATGTGAACCTCCATCACTAATGATTGCCTGAGGCGTTCCGAACTGGAAAATGATGTTCTCTTTTAAAAATTTAATGATCGTCTAATGGCCATTATTTCAGCATGGGATCGCTTCGACCCACTTAGTGACATAGTATACTGCCAGCAAAATGTACAAATTTCCAAAGGATTGAGGAAATGGTCCTATGAAATCGATGCCCCAAATGCTTCAATGATCAGAATGGGCTTCAGAGGCATCATATTTCGATGGGACAATGCTCCTAACTTTTGACAATGCTCACAAGTTTTGCAAAACTCATGAGTGTCCTTGACCATAGTGGGCAAAAAAACTGCACTCCAGAATTTTGGCCGTGGTCTTTTTAGTAGAAAAGTGACCACCATAAGCTTGAGTGTGACAAAAGGAGATGATAATTTCATGTTTATTGTCTGGCACACATCTCCTTAGAATTGATCTGGGCAATATTTAAATAAATACGGATCATCCAAGAAGAATTTATGTACCTTGGCAAAAAATTTCTTCTTATCTTGCGCAGTCCAATGTGTCGGCGTGAAACCTGTGGCAAGATAATTAGCAACATCAACTAACCAAGGTGAGTCAGAGACTTTAAATAATTATTTGTCAGGGAATATGTCATTTATAAGTGCCGTCTCAAGGGAATCAGGGAGGTCATCTCTTAAAAGATGGTCAGTCACTACGTTTTCTACTCCATTTTTATCTTTTATTTCCAAATCAAATTCCTGTAATAGGAGGATTCATCTTATCAAGTGGGGCTTAACATCATTCTTAGAGAGAAGGTACTTGAGCACTGCATGATCGGTGTAGATGATGATCTTAGATCTGATCAAGTAAGATCTAAATTTGTCCAAAGCGAATGCCATGGCCAAGAGTTCCTTTTCCGTAGTAGCGTCATTCACTTGGGCCGGATTTAGAGTCTTACTTGTGTAATGAATAACGTAAGACTTTTTTTCTTTTATCTGGCCTAACACAACCTCGATAGCATAGTCAGATGTATCACACATAAGTTCAAAAGGAATGCTCCAATCGGGTGGCTGCATGATAGGCGTAGTAGTCAACATGCCCTTGAACATAGAAAAAGCTTCCTGGAATTACTTAGTCCATTCGTATAGCACATCCTTTTGAAGTAGATTGCATAAAGGACGAGTGAGGTGACTAAAGTCCTTTATGAATCTCCTGTAAAAATTAACGTGTCTTAAGAAGGATCGCATGTCTCGTATGTTCTTGGGTGGAGGTAAGTTAGAGATAAGTTCAATCTTAGCCTTATCTACCTTAATTCCCTTGGTCGAGATGATGTGTCCAAGGACAATTCCCTTAAGAACCATGTAGTGACATTTCTCCCAATTCAGTACCAAATTCTTTTCCTCACATCGCTTCAGCACACATTTAAGATTCTCTAAACAATCGCTGAAGGATGGACCAAAGACAGAGAAGTTATCTATGAAGGCCTCAAAATATTGCCCCACCATGTCAGAAAAAATACTCATCATACATCGTTGAAAAGTGGTGGGGGCATTACATAGTCTGAATGACATCCTTGGGTAAACAAATGTGTCAAAGGGACATGGGAATGTGGTCTTTTCCTAATCTTCATAGGCTATCTCTATCTGGTTGTAGCCCGAATACCTATCAAGGAAACAATAGTACGTGTGACTAGCTAGCTTTTTCAAGATTTGATCAATAAAGGGCAAAGGGAAGTGGTCCTTCATCATGATGGTATTTAACTTCTTGTAGTCAATGTACATTCTCCAACCAATAGTAACTCTAGTTGGCGTGAGTTCATTGTTGGCATTGGCTATGACAGTGATTTCAGACTTCTTAGGAACCACTTGAGTTAGACTCACCCATTGACTATCGGATATCGGGTATATGAAACCCACATCCAATAGCTTAAGAACCTTGGCTTTAACCACTTCCTCCATGTTTGGATTTAATCTATGTTGTGGTTGCTGGGAGGTCTTCGCATTATCCTCTAGATTAATGCGGTGAGTACAAATCGAAGGGTCAATTCCCTTGAGGTCCGCAATCGATCATCCAAGGGTTCCCTTACGCTCAATAAGAGTAGATATGAGCATACTCTCTTGTTCCTGCTCAAGGTGGGAAGAAATCACCACCGGTTATGTCTTATCTTGACCTAAATAGACATATTTCAAATAAGAGGGCAAAGGTTTTAGGTCAAGCTTTGGTGCCTTGATGTTAGACGGTAGAGGCATTAATCAGTTTAGGGCAATTCTTTAAATTTTGGCCTCCACCAGTTAACTTCAAGTACCGGCACAGTATCTAGCATGGTCCCCATCTCCTTAATTATATCATCATCAAAATTGTCAAAGTGGGCCAGGCACGTCTCTAGAGGGTCAGAGGATAAGGTTATCAGAGTTCTATCCTCCACGAAAGAATCAATCGAGTTAACATTGTGGGCATTATCATCATCCTCTAATTGTTTGCCCGTATTGAAAAGGATATTCAACTCTAATGTCATATTTCTAAAAGATAAACTCATGACTCCATTCCTGCAATTAATGATTGCATTTGATGTGGTAAGGAATGGGCGACCAAGAATGAATGGAATTTGAGTGCTCATGTGCTTGATGGGTTGAGTATCGAGGATGATAAAATCTACCGGATAGTAGAATTTGTCAACCTAGACCAACACATCCTCAATTATCCCTCTTAGTACACGAACTGAGTGATCAGCCAATTGTAATGTGGTTCGGGTGGGTTTCAATTCACCCAACCCTAGCTGTTTGTAGACCGAGTAAGGATTCAAATTTACACTCGCTCCTAAATTAAGAAGTGCTTGCTCAATGCGGTAATTCCCAATTACACAAGCATTGGTTGGGCTACTGGGATATTTGTATTTTTGTGGCACATCTTGCTTTAGGATGACACTCACTTTTTCAAATAAAAAGATTTTCTTATGAATATTTTGCCGTCTTTTGGTCGTACATAAGTCTTTCAGAAATTTGACATATGAAGGTATTTGTTTAACTGCATCCAATAAAGGAATATTGACCTTTACTTATTTGAACACCTCTGGAATGTCTTGAGAGTTAGAGAGAGATTTTGACACAATCAACCATTAGGGGAATGGTGCAATCAGCTTGCTTTGGAGTTCCGGTTCTAGCTCTTGTGGAGTGTTGCTAGGTCTATCAGTTTCATCTACTTCCGGGTCCTTAGACTTTTTAGCCCTCACCGGAATCAATTTGTCAATTATCTTCCCACTCCTAAGAGTGGTGATAGACTTAGCTTGCTCCAATTGATTTGAAGAGCTTGGATCACTTGTTTCGTATTGCGGTTTAGGATTGGGGAAAGGTTGGGATGGAAGAATCCCTTTTTTTCCCAATTGAATTTTTTGTCTCATGCCCTTGTATGGCCTTTGAAATGTCTTGAAGGGTTTGTAATATACTCTGAGTGATAAGCCCTTGGTTTTGAATATGTTCCTAACCGGATCCTCTTGAGGTTTCCCTTGATTCAAGAATTGGTTAGGGATTCCTTGAGGAGTAGCAGTTCATCCATTCCTCCAACTAAAGTTTAGATGATTTCTCCAACTAGGATTGTATGTGTTAGAGATGGGTCCATTGAAAGGTCTTTGGTAGTTGTTTATGACATTCGATTGCTTATTTAGTGCATCTTGAAAAGTAGGTATCGTTGGGCAATTTTTAGTTGTATGTATGTTGCAAGCACAGATACTGTAAACAACTTCCTTAGACTTATCCTTTTTAAGTTCCATGGCCTTGACCTTCCTTGCAAGGCTGGCCACTTTAGCATTTATATCATCATCTTCTTTCAACAAGTATATCCCACCTCTTTCCCTTGCTTGAGAAGGCTTAGATGTGGTACTAGGTTTTGGGGTGATGTCCCATGATTATGTGGTTCAGCGAGTTTGTCAAAGTAATCCTACACCTCATCAACATTCATGTTCATGAATTCCTCATTACACATCATTTCGATGAATTGGTGCACGGAAGATGTCAGTCCATCGTGGAAGAAAGTAGTCATGCACCACATTTCAAAACCGTGTTGTGGGCATGAACTGACGAGATCCTTGAACCGCTCCTAACATTGGAAGAATGTTTCATCTTCCTTTTGGGTGAAGTTCATGATCAAATTCCTGATGGTGTTCATCTTATGATATGGAAAGAATTTTTTTATGAATTCCTTCATCATGTCATTCCATGTGCCAATAGATCACAGATGTAGTGAGTGCAACCACATCTTAGCTTTCTCTTTCAAGGAGAAAGGAAGGAGTTTCAGCCTGATCATGTCCTCAGACACGTTAGGAAAGTATAAAGTGGCTATAACATCGTCAAACTCTTGCAAATGCAAGTATGGACTTTCAAATTCAAGTCCAAGGAGAAGGAGTTGGATCGCTCCAGACTTGATATCCATGTTTCCTGTGTTTTCTGAAAAAATCACACAAGAAGGGGTGCTCATCCCCGTTGGTTGTAAGTAATCTCGTAGAGTATGAGGCGGGGGTGCATGGTGCATCGCATTCTCATCTCAGACTTTTGTAACTCTAGGTTATAGCTGATTCAATGGTTGATTTATAGGTTGATTTGCAGCCATAACCTTAATTAACTTTGAAGATCTCGAGTGGTGTCTAACCTTGTGATGGATAGATAACCCCTCAACTACTCCTTCAGTCAAAAGACGTCGAGTGCTGTCACGGATCCACTTGGGCATGAAACACTCTATGTTACCAAATTAAAAGGTTCCTCCAAAAGAAGGAAATAAAAATCTACAAATAGAAAGAGATATAATTAGAAAAAAGTTACCAAATTAAAAGATTCTATGTTAGGATCCTCCAAAAGAAAAAGGAAAGTGAATTAGTTCTTAAAAAAAAGAAATAACAAAGCAACTTGATTTCTAAAAATAGAAAAAGGAAAGTTTCCAAAAATAGAAAATAGAAAGTTTCTAAAAAGAGAAAAAGTTAGTTTCTAAAAATAAATTAAGAAATTTTCTATCCTAAAATTAGAAAGTAGATCTAAAAGCAGAAAAGGAAAGTTTCTAAACATAGAAATAGAAAGCAAAGTTAGTTTCTAAAATAACTCAGAAAAAATCTTAACTTAAAAATAGAAAATAGAAAAACCTTAATCTTAAACTAATTCCAAAACTAGTCAATCTCAGAACACGCAACCGTTAGTCCTCGGCAATGGCGCCAAAAACTTGCTAACAACCCCAAGTGTAGGGTCATGATGTAGTAATAATCTCGGTAAGACTGAGGTTGAATACATAGGGACTGATCTTGTACATTTTTGAAATTAAGTAGAAGTAGAACTGGAAGAAGATGTGAAATTAATTCTGAAGTATTTGAGAGAGTAATTGTGAATAGAATAATTAAAACTAAGAATTTAAAGGTGGGAACTAGGGTGTCAAGGATTCACTTGTAGTGATTAGGGAGCCCTCTTGCTTGATTCAAGTAACATAATTAGAATTGGAGTCATAACCTATATAATTAAAAAAAATATCAATAAAACTAAATCTGAACTTCCATTGACCTAATTCTCAGTGAAGGAGAACTATGATAATTAGCAGGGATTCCATCACTAGACCATGCCCAAGAGACAATGGCAAACAACAGGATTTACCAATCCCATAATCTCAACGCAGGAGAATTGTGAAGATTAGGAAGGATTCCATCACCCTACCATGCCCAAGGGACGATGGTGAATAATAGGACTTACTAATTTCACAATCTCAAATCAGGAAAAGAAGATACTCAAATTTATTATAGATCTAATGTAATTTGAGTTACAATAAATCATTAAAAACTGAAAGTATTCCTTAAATATTAAATTAGAATCCATGGAGTTCCACATAAACATGAGGTAATAGAAACATCCCATCATGCTAAAAGCTTCACCTCTCAGCCCTAGCTAAGAGGTTTAGCTAACTATAGACATGATTGGACCAAAGTCTCTTAAGAAAAATATGAAAACAACTAAGGAAGAAGAAAAAAAACTGTTGGCCACAGCTTCTCCACCCTTTTGCGCCACTCCTTAAACCCTAGAAGATGCCTATGAACATGTAGGGAGTCCTATTTATAGTTGTGGAATTCCAACTTCCGCACCTAGTTGGAAAACTCTAGAAACTGCCTCAAATTTACGCATTTTTCTAAAATAGACTTCACTCTGCCCAGTTTTTCAAAATAGACTTCACTCTACGTAATTTCACAAAATGACCTAGAGTTTCAAAATATACTTTTTAGGACAATTTCAGGATTCCTTTTCTTCACTTCAAATCTTTAATTCTCTTCATTCCTCACTTATTTTTCTTGGATCTTTGGCATATGAATTCTTCAATCTTGGTCTCCTATGATCCATCCCTTGCCTTGGTGATTCTTAAGCATCAAATCCAGGCTTTAGAACCCCTTTCAATCTAAGCTCTTAAATTCACCTTGCAATACAAACATAAGTAAAATATAACATTAAGCATTATATGTTCATAAAACTAAGATAATGGGGGATAATATGCAATATTTGACCCTCAACACGATGTAGTAATAATCTCGGTGAGACCGAGGTCGAATCCACAAGGACTAATCTCGTGTGTATTCTAAATTAAACCAGAATTAGAAGTAGATGAAGATGTGAATCTAAATCTGAATTAATTGAAAGAGTAATTGTGATTAAAGTGATTAAAAACTAACAAATTCAAAGGTAACAATTAGGATTTTCAAGGATCCACTTGTAGAGATCAGGGAGCCCTCTTACTTGATTCAAGTCACACGATTGGAATTAGAGTCCTATCCTATCCAATTGAAAAATATACAATTAAGATCAATCTGAACTTTCCTTGACCTGATTCTTAATGGAGGAGAATTGTGATAATTGAAAGAGATTCCATCACCAAACCATGCCCATGAGACGATGGTTAACAACAAGATTTACCAATCCCACAATATCAAAATCAGGAAAAGAAGATACTTAAAACTATTGTAGATCTACTGTAATTTGAGTCACAATAAACCATTAAGAAAAAAAAGTATTCCTTTAAAATCAAAATAGAATCAAATAAGGTTTAACATAAACATAAATTAAAGTAAAAGAAACATCCCATTATGCTACAAGCTTCACCTCTTAGCTCTAGCTAAGAGGTTTAGCCAACCATAGACATTATTAAACTAAAATCTCTTAAGAAAAACATAAAAACAACTAAGAAAAAGGAAGAAAAACTCTTGGCGACGGCTTCTCTACCCTTTTCTTCACTCCTCAAATCCTAGAAGATGCCTAGGAACATCCTAGGGACTCCTATTTATAGTTGTACAACTCCAACTTTCGCATCGAGTTGGAAAAATCTGGAAATTGCCTTAAATTTACGTAGTCTGCACGACATCTGCATAACCCTTGACTAGTCGAGGATAGCCTTCGACTGGTCGAGGGTCACCTTCGATTGGTTGAGGGTCACCTTCGATTGGTTGAGGATTACGTGAAATTAAAAGTTTATTTTGCTGGAGTTCAAGTTGAGGAATCTTCGACCAGTTAAGCAGGAGCCTTAAACTAGTGAAAAGAGGGCTTAAACTAATCGAAGCAGGCAAATTTTGAGGGTTCCTTTTCTTCACTTCAAGTTTTCAATTCTCTTCATTCCTCACTTGTTTTCTTGGATCTTTGGCATGTGAATTCTTCATTTTTGGTCTTCTAAGATCCAACCTTTGCTTTAGTGATTCTTAAGCGTTAAATCTATGCTTTTAGTATCCTTTTCAATCCAAGTTCTTAAATTCACCTTGCAACGTAAATATGAGTAAAATAAGACATTAAGTAGTATCATGTTCATAAAATCAAGATATAAATGGGGTCCAATATGCAATATTTGACCCTCAACGACCACCTCTAGTTGAGGATGTGCTGGTTTAAGCGGCCCTTGAAGTGGTGAATCTAAACAACAATCTAACGCTCGTTATTGGGGATCAGGAAGGAGCATCGACCTCTCAGACTGTTGCCCCAGATGAAATTGCAGTGGCACTTCAAGATGTGTGACTGAGTATTCAACATGTTCAGGAATATGGAAGAGCCAAAGTTGAGTAATTTAGCATTCAAATTGAGAATACTAATAGATATATGGCCAGTTAGACTGAGGCCATGCATCGATTAATGGTTATGATGGATGAACGAACGCCGTTGACAATGTAATATAATGTTAAAGGAAGTTCTATTGGTAATGTGGCTCAGCTACCACCTATGCTGCCTCCACAGAGGAATCCACTACCAGTCCCAGTTCATGAGATGCAAAATACTTTGCCTCACATCAAACATAGATGAATAGAGTGAGAGGTTAGAAAATTTGTACATGTAAATCAGAATTAAGGATTACTAAGATGATATAACCCTCAACAATTCTATAGGAATCCTTTATTCCAAGAATGACTGAACTGATTCGACCCTGATCCACCACCAGTCATTGAACGTTAGTAAGTTGATCGTGACCAAATCGTGTAAATTGTCCAGGAGGTTGTAGGCCAAGTACTCGGCCGCAATACTATCCCAGTGTATCACAAACCATATCCCAAATGAATAGATCGACAACATCTATTACCACGAAACTATTGGCTGGACTTTGCCTTGTTTTCAGGCGTTCCCGGTTAGTCAACCATCGAACATGTCGGTCAATTACCATGCAGTGTGGAGAGTTGATGAATGATGACTATCATAAGTTACGATTATTTGGTCATTCATTAACGGCAATGACCTTTACATGGTATCCAAACCTATTGCCAGATTTGGTGCACACTTGGTAGGAAATGGAGGAGAAATTCCATGCTTAGTTTTTCTCTAAGAATAGAGAAATAACTATGGTTGATCTCACCCACTTTCAGCAATTATCAGGAGAGACTTGTGAGAGTTATATTACTTGATTTAAAAGGATAAAAAGCCGATGTAAGATTGTTATGAATGAAGCCAAATTTATGCAGTTAGCACAAGATGAGCTTGAGTATAAACTTTGTTAGGGGTTTATTGGGACAGAGTTCATGGATCTTTATGACCTGACTAGGAAGGTCCCCAGGTACAAGGAACTTCTGTAAGAAGGTGCCTGGCCAGAAAACTCGTTAATAGGAACTTATTATCATGACCCATATGTCGTTAATAGGAACTTATTATCATGACCCAAAGTGGTAGCAAAGAAACTGCTCGTATGTTTGGCACTGGTGAAAGTAGAATCGATCACATCGATTACACAAGGAACTCAAAAGGTTTATACTTTTGACATCACAAGCGCTGATGGGATATTTGAAATTCTGTTTGTTGAAAAGTTTATCAAGGTCCCCATGTATCATAAGATACATTCGGCCGACAAATTACAAAATATTGAATATTACAAATGACATGGAACTCGATCTTATTCGACTAATAAATGTGTTGTATTCAAGAACATTATTAGAATAATTTCGATCGCAGGTTGTTGAAATTCTTAGAAAAAGGTGAGGAGGCTATGTTGATTGACACAAATCCGTTCCCGCCTAACCTTGAGGTCAATATGGTTATAACGAATCTAAGAAAGACTAATCGGCCACAACCAAAAGTTGATCTTGGTTTGACTAACCAGGAAGGCATACCACAACAAGGGCAATGTTAGTCTCCTCATTTGAACACCACTTAGATTAATACATTTCGGCAAGATAGACAGGGTTCAGAATCGTGTGACTAATGTGATAGAAAGACTATTCCCAGGTGGGGAGATCCTCCTGAATCAAGGTTGTAATACTTTTGCATGACACCTAGGAAAGTTGGAAGAAATAGTCAGTATTGGCCACAATGAATGACACCTAGCTTCGACCAACGACTTGGGGGTACCTAACTAAAGAATGGTTAAGCCCCCGACAACTCGGGATGAAGTATGGAAGCGGGTTATTGTTGAGGGTCAAATATTGCATATTATCCCCCATTTATTACTTGGTTTTATGAACATGATAATGCTTAATTTCTATTTTAATCATGTTTGTGTTGCAAGGTGAATTTAAGAGCTTAGATTGAAAAGGATTTTAAAAGCATGGATTTAACGCTCAAGAATCACGAAAGCCAAGGATGGATCTTATGAAAGCAAGGATGAAGAATTCACATGCTAAAGATCCAAGAAAACCAAGTGAGGAATGAAGAGCATTGAAGATTTGAAGTGAAGAAAAGGAAACCTAAAAATCTGCCTCCTTCGACTAGTCCCTCAACTAGTTGAAGATTTCTCGACTTGAACTCTAGTGATAAAATCCTAAAAAATTCCATCATCCTTGACTAGTCGAAGAAGACCCTCGACCAGTCGAAGGTGATCCTCGACCAGTCGAAGGTTGTCCTTGACCAGTCTAAGGTTACGCAGACGGCACACAGACTGTGTAAATTCGAGGCGGCTTTTGGATTCCAATTTGTTGTGAAAGTTGGAGTTGTAAAACTATAAATAAGAGTCCCTATGATGTTCCTACACATCTTCTAGGGTTTTAGGAGTGAAGAAAAAGGGTGGAGCCACCGATTGGGAGTTTTTCTTCTTCGTCCTTAGTTGACGCTTTGTTTAAGAGTTCTTAGTTCAATCATGTCTATAGTTGGCTAAATCTCTTAACTAGGGTTAAGAGGTGAAGCTTGTATCGTGATTGGGATGTTTACTTTGTTTTGATTCATATTTTGTTGAACTCTCTTGGATTTTAGTTTGATTATGAAGGAATATTTTTAGTTTTTAATGGTTTGTTGTGACAAATTACAATAGATCTGCGATAGCATGAAATATCTTCTTTTCTTGAATTGAGATTGTGAAATTAGGAAATCTTGTTATTCATCATCGTCCCTTAGGCATGGTAGGATGATGGAATCCTTCCTAACCTTCTCTTATGATTGGTTGTGAGATTGGTAAATCTTGTTGTTTGCTTTGTCTCATTGGCATAGTTAGGTGATGGAATCATTTTCAAATCCTCAAAACTCTCATTCATTGATGATTAGATCCATGAGAAGTTCAGAGATCTGATAAATATCTTCTTACTAATTGGATAGGATGGGACTCTGATTCCAGTTGTGTCCTTGAATTAATCACGATAGCCTCCTAATTGCTACAAGTGGATCCTTGGTCCTTTAAATTTATAAGTTTTAATTACCTTATTCAAAATCACTCTTCAAATATTCCAGATTTAGGTTTACATCTTCTTCTAGTTCTAGTTCTAGTTACTTTCAGAAGACACACAAGTTTAGTCCCCGTGGATTCAACCTCGGTCTCATTGAGATTATTACTGCATCACGACCTTACACTTAGGGTTGTGAACAAGTTTTTGGCACCGTTGCTGGGGACTAACGATTGCGTTTTCTGAGATTGGCTAGTTTTGGAATTAGTTTAAGATTAGGGTTTTTCTATTTTTAGGATTAGGTTTTTTTGAATTATTTTAGAAACTAACTTACTTTTGAATTCTAGGTTTAGAAACTTTCCTTTTATGTTTTTAGAAACTAACTTTTTCTCTTTTTAGAAACTTTCTATTTTCTGTTTTTAGGAACTTTCCTTTTTTGTTTTTAGAAACTAGGTTGCTTTCTTATTATTATTATTATTATTATTATTATTATTTTAGGAACTAATTCACTTTCCTTTTTCTTTTGTAGGATCCTAACATAGATCTCCTCCAATCTGGTAACTTCCCTCTAACTTGTCCTCTACTTACTTTCCATATTGCTGTAGGAATTTTCTTTTATTCCTTTTTAGGATTAGATTTAGAGTTAGGGTTTCACCATGCAAGAGTGGGAACGTCAATATACTGAGATAGTTAAGAGACATTGGGAAGGGATGTATGATGATTATGATAGGAAACGGCCCATGTCTCAAAATTTTTCTAAAAATATCATTAAGAACTAAACGGAATACAATGCTCCACCGGTTAAGAAGTCCTTACGCGATCATAAGCGGGAGAACAATTACACCCAACAAATTAAGAAAATAGTATGTGATTGTTAGGGTTATCATGAGAATAATAACTATTATCACCCATCATATAAGAAGAAAACAATGAGAGATTATATTATGGGTGATAATATATACCAACAACCACCAGATTCTCCCACTTATGACCCGTACGACTATAATCAGTGGAAACATTAATGTTGGGAAGATGAACCAGCAATACATCATAGAATTCTCTTGGGTCCTCTACCTTTGAAACACAACCGGAAACGATCCAAGAGGAGTCACTTCAGGGTTACACAGACAATTTTGTTGGCATCAAAAGAACGATAGAAGTGCTTGAATTGCTTCTCGATAAGCTAACGGAGGCTAGTTCACCACAGCTTCAACCCAATCTAATTCTTCATTCCCAACTCCCTATTTATGATCAGTGGAAATATTAAGATTGGAAAGTTGAATCAACAATGCATTATAGTGACAATTCTCTTGGGTCATATACCTCTGAGATCTAATAAGACATGATCCAAGAGAATTCACTTCAGAATTCCACACAAACTCTAGAGCTCATCCAGCAAAGCACACTCCAAAGATTTCAAGAACTTATAAAAGATATACAATAATAGGGTTCACGTGATGCAATTATGGAGAATACTGAAATTGAAAATGAAGAGTTGGATTGTGTTAATGAGCATATGGTTCAATTTCCTGAAGAGTTGATCTCGATGACGGTCCAAAGGAATGATCAAGAGACGTGGGTGTCTTTTAAATATAATGATGTTGACACACTTCACTCACATGACGCACTTAGTTTCAATGATGAGGAGGAGGTTAGTTTTTTCAAATCTCAACCCAATCTAGGAACAGAATGTGAGGAAAGCGATCTCATTCCACGTGTGTACTACACTGAATTGGAAGATGATGAGTATTGGGATGACAATTATGAATGTATAGATCAAATCCCCTTGGATTCAATCTTAAGTTTGGCCCATATCAATGATCAAGAGGTTCATGAAGTTGTTGACCATAGTGATCTACTCCACTCATCTAACATGGCCAATTTAAATGTGGAGGATGAATTACTTTCAACTAAGCCTTCCAACTTTTGTGAGATATGTTTATACCACTCCCCTGAATTGAATGATGATATGATTCGGGAGATAGACGAGTTGCTCGATATGACTCTGAAATTCGAAACCACCCAGTTGAGGCCATCATCTGAGCTGTATACTTTTGATGATTCAATGCCTCTACTTAGAAGCTTTAATGAATAGAGTCTTCACATCAATGCTTCGCCTATTGATCCTCAATCTTTTTGTGAAGGGCAAGAGTAAGAGAGCATGCATCCATCCACTTTCAAAGATAATGGAATTCTTAAGCAGATCATCACAACCTTCAATCTGGAGAATGAGCTACTCTCAACTGAATTTCTCAACTTTTCGAAAGATTGCTTAACACACCATGTAGATTCAAATGATCTCATGATACAAGATGTAGTGAATTCCTTACAAGACAACATCTCAGTAGTTGTTTCTGACCGAGAGAACCCTTATTCTGAAACCCTTCCCTCCACAGATCTTGAAGGTTTACTATCAAAGGAGGGAGAGCTAACAATTGAACCGAAGTCTAAAACTTTGGAATGTGTTGAGGCTACATCATCTGCTGAGAATTTTTTTGAATTTTATCTACTTGTAGTCTCTGATTCACCATGGGGTACTAACTCTGAAACTTTCTCTGTCACAGGTGAATCATATATACTTTGGACACCGTAGGAGATTAAACGGAAACCTTAAGTTGAGGTCCATAAATTTCTCTAAAAATTCATGCTCCAGGGCATCCAAGCCTATTGCAAAAAGGGCTTTTGGATGATCTTGTTGAGAAAACTATAAAAAAATTTATTAAGATATTGGCCGGAGGAGGAACCATGTGGCATGACTGAGTAGTTTTTCCTTTGCTTTCCTAGTTTAAGATTAGTTTATTGCTTCTGCTATTTTAGGGTCATTTGTTTATCGTCTGTTAAGTCCTCCTACTAACCCATGTTCACTTTGAGATCCTTAGAAAAGCCTCTAGATTCCTTCATCAGGTACTACCTTTCCATCACTTCTCCTTTACTTTTGTTATCTCATGTGCATTGCATACTCATATCTTTTACATTGAAGATAATGTAGATTTTAGGTTGGGGTGTGGATTAGGCAAGCTAATCAATGTTTTCTTAGTCTCTGAGCAAAAATTGTAAAATTTTTTCTGAAAATTTTGTAAATTCAAGTGATTTTGAAGTTCATCCATTATTTAAAAGTATAAGATACTTAATGTTGGTGATTTATGACTCTTGGGTTTAGTTACTTGTTAGATTTCACAGTTAAGTTTGAATTATTTATCCATGATTAGAAGTTTTAAACATTGATTGAGTCATGATTTCACATGTCACATCTAGCTTCCACATTAAGGTGTCAGTTTAATATTGAATTGTTAACTTGGTGATTATTAAGCATGGAAGGAACCAACCTGGGGAATTTTTCCATCATGTTCAATGAGAAAAATTGAAAAAAAATTATAATAAAATAAATAAATACCCAGTTAAAAAAATAGTTGTCGTAAAAAATGGCTACCTATTCAAGATCTTAAAAAAGGTTGACATATCGTGAAAGCCATCGATGGAAAAATCAAAAGCTGGAAGAATGAAAAGATGCACTGTAAGGCAAGTTTTAGTTGTTCTGAATGCTCTTTTAATTATCAATGCTATCATGAAAATTAAGAATTGAACCTTTAATTGTGATAAGTCCACGTTTCACTATGCACCCGTGTAACTCAATGTTTAGAATTGTTCTAATTTGTGGATTAATACTTTGAACTTGACTATGAAATTTACCCAGTGCTATAGTTTAGGAGAAAGTAATGCTCAACATTGATGTATTTTTAAATTCTATTATCTGGATTGTTTTTAAAAACCACTTGAGCTTATAGAAATTGTCTTGTGGTTCTCGAAATATTTTTTTACATACTTTGCTCGGGACTAGCAAAATTCTGGTTAGGGATTGTGTTGAGGGTCAAATATTGCATATTATCCCTCATTTATTACTTGGTTTTATGAACATGGTAATACTTAATATTCTATTTTAATCATGTTTGTGTTGCAAGATGAATTTAAGAGCTTGGATTAAAAAGGATGTTAAAAGCATAGATTTAATGCTCAAGAATCACCAAAGCCAAGGTGGATCTTATGAGACCAAGAATGAAGAATTCACATGCCAAAGATTCAAGAAAACTAAGTGAGGAATGAAGAGCATTGAAAATTTGAAGTGAAGAATAGGAACCCTAAAAATCTGCCTCCTTCGACTAGTCCCTTGACTAGTCGAAGATTCCTTGACTCGAACTCCAGCGACAAAATCCTCAAAAATCCCATCATCCTTGACCAGTCAAAGAAGACCCTCGACAAGTCGAAGGTGACCCTTGACTAGTCGAAGGTTGTTCTCGACCAGTCTAAGGTTACGTAGACAGCATACAGATTGCATAAATTTGAGGTAGTTTCTGAAATTTTCCAACTTGGAGCGAAAGTTGGAGTTGTAAAACTATAAATAGGAGTCCCTAGGATGTTCTTAGGCATCTTTTAGGGTTTGAGGAGTGGAGCAAAAGGGTGGAGCCACCATCCGGAGTATGTCTCCAGCCTTTGAGATGTGAGTAGGGCAGGGCTCGCCTGATCCAGAGCTGTAATTCTTTGGATGAGGACTTCAGATAAGAGCTCGGCTCGGTCGATCCAGGGCGAGGTGTGAAGTTGCCGAGGGGTTGGCGTCATAAAGGGTTGTCCTTGAGGCCTGGGTTGCTACAGAGTTGGACAAGCAGCGGGCAGAGCTTAAGGCTTTAGCAGCCTTGCGAGCTGTTGCAGTAGTGGCAGAGTACAAAGAATCTTCGGAGAGGTCCAGAGAATTGGATAAGTTGTATCTCCACGCTTACAACACTACTTTTGACAATTGCCTCTCCGACGTCCGAGAGCTCCACCTCAGCATCAATCTTGATCCTTTGGTTGTGGATGGAGTTGAGGGAACTGAAGCAGTTCCGACCGATGCTCAAGAGGTTGGAGATGCCCCTGCTACTATTGGGAAGACTCCCAATGCTCAATTCTCGATTCAGTAACTGGCTCCTCTTCTCGGAGGGAATGAAACATCTTTGCTTTTATGTTTTTTTTAATAATGGATACTTGAATGATGATTTTTGACTCTTAATGTGTGAATGATGATTTTTGCTAAGTACTTGCGTGTTTTTGATTGGTTATTTTTGCGAAGTTTGTAGAATGATGGGCTAACCTCTTCTTTAAGAGGTCGACTCATCGAAGGATATCATTTCTACACTTGAGAAATGTCATTCGTAGTGTACTCTGCCATTGTAGAATGTTGTTGAATGATGAGCCGACCCCTTCTTTAAGGGATGGGTTCACTAGAGGAGTTCATCTCTATATGTGAGAGATGACCCTTCATAGCATAGCAATGTAATCGCATAGTAGGCCAAGTAGTAGAATAGAAAAAATTCTTTTTATTAAGGTAGAAAGTAGACAATTTGAAGTCAACACAACAGGTCGATTTGAGTCAAACATTGCTTTCCCTCTCAGGGGTAGTAAATCTTTAGCTGTTTGGCATTTCAGGGGTGGGGCAATGAGCGTCCCTCTAAATCCTCCAAGCGGTAAGACCCTGGTTTTGCTGAGCCAACTACTCGGTAGGGTCCCTCCCAGTTTGGGCCCAGGGTCCCTACTCTGGTTTCCATGGTGTTCTAGAAGACGCGACGAAGGACTAGGTCTCCTCTTTGGGATTGCCTCGTTTAGACTTAGGAATTGTAGAAATGGACGACTTGCTGATGCCGAGCTGCGACTCTGAGTTTGGCAACGTCCCGTGCTTCCTTAATCAAATCAAGGCTTGCAGCAATTTTCTCGACATTTTGGTCTTCCTGATAATTCCTTACTAGCGCAATGGGGAGGACTATCTTGACAGGGACGACTGCCTCTGAGCCATAAGTCAGAGAGAAGGGAGTTTCCCTCGTGGATGATTGAGCTGTCCTGTAGGCCTAGAGGACGAACAAGAGCTCGTCGGCCTAGTTGTCCTTAGCTTTCTCCAACTTAGTCTTTAGATGATGCTTTATGACTTTATTTACTACTTCTGCCTACCCATTGGACTGAGGATAATGAGGTGAAGAGTATACATTTGTGATGTCGAGCCCCCGACACATGCCTCAGAATTTATCGTTGTCGAACTGTTTCCCGTTGTTAGACATGATGGTGCGTAGAATTCCGAACTGACAAATGATGTTTTTCCAAACGAAGTCGGTTACCTTCTGCTCTATAATTTTTGAAACTGGCTCGGCCTCGGCCCATTTAGTGAAATAGTCAACTGCCACAATTGTGAACTTAGTTTGCCCTTTCCCAGGGGGTAGTGGACCAATGATGTCGATCCCCCACTAAGCGAATGGCGAAGGCTTGCTCATAGGGGTCAGCTCTTCAGCAGGCTGCCTTGGCATGGTGGCAAACCTCTGGCATTTGTCACACCTCTGGACAAAGCTCCTGGAGTCTTATCTGATTATTGGCCAGAAGTACCCATGACGTAGTATCTTCTAAGCTAAGGCCCGACTCCTGGAATGATTTCCGCATATCCCTTCATGGACCTCTCAGATCATGTAGTCGGCTTCATCGGGTCGGAGGCACTTGAGGTACGACTGCGAGTACCCTTTCTTATATAAAGTGTCACCCATCATAATGTATCGTACTGCTTTCACTTTCAGACGCCGAGCCTCCAACTTATCCAGAGGGGCTTCACCAGTAGTGAGGTATTTCACAATCGGATCCATCCAGCTCGGGGTCACTTGCACTGGATTGATCATTTCTTAGTCGGCTCAGTCAACTCGGTCGATGCTCAGGTTATCCAGGAATTCCATAGGGACGAACCTCAGGATCTTTCCTTTAGTAGCTGAGGCCAGATTTGCAAGTGCGTCGGCCCATGAGTTCTCGGCTCTCGGGATCTGATTGATGACGCAATCTTTGAATTTCCTTGTCTGCCTTCGAGCTTCGGCCAAGTAAGTAATCATCCTTGCCTCTTTGGCCTCATATTCTGCCAACATGTGGTTGATGACGAGCTGGGAGTCGCACCGGACATCGAGGAGCTGGACTCTGAGATTAAAGGCTAGTCTAAGTCTAGCTAGTAAAGCTTCGTACTCCGCTTCGTTGTTGGAGGCCTTGAAACCGATCCTGATGGTGTACTGAACAGTGGTGGTGAAACTAAGACCACCCATGCCCTGACTCTCTTCGAGTTAGACGACCCATCGGCAAATAGGGTCCATCAATCATGCTCTACTTCTGTTTTAACCTCCTCAGGAGGAGGTAATTCCAGGGGGACAGTCGTTGACGCTTCTGGATCATCCGATGTCTCCAAATTTGTGTCTTCGATTTCACGACTCAGAATGGTGAACTCAGCTATGAAATTGGCCACGGCTTGACATTTGATCACGTCCTTGGCTGATAATGGATGTCAAACTCTTTGAGCTCTATTGCCCACTTGGTGAGCCGCCCAAACACCTCAGGCTTCTGGAGGATTTGTCGGAGGGGAGAATCTATGAGGATGATGATGGAATGTGCCTAAAAGTACGGACACAACGTCCGAGCAAAGATGACTAGGCTAAGGGCTAGCTTCTCCATGCTCGGATATCTAGTCTCGACTGGGACTAAAGCCCTACTGGTGTAGTAAACCAGACGTTGTTTGCCCTTCACTTCTCAGATGAATGCTGAGCTTAGGCTAAGGCGGAAACCGCCAAGTATAGGAATAGAGGCTCACTCTCCTCAGGCTTGGATAACAAGGGAGGTGACCCTAGGTATTACTTCAGCTACTGAAATTCCAACTCACAGTCCGCGGTCCATTCTGCTTTCTTGTGACCCTTCAATTGCTGGAAGAAGGTGAGAGACTTGTTGGTGGCTCTAGATATGAATCGTCCGAGCGCCGCAACTCGTCCAGTAAGACATTGGATCTCCTTCATCGTACGGGTGGGTTCATGTCAAGGAGAGCCTTGATTTTGTTAGGGTTCACCTCGATGCCCCTCTGGCTAACTTGGAACCCCAGGAATATGATTGAACCCACCTTAAAGGCACACTTGGCAGGATTTAGCTTCATCCGATATTCTTGGAGGATCGAGAAGGTCTCTTCGAGGTCTGCAATGTGGTCGGACACTTTGATACTTTTGACGAGCATGTCATCGACGTAGACCTCCATTGTTCGACCAATCAATCGGGCAAACATTTGATTTACCAGTCTCTGGTACGTTGCCTTAGCATTCTTCAGGCCAAAGGGCTTGACCTGGTAACAGTAGAGTCCCCTTGTCCATGATAAAGGTTGTATTCTGCTTGTCTAAGGGATGCATGGCTATCTGGTTGTAGCCAGAGTACGCATCGAGGAAAGTGAGAAGCTTATGTCCCGCCATGCTGTCGACCAGTTGGTTGATCCGAGGCAGAAAAGTTATCCTTGGGACATGCTTTGTTCAGGTCCGAGTAGTCTACGTAGACCCGCCACTTCCTAATAGCCTTTTTCATGAGGACCACATTTGCGATCCAGTCTGGGTAGTGAACTTCTTCAATGAAGCCCACATTGAGGAGCTACACTTCCTCGGTGATGACTACGTACCTTTTAGGCTCGAATGCCCTCCTCTTCTGCTTCATTGGTTTGTGATTCGAGTCTATGTTTAGCCTGTTTTACCAAGCCCTTCCTTACCACCACTGAGTAGCATTTGCTCGCCTCGCACTGGTCTCCTCCAACATATCCGACCCCTCATTCGATCGTAACTTCATTATCAAGTGATAGGTAGACACGACTGCCCTCATCGCATTAAGGGATGGTCGTCCGAGGATGATGTTGTGTACTAATGGCACATTAACCATTAGAAAGTCTACCAACTGGGTGACCTGACTTTGCCCTTCTCTCGCTATATTTGGGAGGCAAATAGCACCTTTGGAGATCACCCTATCTCCGGCAAACCCATGTAGTGGAGTCGTCACGGGTCGAAGACGTGATCGCTCTATGCCCATCTTGTCGAATGCTTCCAAATAGAAGACATCGTCTGAGCTTCTAGTGTTCACCAGGATGCGGTAGACCTTACGATTTTCTATCTGCATTATAACCACTAGGACATCATCATGCGGGTGCTGGATACCTCGCGCATCGTCCTTGGTGAATGTAAGGCTACAAGGGCTTATTTGGAGCTCTTTACTTGTCCTTTCGGCTAAACTAACATATTGTTCTATATCGATGCTCATGGAGTGGGCCTTACGAGCCCTGTTTGAGTCTCCACCGCCATATGAGCCTCTGAAGATTATTCGGATCTCTGGAGCCTCATCCTTGACTTTTTGTGGTTGGTCATCCTTTCGAGTCCGCTTTTCTTCTTTCACGTATTGACGTAGATGACCCTTGCGGATCAACATCTCGATCTCATCTATCGGGTCAACGTAGTCACTGGTATTATGGCCGTGGTCACGATGGAAGTGGTAGTATTTACGTTTATCCCGCTGGCTGGCATTTGTCTTCATGCAACTCGGCCAATACAACAACTTCTGGTCTCGGATGTCGAGCAAGATCTGCTCGGGGGACATGTTGAGAAGAGTATTCGAGTGAAACTTCCTCTCTGGCTTCTTGCTCGGCCTTCGATCTTGGGAAGCATTGTCGTCCCTCTGCCTCTTCCCCATGGATGATTATTCGGTAGCTTGATTGTTCTTATGCGAACTGAAGAACTCTTCAGCATTCTTGTATTTCTGGGCTCGGCTCATGAGTTCACCCAGGGTACTCGGGAGATTTTTTCCTATGGAGAATAGGAATTTCCTTTCCTTGAGCCCATTGATCATGGTGGACAATGCTATCTTATCGTCATAGCCATCCACCTGCAGGGCTTCCTCATTGAAGTGGGAGATGTAATCCTTCAGCGATTCCCCGTTCTTCTGCTTTAGGGTATGGAGATGAGTTGACGGTTTGCGACTCTTTTTGCCGACGATAAACTGAGTCAGGAATAACCTCCTGTGCTCAGAAATCTGTTGATGGAGTTTGGCTTGAGTTGTCGATACCAGATCCTTGCCGACCCACTCAGAGTTATCGAGAAGGCTCGGCACATCATTGCCTCAGACGCTGACTATGTCATGCCCTAAACTTGGAAACCGGGCTCACAAAATTCTCGATCGCTGAATCTGGTGTCGACAGCCTCCGTAATACCCCATTCTCGGCTCCCAGCGTACATATGCTAGATTCCGATCTTGGGATCCTACAAGGAGAATTTTCCAATGTACATTTATCTCGTAAGAAGCATAACCATAAGTTTACCTAATTCACAAAGGCAACATCATCATCACATATCCATTAATATAAATATTAAATACAGTGCTGAAAGGGAAATGCATATGTTAAAAATCAAAGCTCCAAAAGTTCTTTGCACGCTCCAAACTCAACGCTGCTGTGACTTAATGCCACCTGCACGCATCTATCGTGCATAAGCTTATAGAAAGCTTAGAGTGTGGTGAAAGTGTGTGCATAAGGTAAGTGCCAAGTATGCAATACAATACCATAAATCATACAATATCAGAATAAGCGAAAATACTGACAAGATCGTGAACCATACGATATCAAAGTAAGCGAAAATACTGACAAGATCATGAATCATACAATATCAAAGTAAGTGGAAATACTGTCAAGATCATGAATCATACAATATCAGAGTAAGTGGAAATAAAGACAAGATCATGAATCATACGATATCAGAGTAAGCGGAAATATATTAGCAATCCATAAATTGTACAATATCAGAGTAATGCGGAAACATGTTAACAAGTTCATAAATACCATTAGCCTTATCTGGGCTATGCAATGTAAAAATATAATAAGCTAATATCATATACTGAGGAAGTAATGTAGATCAGCTATGCAATGTGGAGACATAGTAAGCCAAATATAAGATACCGAGTCCACGAATACTGTCAACCTTAATAAGGTTATGCAATACAGAAGCATAGTAAACCAAATGCTATGTACTGAGGTTGCAATATAATAGGTGATGCGAATGAAATGACCAAACTGGAGTGTGAAGTTGGAATGATATTATGTAATATCATAGGCTATAGGATCCATCACAAGGGACTTCTATCCAAACTAGTCCCATACCTAAATTTGAATAGTCAGACTTAATATAGTAGACTCCTGATCTCAGGTTAGTCGCGCGCCCCAATCGAAATCCTGGCCATTGCAAAGGGACATGTAACAGATAGTTGCGCACCACTAACCCGAGTGGATAGTGAATGAATGAATGAATGAATAAACAACTCCTGCTCAATAAGTTCACATATCAGTACTGTACATCTCTAGGATCATCACCAGGGTCTAGTACACTCTAAGCTGGCTGCCGGCCCTGCCGGCCGCTCAGGCCAGCGAATGGAAAAGACCTCACTACCCGCTTACTAGTAGTATACTAATGCCTGCCCGGCTCGTCGATAGCAGACCCATTTATGAGCTGGTCAAACTCAGCCTATCTTATAGCCCCCTCACTCGGGCGGATAAGGCCACACCCCCTTCAACCGACCACGACACAATGAGAGACGCGGCCTACTAGTATTCGGGACTCGGGTGCTCATGTATATCCACTCGGTCTAGATGTTAAAGCATCCCTTGACCATGGGAGTTTTATGGACTTTCACCCTACGTACTTTCAAAGTGCTTATATGCTACAACCAAACATTTTTAGTGTCCCATCTGGTCATCCACGATATGCTTGTAGAGGCTATGACCCTGATATCGCTAGGGCATATAATAGTCACATCACATAAATACGAGATGCATGACTCATATCATCAAGCCATGCATCAAACTTGCGCATACCGCTCGCTCATGTGGGGGAACTCCACCTATTAGGGAGTCCCATAAAGGACATGCCAAATGACATATGCAATGGTCAACCACATCTCATAACAAACATGCAGATGATATGTATGGGCATGTATCATAATGCTATACTGTCACATACTGATAATCAGTATCGATAACTAGTACTGATAATCGGCCTCGACAATCGGCCTTAACAATCGGCCTC
This sequence comes from Magnolia sinica, assembly GCF_029962835.1. NCBI lineage: Eukaryota > Viridiplantae > Streptophyta > Magnoliopsida > Magnoliales > Magnoliaceae > Magnolia > Magnolia sinica. The sequence goes on along the minus strand of NC_080574.1, from coordinate 34,802,451 downwards.
GACATTCGGCCTCGATAATCGGCCTAGACAATCGGCCTCGAAATCGGCCTACAATCAGCCTTGACAATCGGGCTCAATAATTAGCCTACAATCGGCCTAAGGAAGGTCATAATGTGGATGTTTAACTATCATTGCCCATCGATGTGGACATTTAACCAACATCGCTCCCAAGGAGTGGCCCACATAGAGCCAAACATATAGTGGGCCTAAGGCCTCACACAAGGGCCTAATACACATCACAATGGGCCGCATCCATGGGCCAAAAATACATCATAATAGGCCTCATCATATGGGTCAAAAATACATCACAATAGGCCTCATCATATGGGCCAAAAATACATCACAATGGGCCGCTTATATACATCACCATACACATCACAATAGGCCGCATACATGGTCTAGAAACACATCACAATGGGCCTCATCATACGGGTTAGAAATACATCACAATGGGCCTCATCATATGGGTCGGAAATACATCACAATGGGCTTCTTATATACATCACCATACACATCGCAATGGGCCGCATACATGGGTTGGAAACACATCACAATGGGCCTCATCATATGGCCCATAAATACGTCACATCAAGCCTTGGCCATGGGCCTCGAATACATCACAATAGGCCTTATTATATGGGCCTCGAATATATCACAATAGGCCTCGCCCATGGGCCTCGTATACATCACAATGGGCCACAATCCATGAGCTTCAAATACACAATAGGTGGGCCCTACACATGGGCCTAATATACATAATAGGTGGGCCCTGCACATGGGGCTCATACACATCAAGTGGGCTGCATTAATGGGCCGCACTAATGGGACTCAAATACATCAAGTGGGCTACATCAATAGGTAGCACTAATAGGCCTCATATACATCAAGTGGGCCGCATCACATCGGCCTCATTTCATCACATCGGGCCTCGCCATCTGGGCCTTAAATACATAAAGGTGGGCCTCATCATATGGGCCACGCATACATCACATTGGACCTCATTCAAGGGTCGAAAATACATCAAGATAAGGTCCACGTAGGTGTGGACCACACACACATCATAGCACGCCCTAACATATGTTGGCCAGTGTAGATGGGACACATACATCAGGTCAGCCCCACACAACACCATCTAGAAATGGACGGTGTCAATACAGAATACGTATAACAAGGTGGGCCCCACCCACTATCAAAACAGATGGACGGCGTGGAGAACACATGCCTCACGAATGATCCCAAAACTTCTGTGACCCAAAAAGGATTTCAGTGGTGGTCATTCAATCTCCACTGTTATTATGGTGTGGTTCACTAGATAGGTAGATCTGTCTCATTTTTAGTCTCAAGCCTTAAGACGAGCTCGTCCAACAGATGGACGATTGAAACATACCTCATGTGGGCCCCATAGCCGGATGGCATGGCTAAAACACATACATCATGGTGGCATTCCATCGTCTGGACAATTGGACGGTGTGGATATAATATACACATCAAGGTGGGCCCACTTATCCGGCATATGGACGGTGTGGATAACACATATATCATGCATGGGACCCGCAGAACTTAGGATGTCACTACAACAGTTATACAACTGGTGTATGTGTACACCAGCCAATCCCCTTCACAAAGTGGGTCCCACGTGGGGCCCACCATAACGTTTATTTTCCATCCCATCTGTACCTAAGGTCATAGAGACCGAAATAAAGAGGAAAAACAAGTTTCATATTGATCCAAAACTTCTGACTCAAAAAGGGGTTTCAATGGTAAACGTTTAATCCACTGCTACTTTTGGTGGTGTGGACCACCTGAGCCCCATGTACGGCTGATTTTTGGGGTATCCTAATAATTAAAGGGGGTCCATCAAATGGGCGGTGTTGATGTTCAACACACATCATGGTGGAGCCTGTGGTGGGGCCTACCGTCCCAGCCATTTTTACAAGCAACAGCGTCAACCCCTCTATTTTTTTGTGTGAGGTTTTTCATAGGTGGGGCCCACATCAGGGCGATCCAGTTCGTCGGCTGGGTTCTCAGGCTCGAGATAGGTCTAATGAGTCCAATATTGGATATATTTTGATGCACCGAAACATCACATCAGGCCCTAACAATTTACCACTATTAAAAATAGTCTTTTGCTGGTGTGGCCTACTAGAGAGTTGGATTGGCTTCATTTTTTAGCTCAAGGCTTAAAATGAGCTGGAAAATTGAATGGATGGCATGGATTTAATACATACATCAAGGTGGGGTCTACTTCTAGTGGACTGGAGGGCGTGCATAAAACACTCATGTCACGGTGGTCCCACGTGCAAGATACAACACAGTGGGCTCCACCTGGGATTTGCACCCACCCCATTCCTAGCCCATGACATGGCCCACCTGACATGTGTACGTGGCCCACCTGATTTGAAATCAAGCTGAAGTTGTGTTTTGCCTTCATCTAGGGTCTGTCCAGGACGGACGACCAAATGGGTTGGATGGTGGAGATTAAACCCATTCATCAGGGTGGGTCATAAGATGGGAAAGAGAGAGATAGAGAGAGAGACGATGGTTGTGGGAGGGGCCCCACCACTATGGGCCCCTCCTGCATTACAATACATGCATGTGATTAAGGTGGGCCATTGGTTACACCTAGGGACCAAGATGGGATCCTCACCATTGATTGGTGGGTCCCACTTGCCTTATGCAAGAAAATAAAAGAATCTACCTAAAGAACACCCACCTTTGATCTCCTCTTCCTTCTTCCGCCTATAGCCTCTAGAACTCCAAGGGAATGATTTCAACGGTCGAGATGATCTTTAGATGGTGGAGATGGGAGGTAGGAAGTTGGGCCATACTAGCTTCTCTCATGGAAAGCTTGGACATGGGTTGCTTGGAGAATGAGGGAGAGAGATGAGAGAGAGAGAGATGGGTGAGTGATGGGTGTACTTGATAGGTAAGGGTTATAAGAGAGAGAGTTGACTTTGGGGATGGTGTTGTACTTGACATTTGATGTGTGATGTGTACTTAATTGATGGAATATTTTCTCTTAGGATTGCAACGCGTGGCGTTTTCCTCCAACTGAATGTGGGCCCACATCTCGTGGCCCGGGTATCGCCTAGGTGTGAGAGACGCAGCGTCAGAACTGCGGCGACTGCACAATCACAAGGGTATAAGTCTCGGGTTAAGCCAACTCTGATATACGGAATGCGACTTAGGGTCGCGCATAAACGTCGGTCACAGGTCGCAGTTCGCTAAAATTCGACAGGAATGATCGCAGAGGTCCACAGAATAGTATGGACTAAGATACGGGCCTTATAGACCGGATCTGCATTCAAGATCTGTAGGATTCAACATGTTTGATTGGGTCCGCAGACCCTGAATACTGGATGACAGGAGGCATCCTGAACCTTGGAGGCAACGCCTTGGCCATAATGCCAGTGGTGAATGGAGGTTCGGTCTCTTCCATCATTGCTTGTACAGTAGTCGGGACAACGTTCAGCTATTGGTTCTGTTGTAGTGTTTTAATCTGGTCGCAGAGCTCCTTAAGCTCAGTTTCTCACAGGTTTTGGTTCTCCGCCATTGCTTCCTGGGGAGCCTCTGCCTCAGGGGTTCTGTCCCGTCTCTTTCTCTCTAGCCGCTGGCGGAGGTTGGTTAGGGCCAGAGCCGAGGTCGCGGACACGTTGGACGGCTCCGCGTTCTAAGTAGGATTCGGGACTCGAGTAGACTGATTTTGGGATGCTGCATTCCAAGTAAGGTTAGGAGCTTGAGCAGATTGATTCTATGATGCGGCATTTTGCGTAGGATTGGGAGCTCGGGTGGACTGATTTTAAGACGCCCTAACCTGAGAACTCACTTGTTGTGGAGGTTCCTCGGGTTCCGGGACCACTTCCACCGGATTAAGAGGCGACTGCTGACTTTGTTGCATCTTCATCAGGTTGATCTCATCCTTTAACATCTGAACTTCATTCTGCAATGTGTTGTATTTCCCTCCTCAGCCCCATGTTTGCTAAGACGGTCCTATGAGTGTCGATTCAGTATGCAACAATGAAGACGATTGATGCTGTCTGCTCGGCTCGGGCTCCATTGCTATCACCTTCTTCTTTCCTCTTGCCATTTCTAGTAGAGCTTTTTAACTTTTTATCTCACTTCCCATAGACGGCATCAAAATGTTGTTGCAAGAATCTGGATCACCTTCCACCACACCCTGGTCCTGTACATAGTGGTTAACAAAGGAGACCTTGGCTCAACCAGGGGACCTGCCGATGCCAAAGTTAGGCTAGGGAAATTGGGTCTAAGTAGTGTAGAGTAGATGGGAGGTGCAAGATATTGTGTACCTGTTGTAATGGGTTCCTTTAGTATTTATACCCATGAGGCGATGGGATCATGGCCGTCAATCCTCGACACGATTTGCTCAATCAAGCAGATGTTGCGTGTGTGAAGATGTCGGTCGCTATCTTTGGATCGTGTGCCGATTCACTCTCCCGTATGCCTTAATGGGGCGTATCTACGGGCTTGATTTTCGGCCACGTCCATACTGGGGTTGGTTCCGGAACTTGGTCTCCCGAGCCATTGGTCGAACCTTATGGTCGAGTATGTCTCCAGCCTCCGAGATGTGAGTAGGGCTCGACTCGGCTGATCCAGAGTTGTAATTCGTTGGATGAGGACTTTAGACAAGAGCTTAGATCGGTCGATCCAGGGCTGTAGTTCTTTGGATGAGGGCTCCAGACTAGAGCTTGGCTCGATCAATCCAAGGACGTAGTTCTTTGGATCAGGGCTCCAAACAAGAGCTCGGCTCGACCAATCCAGGGCCGTAGTTCTTCGGATGAGAGCCCTAGATGAGGGCTCGACTCGAATTATCCCATCTGTCTCTCCCCTGTAACCCTGGTTTTTAAAACATAGTTTGGAAGCAAGGCCAGACTTGTCACGATGTTCTCCTTCTGAGGCCATACTGATCAATTCAGTTTTCTTTAGTCAGTCCTTATTGGGTTTGCTCACATTTTTCTATAACAAGTTGAAAAAGGAGTTAAGCAAGTCCTTTGCTAGGAGACTCATTTATGTGAATCCCCTTTGAAAATCAACTATTCATTAGTTGGAGGAGATTCCACCATCCTCCCTTACCTTCGTCAACTCATTAACACATCACATGTAACGCGAACGTTCATAGGATCTAAAGCATTGACATCAATAATTAATGGAGCAATTGAGAAACCAATTCATGCATGGGAATAAACATTTCAAAATGACGCATCAAAAGAAGCTCAATCCAACAAGTAAGTCATCATTAAGGTCCACATACATTACTTCCTTGTGTAAGATTGAGTGTAAGAGTTTGTGACCCAAACTCAATAGGTTCTTGTGTAGGACCTACACTCTTGTGTAGGGCCAAAATCATCGAAACGGGTGTGTACATGGTCCATCGGGCACGGGTGCATACGTGGTCCACCAGGCACAGGTGCGTATGTGCTAGTTTCCATAGAAGTCTCTAATGAGAGTGTACGTAAGTCATTATATTAAGACCACTAGTGGTTATTAGTTAACCGATAAAAAATGAATTTAGTATCCATGGAAGCCATTGCCATGGGTGAGTACATGGGCAAGTCCTTGTATAGGGCTCCGACGGGAGTATACGCTTATATAGGTTAGAGGTGAACCTGATTTAAAACTTTCGATAGTGAATACCAGTACAATTGAGGAGAGTGTAAGTAGGAAAGCCAAACCACTATACATGCTTGTGTTTGAGATTGATATTTATGAACAATTCTATTGATGTTGATATATTTGATTAGTTAAATTGTATGTATGCTTGAATTGGATTGTATGCTCGCACATAACTTGTAAAGCACAAAAAAGCTCACTATCGCCTATAGAATAATGAAAGTACCCTTATTTGTCAATATACATGTAAGTTCAGTCTTAGAGTCAAGTGAGCCCCATATGAAGAATACAAGACCAAAGACTTACCAAGTTGAAGAACTCGAGTGCACTACATAGGTATATTAAGCCTCACTTCCCTAACCAAACCTTATCAGGTAAAAGCCCTACTTAAAATGGACTAAACTTGCCCAAAACCATGTTTGCAAAACCCTTGGTAAGATTAAATTTAGAGTTAATTTAAAGTTTGTGGAGAATGAATTAATTGACAAACTTCATGTACTGTCGCTTGCAATTGAGACAGCTTCAACGACATCAAAATAATAGCTAAACAGTCCAGTAAGTAAACTGTGAAAATCCTGGATATCTTCGATGTCATCAAACCCACTTCGATGATATCGATATATGGCCATATATCTGCAGCAAGCTTTGAAGGAACTCTGATATTTTCGATGCAATCGAACTACCTTCAATGGCATCAAAGTTAAGTAATCAATGGCATCGAATAAGGTTTGATGACATCGATACTTGGACTAGTTTGTCTAGAGAGTTTATAAGAAAAATCATATATTCTCGCTGGCATCGAAGCACTTACGATGGCATCGAAATTCAAATTTTGATGGCATCGAAAGGTTGTTCAATCACATTTAAATATGGACAAAACTTCCATAGAGTTTTCAAAGGAAAATCAATTTATTTTTGATGGCATCGAAATATCTTTGATGACATCGAGATTCAAATCTCAATGGCATCGAAGGATTTTCAATGACATTGAAATTGAGCTCAAATAGTCAACAACCTTAGTGAATTTTGGAAGAAAATTCTTGATGGCATCGAGTAATCTTTTGATGACATCGAAGGATGATTGATGACATTAGACAGAATCTGTCGAGCACGTATTTGAAAATCTTGGTGTAGAAGTCGATGACATGAAAGAAGGTTCGATGATATCAAAAGAAACTTCGATGGCATTAAAGACCCTTCGATGACATCAATAATGACAGATTTTTGCCTATTTTTTAACCGTTAGGATTTTACTCTATATATCACTTGGGGTTGTTTCTTAGTTTTTTAGAGCGAGCATTGAAGAAAGTTTTGAGAGAGTGATTGCTATAGTTAATACCCTTACTCTCAAGCCCTCTTTCACATAAGAGTTCATCATTCAATTTATGGCTTAAAGGCATTTATTGAAACATTCATAGCCTAGATTAAACTATAAACTCTGGCCTTCATTAATCATCTAACAACACTCTTTAATAGAAACATTATGCCGGGATCCTTGAATGATTAGATTTTAGGAATATTCCTTAGCTCTTAAAAATTAATCATCAAATAGAGTAGATTGAACCAAACCCTAACCCAACAACCTCGGTACCCTCGATTGGAGCATTTACAAGCGGTTACAGTTCAAGGGAGCTGAAGACTCTTCATTAATAGGAAGATCTTCATCAACATGTGCTAAAACGGGGCTCACTCACTTAAAAGTACTAGAGTCCATTGTGTTTAAAGCCATTTTCTTGAGTAGGATTGAGATTAGTATGTGGTTCTACAAACTTGCTAAGACCTTTTGTAGGCCTCCGATGGGAGAATATGTGTAGTGTCCTTATGTAGGACCTATTGCCTTGTGTAGGCATTGATTGGTTGCCTTGTGTAGGCACCTTAGAGAACCTTGTGTAGGTTGTAAACATTTATACTTAACCTGATTTAAAACCATTGGATGGTGAAATCCGGTACACTCATGGGTTGAGTGCGTCCGCCGGGAGTGGAATAGGCACGTAGCCGAACCACTATATATCACTGTATTTATGATGCATGTTTTGTTTATGTGGTGTTAAGTCATGATATGATTAATTTCTGCACACTGCATGTTTGATGTAATGCAACCTTTGTATATTTTGTTATCCTTGCTTTTGATTGTGAATGGTTTTCTTTTAATCTTGTTTAATCAGAGATTAATTGTTAGTATTTGTTTTAAGTATGATTAAAGTTAAAAAAAATCCTATTCACCCTCCTCTAGGATACTTGGACATAACTCTGTACTTCACTAGTAGCGGTTTACTCACAATTTCAACTAGCTGCTTGATCGGCATATTATTTGTAGTGTATGTGATTGGACCTACTTTGACTTGAAAGCCTTAGTGTTAATTTGCATTCTTAATTTCAATTGATAAATTAGTTTATATATGTAATAATTTTATGTGGTCCTAATCACCCCCTTCTTTAAGACTTAGTCATAATTTTATAGCTCTGTCAAGCTTCCGCACGTGCTGTGATAGACTATCCCACATAATTCTATGATTAAATTGATTTTTGGGGCATCAAAATTTCATGGTGGAGAGATTGTTGTGCTGGATAATCCAAACACCATAAACGATCTTATGGCCCGGGCTATTTGGATAAGGAAAAAGAAAAGAAAAGAAAAAGTGAAAAGTGAAGGAAAGACTTCCCATGACGCAATATTTATTTATTTATATATATATATATATATATATATATACATACATATATATATATATATATATATATATATATATATATATATATATATATATATATATATATATATATATATATTTATTTATTTATATATATATATATATATATATATATATGGCGATCATTACACTGTTTTTAGCTAACTCTCCAACATAAGATACAAGATGAGCATTACTCACAAAAATAACTTTTTTACTTACTAGCCAAACAAGAAATCCGAAATTAGAATCCATAGTTCATTACTGCCATGCATAGTGACAAATCTGGTTTAGGGCAAGTTCTGAGTAGAGCTGGGCTTCGGTTCGGATCAGATCAGATTGAGTCCAACTCGATCCGATCCAAAATATCAATGGCTTGACCCGAACTCAATCTGATTCGGGCCGAGTTTAGGTCACCTGACTTGGACCGATATGATGCATGGTTGGCCTGACCCAAACCAAGTCCGACTTGGTCAGAGAAATCGAGTCGGATCGGATTGGGTACGATTCGTATTATATGAATTTAATCCAACTGTTTCATGTGGTGTGGTCCACTTCTGCCTTCAATATACGGGCTTTTTGTGCTCAAGGCCTAAATGATATGTTAAAATGGATGAACGGCTTAGATAAAACATATACATTAAGGTGGGCCCCACATGGCTCTGAAAGAACTGTCCGTCTATCGTATCTGAGTTTTTATCGGACCGTTGATCTTGCACTGCATGAAATACATGATACTGCAGACCACCTGTCAGACAATGATCAGTGGCACTGTCCCATCCAGTCATTGAGCTCCAGAGCCCCACTACTGTCCACGTGTCAAGAAGCTGGCGGGCAGATGGGACTGGTGGCCTGATTGCTGTCGTTTGGGTCTCGTCCCTGTCACGTGCCCTTCCCTGAGGAGGGTGGCACCGCCCTTTTGAAAGTGCCCTGGTTTGTCAATTAGAGTGAGGATTGACTCACTGAGTCAAGTGAGCCCCAAAGAAGATCGTTCAAGTTATTGCCTCAACTGGAGTACACTCCGAGCTTGTCAAAGGTAAATTAAGCCTCATATCCCATGTCCCAAAACACTCAGGTATATGAAGCCTTTTAAAAAACCATTAGAACAACCTAGGATCATATGTCTGTAAACTTGAATTTTAGAATAGGAAAATCTTCCAAGTTTTACAAATTGTATTAAATGATATCAAGTACTCATCAATGGCATCAAACACTCAGGTTCAATGATATCGACAACCACTCGATATCATCCAATTAGGCCATTCTATGTCCAGCAACCATAAAGTATTTTGGACAATATGTTCGATAAATCGAAAAACATTTTGATGATATCGACATTCAAATATCGATCAAATCAAATGAGAATCGATGATATCGAATTACCTTGAGCTTTGTCTAGCAACTTATGGAAAATGTCCTGACATTTCTCAAGTAATCGAATCATCTTCGATATCATCTGAATTCAAACTTCAATGATATCGAGATGAGTTCGATATCATCGAATTCAGTCAAGTTTTATTTAGCGAGCCTCAAAGGAAAATCACCAAGAAAGATCGAGGACTCGAAACCCTACTCGATATCATTGGATTTCAAATCTCGATGATATCGAAGGTATATTGATACGATCGAATCTGAACAAAACTATTCCTATAACCTTTTAAGGTAAGCCATATGGGAATGACCAAGGAATCGATGATGTCTTGATATGATCATAATTCAAATATCGATGAAATCGATATATGTTCGATATCATTGAAATAAATCAATGATTGTCTAGAAATAAATCAATGATTGTCTAGTAAGCTCTTTTGAAAATCATGTGGAAATGATCAATGCATTGAATAGACTGTTGATGAATTCGGAATTCAAACTCGGATGACATCGACGCACACTGGATTGCATCGATCCTCGTAAAAAGTTCCAGGGATATTCTTTAGTGGAGTTTGTATCATCGAACCTTGCTTCGATGGAATCGAAAGTATACTTTCGATGACATTAAAGCAGGCTCGATGATATCGAACTCTGTTAGAATCTGACTTCTTTATTACCATTAGAAATTTTCCTCTATTTAAGGAGAGCTTGTTTTTAGTTGCTACATTGAGAAAAAGAGAGAGAGCTTTGATGGAGTAACTATATATCATTTACCCTAAGCCCTTTTTCTCATGGGAGTTCATCCTTCAATCCACCGTCATCATTGATATTCTCTAGAGCGGATTGGGGAATGGACTTCCGCATTCCAGGATCATCCAGTTACCTCCTTAATTGCAAATCATTGAGCTGGGATCCCTTGAATGCCTAAGACCTTGGGATCTCTCCATTGCTTTAATAGGTAATATTTATTAGAGTAGATTCTGAGATAACATTGACCCAACCCGTCACCTTTATTCGTACATCTTCGAGTGTTACGGACCAAGGGAGCTGAAGAATCTTCATCAACAAGGAGAAGATCTTCATCAACGTGTTAAACGGGGCTCACCTACTTATCTGTAAGTCATTAGAGTCTAGAGACCCTTTTAATAATTTTTTTTATACATTTAGGTCAAAGGTGCTTCTCACCTCTTTCAAGTCCTCATAGGAGGCCTCCGACGGGAGAGTACGTGTGGGTGCTGTGTGTTGACCCTTGCTCTTGTGTAGGGCATAAACTTAGGTCCTTAGTGCTGTCCTTCGCTTGTATGGCCTAAAAGTTAGGTTCCTTGTGTGGATCCTTTGCTCTTGTGTAGGGCATAAAAGTTAGGTGCTGTGTGTTGACCTTTGGTCTTGTGTAGGGCATAAACTCTAGGGTCTGTGTGTGGATCTTTGGCCTGTGTGGCCTAAAACCCTAGGTTCCTTATGTGGATCCTTTGCTCTTGGGTAGGACATAAAATGTCACGCCCTAAATTCGGAAACCGAGCTCACAAAATTTTCGATTGCCGAATCCGGTGCTGACAACCTCTGTAGTACCCCATTCTCGACTCCCAGCGCGCATACGCCAAGATTTCGATCATGGGATCCTATAAGGAGGATTTTCCAATGTACATTTAACTCATAATAAGTATAACCACAAGTTTACCCAAATCACAAAGGCAACATCATCATCACATATCCACTAATAAAAACAGTTGAATACAATGCTAAAAGGGAAATACATATATTGAAGATCAAAACTCCAGAAGACCGTTGCACGCTCCAAGCTCAACGCTACTTCAACTTATCATCACCTACACACATCTATCATGCATAAGATTATAAAAAGCTTAGAGGGGTGGTGTAACTGTGTGTACAAGATAAGTGTCAAGTATTCAATACAATGCCATAATCATACAATGTCAGAAATACTGTTAAGATCATGAATCATATGGTATCAAAGTAAGCAGAAGCATACTGGCAAGATCATGAATCATACGATGTCAGAGTAAGCGGAAATATACTGGTAAGTCCATAAGTGCCATCAGCTGTACCAAGGCTATGTAATGTAAGGCATGAATGCTAACTGCCATATCAATGTAGAAACATGGCAACCCAAAATGCTAAATGCTGCGGATGCAATGTAATATGTGGTGCGAATGAAATGACCAAACTGGAGTGAAGTTGGGATGATAGTACGTAGTATCGCAGGCTATGGGGTCCATTACAAGGGACTTCTATCCAAACCAGTCCCATACCTAAATTTAGATAGCCAGACTCAATGTAATATACTCCTGATCTCAGGTTAGTCGCGTACTTGCCATTACGAAGGTACACAACAATTAGTTGCGCACCACCACCCCGAGTGGGTAGTGAATGAATTAATGAGTATGCAACTTCTACTCAATATCCATATATCAGTACAGTTCCTCTCTAGGAAATCACCGGGGTCTAGTACACTCTATATCAGATTGCCGCCCCATCGCGGGCAACAAGGTGAGTGAAAGTGACCTCATTATCCATCTGCCAATATCGGGCTCGGCTCGTTGATAGCGGACCCATTCTTCGAGCTGATCAATCTCAACCTAGCTTTGCCCCTTCCTCTCGGGCAGGTAAGGCCGCACCCCATTCCAATCGACTATGGCATAGTGGGAGACACGGCCTAACGGTATACGGCCCTCATGCATCTACTCGGTCTAGACATTGGAGTAACCTCTGGAACCAAGAGGGTTTAGGAAATTTCACTCAGGGATATCTATAGCACCCCATGTAGAACTGATTTCTGGTGTCCCATCTAACCATCCACGATATGCCTGTGGAGGCTACGACCCTGATGTCGCTGGGGCATACGGTAATCATAATCACACAATGCGAGATGTATGAGTGTAACGCCCCAAAAATCGAGGGTCGAGCAAATGTCCAACTCCCGAGTTCCAATGCATCACTTATGCAACATGGATAATGATGATTAAATGTTGTCCTTATTAGTGCATTAAACATGAATGAGATTATACCAAATCAGCATATCATACTCCAGAGATAATTGGATTATGCAACCGGAAGACTGTGATAAGTATATAAAGCATATAAGTGGTTGTAGGTCCCTAGAGTATGAATATGATACCAGGTTAAATAATTACATGTTTAGTTTCAAAATATATAAAATAATGAAGTGTAATATCATCTAATCCATATCTCTGTAGCCCGGTGACGCAACTCCAGGTCTACATAGACCCACCAGAGAGTTGTAATTAGGAGAAGTCCTCCTCATCGTCGCAGAAGGCCAGCACCAACTCGTAAGCCTCGCCATCATCTGAAACTACAACAGAGTCTAGTTGGTGTTTTAAAACACTGTCCTAGAGTGGGAGTGAGTGATCAACTTAGTGAAGCTATAAGGCAAAGGTTAACATGTTATCAATTCAGTCAAACAGTAATGATAAAGCAGTACAATAATCATGCCCTAAGTACTCTTGTTAATATAAGGATGGGATGCGATAATGATGTATGCCCTCGCCTGCACTCCCTTTGCAACATCATCTCAAGGTCGCGCATGCAACACTCCCGCTATGCTCAACTCCAATGCCAAAGGCACATGCAATGCGGTGCATGTATGTGATTATCCCAGTTCTTAATTAGACCTATTCATATAGTAAGTTTGGGAAGCTAAGGTACCTCCCTTTATATCATTGACCTAAATAATGATATATCTAGGGTCGTTAATCCTAGTTAGTCGCATACGATGGCAGTTCCACGTCGGTACGGAGAGGCTCGTCACCTCAGCACAGGCCTAGTTTATACTCGAGGTTACTACGGAAAGGCTCGTCACCTTAGCGTGGTCCTAGTATATACTCGAGGTCACTACGAGAGGCTCGTCACCTGATCGTAGGCCAACAGCTCGAATACAGTGTCCCATACTACTGTATTCGGCTCACGAGTTTGGTTTGCTCATTAGTCACTATAGGGAGGCTCGTCACCCCAGTGTAGGCCGACAGCTCGACCACGGTGTCCCATACCACCATGCTCGGCTCATGAGTCTTGGCGGATCGTGGTACCAAGGTTAAACGAGCTTTTCATTGGTAAGTAGTACCTTAGGTTCAAGCAGTAACGTCCATATATGGTGAACATACATTAGGCCAATTGGGTTACTTGACAAGCTCGACTGGTACGAGCACACGTTGACTTAATCGACATGGAGTACGTAAGCACTTTGCGTGGCCTAACCACTGTCGACAAACAGCGCACGACTCAGATTCATCGAACGTGTCTTGTGTGGCGAAACAACCTCGGCCACTGATTCAGAGATCATTACCAATTGCCTGGACTACGCAGTAGTCCCAATCATATTCAAACATAATAGGCATTCATATGTGATAGTCAAATAGCATGTGACAGCTAATTCAAATATAAATCTCAGTTGAGCATTTCCACAAACACGTAGTGCACATGTTATCGTACATAGGCATTTCATCCATCAAGCACGTAGTAGTAAGAAAGGTTATATGAAGAAAATTATAATTATAGATAAGGGAATTGAGAATCATATCTCAACACCTTAATTAAATACATTTCAGTAAGCATTTTCTCATTCAGGCATTTTATCAAACACTTAAACTACACATATCAACATACATGTAATAAAGTAGTTATAAAAGGTATTATAGCAAATCCTTTCACAAAGGATTCGCCACACGTATAATAATCATGTATTCTCAATAAAAAATCATGGCAAGCATAAATCCTAATTCCATATTCATTCAAACATTTCAACAAACACATGGAATGTATTAAAATCAGCATAGTTTACATATATGTTTAAGATATGGAAACATTGTATCTAAGCACATGTGATAGCAATCAAGTCAGTCATAAATCATTAACTGACATTGAAAGCCTTAAAAACCATAACCTAAACATTTATAGTCTGCACCTTTCGTCGGTAAACTCGTATCGTACTCAGTTTGAACCTTACGCCTTTGTCTACGGCATAATTGCTACCTGAATCACGAAATAGGTTAACTATTTCACCGATTCTTCTACTTGGATACCTAAAATAGATTAGGGTTAGGATTTCTTACTCAAAAATGGATTCGGAATCGCCGGTGTAGCGACACGGGAGAGGCGATTCAGCACGTGGAGTGGTGGGATTGAATCCCGGTAGCAAACCCCAACTCTCTCTCACTTCTCCTCACTTTCTCCTTCTCTTTTCTCTCTTCTCTCTCCTAGGGTTTGAAAATTCATATGGAATGAGAGGGGTGGGTTAAGGCCCTCATATAGGCCTAGAACTGATGCCAATGGCCCCAGGGCCATGGTATACTTAGGATATAGCCAAAGGGTGGCTGTTTTGGGCCAATGCAGCTCATTTGGAGGTCCATTTCTTGCATAAGGTCCAGAGAAAGTTCCTTGACAATGGATCTATATCAGCTTAAGTTTTCAGTCTAATAGGATTTACAGATCGACCGTGGATGACTAGTTTTAGTTCAACGATCATCGTTACTTGATCAGGGCCACAAGTACACTGACTTGCGTAAGAAAATTTTCCTGATCCAAGGGTGCAGTTGGGTTGGAATTTGACGGTCTAAAACTTTAGATTTGGCTTGCAAGCGAAAGGCCCAATTCACTTAAGTTTGAGTTTATTTTCTAAAGATATTCACATTTCTCACAGACTTCGCTCCGGGCTCAAGTTGTGTGTTTTTAGATATTATTTGGATTTGATTTCTGAGATGATTGTCAAGCCCAATAAGGCGGTCATTACTGTATAGTTTCGCACTAATCGGACTTTCGACACGAGGTCTAGGTCCAATACGGAGTTTCAATGTGCTCCCGAGAGCAACTGGGTTTTGAGATTGATCCTAGGTTTTTAGGAAATGTTGGGTTAACGATTTTAATGGTTTTGGGTCTTGTAGTTCATATAAAAAGTGATTCGATCTAATTCGCTGATTAATTCAGTTTAGTACTTAATTAATTTTCATCTAATTTCTAAAGGATTCGGTCCTTAGTGATTCTTGCATGAGGTGGTACTCGAGTCTTTGTACGAATTTTTCTGAAACGTTACAATGAGTCACCCAGTCCAATCATGCATCAATCCTGCACATACCGTGCACTCATGTGGGGCAACTTCGCCTATCAGGGAGTCCCATGAATAACCTACCCTATGGCATATGCGATGGCCAACCATATCTCATAACAAACATGTAGATGATGCGTATGGGCATGTATCATAATGCTATACTGTCACATGCTCATAATCGGTATCGATAGTCGGCATCGATTATCGGCCTATCAAAGGGCCTAAGGGAAGGTCACAATGAGGACATTTAACCATCATTGCCCATCAATGTGGACATTTAACCAACATTGCTCCCAAGGAGTGGCCTATATAAAGCCAAATATATAGTGGGCCATAGCCTCACAAAAGGGCCTAATATACATTACAATGGCCCTCGCTCAAGGGCCACATATACATTATATCAGGCCTCATCGATGGCCACAATTACATCACAACGGGCCCCATACAATCATAATGCGCCACATACAATTACAATGGGCCACATATAATCACAATGGGCCTTACACAAGGGTCTCATACATCAAGTGAGCCGCATCACATGGGCCTTACACATCACATCGGGCCCCATATAATCACAATGGGCTTAATACACATTACTATGGGCCGCATCACAAGGGCTTAATACACATCACTATGGGCCGCTCACATGGGTCTAATACACATCACTTTGGGCTGCTCACACGGGCCAAATACACATCACTATGGGCCGCCCACATGGACCTAATACACATCACTATGGGCCGCTCACACGGGCTTTAAATACACAACAAGTGGGCCCCATCACATGGGTGTCAAATACAAAACAGGTGGGCCCCATACATGGGCCAAAAATACATCATGATGGGCGTCATGGATGGGCCACACCAATAGGCCTTAAATGGGCTTGGACCACACCAAAAATCATTTCACTAGTTGTAGGTATAACATGTGTATCACTGTACACTATCATTCTATGGGGCACATGGCCACTAATGATGATTTGCACTGTCCAAACATTGTTTATGTAAATCATCACTGTCCAAACATTGTCTATGTAAATCAGCACTGTCGAAACATTGTCCAGCACCGTCCAGCATAATCTGGATGGTGTGGATGAAATAAATACATCATGGTGGTCCCATGCTGGCAAAACAGGTGGACGGCTAGATAAAATACATATATTATGAGGGGTCCCACCGTCCTGATCAAGTAGACAGTGAGGATATATGATACATGCATCAAGGTGGATCCCAGACAGATGGACAGGGTGTATAAAACACATACATCAAAGAGGGGCCCACAACACTTGCTGACGTCAATCAGCTATATAGCCGGTATGGTACACTAGCCAGTTCTATCCCCACCGTCCAAGGTCTGGACGGTGTGGATGCAACACACATATCACAGTGTTCCCCATTGTCCAGATAGACAGTGGGATGAAACACGTACCATGGTGGCCCTCATACTGACATCACTCCATCAGCTATGCATATAGTTGCTGAGATGTACACTGACCAATTCGCTATCTCATCAGGTGGGTCCCACGTGGGGCCCACCACATATGATATATATTATATATTATATAATATATTAACATCATCTGGAAGCTAGATGTATATGTTTGTATATATATATATATATTATATAATATTAACAACATCTTCAGCCTGCCCACGTCCAGCGACCACCGTCCATTGGACTGGATGGTGTGGATGCAAGACACATGCATCACGGTGGGGTTCATAGAATCTGATGTCGTCAATACAACAACCATCTGGCTTGGCAGATGGCCCATCAGTAGATGAATGGTCTGGATTTAACTCATACCGCATGATCAGACCCCTTTGAACTTGCTGACGTCATGCAGTGGGACCCATTGCTGGACATTACGATTCAAATACATCAAGGTGCGTCCAACACCATCCCACGTGCTAGACGGTGCACGCACGACAGGTGGGTCCCATGCCTCTCGCACATTAATACAGCAGCTATGCAGCTGTGTGAGGTACACTAGCCAAACTGATTCCACAGTAAGTGAGCCTCACCGTCCAGCAAGCTGGACGGTGTAACAAAACCCATAAATCATGGTGGTCCTCGTGTAGGACGACATGGATGCACCATGCATCAGGGTGGGGTCCACGGTAGCGTGGCCCACCAGCTTTGGATCAAACTGATATTTGTATTTTTCCTTCATCAGATCTGTCCTAAAAAAATAGACAGCGTGTTACACCATCACACGAAGCAAGAGAGAAAAAGAGAGAGAGAGAGAGAGAGAGAGAGAGAGAGAGAGAGAGAGAGAGAGAGAGAAGGGGATGGACCCCGCCACTATGGGCCCTCCCTATATAATGCATACATTAAGATGGGTCCTACATATGTGGGCCCTCAAATCACAAAATCAAATAATAAAATCACCCACCATTTTCGTTCTTCTTGGTTCGATGAAATCTCTAGCTCCTCGACTTCGACTTTGACAAAGGATGATGGACATTGGACGGTTGGATGGTGGAGATGGGAGGTAGGAAGATGGGCCTCACCTAGCTTCTCTCCCATGGATGTCCACCTCTCTCATGGTTGCTTAGGAGATGGAGTTTGAAATGAGAGAGAGCTGAGAGAGAGAGAGAGAGAGAGAGAGAGAGAGAGAGAGAGAGGTGATGGGTGAAAAAGTGAGTGATGGGAGTGTACTTGACATGTAAGGGATGTGTAAGAGAGAGAGAGTTAACTTTAGGGATAGGTGTTGTAGTTGACATGTGAGGTGATTGATGGAATATTTTTCTTTGGTTTTGCAAAGCGCCACATTTTCCTTGAATTGAACGCGGGCCCACATCTTCTGGCCTGGGTATCGCCTCAGCGTGTAATATGCAGCGTCGGAACCGCGGCAACGGCGCGGTCACAAGGATACAAGTCTCAGGTCGAATAGACTCTGGAATACAGGATACAACTTAGGGTCATGCGCAAATACCGATTACAGGTCGCAGGTCACTGGAATTCGACCGGGAAGACCGCGGAAACCTAAGAAATGGTATGGGCTAGGATACGGTTCTCACGTAAAACCTGGGTGCTGTGTGTTGACCCTTGCTCCTATATGGGGCATAAACTTGTGTCTCATAGAGACATATTAGGTACCTTGTGTAGGTCCTAGAGTTAGCCTTGTATAGGTTGTACTGGTTTGAGGTAAACCTGATTTGAAACCTCTGTTAGTGAAATCCGGTACAATCAAGGGTTGAGTGCATCTACCGGGAGTGGAGTAGGCACATAGCTGAAACACTATAAAATGACTATGTTTGAGATTGTTATTT
This sequence comes from Magnolia sinica, assembly GCF_029962835.1. Taxonomy (NCBI): domain Eukaryota; kingdom Viridiplantae; phylum Streptophyta; class Magnoliopsida; order Magnoliales; family Magnoliaceae; genus Magnolia; species Magnolia sinica. The sequence continues at coordinate 34,783,408 of NC_080574.1, read as the reverse complement.
TATTCTATTTATTATTGATGTTCACATGATGCATGATGATATGATTATTTAGAACTGATAAGTATCACATCCCACACACAGTTACTCAGTGCATCCATCTTAGACTAAGGTTATATATTGCTTAGACTCTGCTCAGTCATGTGATTGGATCCTCTAATTGGTTGGGAAGCCATTAGAGTTAAATTGATGATATCTTGACATTTTCATATTAGATCAAGAAAATGGTAGTAGGAATTTAAATTGTCATAAAATTTTATAAAGTCCTATTCATCCCCTTCTAGGACACTTTGACCTATTCCTACTTCTACTAAAGTGGTCATTATCGCAATTTCACCTTTAACATGGCCACACTCTCCTCACTAAATGATATGGTATGCCCTGGTCTATGTTAATATGATAGAGACATCCCCCATACATTTCTAATGAGATAACGTTGATCAGAACCAAATAGTCCTCCTGCATAGACTCCTGACATTAGGAATGATCAGCACTCAAATCCGCCAATGCCATGGGGATCTAATTGCATGCCGCTTCACAGTCCTGAGTCAATCACAAATCGCCGGGATCACCAGCTTGAATGTCATCTATTGAATGGTCTGGCTCGTATTGACGAGCATCTTAACAACTACGAAAGGCGTCTGATAGGGATTGAGGACAGAATTGAAGCACTCCAGCATACCACCCAGCAAGTAATTGAGTTGTTGACCGATGGAGAAGCTCGAGCACCTTAGTTACTAAAAGAAGGGTTGGTATGGATGTGCCATATCTGGACACTGTGGTTAAATTCTTTTTGGGGATAGAATGATTTTTTTGTGATTATATAAACAGTGGTTGGATTAAACATTTTGACCTGGTCATCCTCTGGAGGAGGAAAATACTTTTGTTTTGATATGCCCATGGATGGGCTGAATGGTTATGAATACTTTATGGTTAAAACAATAATTGCTACCAAGCTTGGGTAGCTATTTTTGAATGCTTATTGAATGAATGCAACTATTTCTGAGCCTTACTTCTGATTGATCATTACTAATAATTCTAGATTGTCTATGAGAATGAATCATGTCTGCAGGATATTATATGAGGATTGAATACTGAATGGTGATAGATTTAACATTTCCTATACAATCATGATCTGATTTCTATGGGTACTTAGTGATAATTTCCATCTAGTTTCAAATGCATCTGTGCTTATCATGTGTATGAACTATTGTATTTCTATATGCATTTTGAATACTCAATCACCATGTTTCTCCCATGCTTTTTCAACTTTAGTCAACTGATATTGCTATCTATTGCCCTTTGCCAATGACTAACAAAAGGGGGAGAACAAATCCCACCATGAGGAAAATTATGTGTATCTATGGTGGTATAAGTGTTAGGGGGAGTAGGTGCAAGGAGATAGGGGGAGCAACTACTACTGAATGTTTCAACTTTGTGTGTGAACTCAAATAACATGTTTGTTAAATTGTATAAAATTCATGTACCCACAATTTAGGATGTTGGTCTAAGTGTTGTTTTAGGATTTCTGGTGTTTTGTCATGTAATTGACAAAGGGGGAGATTAAAAGGGCCTTGGTTTGTCAATTAGCGTGAGGATTGAGTCACTGAGCCAATTGAGCCCCAAAGAAGATCGATCAAGTCATTGCCTCAACTGGATGTGTACTATGAGCTTGTCAAAGGTAAATTAAGCCTCACATCCCATGTCCCAAAACGCTCAGGTATATGAAGCCTTTAAAAAAACCATTAGAACAACCTAGGATCGTATGTTTGTAAACTTGAATTTCAGAACAGGAAAATCTTCCGAGTTTTACAGATTGTATTCGATGATATCGAGTACTCATCAATGGCAACGAACATTCAGGTTCGATGATATCGACAACCACTCGATATCATCAAATTAGGCCATTCTATGTCCAGTAACCACAAAGTATTTTAGACAATATGTTCTATAAATCGAAAAACACTTCGATGATATCGATATTCAAATATCCATCAAATTGAATGAGAATCGATGATGTCGAATTACCTTGAGCTTTGTCCAACAACTTTTGGAAAATGTCCTGACATTTCTCAAGTAATCGAACATCTTTGATGTCATCTGAATTCAAACTTCGAAAATATCGAGATGAGTTCAATATCATCGAATTCGGTCAACTTTTGTCCAGTGAGCCTCAAAGGAAAATCACCTAGAAAGATCGAGGACTCAAAACCCTACTCGATATCATTGGATTTCAAATCTCGATGATATCACAGGCATATCGATATGATCGAATCTGAACAAAACTATTCCAACAATCTTGCAAGGCAAACCATATGGGAATGGCTGAGGAATCGATGATGTCTCGATATGATTGTAATTCAAATATCGATGAAATCGATATATGTTTGATATCATCAAAATAGATCAATGATTGTCTAGTAGGCTCTTTTGAAAATCACGTGGAGATGATTGATGTATCGAACAGATTGTCGATGAAATCAGAATTCAAACTCCAATGACATCGACGTACAATCGATTGCATTGATCCTCGAGAAAGTTTGAGGGATATTCTTTAGTGGAGTTCGTATCATCGAACCTTGCTTCGATGGAATCGAAAGTATATTTTCGATGACACCGAAGCAGGTGCGATGATATCGAACTCTGTTAGAATCTGACATCTTTGTTACCGTTAGAGCTTTTTGTCTATTTAAGAAGAGCTTGTTCTTGCTTGCTGCATTAAGAAAAAGAGAGAGAGCTTTGAGAGAGTAACTACACATCATTTACCCTAAGCCCTTTTTCTCATGAGAGTTCATCCTTCAATCCACCCTCATCACTGATATTCTCTCGAGTGGATTGGGGAATGAACTTTCACATTCAAGGATCATCCAGCTACCACCTTAATGGTAAATCATTGAACTGGGATCCCTTAAATGCCTAAGACCTTGGAATCTCTCCATTGCTTTATTAGGTAATATTTATTAGAGTAAATTTTGAGATAACCTTGACCCAACCCGTCACCTTTATTGGTACATCTTCGAGTGTTACGGATCAAGGGAGCTGAAGAATTTTCATCAACAAGGAGAAGATCTTCATCAACGTGCTGAACGGGGCTCACCTACTTATCTGTAAGTCATTAGAGTCCAGAGACCCTTTTGATCATTCCTTTTGTATATTTGGGTTAAAGGTGATTCTCACCCCTTTCAAGTCCTCATATGATGCCTCCGACGGGAGAGTACGTGCGGGTGCTGTTTGTTGACCCTTGCTCTTGTGTAGGGTATAAACTTAGGTCCTTAGTGTAGGTCCTTCGCCTGTGTGGCTTAAAATTTAGGTTCCTTATGTGGATCCTTTGTTCTTGTGTAGGGCATAAAACTTAGGTGTTGTGTATTGACCTTTACTCTTATATAGGGCATAAACTCTAGCGTCCGTGTGTGGATCTTTGGCCTTTGTGGCCTAAAACCCTAGGTTCCTTATGTGGATCCTTTGCTCTTGGGTATGACATAAAACTTGGGTGCTGTGTGTTGACCCTTGCTCCTGTGTGGGGGTATAAACTTGTGTCTCGTGGAGACATATTAGGTACCTTGTGTAGGTCCTAGAGTCAGCCTTGTGTAGGTTATACTGGTTTAAGGTAAACCTGATTTGAAACCTCTGTTAGTGAAATCCAGTACAATCAAGGGTTGAGTGTGTCCTCCGGGAGTGGAGTAGGCATATAGTCGAAGCACTATAAAACGACTGTGTATGGGATTGTTATTTGCATACTCTCTTATTGTGTTTATTGTACGTTGATGTTCACATGATGCATGATGATATGATTATTTAGATCTGATAAGTATCACATCCCACACACAGTCACTCAGTGCATCCATCTTAGACTAATGTTATATATTGTTTAGACTCTGCTCAGTCTTGTGATTGGATCCTCTAATTGGTTGGGAAGCCATTAGAGTTACATTGATGATATCTTGACATTTGCATATTAGATCAAAATAATGGTAATAGGAATTTAAATTGTCATAAAATTTTAAAAAGTCCTATTCACCCCCCTCTAGGACACTTTGACCTATTCCCACTTCTATTAAAGCAGGTCATTACTGCAATTTCAGCTTTAACATGGCCACACTCTCCTCACTAAATGATATGGTATACCCTGGTCTATGTTAATATGATAGAGACATCTTCCATACATTTCTAATGAGATAATGTTGATCAGAATCGTTTATTAACTGGGCCTCACAATGGAAACACAATCTGGGACGGATCCTAGACATCCATTTTATGGGATTTTGAATATTTATTGACAAGAATCTAGTGAACGGTTGTGATTTATTAGTGTGATGAAAATAAATTGTATATAAAATAAAAAGTAGGCCATCCAAAGAATATAAAACTATATTGATGATCATGATCTACTGTATTATGTTCCACCTGGAAACTGAAGGATGGATCTTCAATCAAACTATGTGGACCCGATTCTATCATATCCTCTCTCTCTGTCCATTTTTGGCCATTGATTGGAAAGTGCAGTGACACTAGCGTGCTTTTCACGCAAGTGTAGCTGTGCATAGTGTGACTTCTGTATTGACGTTAGCGAGTTCTGTGGGTTTAATCATGGGGTACGTGTTATATCCAAACCATCCATCCATTTGGCGAGCTTGTCTTAAGGCTTGAGATGAAAAATAAGATAGATCTAACTATCAAGTGGACCACACGAATTGTTTAACAGTGAAAATCATTCTCTGTTGCTATTTGTGGTGTGGTCCAGATGATCTTTGGATATTATTCATTTTTTGGATAATGCTCTATAATGATTTCTAAAAATATATGAATGATGTGGATATAATAAATACATCACTGTGGGGCCCATATAACTTTGATCTCCTTTGAACCATTTGTATAACTCGGAGCTCGAGGAGCGCCGGTACTGGAAACGGATTGGCTACTCCCCTTGCCACCAGCCAATCGCTGGTGGTTGGTGCTATGTGGGCCCCACCATATTGTATGTGTTTCATCCATGCCCTCCATCTATTTTTATAAATCATTTTATGTTATGAGAAAAAAATGAGGTATATCGAAATCTCAAGTGGACCACATTATAGGAAACAGTGTTGAATGAATGTTGACCATTAAAAATGTTTGGGAGGCCATAAAAGTTTTTGATCAAGCTGATATTTATTATTTCCCTTCATCTGGGTCCTTATGACCTAATCAACAGATTAGATGTGAAATAAACAGTACAGTGGGCCTTAGGAGGATTATAATGGTGGATATCCAATCATTTTTGTTTTCCAGTGGTGTGGTACACCTGAGATTTATATCCCTATCATTTTTTTTTTTGTATAAAGCCCTAAAATGATCTGTAAAATGGATGAACGGAATGGATGAAGCACATACATCATGGTGGAGCCACATAGCACCGACCACTAGCCACGGGGCTAGTGTCAGGGGAGTAGCCAATCCGTCTCCGCCAGTACTCGTCTTCGCATACGACACGTATCTACAGCAACTATATAGCATGTGGTTTATTGTACTGAGTAAACTCTGTTAGGGCCCACCGTGAAAATGCATGTAGTTTATCTACTCTGGATCGGGTCGGATCGGATCCAATCGGATCGGATTTCGGATCGGATCGGTCTGGGTAGGTATGGATCCGAATTCGACCTGAAAAGCTTTTTGATCTGTACTGCCCTACTCGATCCGCACCGATCTAGGCCGTCGGATCGGGTCAGGATTGCCCAGCTCTAGCTCTCAGTCTAAACAGGATATCCAAGAATGAAATCCGTGGTTCAAGAGTGACATGCATAATCTGGATTTGAGCAAATTCTTGGCTTGTGAATTTGTCCTGATTTTCAAAATTTAAAATCTGGATCCCTAGCTTGTCACAAGCAGGATAATTTTGTTTTTTGCAGTGTCATTGGTCTACATCAATGACTACTAAACACGGCTACATCAAATGCCATGTGTGATGATGTGGCTCAATTAGGTTGCAACAAGCACAATTTTCTTGCTTTTGGCAAGCAGACGATCTACATTCTAAATTTCAACGATTTTTTCATGATATATATTATGGAAAAAAATCACAATAAAAATAAAATATTAAAATATTTATTGTAAATTACTAAATAATTTTAAAAATTGAATATAAAGTATAAACTACATTATTTAACTCTTAAGTAATTTTCTTAGAAAATTGCAATATATAATATGTTGGTGTGTTGGGCCCACTAGGATGTATATGGACACTAACCGTATGTTAGTGCAATGGGGCCCACGGCCGTGTATATTTTTTTTCCTTGAAGCCTTAACAAGTTGAACGTACAAAAAAACTAGACTGGTAATGAACTCAGGTGGTAGAAACAATATCCACTTGGAAGATTTACAGAATTTCCGTCTGTGTCCCTCCATGATCGGATTGCAATGATTTTTAGGATGTACGGATAAAGGGGAACACCGTGAACACCGCGGATGTAACATGTCGAAGAAGGTGAGCCTCACTCGGGCGCGGCTTCGATTATCCACTAGTTGGGTGGATCTCCGTATCCACCAGTTGGGCGGATCTCCGTATCCACCAGTTGGGTGGGACCCCTGGCTGTGGGGCGGCTCACAGTCACGTATGTGTCTTAAATCCAGACCGTTCAACCATTTTCATAGCTCATTCAAGGGCACGATCCCCAAAAGGAAGCTGACTCAAATCTTAAGTGGACCACACCACAGGAAACAATCATGATTAAATCCCTAACATTAAAAGATTCATGACTTCACTGGAACGTTTACATGCCATTCAACCTGTTGATAATGTCACCAAGACCCAGATGAAGAGACCACACAAATATCGTCTTGATCCAAAGCTTTTGTGGCCTATAAGAAGTTTTTAATGGTTAATTCGGACTGTTTCCTGTGCTATGGTCCGTTGACATTTCGATCTGCATCAGTTTTTGGATCATGCCCTAAAATAAGATTTCAATGTAGATATACAACGTGTATGTAGTCACATATATCAATGTGGGCCCAGCAGTCAAGGGATTCCACCCGCCTTGGTGGATCCAGGGATCTACGGGAGCTGCACTGACCTCAAATATGTTAGTTGTTTTAACATATTTGTAAAAACAGTGGAGGCTTCATGGAGGTTTGCAGGACAGATTTTTATTTATTTATTTTTTCCAATTCAGACTAGGTAAGGCAGCGGTTGCCAGTTTTAGTATTGTGTGAGATTGGTAATTAATAACTTCTTCCATGGATCAATTCTATTACGATGCTACTTAAATAGCGAGCCAGTGGAGGTAGTGAGGCCCAAACATAGCAAGGCCTTGACATGGTGAAATTAAATTAAGCCATGTGTTGCCATTAAAGATGGGTGAGACAAAACATGTTTGAAAGTGGTTTATTTGAGTTAGCCAAAGTTGCAAATGGATGCCTGGTCAGTGCCTATATAGGTGTTCTTTTGCACAGAAGCGGTTGAGTAATGCACTATAAAAGTAATATTACAAGAGATAGTAGATCTTATTGATTCGAACAACCCTCAGAACTCCTTTGAAATCCTAACTACTATGCTTTTGAACTTTTTAGAACACCTTAGAAAGTCTTAATCTTCTTCCTACTCTTGATTATACCTGATATATATTACCCAACTAGAATAAAAAACAAATCGCGCACTTATAAAAAACTGAAGCACCTTTGATGGGTCCTTCGATGGTATTGACAGACATCGAAGACTAGTCAATGACATCAAATATACTTCGATGCCATCGAGTAACAGTCTCTAAAACTATCCAGCAATAAATTAAGATTTTTAGAAATTTGTTATATGGGATTGACCGGTTTGTTGATGACATTGAGAGACCTTATTACATACAAATTTAAGACATTAGATAATATATTAACAACTTAACGCCATCAGGTTCTATGGGCCATCATGCCATCTATTTTGCCAGGCCATTTTAGGTAATGGACTAAAATATGAGGCAGATCTAGAGGTGATGCATGTCAGGAATGCCAAACCTGAGATAACGTCTGTGTATCCATTTCTGGATATGGCGCATCCATGTCCTTTCGTACAGGGTTTGGAGATGGGTCTTGTGTTAAGTTCACATGGTAGGCCAGGTATATTGTTTTTTTCGTGCGGCGATAGAGTTGCATGTGCTCAGCTTTCCGAGAAAAAAAATAAAAAAATAAGAGGCGAATGAGAGGCTGAGTTCTCTGCAGCGACTAACGAGCTCTCGTTATCTGCCCTAAGTTAGTAGATGTGGAACTGATTATAATTATTGGGTTATCTGAGCTACTGGTTATGATAGCTCCCATTCATGATCGATCATGCCCCAAAAATCTCTCAAATTGGAAGATCAAAATGCTCGGTCTTTGAACTTATTTTCACTGAATAGGGACCGTCGGTGTGTTGTCCTTATCCATATATTTGCACGGCCACAATTGAAGGTTAGATTTGTCTAATTGAGGACATTTTTCGTGCACAATCGATCATGATGATGGGAGCCAACAAATTAAGGGTCAGAAAACCTAACAATGGACCCCGCAAGCACTAGTAGTCACTAATAGAGAGCCATTTAATCAAAACCAGCCATGATTTAAAATACGCAAGATTACATCGTCACAATATTATTATTATTGTAGCAAACTCGCTCTCTTTGATACATCGATTGCAGAGAGCCACTGAAATGATATACTCTATACAGCTTAAGGCGGCGGTTTCCTCATATGCGCGACCGAGCCAGGACCTGCGGTTCGAACGGCTCGAACCGGCGGTTATTTCTGTTAGAAGGCCGTTGGTTTTTGGTGGTCTTGGGAGAGGATTTCTCCACATGAGGAAGTGTTTTGGCCATTTCCCTGAGCTTGAATTTCTGTATTTTCATGTTCGCTTTTGGAAGTTCTTTAGAAAACAACACTCTCTTTGGCACCATGAAATGTGCCATTCTCTCTCTGCAGTAAGCAATGATATCTTCCTCTTTCACTTCAATCTTCTCTTCCAAAGCCTTCTTTTTCAGCGTGAGGAATGCACATGGGGTCTCGCCCCAGTGCGGGTGTGGCATCGCCACCACAGCAGCTTCCGATACCAACGGATGGCTGTAGAGCACGCTCTCCACTTCGACGCTGCTGATGTTCTCCCCACCTGATATGATCACGTCCTTGAGCCGATCTTTAATCTCCACGTATCCGTCCGGGTGGATAACACCAGCATCCCCTGTGTGGTACCACCCGTTCTTGAAGGCATCCAACGTGGCTGATTGGTCTTTGTAGTACCCCTTCATGATGCTGCTGCCGCGCAAGAGGATCTCGCCCACGGCCTGCCCATCACGAGCCACAGCGTCCATCGTGTTCGGGTCCCTTACGTCCACATCTGCAAGGGAAAGCACGCTAATTCCCTGACGGGATTTGAGCGCTGCTTGCTCGCCGCACGGCAGCTGGTCCCACTTTGCCTGCCACTCGCAGACTAGGGCGGGGCCCGTCGCTTCCGTGAGGCCGTACGCGTGCGTCACGTGGAATCCTGCACCTTCCATCTTCTGTAGCAGCGGCGCTGGCGGTGGTGCGCCACCGGTTAGTATCTGGACAGGGGACTTGATTGGCCTCCGCTCGCTTGGCTTGGCGTCGAGGATAACGTTGAATAAGACAGGCGCGCAGCACATGTGGGTTACTCCGTGCTCGGCGATGGCCTGGTAAATGTCAGCCGCAGATGGACTGCGGATGCACACGTTGGTCCCACCACGTGCGGCCATGCCCCATGTGAAAGTCCAGCCATTGCAATGGAACATCGGCAGTGACCAGAGATAGACCGGCTCACTTCCAACGCCCCACTGAAGTAAAAGGCTGAGAGTGCTTAGATACGCGCCGCGGTGGCTGTAGACGACACCCTTGGGAGCCGATGTGGTGCCTGATGTATAACTCAGCGTGATTGGGTTCCACTCATCTTCGAGAACAGGTGGCACGTATCTAGGATCTCCATGTTGGACTAGCTGCTCATATTCGAGCTTGCCCAGTCGGATGCCTGTGGGCACGTCAACGTCGTCGATAACGACTACAAACTGCAAAGATGAATCCGATGCATGGGCCCCTTCCGAGCCACCGATGAGGATCTTGAGCACTTCCCGCGCAAGGGGCACAAACTGATAGTCTACGAACAGGGCCTTGGCTTCCGAGTGCTTGAGAATGGTGGCAACATTCCTAGCATCGAGTCGGGTGTTGATGGTGTTTAGCACTGCCCCAGCCATGGGAACGGCGAAATGCATCTCATATAGGGCGGGGATGTTAGGCGAGAGTACCGACACAACATCATTCTTGACTATGTTCAACGACTGGAGAGAAGATGCAAGGCGGAGGCATCGGTCGTATGTCTGGCTCCATGTGAAGCAGGTCCTGCCGTAAATGATAGATGGGCGAGCGGCGTAGACGGTCGCTGCTCTCTCTAGGAAGGTGATTGGAGAGAGGGGGACGTAATTTGCTGCACATTTCTGTAGCTTATCCATGGAGTCTACAGAGAGAGAGAGAGAGAGAGAGAGAGAGGTGGATACGAGAAGGAAAAGGGCGGAGATATATATAGGGAAATTGGAGCGATGAAGGTGTTTTGGGCTTTGTAAGATGTGGGAGAGTAGCTTGGAAAGTGCTAAGAATTTACGTTTGGGTTTGAAGTTTGAACGCAAGACTCTTGACCGTTGTATGTTTTCTTGGGATTACGGACGCGGATTTCCTGCGAAAGCCTTTCTCAGGAAGCTCCTGTCCACCGTGGTGTTTATGAGAAATTCAACCCGCCCATCCAGTTTTCGATCTCATTTTAAGATATTAGCCAAAAAATTAGGAGGACCCAAAACTCAACTGGGCCATACAAGATGAGACAGTGAGTAATGGAATTCCTGCAGTTGAAATCTTCCTATACTCCGCCTTGATGTTTATATGCCATCAAAAATGTTTATAAGGACATTTGCACTTAGACCGATACAAAGCTTTTGTGGCCAATATAAATATTTCAATGGTGGTCACCAAATTCTCACTGTTTCCTCTCGTGTGGTCCATTTAACTTTTGAATCCATCTTATATTTGGTCGCATGTCCTAACATGAGATCGAAAAACGGATGGACGGATTTGATTTCTCAAACACATCACAGTGGCCTCACCCAGAATCCTTGCGCAGGAACCTCCTGCGAAAGCTTTCGCAGAAATACCGCGTCCGGGATTCACATACATGTGGGCCCGCCTGATTTCTTGGAACGAGCAAGAAATCAACCACTCCATTTGTTTACAGGGCTCTGGGTTTACTTGGAATGCGCGACTTGCCTGTGACCCCACCCTCTGTGGACGAGTACCCATGTGTGTCTTCAGAGCGGATTACGTGTTTCCCGGGTAACACGTGAGTGGGTGTTGCCCTGACGGTGGGGTCTGACCTTGATGTATGTGTTCTGAATACGGATCCTTTGTTTGCGTGAAACAGGAAAATTGTAGTTGTTGCAATGTAATTGGACGGTGTGATTGTGGAATGAATTGAATTTGCATCTCTAACTGACACGGACCAATCACTATACAGCGAAGGAGGAAAAAAGCTGAAAGGCCGTGGTCTTGGCAAACAGAGGATCCGGACTCGCTGTGTTCTATATTCGCCCCCCCTCCCCATTTATTAGTTTTGACCGCTCATTTTAGAACACAGATCTAAATCTCAAGGCCGCACCACGGAAAACAGAAAACAGCCCACTGCTAAAAATTTCCTGGTTCTAACTTTAATGTTTACTGCCGTTCAAGAGGTTAAAGTCATGCAGACCCAGCTGAAGATAAAACACAATTATCAGCTCAATCCAGTACAAACTTCTGTGGCCTTGAGTTGTTTTTATCATGGACTTTCATTTCCTATTGAACACCTGAGATTTGGAGCTGCTTCATTTTTACATCATACCTTAAAATGAGCTAGTAAAACTGATGGAATGCGTTGATATACAATACATACATTAAGGTGGACCCCACGGTGAAGGCAACACCCACTTACATGTCTTCAGGTAATACTTTGTTTCGTAGTATGCCTTGGATTCTTAAAATATGTTAGGCAGTGTATTGGTTCAATCGGATTCTTTTTCAGTCTGACTAAAAAATGGATGGATTTTCAATGTGTACGCATTGAAGATTTATATATTTTCAGTTCGATCAAAAAGTGTGAGTTGATTTGGTTCAATCTGACCAAAGGTCTCATTCAGTCCGACCAAACAGGTTACACAGATTAGCACAAATTAGGGTATTTAAGTCCACTTGTAATTAGGGATTAATAAGGATGGGTATTTTCTCTCTACCGGCAAAGGTTTTGCGAGGTGAGAAGGTTTTAAATAATTGTAAGGGCTTGGGAAGAAATTTTCTCAAGGGGTTAGGGTTTTTCTAGGTGCGCATCGCAAGGGGAGATCGAGCGATCTTATAATCGGAGAAGGCGACTGGTGTAAACTGTAAGGTTTTAATTATATTTGAGATCTCTATCGCTTTGTGCCGTGGTTTTTTCGCACAAAGCGAAAAAATGAGGGTAGGGGGTTTTTATAGACTTTCGAATCCCGTAGGATACCTACTACTGACTTGCTTCCCGACTCTTAGAGCTCTTCGAATGCTCCTTGAACTCTCCGAATGAATCAAATGAGGGTAGGAGGTATTTATAGACTTTCGCACATGTAAACTCAATTCCCGCACAATAGAACCCTTGTGAGTGGGCGCACAACTGTAAGTGCTATAGTTTCTATCCCTCTTTGTTGTCAAATTTGTAGTGCCAAAATCACTATTATACTCTGTTATATATAACTTGCATAAGTGAAGCTTTCTCAAGGATCAACATTCATTAACAAGCTAAGCTCACAACAAGCAAAGCTCTCAAGTACAAGACTCAAGATCTTGAATGAAAGAACTGCTCACAAGACTCAAGCTGAAACTCAAGCTGAACTCAAGACTCAAGTTGAAAGTCAAGCTGAACTCAAGACTCAAGCTGAAAGTCAAGCTGAACTCAAGACTCAAGCTGAAACTCAAGCCACTTTTAAGATTGAGTTACATGAAGAGTTCAACTACATCAAGACTTCACGACTGATACTTCAAGGTCACTTGTTCCTAATGCTTCAATGTCCATACTTCATGATTGAGGTTTGTTTGACCATAGGTTGACCTTAGAAGTAGGTCATTTCGGATACATAAGCCGAATGTTATTTTACATGTGATTGGTCTGTTCTTCGACTAGTCCTAGGCCTTCTTCGACTAGTCCTAGACTTGCTTCGACCAGTCTAAGAAATTCCTCGACCAGTCGTAAGTTTGTTACAAATTCCGGATAAAATCTGTTAGCCTTCGACTAGTCCTGGAATCTGTTCGACCAGTCGTAGGAACAGTGTCAACTGATCTTCGACCAGTCGTAAAATCTACGACTCGAAGTCCAGCGAACCTTTGCAGGACCTACGACTAGTCGAAGGAAACCTACGACCAGTCGTAGAGCGGTCAAAGCATATCCCGCCGGATTTTTCAAATATCTGTTAGAGCTTCGACTAGTCGAAGAGCACTCTAGACCAGTCGAAGACTCGATCTTCTCACCTATAAATAGTGCACGAATCTCCGAAGAAATCATCGATTTAATTAAAGTATTCAAGCCAATCTTTGTCGAACTTCTGAGAGATAATTCTGTGCTCCATCTAAGCTAAGTGTGCTTATTTAATATTCTCTTTCCTTAGCTTTATTTAATTGATTTTGTTTCTTATATTCCAATCTGATTTGATAAAGATGAATTATTATTCCCTTTCTTTGGAATCAAAATCAATTAAGGCAAGCCCTATTTGGTTTAATTTAAAATCTATTAGAATTAGAACCATTGTAATCGAGTACTGGACATTGAACTTGGACATTCAATCATCTACTTTGATTTGGTTCTACCGGGCTGCTACAACGAAGGAGATTTTCAGGTATTTTACATATTGTAAATTCCTTTCTATTATTTTGGTTTCTTTCAAGATTTGCGAAAAATCTTGTTATTTTGGTTATCCGAGGAAAGCCAGGAAAACTCGGAAGTGGGGCTTTTTTAATTGTGTAAGCCCACGACAAAGACACAATTGTAAGGGTTTTGGGTGAACCTGGGAAAACCTATTTTTAGTAAACGCTAATATCCCTTGTGTGAGGATATTAGGAGTGGAGAAGCAATTTGTGTGGCTGTTCTATAAAAATTGGTGAACACACAGGCGAACCACTATAATCCCTTGAGTTGTGGTTGATTGTTTTATTCTTCTAATTTTTTATTCTTTTTGTGGGATGTATGTATGGTGGTGAATGTTGTAATTATTTCAAGCTTTGTGAGAATGTTGTAATAGCTTAGAATTTACTTTCTGCTATTCCTTTATAAGCTTGATTTTCAATTTCATTTGAAAGTTGTTCCAGCAAGGTTGCCCTGCCATTTTTATGGTGTATGGCTGTCCCTAGAACAATACATCTTTAATTACAAGTTATTTCAATTCAGTTTATATTTATTTTTGTATTCCTCTTCGGTTTGAGACTTGATACAAAGACCTTTCTAGAAATAAGGTTGTCCTACCATAAACTCTGTTTTTGGTGTAAGGTTGTCCTTAGAATAACGTTTGTATCAACCTCTCAAGATCTGAATTTTGAGGTTGTTTTACTTTCCTGCATTGTTATTTAATTTGGCTATCATTTTCTTTATTATTCCGCTGTTATAAGTTTTTATTTGGCATTGTCCGATTCACCCCCCTTCTAGGACATATAGCTTGGCCTTTTCAACAACAAATAGAGGTTCATATCAATCTGGGCGCACAACAGAGCAATGTTCCTGCAGGCTACGGGACACAACATGGGTGAGCACACAATGGACTGGGCGCACAACAAGAGTGGCCTGGAGACTGGGGTGCACAACAAGTCAAAGAGTTTGGAGACGGGGCATGTAACAAGGCAAACGGGATTTGGAGATGGGGCGTGCAATATGGAAAACGGGCTGGAGATGGGGCGTGCAATAGGGAAAACGGGCTAGAGATGGGGTATTTTTTGTACTCCAACCGATACCCCATCGATCCTTCTTTGATTGGTTTAGCAAATCAAATGGAGGATCGATCTTCTTATGCGCAAAAAAAATCCTTTCATGGCGGAGGACTCTTCATGAAGGTAGAGCTAGTCGCGTTACGAAGAAGGATTTCGAACGGGGAGCCGGAGAATTGCACTCGAACGGAGAACTGAAGAATCATGTTCGAACGGAGAGTTGAAGAATCGTGCTCGAACGGAGAACTAAAGAATCTCGCTCAAACGAAGAACTGAATGCCCCCAGTCAAAAGCATCCAAAGATTTCTTTTCTCCAAGCAAAGTGAACTGGTTAAGAAAATGTTTTGGTGGTGTTGTCAATAGTAGCAATGATGCTTTCTTTAGACAACGTTCCGTCTGCGTCATGATTAATCAGATTAGAGAGTCATCTTTTAGTGCAACTCATACCGTAATTCCAACAACAACTCTTGCTATTCCTACATTGTTGGATGTCCTTTAATCAGGATATTCATGATTTCTCCCACCAACTTATCCATAATTAGTATTTCAAGGCTATATAATTCTTTGATCCAATTTCATTACATATTGATAATTTTAGAACATGTTGATAATCTTCAAAATAATAGTAAATGTATTGACAATTTTGAAATAATTGTAATGGATTAAGAATTATAAAATTGTAGCGCCCCGAAATTTAAGGGTCGAGTAGCAACTCGACTCCCGTATTCCTAAGTGCCACGTATGCAGCGATGATTCATTGATTCATGCATTTAACAGGTATTAATAAGCAATGATGAATTAATCTAAGCATATTCAATTTCTAATCAGGTAGTTAAGATCCAACTGCCACTAACCAACTAAAGTTTCATAAAAAGTTCTCATCCACCATATCAACTTAATAAATTTAGTTTAACAGTTATCCATAGATTTTAACCTCAAACACTCATCAATCCTCAAAATGACCTAGGCTCTAGCCCAGTCCCGCCGACATCCATCTTGCTGGTATGCTCCGCCAAACTCCTAGTAGTACGCTCGTTCCTCATCGTCGTCAGCACCGACATCGTCCAGTGCATACTGCTCCAGGGTACCTGCATTTATATCAGGTTCTGGTTGGTGTTTTAGAATACCGTCCCATAGTGGGAGTGAGTGATCAACTCAGTGGTACCATTAGCAATAGACATCGAATTATCATGCATAGGATATATTTAAAGAACAACAAACAACATAGAATCCTAAACACTGTTATTAATGTAAATGCATGTTCATGATATGATGCATGCTCCTCGCCAAAAACCAGCACTCCCTCAAGCGACGACATCTGACGTTTGCAATGAAACAACACTCCTTCAAAAGCGACCTCGACTGCATAATCGCCAACAATATAAATGCAATACTATGGAATATGTTAGCCAAGTTGATTAGTTAAGTTCGTTCATCTAGCAAGTTGGGGAAACCGGAATACCCTTAGTGAAGTTATTGCCCTAACCCGATCGCGCGGCTCAAGGGCCATGGCCATGTGGCTCTCACGATCCTTAGCCCTATACTGGGGTCGTCAATCTCAAACAAAATATAACATGGACGAAATCAAATTGGAATTTAGATGTCCCACTCGCGATCATTGTAGGGAGGTCGTCACCCCAACACAGGCCGATAGCACGGGTACAGTGTCTCATACCACCATTCCTGGCTCACGAGTCCAATTGCTCAACAGACATTATGGGGAGGCTCGTCACCCCAACATAAGCCGATAGCACGGACATAATGTCCCATACCACCATCCCCTGCTCATGAGACTTTGTGGGCCGTAAATCATAGTTAATAATGGGCGCAATGGTTTTAGGGTACTTCGGGTTCATATAGGCATGATCAAACAAGGTTAACGTACAAGGATAGTCGACTAATAGTTAATGTGCCCCGACGGGCTAAACCATAACTAATCGACCTTAGAACATGGTCTTGTGTAGTCCAACTATGGCCAACAACCTACGGTTCAACTGTTTGGGCCAGATTCACTTAAGGACAGGTCTAATAAAGATCGCCTAGGTAATTCCAAGTAATCAGCCTATCCATAGGGAGATATGTAGCAGTTCACATCGAAACATGGATTCCATGGATATGATTCATGTGCGTAGACACAACCCTAGTAAAATTAGTACATGGGCAGCCACACACACAAAGTACTATTCAATTTTACATGCTCTACATGACATATCCCAACCTATTGCAATTGTGTAGGCAGCCATAAAACAATGTGCTACCATAACTTCCACAAGCCTACACACATCACATAATTCAGCCAATCCACGACATTTCATTTAAGCATAGTTTATCACAGATTTCAGAAAATCAGAGAATCAGCATCAAATAGCATCTTATAGTACTTCAGGTTATCCTGTTAGGCATGATTAACACCAAATTAAGAAAAGGCCCAATTAACTAGCAACAATTAGGAGAAATCCACAAGTTAAGATTCACAATGGCATGCAAATTAGACTAATCAATTATTTGGGATTTTGGGGCTTAAGGCCTTCCCATAATTTAAGTAATTTCCTAATCCATTACCCTAGTTGTACCATAAAAGGGAAAATTCAGCCACATGCACTAACAACCATCAAACAAGTTCGTTAAAGCTATTCTAGGCACGATAACCAGCCACCTAAAGGTAATGGTCCTCACCTAAACTTAACCGGAGGTTGTTGAGAAGATCCTAGCGACGTCGGGTCCACAAGCTCGACGTGCCGGAGCCCTGCATTGCATTGGATGGACAAGAATTACATGCATGTTGTAGAAATCAAGGAAATAGAGTGAGAAATCCTAAATTACCTTAGATGGGTTGCAATTTCTTCTTCCAACGACGGAGATTAACTAGGACTTCTGGCAGAGGAGGGGAGAGGATGCTGGAATTGACAAAATCCAGGCACCGGGGCCATGTGCAAGTGAAATGCCCCCCTTTTCTCTCTCCTCTTCACAGTCTTTCACTTTTCCTCTCTCTCAGCTATTGGAAAATGGGTTGAGAGAGAAGGGCTGGACTTATACATGCTTAGAATTATGTTAATTGACTCTAAGTTTCAAGAAATGCTTCCCATGGCCCTGTTGGACCCAAATCAGGCTGTTGGGCTGTCTTGATGGCCCCCCGACCCATTAGATATATGTGATAGGTGCCTCATGGCCTGATGAAGGGTTGGGCGGAGTTTGATCGCAAACGGATGCGGGGTTTTACCGCAGCGTCCCGATTTGTGATCAATGGTCACCGTTCCACGATCAACAGTTAGATTTTGTAGGTGCGAGCTTGAAATTATTTTCAACCTTCAGTGTGAATTTAGAAGAGATCTGATGGCTGGAACGCCCAAATTTGTAAACTCAAGCAGCATGGTTATGAGGTTAAATTTCAGAATTTTATTACTTTTGGCCAGGCAACTTGCGGTTTGCAAGTACCAGTAGGGCAATGCTGTCTGACCATTTCTGAGCATATTCGGGGCCTGGCGTCTGTATGGGATCACAAGCCCAGTGGGCCCAAGGGTCTGACAAAGTTTCATGATTTTTGGATCTTCCTCGGGTGAAACACGGCCCATACGGATAGTCGCCAAATATGACTTGGCAGACCGGCTTTACAGCCTATGCCTATCCTAATCTTAATTTAGTTTAAATTGTATGGAAGGGTGAATTGGGGTTAATTAACCCGTCTTAAGCCCACACGTTTGATACAATCGTTCGGTCCTGAGTCGATTCGCACGTGAGTGCCTCAGAACACTGTTCCCTTTTTTTGGACGAGGCGTTACAAAAATGATTGTAATCGATTGTTGTTCACAACCCCAAGTGTAGGGTTACGATGTAGTAATAATCTCAGTAAGACTGATGTCGAATCCACAAGGATTAAACTTGCAGGTATTCTTAAAACAATTAGAACTAGAACTAGATGAAGATTTAAATCTAAATCTGAAATAAAAGAGAGTAATTGTGAATGATATTGATTAAAACTATTAATTGAAAGATGGGAACGTCTAGGGTGCCAAGGATCCACTTGTAGCTATTAGGATGTTAGCTCGCTTGATTTAGGGAACACAATTGGAATTGGAGTCATACTTATCCAATTGGAAGATGAGAAAATCAAATCTCTGAACTTTTCATTGACATAATTCTCAATGGTGGAGAATTGTGATGATCGGAAGGGATTTCTTTACCCTAACATACCTAGGAGACGATGGTGAACAACAGGATTTACTAATCTCATAATAAACAGGAAAAGAAGATATTCAAAGCTATCATAGCATCTATTGTAATTTGAGTCACAATAAGTTATATAAAACTGAAAATATTCCTTAAAATCAAATTAGAATTTAATGAGGATCAAGAAGAACAATAATCAAAGCAAGAAAATCATCCCAACATGCTATAAGCTTCACCTCTTAGCCTTTTGCTTAGAGGTTTAGCCAATCATAGACATGATTGGATCTAAAACCCTAAAAGAAAGCATTAAAAATTGAAAAGAAGGGAAGAAAAAATCTTAGGAGGCTGCTCCACCCTTTAGATCTATTCCTTATAACCTAGTTCATGTTTAGAAGTTCTTGGAAAACTCATATTTATAGCCTTATCCATCTAATTTTGAAAAATCGTGTCAAATTTACGCAATCCGCATAACTCTATGTAACACCTTCGATGTTATTGAATGTAACTTGAATCCGGAAGTCGCGCCTTTTTGCACTGCGTAATGCCCTTCGCAATGCATAACTTCTTATGTCATTGAACATACCTACGATGTCATCTAACTATGTTCAAGTAATTGAGAATGTGTCCAGAGTGTTCCAGCGAGTTGTCCAGAAATCTCTAAAAATCACGATGTCATCGAACTGCCTTCGATGTCATCGAACTGGTCTTCGAGCAATCGAACTAGGCTCAATGTCCTCAAGAACTGCATCCAATTTGTCGGGCAACCAAACTTGATTTTCTGTGATTCTTCGAGGTCATCTACCTGTGTTCGATGTCATCGAACACTGGCTTTGATGTCATCGATTGGTGGTCAATGACATATACAGTGAAGTTAAGATTTTGTGAATTTTTACACTTTACACTTTCGACTTCCTTCCTTCTCCACTTGGTCTCCTTGAATCTTGGTGTCTTGGAATCTTCAATCTTGGTTTCCTAAGATCCATCCATTGCATTGGTGATTCTTGAGCATCAAATTCATGCTTTTAGAATTCTTTTCAATCCAAGCTCTCAGATTCACCTCGCAATACAAATATGTATAAAATATACCATTAAACATTATCATGTTCATAAAATTAAGATATAAAGTGGGGCAAATATGCAATATTTGACACTCAACAATTGACAATTTTGAAATGCTTGTAATTCACTATATATATATTTCAATGGTATACTTATCTTTAACTCAAAGTGTATATATCATGACAATAATTTAGTCATTCCATTTTTCACGCTTGTTAGTGCTTTATGTTACATTCATTGTCTTGGAGTTCATTTAGTAAAATTAGTATGTCAATTAGTAAAATCAGTATGACAATTCTAAAATGCTTGTAATTCACTATATATATTTCAATGGTGTACTTATCTTTAACGCAAAGTGTATATATCATGACAATAATTTAGTCATTTCATTTTTCATGCTTTTCAGTGCTTTATGTTACATTCCTTGTCTTGGAGTTCATTTAGTAAAATTAGTATGCCAGTTAGTAAGCATGGTTTAAGCTCATAGGCTAGATTAGACACAACCTCAACTGATCTCGTAAGAGCAAACATAACTTTGACTTGACAGAACTTTGACCGAGCTCGTAAGAGCAGACTTAGTTTAAGGCCAATTTTGAGCTAGGCTCAAGAGAGAAAAAATAGTTTAAGGTCAATTTCAAGCTGGGCTCAAGGAGAAAATATAGTTAAAGGCCGATTTCATGTTGGGCTCACGAGAGAAAATATAGTTTAAGGCCAATTTCGAGCTGGGCACAAGAGAGCAAATATAGTTTAAGGTCGATTTTGGGTTGGGCTCAAGAGAGAAAATATAGTTTAAAGTCGATTTCAGGTTGGGCTCAAGAAGTAAATATAGTTTAAGCTCATAAGTTTTGGAGCATTTATAATTTAGGCTCATAAGTTGTTGGAGCATTCACAGTTTAGGCTAATAAGTTGTTAGAGCATTCACATTTTAAGTTTGTAAGTTGTTGGAACATTCATAGTTTAGGCTTGTAAGTTGTTGGAGCATTAAATACAGGTCTCATGCATGTTGGCCTTTGTGGGCTCTCGCCGCTATCGTAAATGATAAATTTTCATCGTTGATAATATAGGGCTTTTGCGTAATTGGTCTTCTTGGGCGCCCACTGCCACTATAAATGATAAATTACCATCGCTAATACTATAGGGCTTATGCATAATTAGCCTTCTTAGGTGCTCACCGCTGCCATAAATGATAAATCAACAATATAATCAATTCAGTGTAGTCAACGATGATAAATAGCTGGTAATATCACTAATGCGACAATAATATCAATTTGTTGATAATAGGCAATAATATCCATTCGACAAGGTTCGACGATAATAATAGTTCAATGATAAATAATAAATGATAATTCTTTGGCACTTTATAAGAATGATTTTGTTAATTGACCCATAGTCATAATAATATTTTTCATAAGAATGATATAAGATGAATATCGCCTTGTTGATAATTATTATCTCAGAAGGATCATGCTTAAATATTTTTTTTCTTTATAATCGTTGCTTGTTGAAGATAATATATAGGCTTGCGACTTGATAGGGCTTTAGGCGATAGTATGCTTATTGCGGCTATTGTATAACTATTTCCTGATTTGCCCCCTTTTGATTAGGTGAGATTTTATCTGAGAATCTTCACAATCAAAACTCCTTTACCCTTCGAGAACAATAATTTTTTGATAAGATGAATATCTGAAGGCATTCTAATGCCCTATTTATTCTAATTCATGACCTAATAAGTCCTGTTGATATAATCTTTAGTGATAATATACTGATTGCCTTAGTCTTGTAAACAACCTCTGATAGCCTCTTCAATGTTAACGCCATATCATCTTTCTTAAGGGATAGATATTTGACTTTCTTGTGTTTGATTGGTTTATACTGGAGAGCTATTGGAATATATAATGTCCAGAAATCCAGGAATAATTAGTTATATTGTCATATATACTTGGCAACAGTTCAAAAGTATATGAGCCCAATTATTCTTATGGATAACAGGCGATAGTCCAGATATAATTAACACTTGATAAACTCGTAGATATTCGGTAATGATCCAGAGATAATTGGGAATAATCTAAAAATATCTTTATGATATCCTCTTTAGGGTATATATTCAGTTTCAAAAGCCCTTATGAAGATCACAACAATAATCCAATCGCAATGATAATTCTGATTCAAGTGTCGACATATAATAATCTGGCCACTGTAATGATTTTGTCCTCAGGTGTCGACAAATAATAATTTGTCCATGATAAAGATTTTGGCCCCAAGTGTCGACTTGCAAAATTATTATCAACAATTATCATTTCAAAAAATCAGCAATTACCTCATTTGGGATAAAGTGGATTGAGAATTTCATCCCACCGCTTAAAGGTATATAAATAGATATTTAGAAATTGCGTCTTTTTTTTTTTTTTACTCTTTTATTTATCAATCATTCTTGATCTTTTCTTAACTAAGGAATGAAGACTCATGAAGATATATGACTTGAGATCATTCTGTAACAAGACTACTTGTCATATTATGTTGTTATATAGCCATTCTACTTTTCTTCTTGTGCATAAGTATGATGGACCATACGAACACTAGAATCTTGTCCCCTTTCTCGAAAGATTATCAATACTTTGGACTCGCCATTATTCTCTTTCTGTCATACTTTTCCATAACAATTTCACCATTGTCAATCATCTTTTGAAGCTTATTTCTAAGGGCACGACAACTTTCAGTCTGATATCCAAATATATGGTGATAATGACAGTAATCATTTCCTCTTGTCTTCCCAATTTCTTCGGGACATTTTAATCGAGATAACTCAATACTCTTCATACCCAGTAGTTGATTCATCATAGGAAGTACATCTTTCCTCATGAATGCACACTTCATATGGTCTTTATACTGTCTAGACCTTTTATATAACATTTTGATCGCACAATCATTCCTATTTTCTCCATCACTATTTCTTCCCTTATTCTGATAGTCTTCTTTCTTTTCTTCTTTATCAGTAGCGTTGATTGATGTTTCATGCAAATTCTAGTATAATGACTTTATGTAAAAAGTAAGCACCTTTTCAACTATCTTTTCAAGAGCATGAGCTGTTGAGCGTCAAATATTGCATATTCTCCCATATTTATTTCTTAGTTTTATGAACATGATAATGGTTAATGATATATTTTGTACATGTTTATGTTGCAAGGTGAATATGAGAGCTTGGATTGAAAAGAATGCTAAAAGCATGGATTTAATGTTCAAGAATCATCAAGGCAAAGGATGGATCTTAGGAGACTAAGAATGAAGAATTCACATGCCAAAGATCCAAGAAAATCAAGTAGAAAAGCTGAAGAAATGACTCGAAAGATCACAAAATTTGAAGCAGAAAAATAGACAGTTCGGTCTGACCGAACCTATGTTCAATCCAACTGAAATCGTATAAAATAATCCGGCGAAGAACAATGAAATTCAAAAGTTAATTCGGTTTGACTAAAGGGTTATTCACTCCGATCAAAACCCAGTTCGGTCCGATCAAAGGGAGGATTCGGTACGATCGAAAGTGCAAAAATAGCTCTAATGCTAAAAGGAGTTAATTCGGCTCGATTGAACTCATCTCGGTCTGACTGAAATTAGGCAACTGCTGAAACTGAATCTCTTCCAAATTTGGACTCGACTTCGGATTCAACTTCGGTTCGACCAATGCGTAATGCGGCTATGTAAATTAAGATGCTTTCGCACTCGGATTGTGAAAATTCTAAGTTAGTGCGTAAGGTGGAGCTTCACAACTATAAATAGGAGTCCCTATGACATTCCTAGGTATCTTCTAGGGTTTAAGGAGTGGAGAAAAATGGTAGAGAGCCGTCGCCAAGAGTTTTTTTCCTTCTTCCTTAGTTGTTTTTATGCTTTCTTTAAGAGTTCTTAATTCAATCATGTTTATGGTTAGCTAAACCTCTTAGCTAGGGCTAAGAGGTGAAGCTTGTAGCGTGATTGAGATGTTTACTTTACTTTGATTTATGTTTATATTGAACTTTATTGATTTTTAGTTGATTTTAAAGAATACTTTCTATTTTCAATGGTTTATTATGACTCAAATTACAGTAGACGCTGCGATAACTTTGAGTATCTTCTTTTCTTATTTGAGATTGTGGAATTGGTAAATCTTGTTGTTTGTTATCGTATCTTGGGCATGGTTTGGTGATGAAATCCCTTCCAAATCTTCACAATCCTTATCCATTGAAGCTACCTCAATGAGCAGTTCAGATATTTGATCATCTCTCTTTCTAATTGGATAAGATAGGACTCTAATTTCAATTGGATCTCTTGAATTAAGGTAACATTCCAATAGCTACAAGTGGATCCTTAGCACCATAGTTCCCACCTTTAAATTCACAAGTTTCAATTACATCATTCATAATTACTCTCTCTAATATTTCATATTTTGATTTAGAACTTCTTATAGTTCTGGTTCTGGTTAAATTCAGAAACATACAAGATTAGTCCTTGTGGATTTGACCTCGGTCTTACCGAGATTATTACTACATCACGACCCTGCACTTCGGGTTATGAACATGAGCCTTCGTAGAAAGATCACAAAAAGTTTGTATATCTACACTGACCAAGTTGCATGCCACTTCTGGTCTTATACTATCCACACATAGTTTGACTTGCTCTGATTCTCCTGGAAGGTATCAATATGATCCCCCCAAGTTTTTCTATCGATTGATGAAATCTTCGACTGATTCATCTTCCCCTTGGCGGATAGAAGTCAATTCGATCAAATTAACTTCTCTGTTAGAAGAGAAAAAGTTTGTTGTAAAAGCATCTTGCATATGTTCCCAAGTACGAATAGATTTTGGAGTCAAAGGTGAATACCATCTGAAGGCTTTTCCTGTTAGAGATTACCTGAATAATCATAAACAATATTGAGGAACTGAGGAGAAATTTCTCATCATTGTTATGAAGTGCACCGAGTGTTCTTTTGGTGATCTGTCTCCATTAAACTTCTAAAAATCTAGGTATTTGAAATTAGCGGGAAATGACACTTCTTCTGTTTCATGAGGATATGTTGTTTGGTATAGAACCATATTTTCTAATCTTGTTCTTTTTCTAGACAAATAGTTTTAACAACAGTCTCTTGACTTTCTTCTAGTGTTACGGTTTTAGCAACAACAGGCGTAGACCTTTGAAATCTAACCATTTATGGTTTTGATCCTTCTGCTTGTTGTTCCATATTGTTCACAACAGTTGTTGTCGAAAGATTAGGGACTTCTTCAGCCATGTGCTCCTTTAGCGAGAACTGACCCGACTGATTAATGTTTGCCGAAATTGAAAAGGCTAAGCTATATGTCCTGGGGGGGGGGGGGGGTGTGAATATGACTATGTCAAATTAAACTTTTAACAGCGGAAACTAAAGAATATGATAGCCAATAAAAGAAATGAAACAAATCACAATACAGGAATGTAAAACAACCTCAAATTCAAGTCTTGAGAGGCTGATATAAATGTTGTTCTAAGGACAACCTTGCACCATAAAAACCAAGGGTTTATGGCAGGACAACCTTACTAGAACGACAAGTATCAATATCTCAAACTAAAGAGGAATAATAAAGGGAAATAACAGAAAATAAAGTCTAAACTATTACAACATTCCCACAATGCTTGAAATGTAAATATTACAACATTCACATCCACACATACATCCTACAATTTTGAATGATAAAAGATAGAAAATATTAAACGAACATTCAAACCACAAGACAGAAAGAATTATAGTGGTTCACCTGTGTGTACACCAACTGTTAAACAACAGCGACACAGCTACTCCACTCCTAATATCCTCACACAGGGGATATTAGCGTTCACTATCAAAATAGGTTTCACAGGTTCACCTAAAACCTTCACAATTGTGTGTTTTCTATGGGCTTATACAATTCAAAAACCCCACTTTCTGAGTTTTCTGGCTCTCCTCAGATAACCAACACAATGAGATTTTTCTGGCTTAACCTCGAACAAAACCAAAATAATTGAATTTTCAATAAATGTAAAATACCTGGATTTCTCCTTTTGTTGTAGCCCAGAAGAACCAATCGTAGTAGAAGTTCGAATGTGAAGTTCAATGTCCAATACTCACTTTGATATGGTTCTAAGTTCTAATTAATTTTAAATTAAACCAGTTAGGCTAGCTATATTTGATTTTGATTTCAAGAAGAAGGAATACAACAATTCCTCTTTTCAATTTAGATTGGAATATAGAAACAAAATCAAATTAAATAAGCTAACAAAAGAGAATATTAAATAAGCACAATGTAGCTTAAAAATAAACACAAACTTATCTTAGAGTGATGCCTTGATTTTACTTGAATTGAGTTATCAATCTCTAAAATTCGTCGTCTATTTATAGATGCAAAAATCACGCCTACGACTGGTCCGGAGTACTCCACGACTAGTCATAGATGAAACGGATTTTTGAATTTTCAAGCGGGATTGAAACAGATGGTCACACGACCAGTCGTAGGGTGTCTACAACTAGTCATAGAAAACCCACGATTGGTCGTAGGACTCAAGGATTCGTTGCTGTAGGTTGATTCGAAGAACTCGGATTGGTCGAATGACTAGTCAACACTGTTCATGCGACCGACGAATAAAGTCCAGGACTGGTCGTAAATGAATAGAAAATTCTGAACAATTTTAACAAACTTAGGACTAGTCCTGAATTTTCTAGGACTAGTCGAACCAGTGCTAGGACTAGTCGAACAAGGTCCAGGACTGGTCTTAGAACAGACCAACTACTTATAAAGTGATTCAATATGAATTATGTATTCAAAATGACCTACCCTAAGGTCAATCTAAGGTCTATCATATCTAAGACATGAAGTATGGACATTGAAACTTCATTCAATCAGATGAAGGTTGACCTTTGAACCTTATGAAGCTTGAGATCTCTACTTGATGTAGCTTGATCTTGAGATCTTCTATAGCTTGAATTTGTCTTCTTAGAATATACTTCATTTTTGAACATCATCTTTAGACTTGAACAAGCACTCTTCTGATTGATGTAGTTCTGAACATTGAAGCTTATAGAAGAGGATCAAGTACATAACCTTGCATTTCTTGAAGTAGATCACCGTACTTGACTTGAAGCATTGATGCAGTGTCTTAAACATCCATACAATAACAAACTACACAAGACACATATAGAGGTTTTGGCACCACAAAATTTGACAACCAAAGAAGCATGGGACCATAACACTTACAATCTCCCCCTTTGTTAAATTTGTGACAAAACACACTCCAAAAAAGAAAAGCACAACTCATTTATAAAAGAACCAGTTACAGCCTCATTAAAGAATCATGCACCAGTTGTTAACTTAACGAATCATATGCACCAGGTATTAATAAGCACAAATATTATAGCCTGGTTAACGAATCATGCACCAATTGTTAACAAGTACACCAGTTGTTAATAAGCACAAATATTACTCCCGCTGAGTAGCACATATAAATCCAAAAGAAATGCTTATGCTACTACTTCCAGAAATATCAATCTATATACCTAATAAATTCTCCCCCTTTTTGTCACAATATGACAAAGGAAGAAATAAAAGGATAATTAGCAGGAGAGTAAGTAATGGATGAACTAGTCAAGATATAAGCAAGTTAAAAAGTCCACACACCATAAGCTAGTTTAAACAAAAAAAAAAATAGTTACAGTTCATACACCACCAAAAGTAAAAAGTAATAAAGTTAACACAGACCAATATAATCACTTAATCAGATCCTGAAGGAGCAGGAATAGAAGGATCAAGTTGATGAAGGCCCTTATTTATACGCCTGAGATACTTGTGCATATATTTAAACCTTAAATCGTGGGCAACATTCATATTTTCTACCTTCTCTTCCAAAGCACGTAAACGCGGATCAAACTTAGATGACTCATAATCAGGATCATTTCCAAAGTCAGATTCTATCTCATCAAAAATGTCATCTATGTTAATATCATCAGGAGGAAGATCACTGGCATTTTCTTCATTCCCAGCTTCAACTCCACTTCCACAACATCCACTTGGCTAGGAGCCAATCCCAATTTCATCTTGTTTATATTAGAATTGTTGAAAATGAGATGACGGATAGGAGTCTCTCCAACAAGCATAGCCACTAGCATATGATTAGCTAAAACAGTTATAAGATATGCAAACGGAATATCACTATGACCTGGATGGAGATGAAACTGAATAATTGAATGACATATCAAGGAAGGTAGACAAACTTTAGTACCAAAAATGACAGAATGCAAGACCCAAACCATAAAAGAAGTTAGTTCAGTTTTGTTACCTAAACGAAGATACATATTTGAAATAAAAATTCTATGGAGCGCCCTGTATTCAGGTAACAAATACTTTGCGGGGAGCGCATTCCCTTTATGCATCCATTGCACATTCATATTGCATAGATTTCTAGTTAGCATACATTTCTCTGATTCAGAGGGTTTTTCAGTTAAAGTATGAATAGGAATACCCTCATCATTAACAGGAATATCCATAAGGCCAGATATCAAATGACGATCTACTTCAAATGGCCCTTCTCTAGCATCAATCTTAAATGATAAATTTTCAGTAGAAAAGTCAGAAAGATATGCAAACATGGCCTGTGCAATAGATTGGAATGCTGACCCACCCCAATATAAGATGTTATCCCATCCTACAGCTTGGAGTAGAGGTAGGATACCAAACTGAGTAATATGATTAAGATCAATCAGACGTTCGACAACGACATTGCGCATACGCAAATTTGGCACATATGAGGGATCATCTTCGGGAGACCGAAGATGTCGCCGAGTTAAATTCGACCTAGAAGAGGAAGCACCATGTGTTGTTTTCTTTTTCCCTCTGGAGTCCATTTGCAACAAGAATCTCAAGTAAATAAGAAGATACAAAAGATGTAGAGTGGCATTTTGCCAGATCAGATTTTTTAAAATAAAACTCCAAAATTACAATGAAAGATCAAATAGATTACTCCAAGAGTGAAAATGAAGTAATATAGAATAGAATCTATAAGAAAAATGCAAATAACGTACTAACCTTGAAGATTTAGGTCGATGGCCTCGACTGGTCGGGCGTCGGCTCGTTGGAGAGGGAATAGGAAATGAGGAAGATGAGATTTTTTCCCAAATTATAAAACACCCAACGCGCTTCACGACCGGTCTTGAGCTGTCCTCGACCAGTCATACCATGACCGGTCGAGTACAACCACGACTGGTCGTGTATAGGAAAAAACATGTATTTTTTTCATAAAAGTTTGTAATTTAACCACATAAAGTATCAAATATATATTTACACTATGATACGTACATGCATGAATAATTAATTTTGAATGCACATACCAAGATCAAATTTTAATTTATTAAACCTGCTTTTGTCGAGTGGTTTAGTGAAAATGTTAGCAAGTTGAGTCTTAGTCGGAATGTATTCTAAAGATATTATTTTTTCTTCCATTAATTCATGAATATAATGATACCTAATGTCAATGTGCTTGGTACGTGAATGTTGGATTAGATTTTTTGAAATATTTATCGCACTGGAATTATCACAATATAATATCATTGATTCCTGTGCAATTCCATAATCGCTTAACATACGTTTCATCCAAACAAGCTGAGTACATGCATTTCCTGCTGTGATGTATTCAGCCTCAGCAGTTGAGAGCGATATAGAACTTTGTTTCTTGCTGAACCAAGAAACTAAACAATTTCCAATATAAAAACAATCACCACTGGTTGATTTCCTATCATCGATATTACCAGCCCAATCAGCATCAGAGTACCCAACCAATTGAACACTAGTATCATATGGATACCAGAGACCCAATTTAGCAGTACTTGCAACATATCTCATAATCCGCTTGACCGTAATTAGATGTGACTCTTTAGGGTTAGACTGATATCTAGCGCAAATACCAAACTTAAAGCAATATCAGGTCTACTAGCAGTTAAATAAAGTAGACTACCAATCATACTTCTATACAGTCTAGGATCCATATCTTTACCTGTAGAATCCTTTGAGAGTCTTAAAGATGAACTCATAGGAGTATCAAGGTTCTTACCATTCTCAAATTCGAACCTTTTAATTAAGTTCAAGGCATACTTGGTTTGAGAAATAAAAGAACCAACAAGTTGTTGTTTTACTTG
Source organism: Magnolia sinica (assembly GCF_029962835.1). NCBI lineage: Eukaryota > Viridiplantae > Streptophyta > Magnoliopsida > Magnoliales > Magnoliaceae > Magnolia > Magnolia sinica. The sequence continues at coordinate 34,753,068 of NC_080574.1, read as the reverse complement.
CAACGCTAGGAAATAGTTTAATTCCCCAACCATGCTCATTTTGAACTTAGATTTCATTAAATCTACAAACTCAACAGTCATGTTAGTACATGTTGATCCATAAATAATATCATCAACATAGATTTGAACTATTAAGATATCATCATTATGTTTCTTAACAAGAGCGTTTTATCGACACTACCCATTTTAAAATTATGACTTAGTTAAAACTTAGTCAATTTTTTGTACCATACCCTGGGAGCTTGTTTTAAACCGTAGAGAGCCTTTTTAAGGCAATACACATGATCAGTGTTCTTAGGGTCTTTAAAACCCATTAGTTGTTCCACATACACTTTTTCATGTAGATCACCATTTAAGAAGGCACTCTTTACATCTATTTGATAAATTTTAAACTTTCCAAAGTATGCAATGGATATAAAAAGTCTGATTGACTGAAGATGAGCTACTGGGGTAAAGGTTTCATCATAATCAATGCCTTCTATTTGAGAGTACCCTGGTACAACCAGTCTAGCCTTGCTTCGAATAATATTACCAAGTTCACCAGACTTATTTTTGAAAATCCACTTAGTTCCTATAATGTGTTTATCTTTAGGTTTAGGAACTAGATACCAAACATCATTTCTCACAAATTGGTTAAGCTCTTCTTGCATCGCAACTATCCAGTTTTCGTCAGAAAGAGCTTCTTTTACGTTAGTCGGTTCTATCTGGGATGTGAAGCACACATAATTACATATGTCTTCTAGTTGTCTATAAGTGCGCACACCAGTGAGAGAGTTTTCAAGAATCTGAGTAGTTAGATGATCTTTAACAGACATCTGTTCAGTATTAGTTTGATTTGATGAAGTATCTGGTTTATTAATTAAAAGAACTTCATCATTATCTGAACTTGGGGCAGGTGTATTCAAATGATTGTCTAAGACCACATTTATAGATTCTTGAATCACACCAGTTCTTTTGTTCAGTACACGTTATGCATGACTATTTAAAGAATATCCTAAAAAGATTCCTTCATCACTTTTTGTGTCAAATTTTTTCAGATTTTCACGGTCATGCAAAATATAGCACTTGCTGCCAAAAACTTGAAAGTATTTGACAGTAGGCTTCTTATCAAACTAAAGTTTATAAGCAGTTTTATTATTAGATTTACATGTATAAACTCGGTTAATAATATAGCACGCAGTATTTATGGCTTCAGCCCAAACATTTCTAGGGAGCTTCATTCTATTCAACATTACATTTCTCATTTCTTGAAGCACTCTATTTTTCCTCTCCATAATTTCATTTTGTTATGGTGCTTTGGGAGTAGAGAATTCATGCGATATTCCCTGATCGCTACAGAATTTCTCAAAGCTGCTATTCTCAAATTCAGATCCATGATCACTATGGATTTTTTTGACTTGAGAACCTTTTTCAGTTTGAATCCGCTTGAGCACTCTTTTTTACTTTATCAAGGGTTTCTAATTTATCCCTTAAGAAGGCTACTCATGTGAATCTGGTATAATCATCCGTGATCACCAGAATGTATTTTTTGCCACCTCGACTCTCCGACCTGGTTAGTCCTATAAGATCTATATGAAGAAGTTCGAGTGGTCTTGATGTGGCATTGGAGTTCATTTTCTTGTGAGGGCTCCTTATTTATTTGCCAATCTGGCATTCGCCACATATTTTATCCACTTTTTGTATTTAAGGTAGACCTCTTATTAGTTTTCTTTTGCTCAATATATATAGATTACGGTAGTGTACATGTCCAAGGCGTTTATGCCATAATTCCGTTTCATCGGTATGGACCATGTAACACAATTGATTAGATGAGCTACCATCGCATACAATATAGCAGTTTTCAGAAGTCCTGTGACCAGTTAATATTATAGAACCCTTTTTGTTTAAGATTTCACAACCTTGATTTGAAAATTTCACATTATGATTGTTATCGCATATTTGAGATATGCTTAACAGGTTGTGTTTTAGTCCCTTAACATATAAAACATTCTTAAATAAGGAAAGATTATAAAGTTGAACCATACCTTGGCCAATAATCTTGCAGTTGCTACCATCACCAAATGTGACTGACCTATCAGTCGTATCTTTAAGATCGGTAAATAAAGCCTTGTCGCCTGTCATATGCCTGGAGCATCTACTATCTAGGTACCACTTTGAATGACTTGTTGATTTGAAAACAGTGTGGGCAATCAAGCAAGTAACCTTAGGAACCCATTTTATAACAGTTTTGAGTTTAGGAGAATAGTTCGTCTTCTTCTGCCTGTTGTTGTAAGAATGATTTATTGAGTTAGATTTTAAAAGCTCCTTAAGAAAATCAACTATTTTTTTGGCTAAAGGGTTTCGGTTTTGATTCTTATAGTTGACAAAGTCTTGAATAGTACTTTTCTCTTTTGAGTTAGAGGTTTCTCCTTTCACAAACTTAGGAGGAGTATTCTTTTGTTTAGAAGGTATATTCTTATCGTAGCCTAACCTGGATCTGTTGCCACATTTTCTAGATCCGGATAAGAGTTTTTCAAACTTTGAATCTCCTTGGGCATACTTCCATGTATCCTTTAAACTCAAAAGTGAAGATTTTTCAAGTTTAAGTTTGTCATTTTCAGATTTAAGATTTTCAATGAGGGAGGTTTTGAATTCTAAATTGCATTTAGTCTTTTCAAAATAATCCAAAATATGAGATTTTTCTAAAACAAGAGATTCATAATTTTCTTTAAGCTTTGAAAATTTTTCTTTTTGAAGTTTAAGTTTGACAGCAATTTTACAACTTTCCTTGTATAGGGCATTGTAAGCATTTTGAAGATCATTTTCATTTTCACAATCACTGTTCATATTTTCTTCACTTGTTAAATCATCATTATCTAAATATGTAAATTTGGCTAGAGTCATAAGAGCTTTAACTTCACTGCCCGACTCAGTTTCAGGATCTTCTGATTTAGAAGAGGCTTCAGAATCAGAGGATTCATCCCAAGTAGCCAACATACCCTTCTCTTTGGGTTTGTCCTTTTTAGGACACTTGTTTGCCAAATGCCCATATTCTTGGCAGTTGTAACCCTGACTGCCTTTTAATGATTTTCAAGATTTAGATTTAGGTTTAGATCTTTTCTTATCATTTGCTTTTTGAAAATCAACCTTCTTTTTACTTTTGTAAATTTTGTAAAACTTTTTCGCCAAAAGGGCCATATCATCTTCAGAGTTTTCTAAATCAGAATTTTCTTGAAAACTATTTTTAGAATATTGAAGAGCAATCGATTTTCCTTTTAGAGCTTTAAAAGTTAACTCATAAGTCTTTAAAAAGCCAACTAATTCCTCTACCCTCATATTGTCCGTATCGCGAAGTTCCTAGATCGCGGTTACCTTAGAAGTGAACCGTTCAGGAAGTGAGTGCAGTATCTTTGCACACACTTTACTTTCTGGGATTTTATCACCAAGACCCCACATAGAGTTCACAATGTCATTTAATCTAGTGTAGAAGTTCATAAACATTTTATTTTCCTCCATATGAATTTCTTTAAATTTGGTTGTGAGGATTTGGACTTTAGATTTCTTGACGATTGATGTACCCTCGTGTGTCATTTCTAATTTATCCCAGGCTTGCTTTACAGAATCATAGGATATAATTCTTTTGAACTCATTCGGTGATAGTGCACAAGTGATTGCATTTAGTGCTTTTGCATTTACATTACTCTCACTTTTCTAAAGTGTGGTCCAAGAAAAATAAGCTGTTATTTTCATTATTTTTGAACCATCGATACCAGTCACTTTAGTGGTAGGAGGGGTCCATTCATTCATTGTGGCTAGCCACACACTTTCATCTATGGATTTAAGGAAGATCCTCATCCTGGCTTTCCAATAGGCATAATTGGTGCCATCAAATGGTGGAGGCCTAGTGATTGAAAGGCTATTAAAATTTGACATTTTATATATAGCTTAGATCGTTAGCTCAGGAAATGAATCCAAGAATAAAGAACTAAAAACGAGCTATTAGGCTCTGATACCATTTGAAAAGGCCAAGCTATATGTCCTAGAGGGGGGGGGTGGTGAATAGGACTATGCCAAATTAAACTTTTAACAGCGGAAATTAAAGAATATGATAGCCAACAAAAGAAATGAAACAAATCACAATACAGGAATGTAAAGCAACCTTAAATTCAAGTCTTGAGAAGCTGATACAAATGTTGTTCTAAGGACAATCTTGCACCATAAAAACCAAGGGTTTATGGCAGGACAATCTTACTAGAATGATAAGTATCAATATCCCAAAATGAAGAGGAATAATAAAGGGAAATAGCAGAAAATAAATTCTAAACTATTACAACATTCTCACAATGCTTGAAATGTAAATATTACAACATTCACATCGACACATACATCCCACAATTCTGAATGATAAAAGATAGGAAATATTAAACGAACATTTAAACCACAAGACAAAAAGAATTATAGTGGTTCGCTTGTGTGTACACCAACTGTTAAACAACAACCACACAGCTACTCCACTCCTAATATCCTCACACAGGGGATATTAGCGTTTACTATCAAAATAGGTTTCACAGGTTCACTTAAAACCTTCACAATTGTGTCTTTTGTATGGGCTTACACGATTCAAAAACCCCACTTTCTGAGTTTTTTGGCTCTCCTCAGATAACCAACACAGTGAGATTTTTCTGGCTTAACCTCAAACAGAACCAAAATAATTGAATTTACAATAAATGTAAAATACCTGGATTTCTCCTTTTGTTGGAGCCCGGAAGAACCAATCGGAGTAGAAGTTCAAATATGAAGTTCAATGTCCAATACTCACTTTGATATGGTTCTAAATTTTAATTGATTTTAAATTAAACCAGTTAGGCTAGCTATATTTTATTTTGATTCCAAGAAGAAGGAATACAATAATTCCTCTTTTCAATTTAGATTGAAATATAGAAACAAATTCAAATTAAATAAGCACACTGTAGCTTAAAAATAAACACAAACTTATCTTAGAGTAATGCCTTGATTTTACTTGAATTGAGTTATCAATATTTGAAATTCGTCGTTTATTTATAGATGCAAAAATCACGCCCACGACTGGTCGTAGATGAAACGGAATTTTGAATTTTCAAGCAGGATTGAAATAGACGGTTACACGACCGATCGTAGGATGTCTACGATTGGTCCTAGGACCTCTACGACTGGTCGTAGGACTCAAGGATTTGTTGCTGTAGTTTGAGTCGAAGAACTAAGACTAGTTGAATGACTAGTCGACACTTTTCACACGACTGATCGAACAGAGTACAGGACTGGTCGTAGATGAACAGAAAATTCTAAACAATTGCAACAAACTTAGGGCTGGTCCTGGATTTTCTAGGACTGGTCAAAACAGTGCTAGGACTAGTCGAACAAGGTTCAGGACTGGTCTTAGAACAGACCAAATACTTATAAAGTGATTCAATATGAATTATGTATTCAAAATGACCTATCCTAAGGTCAATCTAAGGTCTATCATACCTGAGACATGAAGTATGAACTTTGAAACTTCATTCAATCAGATGAAGGTTGACCTTTGAACCTTATGAAGCTCGAGATCTCTACTTGATGTAACTTGATCTTGAGATCTTCTACAGCTTGGATTTGTCTTCTTAGAATGTACTTAATTTTTAAACATCATCTTTAGACTTGAATAAGCACTCTTCTGATTGACGTAGTTCCGAACATTGAAGTTTACAGAAGAGGATCAAGTATATGACCTTGCATTTCTTGAAGTAGATTACCATACTTGACTTGAAGCATTGATGTAGTGTCTTGAACATCCATACAACAACAAACTACATAAGACACATATAGAGGTTTTGGCACCACAAAATTTGACAACCAAAGGAGTATGAGACCATAACACTTATAGAAATGACTTTTGCTTATTTATTCTTCAATTGTTTTGATATTGAAGGACGAAATGAATGCCACATCATTGGTGACATTAAGGAAGATGAATTGATGCTCGATTCAAAATCAGTGCACTATTGCCTTGAAAAACCAACCGACTTAAATTGCAACATTCTTGACGAATGAGATCGTATTGAATTCCATGCAAGGGGTATTGTAGGTGAACATTTGCTTGTTGTAATGGCTTTTCCTTTATTCTTCTGAACTCGTAATAATTCTATAAAAGATGTGAAAAGACCAAACTCAAAGTCCTAGAGGGGGGGGAGGGGAGTGAATAGGACTATGCCAAATACAAAATAAATACAGAATACAAAGACAGATAGAACAGTAAAATAACAACGTCAAATGCACTAGTCTTGAGAGGTTGATATAAACTGAGTTCTAAGGACAATCTTTCACCAAAAACTAAGGTTTATGGTAGGACAACCTGATGTATAGAATGTTGGTAAGTATCAAAAACTCAAATTGAGAATGAGGCGAAGAAAATAAACTAAATTATTACAACATTCACCACAAGCGCATAAAGAAAATTACAACATTCAACACCACACATACATCACAACTATCATCTAAACTCCAAGAATTATAGTGGTTCGTGTGTGTACAATAACTGTTCGTAAACAGCCATGCAACTACTCCACTCCCAATATCCACACCCAAGGGATATTGTCTTTCACTATAAAATAAAGTTTTTCAAGGTTCACCTTAAAACCTTCACAATTGTATTTTTCAGATGGGCTTACACAATTACAAAAACCCCACACTCTGAGATTTTTTGGCTGATATCAGACAAAATCAAAAGATGAAAATTTCCTTGCTGAATCTCACAAACCAAAAAATATAGAAAATTGAAATACTTATCTGAAGATTCCAATATAGCCCGGTAGAACCAATTCGATGTAGACGTAGATGTTCATTGTCCAATCTCACAAATGAAAGGGTTCTAAGTCTAAATGATTTTAAAATTAAATTAACTTCGGGTAGCTTAATTTGATTTTGATCTTAAAAGGGTAAATCATAATTCCCCTTTTTAATACAATAGAGTTGAATAAAGAGATTATAAAATCAAATACAAAAAGCTATAAAAAGAATTTAAAATGAATAAGTAATAGCTTCACAATTGCAGGGACTTATCTCTCTGAGTGATGGCTTGATTAGGCTTGGAATGAATGAAAAACTTTGAGATTCGTTCTCTATTTATATGTAAAAATTTTGTTCCCTCGACTAGTCTAAGGGTTGGTTCGACTGGTCGAAGCAGCAACCAATTTTTAAAATTTCTAGCACAATAAGATAAATCCATTACTCGACTGGTTGAGTGGCTTACTCGACTGGTCGAGCAATGCATTTGACTGGTCGAGTGAATAAAAATTAAGGCACTAGAGTTCAAGTCGAGCACTGTTCAATTGGTTGAGATTGTTCAATCGACTAGTCAAGCAGTGTGCATGATTGGTCGAGCCATAACCAAAAATTTCTGAAAATTCTCAACAAATCTTGGACTGGTCGAGCCAGTGCCTGGACTAGTCGAACAATGACTAGGACTAGTAAAAGAAAATCCTATAAACTTATATAATGACCAAAATTCAATATATAATCAATGTGACCTAACCTATGGTCAATCTAGGGTCATGCATATCTTGTTTGTGAGTTTGAAGCATCGAAACATCGATCGCTTCGGTAACTTGATTATCTTGAAGTACGTGAAGCTTGACCTTGTAGTCTTGAACTTGAGTTTGAGCTAGAGCTTGTGTTCATGAGACTTTAAGCTTGAGGTAGTGATCTTGTAATATGAGCTTGAGTACTTAAAACTTGAGCTAGAGGTAATGAACTTGAACTTGAGCTTTGAGCTTAAGATAGACTTTGTGTTCTTGTACTTTAGCTAGTGTTTGATCTTTGGTAATGTTCTTCAACTTGAAAATGTAGAAGAGTTGACGATGACTTGAAGGTGAACTTTCCATCTTATCATAATAAGATACCGACTCCAAGCGGTTTGGCACAATAAAATTTGATAATATCAGGTGCTCGACTTACAACAGAGCACTAACAATCTCCCAATTTGTTAAATTTGTAACAAAACCAACTAAAGAATCATGCACCAGTTTATACACATCGCAAAGCAATGTTACTACTACTCTCCCTCAATCCATTACTCCCCCTCAATTCAAGTAGGGTGATTTGTAGAGTACTTGTATTAACCAAATACATACCACAAATATATCTATATATATATATATATATATGCACTTCCATACACATATATCTCTACAACCACATCCACAATAATCATTATATATACCATTCAAATTATATCACATTTCTCTCCCTTTCTATCACAATATGACAAAGGAAAGAAAATGAAATTCATAGATGAAAGAAGTAAAATTGTAAAAGACGAGTATGAGAAAGAGAGTTAACAAGAAATGATATCATCATTTTCAAGCATCAATAAGCATAAATAAATGTATCATCAACAGGCATAAACATGTCCATACATGCCCTACTTAAAAACATGTTCAAGTATCACCCAAGCAAACGTAAAGATTAAGATTTAGTACATGCCCAATATAACTAAAGAGACTAATCAGAACCAGAAGACGGAGTAGGAATAGATGGGTCAATTTGATGTAATCCCTTGTTTATGTGACGAAGGAATTTGTACATATATTTGAATTGTGTTTCATGAGACACATGGAGACCAGCCACCTTCTCTTCTAAGGTTCTAAGTCTCTCATCAAAATTAGAAGGCTAAAAATCAGGATCAGCCTTAGAATCAGATTCTAATTCATCAAACAGATCATCCATATTCACGTCGATAGTGGGTAGTGCCTCTTCCTCTCCAACTTCTTCACTAGCTCCTCCAGCATCCCTGTCAACTTGATTAGGAGCCAACTTTAATTTCATCTTGTTGATAATAAGTTGTTGAATGGCAGAAGGGAAATAGGCGCTTTTCCAGATGGCATGACCATGCGACAATGAGTAGTAAGGGTGGTCATTAAATAAGCAAAAGGAATATTGCTATGCCCCAGATGTAAACGAAATTGGATTATAATATAACACATTAACGAAGGAAGCACACTTGAATACCAGAGACAATCGAATGAAGAATGCGCGCAATGAAAGAAGTTAATTCAGCCTTATTACTAGATCTAGGGCAAACATTAGAAATAAAGATACGATGAAGTATTTTGTATCTAGGTAACATTAGATTGGCCCGGAACGCAATCCTGGATTTCCATTCCAGGTTCATATTGCATAAAGTTTTGGTTAACAGACATTTTTCTAATTCATTTAATCTCTCAGCTAATGTGGATATTGGAATCCCTTTATCATTAACTGGAATATCCATCAAGCTAGAGATCAAGTGATGATCTACTAGAAATGTACCTTCTCTAAGCATAATAGTGAAGCATAAATTTTCAATAGAAACATCACTAATACATGCATATATGGATTGTGCAATTGACCAATATGCGGGTCCACCCCAATTCAAAATGTTATCCCATTCTACAGCCACAAGGAGGGGAATGATATTAAATGGAACCAAATGGTTGAAATTGACGGTCCATTCAACAATGATATTACGGAGACGGATGTCTCGCACATATTCCAGGTCCTCTTTGGGAGGTCGAAGAATATGCACCGCAATAGGTGTGAAACGGGAAGAAGAAGGACCACGAGTAGTTTTCTTCTTAGTTCTACCTTCCATTGTAAGAAGCAAAAATAGAATGCAAGAAGGATTTAAGGGTTTCATACAAATCAGATTTTATCTAAAAAATGCAAGGAAACCACTAGAAAACTTGAAATAAACTTTAGAGTCAAGCTAATAGAGATGCAAAGAACCTAAATCCAAAAGAAAAATGAAAATGATGCACAACCAAGTTGTATTCGGAAGTGGGTTCGACCGGTAGGAGGTGGGGCCATTGGAGAAGATGAAGAAAAAATAATTTTTCTCACAATAAAAGCACCTTACCCACATATGTTGACTGGTCGAGTACATACTCGACAGGTCGTGCCACGACTAGTCAAGTGTGTACTTGACTGGTCGTACAGACTCAAAAATTCTCAATTTTATTAATTTTTAAAATTCAAAAATTTAAAAAATAAAAATTTACAAAATATAGTACAAGCAGACACAGTAATTTCAGATCAAATTACACATACCAATATCCAATTTTAATTTAGAGAACCTATTTCTGTCAAGTGGTTTAGTGAAAATGTCCGTAAGTTGATTTTCAGTTTGAACATAATCCAATAAAATAATTTTATCTTCCACTAATTCATGAATTTAATGATATCTAATGTCAATATGTTTAGTTCGTAAGTGCTGGATAGGATTCTTAGAGATATTGATTGTGCTAGATTTATCGCAATACAATATCATAGTATCTTGTGCAAATTCATAATCATTTAACATTCTTTTCATCCACACAAGCTGAGTGCATGCATTTTTGACTACAATATATTCAGCCTCAACTATGGATAGCGATACAGAATTTTATTTCTTGTTATGCCATGAAAACAAACAGTTCCCGACATAAAAACATCCACTGCTGGTAGACTTTCGATCATTTATATTCCCAGCCCAGTCAGCATTCATAAAACCAGATAATTGGCATTAATATCATGTGGATACCAAAGGCCAAGATTGGCCGAACTTGTGACATATCTCATAATTTGCTTGACAACAATCAGGGGAGATTCCTTAGGATCTGATTGATATCTAGCACAAATACCTATGCTAAATGTTATATTAGGTCAGCTTGTAGTTAAATATAATAAGCTACTAATCATACTACGATACAACCTAGGATTTACACTTTTACCTGTTGCATCCTTAGATAGCTTAAAAGTTATACTCATAGGAGTATCGAAGTGTTTGCCACTCCCAAAACCAAACTTTTTCACCAAGTTTAGAGCATACTTGGTTTGAGAAATAAAAATCCCGTCTTCAACTTGTTTCACTTGTAGACCTAAAAAGTAGTTCAGTTCTCCAACCATGTTTATTTCAAACTTAGACTTCATCAATTCTACAAACTCAATAGTCAAGTTAGAACATGTAGAACCATAAATAATATCATCAACATATATTTGTACTATGATTATGTGATCATTGTGTTTCTTTACAAACAGTGTCTTATCAACACTCCCCATTATAAAGTTATGACTTAGTAAAAACTTAGTCAGCTTCTCATACCATGCCCTGGGAGCTTGTTTTAAACCATAGAGTGCCTTTTTCAGGCGATAAACATGATCAGTGTGTTTAAGGTCTTCAAAACCCTTAGGTTGTTCTATATTGAAGAAAGCACTCTTGACATCTATTTGATAGATTTTGAACTTTTTGAAACAAGTAATGGATATGAATAATCTGATAGATTCAAGACGAGCTACTGGAGTAAAGGTTTTATCATAATCGATGCCTTCTATCTAAGTATACCCTTGTACAACCAATCTTGCTTTGTTTCTTATAATATTTCCAAATTCATCAAACTTATTTTTAAAGATCCATTTAGTTCCAATTATGTATTTATAATTAGGTCTAGGAACCAGATACCATACACCTTAAAAATTGATTCAGTTCATCTTGCATGGTTACTATCCAGTTTTCATCAGTAAGTGCTTCTTTTACATTGGCTGGCTCAATCTGAAAAGTGAAGCACACATAATTATATATGTTTTCTAATTGTCTTCGAGTGCACACACCAGTGAGAGGGTTCCCAAGAATTTGATCACTTAGATGTTCTTTAACTGACCGCTTCAGTGTCATTTTGACTGGATGAAGAGTCTAGTTATCAAATATAGAGACTTCATCATCTTCTGAACTAGAGACAGGTGTATTTAAGTGATCATCTATAACCACATTAATGAACTCTTGAATAACATCGGTTCTCTTGTTGAGAACTTAATACGCTCGACTATTTAGAGCATACCCTAGAAAAATTCCTTCGTCACTTTTAGTGTCGAACTTTCCTAAATTATCGTGGTCACGTAAAATATAACACTTGCTACCAAAAACTTCAAAGTATTTGACTGCGGGCTTCTCATTGAACTACAGTTTATATGCAGTCATATCATTTGATTTTCTAGTATAAACACGGTTTATTATATAGCATGCAATGTTCACAGCTTTAGCCCATAGATTTTTAGGTAATTTCATGCTATTTAACATAACATTAGCCAATTCTTGAAGCACATGATTTTTTCTTTCAACAACCCCATTTTGTTGAGGTGTCTTAGATGCAGAAAATTCATATGATATCCCATGATCACTACAGAACTTCTCAAAATTGCTATTATCAAATTTCGATCCATGATCACTTCAGATTTTCGAAAGATTTGATTCCTTCTCAGTTTCGATACGCTTGAGTATCATTTTCACTTCATCGAGAGTTTCAGACTTCTCTCTTATAAAATTTACCCATGTATATTTGGTAAAGTCATCCACAATTACCAGAAAATATTTATTTCCACCTCGACTCTCCGTTCTGGTAGGTCCAACGAGATCCATGTGGAGGAGTTCAAGGGGTTTAGATGTGGCACTGGAGTTCACTTTCTTGTGACTACTCCTAGTTTGTTTCCTAATTTGACATTCGTCACAAATTTTGTCCATTTTCTTTAATTTTGGTAAACCTCTTATTAACTCACATTTACTCAGTCTATATAGATTTCGGTAGTGTACATGTCTAATGTATTTATGTCATAATTTAGTCTCATTAGTTTGGACCATGTAGCACGATAATTTAGATGAGTTAGAGTCACTGACTATATAGTAATTCTCAGATGTTCTGCGACTAGTCAATATCACAGAACCTTTCTCATTAGAAATCTCACATCATTGATTAGTGAATTTTACACTATGTTTATTATCGCATATTTGAGAAATGCTTAAGAGATTATGTTTAAGACCTTCTACAAACAAAATATTTTCAAAAGGAGGAAGATTAAAGAGTTGAACTGTACCTTAGCTAATTATTATGCAGTTGCTACCATCACCAAATGTGACTGAACCATCAGTCAAATCTTTAACGTTGGTGAACAAATCTTTGTCACCTGTTATGTCTCTAGAGAAACCACTGTCTAGGTACCACTTTGATTGACTCGAAGCCTTGAAAGCAGTGTGGGCAACTAGACAAGTAACCTTAGGGACCCATTTCATTACCATTTTGGGTTTTGGAGTACTATTGATTTTTCTACGTGTGTAGTTGTTATACATTCTACCATTAGAGTTAGATTTCAGAAGCTCCTTAAGAAAATCAACAATCTTTTCAGCTAAGGGATTATAATTCTGATTTCTAAAATTGATATAGTTGTTTTTAGGTTTTGTAACTTGAAAAGTTTTAGAATTTTTAAAACCATTTTGATTCAGAATTTTCCCTTTTGAGTTGGAGGACTCTCCTTTAACAAACTTAGGAGGAGTAATCTTAATTTTTAGAGGCGTATTTTTATCATAGCCCAGACCAGATCTATCTCCATATTTCCTTAATTCGGTTAGCAATTTTTCTAGTTTAGGATCACCTTGGGTATACCTCCATATATCCTTTGAACTCAAGAGAGGAGACTTTTAGTTTTAGTTTTTCATTTTCTGATTTTAGGTTTACAACTTGGGACGTTTTGAAATCTAAATTACATTTAGTCTTTTCAAAACAATAAAAAAGATGCGATTTTTCTAAAACTAGATTTTCAAAATCTTTTTTTAGCTTTAAAAACTTTTCTTTTTGAAGTTTAAGTTTTACAGCTATCTTACAGCTTTCCCTATATAGGGCATTATAGGCATCTTGTAAATCTTCATCGTTTTCAAGGTCACTCATCAGATTTTCATCATAAGTTGAATCACAACTATCTAAGGAAGTGACTCTAGCTAGAGTCATTAAGGCCTTGACCTCATTAGAAGATTCGGGTTCAGAATCATATGACTCAGAAGAAGCTTCAAAGTAAGACGATTCATCCCATGTGGCCAACATACTTTTCTTCTTTGATTTATCCTTCTTTGGATACTTGTTTGCCAAATGCCCGTATTCACGGTAGTTGAAACATTGGCTATCTTTAAGAGATTTTCAAGTTTTAGATTTAATCTTTTTCTTCTCAAAGGGTTTTTGAAAATCAACTCTATCTTTTTCTTTTGAAAATCTTATAAAACTTCTTGGCTAATAGTGCCATATCATCCTCTGAACTTTCACAATCAGAATTATTGGTTTTATCTTAAGAAATATATTTAGATGACTTAAAGGTTATGGACTTACCTTTAAGAGCCTTGAGATTTAATTCATAGGTTTGTAAAGAACCAACAAGCTCTTCAACACTCAAATTATTCGTGTCACGAAGTTCCTGAATGACAATCACTTTAGAATTGAACCTTTTCGACAATGAGCGCAGTATCTTTGCACAAACTTTACTTTCTTGGATGCTATCGCCAAGACCCCACATTGAGTTGACTATGTCATTCATTTTAGTATAGAAGTCCATGAATGTTCCACTTTCTTCCATACGTATTTCCTCAAACCTAGTGGTAAGGATTTGAAGTTTTGACTTTTTGACGATAGTTGTACCCTCGTGTGTCATTTCTAAGATATCCCAAGCTTGTTTTGCAGTATCACAAGATATAATTCTTTTGAATTTATCTGGTGATAATGCACAAGTGATTGCATTTAAAGCTTTGACATTGACACTACTCTCTTTTTTCTGAAGAGTGGTCCATGAATAATAAGGTGTAAATTGAACAGACTTAGTTCCATCAATGCTTAGAACTTCAGATGTGGGTGGGTTCCGTCTAGTCACTGTGGCTTGACACACGATCTCATCGATTGACCTTAAAAAGATCCTCATCCTGGCTTTCCAATAGGCATAATTGGAGTCATCAATATGTGGAGGCCTAGTAATTGAGAGGCTATTAAAATTTGATATATTAAAAGCTCGAGATAACTTAGCTCAGGAAATGAATCCAAATTAATGAGCTATTAGGCTTTGATACTACTTGAAAAGGCCGAGCTCAAAGTCCTAGAGGGGGGGGGGGGGGGTGAATGAGATTATGCCAAATACAATATAAATGCGGAATACAAAGACAGATAGCATAATAAAATAGAAACCTCAAATGCACTAGTCTTGAGAGGTTGATACAAACTGAGTTCTAATGACAACCTTTCACAAAAAACCAAGGTTTATGGTAGGACAACTTGATGTGTAAAACGTTGGTAAGTATCAAAAACTCAAATTGAGAATGAGGCGAAGGAAATAAACTAAATTATTATAACATTCACCACAAGCACATAAAGAAAATTACAACATTCAACACCACACATACATCACAACCATCATCCAAACTCCAAGAATTATAGTGGTTCGTGTGTGTACACCAACTGTTCGCAAACAGCCACACAACTACTCCATTCCCAATATCCACACCTACAAGATATTGGCTTTTACTATAAATTAAGGTTTTTCAAGGTTCACCTTAAAACCTTCACAATTGTGTTTTTCAGATGGGCTTACACAATTACAAAAACTACACACTTTGAGATTTTCTAGCTGATCTCAGACAAAACCAAAAGATGAGATTTTCCTTGCTGAATCTCACAAACTAAAAAATACAAAAAATTGAAATACTTATCTGAATATTCTGATGTAGCCTAATAGAACCAATTTGATGTAGACCTAGATATTCAATGTCCAATCTCACAAATGAAAGGGTTCTAAGTCTAAGTGATTTTTAAATTAAATTAACTTGGGCTAGCTTGATTTGATGTTGATCTTAAAAGGGTAAATCACAATTCCCTCTTTTAATACAATAGAGTTGAATAAAGAGCTCACAAAATCAAATACAAAAAGCTATAAAAAGAATCTAAAATGAATAAGTAATACCTTCACAATTGCAAGGACTTATCTCTCAGAGATTTGGCTTGATTAGGCTTGGAATGAATGAAAAATGCTGAGATTCGTCCTCTATTTATAGGTAAAAATTATGTTCACTCGACTGGTCGAAGCACCAACCAGTTTTCAAAATTTCTAGCGCGATAAGATAAACTCGTTACTTAACTGATTGAGTGGCTTGCTGGACTGGTCGAGTGGCCTGCTCGACTGGTCGAGCAATGCACTCGACTGGTCAAGTGAATAAAAATTAAGGCGCTGGAGTTCGAGTTAAGCACTGTTCGACTGGTCGAGCAGTGTGCATGACTGATCGAGCTATAACAAAAAATTCTCAACAAATCTTGGACTGGTTGTGAAACATTTTGAACTGGTCGAGCCAGTGCCTAGACTAGTCGAACAATGACTAGGACTAGTCGAAGAAAAACCTATAAACTTCTATAATGACCCAAATTCAATATATAATCAATGTGACCTAACCTATAGTCAATTTAGTGTCATACATACCTTGTTTGTGAGTTTGAAACATTGAAACATCGATCGCTTTAGTAACTTGATTATCTTGAAGTATGTGAAGCTTGACCTTGTAGTCTTGAACTTGAGTTTGAGTTTGAGCTTGTGTTCATGAGACTTTAAGCTTGAGGTAGTGATCTTGTAATATGAGCTTGAGTACTTAACACTTGAGCTAGAGGTAATGAACTTGAACTTGAGCTTTGAGCTTAAGATAAACTTTGTGTTCTTGTACTTGAGTTAGTGTTCGATCTTTGGCAATGTTCTTCAACTTGAAAATGTAGAAGAGTTGACGATGACTTGAAGGTGAACTTTCCATTTTATCATAATAAGATACTGACTCCAAGCGGTTTGGCACAACAAAATTTGACAATATCGGGTGCTCGAATGACAACATAGGACTAACAAGATGTTTTATACTTGTAGTTGGCGGCGCTAGAAAACCTTCTGGATTGTCGGGGTTTTTACTCATTCTCAACTAAAACGACTGTGTGACCAAGATGAGGCTACTTATGATATTTTGCACGATTGATCCTCTAACTGTACTTGGCGGGACCATACTTCTTGCGGGAGGAGATTAAACCATCCGTCTCATGGACATTACCACTGTCCATTCTTCATCATCTGATCGTGTTGCTGGTGATGCGGAAACCATCCCAGACATCACTTGATGTCACTCATTTTTGATCGTAGTTGATTTAGTCTTTCCTAGTACCTTCTTTGATGGTGATTGCATATTGCCGATATAATCTATAGTGAATCCATCGGGTGTGAAATAGATGACTACGTTAGACAGGAGCAAGGCCATTGCAGTTGTGTAAGAACAAAATACTTGTTGTCTAAAATAGAGCATTAGTTACTTTCATCAAGTCAAATTGTACTTTGTTTTAAAGATAAAGGGGAAGATGTTTTTGTCGAGAGTCACCATTTTTGGCACCATCGCGACGTCGGTTGATGGCAAACATTCTTTTAATGATTCCAAAGTTAGTATTAAACATACATATTCCAACCAGAGATTCTGGGTTTGATCCCCAGTGGATTTGCCATTTTGTTTTGATAAGAAATTAATGTATTTTGGTTGGAATATTCATGTTTAATAATAACAAAGGTAGAAAAATAATCATCATCATGTATTTCATTGATTTTGGATTCATATTACATCCTTGTATTTCCCTTGATTCTGAAACGAAGTACAATAAATCAGTGCAATGGATTAAAGAAAAAGTAGTTCTATAGCAATGTCGGTAACATTTTGACTGGGAAAACGTTTATCATAGTGACAGAGGAGTTATGTAGGCTCGAAATCCCTTGTTCCACAACAATATGTGAAAGATGTGCACATAGGAGAACAAGTCGCAGACGAATCTGCAAAGCCACACAAATTGAACATCTCTGACGAAGGAACTAGGGACCCATTGCGCAGGCACTAGGGACTTGTTGCACAGGTGCTCAAAAGGGTTTTAATCTTGTAGGATACCTACTGATGACTTGCTCCCTGACTCTGAGAGCTCTTTAAATGGTCCTTAAACTCTTCGAATGAATCAAATGAGGAGGGTAGAGGGTATTTATAGACTTTCGCATGTGTGAATTCGATTCCTGCACAACAGAACCCTTATGAGTAAGCACACAACAAAGTTGGGCACGGAACCAACAGAGGTTCATATCAATCTGATCACACAATAGAGCAAGGCTATAACATCCTGAATTTTTGTCGCCCGAGTATATACTCGTACCCGAGAATTCTGGGTGTTAATAATGTAAAAATTGGATGCTTCGAAATCGTACATTGTTATATATATATATATATCACATCCAGTTACATTCACGAAAGTAACTATTTACAAGAATAAAATCAACTGTATTTATTATTCCATCATAGTAAAAGGCGTACAAATAATTTTTTAATGCCCTCTCAATGAGAGCTTATTACATTATTAAAGTTTACAATGAAAAATAAATAAAATAATTCGTGGTGTTACCCTTATTTTCTTTTCGAAAGAATCTTCTATAGAATGATTATCGGCCATATCATCAACCTGTAATTCACCTACAACATTTATATAGTTACAGAGGATCAATGCCCTACTCATAGTGGTTATCCTTTAAGATTAACAATAATTCAAGAGATTTATAAGAATAATGTGAGGGTTCTGATACGTTTCGTACTCCACCACTATGAGTAGTATCGGTATGCACAACCATTTACATGAATGCATGCCTAACATAGTGTATATGGTTTATCATATGTAGTGGTCATCATAATGTGGAATATAGTTCATAGAAAACCCGGCTCACCCCGCATCCCATATTATGGAGATTCATCTGTGTGTTTAACGTTAACGTGGATTTATGTAAATATCTCAAGGCAACACAATAATGTGATTGAAAATTTTACGTGACACGATTTGTTCATGGAGCCCGAGAAGTGATGTAACATGCATGATAGTTTACTTACATCGATTGTGAACCATTACCCAACCCACGGGATTACTGCCGACTATGAAGGCCTCTACCCAAAACGCATTACGTCCACGATAATATATATGAAATACTATATATGAGGCTTATAATACATCACTTGCATTAATAGAGAAATAAGTTAAACCATGAGGGTTTTGAAATTCTAAGACATATGATCAAGTCATAAAGGGAGGTAGCACAAGGCTGACCTAATAAAGGAGAAGAGTAATAGTAAGCTAACTTAATAAGAGAGAATAGTAGCAAGCAAATAGACTAACTCAGCAAAAAAAAGGAGAGACGAGCAAAAGGCCAACTCAATATAGAGTGAAAGCATACTTCGCTTTAAAAATTGGCAAAGGGCAAGGCTTGTAACTATCACTCCACATAAATTCATAAAAATCATACATTAACCATAATTCCGAAAAGGATAAATAATTCATAACGATCCATCAATCAATTGAATGGAAAATCACAGTAATATGAAAGTATACAAAAACAAGATAAATCATATCAATTCAAATTAGTGTAAGCTTAAAGGAATCCCTCACCTTAGGCTTATATATGAACCTTAGGTATATTTTGATGTAGGAAAGCTTCTACATGAATCACGACATCGCTTGAGCAAGAGGGAGACACCACACATGTGGAGAAGGAAGAGGATGATGGGTGTTTAAGCTTCTCTTTCTCTTTATCTTTATCTTTATCTTTTTATTTCTCTTTCTCTCAACTCTTTGGATGTTGGGAGGTGGTGTGTAAGTGGAGAAGGGGATGTACACTCCTTTTATAAAGGAGTAGGCATGTGAAAGGGGGCGTGTTTTACATCCCACTTAGATTGAGTTTTTCCAATTTAACCCTTTTTTTACGATCTTTCTTTAAATCTAATTCATCCAGTGTGTTGGGGTCATCAAATAGAACCAAGGCATATGATTTTCTTGGTCATTCGAAATTTAAATTGACTTATCTTAAAAATTCTCCTAACGGGTGCCAAAACGAACTTGATCTCAATTAACGATCCATACTTAATGATCTGGGCCCAATTTTAGGAGAAATGTGTAGTAAGAGATTGGACAAAAATTGGTGGTTAATCAATGGTGAAAAATGCATAAATTCAAAATTTCACCTTTTACACCAAAAGGTAAGAATTAGAGTCAAGGCGGTCATCATTCAACGTTGTAAGATTATAGATTGGGGTCTAAATTTTATATGATATCGTAGTTATATAATGCCAAACTGTGGTCCAAATTTGAGTTGCGATTAATGGTGTAAGGTGGGTTAATCGAAAACTCTAGATTTAGAAAGAGCCGGTAAGCCTAAAACGGATAATTTCATGCCTAAGGAAAAAGTCTACCAAGGTAGGGTTCTCATATTTTACACTTGGTCTATATATGCTGGAAAATCGAAGTTTGAAAGTGCCCTGGTTTGTCAATTAGCGTGAGTGTTGAGTTGATGAGTTAAGTGGGCCCTATATGAATATTTTTCAAGACATTGCCTCAACCGGATGTGTGTTCAGAGCTCATCATGAGTAAACCTAGCCTCATATCCCATGTCCCAAAACAATCAGGTATATAACTCCTTAAAAAACTTAGAACAATATAGGGGTTAAAATTTTTAAAACCTGGTTTCAAAAATGGAAAATTCTCTAAATTTTCAACTAAGTTCGATATCCTCGATTCTTGGTCGATACAATCGAACACTCAGTCTCGATGAATCGAACTGGTCTCGATAACATCGAATTGAGTCCTCTTTATGTCTAGCAATCATAAAATATTTTGGACAAAATATTCGATAAATCGAAAGTACCTTCGATAACATCGAATTTCAAATATCAATGATATAGAACGATAGCCGATGATATCGAAAGTCTCAAAGCTCTATCTAGCAAAGGCTTAGAAAATATTGTTAATATTGCTTGAGGAATCAAAAGACAATCGAAATCATCGAAATTCAAATCTCGATAATATCGACACAGTGTCGATGACATCGAAATGGGACAAGTTGTGTCCAGCAAGTTTTTGAAAGAAAAACATCTAAATGTTCGAGGAATCGAAACCCACATCGATATCATCGAAATTCAAATCATGATGATATCGATATAGACTCGATGCGATCGAATTGGGACAAAACTATTCCAGCAAACTTGAAAAGGAAATCTTATGCGAATGATCGAGGAATCGATATTATCTTGATATGATCGTAATTCAAAAATCGATGAAATCGATATCATTGAATTGGGTCAAAAAAATGTCCAGTAAGCTTTCTCAAAATATTCCTTGAAAAGATCAATGTATCGAACTACTGTTGATGAGATCGAAATTCAAAATTCGATAACATCGACGCATGTTCGATGACATCGATCTTCAATAAAAAAGTTCCAGGTATGTGCTTCAGTTAAGTTCGCATCATCGAACCCTGATTCGATGGCATCGAAAGTATACATTTGATGACTTCGAGTCAGGCCTGATGAGATCGAACTCAGTCAGACTTGACATATTTATTACCGTTGAGACTTTTTGCCTATATATAGGAAGCTTGCTCTTGGTTGCTGGAGTGAGGAAAATAGAGAGAGCTTTGAGAGAGTTTTGCATATTACTTCCCTTAAGCTCATTTTCTCATGGAAGTTCATCCTTCAATCCACCCTCATCATTGATATTCAATAGAGTGGATTGAGGAATGAACTTTCCCATTCAAAGATCATCCAGCTACTATCTTAATGAAAAATCATTAAGTTGAGATACCTTGAATAATTGAATGCTTGGAATCACTCTTTCTCTAAAATAGGAAAACATTTATTAGAGTAGGATTCCAACATAACCTTGACCTAACCCGTCACCTTTATTTGAACATCATTAATTGTTGCGGATCAAAGGAACTAAAGAATCTTCATCATCAAGGAGGAGATCTTCATCAACGTGCTTAACAGGACTCACCTACTTATTTGTAAGTCATTAGAGTCCAGAGACCTTGTTGATCATTCCTTGTGTAGGTTTTGGTCACATGTGCTTCTCACCCCTTTTAAGTTTCATAGGAGGCCTCCGACAGGAGAGTATGTGTGGGTGCTGTGTGTTGACCTTTGCTCTTGTGTAAGACATAAACTTTAAGTTCCTTGTGTGGATCCTTGGCCTGTGTGGCCTAAAATGGAGGTTCCTTGTGTGGATCCTTGGCCCGTGTGACCTAAAACAGAGGTTTCTTGTGTGGATCCTTTGCTCTTGTGTAGGGAATAAAACTTAAGTGCTTTGTGTTGACCTTTGCTCTTGTGTAGGGCATAAACTTGTGTCTTATGTAAGCACGTCTTAGGTACCCTGTGTTGGTCCTAGTGTCAACCTTGTGTAGGTTGTAACGGTTTGAGGTGAACCTGATTTGAAACCTCCGTTAGTGAAATCCGGTATACTCAAGGGTTGAGTGCGTCCATCAGGAGTGGAGTAGGCACGTAGCCGAACCATTATAAATGACTGTGCTTGGGATTGTTATTTACATATTACTCTATTGTGTTTGTTTGAATGTTCTCATGAAACATGTTAACATAATTATTTAGAACTGATAAGAATCACATCCCACATATAGTCACATAGTTCATCCATCTTAGACTAAGTTTATATATTGGCTAAATATTGAATAATCTTGTGATTGGATCCTCTATTTGGCTTGGAAGCCATTAGAGTTAAATTGAAGATGTCTTGATAGTTCCATATTAGATCAAGATTAAGTTAATGGGATTTTAAATTATCATAAAATTTTATAAAGTCCTATTCACCCCCCCTCTAGGACACTTTGACTTATTCGTACTTTTACTAGAGCAGTCATTACCGCAATTTCAAAGTCATCCATACGAAAGGAAATATCCTACTATTACTACCCACAAGCTTTCTTCACTCGATGGATACTAAAATCAACGGTTAAGAGGCTGATTTGTCGATTGGGCCACTTTTACAATGATCTAAGAGCTGAAATTTGACATGTATGGTTAATTTATGATAAATAGGTACAGTACAAAATTTCACATGAAACGAATCATGGGACCTATGTGATCTAGAATTAAGGGTATATAGGTTAATAGCATTAAGTATTTATGATTTTGTCATTTTTTATTTCTCTAACTTCCACCGTCCGTAACGTCAAACTACACCATCCAAATGCATTGGAATTTGATAGACTTTCTTATTTTTCATTTTCTTTCCATCGCCCCATTTTGGGCCTTGATTGCTTACAGATGACCAAGTTACCTTTTTAATGGGTTATATCGCCCTGAGGTCTAAATCAATGCTTTCATATATATAATCGAGAAGTCAACAGATAGTTGTGGTATATACCTTATGATCTTCAAACTGAACAGTTCGTTTTGATATTTACATGGCCCGTTTTGCAGATCCAAATATGATGGATGGTCAGATGACATGTTAAAAATAAGAAAACTTGATGGTTAATACTATGATCATGTACGTAGGTGGGTGTACAGTCAATTTTGTAAATGGATGAACACAAGTAGGTTTTTGGAGTGATCAAGAGATAGAACATGTATACCGTTAGATTCAAGTGAGTCGTTAGTGTAGAGTGGGTCGTAGACAGTTTTATGGCTAAGATGGATCAGAAAAGGCCCGGTTGACGACAAAAGTGATTTGGACCGTCAAACCTTAGATCCGGCGTATCTCCCAATCCAGAATGAGTTATCAGGCGTAAAATATATGATTTTAAGGTAGAACGAGCTACTTTTAGCCACCCAACCCTTCTACGCTGGGTTGTGCAAGCCGGATTTGCGAAATACCCCTGGATTGATGGTCGTTTCCCTATTTTAATTCTGTTTTTATTATAAATAGTAAGTTTTAGTTTGATTGTAACTCTTCATCCGTTGGGCTTTAGGAGTTACGCCCAACATGAAAAGAGCTTAGAATAATTAGGAGAACGATTGAAGCTAAATAGGACACTTACTATCTTTGCCGAAAACCATGCGAACTAGTTGATATCACGACCGTCTATAAATAGTAAGTTTACTATTTATAGGAGTTTTAGTTGTAGTATGCTTCTAATTTCTCTCCCATTGCTTGGTATCCCTATTTAAAGGGTTGTGAACTCGTTTATTTCATTTATTAATCAATTTCAAATTTTGTAGAATTTATTTTCTATTTTTCTTGCGTTCTTTCTTGTGGATTTAAGAAGCCTCTGTGAGGAGTGCAGAGAAATTCCGTGGATTCGAAATAATTATCCTTTTGAGGAAAACGGTGTTCGACCTCATCACGTTCATCCCTGCGTCACTTGTTCATATGTGTAAGTTCTTTAAATTGTAGTCCTGATGGTGGGTTAAGCATATTCATAGGTGGTGAATAAGATGAACGGATTAACATCTCAATTCGATATGTGTACGAATGGATGTAGAGATTGGGTAATTAGTTTACCATGATTGGGTAGTCCAAACTCAAAGTGGACGGTAAAATATCTTTACTTAGCGCTGAATAGTTCATTGAACGCTTGGTTATGATGAAGTGAGAATAGTTGGGTATATGATGATCTTGTTCTAAAAATCAACGGTCAGATGACTTGATCTATGGATGAAGATTATTCCCAACTGTCAAATTCAGTTAAGAGGATAGATATAAGGTTAGGATATACTAAATTAGTGACATACACATGTATATACTTAATTAAATTTCATGGTAATACTCGAGAATATTCAATACCTGGGTATTGAAAAGTTTGAGGTGTTACGAAGGCTCCTGCAGGCTAAGGCACACAACAGGGGTGAGCGTGAAATGGATTGGGCATGCAACAGGAGTGACATGGAGGCTAGAGTGCACAACAGGTGAAAGAGTTTGGAGATGGGGTGCGCAATAGGGCAAATGGGGTATTTTTGTGCTCCAAAAATAATAACAAAACAATAGGAAAAAATAATAAAACAAGAATAAGGTGATTAGGTGAAGTGTGTGGCTGATAACGCAAGTACTAAGAAGGAGGGAAAATGATTCAAAATTAAATTGCGTTAGTTAGGGGGTTTTAATTTAAATGGTTGCTTACTAAATATAACATTGATTTATTTTTTTAATTAGCTGATGTGAGGATATTTAATGAAAAGTATGTCAGTATTACAAATATAAAAAGCAAATGCTTATTAATAAAAAGTTATGATTCTTAAATTACTTTGAATTTTAGATGATGACTTGTCTAAAGTATCTCATAATTTAGATGGTTAGATTTAGTTAATGGATGCACACATACAATTTCAAATTACTAATCTCGACCATCGGATTCTCCTAAAGGAGTTTGGTGATGCAATGGTGCTATGTCCCAAAAAAAAAAAAAAAAAAACAGATGTAGTAGGCTAGTCAAAATAATAATAATAATAAGAAAAACAATATAGAAAAATAATAAAACAAGATTGAGGTGATTAGGTGAAGTCTATGGAAGATGACGTAGGTACTAAGAAAGAGGAAAAATGGTATATAATGAATTCAAACTAAATTGTGTTAGTTAGGGGGTTTTTAATTTAGATGGTTACTAAATAAAATATTACATTGATTTGTTTTCTTAATTAGCTGATGGGAGGATATTTAATGAACAATCTAATTATGAGCTGCCAATGTTACTGATATAAAAAATAAAAGCTTATTAATAAAAAGTTATTATTCTTAAATTACTTTGAATTGTAGATGATGACTTGTCTAAAGTGTCTCATAATTTAGATAGTTAAATTGAGTTAATGGATGCACATATACAATTTCAAATTACTACTCTCGACCATCAGATTCTCCCAAAGGAGTTTGGTGATGCAGTTCTATTACGTCCCAAAAAATTAAATAAATAAATAAAAATAAAACAACAACAATGTAGAAGGCTTGTGAAAATATTAATAATAAAATAATAATAAAATAATAATAATAATAATATAATAGGGATAAATAATAAAACAAGATTAAGGTGATTAGGTGAAGTCTATGGCTGATGACACAAGTACTAAGAAAGAGGGAAAATGGTATATAATGAATTCAAACTAAATTGTGTTAGCTAGGGGGTTTTTAATTCAGATGTTTGCTTAATAAAATATTACATTGATTTGTTTTCTTAATTTGTTGATGGGAGGATATTTAATGAACAATCTAATTTTGAGCTGCCAATATTATAAATATAAAAAATAAATGCTTATTAATAAAAAGTTATTATTCTTAAATTACTTTGAATTGTGGATAATGACTTGTCTAAAGCGTCTCATAATTTATTAAATTGAGTTAATGGATGCACATATACAATTTCAAATTACCACTCTCGACCATCAGATTCTCCCAAAGGACTTTGGTGATGCAGTTCTGCCCCGTCCACACACACCACCCCCCCCCCCCCCCCGTGAAAATAATAATAATAATAATAATAATAATATAGGGAAAAATAATAAAACAAGATTAAGGTGATTAAGTGAAGTCTATGGCTAATGACACAAGTACTAAGAAAGAGGAAAAATGGCATATAATGAATTCAAACTAAATTGTGTTAGTTAAGGGTTTTTCTAATTTAGATGGTTGCTGAATAAAATATTACATTGATTTGTTTTCTTAATTAGTTAATGGGAGGATATTTAATGAACAATCTAATTTTGAGCAGCCAATATTACAAATAAAAAAAATAAATGCTTATTAATAAAAAGTTATTATTCTTAAATTACTTTGAATTGTGGATGATGACTTGTCTAAAGTGCCTCATAATTTAGATAGTTAAATTGAGTTAATGGATGCACATATACAATTTCAAATTACTACTTTTGACCATCAGATTCTCCAAAGGAGTTTGGTGATGCAGTTCTGCTACGTCCCAAAAAATAAAATAAAATAAAATAAAATAAAATAAACGATGGAGAAGGCTTGTGAAAATAATAATAATAATAATAATAATATAATAGGGAAAAATAATAAAACAAGATTAAGGTGATTACATGAAGTCTATGGCTAATGACACAAGTACTAAGTAAAAGGAAAAATGGTATATAATGAATTCAAACTTAATTACTCTGGTAAGGGGGTTTTAATTTATATGGTTACTGAATAAAATATTACATTGATTTGTTTTCTTAATTAGTGATGAGAGGATATTTAATGAACAATCTAATTATGAGTTGGAAATATTACAAATATAAAAAGCAAATGCTTATTAATAAAAATTATGATTATTAAATTACTTTGAATACTGGATATAACTGTCTAAAGTGTCTCATGATTTAGACGGTTAAATTGAGTTAATGGATGCACATATACAATTCAAAGTACTAATCTCAACCATCAGATTCTCCTAAAGGATCAAATAAATCTTCCTTTTTCAACCGTTTATCCACCCTTTCACGTCTTGAAAACAGTTCCTCTCTCCTTGTCTTGTGTTTACAGTGATGGCCCTTTTATGTGTCATATGTGAATGGTTGCTGTATTTCGTTCCTGACCGTTAATTTATTGGCCTCATATTGAAGAATTAGCATTCTCTTGGGGGATTTCTTGTAGATGGGCCATCCACAATGGCCCCTAGTAAAATATTTAATTTGTGATAAACGTACTCCAAAAGCCTAGAACTTCTAGAAATCTTTTGAATTCTATTTTCTTTTTTTTCTCTTTTCCTCTTTGTTCGGTATCTTTTTGCCGGTAGCTTTCGGTCTTTGGTTAGTTCTCCTTTTTTCTCTTTTTTGAGTGTTAGAGCAGGAGTGGAAGAGAAACTAAAAAGACCTCCTTTCAGGGACGTGGACTGGGTACTGAGAAGGGAGGCTTGGGTGAACCTTGGATCACTGTGAGGCCCACCATGATATATGTGCTTTACAGCCATGCCGTCCATCCATTTTAACAGTTCGTTTTAGAGTATGATCCAAAAAATGAAGTAGAAACAAATTTTAGGTGGATCACACCGCAGGAAATAGTGATGATTGACCATTAAAAACTTCTTGTGGGCTACAAAAGTTTCAGTTCAAGCTAATATTTGCGTGGTCCCTTCTTCAGGTCTTTGAGACCTTATCAACAGGTTGGATGGAAAATAAACATTACGGTGGCCACCAAGAAGGTTTTAATGGTGGGTATTTAATTGACACTGTTTCCTGTGGTGTGGTCCACCTGACATTTGGATCTGCTTCATTTTTTTATAATGCACTAAAATGATCTTTCAAGATGGATAGACAGCGTGGATATAAGGAACATGCATCACGGTTGGCCCCACAGTCATGGCTCCACCTACCTCGGCGGATCCGGGGATCCGGGATCCACCAAAGCCGCGCCCTTTACTGAGTAAATTCTGTGGGGCCCACCGTGATGTATGTGTCTTATCCATGCTGTCCATCCATTTTAAAAGCTCATTTTAGGGCATGTTGGCTAAACCAAAGCATATCTAAAGCTTAAATGTACACCACATAAAACAGAATTGAAAGCCTATCTGTGAAAATTTCTTAAGGGACACAGAAGTTATGGATGAAGCTAATATTTGTGTTTTCTCTTCATCCATGTCCGTGTGACCTTATGGACAGGTTAGATAACAAATAAACATCACTGCATCACGGTGGGCCCCACAAAGCTTACTGTGGTGTGGTCCATTTAGAGCTTTAGTTATACCCGCTTTTTCCTGTGGTGTGGTACACTTAGAGCTTTAGTTATCTTCAATTTTGGACACATGCCCTAAAGTGAGCTGATAAAACTGATGGATGACATGAATAAGACACATACATCACGGTGGGGCCCACAAAGCTTACTCAGTACTCAATCCGCGTCCTCCATTTTTGGCAAGGGAATGACCTGATTTGATCCGTCTATCTATCTCTACGATAGTGTCATCCCATTCAAAGTCCAACTGAAAAAGTGGAGTGTGGACTGGAACCATACACCTAGTGAAACCCTACCGTGAATGGGCCATGCCTAAAAGTTCAGCCAAATTGGATGTACTTATACATTTGATTAGTGGACTTCAAGTGGACGGTAAAATAGGAAAATTGTTTTTTTTTTGGTGTAAAGATCGTTAGTACACCCACTGTCAGTTCATACTTTAGTGTTAGCCACCCCCACTAAAGAATCGATACCAAGACCTAAGGATTGGAACAAGGTATCTCTCACTTAGTCCACGACTTGAGCTATGGATCAAGGTGTAAAAAACAGGAAAATTGTTAATGATAATAAATTCCATAGCAGAAAGCTGAGAGAAATGTGTGGCTAGGATGTAATCATGGGCCATCTAGGATAGAGTCCACCAGTTAGACGGGCCTGATCCACTGTATACACATCCACCTAGACGGTTGAAGGTGACACTACAAAATGTTTTCCATAACCATAAAAGTGGCTATGGAATCCACTTCGGATTACAGATGTACAGAAGAGCTCAACGAGGGAAAATGTCTAGCTCAAAAGGTCACATCTGTTATTGTTGTTATCATTATTATTATTATTATTATTAGTGGTTAGAACGTTAGTACACAGACCCCATTAGCCATACCCACTTGAGAATAGATACCAAAACTTCTGCGTTGTGTTGAGACGACGTTATCTTCACTCAGTTTACCACTTGAGCTACGGATGGGTGTGTGGTCACATCTGATTTGAAAGCTCATTTAGAGTGATCCAAAACTCAAGTTGGTCACACCAAAATAAACGGTTGGGCTTAAACGCCCACCGTTGAAGCCTTCCTGGTGATATCTCTGTATTCCCTTCATCCAAGCGGGCATTACCTGGCGCATTGGGTCCTTACTCTTGCTCGGTAGACTCTCAGGAGTTTCAACACCTGGTCAAGGGATATATCAGGGATCGAGTACCCATAGGTGGTAAAATCCCACTACGGAGTGAGTGTGTGGGTGTGTGTGCGTGTTAAAAAAAAAGAGTTCAATGGCGCGTAAACATCACGGTGGTCCTAGGAAGGTATCAATGGTGTTCCATCCCCACTAGGTGGTAGGTACAACATTTAACCTATGAAAGGCACACTGTACCGTGTGTGATATCTTATCCATCCATATCCATCACGCATGCCTCTCCATCTTAGGCCCCATTACGAAAAAAGTAGACCTTATCCAAAACTCAGTGGAGCAATGGCAGGAGAAGCCAACTCCAGGTTTGAGGGTAAGGTCAGCGATGTTTATATTCCATCCAACCATTCGTCCAGTAGGGTGTACTTAAATAAAGGGACACTAATTGCTTGGCTTATTTATAAATAGAGACGTTTTTCCTCGTATACGTAGAAAGCTTGGTGCATTGCTTGTGATACGACTTGTATTTTTTGTTGAGGACCATGGAAGGAAACATAGATTGATCAAGCAAAGTATCTCAATTGCACAGTTAAGTTTAAACACAAACAAACTGAATTTTATGTGGAAAAGTCTTGTGGAAAAAAACCACGGCATAAAACGACAATAATGCACTATAGAAGTAAAAAATTACAAGAGATAGAGATTACCCGATTTGAACAAGCCTCGAATCTTCCCAAGCTATGCCTTTGAAACTATAGAACAAATTAGAAAGCCATTTATATGTTCTCAAATCTTGATTACACAAATATGTATAGCCTTTATGAGAATCACAATTGAAATTAAAAACAAATCCCACACTCACACAATTCTGTGTGCATGCTTGATGACACTTTCAATGGGACTTCGATGGCATCGACAGACTGTCGATGGCATCGAGAAAACACCAAAACGTTTCAGCAACAAAACATAAATTTTTCAGATTTTTCCGATGGCATTTTTGATGGGGCTTTGATGGCATCAACGACCTGTCCATGACATCGAGTATGATACCATAGTGTCCAACAACTAACACGGAATTTTAAAATTTTCTTGATGGCATTGAGCAGCTGTCAATGGCATCGAATGGTCTGTAGATGGTATCGACAGGCCCTATCGCTGAAAGATTTGATATATCAACAACAATCTCTACCATATCTTAAATTTTTATTCTTTATAACTTTTTTCCATCTCTAATTCAACCTTGCATCATAGTTCCACCATCGCTTTTCATACACACTTTATCTTCCTTTTTATGCCCTCGCCAAGCTCAGAAAAGTTGTACAGAAATTGAATTTCTCTGTGGGAACCACCTTAGTGAGTATGTCAGTTGAATTCATGCTTGTGTGAATCTTTTTTATTGTCGCGCATCCCTCCTCAAGTACATGTCGGATAAAATAGTAACAAACATCAATATGTTTAGTACGTGAGTGATAAAATAGAGTTTATCTGCTAACTACACCAATCGAATGTGAAATATCTAGTCTTGTACAAACCATGGCATACATCAAGTTGTTAATCAGGCTTGAATAAGGCATGCGGACATATCATGTTTTTCTTCATCGATTTTAAGATATTATTCAGAAGAAAACTTAAAGTGAGTCGTGTGTAGAACATTGAACGACTTAACCTTGTCCATCCCATACTTCATCAATATATTATAAAAGTATTTTGCATGAGATAACCATAGCCTACTTTTCTTCTTGTTTCTATATATATCAATACCGAGAATCTTCTTTACAACCCCCAGATCTTTCAGCTTGAATGCTTATGATAATTAAGTGTTCAGTAAGTCAATCTCAAATATGATATGATTGGCAATAAGCATATCATCGACATATAAAAGCAGATAAAGAATTTCTCATCACTTAGTATCTTGTGATAGACATAATGATCATATTCACTCTTGATAAACTTCTGACTTATCATGAAAGAATTAAACTTTTTGTACCACTGCTTAGGCAACTGTTTAAGGTCATACGATGACCTCTTTAAACTGCAAACTTTGTTCTCTGCCCCTTTTATTTCAAAACCTTATTTTTTACTTCATATAGATTTGTCCTTCCAATTCACAATGCAGGAAAGCAGTCTTGACATCCATCTGTTCCGACTCAAGATCGTATTGAGCAACCAATGCTAACATGAATTAGATGGATACTTGCTTTACAACTAGTGTGAATATCTCAGTGAAGTCGACACATTCTTTCTAAGCACATCCCTTCGCTACCAACCTTTCCTTGTACCTATCATGTTTCTTCTTGAAGATTCTCTTGCATCCGATTGCTTTTATGCTGATGGGAAGATCCACCAACCCCCACGTCTTGTTCTTTTACAAAGAGTTCATCTTATCATCCATCACTGCTATCTACTTTTTGACATCAGGCTCATCAAGAGCCTCTTAAAGAGTAGATGGATCACCCTCATCTGTAATGAGGGCAAATACGATATTTTAGTCATAATTCTATCTCGCCAGCACTATGTGAAAAATGAGAAAAAATGATGGATTTAGAGACGGTTCTGGACCGTCTCTAAAATTGCTTGGTTTAAAGACGCTTTAGAGACGGCTGTAAACCGTCTCTAAACTTTTAGACGACCCTTGACCCTCCTTATTATTGTCTTAAAAATTTTAACGTCCACAAATCATTTAAGACGGTCAAAAACCGTTGTTAACTGCAGATAAAAGACGGCCATTGAACATCTGGAATAAGAGATGGTCTCTGACCGTCTTATATGTTGGCATTTGAGATGGTCAAAGACCGTCCGTATTAGAGACGGTCATTGGCCGTCTCTTACTGGTAATTTGAGACTGTCAAGGACCGTCTCAATTAGAGACGGTCATTGGCCGTCTTTTCCTGTAATCTGGGACTGTCAAAAATATTCTATATTAGGGACGGTTCTTAGCTGTCTCCGTTTGAGACTGTTAAGGACCGTCTCTATTAGAGACGGTCAAAGACCGTCCATATTAGAGACGGTCATTGGCTGTCTTGTATTGGTAATATGAGACTGTCATGGATCGTCTCAATTATAGATGGTCATCGGCCGTCTTTTACTATTTTTCTAAGGCAGTAAAAAATAGCATGTATTAGGGACGGTCCTTAGCAGTCTCTATTTGAGACTGTCAAAGACCGTCTCTATTAGAGACGGTCCTTAGCCGTCTTATTGTGGTTATTCAAGACTATCAAAGACCGTCTGCATTAGAGACGGTCCTAAACCGTCTCTAATGCTCAAGTTAAAAATTAAGAACAAAAAAATTTATGAATTTTGAAAAAAAAATAAATTAAAAAGCTTAGAAAAATAACTAACAATGTTTAAGAAAAAAATTTAGATTTTGAAAAAAAATGTAATCTTATAAAAATCTAGATTTTGAAATAAAAATTAAGAACTTTTAATAATGTTGATAATTTTGAAAAAAAAAAAATTCGATAAGAAAATGATATTTTGAAAAAGAAATTTTAAAAATTAAACAAAATTATAAAAAAATTGACAAATTGTTTAAAAATATATTTAAAAAAAAAGAAAACTAGATTTTGTATTTTGAAAAGAAAAATTAAAAAGTTGTATAACAAAAGTGATATTTTGAAAAAGAAAATTTAAAAAATTAAACAAAATTGTGAAAAAATTGACAAATTGTAAAAAAAATATATATTTTAAAAAAGAAAACTAGATTTTGTATTTTGAAAAGAAAAATTAAAAAAGTTATATAACAAAAATGATATTTTGAAAAGGAAAATTTAAAAAATTAAACAAAATTGTGAAAAAATTGACAAATTGTAAAAAAATATATATTTTAAAAAAGAAAACTAGATTTTGTATTTTGACAAGAAAAATTAAAAAGTTATATAACAAAAGTGATATTTAAAAAATGATATTTTGAAAAAGAAAATTTAAAAAATTAAGCAAAATTGTGAAAAAATTGACAAATTGTAAATAATATATATATATATTTTAAAAAAGAAAACTAGATTTTGTATTTTGAAAAGAAAAATTAAAAAGTTATATAACAAGATTTCGATTAAAAAATGATATTTTGAAAAAGAAAATTTAAAAAATTAAACAAATTTGTGAAAAAATTGACAAATTGTAAAAAAAAAAAAAATAGTTTTAAAAAAAGAAAACTAGATTTTGTATTTTGACAACAAAAATTAAAAAGTTATATAACAAAAGTGAGATAAAAAAAATGATATTTTGAAAAAAAATTAAGAAATTAAACAAAATTGTGAAAAAATTGAAAAAATGTAAATATATATATATTTTAAAAAAGAAAACTAGATTTTGTATTTTGACAAGAAAAATTGAAAAAAAAAAGGGATCTATACCAAATTGAATGGATGTGGCCTACAATACACAAGATGGGATTAAAAACATGTAAACGTGAAAAGAAAAAAGAAAAAGAAGAAGAAGAAGAAGAGTGTTAACTCGAGGTTAAGAAAAAATATACACGTTTAAGAAAGAGGAGTGCAAATCAAAGTTCCTCAATACCTTGGTAAAAAAGAAAATGGTCTAAATTCAATAGTAATATCAGATGGTTGAGATTATCCAATCATTGTGATATTAAAATAAGTGTTCTACCCAACAGAATAGATGTGCCCTTCAACACAATAGGAGTGCAGACCAAAGGAGATTGAAGCAAATAAATGTTTAAAAAGAATAATACAAGTCAATGTTCCTCAGGATAGTCAAAAAGAAAATGGTCTAAATTAATCCAACGGCAATTTTAGACAATTAAGATCATCCAATCAGTGTGACCTTTGGATAGGTACAGGTATGCTAGGTGCAGGGTGGGTGAGTTGCCAACATTAAGAATTGGTACCAAATGCATACATTAGTATAGGCCATTCTCATGTTATCATTTTTCGGCTATTAACTCGTCTCCAAAGCAATGAGATGTAAACTTGCACAGCTTAGATATAGTTTAAGCTACTAGTTAATTAAAAAGGAACTGAAACATAGTTTAAGCCAAATGGAATCTTAAAAAAAAAAAAAGACGACCGACATCCATCCAATCGTACCAAGTCCACCAATCAGGTGGCAGAGATTGTTCCATGAAAGGCATTCCTAGCTCTCTACCCATCCACAGTCGGCCCTCACATATTAGCTCTAAGGACTCCAAAACAGTAAAACACAACACATAAGTCTCACTAGAAACCTTAGAACTTGCAGAAACACAAGACATTGACACAGACAGAATTTTTCTCAAATGGAATCAAATTAATATCAGAGGTTAGTTTCCAAACACCACTAGTAGAATTGAACAATCTTTAACAAGAAAACAAAATCAAACCCTACAACCCCTAGAATTCAACATATAGCCTCATCAAAATAGCAAAATCCAAAGGTGAAAAAAATCATCATAAAAGCGATTTCATGACCCACCTGAGATTATTGAGTTCTTATGATTCAAAATCACATCCTAAATATATGATAGAAAAATATATGGACGATGTCGATATACATAAAATATATCAAGGTGGGCCATACACGGTTAGAGTAACACCCATGAAGGAGTTATCTAAATAGTGAAATGGTACTATAAGGTCACCTCATGGGAACTTCCCATGAGGTTAATCTGTGTGCGCCCCACCATGATGTATGTAGAACATCAACACCATGCATTTGATGTCCTATTTAAGTCCAAAAATCAGTCGTATACAAAACTTAGGTGAGCCATAGCATCTAAAACTATGTGAAGACATCCCTAAAATATATAAAAGCATTTAATTGGTGGGGCCCACATGAGTTTTGGATGTGTGTGAAACTTGGGCCGACTCCTCATCCAAGTGGGACACACGTATATAATGAATGGGCTGGATCTATGAACCACATCTAGGTGGGCCCAATAAATGATTATGAATGTTTTAATGGGAGAGGGTAACCCTCTCAACTATAGTATGTGGTGTGGCCCACCTAAGTCATGGATTGACTTTATTTTTAAGCTCGTGGCCCAAAGTCACGGTTTATGATATCCACATCGTTAATCCATTTTTCCAGATCATTTTAGGGCCCGTTTGGACAGGTAGATTGGATGGGATTGGAAGTTAAATCCCTAGATTGGTCAGGCGTGCCAAACAAACTGGGTGATCTAATCCTGAGATATATAGCAATCCCATGGATCTTAAGACAATCTACTGACAACACCTTCATTACCTTTAAATCCTATCCAATCCACCCTAAACCAGTCAAATTTTCCTGGGACATGTTTGGTTCGAGGGATTGGAAGGGATGGGAAGGTTTAATCCTGGAATTGGCCGAGTGTGCCAAACAGACTTGATATAGCAATCTGGGGGAATATAGCAATTCCATGGATCTTAAGACAATCCATTGACAACGCCATCATTACCTTGAAATCCATGCCATCCACCCTAAAACCATTCAATCCCTTCCAATCCATCCATCCAAACAGGCCCATAGTGGTTGAGTCCACAATTAAAGTATATCTAAAGCTCAAGTGGACCATACCACAGAAATAGTGGGAATAATGATTTCCACCGTTGAAATCTTCCTATGGCCTATAGTGATTTTGATTTGTCATCCAACCTGTTCAATAGATCACAAATACATGGATGAAGGGAAAACTAAAATATCAACTTGATCTAAAACTTTAGTGGCCTCCCAAAAATTTTCAATGGTAGACGTTCAATTTATACTGTTTCCTATGATGTGGTCCACTTCAGATTTTTATAGGCTTCAATTTTGACCTTACGTAATAAAATTATATGTTAAAATGGATGGATAGAGTGGATAAATTGAATAAATCATAGTGGGCCCCACAGGATGCTTAGGGTATAAGGGGCCCTATAGGATCTAAAAATATGTGTCTTATCTAAGCCGTCTATATATTTTAAAATATTATTATAGGGCATGAAACCAAAAATCATCTAGATCGAAGGCTAAAGTGGACCATACGGTAGGAAACATGGAGATTAAATCACATGTATTTGCTATGGTGGGGAACAGATTGGCTACTCCCTCTGACACCGGCCAATGGCTGGTGGTCGGTGCTCTGTGGGGCCCACCATGATGTATGTGTATCATCCATGCCGTCCATCTATTTTTATATATCATTTTATGATATGATAAAAAAATGAGTTATATCTCAATCTCAAGTGGACCAAATTACAGGAAATAGTGTTGAATGAATTTTGACCATTAAAAATGTTTTGGGGGCCATAACAGTTTTGGATCAAGCTGATATTTTTTTTCCCTTCATCTGGGTCTTATAGCCCTGTCATTTGATGTGTCCCCCTTTAAGTCTAAAAATCAGTCGTATGCGAAACTTAGGTGGGCCGTAGCATCTAAAACTATGTGAAGACATCCCTAAAACATATAAAAGCATTTGGTGGGGCCCACATGAGTTTTGGATGTGTATGAAACTTGGTCTGACTCCTCATCCAAGTGGGACACACATAATGAATGGGCTGGATCTATGAACCACATCTAGGTGGGCCCAATAAATGATTATGAATGTTTTAATGGGAGGGTAACCCTCTCAACTATAGTATGTGGTGTGGCCCACCCAAGTCATGGATTGACTTTATTTTTAAGCTCGTGGCCCACCATGGAATGGTGCATCTGACTGACAGGGCAGATCCAAAGTTCAAGTGGACCCACCATAGAAAAGAGTGGGATAGTGACGCCCACTATTCAAACCTTCTTAGGGCCCGCCGTGATGTTTATTTGAGATCCAACCTGTTTATAAGTTAATATAGACATGGAATAAGCGAAAACATATATATTAGCTTGGTTGAAAACTGCATAACATATTAACGATAGAAATTTATTTTTTATTATTTCTTATGGTGTGGTCCACTTAGACCTTTAATCTATATAATTTTTTGGCTCATCCATTGAATTATATATCAGAATTGATGGGCGGTTTAGATCAAACACAAATATTTCAATGGGCCCCATGAAGCCCCTTAAGGTGGACCATACCATCTAAAATCATGTGAAGAAATGCCTAAAACATATAAAAGCACTTGGTGGGGCCCAATTGAAATTTTAATGCATATGAAACTTGGTCTAACTACTCCTCATCCAAGTGGGACACACAAAATGGACATATAATATGTAAATCAAAGTAAGCCCAAGGTCAAGTCTGGCATCAGGTTGGTTGAGGTTAGGCTAAAGGAGCTGGGCAACAAAGAGTTTTGTTGGGGCCTGTATGACCTAATAAACAAATTGGATGTCAAATAAATAGTAAAGTGGGCCTTAGGAGGATTTTAAGGATGGATATCCAATCACTATTGTTTTCATGTGGTGTGGTCCACTTGAGATCTATATACCTCTCATTTTTGGGCCCTACCATGATGTATGTTTTGTATCCACACCCTCCATCCACTTGGAGAGATCATTTTATGGCAATGAACAAAGAACGAGTTAAAGCCAAAGTTCCAGTGGACCCCAGATAGAAAACAGTGGGACAGTAATGCTAGTGTGGTCCATTTAATAATTGTAAATTATTCATGTTTGGGATCACGATCTAAAATGATCTCTCCAAAGTGATGAACGGTGTAGATATGATAGATACATCATTGTGAGGCCCATTTAACTTTGATCTCCTTTAAACTGTTCATGCAACTTAGAGCTTGAGGAGCGTCAGCGCTCTCTCTCCCTCTCTGAAACGGATTGGCTACTCCCCCTACCACTAGCCATCTGTGGGCCCCACCATGATGTATGTATTTCATCCATTCCGTTCATCCATTTTTACTGATAATTTAGGTCTTGATCCAAAAAATTAGAGGGATAGAAATCTCAGGTGGACCACACCACATGAAAACAATAGTGATTGGATATCCACCATTAAAATCCTCCTAAGGCGCAATGTACTATTTATTTGACATCCATCTATTGATTAGGTCATAGAGGCTTAGATTAAGGGAAAAAACAAAAATCAGTTTGATCTAAAACTTCTATGGCCCTCGAAATGTTTTTAATGGTCGATGCTCAATAGTGTTTTCTGATTGTGTGGTCCACCCAAGATTTATTTCAGTCTAATTTTTTGTGATCGTACACAAAATGATGTTATGAAATGTATGGACGGCGTGGATGAAACAAATCAATCATGGTGGGGCCCATAGAGTGATACTAGGTCCAAAGTTTAAGTTAACATTTTCAGGCTACTAATTTTTCATTGTGAGTCTTGCATTTTATGTAAAATGGTGTTGACTTGTCCATAACAATAGTAGCTAAGATATAGAGTTATCCAGACCATAGAAATAACCGGTCTAGTTGTAAATAGTAAATATTTATAATTTTAATTATTTTGTAAAACGATTTTAACCATCCAGAAAATGGTCCCATGCATGCACGACCATTAATAGAGTTGGTGTTATAACTAATGGTAAACTCACAATATACGGATTTGAAATTTTTATCTTCTTCAAAAGACGAAAACCATCAAACGCCCGCTCCTCATTTCCTATTTTCCCTCTTTTCCTCATATTCCATTGACGAGAAACCCTCTCTCTTTCTCTCTCTGTTGTGAAAAGCCATGGCGGCAGCAGCAGCAACAACAGCTGCAGCAGAAGCTTCTTCAGGATCTAGAGGTGGAGGAGGATCCGCAGATTCCTACATCGGCAGCGTGATTAGCTTGACATCCAAATGCGAAATCTGATACGAAGGCGTCCTCTACAACATCAACATCGATGAATTCAGCATCGGTTTGCGGAACGGTACTCTCTCTCCCTCCCCATTTTTTCTCTAGATTGGGGTTTTTAGGGTCTGGAATGGTTTTTGTGGGATTTTGGTATATAGGTTTTGATTTTTGTTGGATTTGGGGATATGGGTATTGTTAAATCTGACGTGAGATTTGTTCGGTTTTTAAGAATTTGTTTTTTTTTTTCTTTTCATTTTATATGGGTTTTGAGTGTATTTTTCAGTTTTGTTTATATATATAATTTTATAACCAGGAAGTTTTTATTTATTTATAGAAGATTCTGTATGGTTGGTGGAATGAAAATGCTAGATGTGTATAACCAGGTTTGTCTCATGTCATCTCATGTCATTTAAGTGTATCCAACATCAATAGAATGCTAATTCTAATTTATCGACCATTGAAACCTTTCCAATATTATCAGAAATGACATATGTGATTATCAAGCAAATGCTAGATGTGTATGCATAGATGAGGGCTTTGCTTAGTGAGGCATGCATTTCATGAAATTGTATTCACATTGTGATTAGGACTTCAGCCTCAGTGTTGTTGTGATATTCATGATGAAGCAATATATTCCATGCAGAAATTGCTGTTGTCATTGCCTCCTTAATATTATTTCATTTACTTGTCCCATTCTCTCTACCATGTCCTTCAATTACAACTTCTCTTGATATGTGAGAAGGGTGTATTTTGTTTGCATTTTTTTGCATAGACTTGCTATTAATGTTGATTAGTAGTTCCACATTCATCAGCATCTTTCCCATCTAATTATTTTGGAAGAAGATTTGCACTTATATTTCATTTTGCCAGTTCTAATAACTTTCTTTGCTCAGAACCCTATAAGGCCTTCGCCTCTTTTTGGCGATTATAGCTAGCAAACCTATCGTCCACACAGACCACCTGGTCCACCTACTGAAGAGGTATGTCTTACAGTGTGAAAGAAACAGAGATTTTGATTAAAATGTTGCAGAAGTTTCTTAAATTAATCTGAACCTTTTGTCAATTTCCATATGGGATATTGATAAGAAATTTGGGTCTTTATTAAAGTGAGAAAGTAGTTAAATTGCTTCCCAAACTGCATTTCTATAAGAAATGTCTTGCCTTGCTAGGAACTAGTCTTCCCTAAATCCATTTGCACTCTTGGTAGGATTCCATATGGGATACTTTTGT
The DNA here is from genome assembly GCF_029962835.1 of Magnolia sinica. Lineage (NCBI taxonomy): Eukaryota > Viridiplantae > Streptophyta > Magnoliopsida > Magnoliales > Magnoliaceae > Magnolia > Magnolia sinica. Next base: position 34,712,797 of record NC_080574.1, on the reverse strand, counting down.
TGGTTGGCTTTTATTATTATATTTTGAATCATAAACTAATATCTATCAGTTGTGTGGCCCATTGTCTAATCTTCAGCATATGAATTAGTTGTGATTGTCTGTAGTACATGAGCCCACTGGATGAACATGTACTCAATGTACAGTGGGAGACTACAACTTAATGTGTTTTATGAATCCTGACTTAATGTGTTTCAACGGAGGATTATGTGTATCATACTTTGGCTGCAAAAGCTAGTGGAGAATTGTCCTCGAAGTATATATTTTCTTTTGGAGCATTTGCACAACAAACCCTTCTGCACATGTATGTATTTGCTACTGTGTTTCCAACTGTCTATAAAGAATGGAAATTCTTCCTTAACTCTTGTTAATATGAAAATGCCATGTTTTACTTTGATTCCGATGTTATGGGATGAAATAGTCTAGTATGTTTTCCCAATAAATTCAATTTATACTGTTTTCAATTGTCCCTTTGCATGTCTATTTGGTTAGTGTGATTTTTGCACATTGTCTTGTCCTTAGTGGAGTACATGGTGGAGTCTACTGAATGGATGTTAGAATAGTATCATATGTAACTATTTTGTTTATTTGCTCGATCTAGATTATCCATTTTTCATGCGATTGATCTGATGTCTATTTGGTTAGTGTGATTTTTGCACATTGGCTTGTCCTTAGTGGAGTGAGTGAATGGATTGTCTAGATCATTAATTAGCCATGCCACTTGTCAATTGAAGCTTTATGCATGTTGGGCTCTCTCCCTGTGTATGTGTGTGTGTGTGTGTGTCTTGTTTGGGCCATATCCCTTGGGCCATGGGCCTCTTATTTTCCTTTTATTAGTTGTCTTTTATTTCCTTTTCTTTCGTTTGTTTTTTACCATTTTTTCTAAGGTTAGTTTATGTTATTCACTTAATATAGAAAGAGAGAGGGCTAGACATTCAGGCCTCTCTAAGTTTCTTTTCTTCCCAAGTTCGTTCTTTCCTAAACATGGTATCAGAGGAAGAAGGTTCGTAGGGTTTCTTATATCTTGAGTCTTATATTTTGATCTCTTCTAATCTCCTCTTATTTTCTTTTCATATAATCTTTCTTGGATTGAGAGTCTTAACCTTTCAATCACTGATTGTATGTCATTTGTGATGGGTGGTCCTGCGGTTGTGGTATCTTGGAGATCTTTTTGAAGTTTTTGTTGGAAAGTCTTTGAATATTTAATGCTGTTGTGTTTTATCAGAAACAATAGTAGGGTCTTCTTGGGAATTCTAAACTGATTTGTTCCCTTTGGTTGGATTAAAAACAGGTTTACTATTTTTGATTTGCTGAACTTTCATATTCTTCAGATTTTTTTGGATTGTTTTTCTTTTAGATTTTTTGAATCTGGATGTAGCAATAAGGTTTTGCTGGTCATTATCATTTGGACCAATTTTTGGGCATCTTTCTTCCAAATTTATAATAATCTCCTTGTGGTAACGTTAGATTTTCCTAGATTTGTTTTCTTTAGTAATTTAACCGTAAGAACTCCCCTCTTTTTTGGTTTCTAGGTAATTTGTTGATTTGAAGTAAAGAAAAGGTGTTCACCTAAAAAAAATGGTTCTTATTAACTAATTTTATAAGACAAATATTGACTCGGCTAAGTTTTCATGGCCCGGTGGATTGGCCAAGTCAATGCAAAACTTGGCTGATTTTTGTATAAGACTGATGCATAGTATGAATCAGCGGAGTGGTTGCAGGTTTACATATCTGGGGTTAGTGCTTTTTCAGGATGAGGAGTGGCTCGAGCTATTAGCGAGGTTGTAGTTGGCAATCCGGTCAAGTGAGATCTTACATATTTCATTCCATGTTAGCATTTGGTGGTCCCTATTCCATGTTAATTTAAATGGTTCTCTTGAAAGCACCTTTATTTCTTTCTTTGTTTTAGAGTGCATCCTAGAGACATTTGTATCAGACTAAATTGATGGAAGGATTGAATGTCATTAAAACATCTCAATAGGCCCTGCACGTCAATTTGTATGTTCAACTTATCCTAGGGACATTTGTATCAGACTATGAATTGAATTGGCAAAATTTAATCAAGTGGAAACAAGTACTTATGTTTGGGAGATTTGCTTTGTGGTTCTCATTTCCATCCGTGGCTTGGTTTTATTTTCACTTCTCATTGGGTAATATGCAGGTACCACATGCCTTTAACCATTTGTGTGTCAATGATCTGATTCTTATATATTATTGTGATGGATTTATGTGGATTATGTATTTTTTGGCCTCTCATTTGGTTATTCTTTAAAAGATTCTATTTTTTCCTTCATGCTTAGTATTTGTTTTGTGCCATACATTGATTGTGTAACAAGAATATGCATTGATTGTGTATTTAAATTTTTTTAAATACACCAACCAGAAACAATTTGAGACGACGTTCAATGATACTTTGTTAAATATGAAATTTATGACCTTTAGTAACTTGGTTAATTAAAAAGAACTACGTAGTGGCTCTCTCATTTACCTGGCATTGGAATTGGCCATGGGAGAGGTGCATGCCCATGACACTGACAGCTTTATAGATTGAGCTGGGCACTAGGGCTGCAGTCAAGACAGACCTGACCCAACCGGACTTAAAGCCTGAACACTAATGACATGGACTCTGCTGAGCATGACCACTAATGGGAATATCAAATTTTTAGATCCCTCCCAAGACAGAAGAGCAACGGGCCAATGAACCCACCTATGCTTAGGAGATTCGACGGTTTGGACCTAATTCAACAAAAGGGTTCAAGAATCAAAGTATAAATCCATTATACAAGTCTGATTTTTGGGATACCACCTATATACATTTGAATTCATAGCATGGATGGTTTAGTTTGAGTTTACCAAGTGTGAACCATGAAATGCATATGCAAGCATATGTTACCAAGTGCGAACCATGAAAAGCAATACATTTTTCATTTCCTGTACATGAAGTTGATAGCCTGATATCCAATGGGCTTGAGGCAGCCCCTTTGTGTTAGGTACTTGACATGTGCCTCCTTGGTTGCACCTGCATTGTTAATAATTTTTAGGCTAACCCAGATAATAGAAAGTAACAAGGTGATTTTCACTTTAGCATATGAATATCTAGAAATCAAGTTAGTTGGAGTCACATAAATCCAACACTTGACTTTCTTGTGCAATATCTAGAAATCAAGTTAGTTGGAGTCACATAAATCTGGCCTAAAGAGTTGGGGCTAATACATCTTGACTAACTGTGACTGAGTGAAGTATGCTTTGAACTCCCATAATCACAGTAAATTTTTTTTTTCCTGTATATTGGTGACCTTAAGGGATTGTTTGGACTTTTTGTGGTTAACATGCAAATTCTTTGAGCAAAACTGAAAGTTCTGGATGTCTCGTAAGGAAGAGGGACAGGTAAGCCAGTTAATTGTGCCCATTATAATAGTTTATCACTTGTTTTCTCTTTCAATGCAGCAACATCCTAGTATACCTGTTACATACCTATTAAAATTTCAAAGCATTCTTCCATCCATACCTATTAAGTATGATGTTTTACACACGTTCTCCTGAATTCAAGGGCATATCAAATAACTCACTACTTCAATAGAATTGCAAAAGAAAGCCTATCCAAAATAGCTACCTAAGACTGTATTTACCACCTTATAAACCCAAAACAATTTCAACCCTCACATTCTTGGGCTAACAAGTCAATATCAAATTGGTTTAATATTGCTCTGATGCCTTTTTTCTCTAAGCACCACGATGCTTCTCAGCTTGTGTAATGACCCTTTTTTTTAGATAATCAGATCAGTTTTTGCTTTGACAAGACATGTCTGGTTTTTGCCCAGCATCAGCTGAACTTCTATGGACAGAGAATTAAGAAAGATCCAATTATTAAATCATAATTCTTGCAGTCCAACCTTATTTCATATCAGTTACCATGTAAGATGTGCAATGTGAGGTTAAAATCATAATTCTTTATTTTTTTTGTGATTGGTGACAACATGTGTGGCATGTTGTGACAAATCTTTTTTCTCCTTTGAATTGTAACAGATTATATCGGTTGCATTTTTCTCTGTCATATAGGTTGTGGCTATCAAAGATATAATATCACCTCCTTATAGGGAAACATTTAATGATGTGTACAGGTAAATTCATTTTTTCTTATTCCTTATATTATTTTTCAGTTATATTTGTGTTGGTTTCAGAGTACAGGTAGCAATAGAAAGTGTTGGTCAATTGTGGCTTATAGACAAAGGGATGAGTAACCAATAATATGAATATGGAGGCCTTCCTCAGGTATTTAGATGCTTTTAGATATAATTATGTTGTTTTTAAATGTATTAGCTCGAAATTGATGGAGCAGACTCGGATGTGCGTCGGAGCTATTCGGATGTTGAGCAGGGGTCCCTGGAAGGTGGGAACCGCTGTTATGACCATGATGAAGCTGTCCATTTCCTATGGACAGCATTGGAGTGGCCTGGCCATTTGGACAGGCCATGTTTATGTATTTACTCGAAATTGATGGAGCAGACCCGGATGTGCGTCGGAGCTATCCGGATGTTGAGCGGGGGTCCCTGGAAGATGGGAACCGCTGTTATGACTATGATGAAGCTTTCCATTTCCTATGGACAGCTTTGGAAGGGCCTGGACAATTGGAGCAGGCCGAGTTTATATCTGTATTTGCAGAGACCACACCCTTAACCTATAACCTAAACCTATTCTTAAATCCAAAAACCTATAATTACAACTTAAACCTATAACCTAAACCTATAAATTATAACCTAGACCTATAACCTAAACTCAATTCCCTAAATTTTAACCTACAACCTAACCCAAACCTATACTTATAACCTAAACCTATAACCTAAACTCAATTCCCTAAACCTTAACCTATAACCTAACCTAAACCTATACTTATAACCTAAACCTATACTTATAACCTAAACCTATTCTCAAATCCCAAAACCTATAACCTAAACCTTAACCTAAACCTATAACCTATAACCTATAACCTAAACTCAATTCCCAAAACCTTAACCTATAGCCTAACCTAAACCTATACTTATAACCTAAACCTATTCTCAAATCCCAAAACCTATAACTATAATCTAAACCTTAACCAAAAACCTATAACCTAACCTAAACTTAAACCTATAACCTTAACCTAAACCTATAACCTTAACCTTAACATATAACCTTAACCTAAACCTAAACCTAAACCTATTCTCAAATCCCTAAACCTAAACCTAGACCTGAACCTAAACCTATAACCTAAATCTATTCTCAAATCCCTAAACCTTTAACCTATAACCTAAACCTATAACCTATAACCTAAAACTAAACCTAAAACCTAAACCTAAAACCTAAACCTAAACCTACACTTATAACTGTTCACTCCCCAAGTATAGGGTTGTGATGTAGTAATAAACTCGGTAAGACCGAGTTCGAATCCACAGGGACTGAAACCTGTACGTTATCTGAAACCAAGTAGAACTAGAACTAGATTTAAGATGAAATCTAAACCAATTGTGATTTGAGGAATAATTGTGGAATAATTATCTAAAACTTTAAGGAATTCAGAGGAAGGAAACTAGGGATTCAGAGGATCCACTTGTAGAGATCAGGGAGATCTTATGCCTGCATTAAGGATTATGGAATTCAAACTGAACTTAATTGATTTTGGTTTTCAAGAGATGAAAGGTATATGAATTAGAATGGATTGCATCATCAAACCATGCCCAAGAGATAGAGCAAACAACAGAATTAAACTAATTACCAACCAATCATCAATGCATAAAAGTTAGGAAGGATACCGCCATTCGACTATGCCCATGGAACAATGATGAACAACAGGGCTTCCTGACTTCATAACATTAAAAAAAAGGGAAATAAATATTCAAAGCCATTGCAAACCCATTGTAATTTCAGTCACAACAGACCATTAAAGACTAAAAAAAAAATATTCCTTTAATAATGAACTAAAATCACATTCAGTTTATGAATTTTAAATTACAGGAACAAAATATAATCTCCCATCTCGCTACAGGCTTCACCTCTTAGCCCTAGCTAAGAGGTTTAGTCAAGCATGATTAGGCTAAATCCTTAGAAGACATAAGGGAAAGAAAGAAAATAATCCAAGGAAATAAGAAAACTTTCCTTCCTGTCTTCTCTGTTTCTTCTCTCAAACCCAACTCTTGCTCATGTCCACGCTGCCTCCTCAGCTCCCCTCTGTTTCTCTTTCTCTCTCCCTGACGTGCAGCAGCAGCCAACCTCCACACGCTGATCTCCTCTTTCTTCAAAGCCAAGACCGCCACCCACGGTTTCTCTCCTCTTCCTCCTCTCCCCTCTCAAAAACCCAACTGAGCTCCTTTATAGGATTCCGGCAGTGGTGGCTAAGTCGAACACCAATCCGCACAGCAGCTAAATTCGGAGCCTTCCACTCTTCTTCTTCTTTGCTTTCCTTCCAAAAGGACAACATCCTCTGGGAGTTTTCGGGCAGACCTTCATGATGAACGGTTCGATCGTCCGTCCGATTGCCCCCACGAGTGCACAACCTGCCGCAAAAGCCGGACAGCGTCCGGCGCAAAAACAGGGCCTGCGTATCGTCACGCTGTGACGATGGTGGGGTCCACAATCAGCTTATCAAGGAAATCCACTCCGTCCACTGTATTCTGCTCGAAAAACCAAGCGGGAATCACTGTTTTTGGATCCAAATCGGTGTGGTCCATGGATGCTTTCATTCAGCCGTCCGTCGTCCGTTTTAACGCTCGAAAATCGATCTCCGATGTCGTTTGACATTCATCCACCTAGGCCTGAGTGATAGGGGGCATGTGCGTCTTATAGACGATCCGGATCTGACCTTTGATGCGTGGTGGGGCCCACAAAGGTTCGTCCGCACGTCCGTGTCTAAAACGCTGAACAAAAAATCACGGGACCGGAACGAGTTTCGGTCAGAGACGGAGTTGGATTTTGTTTTTAATGCCGTGCACGGCTAGTGCACTTATGTATTATGCACCTTTGTCTCATATGGGATCCACATATGATGTTCGCGAGAAATCTCCACCGTCCATCTTCTTCCCCTTTTAATTTAAGCCGTTGAGTCCAAGGATGAGGTGTATCCAGCGATCAAGTGGGCCCCAGATCAGTAAATTATGGGCTGATCTGTCCGTTGGGCCACTTCCACAGCGATCCAATGGATGAAATTTTACGTGTACGGTTAATTTATGGCCCTCAAGCAATGTATGAAGTTTTTGAGCTGAACGGATGGTGGAAACCCTGTGATCTTGCATTACGGATGTCTTTCGGGCCACTTGAGCTTTAGTTTCTCGATTTTCTTGAAATCCTGGCGTGCACATCCGTTGATCTTGGTCTCCTGGGTCCGTCTCTTACCTTGGTGATTTATGACCGCTAAATCTATGCTTTTAGTACCCTTTCCCAATCCAAGCGCAAATGTACCTCGCATCACAAACACGATTAATCAGGCTATTAAGCGGTATCATGCGTGTAAATCTATGCAACAAGTGTCTGATATGCAACATTTGACCCTCAACACAACCCCCAATAAGCATTTTGCTAGTCTCGAGCAAAGTATGCGAAAAATAAGTTGAGAATTACAGACAATTTCTATAAAATCGAATGATTTTTGAAAAAATAATCCAGATCTTAGAATTCTATGATTCATGAATGTTGGGCATTACTATCTCCTCGAACTCGAGCACACGATAATTTCATAGTCGAGTTCAAAAAAGTATTAATCCATCTATCAGAACAATTCTAAATATTAAGTTCCATGGGTGTATAGTATAATCTCGGCTTATTAACATGAAACTCACTTCTCAATTTTAGGATATCATTGGTAACCAATAAGATAATTCATGATAACCAAAACTTTCCTCACAAATCATCTTTTCATTCCTCCAGTTTTTTATCTTTCCATTAAAAGTAAACGCCAAGAAGGGGAATCAAATCCTCACCTACAGGGAGCAAACCTATGGTGAAGACCATTGCCTATCCCTTTCCGACTGGCTACTTTGGGAAATTGAACCTTCACCTATAGGGAACAAACCTATGGTGAAGATTATTCGCCCAATCCTTTCAATTTTCTCAAGCCGGTTCTTTTCATGCTTAGTGAGTACCACGTTAATCCTTCAATATCAGACTGAAACCTTAATATGGAAGCGAGATGTGTCTTGCGAATTCATGACTCAATCAATGTTTACAAATTCTAATAATGGATTAACAATTCAAACTTAGCTGTGAAATTTAATAGATAACCGAATCCAAGAGTCATAAATTACTAACATCATGTATTTTGCAATTCCCAGTGTCCCAGATGGCCATCAAAATCACTGTCAAAATCACTTCGAAAATAAAAATTTTCACCATTTTTGCTCAAGACCAAGAAAATACTGCTTAGGAAACTTAATTTCCCACCTCTAACCTAAGATCTACATTGTCCTCAATGTAAAAGAAATAGGCATGCAATGCACATGGGATAACGAAAATATAAGAGTGATGGAAAGATAGTACCTGGATGAAAGAATCAAGAGGCTTTCCAAAGATATTTACATAAGAGCGGGTCAGCACAAGAGAGAAACCAATCAGAAGTAATAAAAAATAACAAAAATAAAATTCTACCTATACCACTTTCGTAGGTGCTCTCGATTGCATTTAGCGAATGCAACAAGCCTTTAAACCCCTAGGTTGCCCCTAGTGGACGAGTTGTAGTCTCGTGAGGGTTTGCAATAATGTTACCCACAAACATTGAACTAACTAATGATAAAAATGAAATGTAATGAAAAACTGGGTTGCCTCCCAAGAGCGCTAAGTTTACCGTCTTCAGCCAGACAAATAAAGCAACTACCCTAGTCCTAAGAAAACAGGAAACCTACATATACCTCCATCAGACTAGGAGATCAATCCTGGTAAACAGGATCAGTCAGAGGCATGGACATGTCCTCTGAATCAAATTTCTCGACAAATGGTTTCAATCGATGTCCATTGACTTTAAACTCCTTGCCATTGTCGGGATCTCTTATCTCAACGGCCCCATGCGGAAAAACAGTGACAATAATGTAAGGGCCGGTCCAACGAGATCGAAGCTTACCCGGAAAGAGATGTAATCGAGAATTGTACAAAAGGACCTTCTGACCAGGCGTGAATGATTTTCGTAAAATGTGTTGGTCATGAAATGCTTTCATCTTGTCCTTGTAAATTCTTGAATTATCGTACGCATCATTCCGGATTTCCTCAAGTTCATTCAATTGAAGTTTGCGTAGCGAGCCAGCGTTGTCCAGATTGAAATTAAGATTTTTGATCGCCCAGTACGCTTTATGTTCCAGCTCCACAGGCAAGTGACAAGCTTTCCTATAGACAAGTCTAAAGGGAGACATTCCAATAGGGGTTTTAAAGGCAGTATGGTATGCCCATAAAGCATCGGTCAATCGATTGACCAATCCTTACGATCAAGGTTAACCGTTTTCTCCAAAATGTGTTTGATTTCCCTATTAGAAATCCCGGCTTGCCCACTTGTCTGTGGGTGGTACGGGGTGCTCACCTTATGAGAGATACCATATTTCTTCATTAAGCTCTCAAATGGTTTATTACAAAAGTGTGAGCCCCCATCACTAATGATGGCTCGAGGCGTTCCGAATCGAGAAAGGATGTTTTCTTTTAGGAATTTAATGACCGTGCGATGGTCATTAGTTCGACATGGAATCGCTTCGACCCATTTAGTGACATAATCCACAGCGAGCAAAATATACAGATTTCCAAACGATTGGGGGAATGGTCCCATGAAATCGATGCCCCAGCAATCAAATGCTTCAATGATAAGGATGGGATTCAAAGGCATCATATTTCGACAGGACAATGCTCCCAATTTCTGACAACGCTCATAAGCTTTGCAAAACTCATGAGTGTCCCTAAACATAGTGGGCCAGTAAAAACCACACTGCAGGATCTTGGCCGTGGTCTTTTTAGCAGAAAAGTGACCACCACAGGCCTGTGAGTGACAGAAGGAGATGACGCTCTGATGCTCATCGTCTGGTACACATCTCCTTAGAATTTAGTCTGGGCAATATTTAAATAAATAAGGATCATCCCAGAAAAAGTTGCGCACCTCGGTGAAAAATTTCTTCTTATCTTGCGCAGTCCACTATGTCGGTATGGCACCTGTAGCAAGATAATTAGCAATATCAGTAAACCAAGGTGAATGGGAGACTCTGAACAGTTGTTCATCAGGGAACATGTCGTTGATATGGGGCGTCTCAAGGGACTCAGAGGTATTAAGGCGAGAAAGGTGATCGGCCACTACGTTCTCTACTCCCTTTTTATCTTTAATTTCCAAATCAAATTCTTGGAGTAGAAGGATCCATCGTATCAAACGGGGCTTAGAATCATTCTTAGAAAGAAGATACTTAAGTGCCGCATGATCTGTGTAGATAATGATCTTGGATCCGATCAAGTAGGACCTAAATTTGTCCAAGGCGAACACTACAGCTAAGAGTTCCTTTTCCGTAGTCGAGTAGTTCACCTGGGTAGAATTTAAAGTTCTACTTGCGTAATGAATGACGTAGGGCCTCTTATCTTTTCTCTGGCCTAGGACCGCCCCAAGAGCATAATCAGAAGCGTCGCACATAAGCTCAAAAGGAAGGCTCCAGTCGGGTGGCTGCATGATAGGTGCAGTGGTTAATGTGCCCTTAAGCTTGGTGAAAGCTTCCTGACATTGCTCAGTCCACTCGTACGGAGCATCCTTTTGAAGAAGATTACATAAAGGACGAGAGAGGAGACTAAAGTCCTTTATGAATCGCCTGTAAAATCCTGCGTGTCCTAAGAAGGATCGCACGTCTCTGATGTTCTTGGGTGGAGGTAGGTTAGAGATAAGATCGATTTTTGCCTTATCTACCTTGATTCCCTTGGACGAGATGATATGCCCAAGGACAATTCCCTTCTGAACCATGAAATGACACTTCTCCCAATTAAGTACCAAGTTCTTTTCTTCACATCTTTTCAGCACACATTTAAGACTTTCCAAGCACTTGCTGAAAGATGGACCGTAAACAGAGAAATCGTCCATGAAGACCTCTAGATATTGCCCCACCATATCAGAAAAGATACTAAGCATACATCGTTGAAAGGTGGCAGGGGCATTACATAGTCTGAATGGCATCCTTCGGTAGGCAAAGGTGTCGTAGGGACATGTAAATGTGGTCTTTTCCTGGTCTTCAGGGGCTATCTCTATCTGGTTGTAGCCCAAATACCCATCAATGAAACTGTAATAGGAATGACCAGCTAACCTTTCTAGGATCTGATCAATGAATGGTAAAGGAAAGTGGTCTTTCCTCGTGACGGTATCAACTTCCTGTAGTCAATGCACATTCTCCAACCAGTAGTGACTCTAGTTGGCACGGGTTCATTATTAGCATTGGCTACGATGGTGATTCCGGACTTCTTAGGGACCACTTGAGTTGGACTCACCCATTGACTATCAGATATAGGGTATATGATACCTACGTCTAATAGTTTAAGAACCTCGGCCTTAACCACTTCCTTCATGTTTGGATTTAATCTACGTTGTGGTTACTGTGAAGTATTTTTATTATCCTCAAGATATATGCGGTGAGTACAAATCGAGGGATCGATTCCCTTGAGGTCCGCTATTGTCCATCCCAGGGCTCCTTTATGCTCAATAAGAGTAGATATGAGCATACTCTCCTGTTCTTTCTCTAGGTGGGCAGAGATTACCACCGGGTATGTCTCATCTTAACTTAAATAGACATATTTCACATCAGAGGGCAAAGGTTTTAGGTCAAGCTTTGGCGGCTTGAGGTTAGATGGTAGAGGCACTACATTAGTTTGAGGTAATTCTTCAAATTGTGGGCTCCACCGGTTAACTTCAAGTACCGGCACAGTATCAAGTAAGGCAAACATCTCCCTAATTATGTCATCATCCAAGTCATGGGAGTGGGCCAGGTACGTCTCTAGAGGGTCAGAGGATAAGGTCAAAGGCGTTCTATCTTCCACGAAAGAATCAATATGTAAATGTCATGTAAATCATCATCATCCTCAGAATTTCTGCCGTTATTGAAAAAGATGTTTGAATCTAATATCATATTCCTAAAAGACATGCTCATAACTCTATTCCTGTAATTGATAATTGTGTTTGAAGTGGCAAGGAATGGGCGACCAAGGATGATGGGAATCTGATTGCTTTTATTATTGATGGGTTCAGTATCTAGGATGATGAAATCTACAGGGTAGTAGAATCTGTCAACCTGAACTAACACATCCTCAATTATCCCTCTTGGTACACGAACAGAGCGATCAGCAAGTTGTAGTGTGGTCAGGGTGGGTTTTAATTCACCCAAACCTGACTGTTTGTATACCGAGTAGGAATTCAGATTTACGCTCGCTCCTAAGTCAAGAAGTGCGTGATCAATTCGATGGTTCTCGATTACACATGATATAATTGGGCTACCGGGATTCTTTTATTTCTGCGGTACGTCTTGCTTCAGGATGGCACTCACTTTCTCAGTCAAGAAGATTTTCTTTTGAATACTTTGCTGTCGTTTGGTCGTGCATAAGTCTTTCAGGAATTTGGCATATGAAGGTATCTGTTTCACGACATCAAGTAGAGGAATGTTGACTTTCACTTGTTTCAACACCTCTAGGATATCCTGAGAGTTAGAGAGAGATTTTGGTGAAACCAACCGTTCGGGGAACAGAGCAACTGGCTTCTCTAGAAGTCCCGGTTCTAATTTTTATGGGGCATCACTAGATCCATCATTGTTGTCCTCTTCTGGTTCTTGAGGCTTTTCGAGTCTAACCGAAAGAGTTTTATCAATGATCTTTCCACTTCTAAGAGTGGTGATGGATTTAGCGTGCCCCATCTGATTTGAAGAGCTGGGATCATTAATCTCGTACTGCGGTTTAGGATTGGGGAGAGGTTGTGCAGGAAGCATCCCCTTTTCTATAACCGTCATACGAGAATCTATCTTTTGCATAAAATCTGTAATTCCCCGCATTGCCTAAGCCAGCTCTTGTATGGAATTTTAAACCGGTTCCTCTTGAGGTTTCACTTGATTTGGATTTTGATTGAAGAAACCTTGAGGAGTAGCCGTTTGTCCATTCCTCCAACTAATGTTTGGATGATTTTTCCATCCAGGATTGTATGTATTGAAGTTAGGTCCAGTAAAAGGTCTTTGATAGTTATTTACGGCATTGGCTTGTTCATTCAACACTCCTCGAAAGGCAGGTATTGTAGGACAGTTTTCAGTTGTGTGAATGTTGCAATCATAGATGCCGCAAACAATTTCATTGACCTTATCCTTCTTTCCTTCTATGGCCTCAACTTTCCTCATGAGCATAGTCACTTTACACTTGAGATCATCCTCTTCTTTCAAGAGATATAATCCACCTTTCTCCTTTAATTGAGTCGGCCTAGATGTGGTGTTCGACTTTGGGTAATAGTCCCAAGATTGTGTTTTTTCAGCCAGACTGTCGAGGTAGTCCCATACCTCGTCAACATCTTTATTAATAAACTCTCCATTACACATTGTCTCGACCATTTGGCGCATTGAAGATGTCAGTCCATCATAGAAAAAAATTGTAATGCGTCATGTTTCAAATCCGTGTTGTGGGCATGAACTGACCAAATCTTTGAACCTTTCCCAACATTGGAAGAATGTTTCATCTTCCTTTTGGGCAAAGTTCATGATCGCTTTTCTGAGGGTAATCGTTTTATGATGTGGAAAGAATTTTTTTATGAATTCCCTCTGCATGTCGTTCCATGTGCCAATGGATCTAGGACGCAGTGAATGTAACCACGTCTTAGCTTTCTCTTTTAAGGAAAAAGGAAAGAGTTTCAGCCTAATTGTATCCTCAGATACATTAGGAAAACATAATGTAGGTATAATCTCATCGAACTCTTTCAAATGTAAATATGGACTCTCTGATTCAAGTCCATGGAATTTGGGAAGGAGTTGGATAACTCCTGGCTTGATGTCCATTTGTCCTGTGTTTTCAGGAAAAATCATGCATGATGGCATACTCACTCCCGCCGGTTGTAGATAATCTCGTAAAGTACGAGGCGGGGGTGCCTGTTGCATCTCATTTTTATCTTGGGTATCCTCCACCCTGGGTGGAAGTAGAGGAGGTTGGTCTTCAGCCATAACCTCAGTTAACTCAGGGGATTTCGAGCGGTGTCGAGTCCTGCGATGGATAGTCAACCCCTCAACCAATCCTCCTTCAGTCAAGAGACGTCGAGTGTTGTCACGGGCCCACTTGGGCATGAAAACACTCGCAACCCTCAATTAAAAACCTAATCCTAAGAAAGGAAAAGAAAATCTAGAAAGAAAGAGAGAGTTGGAAAGAAATTACCAAATTGAAGCCCCTAAGTTAAGGACCTGTAAAATAAAACAAAAATAAGTTAGATTCTAAAAAGGAGAAAAACAATTCTTTAAAAGAAAGATAACAGTAAACTGATTTCTAAAAGAAAGTGAAAACTTCTAAAATAAATTAGGAAAGTCTTAAAATAGAAAATAAATTACTAAAAGAGAACTGAAAAATAGAAAGTAGGGAAGGAGCTTACCGAATTAGAAATTTCTATCTTAAAGGCCTACAAAATAGGAAGGTTAGTTTCTAAACAAAAATTCTAAAAATAAATTAGGAAACAAATTAGATTCTAAAAGAGTTAAAATTAGAAAGTTACTAAAATAAAAATAGAAAGTTAATTTCTAAAAAGGGAAAGAAATAACCTAATTTCTAAAAATAAACTATTTCCTACAAAAGGGAGGATACTAGAATTAGAAAATTTCTAAATTTAAACCCTAATTCTAAAAATAGGAAAAAGTAGAGAGATTAGGAAGGAATTACCAATTGAGAAACTTATGTCAAGATCCTATAAAACAGGAAACAAGTTAGTTTTGAACTCAAATAAAAATAAAAAACTAAGGTTAGTAAAATCCTAATCTTAAACTAATCCTAAAACCAATTAATTTCAGAGAATCGTAACCGTCAGTCCCCGGCAACGGCGCCAAAAACTTGTTCACTCCCCAAGTATAGGGTTGTGATGTAGTAATAAACTCGGTAAGACCGAGGTCGAATCCACAGGGACTGATACCTGTACGTTATCTGAAACCAAGTAGAACTAGAACTAGATTTAAGATGTGATCTAAACCAAATAGAATTTAAGGAATAATTGTGGAATAATTATCTAAAACTTTAAACAATTCAAGGAAGGAAACTAGGGATTCAGAGGATCCACTTGTAGAGATCAGGGAGATCTTATGCCTGCATCAAGGATTATGGAATTCAAACTGAACTTACTTGATTTGGTTTTCAAGAGATGAAAGGTATATGAATTAGAATGGATTCCATCATCTAACCATGCCCAGGAGACAAGTCAACAAACGAATTAAACTAATTACCAACCAATCATCAATGCATATAAAAGTTAGGAAGGATACCGCCATTCGACCATGCCCATGGAACAATGATGAACAACGAGGGCTTCCCGACTTCATAACATAAAAAAAGGAAATAAATATTCAAAGCCATTGCAAACCCATTGTAATTTCATCCACAACAGACCATTAAAGACTAAAAATATTCCTTTAATAATCAACTAGAATTACATTCAGTTTATGAATTTTAAATTACAGGAACAAAATATAATCTCCCATCTCGCTACAGGCTTCACCTCTTAGCCCTAGCTAAGAGGTTTAGCCAAGCATGATTAGGCTAAATCCTTAGAAGACATAAGGGAAAGAAAGAAAAGAAAAATAATTCAAGAAAATAAGAAAACTTTCCTTCATGTCTTGCTCCTTACGTCCGCCTCTCGTTTCCCCCCCGTTTCTCTTTCTCTCTCCCTGACGTGCAGCAGCAACCAACCTCCGTTCCTCTTTCTCTCTCCCCACGTTCAAGCCTCCAAAACTGAGCACCCTGTCTTCTCTTTCTTTTTTTTTCTTTTCTTTCTCTCTCCCTCTGTTTTATAGCTGCCAAGGGAGTAGACGGAGTTTTATTTTTGGAGAGAGACCCTGCCAGAGTCGGACTTTGCACGCCCTCTGCTGCGACAATGCCTCACGCAGTCATGAATGCGGCGTCTCCGCGTTTCTTCTTCTTTGTTTTTTTTCAAAAGGACAATGTCCTCTGGGAGTTTTCGGGCAGTCCTACATGATGAACGGTTCAGATCGTCCGTCCGATCGCTCCCACGAGTGCACAATCCGCCGCAAAAACCGGACGGCTTCCGGTTGCGAAACAGAGTGCGTTACGCACTCTCGCTGTCTGATGGTGGGGCCCACAAAGCTTTTGTTTTGGGAAATCCACTCCGTCCACTGTATTCTGCTCGAAAAACCAGGCGGGAATCACTGTTTTTGGATCCAAATCGGTGTGGTCCATGGATGCTTTCATTCAGCCGTCCGTCGTCCGTTTTAACGCTCGAAAACTGATCTCCGGTGTCGTTTGACATTCATCCACCTAGGCCTGAGTGATAGGGGGCATGTGCGTCTTATAGACGGTCCAGATCTGACCTTTGATGCGTGGTGGGGCCCACAAAGATTCGTCCGCACGTCCGTGTGCAGACGCTGAAAGAAAAAATCACGGCACTGGAAAGAGTCTCGGTTAGAGACTGATTTGGTTTTTGCTTTTAATGCCGTGCACGGCTAGTGCACTTATGCACCATGCACACCTATCTCATATGGGATCCACATATGATGTTCGCGAGAAATTTGCACCGTCCATCTTCTTCCCCTTTTAATTTAAGCCGTTGAGTCCAAGGATGAGGTGTATCCAGCGATCAGGTGGGCCCCAGATCAGTAAATTATGGGCTGATCTGTCCGTTGGGCCACTTCCACAGCGATCCAATCGATGAAATTTTACGTGTACGGTTAATTTATGGCCCTCAGGCGATGTATGAATTTTCGAGCTGAACGGATGGTGGAAACCCTGTGAACTTGCATTCTGGATGTCTTTCGGGCCACTTGAGCTTTAGTTTCTCAATTTTCTTGAAATCCTTGGCGGGCACATCCGTCGATCTTGGTCTCATGGGGTCCGTCTCTTACCTTAGTGCTTTCAGACTGCTAAATTCATGCTTTTAGTACCTTTTTCCCAGTCCAGGCTCGTAAATACACCTCGCATCACAAACACGATTAATCAGAGGCTATTAAGCGGTATCATGCGTGTAAATCTATGCAACAACTCGGTTCGATATGCAATATTTGACCTCAACAATAACCTATAACCTAAACCTACAACGTAAAACCCAAACATAAACCCGATCTCGAACCCGAACCTAATTTTCTAAACCTAAACCTTAATGTATTCTCAAATCCCTAATGTCACGCCACAGCAACCGAATGGAAACCTCCTATCATGGAAATTTTATTGGGGTTGATGGTTCAAAATCTATGAAAGTCACACCATATTACCAATGGACCACTCTTCAGAAAAGTAAGAGTAGTGCAAATGCTAAAGCACTAAATGCAATTACTTGCGCACTATCACCGGATGAGTTTAAAAGAATCATTTCCTATGATACTGCAAAGCAAGCTTGTGATATATTAGAAATGACACACGAGGGTACTACAATTGTCAAAAAATCTAAAGTCCAACTCCTTACAACCAGATTTGAAGAAATTCATATGGAGGAAAATGAAATGTTTATGGACTTTTACACTAGATTGAATGACATTGTAAACTCAATGTGGGGTCTTGGCGATAAAATCCCAGAAAGTAAAGTGTGTGTAAAAATATTACGCTCACTTCCTGAACGGTTCAATTCTAAAGTAACCACGATCTAGGAACTTCGTGATACGGATAATATGAGGGTAGAAGAACTAGTTGGTTCTTTATAAACCTACGAGTTAAACTTTAAAGCTCCTAAAGGTAAATCTATCGCACTAAAATCTTCTAAATGTAATTCAGAAGAAAATTCTGATTCAGAAGATGATATGGCTCTTTTAGCTAAGAAATTTTACAAGATTTTCAAAAGCAAGAAAAGGGTTGATTTTCAAAAATCAAATGATAAAAAGAAGTTTAGACCCAAATCTCGAAAATCTTTGAAAGATAGTCAATGTTACAACTGTCAAGAATATGGGCACTTAGCAAATAGATGTCTTAAAAGGGACAAACCCAAGAAGAAGGGTATGTTGGCTACATGGGATGAATCATCTGATTCTGAAGGTTCTTCTGAATCAAAAGATTCTAAAATTGAGTCGGGCAATGAGGTTAAAGCTCTTATGACTCTAGCCAAATTCACATTTTCAGATAATGACTCAACAAGTGAAGAAAATCTGAGTAGTGAATGTGAAAATGAAGATAATCTTCAAGACGCTTACAATGCCCTATATAAGGAAAGTTGTAAAATTGCTGTCAAACTTAAACTTCAAAAAGAAAAGTTTTCTAAACTCAAAAATGTTTTGAATCACTTGTCTTAGAAAAATCACAAATTTCAGATTGTTTTGAAAAATCAAAATGCGATTTGGAATTCAAAAACTCCCTAATTATTGATTTAAAATCTGAAATTGAGAAACTTAAAACTGAAGTATCTTCTCTTCTGAGTATAAAGGACACATGGAAATATGCCCAAGGTGATCCAAAGTTAGAGAAACTTTTATCCGGATTAAGAAAATGTGGCGATCTATCCGGGTTGGGCTATGATAAAAATCTACCTCCTAAACAAAAGTATACTCCTCCTATGTTTGTTAAAGGAGAGTCCTCAAACTCAAAAGGGAAAAGTACTTATCAAGATTTTTCTAGAAATTTAAAAACTTTTCAAAAACCTAGAAGCAGCCATGTCAACTTTAATCAGAAACGAAATCCATTAGTTGAAAAGATAGTTGATTTACTCAAGGAGCTCTTAAAATCTAACTCTATAGGTCATTCCTACAAATATACACAAAAGAAGACCAACTATGTTCCTAAACCCAAAACAGTTATGAAATGGGTTCCTAAAGTTACCTACTTGGTTGCTCACACTGCTTTCAAAGCAACAAGTCATTCAAAGTGGTACCTAGACAGTGGATGCTCCAGGTATATGACAGGTGACAAAGCTTTATTCATGGATCTGAAAGATATGACTGATGGTTCAGTCACATTTGGTGATGGTAGTAACTGCAAGATTATAGGCCAAGGTACGGTTCAACTTTTTAATCTTCCTGTGTTTAAAAATGTTTTATATGTTGAAGGCTTAAACATAACTTGCTTAGTATATCTCAAATATGTGATAATAACCATAGTGTTCGGTTTTCTAATCAAAGCTGTGAGATACTAAACAATAAGGGTTCTGTAATATTAACTGGACGTAGAACGTCTAAAAATTGCTATATTATTAGCGAATCTAGCTCATCTAATCAAACATGTTACATGGTCCATACAGACGAGTCTGATTATGGCACAAACGTCTTGGACATGTACATTATCGAAATTTATATAGATTGAGCAAACGAGAACTTATAAGAGGTTTACCCAAACTTCAGAAATTAGATAAAATATGTGGTGAGTGCCAGATAGGTAAATAAACAAAGAACTCACACAAAAAGGTGAATTCAAATACCACATCAAGACCATTCGAACTTCTCCACATGGATCTGATAGGACCTACCAGAACAGAAAGTCGTGGTGGGAAAAAGTATATCCTGGTAATAGTTGATGACTTTACCAGATTCACGTGGGTAGTCTTCTTAAGGGATAAATCTGAAACCCTTGAAGAAGTAAGAAAAGTTTTCAAAAGGATTCAAATTGAAAAATCTTCTCAAATCAGTAAAATTCGTAGTGATCATGGATCTGAATTTGAGAATAGCAATTTTGAGAAGTTCTGTACCAACCAAGGAATATTATATGAATTCTCTGCTCCCAAAACTCCATAACAAAATGGAATTGTAGAAAGAAAGAATAAGGTGCTTCAAGAAATGGCTAATGTCATGTTGAATAGCATGAAGCTCTCTAAAAATCTTTGGGTTGAAGCAGTCAACACAGCTTGCTATATTATTAACCGAGTCTACACTAACAAAGATAATAATAAAGACCAGTCGTAGAACGGTCAAAGCTTATCACGCCTCGATCAGTCGAAGTGCTATATTTTACGTGATCGTGAAAATTTGGGAAAATTCGATACGAAGAGTGATGAAGGTATTTTTTTAGGATATTCCTTAAACAGTCGAGCTTATAGGGTTCTGAACAAAAGGACTGGTGTGATTCAAGAATCCATTAATGTTGTCATTGATGATCACTTAAACACGCCAATTTCTAATTCAGATAATGATGAAGTACTAATCATTGATAAACCTGATACTTCATCGAATCAGACTGATTCTGAGTTGAGGACTGTTAAAGATCATCCAACCACACAAATTCTTGGAAACCCTCTCACTGGTGTTTGCACCCATAGATAACTTGAGGATATATGTAATTATGTATGTTTTACATCCCAAATAGAACCATCTAACGTAAAAGAAGCTCTTGCTGGTGAGAACTGGATTGTTACGATGCAAGAAGAACTCAACCAATTCGTAAGAAATGATGTTTAGTATCTCGTACCAAGACCTAAAGATAAATACATCATTGGAACAAAATGAATTTTCAAAAATAAGTCTGACGAGTGTGGAAATATAATTAGAAATAAGGCTAGACTAGTGGTACAAGGTTATACTCAAATTGAAGGGATTGATTTCGATGAAACTTTTGCACCAGTAGCACGTCTTGAATCTATCAGACTATTTATATCCATTGCATGTTTTAGAAAGATAAAGATCTATCAGATGGATGTGAAAGTGCTTTTCTAAATGGCAATTTACATGAAGAAGTCTATGTTGAACAACCAATGGGTTTTGAGGATTCCAAAAATACTAATTATATATATCGGCTTAAAAAGGCACTTTATGGATTAAAACAAGCACCTAGGGCATGGTATGAGAAACTAACGAAATTTCTTTTAAGTCATAATTTTCAAATGGGATCTGTTGATAAAACTCTGTTTGTTAAAAAACATAATGATCATATCTTAATGGTGCAGATTTATGTTGATGATATCATTTATGGATCAACTTGTACTGACTTGACTACTGAGTTTGCAGATTTGATGAAATCACAGTTCGAAATGAGCATGGTTGGGGAATTGACTTATTTCCTTGGATTGCAAGTAAAGTAACAACCTGAAGGAATATTCATTTCTCAATCTAAGTATGCTTTGAATCTAATCAAGAGATTTGGATTTGAGAATGGCAAGAATTTCGATACTCCTATGAGTACTACCCTGAAATTCTCAAAAGACTCTAATGGTAAAAATGTTGACTCAAAACTTTATCGGAGTATGATTGGTAGTTTGTTATATTTAAGTACGTAGACCGATATTTCTCTAAGTGTTGGTATTTGCGCAAGATATCAATCGATCCAAAAGAATCTCACTTGATTGTTGTCAAGCAAATTATTAGATATGTCGCAATTGTAAATCTCGGTCTCTGGTATCCTCATGAGACCAGTGTCCAATTAGTTGGGTACCTGACTGGGGTGGTAATCTAGATGATAGAAAATCAACTAGTCGTGGTTGTTTTTACATTGAAAATTGTCTATTATCCATGTTTAGTAAGAAACAAAATTCTATATAAATTTTAAAAGCTGAAGATGAGTATTGTACACAGCTTGTTTGGATGCAACGAATGCTAAGTGATTATGGAATTAAACAGGATTCTATGTTATTACATTGTGATAATTCCAGTGCAATAAATATTTTAAAAAATCCTATTCAGCATTCTCGTACTAAGCACATTGACATTAGATTTCATTATATAAGGGAATTAGTAGAAGAAAAAGTTATATCTCTAGAATATATTCCTACCGAAGATCAACGAGCTGACATTTTCACAAAACCTCTCAATAAAAGCAGGTTCAAAAAGATGAAATTTGATCTTGGCATGTGCATTTTAAAATGATTATTTATGCCTACTTGTATTATAGTGTATATATTTGCTAGATTGAATTCTAATTTTTGTATAATTTGCAAGAAATATGATTTTTTGGTCATTCTTCGACCAGTCGTGAGTATACTCGACCAGTCAACCTTCGACCGGTCGTAGATATCCACGACCAGTCATAGAACTCGGGAATCACTTAAAATTTGGAGATTTTTGCTTTCTTCCTCATTCCGTTTTTTTCTCTCTAAGGAGCTGAGCTTCGACTTGTCGAACCCACTGTTCATGTTCTTCAAGGTTAGTGTTCCATATCAGGTTTTTCTTGCAGATTTGTGTCTAGATTGTTTACTTTTCAAGCTTTAAGCTTTGTATTTTGGATTTCATTGAGATTTGGGGTTTGAATTTTAAAAAATCTGTTTTGAGTAAACCCACTTCTCAATCCTTTGCAACTTCTTAATTCCTTGATATCTTTGTTGCAAATGACTTCTAGAGGTAGAAAAACTACTTCCCGTGGTCCTTTTTCTTCCTCCAGATCGTCCATTATCTCTAAGCGTCTCTTCTTGTTCCCAATGATGATCCATCATATGTTAGGGACATTAGATTACGTAATGTTATTGTTGAACATCCTGTTGATGTTAATCATATTGCACCTTTTGACATCCTTCCTATGCTTACATATATTTAAATTAAAACATTTAAACAAATAATCAAACCACAATCAAATTTAATAAATTGGCTTAAAAAAACCTTTAAAAATCAATTAAAGTATTAAAATTACCTCATTTAATTTCCAAAAATATTCCTTTGATATATCTCCAGTAGTATAAACCCTAAACAAACCTTAAGATTAACTTTAACCTAAATTTAAAACCAAAATGTATTCTCTTCCCTAAATTTTAAACCCAAACCAATTCCCACAAAATCCCTTTCTAACTTAAACCTCTTAAAAAACCACCGACTCTTTTTAAACCAACCTATTTCCAATTAAACCTTTGTTTAAACCTTAAACCAAATTCAAACTTAAATTAACTTAACCTCCTATAACCTTTTCCTAAAATTTAAACTTAAATTGTTATTCAAATCCCTTAAATACACATCCTCCTATCTATTTCAAAAACTAAATAATAAAATAATTAAACCATTCCCAACCGGTTTTATAAAACCATGATTCTTAATTATGACTTTTAAAACCTTACTCAACTAACCAAATTTTAAACCTAAATTGACCCAAACATTAAAGGTTAAATTGAAATTTTAAAAAAACCTTCCTTTCCCAATTTCCCTTAAATACATGCTAATACTTAAACCTTAAACAAACATAAACCAACCAAACCTAAACCTCCATAACCTTCCAATTCCCACAGTTTAAATGAATTTAATCCTAATACTTTAAACCTTACACCTTTTTAATTTTAATTATACTAACTATTTTAAAAAATTAATCCATGGAACAACCCGATTTCCTACTTTTTAACCTTATTCTCATCTCCTATTACTCTAACCTACCCTTTAAATTATTCCCTTATTGTTGTTTCCTTTGTCATATTGTGATAAAAAGGGGGAGAATGGTTTGTTCTTAACGATGTGATTGTGAGCGGGGTAGCATTGGTTATGTTACTCAGGGGGAGTATGTTTGAACTAGTTGAATGAAACTGGGAGTATGTTTGAACTAGTTGAATGAAACTGGTTGAATGTTGAATATTGAATATTGAATATTGATTTGCAGGTAAGCCAGTTGATATGACCTGGTTCATAACTCTTTAACCAGTTGTTTTACTTTATGTTTATCTTGGTTATGTGTTTTGTCACTAATTTGACAAAGGGGGAGATTGTAAGTGCTATAGTTTATATCCCTGTCTGTTGTCAAATTTGTGGTGCCAAAATCACTGTTATATATAACTTGCATAAGTGAAGCTCTCTTAAGGATCAACAGAATAAACAAGCTAAGCTCACAACAAGTAAAGCTCACAAGTACAAGGATCAATCTTGAATGCAAGAACTGCTCACAAGACAAGACTCAAGCTGCAAGACTTCAAGAAGAGTACAAGGCAGTTTGTAAAGAATTCAAGACACTTTCAAGATTGAACTACATCAAGACTTCAAGGCTCATACTTCAAGGTCACTAGTTCCTAATGTTTCAATGTCCTTACTTCATAGTTGAGGTTTGATTAACCTTAGGTTGACCTTAGAAGTAGGTCACTTTGGATACATAAATGGAATGTTTATTTTACATAAGTTTGGTCTGTTCTTCGACTAGTCCTAGGCCTTCTTTGACTAGTCCTAGAGTTGCTTCGACCAGTCTAAGAAATTCCTCGATCAGTCGTGAGTTTGTTATGGGTTTGTTACAAAAATCGGATAATTTCTGTTAGGCTTCGACTAGTCCAAGAATCTGTTCGACCAGTCGAAGGAACAGTGTCGACTGCATCTTCGACCAGTCGAAAATCTTCGACTCAAAATCCAGCGATGTTTTTCAGGTTCTTCGACCAGTCGAAGGAAACCTTTGACCAGTCGAAGGTGACCTACGACCAGTCGAAGGAGACCTTCGACCAGTCGTAAAACGGTCAAAGCTTATCGCGCCTGATCTTTCAAATATCTGTTATTGCTTCGACTAGTCGAAGAGCTCCCTAGACCAGTCGAAGACGCGATCTGCTCACCTATAAATAGTGCACGAATCTCAGAAGACATCATCGAATTAATTAATCCATTCAAGCCAATCTTCGTCGAACTTCTGAGAGATAATTCTGTGCTCCATCTAAGCTAAGTGTGCTTATTTAATATTCTCTTTCCTTAGCTTTATTTAATTGATTTTGTTTCTGCTATTCCAATCTAATTTGATAAGAGGAATTGTTATTCCCTTTCTTTGGAATCAAAATCAATTAAGGCAAGCCCTATTTGGTTTAATTTAAAATCTATTAGAATTAGAACCATTGTAATTGAGTACTGGACATTGAACTTGGACATTCAATCATCTACTCTGATTTGGTTCTACCGAGCTACAACGAAGGAGATAATCGGTATTTTACATTTAATTGTAAATTCCTTTCTGTTTTGGTTTCTTTCAAGATTTGCGGAAAAATCTTGTTGTATTGGTTATCCGAGGAGAGCCAGGAAAACTCGAAGTGGGGTTTTTAATTGTGTAAGCCCACGACAAAGACACAATTGTAAAGGTTTTGGGTGAACCTGGGAAAACCTATTTTGTTAGTGAACGCTAATATCCCCTGTGTGAGGATATTAGGAGTGGAGTAGCATTCTGTGTGGCTGTTGTTTAATAGTTGGTGAACACACAGGCGAACCACTATAATCCCTTATGTTGTGGTTGAATGATTTATACTTCTGATCTTTAATTATTCTTTTGTGGGATGTATATATGGTGGTGAATGTTGTAATCATTTAATTCAAGCATTGTGAGAATTTTGTAATAGTTTAGAATTTATTTTCTGCTATTCCTTTATCAGCTTGATATTCAATTTCCTTTAAAAGTTGTTCCAGCAAGGTTACCCGCCATTTTTATGGTGTATGGCTGTCCCTAGAACAATACATTTGTGATTACAATTTATTTCAATTCGGTTTGTATTTATTTGTATTCCTCTTCGGTTTGAGATTTGATACAAAGATCTTTCTAGAAATAAGGTTGTCCTACCATAAACTCGGTTTTTGGTGTAAGGTTATCCTTAGAACAACATTTGTATCAACCTCTCAAGATCTGAATTTTGAAGTTATTTTACTTTCTTGCATTGTGATTTATTTTGACTATCATATTCTTTTTAATTCCGCTGTTATAAGTTTTATTTGGCATTATCCTATTCACCAACCTAAACCTATAACCTAAACCTAAACCTAAGCCTAAAACTTAAACCTAAACCTAAAATCGAAATGTATTCTCAAATCCTTAAACCTAAACTTATACTTAATCCTAATCTCAACTCCCTAACCTAAACTTAAACCTAAACTTGAAAACTCAAACCTAAACCCGATCCCGATCCCGAACCCCGACCCGATTTCCTAAACCTAAACCTTTACCTTAACCTATTCTTAATTCTCTAAAGCTATAACCTATATACTATAACCTATAACTAAAACCTAAACCTTAACCTAAACCTTAACCTTAACCTAAATCAAAACTTATAACCTAAACCTTAACC
The DNA here is from genome assembly GCF_029962835.1 of Magnolia sinica. Taxonomy (NCBI): domain Eukaryota; kingdom Viridiplantae; phylum Streptophyta; class Magnoliopsida; order Magnoliales; family Magnoliaceae; genus Magnolia; species Magnolia sinica. The sequence continues at coordinate 34,686,777 of NC_080574.1, read as the reverse complement.
TATAACCTAAACTTATCACCTATAACCTAAAACCTAATCCTAAACCTAAACCTATAACCTAAAACCTAAAACCTAAACCTAAACCTATAACCTAAATGTATTATCAAATCCTTAAACCTAGACCTACACCTAATCCTAATCTCAACTCCCTAACCTAAACCTAAACCTAAACTTCAAAAGCCAAACCTAAACCCGATCCTAAACCCAAACCCAATTGCTGTAATAATGTAGCCCAATTGGCAAGAAACAAGAATGTATCCCTTTTAACACGTCCCTTTTTACAAAGCTTTAATTTTTGTTGTTGTTTTTATTAACTTGAATTGAAACACTTTTTTGCATTATTTGCTTGCATTAGTTTTATTTTAAAAAAGTACCCACTTTTTTGGAAGAAGTTTATGCAATTCTTCATGATTCTGAATTATAATGTTTTGTTGGTTTAATATTTTTTTTCAGATGAAAGACACTAAAAGAAAATTGTTGCTGATTTTTTTCTTTTTTTTTATTTATGATGTTAAACTTATATATATTTATGCGTGGATGAATGTAATGTGGATAAGATTGTTTGTGTTTGGATGGATGTAGTTTATGTTTGGATGAATGTGGTTTATGTTGGATTTACGTAGTTTGGGTTTAGATGGATATGAATGTGAATATGATGAAATATATTATATAACAGGTCTATATCAAGAAGAATACGATGAAATATGTTGTAACAGGTGTATATTGATTCTCTCAAATTTGAAAATGTGCTTTGAAAGCTCATAAGGGACAGTCCATGACAGTCCTTTTTAAGGACGGTTTGTGGCCGTCCTTTGAAGGCTCATAAGAGACGGTCCATGACAGTCCTTTTATAGGACGGTCCATAGCCGTCCTTTGAATGCCGATAAGAGACGGTCCATGACAGTCCTTTTTAAGGACGGTCCATAGCCGTCCTTTGAAGGCTCATCAGAGACGGTCTATGACAGTCCTTTTTAAGGACGGTCCATGACTGTCCTTAAAAAGGACTGTCGATGGCTGTCCTTTAAAGGCTTATAAGAGATGGTCCACGACCGTCCTTTTTAAGGATGGTACACGACCGTCCTTTTTCCGTCAATAAGAATGACGGTTTTCGACCGTCCTTTAAGTAATACAGCACGTCAAAATTTGACGGCCCTTGCGACAGTTCATGACCGTCCTTTTTGGTCATTTGAGACGGTTTTGGACCGTCCTTTTTTCACAGTTTTGGCGTAGTGCAGTAACTAGTGATCTCTTGGCGGATTCCTTCTCACATATGGTTAGTCCACTTACTTTTGTACCTCTATCAGCATCTCTGTATCTGCCTGTGATTCATCTCTGTCTAACTGAACCTTAACAACTAGCTTTTTCGGTTCCTTTTGTTCATCCTAGAGAATAAAGATCCTTCATCGAATTTGACGTCATGACTAATGATGATTTTTCGTGTGACCTAGTCATACAATCTATACTTATTTACACAACCACCATAGCCAACAAAGATGTATTTCTTAGCCCTTTGGTCCAGCTTATCTATCTCAAATGATGGTACATGAGAGTAAGCATCGCATCCAAGTACTTACAGTCTTGATTAGTCTATCTGCTAACCACTCTATACTTCCTCTGGAATTTTATAATCAATTGCCATAGAAGGGGACAAATTTACTAAGTAACAAGCCATGTTAGTGGCCTTAGTTCACATATCCTTGCTCAACCTAACATTACTGATCATTCATCAGGCCCCTCTCTAAGAGAGTTTGATTCATCCATTTAGCCATACTGTTTTGATATGGTGTGTGACGCACTGTGTTGTATCTCACGATCCCTTCATCTTTGCAATACTGATTGAAATCTCTAGTAGTGAATTCCCCACTATTATCTATCCTTAATACCTTCACATTATTTTTCCATCATTGCCTTCCACTGCTTGAAATTGGTGAAAACATCGAATTTATTTTTCATAAAATAAACCCATACTTTTCTCGAATAATTGTCAACAAAGGTGACAAACCATAACGACCCTTCGCTAAAAACCACCGACGAGGACCCCTATACATCACAATGCACATAATCAATAACAACCTTACATACATGTTTATCAAACTTAAAGTTAACATTGAATGTTTACTATATACACAATGCTCGCATATATTAAAATCAATACTTTTAAAGTCTGGAATTAAATAACGGTCGGAAAGTACTTTCATATCCTGCTTACTCATGTGACCCAAGCGTGTATGTCACATACGTGCAGACATGAAATCCAATATAGACGTTGCAGCTTCATTTGATGAAGTGCTCATTATCAACCTGTAAAGATTTTTGTTCTATTGTGCCTTCATGGCTATTGGTGCACCCTTTGAAACTTTATTGACACGATCAAAGCCGGTGAATCTACACCTAAGCGCCTTGAGTACTCCAAAAGATATTAGGCTCTTCCTCATCTCAGGAATGTGTCTCACCTCGATAAGGTATGCTCCATACCATCAAATATCTTGATGCACATCGATTTGACACCCACCACATTATAAGCATTATCATTGCCCATAAACATATGTCCACCATCGCACTCTCTGTAACTGGCGAACCAACTCCGATGAAGAGTCAAATGATATGATGCTCTAGTATCCAATATCCACTTGTCTTAACATTCATCGTATAAGTATCTGACCATGGATATTGACAACACATCATAACCACTCGTACTTTCATTAGACTTGGTAGTGTTCGCCTCCCTAGAAGAAGCATCTGAATTCTTTTTTCTTGCCTTATGATTTTGAGAATCCTTCTTCATATGCCTAAACATCCTATAGTTCTAGCATTTCAACTTACCTTTGCCCTTACCCTTGGATTTGGACCTCGATCGAGAAGATCCATTGTTCCGTTTAAAATTCCACCCACTCGTAACCAGTACATCAGTAGAAGCACCTACGCCACTGAGATAACGGTATCGAAACTAATGGTCAATTTACAAGTGCACAATGTGTCCATGAACGACTCGTTCGAAGCCTGGAGAGAATTCAATAGGATGCATGCCTGATCCTCATATTTCATCATTTCCTCCACATCCAGCAATTTGTAAATTATCTTGTTAAAATTACTAATGTGGACCTCAACATCACCTCCCTTTGCCATCCTCAAATTGAAGAACTAAAACTTCAAGTACAGGCGATTATCAAGATATTTCTTTGAATAGATGTCTTCTAATTTCGCCTATGTACTTACTACAGTTTTCTCTCTCATGACATTGTAGAGAACCTCATCCATTACGCACAATTGGATAGAGATTCTCACTTTCTTATCCATCTTGTTTTATTTTTCGTCTATCATAGTTTATGATTTCTTCTCAATGAGTGCATCATTCAATCATTGTTAAATTAGGAGACAGGTTATCTTGACCTTCCACAGTTCAAAATTATTTTTTCTAGAATATTCCTCAACGTCAAACTTAGGATTAGAGGCCATTGATACTGTTCTTTCATATTCAAACTGGGTCCCAACATTAATCTCTAATACCACTTGTTGAGAGCCCACAAAAGTAAATAGAGATAAATCAAGTAAAGTATTCCAATTGCACAACCAACTTCGAATACAAACAAACTGAATTTTATGTGGAAAAACCCTTGTGGGAAAAAACCACGGCGTAAAGCGACAGTAATGCACTGTGAAAGCAGAAAATTACAAGAGATAGAGATTACCCAATTTAAACAATCCTCGAATCTCCCTAACTTATGCCCTTAAAACGCTAGAACGAATTAGAAATCCCTCTATATATTCCCAAATCCTGATTACACCCATATATACAACCTCTATGAGGATTGAAATTAGAAACAAATCCCGTACTTACGCAATTCTATATGCGACCTCGATGATACCTTTGATGGGACTTCGATGGCATCGACAGACTGTCGATGGCATCGAACCCCTTCGATGTCATCGAGAAAATACATAGATTTTTAATTGGGACTCTGATGTCATCGAGAAAGCATTCCAGCAACAAAACATAGATTTTTCAAAATTTTCCGATGGGACTCTGATGATATCGACGACTTGTCAATGGCATCGAACCCCTTCGATGCCATCGAGTAGGACACCACAAAGTGTCTAACAACCAACATGAGATTTCTGGATTTTCTTAAGGTATTGAGCCATTATCAATGGCATTGAACAACTGTCAATGACATTGAATGGTCTGTAAATAACATCGACAAACCCTGTTGTTGAACGATTTGATACATCAACAACATTTTTACCATTTGGTAAAGTGCTTTTGATATATACTACATTGAGATTCAATAGTAGTATATTTAAGATGCTGAGAAGGGTCAAATAAGATTTAGTTATCTTCTGAAAGATTTAGTTATCTACTTTCAGAAGTTATGATAATTGATCCTTTGAAAGTGCCTGAGTGTAAAATTATTTTTAAAGCGTGTAAGTTTGATGGGACTTTGAACACTTAAATTGGGAAATTGCAAAGCCTATGCGGATGCTTGAGTCAGGAATTAAATATCCTTCAAATCTTTTGTCATCAATAATAAATATGTAAAAGCCACAAAATAAAATATAAAATCTCGTGACATATTGTTGAAATTGGCCTATTATTCAAGGCGGAAATGTCCACACATGGTGCCTCACATGTGTGAGTGATCTAGACCTCTTTTGAGTGGGCTTCCCTTATCTTATGGCTGTTTGGACAATGGGCGTACCCTTAGACTATTGAGAGCCGTAAAGGGCAAGATTTGAAGCTTTTTTTTTTTTTAAAAATAATGTACGTATCTTCCAGTAAATCCTACCATAAGTTTAGGCTGCTTGTGGCTATGAGGCATCCATGTTACTAAGCATACATATGAAAAATAAATAAATAAATAAAAATGCTCATGCTTTTGAATCAAGTTAGGCCTGCCCCAACCCGCCATTTAAGAATGAAGGCTTGAGCGGGCATGGACCTAGCGTAGCATGCCAAAAACTGATTTGGAAAAAATTCGGTTGGGCTCCAACTCAACCTAACTTGGCCCAAAAATTAATAAAATCCATAATTCTCCTTCAATTTTCTTAAATTTTCGTTCATCAAGTGGCCATGCATATACAAAGAAAGAAACATTTCAGAGGAATGAAAGCAATGTCCACATTCAAGGTATATATTTTCTTTACTAAAGCTTAGAATTGCATATTTGTATGATATAACACGTGCATATAAAGTCAAGTTAGATTGAGTTGGGTCATGTATAGTAGGGGTAAAATGATTTAAGTACAATCCAAAAATTAATTGGGCCATATGTGAGACCCAGTGATTTAACATGTGTCATACATGCATTCTTAGTATGACTAGACCAAAAGAAGTTCAAATAAAAATGGAAGTAGTCCGTTAAAACCGAATTCGGTCTTACATAGGACATAACATAACTAGATCTCAAGCATGTCCCATTTGAAGAGATTTATTCTGGATATACAAAAATTGTCGTTTGAACTATTGATGGTAAAATATCTGTAACTTTTGATCTGAGAATCATCAAGAAAGGCATAATTTTTTGATTTTTATGTAATGATGGTTCCGGTGTTAACCGACCTATACATCTGTTTTGTGAAAACACTCATCTCGATATTCAAAATTGTGATTAAAAAAAACTACTAATTTTAGAAATTCTCACTTTCACCATACATCCTTATTCTTAAAGTTTTAAGATTTTTGTCATTTTTAGAAATTGCTTATGATGGTATTAGGAGCGTTCTAATATATTTTGTCTCAACGTTTCTATTTTTGGTAAATTAGGCTTTAGAAGATTTTTATGCTCCGGACAACTTCTACATAAATTAGGGTTTGCTTTTATCATTGGAAGGCATAAACTTTTAAAAGTGGGATGTGTGTGGCCATCTTTTTTATTTTTTTCTTAATGCAAATAGTCTGTTCTCATAGTGTATTTACATTTGTGCATAGACCACACCACATGTGAATTAGGAGTCTATATTAGTTTTCAGAAAAAGAAATAAAGAAAAAGAGAAAAAGATTACACCACATCTATTATTAAGGAGCCCAGGCAACAAAGGCCAGGTGGTGGATATTGCACCACGTACACGTAGCTTTAAACTAGCCAGATCTTTGTTCATTTGTTGTTCCACCTCATGTTAGGACACACGTACCAAAAATTAGCCAGATCTTAGACTCAGATAAACCACCAACATGGATAAAAAAAGAAGAAGCAGCTAGGAATCAACCTCTATTGAAATTGGCTATCACTGTACCTTTGTGCAGCTGGATCTTTCGTGTCTCTGTCCATTTCCTTTCCCTTTTAAACCTCTAGGTACATTTTCTGTCTTCATTAATGTGCCGTATCACGTTGAAATGGCCATGCGAACAGCAGAGATGGCCACGTGAACAGCACAGTAGAAATGAAAGTTCTCGTTCATGGACCAGGAAATATAACCTCCTTCACATTATGGATGTCCGTATCTTAAGTGGGCCTGACACGACCCCAGTACCAAAGATGACCGTCCACGAGTACAAGTCCGGATAAGCCCACCGACGCACAGCGAGCAGGGCTCTACATTCGTGAGCAGCGCTACGTACCGGGACGTACCTGGACGTACCTTGCGCACCAAGATCCACGTGGATGGAGATTTATTACATCCAACCCGTTCATCAGGTTCGCTGACTGATGTGCACTGTGGAAGAAAAAATCATGACCAGCCATAACTCAGGTTGGCCATATTGTATTTTTTAGGGTTTCAAAATAAATAAAAATAACTTTTTAAATGATTGAAAATTCTCTCTTTTTATTTATTTATTATTTATTTTTTTTTTATATTAAGCAATAAAGGTAAAATAAACAATAAAGGCCTTTTTATTTTTTATTTTTTCTTATATTGGTGTGAGTTTAGTCTTACATTGAATAGGCAGAGAAAAATACTTTGGTTTATAAAGAGATGATATTGCATAGAGCTTAGGCCCCTTTTAGGACCATGTGAATTTGATTGTGGGGAGAAAGTTATTCCATCAGCCTCAATTTATGCCATGAATTACACCCGCGCATGTCAGGCCGTGGACGTAGTGGGGTGGGATAGATGTGCGTGAGCACACGCGAGTACTTGGAAAGCCTAAACGTTTTTGTTGCCTTTTTTTTTTTTTTAATTTTTAATTTCGATTTTCTTTCTACAACGGTTGACCAAAATGGTCATTTCTTTTAAATTTCCAAATAGAGTTGAAAATTCAAAGGTTTTCTCCTTCGAAAACTCAACTGCCATGTCTGTTGTTATGGGTGCATACACACCCATTCAATGTAACCTTTAAAGTCTATAAAATGACTTTTCTATTTTCATTTTAAAAAAAAATTATTAATTCATTCAATTAATTTGTTTATCTCTGGCTCTCCAACTTTTTGCAACTGTTTTGTTTTTCGGTTCGTCTGGTTCTGTCTTTGGGTTAGGCATACAGTAATGGTTCGGGTCTGTAATGCCCTGACGAGGGTTGAGCAGTACTCGACTCCTGAGATTCCGGGTGTCACTTATGCTTTTGCAGTAGCGTACGTATTCGGTACATTTAGTTGAGTATCACAGTTGGTGTAGGACCAAACCAGACAATGCAATATACTCTGAAATGAAGACATCAAAATAACCCAATTAACACAAACAAACAGGCCATGTCCATCTAGAGTACGGGTCCACAGTTGGGGCCCAATATACAAAAGTCAATGATAATGCAAAAGTGTCGACATGGCACCTGATCAAACAAAACACTCGACTCGTCTAATCAAGTAGCATGTTAGCTACATCACTCGCCCGATTACTAAAAGTATGAGAACTCCTCTGAGTCCTTGTACACTCCCTCTAATGCATCAGACTCTATAGTACTTGCATCTACAACAATCTCTGGTTGGTGTTTTGAAACACCATCCCAGAATGGGAGTGAGTGATCAACTTAGTGGTTCCATTAACTGTAAGTTACGCATGTTATCAGTTCCACTAGCACAAGTAATGATAAAGCAACTTAAATACTTAATTCATAAATGCTCTTATTTGTGCACGTGCATGCTGTCATGAGATGATGCATGCCCTCACAATCCAACACTCCTTCATAAGCAACTCCAACGTCACATTCGCAAATGCCAACACTTCCTCAACACGCGACCATAATGCCCAAGTCACCACAGCCTAAACTAATGTGTTGTAATGAATGTTTATAATAGCCGAGTGAATTTATTAAGTTTATTCATCCAGTAGAATTGGTGAAGTTGAAATATCTTCATTTAGTCAATGGCCTTATCCAGATTGCTAGGCCCAGGGCAGCCGTAGTGGCTCTGTGCCTACGATCCTTGATCCGCCTAAGTTCGTCACTCCCGGCTGAACTCATACGATAGGCAAGATTGTGAAATAAATTACTCGCGGTCACTACGGGGAGGCTTGTCACCCCAGTGTAGGTTGACAACAAATGGTGTCCCATACCACTTTGCCCGACTCCCGAGACTCGGGGATCGTATCACTAATGTTTATTAGTAGGCCTCTCTAAGGTATGGGTGCTCTAGATTCAAGCAAGCGTGATCGTACATGGTGGACAGATATGGTTGGCTGGCTATTTGGATAGTTCGATTAACTCGAGCAAACCTCGGCGTAACCAGCACTGGGTGCAAGCATCCCGTGTTAGTCCAACTATTGTCAGTTGTTCGCGTTTGGCCCGAGTCAATCAGACTAGCTTGAGGCAATGAAGCTAATTAGGACCACCCTCGTGGATCTGTAGTTTGCCGGCCAACCTGACTACCCAAGTAGTCCCAGTCGGTTAATTTAACTACCATAACTACCAGGAGGAATGCAAACAGTGAATCAAGAAATTCTACTTTATCGGGCATTTTATGGAACATGCAGGCTATATTTTGACTAAGATAGCATTTTTATGAGAGGTGAAGCAAATTAACTCTATACACTTGTGTGTGGGAGGAAACATGAGTAATGAATTAGAAAATTCAACTTTTTCTAGTAACCATTCGAATATGTAGAATTCATTACATAGGAACAACAATTTATGGAAAGTAAACAAGTCATATGACTATGCGCAGGTTAGCATGCATTCATCCATTCATGATAAAAATCGTTAATCGTGACAAAGGGTTCAATAAACGGCAACCTAGGGGTAATGGTCCGCACCTTGGGTTGGTACGTTGAATTCAAACTCGCTCCTAGGGCTAGGGTTCTATAGGTCGACTTATTGGTGCCCTGTATCAGCATGGTTAGCTCATAATGGTACATGCAATTGGCCTTCAAGGACCAAATCTCAAAAGAAACTTGATAGTTACCTTTAATTGTTGTCGGGGTAACTCTGACGGTGAGGCACAATCGCGGATACGTCGTGGGCTAGTGGGGATGGGGCGAATGCTCTAATCAACCCTCTCCTTCACCTCCTCCCCCTCCTCTCTCTCTCTCTCTCTCTCTCTCTCTCCCCTTTATTGTAATCGAAATTTCGTATGAGAGTGAGGGAGTGGAAAATGGGGGCTATTTATAGTGTCAGGATGCGCACAAATAGCCCTGGTGCCCCTTTCTCCAATAAACTTACCCTGAGGGATGCTATTTTTGACTTTCAGGGCCTTCCGAGGCTTTATTGGCTTATCTACACCAGGGGGCGGGTGCCCCGTTATGGGATCTACATTTCGTCACAATTGGGCAGCTATCAGACACTTCGATTAGCCATAGGGTAGCACTTAGGATTGATGATCGTCGGTGATTAATCATGGTCACGGCCATACAGATATGACCGGAAAAATATCTTTAACTGATACCTTGGGCTTGGTCACGATCTAAGGGTCAAAAAGCCACAATTTCATGAAAGAGTGGAAGACCTATTTCACTTAAGTTTCAGGTTTCATCCTATGACATTCTAGTATTCCAAGCACTTGCCCTTTTGACCAAGTTGTACAGTTTTGTGTACTTTCTTGATTTGCCACCTACAATGGGTGTCGAGCCCAGTGAGATAGACTATTTCTTATAGTTTTAGGCTTAATGGACCTACGATGCGCGGCTTAACTCTATTTTTCTTTATCGGGGTGAATCGCGAGAGACTAAACCCTCAGGGATCCTTCCGGGTCCTCGTTGTCCTTAGGGTTAGCTATGTTTGTGGCGTTATCCATCCATTATTTGTAGGACTGGTTATTCGGCCGTAAATACCTTTAGTCCCTGGGTTCTATGCGTTTGTCCTTTCTAGCCTGTTTGACACGTTCTTGGGGCGGCTCCATTGGTGGGTGCCCTAGGATTTAATGCCAATTTGTCTTGAACATTACAGGGTCTTTGTACTTCAACTGTGCCGATATGACGAGACAATATTCAAGGGTATCTTGTAGGTTGATTGTTCGATATTCTTATTACATTGTGTGCAATGTCAAAAGGAGGGCAAATCAACTTCAAGTTGAGTGATTATTCATGCCTTAAATCAATTAGTTTTTTTTATTCTTCTTTGCTTGAATTTCCATTGTTATTTTCTTTTACATTTTTTAAAATTACGGATTTAGAGATACAAATTTCTAACAATCTTGAAGTTAATCTATTGATCTGTACATCTATAATAATGGCAAACATAACAGTAAACCAAACCACCGAATTATATAAAATTGAACCATTTTTTGGAAACCCTTTTAAAATGTGGAAACAAAAACTCACATTTGCTTTAGATATATTAAAAGTATCATATGTGTTATCTGATACTTTCCAATATGAAGCCGACAAATAATCTATGGTAAGGGATGACTGCAATTGCAAAAATTATAATCTAAATTCAATTTTTAATGAACTGTATGATGTGTATGCTACATATTAAAGAGCCAAGGATATATAGTTTGCATTGGCTAAGAAATGTGTTAGAATAAGTCGGTGCTAAAAAGCATATTATTTCCTTCTTTCTGAACTTTTCTATGTTATATAATAGGTCTGTATCTAAACAAATACTTGAGCATCAAAGTTTAGTGCACGAGCTTATATTTAAAGGACTAAAAATGGATGATGTTTTCCAAGGAGATTCTCTAATTGAAAAACTCCCTCTATCCTGGAACGAATAAAAAAATCAGATAAAACACAATAAAAATATGATGTTAATGAAAAATATTATTATACATATCCAAATAGAGGAAGTCAATCGTATAGTAGATTAAAAGGAAAATGCTATTAACCCTGCTTCAAATATTAACATAGTTTAAACAAATTAAGAGAATAAAATGATCAAAGGATCATGTTCTCACTATAGAAAGGCATGTCACCTTATTGATCAATGCTGATACTTGTAAGGGTCTTGTTTCCACTATGGAAACCATGTAATCATGTTGAATAATGTAAGCTCAAAATAAGAAAGGAAAATTGGTAAAAAAGAAAGAAAAATGTTGTCATTGTGAATGCATCATATTGGAGAGTAAAGGCACAAGAAGAAGGCTTCTCAGGCTCAAGACAATCTGACTGAAAATATAGACAAGATAAAATATTCGTTGTTGTATCTGAAGTAAACATTGTCAACATAATTCATTGGGTGCTAGACACTGGGGCTACATGTCACATTTGTAAGGATCGAAGCATCTTTGCCTCTTACCAAGTTGTAGGGGATGAACAAGTGTTTATGGAAAATGCTCAAAACTCCTTAGTAGTTAGAAGAGGAAAAGTGATCTAAAAGTTGACTTATAAAAAGATCCTTTCATTGAATAATGTTCTGCATGTTCCTGATAATAGAAAGAATCTAGTTTCTGGCTCCCTCCTAAATAAATTTGGTATCAAATTGGTTTTCGATTCAGAGAAGGTTGTATTGTCGATGAATGGGACATTTGTTGGGAAGGGTTACTGCTGTGATGGACGGTTCATACTGAATATATATTGTATTGATATTAATAAGATGAATTCTAGTTCTACTTGATTTATGGCACAATAGATTAGGACATGTAAATGTAGATGTTTTGAAAAAGAATGAAGAAATTAGTTCTTATAACTAATTGTTTGAATCAAAACCAAACAAATGTGAAGTGTGTGTAAAATCTAAGTTACATAAGAAACCATTCAAATAAGTCTTTAGAGAATCTGTAATTCTAAAATTGATTTATGTGATTTGGGTGATTTTAAGAATCACATGTCTATAAATGGAAAAAGACACTACATAACTTTTAAGAATGACTTCTCGAGGTATATTAGGGTATACCTACTAAGAAGTAAACATAAAACCTTAGAGTTCTTTATCAAGTATAAGATAAAAATTGAAAACCAGTTAAGAACCTTGGAGTTCTGCTCGACCAGTCCTGGCTTGACTGGTTGAAGGTGCTCAACTCGAACTCCAGTGACTAAAATAGCCAGTTTTTCGTCTTGCTCGACCAGTCGAGGGTGTCCCACGACTGGTTGAGGACGTCCCACAACCAGTTGAGCGTTACATAATTTTTGGGCGAACTGTGTAAATTTGAGAATGCTTTCAGAAATTTTCACTCGATGCGAAAGTCTAAGGCCTAAAACTATAAATAGGGGTCCCTAGGGCATCCCTAAGCATCGTCTAAGGATTGAGGAGTGAAGCAAAAGTGTGGAGAAGCCATCATCAAGAGTTTTTTCTTCCCTTTCCTTAGTTGTTTTTATGCTTTTCATAAGAGATTTTAGTTCAATCATGTTTATAGTTGACAAAACCTCTTAGCTAGGGCTAAGAGGTGAAGCTTGTAGCGTGATGGGATATTTCTATTGCTTTGATTCATGTTTATATTGAACTCTCTTTGATTCTAGTTTGATTATAACGAATACTTTCAGTTTTTAATGGTTTGTTGTGACTCAAATTATAATGGATCTGCGATAGCTTTGAATATGTTCTTTTCATGTTTTGAGATTGTGAAATTAGAAAATCATATTGTTCACCATCGTCCCTTGGGCATGGTTGGATGATGGAATCCTCCCTAACTTTCACAATTCTCCCAGATTGATTATGGGATTGGTAAATCCTGTTGTTTGCCTTGTCTCCTGGGCATAGTTTTGTAATGGAATCACTTCTAATTCTCACACAACTCATCCATTAAGAACTAAGTCAAAAGAAGTTCATATTTGATTTTACTGAGATATCTTCTAATTGGATAGGATAGGACACCGATTCCAATCATGTGACTTAAATTAAACATAGATCTCACTGATCTCTATAAGTGGATCATTGGAAACCTTAGTTTCCCACCTTTGAATTTCTTAAGTTTTTCATTAAATTTCTCACAATTACTCTCAAATATTTTAGATTTAGGTTTTCATCTTTTTTTAGTTCTTCTTCTAGTTGTTTTTAGAATACGCATAAGATTAGTCCCTGTGGATTCGACCTCGGTCTCACCGAGATTAGTACTACATCGCGACCCTACACTTGGGGTCGTGAACAAGTTTTTGGCACTATTGCCGAGGATTAATGGTTGCATTTTTTTGAGATTAGTTAGTTTTAGAATTAGGTTAAGATTAAGGTTTGGTTTCTATTTTTAGAAACTTTTTAATTCTAGGTTTAGAAACTTGCCTAATTTGCTTTTAGAATCTAATTTTTTTTCTCTTTCTAGAAACTTTCTATTTTCTGTTTTTAGAAACTTTCTGTTTACATTTTTAGAAACTAGTTTGCTTTCCTAAATAGTTTTTAACTTTCTAATTTTAGAATTTCTGTTTTTAAAAACTAACTTGTTTTGTTTTGTTTTGCAGGATTTTAATTAGGAATTTCTAATTTGGTAACTTCTTTTCAATTCCCTCTATCTTTCTATTTCTAGATTTCTATTTTCTTTCTTTCTTCTTAGTTTAGGTTAGAATCTGAATTGAGGGCTGAGAGTGTTTCATGCCCAAGTAGGTCCTTGACAACACTCGATGTCTTTTGAGTGAAGGAGGATTGGTTGAGGGGTTATCTATCCATCACAGGATTAGACACTACTCGAGATCCTCAGAGTTAATTGAAGTGATGGCTGCAAATCAACTGGTTAATCAATCGGGAAGACAACCTCAATCTTGGGTTGAGGAAGTCCAGGATGAGATGAGGTGCATCAAGCACCCCCGCCTCATACTTTACGAGATTATTTACAACCGGCGGGGTTGAGCACGTCCTCATGCATGGTTTTTCTAGAAAATACGGGACACATGGATATCAAGCCAGGGGTGATCCAACTCCTAAAATTTTATGGACTTGAATATAAAAGTCCGTAGTTGCACTTGAAAGAGTTTGATGAGATCATAGCCACTTTATATTTTCCAAACATGTCTGAGGACACGGTCAGACTGAAACTCTTTCCCTTTTCTTTGAAAGAGAAAGCTAAGATGTGGTTGCATTCACTACATCCGAGATCTATTGCCACATGAAATGATATGATAAGGGAGTTCATAAAGATTTTTTTTTCCACATTATAAAATGAACACCCTTAGCAAGTCAATCCTGAACTTTGCCCAAAAGGAGGATGAAACATTCTTCCAATGTTGGGAGCGGTTCAAAGATCTTGTCAGTTCATGCCCACAATACGATTTTGAAAAGTGGCGCATTATACACTTTTTTTATGATGGTCTGACATCTTCCATACGCCGATTGGTTGAGACAATGTACAATGGGTAATTCATGAATAAAAATGTCAATGATGTGTGGGATTATTTGGACAGACTTCCTGAAAATGCACAATCGTGGGACACTTACCCAAAATCAAGTACCACTTTTAGGTCCACTCAATCAAAGGAGAGGGGTGGATTATACCTTCTGAAAGAGGATGATGATATTAATGCTAAAGTGTCTAATCTCATAAGGACATTAGAGGCCATGGAACTAAAGAAGGATAAGGTTAAGGAAACTGTTTACGGTATTTGTGCTTGCAACGTTCACACAACTAAAAATTGTCCAACAATACCTACCTTTCAAGTGGTGCTGAATGAGCAATCCAATGCTGTGAATAATTACCAAAAACCTTTCAATGTACTTACCTCCAATACATACAATCCTAATTGGAGAAATCATCCAAATTTCAGTTGGAGGAATGGACAAACGGCTACCCCTCAAGGTTTCTTTAATCAAATTTCAAATTAAGGGAAACCTCAAGATGATCCGATTTTAAAACAAATTCAAGACCAAGAGCTACTAAATCAAAATTCAACACAAGCATTCCAGGATATCAGATCAACATTGGGAATGCTTGCATCATCTATTCAAAGGATAGAGTCGCACTTAACAATTGGGGGAAATGGGATACTTCTAGCTCAATCTTTTCCCAATTCGAAACCGCAATATAAAGTTAGTGACTCGAGCTCTTCAAATAAGATAGAGCAAGCTAAATCTATCACCACTCTTAGGAGTGGGAAGACCATTGACAAAACTATTTCGGTTAGGGCTGAAAAGCCTAAGGACCCAGAAGAGGACAATGATGATAGACCTAACACTGCTCCATAAGAATTAGAACCGAAACTTCAAGGCAAGCTGATTGCCCCATTCCCCCAACGGTTGGTTGCACCAAAACCTCTCTTTAACTCTCAGGACATTCTAGAGGTGTTGAAACAAGTGAAGGTCAACATCCCTTTACTGGATGCGGTTAAACAAATACCTTCATATGCCAAATTTCTGAAAGACTTGTGTACGACCAAAAGACGGTAAAATATTCAAAAGAAGATCTTCTTAACTAAAAAGGTGAGTGCCATCCTAAAGCAAGATGTGCCATAGAAATACAAAGATCCCGGCAGCCCAACCGTCGCTTGTGTAATTGGGAACAACTGGATTGAGCACTCACTTCTTGACTTAAGAGCGAGTGTAAATTTGATTCCTTATTCGATCTACGAACAACTAGGTTTGGGTGAACTGAAACCCACCCGAACTACATTACAACTTTTTAATTGCTCAGTTCGTGTACCGAGAGGGATAATCGAGGATGTGTTGGTCTAGGTTGACAGATTCTACTACTTGGTAGATTTTATCATCCTAGATACTCAACCCATCATGGACATGAGCACTCAAATTTCTGTCATTCTTGGTCGTCCATTCCTTGCCACTTCAAATGCAATCATTAATTGCAGGAATGGAGTCATGAGTATGTCTTTTGGGAATATGACATTGGAGTTGAATATTTTTTTCAACACCGGCAAATAGTTAGAGGATGAAGACGATTTTCACGATATTAACCTACTGATTCTTTCGTGGAAGATAGAGCACTTCTGACCTTATCCTCTGACTTGTTAGAGACATGCTTAGCCCACTCTCATGATTTAGATGATGATATGATTAGGGAGACGGGTGCGATGCTTGATAATGTGCCAATACTTAAAGTTAACCAGTGGAGGCCACAATTTGAAAAATTGCCCCAAACTGATGTTGTGCCTCTACTGTTTAACATTAAGGCACCAAAGCTTGACTTTAACTTATGCCCTTTGATTTGAAATATGTCTATTTAGGTCAAGATGAGACATACCGATGGTGATTTCTTCCCACCTTGAGCAAGAACATGAGAGTATGCTCATCTCTACTCTTATTGAGCATAAAGGAGCTCTTGGATTGTCAATTATGGACCTCAGGGGAATTGACCCTTCAATTTGTAGTCACTGCATTTATCTTGAGGATAATGCGAAGAACTCTTAGCAATCACAACATAGACTAAATACAAACATGAAGGAAGTGGTTAAGGCTGAGGTTCTTAAACTATTGGATGTAGGTATCATATACCCAATATCCGATAGCCAATAGGTAGTCCAACTCAGGTGGTTCCCAAGAAGTCTAGAATCACCATCGTAGCCAATGCCAACAATGAACTCGTGTTAAGCAGAGTTACTACTGGTTGGAGAATGTCCATTGACCATAGAAAATTGAATACCGTCACGAGGAAGGATCACTTTCCTTTGCCCTTCATTGATCAAATTTTAGAAAGGCTAGTTGGTCATTACTACTATTGCTTCCTCGACAGTTATTCGGGCTATAACCAGATAGAGATAGCCCCTGAAGATCAGGAAAAGACCACGTTCACATATCCTTTTTGCACCCTTACTTATCGAAGGATGCCATTTGGGCTGTGTAATGCCCCCGCCACTTTTCAGCAATGTATGATGAGTATTTTTTCTAACATGATGGGGCAATATCTAGAGGTCTTCATGAACGACTTCTCTATCTTTGGTCTATCTTTCAACGATTGTTTTGAGAATCTTAAATGTGTGTTGAAAAGATGTGAAGAAAAGAATTTGGTACTCAATTGTGTAACGCCCTGAAATTCGGAGGTTGAGCATAACTCAGCTCCCAAGTTTCAAAACATCACTTATGCAACATATTGAATAATGGATGTATGTTGTCTGTATGAGTGCATAAAACATGGAATAGATTAAGCCAAACTGCAAGTATAATTCAGGGATAAGTGAAGAACGCAAGCGGAAGACTTAAGGAAATATATGTGTACATGTGCAAATCCCTGAAATACATATACATACCAGGTCGTGTTACAAGTGTTACTATCAAAATTACGAATATCAGATTACGTCATTTAATCCCAAAAGAAATCCCAGCATCCCACGCATCAGAACAAGGCTCACTAGAACCCGTCTGAAAACTGAATAAAAGAGAAAGCAGCCTCATCATCCTTAATCTCCCGCTCTGCCTCAGAGGTCTCATCAACATTTGCAGCTAAGACAGAGTCTGGTGGGTGTTTAAACACCGCCCAAGAACGTGGGAGTGAGTGATCAACTCAGTGGAATAATAAAGCAAAGGTTAACATGTTATCAATTCAATCAAGCAGTAATGATAAAGCAGAATAATCAAACATGTCCTAAGTACTCTTGTTAATGCAAGGATGTATGCAGAATGATGCGTGCCCTCACGCGTACACCCTCAGCGTCTTCATCTTACGTTACGCATGACATCGCCTCAAAGTGCGCCACATCTACAAAGCACACGCAAATGCGGTGCATGAGCATGATTACCAAGTTGTTATTAGTCCTTTTCATATAGCAGGATTGGGAAGCTAAGGTACCTTCCTCATATCAACGTCCAAACAGTGATCCATTCTAGGGTCGTCAGTCCTAGAAAATCTCATACGATCATATGGTTTCAGGTCGTTGCAAAGGGCTCGTCACCAATCAATGCACGCCTATCATACCTTCGTTACTACACTGAGGCTCGTCACCTCAATGCGGTATCCAGGCATGCTCGAGGTCACTACAAAGGATTCGTCACCAATCAATGTAGGCCGACAGCACGAATATAGTGCCCCATACCACCATAATCGACTCCCGAGTTTGGTTGCTCACTGGTCACTATGGGGAGGCTCGTCACCCCAGCGTAGGCCGACAGGTCGACCACGGTGTCCCATACCACCATGTCCGGCTCATGAGTCTTAGCGGATTAAGGTACAATGGTTTATAGGATTTGCACTGGTAAGTTCGGTACCTTAGATTCAAACAATAGCGTCCATACATGGTGAACATACATCAGACAATCGGGTTACTTGACGAACTCGACTAGCACGAGCGCACGTTGGGTTGAACGACATAGAGTGCGCAAACACTTCGTGTGGCCAAACCACTGCCGATAACTCTAATACTACTCGGTTTCGTCAAAACACGTCCTTTGTGGCGAAAGCAGCCTAAGCCACAATCTCAAGGCTAATTACCTATTTCCTAGACTAATCATAGTCCCAAACACATTCCACTACAACAGATATTCATAATGAATTTAGAACAGTAATGGAACAACAATTTCAACCATGTAGCATATGAGTATTTGAAGAATATCAACTTAACATGGATTTACACACAAGTAATACAGGAAGTTAAACAACAAGGAATGTAACTTGCATGAAGGAAATCATACACACTAATAGGAGAGTTGAGAATTGCTTCTCAACACCGGCAATTAGGTTAATATGTAGCACTTTAGATCATTCAGACATTTCTACAAACACTTAGAATACATAATACAACATACATGACGTATGTTGAAATACACGCATTTGGACAATTCCTTTAGCCAAGGAGTTGTCACAGATACATCTGGCATAAATACACGACAAATAATCATGGCAAACACATGTGCATATTGTATACATATACGGTACTTCCTACATATACATAGAATACACAAATCTCAATATATCACATGCATATCAGGAACACAACATAAATATAGCATTTGACATGTGAAATCTCATCCATAGCAAGAATAAACCATTAGCTGGCATTGAAAGCATTGAAAACCATAACCTATACAATTAAAGTCCACACCTTAAACCAGAAAAGAATACCGAACTGATTTCAGACGATATGTCTTCGTCAACGGCGACAAGATAACCTAAAGCAAGAATAGAAATGAGCTACAACAACACATAAACTATTCTAAGCTCTAAAACAGATTAGGGATAGGTTAACTTACCCAAGGATGAACTTAGAATCGCCGGATTAACGATTCTAAAGTGATGGTTTAAGGATAAAGAAGAACAGGAAAGAATCTAAGATGATTCACCAACTTCTCTCTCACTTTCTCTCTCTTTTCCTCTCTCTTTCTTAGCTAGGGTTAAGAAATTCGTATGGAAAAGAGAGCTAGGGTTTTAAGGTCTATTTATAGGCCTAATATTGATGAAAATAACCCCAGGGCCAAGGTATACTTAGGTTATAACCAAAATAGGCCTCTCTCGATCCAACGGAGCACTTCCGGTGGGCCTTTTTCCACGAAAGGTCGGACTTAAGCTCACTAACCATGGATCGAGGTCAAGCTGAGATTTCGTACCGACTGGATCTTTAGATCAGCCATGGTGGACCACACTCTATTAAATGGTCATCGAAACTCGATCAGGTCTACAAGCACAAGGACATGCCTGGGCCATCTTCCCTGATTAGAGGGTGAAATTGGGTTAGAATCCAACGGTCAGATTGCTTAAAATCATCGCGCAAGCGACACGACTCAGATTTCATAAAATCTTATTTAATTTCTTACCGTTCTCACACTCTTCACTCCAGACTCAAATAAATCGACCTAGAACATCATCTGGATTTGATTTTTGAGGTGATGGCCAAGTCCAACATGGTGACCAATACAGCCTAAGATCATCGCCATCGTACTTTCGACGCACGGTCCAAGTCCGATCCAGAACTTCTAAAAATTCCCAAGAGCAACTGGATTTAGCGATGAATCCCAGATTTCAGAGTAACTTAGCACTAACTATTCTACAGATTTTGAGTCATGCAGATCAAATTTAAAGTGCTTGATGCAAATTTCACAAGCAATCAAGTTTAGCGCTAATTACCTCAATTAACTACTAAGGAAAATAGAGGTAGTACTTGGGTTCAGGCACAAAATTTTTCGGGTCATTACAATCTACCCTCCTTAAAGAAAATTTCATCCTCGAAATTCATACCTTCTCATATTCCTCAAGTATCTGAGGGTAGCACTTTCTAACCTCAGCTTCAAGTTCCCAAGTAGCCTCTTGCTCATTATGATGCGTCCATAGAACTTTCACAAGAGGGATGATCTTGCTACGCATTACCTACTCCTTCCTGTCTAGATTACGCGTCGGTCGCAATACATATGTGGCATCCTCGCTCAAATGCACTTGCTCCCAACTAATAATATGCGAAGGATCAGGAACGTACTTCTTTAACATAGAAACATGAAATACGTTATGCATGCCTGCAAGAGGTGTGGGCAAAGCAAGGCGGTATGCTACCGCTCCCACTTGATCCAGAACTTGAAATGGACCAATAAATCTCGGCGTAAGCTTTCCCTTCTTACCGAACCATAGAACTCCCTTCATAGGAGAGACCTTAAGAAATACATGGTTTCCAACCTCAAACTCAAGCGGTCGACGCCTCGTATCAGCGTAACTCTTCTACCTACTCTGGGTTATCAGAAGTCGACGTCGAATAATGTCAACTTTCTCTGAAGTCACCTGCACCAATTCAGGGCCAAGCAAACTACGCTCACAACTTCTGCCCAGCAATGCAGTGCTCTGCACGGGCGACCATACAACACCTCATAGGGAGCCATGCCGATACTCGCCTGAAAACTGTTATTAATCGCAAACTCTGTATACTGAAGACAATCATCCCAACTGTCCTTGAAATCCAAAACACAAGCTCGCAACATGTCTTCCAAGATCTGATTCACGCGTTCTGTCTGCCCATCTGTTTGCGGATGAAACGCGGTGCTGAACTTTAATTTCACACCCATCGCTTCCTGGATACGAGTCCAGAAGATAGATGTAAAATGAGTGTCTCTATCAGATACAATCTCCAAGGGAACTCCATGCAGACGTACAATCTCTTTGATGTACAATCTAGCCAACTCGTCTGTAGAGTTTGTGACTCTGATCGGTAAGAAATGAGCCGACTTCGTCAATCGGTCGACGATCACCCAAATAGAGTCATGTCCCTTCTTCGTTCTCGGCAACCCATAAATAAAGTCCATAGAGATGAAGTCCCACTTCCATTCTGCTATGGGCATGGGCTGCAGCAACCCAGGAGGTCGGCGATGCTCTGCCTTGACCTGCTGGCACGTGAGACAATGAGATACAAACTCAGCAATATGAACCTTCATGTTGTCCCACCAATATGATCTTCTCATATCCTGATACATCTTCGTACTACTGGGATGCATCGCAAGCTTAGAACTATGGGCTAACTTGAGAACCTCCCATCTCAAGTCAGGAATGTCAGGGACACATAACCGGCCACGAAGTCTTAGGCCCTCATCAGAACTAACACTCCACTCGGAGTTCTCATCTGTACCAACCCGCTTTCTCATCTTCGCCAAAAACTCATCATTTGCTTGAGCTGTAACGATCTTCTCATCGATGAGGGGTTGTACACGAATGTGCGCGATAGCCTCATACGGCTCTTCCACCGTAAGCTTCTGCTCAAAGTCTCGCACAAACTCCAACATGTCCCATTCTGCTATCATCAGCGGGGCCGCAAACTCTATAGCCTTCTTGCGACTCAACGCATCTGCCACAAGGTTCGCCTTGCCCGGATGGTAAGAAACATCGAACTTAAAGTTTTTCAATGTTTCCATCCATCGGCGCTGCCTCATATTCAAGTCACGCTGCGTGAAAATATACTTAAGGCTCTTGTGGTCGCAAAAGAGCTCGAACTCCTCTCCATAGAGGTAATGTCTTCAGAGCTTTAATGCGAAAATGACAGCTGCCAACTCCAGGTCGTGAGTAGGGTAATTCTCTTCGTGTTTCCTCAACTGTCTCGAAGCATAAGCAATCACCCTGTCCTTCTGCATAAGGACACAACCCAGGCCAACGCGAGAGGCGTCAATATATATATAGCATACTTAACCCCTTGCTCTGGCAATACTAGCACAGGGGTGGACGTCAACTTGTCCTTCAGCTCTTGAAAAGCTAACTCCACCATCTCATTCCAAGCAAACTTCAAATATTTCCGTGTCAACTGAGACAATGGTCTGGCTATCTTCGAGAAGTCTCGAATGAAGCGTCGATAATAGCCTGCAAGACCTAGAAAGCTCCTTACCTCAGTAACTGAACCAGGATGCTTCCAGTCCTGCACTGCAGCTACCTTAGCAAGATCGACAGCTATCCCTTCCTTAGACAACACATGTCATAGGAACTTGACTTCTTCTTTCCAGAAATCACACTTCTTGAACTGCGCAAAAAGCTGATTCTTCCTAAGAGTATCCAAAACCGCTCTTAAGTGCTCCTCGTGCTCTTCCCGACTCGTAGAATAAATCAAGATGTCATCGATAAATACAATGACGAATCGGAATAAGAATGACCGAAACACTCTATTCATTAGATCTATGAACACGGCCGGTGCGTTCGTAAGATCGAACGACATCACAAGGAACTCATAGTGACCGAAGCTAGTCCTGAAAGCGGTCTTCTGCACGTCCTCATTATTGACGCGCAACTGGTGATACCCTGACTGCAAATCAACCTTCAAAAAGTATCGTGCCCCTTTCAACTGATCAAACAAATCATCAATCCTGGGCAAAGGTTACTTATTCTTCACAGTCACTTGATTCAACCTGCGATAATCAATACATAATCGTAAGGAACCATCTTTCTTCTTCATAAACAAGATAGGTGCTCCCCAAGGAGACACTAGGCCGAATAAAGCTCAATTTCAACAAACCATCTATCTGCTTCCTCAATTCTTCCATTTCACTCGGAGGCATACGATAGGTGGGCAAAGAAATGGGCGCCGCACCAGGCATGAGATCGATAGTAAAGTCAATCTCACGCTAAGGAGGTAATCCAGGAATCGACTCAAACACATCTTCAAACTCCCGAACCACAGGCGTGCTTTCAAACGCCAATCCATCCATACTCTCCAACAGAGAAGTATAATAATCAAAATGAAAAGGGTAACTGACCTTAACTGAGAAAGTAACTGTCTTGCCCTTAGGTCCATGGATTGTCACCGACCTTGCTTCACAATCAATCTCTGCTCGCATCCTCGTGAGCCAATCCATACCCATGATAACATCGTAATGAAAAATAGGTGCGACAAAGAAATCAACACGGATCGATCCACTTTCTAGATCAACCCAACAATCCATACAACGCTTGTTCATAGCATAGGAAATCCCCGTAGCGGTAGTGAGCGTCACTCTCTTTATAGAAATAGTGCTCAAACTCAGATGCTTAACTGTCGCATATGATATAAGAGAAGTAATGGACCCTGTATCCACCAACATAGAAACAGGACTACCTTCAATGTGCGCTGTAACCTCGAAGGATCTCGGCAACACGTCAGACATAGGCGCTTTAGCTGTGAGCACATGAACTCGAGCCTGCTGCTGACGATTCGGTGGAGGAACCATGGGCTGCTGAGGTGGCCTGAAACTAGGTACTGTAAGTCTGAAGGATGGATGAGCTGGCGCTGAACGAAGAGGTGGTGGTGAAATAACCTGAGGCATCGGACGACTGATCCTCTGCGATGGAGTAAAACCACTGGCCCGCATACGCGAAAAGTAAAAATGATCTAAATGCCCCATCTGATACAGAAAATCTATTATCAGGCTCGTACACTCGCTGCGGTTGCTCCACCTGAGATATACATTGAACTTACACATGTGGTGAAGCAAGCAGAAGTCATCCGTCATGTTGGTAGCTAAAAGACTTCTATTCGGCTGCCATTCGACCAGACGACCACACAAGAGCCGGGTGTGACGATCCCTCTCGCGCATACTATTCAAATTCTTCTCACTAGCATGCACCTCACCAAGTGGCACATTCAGGAGTCGGGATATCAAAGCGACGTTGACCGTGGCCTCCCGACCGCTACCACAAGGAATCTTGAACTGCAGAGGCTCCAGCGATGGATCACAAATATTGACATAAAAAGCTCGAACAGTACTAGCCTTGGTGCGATACTCGCCCTCAAACAAGGGACACCAACCAGCTTCTTCCAGGCGCTCCAACAACAGAAACTCGCCATATAGCCGCGGATCAACATGAGCCTCAAAAAGGACCTTACGGCCTTCATAGACTTCATGCG
The DNA here is from genome assembly GCF_029962835.1 of Magnolia sinica. Lineage (NCBI taxonomy): Eukaryota > Viridiplantae > Streptophyta > Magnoliopsida > Magnoliales > Magnoliaceae > Magnolia > Magnolia sinica. The sequence goes on along the minus strand of NC_080574.1, from coordinate 34,662,393 downwards.
ATAGCTCTGTCAACAAGGTCCTTCCAATGGGAGCTCAAGGATCAAAGTCCCGCTTGGTCTGGAATTCACGAGCGGCGGTCGTGCTCGCCGAGTTGGCCCGACTTCATCCACGGGCGCTCTCTTCTTCCCCATCAAAGAAAGAAGAGTGAAGATGGAAAAGATGGCCGTGATAAACTCAAAGAGGGCCATGAAAAATGAGAGAGAGAGAGAAATAGGAAGAATGGTGAAGCTTCCACACACTCGAGATCCCAAAGAGGATTTGAGAGCCCAAATGAGAAGAAAAGGAAGTGTAAACAGCAATGGGGGGTGAGGTTTTGAGATGGGTGAAAGGGGTGTGCACGAAAATGGAAGAAGAAGATTTGGAAGAGATTTGGTGGAGTTTGGAGAAGAACTTGGAGAAAAGGAGAGCTAGGGAGGGTGAGTTGTGAAGGAAGTAGGGCATAGAAAGGGATATAACCGAGCAACCATGGAGGGGTGGGCCACACTAGGCCCCAAACTCGTCGGCCAGAGCCGGCCCGCCAGGCCTGGCCCGCTGATCGGCGAGGGCTCGCCAAACCGGCTAGGACATCGCTGGTCTCTGGACCGTCCGGCGATGCCTCACCATTTGGGCGAGGTCTTCATGGTCCCTTAGCTTGAAAATGATGTGGGTCCCCCCTGGGCCCTACTGGAAATGCCCCGATCGGCCCCTTTACTTGGTTTGATGCCTATCGGGCCATTCGGGTAGAAATCTGATACAAACAGAGATTTCTAGACAATTGAAGGGTTAAGATGGGAAGATAAACCATCTAGACTCCTTAATAGATGGTCTAAAAGAGATTTCAGGTCACTATGTGTGATCAGGAGAGAGCACAGACTCGATCTCGGCGATCGTTTTCAGTAAACTTTCGCCGATAGAAGCAATGGAACACAAACACACAATCTACGATAAATTCGCACCCAAATACACTAAAGTGGTGACAACGTGCGGTGTGTGACCATAACCCAGGTCCGGTTTAATCCAATTCATGCTCTGATACCAACTTGTAACACCTTAAAATTCGGGGGTCGAGCATAACTCAGCTCCCGAGTTTCAAAACATCACTTATGCAACATATTGAATAATGGATGTATGTTGTCTGTATGAGTGCATAAAACATGGAATAGATTAAGCCAAACTGCAAGTATAATTCAGGGATAAGTGAAGAACGCAAGCGGAAGACTTAAAGAAATATATGTGTACATGTGCAAATCCCTGAAATACATATACATACCAGGTCGTGTTACAAGTGTTACTATCAAAATTACGAGTATCAAATTACGTCATTTAATCCCAAAAGAAATCCCAGCATCCCGCGCATCAGAACAAGGCTCACTAGAACCCGTCTGAAAACTGCATAAAAGAGAAAGCAGCCTCATCATCCTCAATCTCCCGCTCTGCCTCAGAGGTCTCATCAACATTTGCAGCTAAGATAGAGTCTGGTGGGTGTTTAAACACCGCCCCAGAACGTGGGAGTGAGTGATCAACTCAGTGGAATAATAAAGCAAAGGTTAACATGTTATCAATTCAATCAAGCAGTAATGATAAAGCAGAATAATCAAACATGTCCTAAGTACTCTTGTTAATGCAAGGATGTATGCAGAATGATGCGTGCCCTCACACGTACACCCTCAGCGTCTTCATCTTACGTTACGCATGACATCACCACAAAGTGCGCCAGGTCTACAAAGCACATGCAAATGCGGTACATGAGCATGATTACCAAGTTGTTATTAGTCCTTTTCATATAGCAGGATTGGGAAGCTAAGGTACCTTCCTCATATCAACGTCCAAACAGTGATCCATTCTAGGGTTGTCAGTCCTAGACAATCTCATACGATCATATAGTTTCAGGTCGTTGCAAAGGGCTCGTCACCAATCAATGCACGCCTATCATACCTTCGTTACTACACTGAGGCTCGTCACCTCAATGCGGTATCCAGGCATGCTCGAGGTCACTACAAAAGGCTCGTCACCAATCAATGTAGGCTGATAGCACGAATATAGTGTCCCATACCACCATAATTGGCTCCCGAGTTTGGTTGCTCACTGGTCACTACTGGGAGGCTCGTCACCCCAGCGTAGGCCGACAGCTCGACCATGGTGTCCCATACCACCATGTCCGGCCCATGAGTCTTAGCGGATCAAGGTACAATGGTTTATAGGATTTGCATTGGTAAGTTCGGTACCTTAGATTCAAACAATAGCGTCCATACATGGTGAACATACATCAGATAATCGGGTTACTTGATGAACTCGACTAGCACAAGCCTACGTTGGGTTGAACGACATAGAGTGCGCAAACACTTCATGTGGCCAAACCACTGCTGACAACTCTAATACGACTCAGGTTCGTCAAAACACGTCCTTTGTGGCGAAAGCAGCCTCAGCCACAATCTCAAGGCTAATTACCGATTTCCTGGACTAATCATAGTCCCAAACACATTCCACTACAACAGATATTCATAATGAATTTAGAATAGTAATGGAACAACAATTTCAACCATGAAGCATATGAGTATTTGAAGAATATTAACTTAACATGGATTTACACACAAGTAATACAGGAAGTTAAACAACAAGGAATGTAACTTGCATGAAGGAAATCATACACACTAATAGGAGAGTTGAGAATTGCTTCTCAACGCCCGCAATTAGGTTAATATGTAGCACTTTAGATCATTCAGACATTTCTACAAACACTTAGAATACATAATACAACATACATGACGTATGTTGAAATACACGCATTTGGACAATTCCTTTAGCCAAGGAGTTGTCACACATACATCTAGCATAAATACACGATAAATAATCATGGCAAACTCATGTGCATATTGTATACATATACGGTACTTCCTACATATACATAGAATATACAAATCTCAATATATCACATGCATATCAGGAACGCAACATAAACATAGCATTTGACATGTGAAATCTCATCCATAACAAGAATAAACCATTAGCTGGCATTGAAAGCCTTGAAAACCATAACCTATACAATTAAAGTCCGCACCTTAAACTAGAAAAGAATACCGAACTGATTTCAGACGATATATCTTCGTCAACGGCGACAAGATAACCTAAAGCAAGAATAGAAATGAGCTACAACAACACATAAACTATTCTAAGCTCTAAAACAGATTAGGGTTAGGTTAACTTACCCAAGGATGAACTTAGAATCGCCGGATTAACGATTCTAAAGTGATGGTTTAAGGATGAAGAAGAACAGGAAAGAATCTAAGATGATTCACCAACTTCTCTCTCATTTTCTCTCTCTTTTCCTCTCTCTTTCTTAGCTAGGGTTAAGAAATTCGTATGGAAAAGAGAGCTAGGGTTTTAAGGTCTATTTATAGGCCTAATATTGATGAAAATAACCTCAGGGCCAAGGTATACTTAGGTTATAACCAAAATAGGCCTCTCTCGATCCAACGGAGCACTTCCGGTGGGCCTTTTTCCATGAAAGGTCGGACTTAAGCTCACTGACCATGGATCGAGGTCAAACTGAGATTTCGTACCGATCGGATCTTCAGATCAGCCGTGGCAGACCACACTCAATTCAACGGTCACCGAAACTCGATCAGGTCCACAAGCACAAGGACATGCCTGGGCCATCTTCCCTAATCAGAGGGTGAAATTGGGTCAGAATCTAACGGTCAGATTGCTTAAAATCATCGCGCAAGCGACACGACTCAGATTTCATAAAATCTTATTTAATTTCTCACCGTTCTCACACTCTTCACTCTAGACTCAAATAAATCGACCTAGAACCTCATCTGGACTTCATTTTTGAGGTGATGGCCAAGTCCAACATGGTGACCAATACAACCTAAGATCATCGCCATCGGACTTTCGACGCGTGGTCCAGGTCTGATCCAGAACTTCCAAAAATTCTCAAGAGCAACTGGATTTAGCGATGAATCCCAGATTTCAGAGTAACTTAGCGCTAACTATTCTACAGATTTTGAGTCATGCAGATCAAATTTAAAGTGCTTGATGCAAATTTCACAAGCAATCAAGTTTAGCACTAATTACCTCAATTAACTACTAAGGAAAATAGAGGTAGTACTCGGGTTCAGGCACAAAATTTTTTGGGTCATTACAAATTGGGAGAAGTGTCATTTCATGGTTTGTAAGGGAATTGTCCTTAGACATATCATCTCGTCCAAGGGAATTGAGGTAGATAAGGCTAAAATTGATCTTATCTTTAACCTACCTCTATCTAAGAACATACAAGACGTGCGATCTTTCTTAAGACATGTTGGGTTTTATCGGAGATTCATAAAGGACTTTAGTCACCTCTCTCGTCCTCTATGTAATCTACTTCAAAAGGATGCACCATACGAGCGGACTGAGCAATGCCAGGAAGCTTTTACTAAGCTCAAGGGTATGTTAACCACTTCACCTATCTTGCAGCCACTTGACTGGACCCTTCCTTTTGAAATTATGTGTGACGCGTTTGACTATGTTCTTGGGGTGGTCCTAGGCCAGAGAAAAGACAAGAAGCCCTATGTTATTCACTACGCAAGTAAAACCCTAAATCCTGCCCAAGTGAACTACTCTACTACGAAAAAGGAACTCTTAGCTGTAGTGTTCACTTTGGACAAATTTAGGTCCTACTTGATCGGATTCAAGATCGTTATTTACACAGATCATGCGGCGCTCAAGTATCTTCTTTCTAAAAATGATACTAAGCCTCGCCTGATAAGATGGATCATCCTACTCTAAGAATTTGATTTGAAAATAAAAGATAAAAAGGGAGTAGAGAACGTAGTGGCTGATCATCTTTTCCGCCTTTATCTCTTTGATTCCCTTGAGATGATACATATAAATGACATGTTCCATGATGAACAATTGTTCAAAGTCTCCCATTCACCTTTGTTTGTTGATATTGCTATTTATCTTGCCATAGGTTTCACACTAACACATTGGACTGCGAAAGATAAGAAAAAAATTCTTCGCCGAGGTTCATAAGTTTTTCTAGGATGATTCGTATTTGTTTAAATATTGCCCAGACTAAATATTAAGGAGATGTGTGTCTGAAAATAAACATTAAAGTGTCATCTCCTTCTGTTACTCTCAGGCCTGTGGTGGTCACTTTTCTGCTAAAAAGACCACGACCAAGATTCTGCAGCGTGGCTTTTACTGGCCCACTATGTTCAGGGACACTCATGAGTTTTACAAAGCTTATGAGCGTTGTCAAAAATTGGGAGCATTGTCTCGTCGAAATATGATACATCTAAACCCCATTCTTATCATAGAAGCATTTGACTGCTGGGGCATCGATTTCATGGACTATTCCCCCAATCCTTTGAGAATTTATAAATTCTGCTAGCGGTAGACTATGTCACTAAATGGGTCAAAGCGATTACTTGCTGGAACGATGATCATCAAATGGTCATTAAATTCTTAAAAGAAAATACCCTTTCCCGGTTCGGAATGCCTCGAGCCATCATTAGTGATAGGGGCTCACATTTTTATAATAGGCCATTCACGAACCTAACGAAGAAATATGACATTTCTCACAAGGTGAGCACGCCATACCACCCACAAACAAGTGGGCAAGTTTAGATTTCCAATAGGAAAATTAAATATATCTTGGAAAAGACGGTTAACCCTGACTATAAGAATTGGTCAATCTGATTGATTAATGCCTTATGGGCTTACCGTATCGCATTTAAGACCCCTATTGGAATATCCTCCTTTAGACTTGTTTATGGGAAGGCTTGCCACTTGCCTGTGCAGTTGGAACATAGAGCTTATTGGGCGATCAAAAAATTAAATTTTAATCTGGACAATGCTGGCTCGCTGCGCAAACTTTAGTTGAATGAACTTGAGGAGATCCGAAATTATACGTATGAGAACTCGAGAATTTACAAGGATTGATGAAGGTGTTTCACGATCAACACATTCTTCGAAAATCATTCACACTAGGTCAGAAAAGTCCTCTTGTATAATTCTAGGTTACATCTCTTTTCGAGCAAACTCCGGTCTCGTTAGACTGACCCTTTCATTGTTATTAATGTTTATCCTCATAGGGCTGTCGAGATTCAGAATCCAAACAATGACAATGAATTCAAAGTGAATGGACATCGATTAAAGCCATTTATCAAGATATTTGATTCAGAGGACATGTCTATACCTCTAAATGATTTTGTTTATCAGGATTGATCTGCTAGTCTGACGGAGGTGTAGTTAGGTTTATTGCTTTCTACCGTTCTAGGATAGTTTGCTTTCTGTCGTTTTAGGATAGTTTGCTTCTGCCATTTTAGGATACTTTGTTTTTGGTTGATTAACTCTTGTGCTAACCCACCTTCACGCTGAGATTCTTTGGAAAAAGCCACAAAATCTCTTCATCAAGTACTATCTTTCCATCACCTCTCTTTTAATTACGTTATCTCTTTTGTAAATCATGCTAATTTCTTTTACATTGGGGACAATGTAGATTTTAGGTTGGGTATGGGAGATTAGGTAAACTAATCAGTGTTTTCTCAATTTTAAGGAAAATTTAGAAATTTTTTTTAAAAATTTCAATGTTTATCTGTTTGGAGAGCAATAAGTTGTGTATTTAAGACTGTTTTGAGTATGATGATAAGATAGAAATCGAATTTTGAATTTTTAAAGTTGGAGCAACTAAGTAACCTATCACTTATGGTTCTTACATTCAATTGATTAGAAGTAAGTTTGAATATTATGTTATTCAAAATTTTTTTTCAGTGCATAGTATTAGATTTTCTGATTGTTAGTATGATGATCATTGAAAGATATTGAGAACCGCATTTGGAGAATTTTATCCACCTTAAAAGAAGAAAAAAACCAGTAAAAAAATAAGAGATCGACAAAGAGGTTATAACGAATGAAGAATGACAACATCTTTGAGGGGAATGAAAAATGTCTTTGAAAAGGAAGTAATGTCTAAAGAAGAGGAATAAATACAAATGATCATCGATATAAAATCAAAAACTGAAAAAAAAAGAAGGAAAATGAGATAAGTTCGGAATCAGTACTTGTGTTTTCAACCAATCTTGAACTGATGAGCATGACTAACATTATGAAAAGATAGTATTTTCACTAAACACTTTGAGAAACTTGATATGTGAACTATGCTCTGACCTAATGGATAAAGGACTTACTTGATTAATTGTTTATATGATTTAACTTTAGGTTTTCAAAATCTCAATTTCTCATCTTGAGTCTACTCATTCATACTCGATAACACAAAAGATCGTTTTCTGAAAAAGGTTTGAACATTGCGCGTTAAGGTTCATTTTTTGCATACTTTGCTTGAGACTAGCAAAATGCTGGTTAGGGATTGTGTTGAGGGTCAAATATTGCATATTGGACCCCATCTATTACTTGGTTTTATGAACATGATAATGCTTAATGTTTGATTTTAATCATGTTTATGTTGCAAGGTGAATTTAAGAGCTTAGATTGAAAAGGATATTAAAAGCATGGATTTAAAGCTCAAGAATCAGCACTGTCAAGAATGGATCTGATGAAACCAAGAATGAAGAATGCATACACTGAAGATCTAAGAAAATTAAGTTAAGAATGAAGAAAAATGGATTTTTGAAGTGAATTTGCGTAATCCTCGACCAGTCATGGCTCCGGCTCGACTAGTCCTGCATACGCTCGACCAGTCCTGGCTTGACCGGTCGAAGGTGCTTGACTCGAACTCCAGCAACTAAAATAGCCAAATTTTCATCCTACTTGACCAGTCGAGGGTGTCCCATGACCGGTTGAGGACGTCCCATGACCAGTTGAGCGTTACACAAATTTTACATGGATTGCGTAAATTTGAGATGGTTTCCATAAATTTTCACTCGGTGCGAAAGTCTAAGGCCTAAAACTATAAATAGGGGTCCCTAGGGCATCCCTAAGCATCATCTAGGGTTTGAGGAGTGGAGTAAAAGTGTAGAGAAGCCGTCGCTAAGAGTTTTTTCTTACCGTAGTTGTTTTTATGCTTTTCTTAAGAGATTTTAGTTCAATTATGTCTATGGTTGGCTAAACCTCTTAGATAAGGCTAAAAGGTGAAGCTTGTAGCATGATGGGATATTTCTATTACTTTGATTCATGTTTATATTGAGCTCTCTTTGATTCTAGTTTGATTGTAACGAATACTTTCAGTTTTTAATGGTTTGTTGTGACTCAAATTACAATGGATCTGTGATAGCTTTGAGTATGTTCTTTTCATGTTTTGAGATTGTAAAATTAGGAAATCCTATTGTTCACCATCGTCCCTTGGGCATGGTTGGATGATGGAATCCTCCCTAACTTTCACAATTCTCCCAGATTAGTTATAGGATCGGTAAATCCTATTGTTGACCTTGTCTTTTAGGCATGGTTTTGTGATGGAATCACTTCTAGTTCTCACACCTCTCATCCATTAAGAACTAGGTCAAAGGAAGTTAAGATTTGATTTTACTGAGATATCTTCCAATTGAATAGGATGAGACTCTGATTCCATTCCTGTGACTTGAATCAAATATAGATCTCCTTGATCTCTACAAGTGGATCCTTGGAAATACTAGTTTCCCACCTTTGAATTTCTTAAGTTTTTTATTAAATCTCTCACAATTACTCTCAAATATCTCAAGTTTAGGTTTTCATCTTTTCGTAGTTCTTCTTCTAGTTGTTTTCAGAATACGCACAAGATTAGTCCCTATGGATTTGACCTCAGTCTCACCGATATTATTACTACATCGTGACCCTACACTTGGGGTTGTGAACATCTTACCCATAAAATCATATATAATATGTCGAAAAACTCATCTTGATTTATGAGATACAAATAATTTAAGGTTTTGACGGTCCGGATCATTTCTGCCTTGGTCCATCTTTGCCATGAAAGTGCCTATGACCCGCTCTACATTAGTCCCCTCCACTTTAACACAACTCGTCCTCAAATTCTCATCCAGCTTTAGTTCATAATACTAGTTTAAGTCCACAATGTTAAAAGTACACGAGATCTCCATGTCATCCAGAAGATTAATAGTGTAAGCATTGTTATTGATCCTTCAGAGGATCAGTACTGGTCCAATCTTTTTGTTTGTTAACTTGTTGTGGGTCTCGTTCAGAAATCTCTCCTTGTGTAGATGAACTATAATGTTGTCTCCCACCTCGTACACCTTTTATCGCCAATGCTTGTTGGCTTGCTCCTTATACTAGTCGTTTAAAGCTTACAACTTTGCTTACACATCTGCATGAATGCCTACGATTTTGTCTACCATATGTTCTTCTACAATGCTTATACCAGGGACCTTGGAGAAAAGGATCAAGTTAAATGTTAGGTGGGGCACTCAACCATATACAATCTACAATCGGGACTTCCCTGTAGAGTGATTCACCATATCATTGAATACAAACTTCGCTTGAGATAAGGCCAAATCCCACCACTTCATCTTGGAACCTTAAATACATCATATGAGGTTCCTAACATGCAATTCATAACTTCAGTATGCTCATCGGTTTGCGGGTGGTGGGCACTACTGAACTGAAAGTGCATATCGAACCGATTTCATAAAATCCACCAAAAGTGGCTGATAAACTTCATGTCATGGTTGAAAGTAATAGTCTTGGAAACCCCATGTAGCTGTACAACCTCTCTGAAGAATAGATTTGTCATGTGTGTTGCATCGAGGGTCGTCTTATATGGGATAAAGTGCACCATCTTTAAGAAACAATATACTACTATAAACATCAAATCCATGACGCACTATATTCATGAGAGACCAAGCATGAAGTTCATAGATAAGTCCTTCCAAGGGCCATCAGGCACAACTAACGGGGTGTGGAGGCTCATATTATGAGACTACCCCTTGGAGGTCTGATAAACATGACAGTGACGAGCTGCTTTACCTATGTCATGTACCAATTGAAGCAAGTAATAATGTTCCTCAACAAAAGGTCGCGTCTTATCTTGCCCAAGTGTGCACCAAGGCCACTTCAATGTAGTTTTTGGGTAATTTGCTTTATTAAAGAACTTTAGGGGGTGCATAATTGATTTCCTTTGAAGTGGAAACCATCTTTCAAATGTAGGTTAGTAGGATGACCCTCTTGACACCTCATCTATACATCCTTGAAGTTATCATCCCCGGCATACATCTCCTTGAAATAGTCAAAGCTGACCACCTTATTACCCATTGTAACAAGTAGTGATGTATAGCGGCTAAGTGCATTAGTCATCTTGTTTTACTGCCCTGACTTATGCTTCAGAACAAACATGAATTCCTGTAAAAATGAGACCCATATAGTATGCATACGGTTCACGTTAACCTACCTATTAATAAACTTTAAGGCTTGATGGTCAATGTAGAGAACAAAATCTCTTTGAATCAGATAATGCTACTAATGTCATAGTGCTTAAACCACCGTGTACAACTCAAGCTTATATGTCGATAATTTTTGTGAGCTTTGATGAACTTCTCATTGTAAAAGGCTACCAGCATGCCGTCTTGTGATAAGACACTTCCAATTCCGATATATAGGCATCACACTCAACCTCAAATAACATGTCGAAACTAGGAAAAACCAAGACCGATTTTGTGGACAATTGATGATTAATTTCAACAAAGCTCTTGTCAACATCATTGGTACACTGAAATGGCCCTTTTTCATCCAATTTGTCATGGGTGCAAATATAGTTTTGAAATTCCGGATGAATCAATGATAGAATGTCGCAAACCTATGGAAATTTCTCACTTCATGATTATTTGTCGGAATCAATCATTCTCTGATAGCTCGCACCATTTCATCGTTCACATGAATGCTCATGGACGTCATAACAAATCTTAAGAACAATAAGTTGTCCGTTAAAAAATTGTACTTCTTCAAGTTAAGGTACAATTGTTAACTAAAAGGACTTATAGCACCTGCCTAAGATGTTTCATGTGCTCCATCTCACCATGGCTATACATCAGGATATCATCAAAATATCCTACTATAAACAGTCCATTGTACAACTTTAACACTTGATTCATTAAACACAGAAAAGTTCTTGGTGCGTTCGATAGACCAAAGGGCATGACCAGCCACTCATACAACCATTTCTTAGTCTTAAATGTCATTTTCACTCATCACTAGGCCAAATACAAATCTCATGGTACCAGCTCCTCAGATCTAGTTTAGAGAACACCTTGGTACCTTCTATCATATTAAGTATGTCGTCCAACCGTGGTATTGAGAATCAATATTTAATGGTAATTTGGTTAATTACGCAGTTTTCGTAACAAATGCATCAGCTCCCATCTCTCTTCCATGTTAATAAAGGTGGCATGGCGCATCGGCTCATGATCTCTCTCAGAAGACCCTTATGGATCAATTTCTTCTGCCCTTAAAGTATCTCGTACTCTTTTGGACTCATCTGGTAGTGAGGGTGATTGAGCAAACCAGCCCCAGGAATGAGGTATATATGATGTTGGATATCTCGTATGGGGGGCAATTCATCGTTTAATTCTTAGGGTCATATTTCTTTGAATTCGTTCAACAACGGCCTTAAAGTTGGAAGAATGTCTAAGGGCTCCGATTCCTCACCCTTTAACACCATGGTGTGCACCTCGCTAGTTTCCTTGGATTTCTCCGTGAAATCCCGAATGGTCAGGAGGAAGCTCCCCTACACTTTAGAAGCTTCGAGGTGGTTATCTAGTACCATAGGGGCAATGAGCGTCTTGCGATCATCCCTGATGAAGACGTAGACATTGTCTCATCCATGGTGGGTCATATCATGGTCTAATTGCTATGGTTGACTGAGCAACATATGACATGCTTACATGTCAACCACGTCATAAAGTACTTGATCTTTATAATTTTTACCAATTAAAAATGAGACAATGCATTGTTCAGTTACCTTAGTTTCATTCACCTTTTTTATTCACCCATTCGAGGGGAAGGATGCTTTGTCGTAGGTGTTAAATGTGAAATATTGCATATTTTTCCCTATTTATTCCTTTGCTTTATAAACATGATAGTGCTTAATCGATTTAGTTATGCATTTTTTCATGTGCGAGGTGATTTCGAGAGCTTACGGTGAAATTGATGCCAAAATGAATGCTTATGCTCAAAAGATTACTAAATGAAGATTTAGAGATTTGGAAGTCATTAATGAAGAATTCACATGCCAAAGATCTAAGAAAACCAAGTGAGGAATGACGAGAATTAAAGATTTAAAGGGAAGAAAAGGAATCCTGAAATTATTTTGAAAATAAACATATTCCTGAAATTGTCCTGAAAAAGAATATTCTGAAACTCCAAGTCTATTTTGGAAAACTACGTAGAGTGCGTAAATTTGAGGCAGTTTAAACTCTAAGTCTATTTTGGAAAATTGCACAAAGTGCGTAAATTTGAGGCAGTTTCTAGATTTTTCCAACTCAGTGCAAAATTTGGAGTTCTGCAACTATAAATAGGACTCCTTAGAATAGTTCAAAGTACCTTCTAAGGTTTGGAAAGGTCTCAAGGAGCATACACAAGGGTGGAGCAGCTGCCAAAGAGTTTTTCTTCTTCCCTAGTTTATTTTTCATGCTTTGTTTAAGAGATTTGGTTTCAATCATGTCTATGGTTGGCTAAACCTCTTAGCTAGGGCTAAGAGGTGAAGCTTGTAGCATGTTTAGATGTTTATTTTTCTTTGATTCTTATTCTTATTGAACTTCATTAATTTTTAGTTTGATATTAAAGGAATATTTTCAGTTTTTTTATGATTTATTGTGACTTAAAATTTCAATAGATGCTGTGATAGCTTTGGATATCTTCTTTTCTTGTTTTGATATAGTGACATTGGTAAATCCCATTGTTCACCATTGTCTCCTGGGCATGGTAGGGTGATGGAATCCCTTCCAATCATCACAATTCTCCTCCATTGAAAATTAGGTCAATGAAAAGTTCAGATTTGATTTAAATTACTTTATCTTCCAATTGGATAGGATATGACTCCAATTCCAATTGTGTTCCTTGAATCAAGTAAGTTAACATCTTGATAACTACAAGTGGATCCTTGGCACCCCAGTTCCCACCTTTAAATTCATAAGTTTTAATCAACATTATTCACCATGACTCTCAATTATTCAGATTTTAATTTATATCTTTTTCTAGTTCTAGTTCTAGTGATTTTTAGAATACGTACAAGTTTAGTCCCTGTGGATTTGACCTCATTCGTACTGAGTTACTACTAAATTGTGACCCTACACTTGGGGTTGTGAACAAGTTTTTGGCACTGTTGCAGGGGACTACGGCTGCGTTTTTTTGTGAATAATTAGTTTTGGAATTAAGTAAAGATTATGGTTAATTTCTGCTTTGTTTTTAGGTTAAGATTTTTTATGAAATTATTGTTAGAAACTAACATTATTTTCTGTTTTCTAGGATCCTAACATAAGTACTCCAATCTGGTAACATCTTTCCAATTCTCTCTTTCATTTCTAGATTTCTTATTTGTTGTAGGTTTTATTTTTCGTTTTCTTAGGTTTAGTTTTTTTTAATTACTTGAGGGTTGTGAGTGTTTCATGCCCAAGTGGGTTTGTGACAACACTCGAAGTCTCTTAAGTGAATGAGGATAAGTCGAAGGGCTGCCTATTCATCACTGGATTAAACACCACTTGTGTAACACCCTAAAAATTGGGGGTCAAGCAGGTACCCAACTCCCAAGGTCCAACGCATCACTTATGCAACATAGATAATGATGATTTAATGTTATCCATGTTAGTGCATAAAACATGAATGAGACTAAGCTAAATCAGCAAATCATACTCCAAGGACAGTTGAATTTACGCAAGCGGAAGACTATGATAAGTGTATAAAATGTATAAACCATTGTAGGTCCCCAAAGTATGAATGCATTGCCAGTCAAATGTTACAAGTATTGTTTCAAAATACAAAATGTCAAAAATGACGGTCCACTACAAGTATAAGCCCTGAAGCCCCGTCGATCAGAACGGTCTATAGAAACCCGCCTGAATACTACATATATGAGAATGCCTCCTCATCATCTTGAAGGTTCGGCTCTGCCTCGCAGGCCGTGTCATCATCTGAAACTACAACAGAGTCTGTTTGGTGTTTAAAACATCGTCCCGTAACGTGGGAGTGAGTGATCAACTCAGTGGAACCATAAAGCAAAGGTTAACATGTTATTAATTCAATCAAGCAGTAATGATAAAGTAATACAATCACACATCCCTAAGTACTCTGATTAATGTAAGAATGGTATGTATAAATGATGCATGCCCTCGCTTGTACTCCCTCTGCGATCTTCATCTCACGGTCACGCATGTCAGTCACTTCCTCAGTGCTCTACCCAATGCCAAACGACACATGTAATGTGGTGCATGAACGTGCTTACCAAGTTCGTATTAGTCCTTTTCATAAGTTACCTCCCTTATATCATTTCCCACACAGTGATCCATTCTAAGGTCGTCAGTCCTAGCAAATCTCATATGATGTTACGGTTCTAGGTCACTACAAAGGGCTCGTCACCTGATCAGTGTAGGCCTAGTTTGTACTCTAGTTGCTATGGAAAGGCTCGTCACCTCTACGTAGTCTCAGAGTAGGCTCGAGGTCACTACAAAGGGCTCGTCACCTGATCAGTGTAGGCTAACAGCTCGAATATAGTGTCCCATAACACCGAATTCGGCTCATGAGTCTGGGTTGCTCACGAGTCACTACGGGGAGGCTCGTCACCCCAGCGTAGGTCGACAGCACGACCACGGTGTCCCATACCACCATGCCTGGCTCGTGAGTCTTAGCGGATCAAGGTACCAAGGTTAACGGGATTTCCACTGGTGAGTTTGGTACCTTAGGTTCAAGCAGTAACGTCCATACGTGGTGAACATACATTGGGTTAATTGGGTTACTTGACGAGCTCGACTGAAACGAGTGCACCTCGAGTTGATCGACATGAAGTGCGTAAGCACTTCGTGTGGCCTAACCACTGTCGACAACCAAAGTACGGCTCAGATTCATCGAACACGTCTTACGTGGCGAAACAGCCTTAGCCAACTGGTTAGAACCTGTTACCAATTGCCTAGACTATACCGTAGTCCAGACCGTATTCTATTACAACAAGTAATCATATGAGAAAGTCAAAGTGCTAATGGACCAATAATGCAAATCATACAATCATTCGAGCATTTTATGGAATACAACTTAAACATCAATTCACACATATGAATTCCATGCCTAAACAGACATTGTTAAGGTAGTTGAGAATCATATCTCAACACCCATACAAGGTATAATTAATTGACTACTAGTTCATTTACACATTCTTACAAACACTTAGTCTACACATTCCAACATACATGACGTATGTTGGTTATAATATGTACTAGGGCAAAACCTTTCGACAAGGAGTTGTCGCATATACAACAAGCATATATGCACGACGGATAATCATGTCGACTGTGAATCCAAAAATCATACGTATTCAATTATTTCAACAAATACATAGAATACACTATACTCGACATAGTTCATACGTATTCCTAAAGTGAAACAAATATCACGTCTGGCATATGAAATGGCACCCATGACAGTAATAAATCATTATCCGGCATTGAAAGTGTTGAAAACCATAACCTAAACGTATATAGTCCACACCTTACGCCGGTAAACGCGTAACAGATTCGTTTTAGACACTTAATCATTATCCGGCAGAATGACAACCTATAACATGAATTAGGTTAGCTATTTCACCACTAACACTATATGATACCCTAAAATAGATTAGGGTTAGGTTTTCTTACCCAAGTACACTATCGAAAATGTCGGAATATCGTTACAGACGCGATAGATAAGCGTGTGGAGTGGTAGGATTAAATCCCAAGAACAAATGCCAGTTCACTCTCTCACTTCCTCTCTCTTTTCTCTCTTCTCTCTCCTAGGGTTTTCCAAATTCGTATGAGATGAGAGAGAGAGGGTTTAAGGCCCTTATATAGGCCCAGGACTGATGGGAATGACCCCAGGGCTAAGGTTACTTAGGTTATGTCCAAAGAGCGTCTGTTTCGATCTAACGGAGCACTTCTGGAAGTCCCTTTTCTGTGTGCGGTCGAACTTACGCTCCCTGACATTGGATATAGTTCAAGTTCAGTTTTCAGTCCGGTCAGATTTACAGATTGAGTGTGGCGGACCAGTTTCAGTTCAACGGTCACCGGTAATTGATCAGGGCTACAAGTGTACTGACATGTGTTGAAAATTTTCCCTGATCCGAGGGTGTAATTGGTCAGATTCTAACGGTCTGAATCCTTAAATTTGGCCTGTAAGTGAAACAAGTCAATTCACTTAAGTCCCAGTTCATTTCCTAAAGATATTCGCGTTTCTCACCCACTTTGCTCTGGGCTCAAGTTGTGCATTTCTGTATACAATCAGGACTTGATTTCTAAGGTGGTAGTCAAGTCCAGCAAAGTGGTCATAACGGTATAGTTTCATGGTCATCGGACTTTCGACGTGCGGTCCAGGTTCGATACAAAGTTTCAAAGTGCTCCCAAGAGCAACTGGGGTTTGAGATGAATCCTAAGTTTTAAGGTAATGTAGTGCTAACTGTTCTACTCGTTTCGGGTCTTACAGATTACATTTAAAGCGATTAGTGCTAATTTTATAGGTAATATAGTTTAACACTTAGTTAATCCTCGTCTAATTTCTAAAGGTTTCGGTCCTATGTGATTTTTGCCTGAGGTGGTACTCGGGTCTTTGTACGGATTTTTTCGAGACGTTATAATCTACCCCCCTTAAAGAAAAATTTTCTCCTCGAAATTAGTACCTTTTCGTACTCCTCGAGAATATGAGGGTAGTTCTTTCGGACCTCGGCTTCTGTTTCCCAAGTAGCCTCTTCCTCCGTGTGATGCGTCCACAGTACCTTCACAAGTGGGATAACCTTGCTGTGCAACACTTGCTCCTTCCTATCTAGGATGCGTGTCAGTCGCGGTATATATATAACATCCTCGCTCAACTGTACCTGCTCCCATCTGATAATGTGGGAAGGATCGAGAACGTATTTCTTCAGCATAGATACATGAAATATGTTGTGCACGCCTACGAGTGGAGTGGGCAAAGCAAGGCAGTACACTACCACCCCCACTCGATCAAGTATCTAGAATGGGCCGATGAATCTAGGCGTGAGCTTCCCTTTCTTCCCAAACTAGAGGACTCCTTTCATTGGGGAAACCTTCAAAAACACATGGTCCTCAACCTCGAACTCTAGCGGTCGCCGTCTCATATCAGTGTAGCTCTTCTGTCTGCTCTGCGTTGCCAGAAGTCGATGCCTGATAATGTCAATCTTCTCTGAGGTCACCTGTACTAACTCGGGGCCAATCAAGCTTTTCTCGCCAACCTCTGCCCATCAATGCGGTGCCCGACAGGGACGCCCATATAGTGCCTTATAAGGAGTCATGCCAATGCTCGCCTGAAAACTGTTATTATAAGCAAACTCTACATACAAGAGACAATCATCCCAATTGTCCTTGAAATCAAGCACAGAAGCTCGCAACATATCCTCCAAAATCTGATTCACCTGTTCCATCTGCCCGTCAGTCTGTGGGTGGAATGCAGTACTGAACTTTAGTTTCACATCCATTACTTCCTTTATGCGAGTCCAGAAGATATATGTGAATCGCGTGTCTCGATCCGACACGATCTCCAAAGGAACTCCATGCAGACTCATAATTTCCCTGATGTACAGCCTGACTAACTCATCTGCAGAATTCGTGACCTTAATTGGGAGGAAGTGAACCAATTTCATCAACCGCTCCACGATCACCTAAATAGAGTCATAACCCTTCCTCGTCTTCGGCAATCCAGCGATAAAGTCCATTGAGATGAAGTCCCACTTCCATTCAGCTATGGGCATGGGCTGAAGTAGTCCAAGAGGTCGGTGATGCTTTGCCTTGACCTGGTGGCACGTGAGGTAACGAGACACATAATCTGCTATGTGGGCCTTTATATTGTCCCACCAGAATGATCTTTTCATATCTCGATACATTTTTGTGCTACCAGGATGCATCGCTAATTTCGAACTATGTGCAGCCTCGAGGACCTCCTGTCTCAAGGAAGGAAGATTTGGGACGCATAGGTGGCCATGGTAACGTAAACCCCCATCCGTGCCCAGTCTCCATTCTAAGTATTCATCTGTACTAACCTGCTCTCTCATCTTTGCCAATAGCTCATCGTCTGCTTGAGCCACAATAATCCTGCCATCAATGAGGGGCTGTACCCGAATATGTGCGATGCTCTCATACGGCTCCTCCACCATGAGTTCCTGCTCAAAGTCTCGGACAAACTATACCATGTCCCACTCTGCTATCATCAGCGAAGCCGCAAATACCAATGCCTTCTTGCGGCTCAACGCGTCTATCACAAGGTTGGCCTTGCTAGGATGGTAAGAGACTTCGAACTTGAAGTCTTTTAGGGTCTCCATCCATCGTCGCTCCCTCATATTCAAGTCCCTCTGAGTAAATATGTACCTAAGGCTCTTGTCGTCGTAAAAGAGCTCGAACTCCTCTCCGTTGAGGTAATGTCTCCAGAGCTTCAGTGCAAAGATGATGGCTGCTAACTCTAGGTCGTGAGTAGGATAGTTTTCCTCGTGTTTTCTTAACTGCCTCGAGGCATAGGCAATCACCCTGTCCTTCTGCATAAGGACACAACCCAAACTGACATGAGACGCATCAGTGTATATAATATCCTTGACCCCTTGATCTGGCAATACTAGCACAGGGGCGGATGTCAACCTGTCCTTCAGCTCCTTAAAAGCTGCTCCGCCTTCTCATTCCAGGCGAACTTTGCATCCTTCCGTGTCAACTGAGACAACGGTCTGGCAATCTTGGAGAAGTCCCTAATAAATCGACGGTAGTACCTAGCCAAACCAAGAAAACTCCTCACCTCAGTAATCGAACCGGGCTGCTCCCAGTCCTGAACTGTGGCTACCTTGGTGAGGTCATTTTCTATCCCTTCCTTAGACACCACATGTCCCAGGAACTTGACTTCTTCCTTTCAGAAGTCGCACTTCTTGTACTGTGTAAACAATTGGTTCTTCCTGAGAGTATCGAAGACTGCTCACAAGTGCTCCTCGTGCTCTTCCTGACTCTTAGAGTATATCAGAATGTCATCTATAAATACGATGGTGAATCAGAATAGAAATGGCCGAAACACCCTATTCATCCGGCCATGAACACGGCCGGTGCGTTCGTAAGGCCGAACGACATCACGAGAAACTCATAGTGTCCAAAATTGGTCATGAAGGCTGTCTTCTGCACGTCCTCATCCCTGACGTACAACTGGTGATACCCTGACTGTAAATCGATCTCGTGAAGTACTGTGTCCCCTTCAACTGATCAAACAGATCATCTATCCTAGGCAGAGGATACTTGTTCTTCACCATCACCTAGTTCAACCTGCGATAATCAATGCACAATCGCAGCGACCCATCCTTCTTTTTCACAAACAACATGGGTGCTCTCCAAGGAGACACACTCGGCCATATGAAGCTAGCATCTAACAGATCGTCGATCTGTTTCCTCAGTTCCTCCATCTCACATGGAGGTATACGATATGTCGGCAATGAAATAGGTGTCGCACCAGGCACAAGGTCGATAGTGAGATCGATCTCGCGCCGAGGAGGTAGTCCAGGTATCTTACTAAACACGTCCTCAAACTCTAGAACCACTAGTGTGTCCCCAAGTGTTGGACCACCGCCCTTCTTCAGTAAGGAAGTGTAACAAAGAACTCGAAAAGGGTAACTGACCTGCACGGGAAAGGTAAAAGTCATGTCATCAGGTCCGTGAGCTGTCACTAGTCGGGTTTCACAGTCGATCTCGGCCCTCATTTTAGTAAGGCAGTACATACCAAGGATGACATTGAAATGGTATATCGTGGTGACAATCAGATTAATACATATCGTCCTGCTTCCTAGATCTATCAGGTAACCCTTACACAACTTGGTGGCATCTGAAAAAGTTTCCGGTGCTGCGATAACTCTCACCCCAACCATCGGGGTCGTAGTCAGCCCTAAGCGCTTGACTGTAGAACATAATATCATTGAAATAGTGGACCTGGTGTCCACCAACAGAAATACAGGGGTACCTTCGATGTGGGCCGTGACCTCGAAGGCTAGAGACATCTTAGTCATTGAATCAGACGCCTCGGCCGTAAGTGCATGTACCCGCGCCTACTGAGAACAGTTGGGCTGAGGTACCGTACGCCATTGAGGCAGCCTAGATCGAGGTGCGGGTGGCCAGAATGATTGATAAGCTGGTACCGACCATAGAGGTGGTGCTGATATAACTTGGGGAAGCTAGTGGTTGATCTTCTGGGGTGGTGAGAAGCCGCTATCTCTCATCCTGGTGAAGCAATTCACCTCTGTGTGCTAGGCCTCTTGCAGTAGGCACACCACACATCAGGTCGCCTCACTGGGGCAAGTGAAACCATCAGCCTCGGCGGTGAGTCTACACGCGGCCTCTTACCGAGGAACGGTTTGCTCAGAAGATTAGGATGTAGCCGGGGAGCCATAGGCGTCCTCGTGCGGGACAACCTATCCTCATCCTACTCAGCTCGCTTGGACATTCCCACTAGTTCAGCATAGGTAGATATGCTAGCGCAGCACATCTTCGAGTGGATCTCAGGTCGCAGACCCTCAGAAAAATGCCGCATCCGCATATCCTGATCCCCTAATATTAATTAGGCATACCTGCCCAGTTCCGTAAATCGGTTCTCGTACTCGGACACCGATATGCCCCCCTGACGGAGGTGAAGGAACTCACTCTCCTTCTCATGTCGATAAGTGAGGGGATAATATTTCTCATGGAAACGGGTCTCAAACGCTTCCCACGTCCACACATAGCTGACCGCAACGGTCCGCAGGACGCTATCCCACCATAAGCTGGCTTCCTTCTCGAACATGTAGGTGACCAGCTCCACCTGCTTAGGCTCTGTGCAGTGCAGCGGCTTTAGCATCTTAGAGATGCGGTCAAGCCAATACTCAACCTCCTCGGGTCAGTGAGTACCTGCTAAAGTAGGAGGCTGCAAGCACTGGAATCGTTCAAGCCGCTTGCACCTGCATTTCCTGCAGGATATACGAAAGGTGCAGGTGGAGCGACACCCATACTTTGGGCAAAGATTTCCCCAAGGGTGGCCAAGACCTGCTACTGCTGGTGCTGGTGCTGCATTTACTACTGCTGCATCAGCAATATCATCTGCTCGAACCCATCAGTAGGTGGAGCCGACTGTGGTATGCAAGGCGTCGAGCTAGATGTACGGTTCTGCTCAGGAACCGACGGTGTGACAGGTGATGCAGTAGATGGTGGCACAGGTGTCAGCCCATTAGTGGGGCCAGTGGCCGGCTGATAATCTGGCATAGTGTCAGAGGGAGACGGGCCCGAACTGGGGTCCGTATGGCTATCACTTAGGGGAGGTGCCCCGTCAAATAACTCACCAAGTGTATCACGTGTAGTACGCCGCGTGGCCTTTGGTGGCCTTCCCTATATAACATAGGACGCAACTCGTGTCAGATGTATCATAGCAATACCCAATTCTTTAAGCATTCAACACACCTTATAATAAAAGAAAATGGCATGCATTTCATTTAACAAAATTTGTCATAATACATGGAATAAAGTTCTACATGAATTATGACAGGAACGCATGCGGCTATGCTAATTCCAAACTACCAAACGCAAACACACTTTCCACCTACTACACTACTAGGCACATCAACATTAAAACACAGACATCCTAAAACAGCAACATAAATAAGCTACAGGGCGATGACATGGATGACTAAACATCCGAGTCTGATGATGGAGGAGGGGCACCCTTATCCTGCAGGCAGCATAGGATAGCTTTCAAGGTGCAAGTCACCTTCTTAAACTTGTGTTTTACGAGGGCCCAAGTATCATTAATCTCCTGTCGCAGGGCAGCCTAGCCCTCCTCAAGTTGGGCTAAGCGGGCTTCCCTAGCAGCCCGTTCAGTGTCATGCTCCAGTGCCGTAGGAGGGGAGCTCTTATCCATTTCCTGATCCTCCTCTTCTTCTTCCTGTTCCTCCTTTATCTCTTCTCTGCTTTCCTCCTTGCTTCCATCTCCTCACTAGCCGTCTCGTCCTCACTCTCATCAAGTCGGGCTTGCCGCTGCCTTGGCCCAATTTTCATCTGATTGAGAGTAGTTTCGTTGATGTAATGGATCGGCACTAGCATTTTCGCCCCAAGTCTGTAGCCAAACTCACGTGCAATCTTGCATATGAGTTGGCCAAATGGGAGCGAATCAGACATTCTAGTAGAGTGTAGGGTAAGAACTATCTGTCGCAGAACATACGTAGGCACGCACAACTTCTCTCCTTGTCCCACTTGGTATAGGAAATCTACCATCAGGCGCTTGCACTCATTGCGATTGCTCCACCTGGGGTAGACGTTGAACGTGAAATTGTGGTGAAGCAGGCGGAAGTCGTCTGTCATATTAAACGCCAGACGACTATTGTTTAGTTGCCAATGAACCAGTCGGCTATAAAAGAAACGCGTGCGGCGATCCCTTTCATGTGCACTCTTCAGATTCTTCTTGTTTACATGGACCTCGCCAAGAAACATTTTTATAAGTTGAGCTATCAACCCAACATCAATTATGGCCTCCCGATCTCTACCCACTAGGATCTTGAACTATAAGGGCTCTAGCGTAGGCTCTCGAATGTGGGCGTAGAAGGACTCGGACAATGCCCACATTTGCGCGGCACTCGCCCTCAAATATGGGACCCCACATGGCCTCGACCAGGCGGTCCATCTACAGATATTGCCCAAAGAGCCTCTCATCCACATGAGCTTCGAAAAGGACCCTGCGACCATAAAATCTCCCATGAGACATATCCGTCAGAAGAATCCTTTCGAGGGAAGCCTGGGGATCAAGCCCCGCTTGGTCCTTATCTCCCGATTGACACTTGAACTTGTGGCAGCATCCCTTTGTCTCTTTGAACGAGTAGGGCGACTAGGCCCGACTTCAACCACAAGAGCCCTTTTCTTTCCCATGATAGAAAGAATGGTGGGAATCGAGAATATAGCCGTAACAAGCTCGAAAAAGGCCATGGAAAAGGGAAGAAAATAGGGAAATGGAATGGTTTATTGGGTTCTCTTGGATTTAAGACAAAAGGTAGGGTTTGGATGATCAAATGAAAGGAAATGAAGGAGGTGAATAGCTATAAGAGAGAGGTTTGAAAGGGCGGCGTTAGTGGTGCACGAAAATGGAAGGAGAAACACTTAGAAGGGCGATTTGAGTGAAGATTTTTGGATTTTCTTGAGAAAAGGAGAGCTAGGAGGGGTGGGATATGAAGAGGGGCAGCCATGGGGGTGTTTTAAAACATCCCAACCCAAAACAGTGGGCCACACAATGCCTTAAGGGGGTTTGCCCACACGGCCCCCACCGGCCAAGCCCACCAGGCGGCGAGGCCTCGCCGAACCGGCGAGGTCCTCATCGACCTTTGGACTTTTCGGTGAGGGGTCGCTAGTTAAGCGAGGTCCTCCTGCCCCCTGGGTCCTAAAAACATGTGGGTCCCATTCTGGGTGCCCCTGGAGATGCCCCGTTTGGCCCCCGACTCCCTTTTGAGTCGTTCCGGGTCATTTTGGGTTTCTTGCAGATGTATATTTGCATTTATTGATTATTAACAGTTGGGATGGGTAAATCGTGGTATAAACCCATCGATTAATGGTCTAGGGGTGATCCGGGGTCGTCTTAAGCAATCACGGAGGGGTACGGACCCGATCTCGGTGATCGATATTGGTTAATTTTACCGGTTGGCGAAATTGGGAATCCTATGCCTGTTTTTACATTTTCACGGACCCTTCTACGTCAAAATGCATCAGCGTAAGTCGTGTGACCATAACCCAGGTCCAGTTTACTCCAAATCATGCTCTGATACTAACTTGTAACACCCTGAAAATCAGGGGTTGAGCAGGTACCTAACTCCCGAGTTCCAACGCATCACTTATGCAACATAGATAATGATGATTTAATGTTGTCCATGTTAGTGCATAAAATATCAATGGGATTAAGCTAAATCAGCAAATCATACTCCAGGGACAGTTGAATTTACGCAAGCAAAAGACTGTGATAAGTGTATAAAATGTATAAACCATTGTAGGTCCCCAAAGTATGAACGCATTACCAGGTCAAATAGTTACAAGTATTGTTTCAAAATACGAAATGTCAAAAATGATGGTGTACTACAAGTATAAGCCTTGAAGCCCCGTTGATCAGAATGGTCTATAGAAACCCGCCTGATTACTGCATATATGAGAATGCCTCCTCATCATCCTCAAGGTCCGGCTCCGCCTCACAAGCCGCGCCATCATTTGAAACTACATCAGAGTCTGTTTGGTGTTTAAAACACCATCCCGTAATATGGGAGTGAGTGATCAACTCAGTGGAACCATAAAATAAAGGTTAACTTGTTATCAATTCAATCAAGTAGTAATGATAAAGCAATACAATCACACATCCCTAAGTACTCTGATTAATGCAAGAATGATATGTATAAATGATGCATGCCCTCGCCTGCACTCCCTCTACGATCTTCATCTCAGGGTTACGCATGTCAGTCACTTCCTTAGTGCTTTACCCAACGCCAAACGGCACATGCAATGCGGTGCATGAACGTGCTTACCAAGTTCTTATTAGTCTTTTTCATACAACAGGATTTGGAAACTAAGGTACCTCCCTTATATCATTTTCCAAATAATGATCCATTCTAGGGTCGTCAGTCTTAGTAAATCTCATATGATGTTACGGTTCTAGGTCACTACAAAGGGCTCGTCACTTGATTAGTGTAGGCTTAGTTTGTACTCTAGTTGCTACGGAAAGGTTCGTTGCCTCTACGCAGTCTCAGAGTAGGCTCGAGGTCACTACAAAGGGCTTATCACCTGATTAGTGTAGGTTGACAGCTCGAATAAAGTGTTCCATACCACCGTATTCGGGTCACGAGTTTGGGTTGCTTACTGGTCACTACGGGGAGGCTCGTCACCCCAGCATAGGTCAACAACAGGACCACGGTGTCCCATACCACCATACCGGGCTCATGAGTCTTAGCGGATCGAGGTACCAAGGTTAACGGGATTTTCACTGGTGAGTTTGGTACCTTAGGTTCAAGTAGTAGCGTCTATACATGGTGAACATACATCGGGTCAATCAGGTTACTTGACGAGCTCGACTGGAACGAGCGTACCTCGAGTTGATCGACATGAAGTGTGTAAGCACTCCGTGTGGCCTAACCACTGTCGACAAGCAAAGTACAGCTCAGATTCATCGAACATGTCCTGTGTGGTGAAATAACCTCAGCCAACTGGTCAGAACCTGTTACCGATTGCCTGGACTATACCGTAGTCCCAACAACATTCAATTACAACAAGTAATCATATGAGAAAGTCAAAGTGGTAATGGATCAATAATGTAAATCATACAATCATTCGAGCATTTTATGGAATATAACTTAAACATGAATTCACACATATGCATTCTGTGCCTAAACAGACACTATAATATAAATCATATGGAGGAAATCATACACACAGTTAAGGTAGTTGAGAATCATATCTCAACACCCATATAAAGTACTATTAACTGACTACTAGTTCATTTACACATTCTTACAAACACTTAGTCTGCACATTTCAACATACATGACGTATGTTGGTTATAATATGTACTAGGGAAAAACCTTTCGACAAGGAGTTGTCGCATATACAACAAGCATATATGCACGACAGATAATCATGTCATCTGCGAATCCAAAAACCATACGTATTTAATTATTTCAACAAATACATAGAATACATTATACTCGACATAGTTCATACGTATTCGTAAAGCGAACAAACATCACGTCTGGCATGTGAAATGACACCCATGGCAGTAATAAATCATTATCTGGCATTGAAAGTGTTGAAAACCATAGCCTAAACATATATAGTCCTCACCTTACGGCGGTAAATGCGTAACGGATTCGTTTTAGACACTTAGTCTTTGTCAACGGCAGAATGGCAACCTATAACATGAATTAGGTTAGCTACTTCACCACTAACACTATATAATACCCTAAAACAGATTAGGGTTACGTTTTCTTACCTAAGTGCACTGTCGAAAATGCTGGAATATCGTTATAGACGCGATAGATAAGCGTGTGGAGTGGTAGGATTAAATCCCAAGAAAAAATGCCAGTTCACTCTCTCACTTCCTCTCTCTTCTCTCGTCTCTCTCCTAGGGTTTCCCAAATTCGTATGAGATGAGAGAAAGAGGGTTTAAGGCCCTTATATAGGCCCAGGACTGATCGGAATTGCCCCAGGGCCAAGATATACTTAGGTTATGTCCAAAGAGCGTCCGTTTCGATCTAATGGAGCACTTCTGGAGGCCCCTTTTCTTTGTGCGGTCGGACTTACGCTCCCTGACATTGGATCTAGGTCAAGCTGAGTTTTCAGTCCGATCGGATTTACAGATCGACCATGGCGGACCAGTTTCAGTTCAATGGTCACCGGTACTCGATCAAGGCCACAAGTGTACTGACGTGTGTTAGAAATTTTTCCTGGTCCGAGGGTGTAATTGGGTCAGATTCCGACGGTCTGAATCCTTAGATGTGGCCTGCAAGTGAAACGACTCAATTCACTTAAGTGCCAGTTCATTTCCTAAAGATATTCGTGTTTCTCACCCACTTCGCTCCGGGATCAAGTTGTGCATTTCTGTATACAATTAGGACTTAATTTCCGAGGTGGTAGTCAAGTCCAGCAAGGTGGTCATAACAATATAGTTTTGCGGGCATCGAACTTTCGACGTGTGGTCCAGGTCCGATACGGAGTTTCAAAGTGCTCCTAAGAGCAACTGGGGTTTGAGATGGATCCTAAGTTTTAAGGTAATGTAGCTCTAATTGTTCTACTCATTTTGGGTCTTACAGATTGCATTTAAAGTGATTAGTGCTAATTTCACAGGTAATATAGTTTAGCACTTAGTTAATCCTTGTCTAATTTCTAAAGGTTTCAGTCCTGGGTGATTTCTGCCTGATGTGGTACTCGGGTCTTTGTACAGATTTTTCTGAGACGTTACAACTTGAGACCCTTTAAGTTAAAAGAAGTGATGGTCGAAAATCAACCTCAACCTCCAGTTGAGGAAGTTCAAGATGAAAATAGGTGCTTAATGCACCCTCGCCTCATACTCTATGAGATTATTTACAACCGGCAGGGGTGAGTACGCCTTACTGCA
Source organism: Magnolia sinica (assembly GCF_029962835.1). Classification (NCBI taxonomy): domain Eukaryota; kingdom Viridiplantae; phylum Streptophyta; class Magnoliopsida; order Magnoliales; family Magnoliaceae; genus Magnolia; species Magnolia sinica. The sequence goes on along the minus strand of NC_080574.1, from coordinate 34,635,179 downwards.
TGATATTTCCATTGAATGTATGAACTGTGGATATTAAACAAGGGTTAATTCAACTCCTCCCTAAGTTTCATGGACTAGAATCTGAAAGTCCATACTTGCATATGAAAGAGTTTGATGAAATAATATCTACATTACACTTCCCAAACGTGTCCGAGGACACAGTTAGTTTGAAATTATTTCCTTTCTCTTTGAAAGAAAAGGCTAAGTCATGGTTATATTCCTTAATGCCAAGGTCCATTAGCACATGGGCTGAGATGACAAGTGAGTTCCTTAGAAAGTTCTTCTCATATCATAAAATGAATACCTTAACGAAAGCAATCATGAATTTTGCGCAAAAAGAGGATGAGACCTTCTTCTAATGTTGGGAGCGATTTAAGGATCTCATAAATTCATGTCTACAACATGACTACGAAATATGGTGTATAACAAGCTTTTTCTATGAGGGATTGACCTCACTCATGCACAAATTATGAAGATGATGTGTAATGGGGAATTCATGAATAAGGAAGCCGATGATGCGTGGGATTATTTTGATTAACTTGCTGAAAACACACAATCATGGGATACCTCTTCAAGAAATACCACTTCTAAGCCTACTCAATCAAATGAAAGGGGAGGAATTTATATTCTAAAAGAGGAAAATGATATAAATGCAAGAGTGGCTAAACCCACAAGAAAAGTCGAGGCCATGAAACTTAAGAAGGTAGAACCCGAAAAGATTGCGAAAGTTGTTTGTGGTATTTGTGCTTATAACATACATACAAGTGAGAATTGCCCAACAATTTCTGCTTTTCAGGAGATATTGAATGAGCAATCAAATGCCGTAAATAACTACTAAAAACCTTTCAGTGGACCTACCTCAAATACATATAACTCAAGCTGGAGGAATCATCCAAACTTCAGTTGGAGGAACGGACAAATGGCTACTTCTCAAGGGATCCTTAACTAATTTTTGAATTAAACGAAACCTCAAGAGGATCTGGTCTTAAAACATATATAAAACCAAGAGCTTTTTAATCAGGGTATGCTATAAGCCTTTCAAGACCGTATAAAGGCCATACAAAGGTTTGAAACAAAAAATTTAATTGGGGAGTAAAGGATCCTTCCGGCTTAGCCTCTCCCTAGCCCAAAATAGCAATATGAAATTAATGACCCAAGTTCTTTAAAACAAATGGAGTAGGCTAAGTCTATCATCACTCTTAGGAGTGACAAGACAATTGACAAATCTACTCCGGTGAGGGTTGAAAAGCTTAAGGACCTGGAAAAAAAATGAGAATGATAGACCTAACAATGCTCCACATGGGTTAGAACCAGAACCTCAAAGTAAGCTGATTGCATCATTCCCTCAACGGTTGATTGTACCAAAACCTCTTTCTAACTCTTAGGATATTCTAGAGGTTGTTAAGTAAGTGATGGTCAACATCCCTCTACTGGATGTCGTTAAATAAATCCCTTCATTTGTCGAATTTTAAAAAGATATATGTACGACCAAAAGATGACAAAACATACAAAAGAAAAAAATTTTGACAGGAAAAGTGAGAGCCATTCTCAAGCAAGATTTGCCACAAAAATATAAAGATCCCAATAGCCCAACCATCACTTGTGTAATTGGCAACTACCAGAATGAGCACGCACTTATTGACTTAGGGGTAACCGTAAATCTAATCCCTAACTTGATTTATGAATAATTGGGTCTAGGTGAATTTAACCCACACGGACCATATTACAACTTGCCGATCGCTCAGTTTGTGTACCGAGAGGGGTGATTGAAGATGTGTTGGTCGAAGTTGATAAATTCTAATATCCAGTAAATTTTATTATCCTGGATACTCAACCCATCATAGATGTAAGCACTTAAATTTCCGTCATTCTTGGTCACCCATTCCTTGCTACATTAAATGTCATCATTAATTGTAGGAATGAAATTATGAATTTATCTTTCAGAAATATGACATTGGAGCTCAATATCTTTTTCAACATGAACAAACAGCTAGAGGATGATGACGATACCCACGATATTAACATGATCAATTCTTTCGTGGAAGATAGAGCACTCCTAACTCTATACCCTAACACTCTAGAGATGTGCCTTACCCACTCTCCTAATTTAGATGATGACATGATTAGAGAGATGGATGCCTTGCTTGATGATACGCAAATACTTAAAGTTAACCGGTGGAGGCCATAATTTGAGAAATTTTCATAAACCGATGTAGTGCCTCTACCGTCTAGCCTCAAAGCATCAAAGCTTAACCTAAAACTTTTGCCCTCTAATCTTAAATATGTCTACTTAGGTTAAGATGAGACATACCCAGTGGTGATATCTTCCCACCTTAAGAAAGAACAAGAGAGTATACTTATTTCTACTCTCATTGAGCATAAAGGAGCCATTGGATGGTTGATTGCAGACCTCAAGTGAATTGATCCTTTGATTTGTACTCACCGCATTCATCTTAAGGATAATGTGAAAACCTCCCGACAACCACAACGTCGACTTAATCCAAATATGTAAGAAGTGATTAAGGCTGAGGTACTTAAGTTGTTGGATGTGGGTATCATATACCCTATATCCGACAGTCAATGGGTGAGTCCAACTCAGGTGGCTCCTAAGAAGTTCGGAATCACCATCGTAGCCAATACCGACAATGAACTCATTAACTAGAGTTACTACTGGTTAGAGAATATGCATTGACTACAGGAAGTTGAATAGCGTTATAAGGAAAGACCACTTTCATTTACCCTTCATTGATCAAATTTTGGAAAGGTTAGCTGGTCACTCTTACTATTGCTTCCTTGACGAATATTCGGGCTACTACCAGATAGAGATGGCCCTTGAAGATCAAGAAAAGACTACGTTCACATGTCCATTCGACACCTTTGCTTACCGAAGGATGCCATTCGGACTGTGTAATGACCTCGCCACTTTTCAGCGATGCATGTTGAGTATTTTTTCTGACATGGTAGGGCAATATTTAAAGGTCTTCATAAACAACTTTTGTCTTTGGTCCATCCTTCAGCGAGTGTTAGGAAAATATTAAAAATGTGTTGAAGTGATGTGATGAGAAGAATTTGGTTCTGAATTGGGAGAAGTGTCATTTTATGGTTCCCAAGGGAATTGTTCTTGGACATATAATTTCATCCAAAGTAATTGAGGTAGATAAGGCAAGAATTAATCTTAACTCTAACCTACCTCCACCCAAGAGTATATGTGACATGAAATCCTTCTTAGGACACGCTGAATTTTACAGACGATTCATAAAGGACTTTAGTCATCTCTCTCGTCCCCTATGTAATCTATTCAAAAGGATACACCATTCAAGTGGAGTGAAAAATGCCAAAGAGTTTTTTCTAAGCTCAAGGGCATGTTGACTACCGCTCCTATCATGCAGCTTCCTGACTGAAGCATAACTTTTAAGATTATGTGCGATGCGTTTGACTATGTTATTTGAGTGGTGTTAGGCCAGAGAAAAGAGAAGAAGCCCTATGTGACTTATCATGCAAGTAGAACTCTAAATTCAGCCCAAGTAAACTACTCTACTAAGGAGAAGAAATTCTTAACCGTAGTGTTCGCTTTGGACAAATTTAGATCCTACTTGATCAGATCTAAAATCATCATTTACACTGATCATGCACTGCTAAAGTACCTTCTTTCTAAGAATGATGCGAAGCCCTGCTTAATAAATGGATCATTCTACTCCAAGATTTTGACATACAAATATGAGATAAAAAGGGAGTAGAGAACGTAATGGTTGCCATCTCTTTAAGCTTGATCTTCCTGATTCCCTTGAACTGACACCGATAAATGACATGTTTCCTGATAAACAATTATTTAAACTTTTCCAATTACCTTAGTTTACTGACATTGCAAATTATCTTGCCACAGGTTTCACAACGATATATTGGATTGCGCATGATAAGAAGAAATTCTTCGCTGAGGTATACAAGTTCTTCTGAGATGATCGTTATTTGTTTAAATATTTTCCAGACCAAATTCTAAGGAGATGTGTGCCAGACAATGAACATCAGAGTGTCATCTCCTTTTGTCACTCTCAGACTTGTGGTACTCACTTTTTTGCTAAAAAGACCACGACTAAAATTCTGCAGTGTGACTTTTATTAGCCCACTATGTTCAAAGATACTCACGAGTTTTGCTAAGCTTGTGAGTCAGAAATTAGGAAGATTCTCCCATAGAAATATGATGTTGCTAAACCCAATTCTTATCATTGACGAATTCAATTGTTAGTGCATCGATTTCATGGGGTCATTCCCCCAATCCTTTGAAAAATTTACATTTTATTGGCAGTAGACTGTCATTGAGTAGGTCGAAGCGATCCCGTGTCGGAATAATGATCATAAAACAGTGATTAGATTCTTAAAAGAAAACATCATTTCCCAGTTCAGGACGCCTCAGGCCATCATTAGTGATGGAGGATCACACTTTTGTAATAGGCCATTTAAGAACTTAATGAAGAAATATGACATGTCTTATAAGGTGAGCAATCCATACCACCTGCAAACAAGCGGGCAAGCTGAGATTTCCAATAGGAAAATTAAGAAAATTCTGGAAAAAATGGTTAACCCTGACCATAAGGATTGGTTAATCCACTTGACAAATGCTTTATGGGCTTATCATACAGCTTTTAAGACCCCTATCAGAATGTCTCCCTTTAGACTTGTCTATGAGAAATCTTGCCACTTTCTTGTAGAGTTGGAACATAGAGCCTAATGAGCTATCAAAAATTTAAATTTTAACTTAGACAACACTGGCTCGCTACACGAACTTTAATTAAATAAACTCGAAGAAATTCAGAACGGTGCATATAAGAACTCAAAAATTTATAAAGACAGAATGAAGGTGTATCATGATCGCAACATCCTTCAGAAATCATTCACATCTGGCCAAAAATTCCTTCTATATAATGCTCGGTTACATCTTTTTCCAGGAAAACTTCAATCTTGTTGGACCGACCCTTTCACTGGTACTACTGTTTATCATCATGGGGCCACCGAGATAAAGAATCCAGCGAATGACAAAGTTTTTAAAGTAAATGGACATCTTCTCAAGCCATTTGTTGAGAAGTTTGATTCAAATGACATGTCTATGCCTCTGATTGATCCTGTGTAACGGGATTAACCTCCTAATCTGATGGAGGTGTAGTTAAGTTTATTGCTTTCTTAGGATTTAAGATTAGGATAGTTTGAATTCAGTTTGCTTAGTCTTCATTCTAACCCATTTACATGTTAAGAACTTTAGAAAAGCTTCAATTCTCCTTCTTCAAGTGTTATCTTCTCATTTCTTTTCATTGTCTCATGTGCATTGCATGCTTATATCTTTTATGTTGAGGACAATGCAGGTTTTAGGTTGGGGTGTGGATTAGATAAACTAATTAGTGTTTTCTTTATTTTGAGCAAAAATTGTGAAAATTTTTAAATTTTCAAGTTAAAAACATGTTTGAGAAATGATAATTTGTGGAATTAAGAATACTTTGAGTATGATGATAAGATGGAGATTGAACTTTGAATTGTTGGAGTTTGATTAACCAAGTAGAATATCGTCTAAATTCTAGCATTTAATTGATTAAGAGGAAGTTTGAATATTACGTTAATCTAAGTCACGAGTCACATTCAAATTGATTTCTGTGAATTGTACTAGAGTTTCTCATTGTTAGTATGTATATCATTGATAGATATTGAAACTTAAGTCTAGAAAATTTTATCCACCTTAAAAAGATGAAAAGAACCAGTTAAAAAATAAAGAGATTGACAAAAAAGTCATGTATGATGAAAAGACTAGAAAGGAATGAAAAGTTTGAAAAGAATGAATTTATAAAAGGGACCGTCGATATAAAATCAAAAATTAAAAAAAGAAGAAAAATGTGATAAGTTCGAAATCAGTACTTAATTATTCAATAAAACTTGAGGTGATGAGCATGACTAACATTATGAAATAGTAGTATGTTAAGTAAATAGAATTCACTAAGCACATTGGAGAATTTCGATATATGAACTTATGATTTTAAATGATTGATAAAGAAACTTTTTGATTAATTACTCGTGTGATTCGGCTCTAGGTTTTCAAAATTTAACTCTCGCTTTTTTAGATTATAGTCATTCATATTTGATTGTACAGAAGATTATTTTTTGAAAGTGATTTGAACATTGAAGATTGAAGATCACTTCACGCATGTTTTACTTGAGACTAGCAAAATGTTGATTGAGGTGTGTGTTGAGTGTGAAATATTATATATTTACCCTATTTATACCTTGGTTTTATAAACATGATAGTACTTAATTAATTTAATTATGCATGTTTTCATGTGTGAGGCACTTTCGAGAGCTTAAGGTGAAATTAATGTCAAAAGGAAGATTTATGCTCAAAAGATTACTAAATGAAGATTTGAAGATCTGGAAGTCATTAATGAAAAATTTACATGCCAAAGATCTAAGAAAACCAAGTGAGGAATGAAGAGAATCAAATATTTGAAGCGAAGAAAAGGAATCCTGAAATTGTCTTAAAAGTAAACATATTCCTAAAATTGTCTTGAAAAAACATATTCTGAAACTCTGAGTTTATTTTGAAAAACTGTGCAGGTAAATTTGAGGTGGTTTAAACTTCAATTCTATTTTAGAAAACTACGCTGAGTGCGTAAATTTGAGGCAGTTTTTAGATTTTTTTCAACTCAGTGTGAAAGTTGGATTTCCACAGCTATAAATAGGAATCCCTAGGATGCTCCAAAGAATCTTTTAGGGTTTGAAAAGGTCTCAAGGAGCATACACAAGGGTGGAGCAACCACTAAAGAGTTTTTCTTCTTCTCTAGTTTATTTTTCATGCTTTGTTTAAGTGATTTGGTTTCAATCATGTCTATAGTTGGCTAAACCTCTTAGCTAGGACTAAGAGGTGAAGCTTGTAGCGTATTTAGATATTTATTTTGCTTTGATTCTTGTTCTTATTGAACTTCATTGATTTCTAGTTTGATATTAAGGGAATATTTCTAGTTTTCTATGATTTATTATGACTTAAATTACAATAGATGTTGTGATCACTTTGGATATCTTCTTTCCCTATTTTGATATAGTGAGATTGGTAAATCCCATTGTTCACCATCGTCTTCTAGGCATGGTAGGGTGATGGAATCCCTTTCAATCATCACAATTCTCCTCCATTGAGAATTAAGTCAATGAAAAGTTTAGATTTAATTTAAATTCCTTTATCTTTCAATTGGATAGGACAGGACTCCAATTCCAATTGTGTTCCTTGAATCAAGTAAGGTAGCATCTTGATAGTAACAAATAGATCCTTGACACCCTAGTTCTCACCTTTAAATTCATAACTTTTAAGCAACATTATTCACCATTACTCTCAATTATTCAGATTTCAATTTAGATATTTTTCTAGTTCTAGTTTTAGTTATTTTCAGAATACGTAGAAGTTTAGTCCCTGTAGATTCGACCTCAGTCTTATCAATTTATTACTACATCGCGACCCTACACTTAGGGTTGTGAAAAGTAGGTGGCCATAAGTTAATCACCATCACCTTTGAGATGATGTTCTCATTACTGCCACTGTCTATTATTACATCATAGACCTTGTCATTGACGATATACCATGTGCAGAATATATTATGTTGCTACCAGTACACCTCATTTCTTGGAGTGTACAATAATCACCTCATAACCAAGGATTCGGCATGATCCTCGGCCAACCACTCTTTATCAGCAGATCCTTCTTTAGTGGTTTATTTATTCTTGCAAGGCCCGTATCCTAGACCATACCATTTCGTAGGCTTCCACAGTCCTCTCGGTCAATTTCCGATAATCCGCGACTTGTAATCAGTGTTTGCGCGCGACCCTAAGTTGTATCCTGCAATTTTGAGTCAGCTAGACTTGAAACTTATATCCTAGCGACTGCGTCAACGCCACCATTCCAACGCCACGTCTCACGCACTGATGTGATACCTAGGACAAGATGTGGGCCCGCGTTCATTTCGAGGAAACGCCGCGCATGCGAATTTCGAGAGAATCTCTACAACCTATCCCATCAATCAATCAATCAAATCAAATCAAGTCAAGTACAAGCAACCATCCACCTCTTACACCACCCTTACCTAAAGTCAACTCTCTCTCTCTCTCCACTCATCCCTCTCTCACCCAAAATTCAACCCAACCCATCCCTTCCTTACAGCCGTCCAATCTCTTTTCATCCATCACTTCTCTCTCTCTCTCTCATTATCTCTCTTCACTCTCAAGCTTCCAAGAGAGCAACGTCCAAGCATTCCAAGAAGCTAGGTGTGGCCCACTTCCCTACCCCCAATCTCCACCCTTCAATCCCCATCTTCCACCATCAAAGAGGGAGCTTAAGAGCCAAGGAGTTCAAGGAGTTAAAGAAGAAGGCCGATAGGTGGGTGATCCACCGTTGATTTATGTTTTAAGGGCCCACTTGTTGTGGGACCCACTTGTTGTATGTATTGTGAGAGAGGGGCCCTAGTGGCGGGGCCCCTCCCATAACCTCTCTCTCTCTCTCTCTCTCTCTCCCCCCCCCTTCTTCCCTATTTCATGGCCCACCTTAATATATGCATTTTATTCATGCCATCCACCCATGTGGACCCCACCTTGCGTACGTCCCTCATCCAGGCCGTCCGTCTGTTCACTGGACAGCCAGCGTCCTTGTATGGAGTGAAAACACAAATGTCAGCTTGATCCATAACGTGGGGCCCACCTTGAAGATGTGTTGTACCCAGCACGTGAGACCCACTGCTATAGAAAGCAGATTGGCTGGTGTACCTACTGTATTGATGTTAGCAAATTATGGGGATTACATCCAAACCATCCATTCATGGCCCACCTTGATGGATTAGCTGGAGTACCTCACACCAGCAGCTAGAGCTGCTTTAAACATCAGCAAGCTCTAGTGGGCCACCACGTGGAACCACCTTGATTTAAGTATTTTAATCTCCACTGTCCATTTGGACGGTGGGACCCACTCCTAAGATATGTGACATACTGTCCATCTGCATGGACTCCACCACATTGCAATTGTTAATCCAAGCCGTCCAATTGCTAGACCGGCCCAGGTAATAGTTGAGGTAAGGATGATAGCAAGTCCTGTGGGCCCTGATCATGAGGTATGTTTCATATCTAAACCGTTCATTCCATGTGGGGCCCACACGTGATGCATATCCACACCGTCCAGTGGTATGGATGGTGGGGACCACTACCATGATTTATGTGTTCTACGTCCACGCTGTCTAGGGCCTAGACGCTGGAGATATTAAAAAAAATAATAATAAATATAATTATAATATATATATGATATATACATATATGTATGTGGTGGGCCCCACGTGTGACTTGTAGCAGCTATATAACTGCAATAATACAGCAAGGACCGTGGGTCCATGATGTTTGTGGGGTACATCCACACCGTCCGTCCATTTGGACAAGACCCCACATGATGTATGAGTTTTATCAGCGCTGTCCATCCATTTGTAATCCAGACAATCCATCTGGATGGTGGGCGCTGACTGGCTGGTCTATCACACCAGTTATATAGCTGCTGTTTTCGGCAGTAGTTCAGTGGGTCCCACGTGATGTATATGAGAATTATCCACGTTGTCTATCCATTTGGTAGGACCCACTTCTAATGTACGTACTTTATCCCAATCGTCTATCGGGTGGACCACACTGCAAACTAGTGAACATCCACCATTGAAATCCTTGTAGGAGCACAGAAGTTCCGAAACAATATGATATTTGTTTTTCCTCTTAATTCAGGTCTTCGTGACCATATGAATAGATTTGATGGAAAATAAACGCTATGGTGGCCCTGTGAGGATTAAACAGTGGAAATCCTTATCTTCACTGTTATTTGTGGTTATGCTTCTTACGAGATAAATGTATGTTTAAAAAAAAAATCCTCCTTGTAAGATCCCAGGATCGAAATCTGGCGTATAGGCGTTGGGAGCCGAGAATGGGGTACTATGGAGGCTGTCGGCGCCAGATTTGGTGATCGGGGATTCTATGAGCCCGGTTTCTGAGTTTGGGGCATGACAATTCTCATCAAATCTATGGCCTTCTTATGCCACCTCACCTTCAGCTCCCACTTCGTTAATGGCCAACCCTCTGGCTCTTACGAGGTTCACTTAGAGCTTCCACCTCTTGTGGAGCTTTGGTTACTAGTTCTCTTCTTGGAGTTTGGACTTCATTATCATTTAACTCAAAGGATAGTGAGTTCTCAAAAAAATCAACATCCCTGGATTATAGAATAGTGTTAGACTCTAGGTCTAGGATTCTATAGACTTTGCTATTTTGTGCATACCCTATAAAGTCACACTTGATAAATATGGGTCCTAACTTGGTTCTTTGGGATTAGGAGTCCTGTAATAAGTGAGACACCTTTACACTTTAAGATACCCTAGGTTAAGTTTTCTACCTTTTCATAACTCATATAGTGAAGTTTTACTTTTCTTAGAAAGAATTCTATTTAGGATGTGACACGTTGCAAGCAATACTTCACCCCCATAGACTTAGTGGCAACTTTACTTGTATTAGCATTGAGTTGACCATCTCTATTAATGTCCTATTCGTTCTTTCTGCTACACTGTATTGCTCCAGTGTATATGGTTTAGTACACTGGTGTATTAAATCATGTTCTTCATAGAAGTTAGAGAATTAACTCGAGAAGTAATCTCCCCCTTTATCACTGCGAATTTTTTTATTTTCTTATTTACTTGATTTTTTTACTTTCACTTTATATACTTTGAACATATTTAGCGCTTCATCTTTGCTCTTTAATGGGTGTATATTGTTGGGGTCAAATATTGCATATTATCCCCCATTTATATTTTGTTTAAGGAATATGATAATGCTTAATGTTCTATTTTATTCATGTTTGTGTTGCAAGGTGAATTTAAGAGCTTGGATTGAAGAGGGTGCTAAAAGTATGGATTTGATGCTCAAGAATCACCAAGGCAATGGATGGATCTTAGGAGAGCAAGATTAAAGAATTTACATGTTGAAGATCCAAGAAAATTAAGTGAGGAATGAAGAGAATCAAAGATTTAAAGTAAAGAAAAGGAATCCTGAAATCGTCCTGAAAAGGCATATTTTGAAACTCTGGGTCATTTTGTGAAATTACACAGAGTGAAGTCTATTTTAGCAAATTGCATAAATTTGAGGCGGTTTCTAGAGTTTTCTAACTCGATGCGAAAGTTGGAGTTTCACAACTATAAATAGGACTCCCTGGGAAGTTTCTAGGCATCTTCCAGGGTTTTAGGAGTAGAGCAAAAGGGGGGAGAAGACATCACCAAGAGTTTTCCTCCTCTTCCTTAGTTGTTTTCATGCTTTCTTCTAGGGTTTTAGATCCAATGATGTCTATAGTTGGCTAAACCTCTTAAGTAGGGCTAGGAGGTGAAGCTTGTAGCATGATGGGATGTTTCTATTGTTTTGATTCATGTGTTATATTGAACTTCATGGATTCTAATTTGATATTTAAGGAATACTTTCAGTTTTAATGGTTTATTGTGACTCAAATTACAGTAGATTTGCAATAACTTAGAGTATCTTCTTTTCCTGATTTGAGATTGTGATATACGAAGTCCTGTTGTTCACCATCATCCCTTGGGCATGGTAGGGTGATTAAATCCTTCATAATCTTCATAATTCTCTTGCTTTGAGATTATGGGATTGGTAAATCCTGTTGTTTGCCACTGTCTCTTGGGCATGGTTTGGTAATGGAATCCCTGCCAATTATCATAATTTTTCTTCATTAAGAATTAGGTCAATGGAAGTTCAGATTTATTTTTAATGATATATTTTCCAATTGGATAGGATAGGACTGTAATTCTAATTGTGTTACTTGAATCAAGAAAAAGGACTCCCTCACTACAAGTAGATCCTAGGCACCTTAGTTCTGTCACGCCCCAGACTCGATAACCGGACTCACAAGGAACCCGATAGCTGATTCTGGCAGCAACAGCATCCGTAGTACCCCATTCTCGGCTCCTGAGGCAGGTTCTAATTCTTCGATTGTACAAGGAAGATTTTCATAATAGTACAACCCTTTCCAATACGAGCATACCCAAGATCACAACAAATACATCTGAGAATAACAAATGCTCACATCACAAAATCCACTATGAATTTGAACTTTTATAAGTTTTCATAAGGTTCAAAAGGACATACATAAGATAATAGAAGAAGGAAAGAAAAGTCTGTAATACTGGGGTCCTCAAGATTAACTCTACTCCATGCTCTGTCGCTACGACCCCTGCTTAAGATCTCCTGCATGCATCAATCGTGCATAAGATTATAGAAGCTTAGAGGGTTATGAAAGTGTGTGACAATGGTGCACTGAAGAATAGTAGAAGGTACAAGAAGAGAAACATGCTCAATGACAATATCACTAGCCTTACCAAGGCTTATCATGAATACAATGCAATGAGTATTGAGCGCTATACCAAGGCAATGCATAAAGGGGCTTATACAACTAATGCGAATGCGATGCAAAATAATGCCAATGCTCATGACCAATCCACAAATCAAGTACATTTCCAATCATAAGGAAATCACCAGGGTCCATTACACTGCTGGATGACTACCGCTCTACAGACCGCTCACAGTCAAACGAGCATAAGAGACCTCACTACCTGCATGTGGACAACCAATCACCAACAAGGCCTAATGGTAGCAGACCCATTTATGAGCTGGTCAGACTCAGCGTAGCAATGCCTCCTTACATCAAGCGAGTAAGGCCACACCCCTACCCAACTGACTACACGATAGTGGGAGTCGCGGCCTAACGGTATAAGGCCCTTGTGCGCTCATTATTTCCACTTGGTCGCGACGTTGGGGTAGATCCTTGGTACTATGGAAGTTTTGAGAATTTCACCCATTGACATCCTATACACCTAGTATGCTCAAGTAATATTTTCGGTGTCCGCACATATGACTATCCACGAACATTCCTGTAGAGGTAAGGCCCTGGTGAAGCAAGGGCGGTATCATCATGAAATGTAATGTTAATGCATGAGTCACACATACAGATCATGCACAAGCTTTAGGCACTCAATGTGCACATGGGGAGAAACTCCATCCCTCTATGACCACTACACAATGCAATCAATTCACATAGATGATGCATATGGGTCACAATGATGTAAGTGCATTATCTGTAAAATATATTCTTCCTTCCCAAGGAGGGACAAGGTCTAGATACATAGACAGGTACTCTAAGGAGAAGTGGAGTCCTCTAGTGGGGGCCCAATACTTTGGGATGACATACAAGCTAAGAGAGTCATAAAGCCTCAAGGAGGAAACAGTCTTAACAAGGTCCAAGGTGGGCCTTCAAAAACCTATGAGGACCCTATGGGCCTACCTTAGGGCCACCAAGGAGGACATCCAACCTCAACTGGGTCAGAAAAGGTAGCCCGCTACGCCTATAGAGTAAAGTCCAAGGCCCAAGCAATCTACAGCCTAGTGGGCCATATACTAAGCCCAACACATAGGCAACATGGTGGGTCCTCAAGAAAGGTTTGGGCCCAACCATAAAGATCATAGGTCCACTCATTGTGGTGGGCCTAATGGGCAACCCATTATTCCAACATATGGGTGATCCTTATATTTAAAACAAGTAAGTTGGGCATCACATCTCGGCCCAAGTATGAGTTTATTTTTATGGGCAAGCAAGGGCCCAACTACTTGAGTATTTGGCCCATAAAATCCATCACAATAGTATACTATTTATAAGCCCAAGGGCCAGGGGTCCATCAAGAAAATTCTAGATTAATGGGCCTAGGAACCTAACATGCAAATATGAATATTATTCCAATAAAATCCCAATAGAAGTGGGCCTTAATTATGCACTAATTAAGCCCAAAATCTAATTAAAAATAGGGTAAGATATGTGTAACAATATCCCCAAATTTAGTGGACCATGTTGCCCCAAAACATCCATTTATGGGCAGCAACCATGGGCCTATTGTGAAATTCCAGCCCACCCACAATCTGGCATTGCTGGAAATTTAAAAATTAATTAAATTATATGTTTATTTTAGTTCCTAGTGACCCACACATGTCACAAGGGGTCCACCAGATGAAGGGAGTGGATTTAACACATGAATCAGATGGGCTATGCTGCTGGACTAATGGGCTAGGCGTCCCATGGTGGGCAGCCTTATGGGCCTAGGTAATTGGCCCAAAACTCACCCAAAGGGACTCCAAAATGGAAACTAAAGAGGGATGTGGCTATGTCCCACATGGACCAAGATTGGATGGAAGGTGGGACAACAAAACTCATCAAGGTGGGCCCACAAGATGGCCTAGACGGCCAGCCAAGGCTGGACACCCCAGCCTGGTGGGCCACTCCAGATTACACCATGGTCGGTACAGAGGCCCGATGGGCTTTAAAATTTGTAGGGTGGTCTTTCCATAGGTGGGCCACACCTCTAAAAATTTTTGTGATTTTTGAATATCTAAAAGTATTTTAATTAATTCACATAAGACACCATGTCTAAAAAATCTGTCTGACCTGGACGTCCCAACGTGGTGGGCCGGTCCAACCCTTGCCACGGTGTGCACAGGGGTCTATTGGCCCCAAAAATTGGTAGGTGGGTCCTACCATGGGAGTAACAACCTCCACAAAATTTTGTGATTTTTGGAATAGTAGAAGTATTTTATTCAATTTTAAGAACACTAGCTGTACAGAAAATCTGTTTAGTGCAGATTTTTGACAGGCCCTGATATGAGCTTCTAATGGGGTGGATTAAAGGCCTCTAAAAATTGGGGAAAAATAGTTTTTATGTCCCCTCATATGTGTACGACAGGGTGGGGTCTACATAAGTAGCCCATCAATGCAAAAATTATTTTATAATCTAAGATTTTCAAACTGTCATGTTGCTAGAACAGTGCAGAAAATCCAAACTGTCCACCTCACTTGGGCCACACCTTTGGGACCTCAATCAAGGTCAGATGAGGTTGAAATTTGGGAGACATCAAGATGGGATCCCTGCCTTTCATAAAAGTATATTTGATGGGTATGAATAGTCCCCAAATAGTCCCAAAACCTGGTCCAAAATCAATCAGAAATTGTCCAGAAAATTCTGGACAACAACATGTACTTGGATAAAAATAATTATATAAGTTAAATAAAAAGGGAAAACATTATTAGAGGATGGTGTGGCCTTCCTTAGTGGGCCCCACAAATGTCTAGGTCATAATCTCAAGCCAACACACCTTGCATGCAACATTAAGCCAGCAAGTAGGACACCCAAAATCTAACAATGGGCAGTTTGGGCGTCCCACCTTGCTGAAATTTCTGGACGTCCTAGGCCCACCAAATGGGCCACACACATCAAGAAATAAAATGAGGGAAAAGAGAGATAGAAGGACAATCTAGCCATAGGGAAAGGGCTCCATCACTATTGAGCCCTCCCAAGATCAATCACACCTATACATCATACATAGATTTACATTTACAACATGGATCTTGCACATGCATTGCCTATACTCAAAATGTATGGTGGGGATGCCATCCCCACCAAGGTTATAAGGTCTAGATGACTCAAACATGATATGATATGAAAGGAAACTATCATGATGGGGCCCATAAAGAAAGGCCCCCTGCATGGATCATGCATGTATAAGGTGGGCCATTAGGCCACAACCATGGGATTGTGAGGGATCTCCACCATTGATTGGTGGGTTCTACACTTCCCTCATGAAAGAAAGAAAATATCTAAGATATAAAAATCAGATTTTTACATCTAGAGGAGCACCCACATCAAAGATCTCCACCAAAAACTCTAGGCTTCTAAGGCTCCAAGCAAGCAAGATTAAAGGGGTGAGATGTGATTTTGATGGATAGATGGGGAGAGAAATGGGAGATGAGGGGATGAAATGTTGGAAGCTTGCAAGAGGGAGAGGAGAGGGAGAGATAGAGAGAATGAGAAGAAAGAGAGAGGGAGAGAGAGTTGTAGGAGAGTCATCATCGCACTCTCTCCACCTAGGTTAGAGAAAACCATCATACCCTATGGTGATACAAACAATGTTACTAAGGTAGGGTAGGTTTGGGTAGTGTGGGTGGTGTTGGTAGTGTAAGATATGGAGGTTTAGGTGGTGTGTGTAGTGTGTGTGTTGGAACTTTTGCAGAAAGGGAGTGGAGGCCACATGCACTACTCCTAGGTGGGCCACATGATCATGATCAAGGGCTATAAAATGAGACATACATAACTTATGATCTATACATTGGATGGACGCACAAGACGCGTCATTGGAACCTAACGATGATGTGAACAAGATGGCACAGGTTTCAGCTTGATCCGAGTTGGGTCTACGTGACTGGACTTAAGGATGACTGCAAACATAATTCGAGGGTCACGGGTCACTGGGATTCGACCGGTAGGACCGCGGGACCAAGATGAACGAAATGCATACTCACACACACATGCACACATGTGAACTTGGGTCGGGTCTTACAACCCTCCCCACCAACAAAGAAATTTCATCCTTAAAATTGACCAATGTAGGATAAAATGAAAAGTAAAACACTGCCATCATATAACAATCATCAAAAAAGAAGGCAATACAATCAGCATATATCAATCAACAAACAAATGGGGATAGCGCTCTTTAATCTTGGCCTCGCGTTCCCAAGATGCCTCGGCCTCTGAATGATGACCCCATTGTACCTTCACTAAGGGAATGACCTTGGTCCTGAGGACCTGCTCCTTTTGATCAAGAATACGAATCGACTGCTCAATGTAGGAAGCATCCTCACGAACCTCAAGGGGCTGCAAATCAATCAAAGGAATGGTGTCTGACCCACATTTCCGTAACATAGAAATATAGAATACGTCGTGGATCACGGACAACTAAGGAGGTAAGGAAAGCTTATAGATCACAGCTCCCACGCGCTCGGTAATTTCAAAAGGTCCAACAAATCTCGGGGTGAGCTTGCCCTTTACACCAAAGCGAACCACGCCTTTCATAGGCGAGACCTTAAGATATACCGTGTCTTTAACTATGAACTCGAGGGGTCGACGCCGACAATCAGCAAAACTCTTCTGCCGGCTCTGAGCCGTGCGCATCCTCTACCTGATAATATCAATAGCCTCCGATGTTTGTAGCATAAGCTTGGGACCTAAGAGACGATGCTCTCCAACTTCGGTCCAACAACTAGGAGATCTGCACAGTCTGTCATAAAGTGCCTCAAAAGGAGCCATGCCGATAGTTGCCTGATAGTTGTTGTTGTATGCAAACTCAATGAGGTGTAAATGCTCATCCCAACTGCTCGTAAAGTCGATCACACAAGCTCTGAGCATATCCTTAAGGATCTAGTTAACCCTTTTGGTCTGTCCATCCGTCAATGGATGATAAGCAGTGCTAAGACGTAAAGTGACCCCCATCGCCTGCTGAAAACTCCTCAAAAATTGAGATGTAAATCTGGAGTCTCGGTTTGAAATGATCGAAACTGGGATGCTGTATAGCCTCACTATCTCCTTAATGAATACCTTTGCAAGCCAGTCCATCGACCAGGAAGCATACACTAGAATGAAATGAGCCGACTTCGTCAGACGACCGATGATAACCCAGATGGAATCGTGACCACGCTAAGTCCTTGGCAAACTTGCAATGAAATCTATCGATACGTGCTCCCACTTCCACTCTGGAATGCTCAATAGCTGCAAGGGACCAGGGAGTCTCTGGTGATCGGCCTTGACATGCTGGCATGTGTCACACTCGGCCACAAAACTAGCAATCTAGCACTTCATCCCCTGCTAAAAGTATTGCCTCCTCATATCACGATCCATCTTCGTGGAGCCTGGGTGAATTATAAGTCTCGATCGATGTGCCTCTATCATCAGATCACGATGTAACTCTAGCATGTCTGGGACATACAATTGTCCTCTGAAGCGTAATCCACCATTGAAACCAATCTACCAGTCTGACTGCTACACGGATGCGGCCTCTGCTTGGTTCTCTTGAAGTGACTCGTCTATCTACTGAGCCTCGATCAACCTACCCACCAGAGAGGGTTGAATCAACAAGATCAAAAGTTGAACAATGGAAGACTGCAGATCGAACTCAAAGTCAAACTCTAAAACACCCTCGAGCATTTGTCACTCTCGCACCATCATCTAAGCCACTAGGCCTCATGGTTGATGGCTGAGTACATCCGCCACCACGTTTGCCTTGCCTGGGTGGTACTGAAGGTTGAAATCATAGTCCTTTAACAGCTCCATCCATCGCCTCTGACGCAGGTTCAACTCGGACTGCGAAAATAGATACTTCAAGCTCTTATGATCCGAGAAGAGCTTGAACTTGACCCTATATAGATAATGCCTCCACACCTTCAGTGTGAATACGACGCTGCAAGCTCTAAATCATGGGTGAGGTAGTTCAGCTCGTGGACCTTGAGCTGGCGTGAGGCATAGGCCACTGGCTTCACATGCTACATTAGTACAACACCCAAGCCAACTCTAGAGGCATCAGTGAAAACAACAAAACCCTCACTCCTATCAGGAAGAGTGAGAACAGGAGTGGACGTGAAGCGGTCCTTCAACTTCGTAAATGCCTCCTAGCAGGCGTCACTCCAGACGAACTCGACACCCTTCCGCGTCAACTGGGTCAACGGTGCTATAATACGGGAGAAGCCCTCGATAAACCGTTAGTAATATTCTGCTAGACTAAGGAAGCTAAGGATATCGGATGAGTTCGTGGGCTGGCCCCACTGACACATTACATCCACCTTCGAGGGGTCCACAGTGACACCCTCCCTCATCACCACATAACTGAGGAACTTCACTTCCTCCTATTAAAACTCGTACTTCTCCAGCTTCACATACAGCTGGTGGGCACGGATGGTCTCCAGCACAATCTACAAGTGCTCAACATGGTCCTCCCGAGTCCTCGAATATACAAGAATATCATCAATGAATACCACCATGAACTGATCAAGGAATGGCCGGAAGACCTCGTTCATCAGCTGCATGAATACCACGGGCGCAATAGTCAGTCCGAACGACATGACTAGAAACTCAAAGTGACAATAACACGTCTGGAAGGCCATCTTCGGAATGTCCTCCTCTCGGACCCGAATCTGATGGTAACTAGAGAGCAAGTCTATCTTGGAAAAATATTGTGCACCCTACAACTGATCGAACAGATCATCAATGCGGGGAAGCGAGTATCGGTTCTTGATGGTGACTCTGTTGAGCTCACGATAGTCCACACAGAGTCGCAATGAGTCATCTTTCTTCTTTACAAACAATACCGGGGCTCCCCAAGGTGAATTGTTGGGATGAATGAAACCTAACTCCCAGAGTTCATCTAACTGCTCCTGCAGTTCCCTTAACTCCAACGGTGTCATCTGATAGGGGGCCTTTGAGATAGGTGCTGTACCGGGCACCAAATCAATCTGAAACTCCACCTGCCGATGCGGCGGCAAACCCGGGATCTCCTAGAACACATCCGGGTACTCGTAAACAACTGGCAGCTGCTCAATATACCCTTTCATAGAATCCTCAATGACAGAAGCCAAGAAGCTAGATAATGGCTCTCCCCTGGGCTCAGCAACAAACTGGAATACTAGTAAGCTCGGAATGTGAAATGAAACTATCCTCACTGCACAATACTCTGCAAGCCAGTCCATACCCAAAATAACATCAAAGCCTGTCATCGGCATCACGAGCAGATTTGACAGGAAGAAACATCTTGCCCATTAACACGGGGCAAGAAGGGCAGCGATGGGTCAACATGACGGACTTCCCCATGGGAGTCGAAATGGCTAAGGCCTCAAACACGGACTCCGTCGAAATACCATTTGATCGGTAAAATGGCTCGACCACAAAAGAATGGGAGGCACCAGAATCAAACAAAATGTCAGCAATGCAAGCAGAAATAATAAGAATACCCTCAATGACTCCGTCGGTCGATGACTACGGGTCCTCGCCTGACGCCTGCTGCATAGAATAAAATTGGCCCTAAGCTAGTAAGGGGAGCAAACTGGAAGACTGCGGATCTGGAGTCTGCGCTTGTTGGGTTGTAATACACACTTGACCTAGGGACTGGACATACGGATATCCCCTTTACTACTGCTGCTACTAGAATCTCTGCTTAGGAGGTCTACCTGGCTGCCTCTGCTGCTGAGGAGGAGCCCTAGGAGCGGCAGGTGGAAGTTGTGTTGCTACTACTGCTGCTGAGGAGGACGACAAGGAGGCAACTACGGTCACCTCTGCTGCTGAATGGGGAGAGTGCACTCACGCCTCTGATGCCCAGCCTATCCACAACCGAAGAAAACACCAAAAAATACGCTGGAAGATGAGCGATTAGCGGTGCTGATGATGATGATGGAGCTGCTAACTGAGCTGCAGGCTGCTGAAACCCTGATCTGCCCCTCCACCTCTGCTGACGGTGCTACCTAGAACTACCGGCTGGTGCTCTTTTCTTCCGGTCTCCACCGGAACTTTACTCTCTCGACCTTTGGGTCATAACCCAGTCCTCCTCATAAACCAATGCCCGATGGACAACCTGATCGAATGTCTGTAAACAATGTCCCACCACATGGCTATGAAGGGTAGGAAGCAAACCAGTCACAAAGAGATGAGCCCTTATCCTCTCATCGTTGGTGAGATGAGGAGAAAATCTAGACAAGGCCAAGAAACGGGCCTCATACTGAGATACTGACATATCACCCTGAACTAGGGTCTCAAACTCGATCGCCCTCTGAATCTGAACATGCTCGGGGAAGAATTTTTGGTTGAAATGGGCTGCGAACTCCTCCCATGTCCAAACAAAATCTGGCCCGGCTATCCTGAATACGGACGACCACCAATGACGGGCCTCACCCTGAAGAAGATAGGTCGCAAGGGATACCCTCTGATCAGTTGGACACTATATAGTGTCAAAAATCCTCGCAATCTCAATATGCCATCCTCAACGATAGATGAGTCTGGCTCACCCTAGAATCTCGGAGGGTCATGCTGTTTAAACTCCCTAAAAATAGGGCTAGCACGCGGCAAATCACCCTGATCAGTTACTGGAGCAGCTGCAGGCTGACAAGTCTGTAACGCGGTAGCGACAAGCTGCATCAGCTGCTGAAAATACTCGGCACCTATAGGCACTGTTGGAAAAGCATGACCGACATTCGCCTCGGGCGGAGGTACAGGTGCAGCTGATGGAGCAAGAGCCTCTGTGATGAGAACAACAGACTGAGAAGGGGGAACCGGTGGGGGAGCTGGAGTAACTGAAGGAACAAGCACTACAGGCTCAACCGGAGGGACAGGCTGAATCAGGACCTCGGGAATCGGATCCTCTAAAATGGGAGCAGGATGCGCTCGAGTAGAACGGGTATCTTGAGTGCCTCGTCCACGGGTACCATGACCACGGGTGCCACGTCTAAGTGGCATTATCTACAAAATCATGATGACACAAGGGTCAGGACAATTACAGGCTCAATACAGAGTGAAAGAAGGATCTTGAGACACTACTTGTCCTAAGCTTTCAGCAGACATGCGATGTTATCCTAATTATTTCAGAATTACTTACTATGCTTTGATAGCAACTCTTGTGACGCCCCAGACTGGGTAACCAGACTCACAATGAACTCGATAGCCAGTTCTAGCCACAATAGCCTCCCTAGCACCCCATTCTCGGCTCCTGAGGCAGGTACCGATCCTGGGATTCTACGAGGAGGATTTTCATAACAATATAACAATTTCCAATACGAGCATACCCAAGATCACAACAAGTACATCTGAGAATAACAAAGGCCCACATCACAAAATCCACTATGAATTTAAACTTTTACAAGTTTTCATAAGGTCCAAAAGGACATACATAAGATAATAGAAGAAGAAAAGAAAAGTCTGCAACACTGGGGTCCTCAAGCTCAACTCTATTTCAAGCTCTACTACTACGACGCCTGCCTAGGATCTCCTACACGCATCAATCATGCATAAGCTTATAAAAGCTTAGAGGGTTGTGAAAGTGTGTGACAATGGTGCACAGAAGAATAGTAGGAGGTATAGGAAGAGAAATATGCTCAATGACAATATCACTAGCCTTACCAAGGCTTATCATGAATATGATGCAATGAGTACTGGGTGCCATACCAAGGTAATGCATGAAGGGGCTTATACAGCCGATGCGAATGCGATGCAAAGTAATGCCAATGCTCATGACCAATCCACATATCAAGTACATTTTCAATCATAAGGAAATCACTGGGGTCCATTACACTGCTGGATGATTGCAGCTTTACAGACCCCTCTCAGTCAAACGAGCGTAAGAGACTTCACTACCTACCTGTGGACAGCCAATCACTAGTAAGGCCTGATGGTAGCGGACTCATTTATGAGCTGGTCAGACTTAGCCTAACAATGCCTCCTTACATCAGGCGAGTAAGGCCACACCCCTACCCAACTGACTACAAGACAGTGGGAGTCGCGGCCTAACGGTATAAGGCCCTCATATGCTCATAGTTTCTACTTGGTCACGACGTTGGGGTAGATCGTTGGTACCATGAAAGTCTTGAGAAATTCACCTATGGGCATCCTATGCACCAAGTATGCTCAAGTAATATTTTCAGTGTCCACACATACGGCCATCCACGAACGTCCCTGTGGAGGCAAGGCCTTGGTGAAACAAGTGCGGTATCATCATGAAATGCGATGCCAATGCATGAGTTACACATACAGATCATGCACAAGCTTTAGGCACTCAATGTGCATAAGGGGAGAAACTCCATCCATCTATGATCACCACACAATGCAATCAATTCACACAGATGATGCATATGGGTCACAATGATGTAAGTGCATTATCTGTAGAATATATTCCTCCTTCCCAAGGAGGGACAGGTACTCTAAGGAGAAGTGAAGTCCTCTAGTGGGGGCCCAATACTTTGGAATGACTCACGAGCTAAGAGAGTCATAAAGCCTCAAGGAGGAAACGGTCCTAACAAGGTCCAAGGTGGGCCTTCAACCACTTATGAGGACCTTATGGGCCTACCTTAGGGCCATCAAGGAGGATATCCAACCTCAACTGCGTTCTAAAAGGTAGCCCGTTACGCATATAAAGGAAAGTCTAAGGCCCAAGCAATCTACGGCCTAGTGGGCCATTACTAAGCCCAATACATAGGTAACATGGTGGGCCCTTAAAAAAGGTTTGAGCCCTTGGCCATTACAAAGATACACATAATGATTTGATTACGCACCACCAGCCTGAGTAGATAGTGAATGAATGAACCACGTACTAAGTACGCAACTCCTACTCAGTAAGTCCACATATTAGTACTGTACATATATGCGATCATCACTGGGGTCTAGTACACTCTACGCCAGCTTGCTGCCCCATCAAGCACACAATTAGGTAAGTGGAAGAGACCTCACTATCCACCTACCAATATCAGCCCTGATCATCAATAGCGGACCCATTTATGAGCTGGTCAAACTCAGCCTAACATTGCCTACTCCCTCGGGCGGGTAAGGCCACACCCCCTTTCAACCGACCACGACATAGTGAGAAGCACGGCTTCCTAGTATTCGACACTCGACGCTCTTACATCCACCTGGTCTAGACGTTGGAGCATCCTCTGGTATCAAGAGGGTTTATGAAATTTCACCCAAGGACATATATAGCACTCTATGTAGAAAAAGATTTTTGATGTCCCATCTGGCTATCCATGATATGCCTGTGGAGACTGCGACCTTAATATCACTAGTGTGTATAGTAGTCATGTCACAAAAATATGCAATGCATAAATTACACTATCAGTCATGCAATAATCCTGCGCGTACCGCGTAATCATGTGGGGCAACTCTGTCTCACAAGGAGTCCCATAATAAACCAATCCAATGTCATATGCTATGATTAATCACTCCTCATAACAAGCATACATATGATGTGTATGGTCATTTATCATGATGTAATAAAGTACATAGGCATGATTATCTGATAAGGCAGACAACAATACTCCACAATCGACCATCACCAGCTTGTCACATACTACGTGTATAAACTAAATGATGTGCTCCTTCTACAACTATAAGAGCCTATGCGGTATGTCTTACATTAGCCTTCCAAGGCTCTGTATGATCTAAGACGGGGATGACGGGTCTAGTCCATACATCGAGATAGGTTTTACATAGTAGATATACCAAACCTGATACTACATATTCTTCTATCTACGACAAGGGGTAATGATGTACTAAGCAACGGATAGCCTAGATGATACACTAATGTTCAAGATGGACCTCACACTTATCTCAACAAAGAGACGAATGGTGCGGATGATATGTACATGTCACGAGGTCCTAGTAAATGGGTACAATGGTAGGAAACACCTCTCATGGTGAGTCAAGTGGGTATATGACAAGGTGAGTTCCCAAGGTGAGCTAACAGGGTGGACAATTAGGCTTCCTAAATCTCTATATCATGTAATAAATTGGGCTACACCTAGCACTATGTGTCCTTCCAAGTAGATTGGGTAGCCCGCTTAACACCTAAGTGGGCCTTGGGTATGGTCACTCAACTTGGGCAAAACATGCATCTAGATGGGCCACCTTTCTATGGAAGGCCTGGTGTGAGCACAAGGTGGGCTTCAAATTTTGGGCAGTACTACAGGGCATGGCGGGTAGCACCATTATTAATGGGGGCCCAACGGTTTGGGTTAGCCCAATAAAGGTATGTGGTCATCTCTACATCAATGGGGACCCAATGATTTGGGTTAGCCTAACAAGAAGGACAGGTATCGCTAACACAAATGGGGGCCCAATGTTTTGGGTTAGCTTGGTAGGGTGAGATGGGTATCATCAATGGGGGCCCAATGGATTTGGTATAACCCAATAAGGGAAGGTGTTTATCTCTACATCAATGAGGCCCAATGGTTTGGGTTAACCCAACAAGATAAGGGTGGAAATAAGCTTTAAAATGGGCCCTAGGGAGGTTTACAATGGTGGACCTTTAACCATTATTGCTCCTAAGGTGTGACCCATTTGGGATTGGAATCTAACTCACAATGGGCCAAAGGCCCTAGTACTACTTGGGAAAAATGGATGGACAACGTGCGTATCATATACATCAAGGTGGGCCTTACAAGGCAGCCCCCAACATGGTGGGTGTTGTGCGTATAACACATACATCATGGTGGGCTTGCATAAGGTAGCCCATGGCCCCTAAGAATGGATGAACCACATGTTGGGCCATTGGCCACACCTAGGGCCCAAAATGGGATCTCTACCATCAATCAGTAGGCCCCACTTGTCCCATGAATAAAAACAACATCTAAACCTAAGATCACCCACCTATGGTCCTATTCTTTAGCTCCTTGGAATCCTGAGTCTTTAATGGAGGATGATGAAGATTTAAGGGTTGGATGGTGAATTGGGTGGTAGGGAAAGTGCGTCTTGATCTTGGGCTCTTTTCTCTCCTTAAGATTTTCTCTCCTTAGTTGCTTAGGATTTGGGTAGAGAAATGGGATGGGATGGAGTGAAGGATGGGAGAGAGGGATAGTGTTGTGTAAGAAGGATGGGATGAGAGGGATGGATGGTGTAAGAGGAGTGACATGAGAGGCATGGGTTGTGTTGACTTTTGGGGGCATGAGGTGGCATGGGGTATAGTTTGCCTTACATTGTTGGTAAGAGAGGGATGGACTAGGTATGGGTTATACTTGACTTGTACTTGATTGATTAATGTGAAAGATTGGGTAGAGATTCTCTCGGGATTCACAATGTGTGGCATTTTCTTGAAATATACACGGGCCTACTACTCCTAGCCCGGGTATCACATTAGTGCACAAGATGCAGCATTGAAACTGTGGCGACGGCGCGGTCGCTAGGGTACAAGTCTCGGGTCAAGTTGACTCAGATCTACGGGATGCGACTTAGGGTTGCACATGTAAGTGCTATGGTTTCTTGCTCCTTAGATTGTCAAATTTTGTAGTGCCAAAACCACAATTTGTGTTTTGTGTAGTACATTGATATATCTGTTTAAGGCAATGCATCACATGTATAAGGATAATGCTTTAAGTCAAGAACAAAGATCTACTTCAAGAAATGCAATATCAAGTACATTGTTCACTCCTTTAAGCTTCAAAGTTCAATGTTTTAAAGTGACATCGAAAGACAAGTCAACTATTCATACTCAAGACTCAAGGTGAAGTACAACTCATGTACTACAAATTCAAGCTTCAAAAGATCTCAAGTACAAGCTTCATCATGTGTCGAGATCTCAAGCTTCATGAACTTCAAAGATTACCTATCATTTGAAGAAAAGAAGGTTCAATGTTCATATGTCATGGTTAAGGTATGAAAGACCTTAGATTGACCTTAGGGTAGGTAATTTTGTATACATAATTCAAATTGAATCATTTTATAAGTGTTTGGTCTGTTCTTCGACTAGTCCTGGACTCTGTTCGACTAGTCCTAGCACTAGTTCGACCAGTTCAAGAAATTCTAAGACCAGTTCTAAGTTTGTTGTAAAATTTTAAAATTTTTTGTTAAGCCATGACCAGTCCTTAAGACTGCTCGACTGGTTGTGTGAACAGTGCACAACTCGTTCACGACCAGTCCTGCAGCCATGACTCAAACTCCAGCAACTGTTTCTGGTCCCACACGACCAATTGTGGACAGGTCAGACCAGTCGTGGAGGTCCCACGACTAGTCGTGAATGGCCTACGACTAGTTGTGGAATG
Organism: Magnolia sinica; assembly: GCF_029962835.1. Taxonomy (NCBI): domain Eukaryota; kingdom Viridiplantae; phylum Streptophyta; class Magnoliopsida; order Magnoliales; family Magnoliaceae; genus Magnolia; species Magnolia sinica. The sequence continues at coordinate 34,608,493 of NC_080574.1, read as the reverse complement.
GCTTTATCCTATCACGCTTTAAATTTTAAAAATCCGTTGGTCCTACGACTAGTCATAGTGTCCACAAGACTAGTCGTGAACACAATTTCTTCACCTATAAATAAAGCACGAATTTCAGAGTTATTCATTCAATTCAAGTATAATCAAGACATCACTCTGAGAGATAAGTTTGTAAACTTCTTAAGTTATATTTTGCATATTTAATATTCTCTTTTATTAGCTTTTTATATTTGATTTTGTATTCTTCATTCCAATCTGATTTGAAAGAGGGATTGAAGAATTCCACTTCTTGGAATCAAAATCAAATAGAGTTAGCCCAACTTGATTTAATTTAAAATTAATTTAGAACCTAGAACCATTTTATAAGAGAGTGTGGACATTGAACTTCTATATTCGAACATCTACTCCAATATGGTTCTTCCGGGCTGCAACAAAAGGAGAAATTCAGGTATTTTACATTATTGTAATTTCCTTTGTTTTGGTTTCTTTTGATATTGAGCTAGAAGATCTCATTTGTTTGGTTATCTGAGGTGATCCAGAAAACTCAGAGTGTGGGGTTTTTGAATTGTGTAAGTCCATTTGAAAGACACAATTGTGAGGGTTTTAGATGAACCTGGAAAAACCTATTTTTATAGTGAACGCTAATATCCACTGTGTGAGGATATTAGGAGTGAAGTAGCTGTGTGGCTGTTGTTTAACAGTTAGTGTATACATAGGCGAACCACTATAATTCTTTTTATTTTCTATATCTTTTATCATTCAAGATTGTGGGATGTATTTGTGGATGTGAATGTTGTAATCTTTACATTTCAGCATTGTGGGGAATGTTATAATAGCGTAGATTTCCTTTCTAGCTATTTCCTTCATATATTCCTCTTTAGTTTGAGTTCTTGATACACAAACTATTCTAGTAAGGTTGTCTTACCATAAACCCTTGGTTTTTATGGTGTAAGGTTGTCCTTAGAACAACATTTGTATCAACTTCTCAATACTAGAATTTTGAGGTTACTTTACATTTCCGTATTGTGGATTGTGTAAAGTGTTATCTTTCCTTTAATTGTTTAAATTCCACTGTTATCATTTTAATTAGGCATAGTCCTTTTCACCCCCCTTGTAGGACTCTAGCTCAGCCTTTTCAGTGCGTAAATGTTGTCTATAGGTCGCGGGTCGCCGGGATTCGACGGGAAGGATCACCAGAGTCTAAGGAATGGTACAGACTAGGATACGGGCCTTCCATTGATGACGTTCTGGATAGCAGTAACTCTTCTGATCTATATGCCATTTATGGTTTTGGGAACACTTCGTGAGCAATTGCTTTATCCTTCATGGTGCGAAGGTTCACTTACCAATTTGGAGAATTCTCAATCTTCTGATTTTGATTTCTTACTTTTCTTTTGTGTAGACTTACCTTCTTAAATAGGGTGGTTGCTTTAGGGTTGCTGAGAAATGAGGCCTCACTTAATGCTTGGATGGCATACACATAACACGGTTAGCACATGTAGACATTAACGTATAAGCACGTGCCTAACCACATGAATGGGAAGTAAAAATGTGTGTAACTTTTACAAATAAGTGGATAAATTATAGAATAAGCTTATTGTTCTAAGGGAATCATGATTGTATAGGCCTAGCCTTTTGGAGGAATAACTTCATCATGGTGGGGCTCACGGAATGTATAGGTTGATTGATATGTACACAATGGTAGGCCCCACCATAAAAACACTGGATAACCAACCAATAACCCTCTGCATTCATATGGTGGCATGCAATGGAAGAGCCACCTAAATGGATAAAAAAAATGTTGGATGTCATGCCCACGCACCTCCCTCACACAGCAATTGTAGAGGAAATGAGCATGGAATGGTTACCACCTTGGCTTGTAACTCATTTAATCCACTATCAAAGCATATTCTCTCATGATATTTTACCTTTTCTACTTCCAGTTTTTTGCAAAAAAAATAGTGGAATGAGCATGAAAAACCTGCCTTGGCAATCATGATGCAAAAGGTGATTGGTCTGTCTATAAGAAGTCACATGCAATGGTTAATGCTAAATGCTTCAGATATTAACTTAGCAATGACTATGTGTGGGGTACTTGACGTTCTTTACATGGATACAGGTCACAAGAGAAGATCCCTGATGAATCCTTGCAAAAATGACTCATGTGGTGGAATGGGCTTCTAATGTTGCTTCTCTAAAGGGTTGTAATTTGACTTTTTTAGGTGGGCAATTTGCTCGCTATCTCAGCGGGCCGATTTCCCCCTTCTTTTGTAATTTGTTTCTCTTGTCAATATAGAAATCATTACCTTTCAAAAAAAAAATGCCAAAATGACTCCTGTGGTGATGGGGAGGATTTCCATGATACCAATGGTATGTTCTAGCCTCATAATGCATAACTCGTGTGCTTAACTTGCATATCTAAGAAGGTTTACATGCATTTTCTTGATCACTAATGCCACTGTGTGCAACTAAAAATGATTCCATAATGTCACTCATAATGACCGTTGTACTTGACCGTTGGAAACGCCGATGACTAAAACCGTTGAAAACTCCGACGGCTTTTGTTGTCAAACTTAGCCGTTGGAAAGGCTGATGGTTTTCGTCGTCGGAAATGCCAACAGCTAAAACCGTTGCCCCCAACCGTTAGAAATGCTGACGATTTTAGTCTTTTAAGATGCCGATGACTTAAATCCGTCGGTGCGTAACTCTGACGCCCCCTTTCCCGACGGACTGTCCGGCGGCTTTTAGCCGTCGAGGACGGTCATCGCCGATGAGTTTTAGCCGTTGGCATTGCCATATTTTCTGGTAGTGTCCATTGTGTTGTCATTGGTCTTATATAATAATTTCTTCCTATAGTCTTTTCACATAAGGGGTAATTTTACAATAATAGCCTTGACTTAGATTGATTCAGGAAGATCAATTTTATTAGCCTTAATTTTGTTAACAATTAGTTGCAATTCTTAGATTTAGTGTAGGAGCTGTTTATTATCTACCATGTTACAATCAAAGTACCCAGATATTAGGAACGTATTGGTAATTTTGAGACTCAAATAATATATATTTAAACCTTCAATTACATTAGTTTTCTTGGCATTTAATTAATAATTTGATTTAATTATATATGTTTTTGTTATGTGAGGTGATTCAGAAGCTTATGATGAATATGCGCTTCAAATGATGTATTTAGAGCTCAAAAGAAGATAATGAAGAATCGGAGATTTGGAAGTCATTAATGAAGAATTCACATGCCAAAGATCCAAGGAAACCAAGTGAGAATGAAGAGAATCGAAGGTTTGAAGTGAAGAAAATGAATCCTAAAAATTGGCCAGAAAAATGATATTCTGAAACTTCAAGTTTAAAAGAGAAAGTCTTAAAATAATTTCAAAAATAAACTTCAATGGCATCGATAATTTATGAATTTCGGGCTCAACTTGCTAGAAAGTTCTAGACAAATTTCGATGGAATCGAAGACAGTTCAATGTCATCAAAGGTACAATCAAAGACTGTTCGATGACATCGAAGTTTACCATCGAAGATGCGCAAAGTGCGTAAATTTGAGGCAGTTAGTGAACTTTTCTGAGGTGTTACAAAAGTTTGAGTTGCAAAACTATTTAAAGGATTCCCAAGGCCTCTCCAAATCATCTTCTAGGGTTTGGAAAGAGAGAAAAGGCCTAAGTGGAGTGCTGACAACGTTCTTCTACTTCGATGTAAGACCCTACCCAAGTGTGTGCATTTCTCTCCTCTAGGTCTTGCGGTCCTACCGGTCAAATCCCAGTGACCCGCGACCTTCAATTAGTATTTGCGATCATCCTCAAGTCTGGCCACGTAGACCCGACCTGGATCGACCCAAATTTAGTGCTATAGCGACCGCATCGTCGCAGTGGTTCCAATGTTACGTCTCGTGCGGCAATCCGAGTTGTAGATCAAAAGATGTTTACCGCGCTTCTAGTAGACCATTAATTGTGTTTTGCAGGGCCACCTAAGGTATACATGTTTTCCCATGCATGATATCATCCTATGTTTCATAATGGCCTATAGCTAGCATCTTATGATGAGTTCTCTTCTCTAGGCTACCACTTTTCCCTCTCTCCCATGGCAATCATGCCTTTTTCTCTATCCTAGGCTAGAAAAATATGAAATTTCCTCTTCTCAAGGAGAGAAGAGCCGTCATTACTTTTAGTTTCTAGCAATTTCATGATTACTCTCCTAAAAAAAAAAAAAAAAAGAAACCTCTATCCTAGCAACTTCCTTCTCATTTCTTCCCATCTTCTCCCCCTCACTTCTCTCTTTCTCTCTAGCTAGAGGGGCTTAGAAATCCTACCTTGCTCAGCAAACTCTAGCCCACTTTCACTCATAAATTTTTCCATCTAACCCTTGAAGAAAGATCTCAACCTTAGATCTATGCACCTTGGAGCCTAAGGAGTCTAGTGGTAGAAGAATCTTGGTGTTCTTGTGAGGTGGGTGCTATCCTTGGTCTCTTCTCTTCTTCTTCTTCCTCCCTCCTTCCTTTCTCTTTTGCCTCATGTATGGAAGCATGTAGGGCCCACAAATCCATGGTGGAGGCCCTACATGGCTTCTATGTAGGGCTAATGGCTTAGATCTTGCATAACTTAGCCATGGTGGGCCATTCTCCATGGACCCACCAAGAGGCTTCTTCTTCTTCCCATTTCTTGTACATCAAGGGCCATATAGGACTTGCATGCATGTGGAGAGAGGAATCCTCACCATCTAGCACTTTATTTTCTATGTAAATTTCTATGCATGAAGTTTATAAGGATAGTAATGGTGCGGATGGTGTGTGGGTGGTCCATTAGTAGCGAGACTACCCACCTATGTCCGAATCTCACTCTTTCTCCTTCTCATTTCTCTGAAATTTCCTTTCATTTTTGCTGATGAGGTGAGGCCCATTAATGAAGGTCAACAACCTCCCAGGCCTCAAGGAGGGTGGACGTCCAAGCCTACTTGAATGGATGTCCAAACCCAACCATGCATGCATGGTTTGGGTGATCTCCAAACCTCCCTTTTTATGAAGGTTTGAATGAAATCAGGGGCTTAGAATTTTGTTAGCATTGTCAAGGTGGACCCCACAAGTTAAATCAGGGTCATGGACCCTTTGATTTTTATGCATGGGCCAAAATATAGACCGTATATATTGCTGTCCAGATTTCAGCCCATTTAGAGTAGGTGTTTTAGGTTAATGATTACACCCATTTTCAAATTCTTTTTTTCCAAATTTCTTTAAGGTATTTGTGCCCCACTTTGATGTGGGATGGGGCCCACACCCTACCTCTCATAATTGAGGCCCATAGGTTGGGCCAAAGATGGTTAACTGTCCAAAATTTTCTGGATAGTTCAGTAATGCAGTATGGAAGAATTCATCTTGTTCACCTAAATTTCTGAAAGCATTGGGCCACCCAGTGGACCTCACTTGTTGACTAGATGTAGGACACCTCTCCCCCAAATTCCCAAGGGTTTGGGTGGATCCAGGCCCACTCCATGTTGTCCCAAACATAAGGACAACTAAAATTCCAGCAACATTTCACTCTGGACAGATTGTAATTTCGAATTTAATTAAAATATTTTTGAGTATCAAAAAATTTTGAAAATTTATAGAGAGGTGACCCACCCATGGTAGGACCCACTTACCATGTTTTGGGGCCAACATCCCCTGTGCACACCGTGGCAAGGGCTGGACTGGCCCACTAGGCTGGGATGTCTAGAATTTCTGGACAGATTATAATCCTGAATTAAAATAAAATATTTCTGAGTGTTCAAAAATCATGAAATTTTGTAGAGCTGTGGCCCACCCATGGGAGGACACCCTGTGAATTTTTAGGCCCAACGGGCCCCTGTACTGACGTGGTGCAGCCTGGAGTGGCCTGCCAGGCTGGGATGCCTAGGCTGGGGCGTCCAACCTTGGCTGGCCGTCCAGGCCACTTTGTGGACCCACCTTAATGTATTTTATATCCCACCATTCATCCATGAGGTGTCCATAGGGGCAGTGATCATCCTCCCTCTATAGTTTTCCATTTTTGGAGCCCATTAGATGAATTTTTGGGCCAAATACCCAGGCCTATAAGGCTGTCCATGGGATGCCCAACCCATATGGCTATGTTGGAAATCCAGTCTAGCAGCATGGCCCATCAGATGTATATGTTCAATCTACTCCCTTCATCTGGTGGACCCCCTGTGGCATGTATGAGTCACCAGGAACTAAAATAAATGTACAAAGTAATTAATTTTTGAATTTCCAACAAACCAGATTGTGGGTGGGCTGGAATTTCAACAATAGGCCCATGGTTGCTGCCCATAAATGAATATTTTAGTGTAGTGTGGTCCGCCAAATATGGGGACATTATTACACATATCTTACCCCATTTTAGCTAGATTTTTAGGCTTAATTAGTGCATATTTAAAGCCCATTCCAATTGGGTTTTTATTCGACTAGTCTTCTTAGTTACTTGTTGGGTTTTCCTAGGCCCATTATCTTGAAACTTTTGATAGGCCCATTGGACCCTTGGGGCCTATATTTATTCATGCCATTGTGATGGATTGTATGATCCAATATTCAAGTAATTGGGCCCTTGCTTGCCCATTAAAATAAATCCATACTCAGGCCGAGATGTGAGGCCCAACTTGTTTCAAATATAAGGGGTTACCCATATGTTGGAATAATGGGTTGCCCATTAGGCCCACCACAATGAGTAGTCTTATGATCTTTATGGTTGGGCCTAAACCTTGCTTGAGGGCCCACCATCTTGCTTATGTATTAGGGCTTAGTGTATGGCCCACTAGGCCATGGATTGCTTGGGCCTTTGAATTTACTTTATATGCATAGCAGGCTACCTTTTGGGACTTAGTTGAGGTTGGATGTCCTCCTTGGTGGCCCTAAGGTAGGCTCATAGGGTTCCTATAGGTGGTTGAAGGTCCATCTTAGGCCCTTGATTAGGACCGCTTATTCTTCAGGTTTATAACCCTCTTAGCTTGTGGGTTACCCCAAAGTATTGGGCCCCCACTAGAGGACTTCACTTCTCCTTAGAGTACCTATCTATGTATTTAGACCTTGTCCCTTCTTAGGAAGGAGGAATATATTCTACAGGTAGCACTCTTACATCATTGTGACCCATATGCATCATGTGTGTGAATTGATTGCATTGTGTGGTGGTCATAGAGGGATGAAGTTTCTCCCCTTGTGCACATTGAGTGCTTGAAGCTAGTGCATGATCTGTATGTGTGACTCATGCATTGGCATTGCATTTCATGATGACTGCCCTTACTTCATCAGGGCCTTGCCTCCACAGGGATATTCATTGATGGTCATATGTGTGGACACCGAAAATATTACTTGAGCATACCGGGTGCATAGGATGCCCATGGGTGAAATTCTTAAAAAATTCCATGGTACCAAGGATCTGCTCCAATGTTGTGACCGAGTGGAAATTATGAGAGCACGAGAGCCTTATACCGTTAGGTTGTGACTCCCACTGTCGTGTAGTCGGTTGGGCAGGGGTGTGGCCTTATCTGCCTAGTGTGAGGAGGCATTGCTAGGTTGAGTCTGACTAGCTCATAAATGGGTCCGCTACTGTCAGGCCTTACTGGTGATTGGTTGTCCATAGGCAAGTAGTGAGGTCTCCTACACTCATTTGACTGTGCGAGTCTGTAAAGCGGTAGTCATTCAGCAGTGTATTGGACCTCGGTGATTTCCTTATGATTGGAAAATGTACTTGATATGTAGATTCGGATATGAGCACTGACATCACTTTGCATTGCATTCACATTGGCTGTAAAGCCCCCTTATGCATCACCTTGGTAAGGCGCCTAATACTCATTGCATCGTATTCATGATAAGCCTTGGTAAGGCTAGTGAGATTGTCATTGAGTATGTTTCCCTTCTTATACCTCCTATTATTCTTCTACACATGATTGTCACACACTTTCATCACTCTCTAAGTTCCTATAAGCTTATGCACGATTGATGCATATAGGAGATCTTAAGTAGGCGTTATAGCGGCAGAGCTTGATTTAGAGTTGAGCTTGAGGACCCAAGTGTTGCAGATCTTCTTCCCACTTCTTTTGCTATCAGATGTATTCCTTTCCTGCTTTGTATTTGTAAAAGTTCAAATTCATAGTGGATTTTGTAATGTGTACCTTTGTTATTCTCAGATATGCTTGTTGTGATCTTGGGTATGCTCGTATTAGGAATGGTTAAATGGTTATGAAAATCCTCCTTGTGGGATCCTAGGATCGGAACCTGCCTCAAGAGGCGAGAATGGGGTACTACGGAGGCTATTGTGCCCAGAACTGGCTATCGGGTTCCTTGTGAGTCCGGTTACCGAGTCTGGGGTGTGAAATTTGATTTCTTCAGGGTTCTTGTAAATCTTTCTACTTTTTCTTTTGTTTTCCTTTTAGGATGTTAGTCTTCTCAGAATAATCTCTTAGTTAAGGCTAATAGATGAAACATGTAGTTTATTTTGATGTTTAGTTTGCTTTAATTCAAGTATATGTTGAACTTCCATTAAGTTTTAGTTTAAATAAAGATATATTTTCAGTTTTCTATTATTTATTTCTAATTGAAATTACAGTAGATGGTGTGAAAGCTTTTGATATGATCTTATTGGCTTTGGAATTGTGTGATCTGTAAAAGTTGTTGTTCGCCATCTTCTATGGGCAATACGGATGATTGAATTCCCTATGATCATTGTAACTAAATGGATATTTTTGAAGTAAACTAATGAAATGTTCAGATTATGGTTTAATTGCTCCATCATCCAATTGGATAGGATAGGACTTCGATGCTAATCGAGTCATTGTTGAATCAAGTAGATTAAATATTGAGATTGTTATAGGTGTATTCTTAGATCCTTAGTCTTTTTATCTTTATTAATTAAAATATTTTTCTTCATCACTGGATTAAAAACCCAGACAATCAAGTTAGATTTAGATTAGTTGTAAATCGTGTTCCCCATTCCCTGTGGATTTGATCTCGGCCTCACCGAGTTATTACTACATTCCGACCCCGCACTTGGGTTTATGAACTAGTTTTTGGCACCGTTACCAGGGAGTGGCGTTGAACACAATTAAGTTTATATTTTATAGGTTTGATTTTTATTTTTGGTTAGAGTTTTCTTATTTTCTGAATTTTTCTAATATAAGGTTTATAGAATTTTTCAGTTTTCAGAATTTTGTTTTTAGGGTTTATCTTAATTTGTTTTATCTCTAACATTACTAATATAGTTTATTGTTTCTATTTTTAGGATCTTTATTCTAGTTCTTCTCTTCTGGTAACATCTTCCCTTACCCCCCCTACTTGCTTTCCATATTGTTGTAGGATTTTTTCTTTATGAATTTATTTAAGAATAGATTCAGAAAGTTTAAATTGGAGAGGTGAACCAACAATCGATTCTAGTGACTATCCTCTTGGATCCCTTACCTTTAATATCCAACTAGAAACAATTTAAGAGAATTCACTTTAGAAATACATGGATGCTTAAGAACAAGTTAACCAATTCGTCGTAGACATTAGAAAATCAATAGAAGCAATGAAATCACGCCTTAATGAGGAGGAAGAGGCTAGGTTATCCCGGCCTCAACTCAATCTAGAAATACAATGCGAGGAGAGTGATTCCAATTCGCTTGTAAAGTATACTGACTTTGAGAATAAGAAGTTGGATTATGCTCATGAGTATACAATTCAATTTTCCGAAGAGTCGATCTCAATGACGGTCAAAGTTATTGATCGAGAGGCAAAGGTAGTTTTCAAACATAGTGATGTTGACCCACTCCAACCACATGACACACTTGATTCCAATGTAGAGAATGAGTCTCTTTCAACTAAATGTCTCGATTCTTTAGAAGTTCACTTGGCACACTTTAAGTACTCTAATGATAATATGATTAAGGACATAGTGGATGCCTTGTGAGAAAATACCTCGGTAGTTGATACTGATCGGGGGAATCATTATTCTGCAGCCTCTCCTTCCACACATGCAGAATGTTCACCAGTAAAGGAGGAGCAAAAAATTGAACCGAAGTCTGAAACTTCGAAATGTGTTAAGACTACACTGCCTAATGAGAATTTTTTGAAATTTCACTTAATTGTAGTCTCTGATTCATAGTGGTGTACTAACATTGAAAAGCTTTCTATCACAGGTGAATATTATCCACTCTGGATACCTCAGGGGATTAAAAGAATTTTTTTTGCTAAGGTTCATAAATTTCTTTAGACATTCATGCTCCAAGACAACTAAGCCTATTACAAAAATGGCTTTTGGATGATCTTGTTGAGAAACCTACTAAGAAATTTATCGAGGTGCTGGCCGGAAGAGGAACCTTTCTATATGACTGAGTAGTTTTTCCTTGATTTCCTAGTTTAGTATTAGGTGATTTATTTTCTTTTTTATGATTACTTTTCTTTTCACAGTTTAGTTTAGTCACTAGAACCACATTTTATTGGAAGATCGTATTCACTTCACAGGTACTCTTCATCTACTTCCCTTTATTTTCATTACCCTCAATTTTTCTCTCATTGTATATGTTTATACATTAAGGATAATGTAGATTTTAGGTTGGGGTGTAGGTTTCCCTTAAAAATTCTTCAAATTTGAGCAAAATTGTTAAAATTTTGAGTTATAAAATTTTTTCAACATTTTTAGAAATTTCTATGAAAGTAAGTGATTTTAAAGATAATTCATATATTAGAATGATAAGATACTTAATTATTGAAGATTATTGAACCTAAATTCTAGTTATATGATAGATTTCAAGGTTAAGTTTGAGTTATTAATTCATAATTAGTTGTTTTAAATATTAATTTATTCATGATTTCATATATCACATCTAGCTTACACATTAAAGTATAAGTTTGATATTGAATTGTTCACTTGATGATTATTAAGAATGATAAGAACTAAACTTGGAAAATTTGTCCATCATGTTCAATGAAAAGAAAAGAATATAAAAAGGTGAGAAAAAGAAAATACCCAGCAACAAAATTGTTGTCTTCGTCGAAAGGGCTACCTGTTAAAGTTCATTAAGGATTGTTGAAAAGAAGAAAAAAGTGAAATAGTTTAAAAGCCATCGATGGAAAAATCAAAATCTGGAAGAATGAAGTGTTGAACTATAAGGCAAGTTTTGGTTATCTTGAACTCTTTTGATTATCAATCTTATCATGAAAAAATAGAATTGAACCTTTGGTTGTGATAAATCTAGACTTCACTATGCACCCATGGAACTCAATGTTTAGAATTGTTCTAATTAGAGGATTAATAATTTGAACTTGATTAGGAAATTTACGAAGTACTAGAATTTAAGAGAAAGTAGTGCTCAACATTAATGCATTTTAAATTTTTATAATCTAGATTGTTTTTAGAACTGCTTGAGCTTATGGAAATTAGACATTGGTTTTCAAAATATCTTTCGCATGTTTTGCTTAAGAGTAGCAGATACCTTCTTCTTCGGCCTTGTATTTGAACTATAGGGCAGTTCAAATTTCTTTTATAGATGATGTCTATGTGTACAGATCATACATCCAATTAGAGAGCGCGATCAGTATGTGTCCATGATATCGGATTTCATATTCAGCTCGTTTGTTGCGTACAAAAATATGTTCGACTGTTTCTTGGTCTGTTGCCTTAGGCATTAGCTAAAGATTTAGATCTAAGATGTAGCAAATCTTTAAGGTCGTTAGGAGAAACTTTGTAAGTGTTATTATGTTTAAAGAACATGTCACACCTGGTTTGTCAAATTTCGTCTTGTTAAAACAACTTAGCATAGTGTTCTTCAAGTTATAGACAAGCTCATGTTTAAGTTATAGACAAGCTCATGTTCAAGTTGAAGTCTAGCTCATGTTCAAGTTAAAGACAAACATATGTTCAAATTGAAGTTAAGCTGAAGTTCAAGTCACATGGATCAAGATGGAAAGTTCACCTTTAAGTGTAAGTTGAAGTTCTATTAAAAATGCTATTAGAAAATCAAGCTTCATTGACAAGTTCAACTCTTATTGATGAATCAACTAGTAGACGATCAAGCTCCTTTGAAAACTTCAAGTTTCTAATCCTATGAAGTTCAGTCCATATAGATATTTTAAACCTTAGAAAGACCTTAGGTTTAAGGGCTTTCAAAACATATTTAAATTGGGTTTTTATACTTATAATTGACTAAGTTTTAACTTGTTTAAGTTCTGCTTCGACCAGTTTAAGAAATTTCTCAGCTAGTCCAAGAAACAGCCTAAGTGTAAAAGAAATTTTCTTGTGTATTCGACTAGTCAAGTGGAGTCCTCGACCAGTCGAAAGACCCCCTTCGACCAGTCGAGGGTTCCTCGACTTGAAGTCCAGTAACTATATTCAAATTAGATTATGCTTGCTCAACTAGTCGAACAGACTGTTCGACTAGTCGAAGATCTGTTAAATCTTATCCCGCTCAAATTTAAAAATTTGTTGGAATTGAATTTGGTGTTTCGACCAGTCGAAGACTGCCTTAGACCAGTCGAAGGAACATATTTTTTTGCTATAAATAGCGGTTCTTTTTCAATCCGAAAAGAGAACTTAATCCTATCAAAGCCCTTATTCAAGAGAGAGAGAGAGAATCCTCATTTATTGTCAAGCTATCACGTGGTATTTATAAATTTATTTTATAGCTTTTTCATTAATTCCTTTATCTCAAAACTCTATCATTCTAATTTTCAAAAGAGTGTTTACTCTTATTGAGATTTGAGGGAATTAGTGCAGGTAGCATTTGGGTTTGAATCTAATTAAAATCAACTAGAACCCTGGACCTTTTCTATTAGACTGAACATCAAACATTTAACATTCAAGAAAAGCGATCTACGGCTACAACATCTTCTTCAGTGAAGATAAGTATAATTTTTCTTTCTGTATTTGGTTTTTTTATGAGATAGTCAGAAAATCTCATTAGAGGTTTTATCTGAGATAGTCTGAAAATCTTAGAGAGGGGTTTCTTTGTTTTTGATCGCCCTTTAAAATCACAACTGTATCAGGTTTTAATGTGACTCGGTGAAAACCTTGTTCATAGTGAAAGTCGAGATTAAGAGGTTAGTAATCTTGGGAGTGGAGTAGGTGTGGCTATTTGAGAACAGTTGTTGTACACATCGAACCACTATAATTCTTGGTGTTTGTGGTGAATGTTTTCTTTTTGCATTTATGGAGAATGTTTGTAATTTCTTTTATGCAAAAGTGGTGAATGTTTGTAATAGATAGGTTTACCTTTTCTTTCTTGGTTTGAGATTTTGTTTCTTACAAATGTTCGTAAAATAAGGTTGTCCTACCTAAACTTTGTTTTGGGTGAAGGTTGTCCTACGAATTAGTTTGAATTAAATTTTCAATACTAGTATGATTGATATTTCAAATTTGTTTATTATTTCTGCACTTTAATTTTTTATTTAGCATAGTCCTATTTAAACCCCCTCCAGGACTGTTAAGCTCACCTTTTCGGTATTAAAGCTAAGTTGCACATTTTTGGATTAATTTCCTGAGTTAAATATATAGAGCTTTAATTATGTTAAATTTTGATTGTCTATCTATTGCTAGGCCACTATTGAGGGTCAAATATTGCATATTAGAACCCATCTATTATTTGGTTTTATGAACATGATAATGCTTAATATTCTATTTTAATCATGTTTGTGTTACAAGGTGAATTTAAGAGCTTAGATTGAAAAAGGATGTTCAAAGCATGGGTTTAACACTCAAGAACCACCAAAGCCAAGAATGGATCTGATGAAACCAAGAATTAAGAATGCACACACTAAAGATCTAAGAAAATCAAGTCAAGAATGAAGAAAAACAGAGTTTTGAAGTGAAGTTACGTAATCCTTAATTACTCTTGGCTCCGGTTCGACTAGTCGCTCGACCAGTCCTGGTTTGACCAGTCGAAGATGCTCGACTCGAATTCCAAGGACTAAAATAACCAATTTTCTATCCTGCTCGACCAGTCGAGGGTGTCCCACTACCGGTCAAGGACGTCCCACGACCAGTCGAGCATTAAGCAAAACTTGCGCGGACTGCGTAAGTTTGAGATGGTTTCCAGAAATTTTCACTCGGTGCGAAAGTTTAAGACCTAAACTATAACCCTAGGGCACTCCTACGCATCATCTAGGGTTAGAGGAGTGGAGTAAAAGCATGGAGAAGCTGTCGCCAAGAGTTTTTCTTCCCTTAGTAGTTTTTATGCTTTTCTTAAGAGATTTTAGTTCAATCATGTCTATGGTGGGCTAAACCTCTTAGCTAGGGCTAAGAGGTGAAGCTCGTAGCATGATGGGATGTTTCTATTGCTTTAATTCATGTTTATAATGAACTCTCTTTAATTTTAGTTTGATTATAAGGAATACTTTCAGTTTTTAATGGTTTGTTTTGACTCAAATTACAATAGATCTTCGATAGCTTTGAGTATGTTCTTTTCATGTATTGAGATTTTGAAATTGGGAAATCCTATTGTTCTCCATCATCCCATGGGCATGGTTAGATGATGGAATCATCCATAACTTTCACAGTTCTCCCAGATTGGTTATGGGATTGGTAAATCCTGTTGTTTGCCTCGTCTACTGGGCATGGTTTTGTAATGAAATCACTTCCAATTCTCACACCTCTCATCCATTAAGAACTAGGTCAAAAGAATTTCATATTTTATTTTACTGAGATATCTTCCAATTGGATAGGATGGGACTCTGATTCCAATCGTGTGACTTGAATCAAGCATAGATCTCCCTGATCTCTACAAGTGGATCCTTGGAAACCATAGTTTCCCACCTTTGAATTTCTTAAGTTTTTCATTAAATTTCTCACAATTACTCTCAAATATTTCAAATTTAGGTTTTCATCTTTTTCTAGTTATTCTTTTAGTTACTTTCAGAAAACACACGAGATTAGTCCCTGTGGATTTGACCTCAGTCTTACCGAGATTATTACTACATCGCGATCCTATACTTGGAGTTGTGAACAAGTTTTTGGTGCCGTTAACAAGGATTAACGATTGCATTTTTATGAGATTAGCTAGTTTTAGAATTAGGTTAAGATTAGGATTTTTCTATTTTCAGGATTAGGGTTTGTTTTCTTTTTTTAGGAACTTTCTAATTCTAAGATTATTTTTTTTAGAAACTAACTTACTTTCTAATTTTAGGTTTAGAAACTTTCCTAATTTGATTTTAGAAACTTCCTTTTTCTCTTTTTAGAAACTTTCTTTTACTGTCTATTTTTATTTTTAGAAACTTTCTAATTTTAGAATTTTTATTTTTAGAAACTGACTTATTTTGTTTTGTTTTGCAGGAATTTAAATAGGAACTTCTAATTTGGTAACTTTTTTCCAATTCTCTCTCTCTCTCTCTCTCTCTCTCTATTTTTAGAATTCTTTTCTCTTTTAAGTTTAAGTTAGAATCTGAATTGAGGGCTGAGAATGTTTCATACCCAAGTGGGTCCATGACAACACTCGACGTCTTTTGAGTGAAGGAGGATTGGTTGAGGGGTTATCTATCCATTACAGGATTAGACACCACTCGAGATCCCCAGAGTTAATTGAAGTGACTGCTGCAAATCAACTGAGAAGATAACCTCAACCTAGGGTTGAGGAAGTCTAGGATGAGAATGAGGTGTATCAAGCACCCTCGCCTTGTACTTTGCGAGACTATTTACAACTAGCGGGGGTGAGTATGCCCTCATGCATGATTTTTTCAGAAAATACAGGACACATGGATATCAAGCCAGGGGTGATCCAACTCCTTCCAAAATTCCATGGACTTGAATCTGAAAGTCTATATCTAGACTTGAAAGATTTTGATGAGATCATAGCCCCTTTATATTTTCCTAACGTGTCTGAGGACACGGTCAGACTGAAACTCTTTTCCTTTTCTTTGAAGGAGAAAGCTAAGATGTGGTTGCATTCACTACGTCCCAGATTTATTGGCATATGGAATGACATGATAAGGGAGTTCATAAAGAAATTTTTTCCACATCATAAAATGAACACCCTTAAAAAGTCAATCATGAACTTCACCCAAAAGGAGGATGAAACATTCTTCCAATGTTGGGAGATGTTCAAGGATCTTGTTAATTCATGCCCATAAAACGGTTTTAAAACGTTGCGCATTGCACACTTTTCTATGATGGACTGACATCTTCCATGCCGCAATTGGTTGAGACAATGTGCAATAGGGAATTCATGAATAAAAATATTGATGATGTGTGGGACTACTTGGACAAACTTGCTGAAAATGCACAATCATGGGACACTTACCCAAAATCAAGCACCACTTCTAGGCCCACTCAATCAAAGGAGTGGGGTGGATTATACCTTCTGAAAGAGGATGATGATATCAATGCTAAAGTGTCAATCTTATAAGAAAATTCGAGGCCATGGAACTAAAGAACGATAAGGTTAAGGAAACTGTTTGCGGTATTTGTGCTTGTAATGTTCACACAACTGAAAATTGTCCAACAATACCTGCCTTTCAAGTGGTGTTGAATGAGCAATCCAATGCCGTGAACAATTACCAAGGATCTTTCAGTGGATTTACCTCCAATACATACAATCCTAATTGGAGAAATCATCCAAACTTTAGTTGGAGGAATGGACAAACTGCTACCCCTCAAGGTTTCTCTAATCAAATTCCAAATCAAGTGAAACCTAAAGAAGAACTGGTTCAAAATTCCACACAAACTCAAGAGCTTACTCAAGCAATATGAGAACTTACAAAATAAATGCTAAATATGGATTTATGTGTTACGGTTATATGGAGGGGGATGCTTCCTGCTCAACCTCTCCCCAGTCTCATACCACAATATGAAATAAGTGATTCAAGCTCTTTAAATCAAATGGAGTAAGCTAATTCTATTACCGCTCTTAGGAGTTGGAAAATAATTAACAACTCTATTCCGGTAAGAGCTGAAAAGCCTAAAGACTCGAAAGAGGACAACGATAATAGACCTAGCACAACTCCATAAAAATTGGAACTGGAACTTCAAGGCAAGCCGATTGCCCCATTCCCTCAACGGTTAGTTGCACCAAAACCTTTCTCTAACTCTCATGACATTATAGAGGTGTTGAAAAAAGTGAAGGTCAACATCCCTCTACTGGATGTGGTTAAACAAATACCTTCATATGCTAAATTTCTGAAAGACTTGTGTATGACCAAAAGACGACAAAATATTCAAAAGAAAATATTCTTAAATGAAAAAGTGAGTGTCATCCTAAAGAAAGATATGCCACAGAAATACAAAGATCTCAGTAGCCCAATCGTCGCTTGTGTAATTGGAAACTATCGGATTGAGCATGTACTTCTTGACTTAGGAGTAAGTGTAAATTTGATCCCATACTCGGTCTACGAGCAACTAGGTTTATGTGAATTAAAACCTACCTGGACCACATTACAACTTACTGATCGCTCAGTTTGTGTATAGAGAGGGATAATCAAGGATGTGTTGGTCCAGGTTGATAGATTCTACTACTTGGTAGATTTTATCATCCTGGATACTCAACCCATCACGAACATGAGTACTCAAATTCTCATCATTCTTGGTCGCCCATTCCTTGTCACTTTAAACGCAATCATTAATTGCAAAAATGGAGTCATGAGTATGTCTTTCGGGAATATGACATTAGAGTTAAATATCCTTTTCAACACAGGCAAACAGGCAGAGGATAATGACAACTCCCACGACATTAACTTGATTGATTCTTTCGTGTAGGATAGAACTTTGATGACCTCATCCTCTGACCCTCTATAGACATGTTTGGCCCACTCCCATGATTTAGATGATAGTATGATTAGGGAGACGGGAGCCATGCTTGATACTGTGATGGTACTTGAAGTTAACCGATGGAGGTCACAATTTAAAGAGTTGCCTCACTCCAATGTAGTGCCTCTACCGTTTAACCTAAAGGCACCGAAGCTTGACCTAAAACCTTTGCCCTCTAATTTAAAATATGTCTATTTAGGTCAAGATGAGTCATACTCGGTGGTGATTTCTTCCACCTTAAGCAAGAAGAAGAGAGTATGCTCATCTTTACTCTCATCGAGCATAAGGGAGCCCTTGTATAATCGATTATAGACCTCAAGGGAATTGACCCTTCGATTTGTACTCACCGCATTTATCTTGAGGATAATACGAAAACCTCTCGGCAATCACAGAGTAGACTAAATCTAAGCATGAAAGAAGTAATTAAGGCCGAGGTTCTTAAATTATTGGATGTGGGTATCATATACCCAATATTCGATAGTCAATAGGTGAGTCCAACTCAGGTGGTTCCCAAGAAGTTTGGAATCACCATCGTAGCCAATGCCAAGAATGAACTTGTGCCAACCAGAGTTATTACTGGTTGGAGAATGTGCATTGACTATAGGAAGTTGAATATTATCATAAGGAAGGACCACTTTCCTTTACCATTCATCAATCAAATTTTGAAAATGCTAGCCGGTCATTCCTATTACTGTTTTCTCGATGGGTATTTGGGTTACAATCAGATAGAGATAGCCCCTGAAGATCAGGAAAAGACCACATTCACATGTCCCTTTGGCACCTTTGCTTATCGAAGGATGTCATTCGGACTGTGTAATGCCCCCGCCACTTTTTAGCGATGTATGATGAGTATTTTTTTTGACATTATGGGGCAATATCTAGCGGTCTTCATGGACGACTTCTCTGTCTTTGGTCCATCTTTTAGCGATTGTTTAGAAAATCTTAAATGTGTGCTTAAAAAATGTGAAGAAAAGAATTTGGTACTCAATTGGGAGAAGTGTCATTTCATGGTTCGTAAGGAAATTGTCCTTGGATATATCATCTCATCCAAGGGAATTGAGATAGATAAGGCTAAAATTGATCTTATCTCTAACTTACCTCCACCTAAGAACATACGAGACGTACGATCCTTCATAAGAGATGCCAGTTTTTACAGGAGATTCATAAAGGACTTTAGTCACCTCTCTCGTCCTTTATGTAATCTATTTCAAAAGGATGCACCATTCGAGTGACTGAGCAATGCTAGGAAGCTTTTACTAAGCTCAAGGGTATGTTAACCACTGCACCTATCATGCAACCACCCAATTGGAGCCTTCCTTTTGAACTTATGTGTGATGCGTCTGACTATGCTCTTGAGGTGGTTTTAAGCTAGAGAAAAGACAAGAAGCCCTATGTTATTTAGTACACAAGTAGAACTCTAAATCCTGCCCAAGTGAACTACTCTACTACAGAAAAGGAACTCTTAGTCGTAATGTTCGCTTTAGACAAATTTAGGTCTTACTTGATTGGATCCAAGATCGTCATTTACACAAATCATGGGAGACTTAAATATTTTCTTTCTAAGAATGATGTTAAGCCCTACCTGATAAGATGGATCCTCCTACTCTAAGAATTTAATTTGGAAATAAAAGATAAAAAGAGAGTAGAAAATGTAGTGGCTAACCATCTTTCTCGCCTTGATCTCTCTGATTCCCTTGAGACGACACATATAAATGACATGTTCCCTGACGAACAATTGTTCAAAGTCTCTCATTCACCTTGGTTTGCTGGTATTTGTAATTATATTACTACAGGTTTCACGCCAACACATTGAACTGCGCAAGATAAGAAAAAAATTCTTCATCGAGGTTCGTAAGTTCTTTTGAGATGATCTATATTTGTTTAAATATTACCCAAACCAAATCTTAAGGAGATGTGTGCCAAACAATGAGCATCAAAGCATCATCTCCTTGTGTCACTCTTAGGCCTGTGGTGGTCACTTTTCTACTAAAAAGACCACGACCAAGATTCTGCAGTGTGGCTTTTACTATCCAACTATGTTCAGGGACACTCATGAGTTTTACAAAGCTTGTGAGTGTTGTCAGAAGCTGAGAGCATTGTCCCGTCAAAATATGATGTCTTTAAACCCCATTCTTATCATAGAAGCATTTGATTGTTGGGGCATCGATTTCATGGGACCATTCCCTCAATCCTTTGGGAGTTTATACATTTTACTAGTAATAGACTATGTCACTAAGTGGGTTGAAGCAATTCTATGCCTGAACAATGACCATCAATCAGTCATTAAATTCTTAAAAGAGAACATCCTTTCTCGGTTTGGAACGCCTCGAGCCATCATTAGTGGTGGGGGCTCATGTTTTTGTAATAGGTCATTCACAAACTTAATGAAGAAATATGGTATTTCTCACAAGGTGAATACTTCATACCACCCACAAACAAGTGGATAAGCTAAGATTTTCAACAGGAAAATTAAACACATCTTGGAGAAAACAGTTAACCTTGACCATAAGGATTGGTCAATCCGATTGACCGATGCCTTATGGGCTTACCGTACTGCATTTAAGATCCATATTAGAATGTCTCCCTTTAGACTTGTCTACGAAAAACCTTGCCACTTGCCTGTGGAGTTGGAACATAGAGCCTATTGGGCGATTAAAAATTTGAATTTCAATCTAGACAATGTTGGCTCACTACGCAAATTTCAGTTGAATGAACTCCAAGAAATTCGAAATGATGCGTACAAGAACTCGAGAATTTATAAGGACAGGGTGAAGGTGTTTCATGACCAACACATTCTTCAGAAATCATTCACACTAGTTCAAAAGGTCCTCCTGTACAATTCTCAGTTACATCTCTTTCCTGATAAACTCCAAACTCGTTGCACTGGCCCTTTCACTGTTACTAATGTCTATCCTCATGGGGCTGTGGAGATTCAGAATCCAAACAATGACAATGAATTCAAAGTGAATGGACATCGATTAAAGCCATTTGTCAGGAAATTTGATTCATAGGACATGTCCATACCTATGAATGGTCCTGTTTATCAGGATTGATCTCCTAGTCTGACGGAGGCATAATTAGGTTTATTACTTTCTGCCGTTCTAGGATAGTTTGCTTTCTGCCATTCTAGGATAGTTTGCTTCCGCCACTTTAGGATAGTTTATTTTTGGTTGATAACTCTTTTGCTAACCACCTTCATGTTGAGATCCTTTGGAAAAATCCTCAAAATTTCTTCATCATATACTATCTTTCCATCACTTCTCTTTCCATTACATTGTCTTTTTTGCATTAAATGCTTATTTCTATTACATTGAGGACAATGTAGATTTTAGGTTAGGGATGGGAGATTAGGTTACCTAATCAGTGTTTTCTTAGTTTTAAGCAAAATTTGAAAAAAAAATTGAAAATTTTTCAATGTTTATTTGTTTGGAAAGCGAGAAGTTCTGTATTTAAAACTATTTTGAGTATGATGATAGGATAGAAATCAAATTTTGAATTGTTAAAGTTGGAGCAACTAAGTAACTTATCATTTATGGTTCTTTTACTTTATTGATTAAGAGTAAGTTTCAATATTATGTTATTTATATTGTTTTCAGTGAATAGTACTATAATTTCTGATTGTTAGTATGATGATCATTGAAATATGTTGAGAATCGAGTCTGGAGAATTTTATCCACCTAAAAAGAAGAAAAAGAACCAGTTAAAAAATAGGAGATCAACATAGAGATCATAAAGAATGAAAAATGACAACATCTTTGAGGGGAATAGAAAATGTCTTTGAAAAGGATGTAATGTTTGAAAGAAAAAAAAAAGGTAAAGATCAGAAGACTAAATAAGTACAAATGATTGTCGATATAAACTTAAAAAAACTAGAAGAAGAACGAAAAGGGAATAAGTTTGGAATCAATACTTGATTTTTCAACCAATCTTGAAGTGATGACCATGGCTAATATTACGAAAAGATAGTATTTTCACTGAGCATTTGAAAAACTTGATATGCGAACTATGCTCTGACCTAATGGATAAAGGACTTACTTGATTAATTGCCTATGTGATTCAACTCTAGGTTTCCAAAATCTCAATTTCTCATCTTGAGTCTACTCATTCATACTTGATTACACAAAAAATTATTTTCTAAAAAAGGTTTGAACATTGCGCATTAAGGTTCATTTTTCGCATACTTTGCTCGGGACTAGCAAAATGTTGGTTGGGGATTGTGTTGAGGGTCAAATATTGCATATTGGACCCCATCTATTATTTGGTTTTATGAACATGATAATGCTTAATGTTCTATTTTAATCATGTTTGTGTTGCAAGGTGAATTTAAGAGCTTGGATTGAAAAGGGTGTTAAAAGCATAGATTTAACGCTCGAGAATCACCAAAGCGAAGAATGAATCTGAAGAAACCAAGAATGAAGAATGCACACACTGAAGATCCAAGAAAACTAAGTTAAGAATGAAGAAAAATAGAGTTTTAAAGTGAATTTGCGTAATCCTCTACTAGTCCTGGCTTCAGCTCGACTAATCTTGCATATGCTTAACCAGTCCTGGCTCGACCGGTCGAAGGTGCTCGACTTAAACTCCAGCAACTAAAATAGCCAATTTTCTATCTTACTCGACCAGTCGAGGGCGTCCCATGACTGGTCGAGGACGTCCCATGACTGGTCAAGGATGTCCCACGACCAGTCGAGCGTTACGCAAAACATGCGCAGACTGCATAAGTTCGAGACGATTTTCAGAAATTTCCACTCGGTGCGAAAGTTTAAGACCTAAAACTATAAATAGGGGTCCCTAGGGCACTCATAAGCATCACCTAGGGTTTGAGGAGTGGAGCAAAAGCATGGAGAAGCCTCGCTAAGAGTTTTTCTTCCATTTCCTTAGTAGTTTTTATGCTTTTCTTAAGAGATTCTAGTTCAATCATGACTATGGTTGGCCAAACCTCTTAGATAGGGCTAAGAGGTGAAGCTCGTAGCATGATGGGATGTTTCTATTGCTTTGATTCATGTTTATATTGAGCTCTCTTTGATTCTAGTTTGATTATAAGGAATACTTTCAGTTTTTAATGGTTTGTTGTGACTCAAATTACAATAGATCTTCGATAGCTTTGAGTATATTCTTTTCATGTATCGAGATTGTGAAATTAGGAAATCCTGTTGTTCTCCATCGTCCCTTGGGCATGGTTGGATGATGGAATCATCCCCAACTTTCACAATTCTCCCAGATTAGTTATGGGATTGGTAAATCCTGTCGTTTGCCTTGTCTCCTGGGCATGGTTTTGTGATGGAATCACTTCCAATTCCCACACCTCTCATCCATTGAGAACTATGTCAAAAGAAGTTCAGATTTGATTTTACCGAGATATCTTCCAATTGGATAGGATGAGATTCTGATTCCAATCGTGTGACTTGAATCAAGCATAGATCTCCCTGATCTCTACAAGTGGATCCTTGGAAACCCTAATTTCCCACCTTTGAATTTCTTAAGTTTTTCATTAAATTTCTCACAATTACTCTCAAATATTTCAGATTTACGTTTTCATCTTTTTTAAGTTCTTCTTTTAGTTGCTTTAGAAAACACACGAGATTAGTCCCTACGGATTTGACCTCAGTCTTACCTAGATTATTACTATATCGCGACCCTATACTTGGGGTTATGAACAGTCACCACTTTTTTATAGCTCTAACTATTCATATTGGAAGGCCAGAATGAGAATTTTTCTAAACTCTATAGATGAAAGTATATGGCAAGCCACTGTGATCAAATGGAAACCTCCCATGACTGAAGTATTAAGAAGTGATGGAACTAAATCTATGAAAGAAACTGCATTCTATTTATGGACTGCAGCTCAGAAAAGTGAAAGCAGTATAATGATAAGGCCTTAAATGTCATAACTTGTGCCGTATCTCCTGATGAATTCAATAGAATTATTTCCTGCGATAGAGCTAAACAAGCCTAGGTTATCCTTGAAATGACACATGAAGGAACTTCTATAGTCAAGAAATCAAAAGTTCAAATCCTCACTACCAGATTTGAGGAAATCCGTATGGAAGAAAATGAAAATTTTATAGACTTTTATATGAAGCTAAATGACATAGTAAATTCCATGTGGGGTCTAGGATATGGAATCCCAGAAAGTAAGGTTTGTGTAAAAATAATGCGATCTCTTCCTGAGAGATTTAACTCTAAAGTTACTGTCATTCAGGAATTGAGACATATTGATCTTATTAAGGTTGAGGAGCTAGTTGGCTCTTTAGAAACATATGAGTTGAATTTTAAGGCTCCAAAAGCTAAGTCTGTTGCTCTCAAATCTTCTAAATCTATTTCGAAAGAAACTAATTCTAATTATGATTCTGAAGAAAAAGAAGATGATATAGCAATTTTCGCTAAAAAGTTTAATAGAATTTTAAAAAACAAGAATAGATCAGATTTTCAAAAATCAACAAATAAAAGAAAAAGAAAATCTAATTCTTGAAAATCTAAAATTAAGGAAAGTCAATGTTTCAACTATCTCAAATATGGGCATTTGGCTAATAAATGTCCTAAAAATGATAAATCAAAAAGAAAGGGCATGATTGCTACTTGGGATGAATCATCTGACTCTGAAAGCTCTTCTTAGTCTAATGAATAAGAACAGGAGTGTATAGAAATAAAAATGATATAAAAGCTCTTATGACCTTAGCCAGAGTCACTTCCTCAGATAGTTGTAAACTATCTGACAATGATCTCAGGAGTGACCCTGAAAATGAAAATGAAAATGATCTTCAAGATGCCTACAATGCTCTATATAGAGAGAGTTGTAAAATTGTTGTTAAATTGAAAATTCAAAAAGAAAAATATGTTAAATTAAAAGAAGAACTTGAAAATGCAGTTTTAGAAAAATCTTAATTTTCAGATTGTTTTGAAAAAATAAAATTAGATTTAAGTTTTAAATCTTTTGAATTAGAAAATTTCAAAATAGAAAATGAGAAACTAAAACTTGGAGTTTCTTCCCTTTTGAGTTCTAAGGATACTTGGATATATACCCATGGAGACCCAAAACTGGAAAAATTATTATCCTCATCCAGAAAATGTGGTGACAAGTCAGGTCTGGGCTATCTTAAGAATGATTCCTTGAAAAATAAGAATACACTCTTACATTTGTAAGAGGAGAATCATCAAACTCTAAAGGTAAGAATTTGAGAAATTATGGTTGAAATGATTTCAAAAACTCAAAACCCTTTCAAGTTCCTAAAAATAATAAAACCATCAGCTACAAATATCAAAAGAATAATAGATCTCACTTAACTGAAAAAGATAGTGGACTTACTTAAAGAGCTTTTGAAATCCAACTCAAATGTTTGTGAAGTTTATAGAGATAAGAGAAATCCTAACTCTCAAATGCAGCAAAACTCAAAAGTCACTCCTAAACCTAAAACCATTATGAAATGGGTTTCAACTATCAAGTGTCTTGTAGTCCACACTGCTTTTGAAGCCATTAGCCATTCAAAATGGTACCTACATAGTGGATGCTCAAGGCATATGACAGGTGACAAGGTGATATTTCTGAATATTAAAGAACTTAATGGTGGTTCAGTTACTTTTGGTGATTGAAGCAACTGTAAAATAATAGGCCAATGTACTATACAACTTCCTAACTTCCTCCCTTTGAAAATATGCGTTATGTTGATGGCTTAAAACACAACCTTTTAAGCATATCTTAAATATATGATAACAAACATAGTGTGAAATTTTCTGATCACGAATGTGAAATAATTAATGTGAAAGGAAATGTGATATTAAATGGTCACAGGACCTCTAAAAATTGCTATATTATCAATAACTCTTGCTCATCTAACCATTCATGTTACATGGCCCAAATAGACAAAACTAAACTTTAGCATAAACATCTTGGTCATGTTAACTATAGAGATCTGTATAAGCTGAGCAAAAGAGATCATCTATAAGGTTTACCCAAACTTAAAAAGATAGAGAAAGTATGTGGTGCATGCCAAATTGGTAAACAAACTAGGAGTAGTCACAAAAAAGTAAACTCCTTAGCCACAGCCAAACCACTAGAACTACTTCAAAAGGATCTAGTAGGACCAACTAGAACTGAAAGTAGAAGTGAAAAGAAGTATTTTCTAGTTATTGTTGATGATTATACCAGATATACTTGGGTAGACTTCTTAAGAGAGAAATTGGATACTCTCGATGAATTCAGAAAAATTCTAAAACGAATTCAGACTGAAAAAGAGATGTCTGTGATCAAAATTAGAAGTGATCATGACATAGAGTTCGAAAATAGCAATTTTGAGAAGTACTATGATAATCATGGTATATCTCATGAGTTTTCTACTTGCAAAACACCTCAACAAAATGGAATTATTGAGAAAAAAAATAGAGTTCTATAGGAAATGGCTAGCATAATGTTAAACAACATGAAACTACTAAAAAATTTATAGGCTAAAGCTGTTAATACTGCTTGTTATATTATAAATTGAGTTTATATTAGAAATTAAAAAATAAAACATCTTATGAACTATGGTTTAATAAAAACCCCACTATTAAATATTTTAGGACTTTTTTATGTAAATGCTTCATTTTAAGAGATCAGGAAATTTTAGGAAAATTCGAAGCCAAAAGTGATGAAGGAATTTTTCTAGGCTTTGCCCTAAATAGTCATGCTTACTGAGTTTTAATAAAAGAACTAGGGTGATTAAGGAATCCATAAATGTGGTAATTGATGATCAACAAATCACACCCACTCCTGATCTAGATGATGATGAAGTTAATATAAGTGATATACCTGAACTCTTCATCAAAATCAGCTGATACTAAATTAAGATTAGTCAAAGACCATCCAACTGATCAAATACTTGGTAACCCTAGTACTGGTGTACAGACTAGAAAAAAATTAAAAAATATTCATAATTATGTTTGTTTCACTTCCCAAATTGAACCGGCCAATATAAATGAAGCACTTAATAATGAAAGTATGATAAGTGTCATATAAGAAGAACTAAATCAATTTGTCAGAAATGATGTGTGGTACTTAGTTCCTAGACCTTCTGATAAACATATAATTGGAACTAATTGGATTTTTAAGAATAAAACTGATGAATTTGGTAATATTATCATAAATAAGTCTCGACTGGTTGTACAAGGGTATACGCAAATAGAAGGTATTGATTGCAATGAAACCTTTACACCAGTTGCACGTATTGAATCCATAAGATTATTTATTTCAATTGCATATTATATGAAATTCAAAATATATCAAATGGATGTCAAAAGTGCATTTCTAAAAAATGACTTACATGAGGAGGTTTATGTTGAACAACCTAAGGGTTTTGAGGACCCCAAATCTCCAAATCATGTATACCTTCTTAAAAAGGCACTTTAGGGTTTGATACAAGCTCTCAGAGCATGTTATGAAAAATAATTTTTACTTAGTCATAACTTCAATATGGGTAGCATTAATAAAACTTTATTTGTCAAAAAATATAATGATCATATACTGATAGTACAGATCTATGTTGACGATATAATTTATGGATCTACATGTAATAATTTATCTATTGAGTTTGCAGATCTGATGAAATCCAAGTTTGAAATGAGTATGGTTAGTGAAATTAACTACTTTCTTGGATTACAAGTTAAGCAACATAAAGATGGTATATTTATCTCACAAACCTAATACGCCTTAAATCTTGTAAAAAGTTTTGGATTTGAGAATGGAAAGAAGTTTGATACTCCAATGAGTATAACTTTTAAACTGTCAAAAGATAAATCAGGTAAAAGTGTAGACTCCCGTTTATATCGAAGTATGATTGGTAGTCTCTTATAATTAACTGCTAGTAGACCTGATATTACATTTAGTGTTGAAATATGTCCCTGATATCAATCCAATCCTAAAGAATCTCATCTAATTATTGTTAAGCGGATAATAAGATATGTTGCAAGTTTAACTAATTTAGGACTTTGGTATCCACATGATACATCCATACAAATTGCCGGATATACTGATGCAGACTGGGTTGGAAATATTGATGACAGAAAATCTACTAGCAGTGGATGTTTATACATAGGGAATTGTTTAGTTTCATGGCTCAGTAAGAAACAAAACTCTGTATCTCTCAACTGTTGAAGCTGAATATATTGCAGCCAGTAACGCTACACTCAATTCATTTGGATGAAAAGAATGTTAGCCGATTATGGCATTGCGCAAGATATAATTACATTACATTTGTTAGGCATGTGTCATAGTACCATTCCATTCCATAGGATCCCACGGTCCTCCTGGTCGAATTTCGGTGACTCGCAACCTATAGATAGCATTTGTGAGTGACCTTAAGCTGTGTCCAGTCAACCTGAGTCAGCTTGACCCGAGACGTATGCCATTGCAACTGCGTCGTTGCCACTGTTCCAGCACAGCATCTCGTGCGTTAATGCGACGCTTAGATTTAGAGATCTGGCCCGCACATTATCACGGCCGTTGATCGCATGATTGCATGACCTGAGATGTACAAGTTATTGAGGGTCAAATATTGTAAATTAGACCCTAGTTATTGCCTGATTTTACAAACATGATAATGTTTAACATTATATTTTAATCGTGTTTGTGTTGTAAGGTGAATTTAAGAGCCTGGACTAAAAAAGGGTACTAAATACATGATTTTGATGCTCACAAATCACCAAGGCAAGGGATGGATCCTAGTAGACTGAGATCGAAGAATTTACACATTAAAAATCTGAGAAAATCAAGTGATTGAAGTTAAAGGGGCCTGAAAGTCGTCCTAAATGTAAGATTACAGGGTTCCCACCATCCGTTTGGCTTGAAACTTTATATATGGCCTGAGGACCCTAAATTAAATATACACGTCAAAATTCAGCCCTTAAATCCTTGTATAAGTGGCCCAATGAACAGATCCGCCACTAAATCACTGATTCGGGGCCTGCTTAATATCTGGATATGCTTAAATTTTGGTCTCAACCTCTTAAATTAGAAGAGAAAGCAAATGAACGGTGCACATATCTCATAAACATCATAGTGGACCCCACCTAGGGACATGCGTGTGCACAGCAAGTGCATGCACGCAGTGCATCATATGCACGGTCGTAGTTGCAATTTGAAAGAGAAGTTTTCTCTCCAGCGTCTGAACGTACAGATGCTATAATGATAAGTGGCCCATAACCATCATCCAGATGGGTAATCTGAACCGTCTAATGTGTCCAGATGGTTGGGACGACCCTAGCCATGGAGTCCTTTTGGCCCCATGCACATGTACACACGCAGATCACCGTCAAACGCAGGATGAACGACAGGATGATTTGATATAGTGGGTCACACCAAACTCGACCAAAACCACCCCTTTTCGACTGAAATTGTGCCAAGAATCTAATGGATGGTGAATTTCTTTGGAAACAACACTATGGGGCCCACCAAGCATCTCAGCGCAAGAGATTTCGCATGGCTTGTGTCCGGGAAAATCAGCCCTCCGTGGGCCGTTCTACTATCAAGATCGTGATCGGATGGCCGATCCAGACCGTCTAGAAGAATCATAGGGGGGTCACGACCCCAACCATGGAGTCTGAATTGGAGATTGGGACGGTCAGTTGTCCCAAACTTAATCCAAACGCAACTCTATTTACATTTTCTTTCTGTGAAAGGGAGTGAGTAACTCCTTAGCACTCCCAGCCACTGACTTCCACCATCCAGCACCGACTTCCTATTTGCTATAAAAAGGAAAAAACATTCCGTGGAGCTTGGACATGAGCAAGGAGATGGGCAACCGTGGAGGCATCTTTGAAGTGAAGGCATGAGAGAAAGAGAGGGAGCATGGGCCGGTTATCCATCTTCCTTCCTTCCTCTTTGGTTTGGTTTTTTTTTATGTTTTTCCTTTAAGAGTCTTTAGCGTCATCATGTCGATGACAGGCTAAACCACTTATCTAAGGCTAAGAAGTAAAGCTTGTAGCGTGATGGGGCATTTTCTACGGCTTTGATTCATGTGATGAACTCTCTTTGATGCTAGTTTGATTATAAGATATACTTTTAGTTTTTAATGGTTTATTGTGATTGAAATTACAATAGATTTGCGATAGCTTTGAATATGTTCTTTTCATTATTAAGATTATGAAGTCAGGAAGCCCTATTGTTCACCATCGTCTGCTGGGCATAGTTGGATGATGAAACCCTTCCTAACGTTCATAACTCTCTCAGGTTGGTTGTGGATTTGTTAAATTCTATTCTTTGCTTTGTCTCATGGGCATGGTTTTGTGATGGAATCAATTCTAATTCTCATACCTCTCATCTCTTGAAAACTGGTTCAAAGGAAGTTCAGATTTGATTTTTAAGGTTATATCTTTCAACCAGATGAAGATGGGACTCTAAATCTAGTTGTATTCTTGAATCAAGCATTGATCTCCCTGATTTCTGCAAGCGGTTCCTTGGCACCCTAGTTTTCTAACTTTGAATTTTACAAATTTTAGTTAATTAATTCACTATTATTCTCTTAAATTCTCCTGATTTAGATTATATCTTCTTCTAGTTCTAGTTCTAGTTCTAGTTACTTTAAGAATACGTACAAGGTTCAGTCCCTGTGGATTCGACCTTGGTCTTACCGAGATTATTACTACATTGTGACCCTACACTTATGGTTGTGAACAAGTTTTTGGCATTGTTGTCGGGGACTGACGGTTGCGTTTTTCTAAGATTAGCTAGTTTTGGAATTAGTTTAAGATTAAGAATTTTATATTTTTAGAAACTTTCTAATTCTAGGATTTTTTCCTTTTTAGAAACTAAATCCTCTTTCTATTTTTGTTTTTAGAAACTTTCTAATTTTAGATTTTTTGTTTTTAAAAACTAACTTGTTTTGTTTTATTTTGCAGGTTTTTAACATAGAAACTTTTAATTTGGTAACCTCTTTCGAACTTTTTACTTTTCATATTTGCTGTAGGATTTTTTAAGATTAAGATTAAGGTTTCACCATGTATATGCACGAGTGGGAACGTCAACATGCTGAGATAGCTTTTGAGAATGCGAAAAAGTGTGAAGGGATGTATGATGATTATGATAGAAATCAACCTATGTTTCAAAACTTTTCTAAAACCATCATCGAGAACTGACCAGAGTATAATGCTCCACCAGTTAAGAAGTCCTTAAGTGATCATATGCAGAAAAATAATTAAACCCCACGGATTAAGGAAACAGTGCGTGAATGTTGGGGTTGTTGGAATTATGGGAGTGAGAATTACAATCAACCATCAAATAAGAAGAAAATAATGAGAGATTATATTATGGCTGATAATATGTATCAACAACCATCATATTCTCCCACCTATGATTCGTATGACTATAATCAGTGGACACATCAAAATTTGAAAGATGAACCAACAACATGTTATAATGATTATTCTCTTGAATCTCCTACCTTTGAGATCTAACCTAAAACGATCCAAGAGAATTCATATCAGAGTC
Organism: Magnolia sinica; assembly: GCF_029962835.1. Taxonomy (NCBI): domain Eukaryota; kingdom Viridiplantae; phylum Streptophyta; class Magnoliopsida; order Magnoliales; family Magnoliaceae; genus Magnolia; species Magnolia sinica. Next base: position 34,577,296 of record NC_080574.1, on the reverse strand, counting down.
ACATAAACTATCTTGCAGAAATTAGAAAAATGTTGGAAGCGCTTAATTTGTGAATTGATAAGATAGTGGAGGCTCATTCGTCCTAGCCACAACTCAACTTAGAAACACAATACGAGAAAAGTGATCCTAACTTGCTTTTGAAAAACTTTGGAATTTGGAATTATGAGTTGGATTGTGTTAATGAGCATATGGTTCAATTTTTGATGAGTCGATCTCAATGATGGTTCAAAAGAATGATCAAGAAATGTGGGTGTCTTTCAAATATAATGATAATGACACACTTCACTCACATGATACACTTGGTTTCAATGATGAGGAAGAGGTTAGTTTATTCAAACCTTAACCCAATCTAGGAATAGAATGTGAGGAATGTGATCCCATCCCAAGTGTGTACTGCACTGAATTAGATGATGATGAGTATTAGGATTTGATCTCAAGTTTGGCCCATATCAATGATCAAGAGGTTCAGGAAGTTGTCAACCATAATATCTACTCCACCTATCTGACATGGCCAATTTAAATGTGGAGGATGAACCACTTTCACCTAAACTTTCTAACCTTTGTGATGCATGTTTAGACCACTCCCCTGAATTGAATGATGATATGATTCAGGAGATGGACAAGCCACTTGATATGACTCTAGAAGTTAAAACCACCTAGTTGAGGCCACCATCTGAGTTATACACTTTTGACGATTAAGTGCCTCTACTAACTAGCTTCAATGAATAGAGTGTTCACAACAATGCTTTCCCTATTGATTTTCAATCTGTTTGTGTAGGGCAAGAGTAAGAGAGCATGTGTCCATCCATTTTCAAAGACGATGGAGTCCTTGAGCAGATCATCACACACTTCAATGTGGAAAATGAGTCACTCTAAGTTGAATTTTCCAACTCTTTGAATGATTGTTTGGCACACTTTACAGATTCAAACAATCATATGATATAATAAATAGTGAATGCCTTGAAAAACAACATCTCGGTAGTTGTTACTAACCGAGAAAACCCTCACTCTGAAGCCCCTCCTTCCCCAGATCCTAAAAGTTTACCATTAAAGGAGGAGCTGAAAGTTGAAACGAAGTCTGAAACTTCGGAATGTGTTGAGACTACATAACTTTCTGAGAATTTTTTTGAATTTTATTTACGTGTAGTCTCTGATCCACCATGTTGTACTAACTTAGAAACTTTCTTTGTCACAGGTGAATCATATATACTCTAGACACCTCAGGAGATTAAAAGGAAACCTTATGTTGAGGTACATAAGTTTCTCTGAAAATTTATACTCCAAGGCATCTAAGCCTTTTGTAAAAATGGCTTTTGGATGATCTTGTTGAAAAACCTACTGAGAAATTTATCACGATACTAGACGGAGGAGGAACCTTGCAGTATGACTGAGTAGCTTTTACTCTGCTTTCATAGGACTAGGGTAGTTTGCTTTATGTCATTCTAGGACAGTCGGCTTTATGCCGTTAGGATAGTTTTTTTGTAGTTGCTTTAGGATAGTTTGCTTTTTATTGGTTTCACTCTCGTGCTGACCCACTTTCACGATGAGATCTCTTTGGAAAAAGCCTCTTAACTCCTTCATCAGGTACTATCCTTCCATCAATTTTGTTGTCTCACATGCATTGCATGCTTATATCTTTTACATTGAGGACAATATAGATTTTAGATTGGAGATGAGAGATTAGGTTACCTAATCAGTATTTTCTTGGCCTTGAGCAAAAAAATTACAAAAATTTTTGAATTTTTTCTGAAAATTTTGTGAATTCGAGTGATTTTGAAAGATATTTTTTATTTAAGAAGTATAAGATATGTAATGTTAGTGATTGATGACTCTTGGATTGAGTTACCTGTTAAACTTCACAGTTAAGTTTGGATTATTACTCCATGATTAGAAGGTTTAAACATTGATTGAGTCATGATTTCACATGTCACATCTAGCTTACACATTAAGGTTTCAGTTCGATATTGAATTATTAACCTGGTAATCACTAAGCATGGAAGGAACCAACTTGGGGAATTTGTCTATCATGTTCATTCAAAAAAAAAGAAGAAAAGAAAAAGAATACCCAGCTAAAAAACAGTTGTGTTCGAAAATGGCTATTTGTTAAAGATCTTTAAAAAGATTGACACAACGTGAAGCCATCGATGGAAAAATCAACAGCTGGAAGAGTAAAAAGGCTAAACTGTAAGGCAAGTTTTGGTTTAGGTTGGGTTATCTGGAATAATCTTTTTGATTACCAATAATAACATGAAAATTGACGATTGGACCTTTAATTGTGATAAGTCAAGGTTGCACTATACACCCATGGAACTCAGTGTTTAGAATTTTTCTAATTGATGGATTAATACTTTGAACTTGACTACGAAGTTTACCGTGCGCTTGAATATAAGAGAAAGTAATGCCCAACATTCATGAATCTTAGCATTCTAGTATTTGGATTTTTTTTCAAAAATTATTCGAGGTTATAAAAATTGTCCTGTAATTCTTAAAATATTTTACGCACACTTGCTCGGGACTAGCAAAATGCTGGTTTGGGATTGTCTTGAGGGTCAAATATTGCATATTATACCCTAGTTATTACCTGATTTTACGAACATAATAATGTTTAATGCTATATTTTAATCGTGTTTGTGTTGTAAGGTGAATTTAAGAGCTTGGATGAAAAAGGGTACTAAAGGCATGATTTTGATGCTCACAAATCACCAAGGCAAGGGAGGGATCCTATTAGACCAAGATCAAAGAATTTACATGCCAAAGATCTGAGAAAATCAAGTGATTGAAGTTGAAGGGGCCTGAAAGTCGTCCTGAATGCAAGATTATAGGGTTCCCACCATCTATTTGGCTCGAAACTTTATATATGGCCTGAGGACCCTAAATTAACTGTACACATCGAAATTCAGCCATTTGATCCTTGTGTAAGTGGCCCAACAGACAGATTAGCCACTAAATCATTGATTTGGGGCCCGCTTGATATTTGGATATGCTTCAATTTTGGTCTTAACCCCTTAAATTAGAAGAGAAAGCAGATGGACGGTGCAGATATCTCATAAAGATCACAGTGGACCCCACCTGGGGATATGCGTATGCACAACAGGTGCACGCACGCAATGCACCATATGCACGGTCGCAGTTTCAATTTGAAAGAGAAGTTTTCTCTTCAGCATCCGCACGTACTAACGCTGTAATGATGAGTGGCCAACAACCATCATCTAGATGGGTAATTTGAACCATCCAATGTGTTCAGACAGTGGGGATGACCCTAGCCATGGAGTCCTTTTGGTCCCATGCACGTGTACACACGCAGATCACCGTCAAACGCAGGATGAACGGTGAGACGATTTGATGTAGTGGGCTGCCGAGCATCTCACCCCTTTCCGACTGACATCATGCCAGGAATCCAATGGACGGGGTGGATTTCTCCATAAACAACATTGTGGGGCCCACCGAGCATCTCAGCATAAGAGATTTCGTATGGCTTGCGTCCAGGAAAACTGGCCCTCCGTGGGCCGTTCTATGATCAAGATCGTGATCGGATGGCCGATCTGGACCATCTAAAAGAATCAGACGGGGGTCATGACCCCAACCATGGAGTATGAATTGGAGATTGTGATAGTCAGCCATCCCAAACTTAATCTAAATGCAACTTTATTTGTGTTTTCTTGTTGTGAAAGGGAGTGCGTAACCCCTTATGCACTCCCAGCCACAGACTTCCACCATCCAGCACTGACTTCCTATTTGTTATAAAAAGGAAAAAAACTTTCCGTGGAGCGTGGACGTGAGCAAGGAGACGGGCAACGGTGGAGGCATCTTTAAAGCGAAGGCACGAGAGAAAGAGAGGGAGCGTGGGCCAGCTATCATCTTCCTTCCTTCCTCTTTGGTTTGCTTTGTTTATGTTTTTCCTTTAAGAGTCTTTATCATCATCATATCAATAACAATCTAAACCTCTTAGCTAGGTCTAAGAGGTGAAGCTTGTAGTGTGATGGGGCATTTTCTATGGCTTTGATTCATGTGATGAACTCTCTTTGATGCTAGTTTGATTATAAGATATACTTTTAGTTTTTAATGGTTTGTTGTGAATGAAATTACAATGGATCTGTGATAGCTTTGAGTATGTTCTTTTCATTATTGAGATTATGAAGTCAGGAGACCTTGTTGTTCACCATCATCTCCTAGGCATGGCCGGATGACGGAACCCTTCTTAACGTTCATAACTCTTTCAGATTGGTTGTGGATTGGTTAAATTCTGTTGTTTACGTTGTCTCATGGGCATGGTTTTGTGATGGAATCAATTTTAATTCTCATACCTCTCATCTCTTGAAAACTGGATCAAAGGAAATTTAGATTTAATTTTTATGGTTATATCTTTTAACTGGATGAAGATGGGACTCTAAATCCAGTTGTGTTCTTGAATCAAGCCGCATGTGCATAAATTGTTTTTTTTATGCTTGATTCAAGAACACAACTGGATTTAGAGTCCCATCTTCATCCAATTAAAAGATATAACCTTAAAAATCAAATCTAAACTTCCTTTGATCTACTTTTCAAGAGATGAGAGGTATGAGAATTAGAATTGATTCCATCACAAAACTATGCCCATGAGACAAAGCAAACCACAGAATTTAACCAATCCACAACCAATCTGAGAGAGTTATGAACATTAGGAAGGGTTTTATCATCCAACCATGCCCAGGAGACGATGATGAACAACAGGGCTTCTTGACTTCATAATCTCAATAATGAAAAGAACATACTCAAAGCTATCGCAGATCTATTGTAATTTCAGTCATAACAAACCATTAAAAACTAAAAGTATAGCTTATAATCAAACTAGCATCGAAGAGAGTACATCACATGAATCAAAGCCGTAAAAAATGCCCCATCATGCTACAAGCTTCACTGCTTAGCCCTAGCTAAGAGGTTTAGCCTGTCATTGACATGATGACGCTAAAGACTCTTAAAGGAAAAACATAAACAAAGCAAACCAAAGAGGAAGGAAGGAAGATGGATAGCTGGCCCATGCTCTCTCTCTTTCTCTCGTGCCTTTGCTTTAAAGATGCTCCTCGACTGCTCGTCTCCTTGCTCACGTCCATGCTCCATGGAATGTTTTTTTCCTTTTTATAGCAAATTGGAAGTCGATGCTAGATGGTGGAAGTCGGTGGCTGGGAGTGCCTAAGGAGTTACGCATTCCCTTTCGTAACAAGAAAATGCAAATAGAGTTGCGTTTGGATTGAGTTTGGGATGACTGATCGTACCAATCTCCAATTCAGACTCCATGGTTGGGGTCGTGACCCCCCTCTGATTCTTCTAGACGGTCCAGATCAGCCATCCGATCACTATCTTGATCGTAGACCACCCCATGGAGGGCCAATTTTTCTAGACGTAAGCCATGCGAAATCTCTTGCGCAGAGATGTTCAGTGGGCCCCATAGTGTTGTTTCCGGAGAAATCCACCCCATCCATTGGATTCCTAGTGCGATAGAAGGGGGTGGTTTTGGTCGAGTTTGATGCAGTCCACTATATCAAATCGTCCCGCCATTCATTTTACGTTTGACGGTGATTTGCGTGTGTACACGTGCATGGGGCTAAAAGGACTCCATGGCTAGGGTCATCCCCACCGTCTGAACACATTGGACGATTCAGATTACCCATCTGGATGATGGTTGTGGGCCACTCATCATTATAGCATTGGTACATGCGGATGCTGGAGAGAAAACTTCTCTTTCAAATTGAAACTACGACCGTGCATATGGTGCACTGTGTGCGTGCACCTGCTGTGCACACGCACGTCCCTAGGTGGGGTCCACTGTGATGTTTATGAGATATCTACACCGTCCATCTACTTTCTCTTCTAATTTAAGGGGTTGAGACCAAAATTGAGGCATATCCAAATATCAAGCGGGCCCCAAATAGTGATTTAGTGACAGATCTATCCGTTGGGCCATTTACACAAGGATCCAAGGGCTGAATTTCAACGTGTACGGTTAATTTAGGGTCCTCAGGTCCTATATAAAGTTTTAAGCCAAACGGATGGTGAGAACCCTCTGATCTTGCATTCAGGACAACTTTTAAGCCCCTTTAAATTCAATCACTTGATTTTCTTAGATCTTTGGCATGTAAATTCTTCGATCTCAGTCTCCTAGGTTTCGTCCCTTTCCATGGTGATTTGTGAGCATCAAAATCATGCCTTTAGTACCCTTTTTCAGTCTAAGCTCTTAAATTCACCTTGTAACACAAACACGATTAAAATATAGCATTAAACATTATCATATTCGTAAAATCAGGAAATAATTGGGGTCTAATATACAATATTTGACCCTCAACATAATCCCCAACTAGCATTTTGCTAGTCCCGAGCAAAGTATGTAAAAAGTATTTTAAGAATTACAGGACAATTTCTATACCGAATGATTTTTGAGAAACAATCCAGCTACTAGAATGCTAAGATTCATGAATGTTGGGTATACTTTATCCTAGATTCAAGTGTATGGTAAACTTCATAGCCAAGTTCAAAGTATTAATCCATCAATTAGAAAAATTCTAAACATTAAGTTCCATGGGTGTATAGTGCAACCACTTGACTTATTACAATTAAAAGTCTAAACATCAATTTTCATGATATTATTGGTAATAAAAAAGAGTATTCCAGATAACTCAACCTAAACTGAAACTTGCCTTACAGTTCAGCCTTTTTACTCTTCCAGCTATTGATTTTTCCATCGATGGCTTTACGCTGTGTCAACCTTTTTAAAGATCTTTAACAGGTAGTCATTTTTTAACACAACTGTTTTGTAGCTGGGTATTCTCTTTTCTTTTTTCTTTTCAATGAACATGATAGACAAATTCCCCAGGTTGGTTCCTTCCGTGCTTAGTGATTACCAGGTTAATAATTCAATATCGAATTGAAACCTTAATGTGTAAGGTAGATGTGACATGTGAAATCACAAGTGCATTTCCCTAAAAAGCAATCATGGTGGTGACATCACCCTAGCCTACTTGGGCTAGGATGACATCAGCCTACCTATCCATAGCCCCATGCTTCTTACAAAACAATAATTGCTAGCCCATGCATGCCTCTTACACAAACTCATCATGACCTTACATATCAATCATTCCAAGCCTTCATCTCTCTCTCTCTCTCTCTCTCTCTCTCTCTCTCTCTCCCTCCCTCCCTCCCTTTCTCCCTCATTTCTCATCTCCCCTAATAAGAGAGAAGCCATGGACTCCCAAAAATCCAGCCACATCCCAAGCTCATTCCTCCTAATCCAACCATCATAACCCCATCTCAACCATTAAAACCTTCCTTTTGGAGCACTAGAACCTAGAGGTGGAAGAAGGAGGAAACTTGAGGTGGGTGCCATGTTTAGGGCAGTTTTTTTTTTTCGATTTCCTTGCTTAGGGTCATGTAGGACCCACCAATCAATGGTGGAGATCCTACTTGACCCCTTGGATGTGGCCAATGGCCCATCCTTGTTGCATGCATAAGAACATGATGCGGCCATTCTCCATGGACCCCGTCATGATGTTTTATTTGAATCCATACTATTGATGGGTCATCTCGACCCTTGATTTGTGGTGGAGATGGCATCCCCACCTTGATTTACTAATTTGAGAGCCCACACATGGATGGGACCCATCTTGATCTATGAATGTATGATGTATATAGATGCATGTATTGAGGGACCCATAGTGGCGGGGCCCCTCCATCACACATTTCTCTTTCTCTCTCTTTCTATGGTGATGATGATGTGTGTGGCCCACTTGATGTGATCAACAAATCCAGGTTGTCCAGATTTTCCTAGACATCCAGTTAACGGAACCCACCTTGTTGCCCATTTTCGGGCCAGCCTAGAAGAAGGAAAAAAAATTACAAATACCAGCTTGATCCAAACTCTGGTGGGCCACATACAAGTGGGGACCCACCAGATGCAAGGGTTTTATCCATCCCATCCACCGTCCAGCCATGGACGATGGAGCCTACCTTGATGTATATGTGTATATCCACACAGTTCAGTCCCCGGACGGTGGGAACCCACCACGATGTAAGTGTTGTATTCGCACCATACATCCATGGACCCCACGTGATATACGTGCTTTATCCAAGCTGTCCAGTCCAGCTGGGACGTGGACCCCATCGTGATTTATGTATTGCATGGGACCCACCTCAATGTATGTATTCTATAGCCATGTCATCCGTCCGTTTACTGGACGTGGGACCCACCCTACACGTGCTGCACATGTGGGGGTGGGGCCCACCTTGAGGTATGTGTTATATCTACACCGTCCATCCCTGGATGATGCGACCCACTTGATGATTGTGTTATATATCCTCGTTGTCCAATCCTTGGATGGTGGGATCCACCATGATGTATACATTGTACATCCATGTTGTTCATTTGGTGGGGCCCATTTGGAAGGTGCAGGTCCACCTGTTGCACATTTGGGACCATCTGGAATGTGTAGGGCCCACTCTGCTACATGTATTCCATCCACAACGTCCATTTGTAGGGGCCCATCTGCATTGTTCAGGCCCACCTTAATGTGTGTTGTAAACACATTGTCCATCTTTTTTTTCTTTTTTTTTTTGACTATAGGCTGGTCTGTGAAGCCTAACTTGATGTATTTGTTACACATGCTGCCCATCCATTTTTACTAAATCATGGACTATCCCATAAGGCCCACTATGATGTATCTGTTACACACACCATCCTCCCATTGTGCCTAGATCATGGACTATTTCTTGAGGCCCAATATGATGTATATGAGGCCCATGTGTGAGGCCCATGGTGACGTACATGAGACCCTTGTGTGAGGCCCTTATGATGAGGCCCATTGTGGTGCATATGAGGCTTATGTGATGAGGCTCAATTGTGATGTGTGATTCCACCATGACGCATATGTTTATGATATCCATCCATTTTCCTAGATAGTATAAAAACCATGGATCTCATTGTAAGATAGGTACTAAATGGGCCATACCTTGAGGGCAATGGTAGTTAAATGTCCACATTGTAAGAGCAATGATGGTTAAATGTTCACATTGTAATCCTCCCGATGGCCCGTTGTTAGGTCCATTCTCATCTCCTCTTAGTGGGTTAACCCAAATCGTTGGGCCCCCACTATTATTAGTATGACCCATCTCACTTTATTGGGCTAACCCAAAATGTTGGGCCCCCATTGATGCTAGAAGGATTGACCAAACCTTGAAGCCCACCTTGATAGGCGTATCATATGCGTGTAGTTCATCCATTTTAAACCATGGGGTTGCCCTGTGCGGCCCACCATATTGTGTGTATATGTGCACTATTTGTCCATTTTCTATGCTTTAGGCTGCCCACCTTGACATATGTGTTCTACACAGGCTAACCATCCACCTTCCCAGCTAGCTTGAGGGCTAGGGGCCTCATCATGAGTTAGATGAAATCCCAAGTGGACTGCACTATTAAGTCTCCCTAGGGCCCATTGTTAAGCTCATTCCTTGTTCTTCCTCCCTTCACTCAAATCCTGCATGAGTGGCAAATATACCTTGCCATGATTAGGCTATCCCAAACCGTTGGCCCCTATGATACCCACCTTCCCTTGTTGGGCTACCACAAACCACTGGGCCCCATTGATAATGATGTCTCTCACATCTTGTAGGACCACCCAAGTATTGGAGCCCTCCTTGTGATCATATCGGGCCTTCCATGGTAAATTTAGACCACCCAGATACATGTATTTGTTCAAGTTTAGTGACCCAAAACCGAGGCCCACTTAGATGATGAGCGAGCTACCCCATTCGTTTGTAAAGGCACACAGTCTTGGACTTATTAATCATATTAAGGCTCACCTTGTATTCATATCGGGCCCCATAGAAAAGCCCGGTTGCTGTACGGTAAAGATAATGATGTAAAGGGAGTATGTCACTTGGTTTATACTTTTCATATGTGACATGCCAGAGAAGGTCGATTGTGGATTATTATTGTCTGCCTTATAATCATGCTTATGTACTTTATTACATCATGATACATGCCCATACGCGTAATATGTATGCTTGTTGTGAGGAGTGATTGACCATAGCATGTGTCAGTGGGCTGGTTGGTTATGGGACTCCTTGTGAGATGGGGTTGCCATACATGATCGCACATTATGCATAGGTTTGATGCATGATTGGATGGTATGACTCATGCATCTCATTTTGTGTGGTATAATCATTATTTGCCATAGTGACATCAGGGGTGCAACCTCCACATGCATATCATGAATGGTCAGATGGGACACTGGAAATGTTTGATTCTAGCATATGGGCACATTAGATGTCCATGGGTGAAAGTCCCTAAACCCCCAAGGCCAGGGGATGCTCCAATGTCTAGATTGAGTGGATGCATGAGCGCATGAGGGCCGAATACCAATTGGTCTCGTCTCTCACTGTGTCCTGGTCGGTTGGAAGGGGGTGTGTCCTTACCTGCCTGAGTGAGGGGGCAATGACTAGGCTAAGTCTGACCTAGCTTGAAGAATGGGTTTGCTATCGATGAGTCAGGCCTAATATTGGCAGGCAGATAGTGAAGTCTCTTCCACTCGCCCAATTGTGCGCTTAGATGGGGCGATAAGCTGGCATGGAGTGTATTAGACCCCGGTGATTGTTCAGAGATGAACTATACTGATATGTGTTATCCCAGAGATGTGTGGTACTGATATGTGGATCTACTGAGTGGAGGTTACACGTTCAGCATTGACTCATTCATCCATTCACTAGCCACTCAGGCTAGTAGTGCGCAATTATACCATTATCTGTACATTTGCAATAACCATGATTTCGATTGGGTACGTAACCAACAAGAGATTAGGAGTTTACCACATTAAGTCTAGCTATCCAAATTTAGGTATGGGATTGGTTTGAATAGAAGTCCCTTATGGTGGGCCCCTTAGCTTGCGATACTACGCACTATCATCCTGACCTCACTCTCTAGCACCGTATATTGCATTACATCCCCTGCATATGGCATCTTATTGAATCGTATCTTTCGCATATAGCATCTTATTGCATTTCATCTTCTACATATAGCATGTTATTGCATTACATCTTCCGTGTATAGTACCTTATTGCTTTACATCCTCCGCATATGGTGTCATATTGCATTGTATCCCCCGCATATGGCATTTGGTTTACTATGATTGCGCATTTTGAATAGGGTTTATGACATTCATGGACTTGTTAGTATTTTTATTTCCCTGATATTATATGATTTATGGACTTGTATTGTATGACTAACACCTATATTGTGCACCCACCTGCACCACCCTCTAAGCTTTCGATAAGCTTATGCATGATAGATGCGTGCAGGTGACACTAGGATGCAGTCAAGCTGTGGTAGGAGCATGCGGCTGAGCTTCTGGAGTTTTTGATATCTATATTGTATTTCCTTTTATGTCTTGTACCCAAAACTTTTTTTGATATTAGTGGATATGTAGTGATGTTTCTTATTGTTATTATGGGTTATGCTTATGGTTATGCTTCTTATGAAACAAATTATGTTGAAAATCCTCCTTGTAAGATACCAGGATCAGAACCTAGTATATTGGTGTCAACAACAGAGAATGGGGTAATACGGAGGTTGTCAGCGCCGAATTCGGTGATCGAGAATTTTGTGAGCCCAGTTTCTAAGTCTGGGGCGTGACAGTATTTCGATAATTTAAGTGTAATTAACATTTCAAAAAATCCAATCCAACATTCTCATACAAAACATATTGATATTCGAGAACTTGTTAAAGATAAGAGTATTATGCTAGAATATATTCAAACTGAAAAGCAACTTATTGACATTTTGACCAAACTACTCAACAGGAATAGATTTTCAAATTTAAAGAATGATATTAGTTTGTGTGTTATTAATTAAGTATTTATGCATTTATTTGATTTTTGTTTATAATTAATTGAATACATATAATACTAATAATATAATGTCAAAATTAAGTGTGTGTATATATATATATATATATATATATATAATCATTTTTTTCGGTTCTTCGACGGGTCGTGGATATACTCGATCAGTTGAACCCTTGACGGGTTAGCTACGCTGCTCGATCGGTCGAGGACCATGGGATTGCTCTTCTAAAAAGTGAAAAATCACTTTTTTCTTTCGTTTTCATCTTCTTCTTCGACTCGTCGGTGGCCCTCTCATCGAACTCATCTCCAAATCTTGCTTGTAAGTGATTGTTTTCCTATTTCTTTCAAGATTTGAGAACTTCCTTGCTACCTAATCTATCATTTGGGGGGTTTATTGTTGATTCTAAACCCTTTTTGGTGTGAGATTTATGAAAAATCTCATATATCCACACTCACACTTCTCTCTTTAATTATTTCTTGAGCAAACATTAAATGGAGCATCATACTAAATGTGCAACTAGACGAAAAAAATTATAGTTGTTTGTCATCTAGGCTGACTTCATCCAATGTGAGAACCCTAAGGGATTTCAAAGAAAATTTGGACCAAATTGGAGATTTCAGCTCAAGAGACATAATTTTGAGCGTAGTGTAAATGTTGCTCACATTACTCCAGTCGATCTTGTTCCTTTGCTTTCTAATGTTGGTTGGGGAGGCATTTTGGCTTGGGGCAGTAAAGCTTATCGTTTCATTGCGCAATGCATGTATGCATCGATTTGTGAAGTGTCTAAAAAAAATCTAACCTTTACAATTAAATTTATGGAAGGAGACTTCACTCTAGACCACTATCTAATCTCAACCTTAATTGGGATTGCTATTACAAAGGATGGAATTCCTCTTGACAATCTAACTGATAGAATGTCCCATGCAGAACGGCTAGTCGTTACCCACAAATTGTGTTGATTTAACATGGAATGACATTCGGGTAATACGTTGTGTGCCAATCAAATGCTGCCTCGATTTCGAGTTCTTCACTGTATCTTTACATCAAATGTATATCCTCGATCAGGGAATAAGTCAGAACTTACTCCCTTCATGGCTAATATTCTTCACTCTGTTGTTTTTGGGGTATAAGTGTGTCTTCCTTCTCTTATTTGCTATATTATAATTCAGTTTCATAGTCATCCTAGTCATGGTTCTATTCCCTTTGCATATCTTATGACTTGTATTGACTTACATTGTAATGTTCCTATTCCTACATCTGAGACACTCGAGTCAGAATTACCATTCGATAATGCTAATATTCATAAGATGAATCTGAAATATCTTTTGGGTTAGAGAGATGAAGAAGAAGATGAAGTGCCTGCACCACCAGAAGACACATCTGTGGACGATATCTTTGTTGAACTCGACGAGTCAGATGATCCAGATGATTCAGATTTCCAGCCTTCAAAAGTTGATGATCGACTCAAATCACTGGAAAAGGTCACAACATTATAGGTTTCACAGGATAACCTGACACAAACTCAAAAATCCTCTATAAAGTAAATGAGAAGTACTTCCACCGTATTATGAGGAGTTTACATCAGATGGATCCTTCCATGCCTTCTCTTTCCTCCTCAAGATCTGATTGAGTTTATTTCATTTCTTATTTATTTCTATGAGGCTGTATAACTTTATGCTTGTTTTGCTTGATGACTTGATACTTTCACTTTGTTTGGATGATCATTTCCTTTATACTATCTTGATTTAATGCTTTATTTATTCTATATGTTTTACATGTTAACATCCTTCCTTCTTTGTCAACTTGTGACAAAAAGGGGGAGAGATTTGAATGAATATAGCACTGGAATGCATGCTGAGAATATGGTAGAGATTATGTATACATGTTGAGATTATATATACATGCTGAGACAAAAAAAAAATGCTTGAATGTAAATGCTAGGAATGTTTTGCTTGGAATATTGTATGTTTTAAAACATGAAACAGGGAAAGCACAACTTGAGGGGGAGTACTAATTTTTGCTCTCTTCAACTACACCATGAGTTCAAGAATACATGGTTACACTCCAATTCATGTATCACTAAGTGTTTTGTCACGAATTTGACAAAGGGGAAGATTATAAGTGCTATTATGTTTAAAGCACATGTCATACCTGATTTGTCAAAATTTTTCTTGTTAAAACAACTTCGCATAGTGTTCTTCCAGTTATAAACAAGCTCTTGTTCAAGTTATAGACAAGCTCATGTTTAAGTTGAAGTATAGCTCATGTTCAAATTAAAGTAAATCTCAAGTTTAAGTTGAAGACAAGCTTGAAATTGTGATAAGACCGCTGCAGTAGAAGTTGGAATAGGTCAAAGTGTCCTAGAGGGGGGGTGAATAGGACTTTATAAACTTTTCTTGATAATTAAAACTCCTATTAACCCAATCTTGATTTAAGATGCAACTATCAAGATATACTTACTTTAACTCTAATGGCTTCCAAGCCAAGAGAGGATCTAATTACAAAACTATTCAATATTCAATCATGATGTAGTAATCTATTTATGATGGATGAACTAAGTAACCAGGTGTGTGGGATGTGATTTACAGTTGTAAACATTCATGTTATCATGTTTTATATAATCATTCAAAGCAAGAATAATAAATGAATACGCAAGTATCAATCCCAGACACAGTCGTAAATAGTGGTTCGACTATGTGTCTACTCTACTCCCGACGGACGCACTCAACCCTTGAGTGTACCGAATTTTACTAATGGAGGTTTTAAATCAAGTTCACCTCTAACCTTCACAACCTACACAAGGTCGACTCTATGACCTACACAAGGAACCTAGACATGCCTACACAAGGCACAAGTTTATGCCCTACAAAAGAGCAAAGGTCTACACACAACACCTAGGTTTTATGCCCTATACAAGAGCAAAGGATCCACACAAGGAACCTCGATTTTAGGCCACACAGGCCAAGGATCCATACAAGGAACCTAGGTTTTAGGCCACATAGGCCAAGGACCCACATTACGAACTTAGGTTTTAAGCCACAAAGGACAAGGACCTACACAAAGGACCCACACAAGGAACCTAAGTTTTAGGCCACACAGGACAAAGACCTACACAAAAGACTTAAGTTTATGCCCTACACAAGAGCAAGGATCAACACACAATATCCGAACGTACTCTCCCTTCGGAGGCCTCCTATGACGACTTGAAAGGGTGAGAACCACCTGTGACCCAATCTTACACAAGGAATGATCAACAGGGTCTCTGGACTCTAGTTACTGACAGATAAGCAGATGAGCCCCATTCTTGCATGTTGATGAAGATCTCCTCCTTAATAATGAAGATTCTTCAGCTCCCTTGATCCGCAACACTTGATGATGCTCCAATAAAAGCGATGGGTTGGGTCAAGGTCATGTTGGAATCTTACTCTAATAAATGTTTTTCTATTTTTAGAGAAGTAGAGATTCCAAGCTATTAAGCATTCAAGGTATCCCAGCTTAATGATTTTCCATTAAGATAGTAGCTGGATGATCCTTGAATGGGGAAGTTCATTCATCAATCCACTCTATTAATTATCAATGATGAGGGTGGATTGAGGGATGAACTTCCATGAGAAAATGAGCTTGGAGTAGGTGATATGCAATTACTCTCTCAAAGCTCTCTCTGTTTTTCTCTCTCCGTCTCATACAACCAAGAGCAAGTTATCCTTATATAGACAAAATCTCCCAACAGTAATAAAGATGTCAGAGTCTGACTGAGTTCGATCTTATCGGACCTGATTCGATGTCATCAAACGTATACTTTCGATGCCATCGAATCAAGGTTCGATGATACAAACTTAACTGAAGCACATACTTGGAACTTTTTAACTGAGGATTGATGTCATTGATTTTACTTCGATGTTATCGAAATTTGAACTCCGATATCATCGAATACTAGAACGATACATCGATCTTTTCCGTGCATATTTTGAGGAAGCTTGCTGCCACTTTTTATCCAAATTTGATGTCATTGACCATCTATCGATATCATCAATTTTTGAATTACGATGTCATCGAGACTATATCAATTCCTTAATCATTTCCACATGATTTTTCTTATAGGCTTGCTGGAACAGTTATGTCCTAATTTGATTTCATCGAGACTCTCTTGATATCATTGTGATTTGAAATTCGATGACATCGAGTAAGGTTTCAATTCCTCGAACATTTTAGATGATTTCCTCTGAAGCTTGTTGGACATAACATGTCCCAATTCGATGTTATCGAGATCATGTCAATGACATCGGGATTTGAATTTCGATGACATCGATTTCCTTTCGATTCCTTAAGTAGTATCAGAATATTTTCCAAGAAGGTTTACTGGATAATGCTCCAAGTCCTTCGACATTATCGGCTAACCTTCGATATCATTGATTCGTAAAGTTCGATGTCATCGAAGGCATATTCGATTTATCAAAAATCTTGTCCAAATACTTTGTGGCTTTTGGACCTAAAATGTCTTAATTAGATATTATCGAAGCCATTTCGATCTCATCGACATTAAGTGTTCGATGTCATTGACGAAAGTTCAATGTTATCGAGCTGAGCTAAAAAACTCGAGAAATTTTTCTGTTAAAAACATAAGTTTTCAAACTATTTCATCTTATGTTGTTTTGGAATTTGGGATGTGAGGCTTGATTTACTTGTGACGAGCTCGAAACACAACTAGTTGGGGCGATAGCTTGAACAATCTTCATATGAGGCTCACCTGACTTACCAACTCACCGTTCACGCTAATTGACAAACTAGGGCACTTTCAATCTCCCCCTTTGTCAATTACATGACAAAACACAAAACACCTAGAATAATGCCTGGAACAGCATCCTAAATTGTGTGTACATGAACTTTACACAATTTTATAAATTATCTATTGAGTTCATACACACATTCTTCATGTAGCTGCTCCCCCTATCACCTGTATCACCATGCATGTAAACCATACACAATTGTTCTCATGGTGGGATAAGTTTTTCCCCTTTCTCTCAGTCATTAGCAAAGGTTAGTATATACTTATAATAGATCGATTGACTGAAGTTGAAATTGAAGCAACGAGGAGAATCAAGACAATAGGAGGACTGAGATTTCCCATGTAAGCATAAAATCAGAGAAACATTTCAAGAAAGACATGCATGTAACTATAAAGCACAGTATCATTATTCCATAATAGAATTAACCACTCCTATGAGCATAACGATAGTGATAAACCAATCACCATCCCATAACCAACATTCGTCCCTATAAGCATATGACATGTAAAATTCAACATCCTGCAAAAATGAGTCATTCTCATAATTGATTTTAAAGTTCAAGCATAGAAATATCATCATTCATTCCATAACCATTCAACCCATAAACTTATAGCTCAGAAGATTGATCATTAATTAAAATAGTAGGAGTAGTTATCCCAATTGCCCAAGTTTGGCAGTTTTTTAAGAGTCTTAAACCATTAAAAAAAGGAATTGTCTTCAGGCCCATCCATGGGCACACATAGATCCAAAAACAACCAAAAAATATCATCCAACCCATTTATGGGCACATTGAAATAAATAAATAAATGAATAAAAACCATTTTACCTAGTTATGAGCAATATCTGACAGTATCTCAACCAATCAAAATATCCCATTATTGTTAACATCTTTGGTCCTTCCAAGGACCAGACAGACACTAAACTGTCCGATTATACAAGTCAGTAAACCATCACATGACAATCAAAAATATATCCATGTCCTAAGTATGAGTGATGAACATGTGGATGTGATGGGGCAATCAATAAAACTATGACACTGAGTTGGATGGAGCCGTGTCGTCATGCTGGCAAGTGAGTAGATCAACTATATGCAGTGTCGTCCGTTGCAAAGCAACCACCATCTGCTTCAAGCTTGAGATTCACTCCTCCTATTGATCAAATCTGTCTTTATAACGCGCCACCCCTCTAAGAGTCACCCTCGACCCGATCCTGATGCCACTTTTGTCTCCGTGTCTGTGCGGAGTCAGGTGTGGTTGGAGTGACCTGTGGTTCCTACGTCTCTCCTTCAGTTAGTGCCGCTGCCTCCCCCATCTCAGTTCCACCTTGCGTCTTATCCATGTCCTACCCTTCTGTGAGTGGATGGAACTTGAGGTCCATCTTTCGAATGTTGACCTTGTTGAAGAGTTGCAGAAGACGCTCAGGATCGTCCGTCATGGGTAGTCCCAACTCATCGCTTAGCACATCAATGATATGTGGAAATGGGAGATGAGTTGATCGGGATGTATGGATGACGATTGCCAACTGATGGACAATTAAAGTACGCAGACACAGTTTGACACTTAACGCAATACTATACAAGACCAGGACCATGAAACTGGTAAGATCGGCTCGATTTGTTCCTCAAGGATAGACATTGGTCGAGAAAATCCTATGCAGAACTTGGTATTTTGGGAGCATGTACTTTGCCTTAACTGCATTCCCTTAATACCAAGGGACATATCTACCATAGCATAGGAATTTGGTGGTCAGGGATTGGACCATAGGGTCATCCATATAGAGATTGGATTGGCTAATTGGAGAGAGAGTGAGACCCAACAAATTTGCAATGGATTCAGGTGTGATCTCTACACTCTTGTCTCCAATGTTAACTGTTACAGATGGAGGATCAAGCATAGGTGAATGATAGGAGGCGAGGAAATGGTAGGTTCATTCATCATGACAAGGTCCCCCGAAGTCCAATAATGGGGTCCAATCGATAGCAGACAATGGCGATTCTAAGTCATAAACTCGAATACATTCCCTATCTACCCAACATTCATGCACAAGATTCCTCCCCATATATTTTTCCAATACATTGGAGTGGGGCAGAGGAATTACTGCAGCTAGAAGAGGTGCAGGTGCAACAGACAGAGCCTCATCACGTGACAACTATCTAACGGTGGTACCATGACGGTGCACAGGTGATTTGGGAGCTCTGACTCTTTCTCGTGGAGCCAGAGACTTTTATCGAGTAGGTCGAGAGGATTCTCCAACAATTTGAGCTTTTCCTTTGTCTCTTGACATGATAGATTAGGCACTCAAGGATAATGTAAGATGATAAGATAACTGGGAAACCAAGTAAAATTTTGAGATAAGGAAGAATCGATGAAGATCAGCAAAAGAGAAACCTCTATAACCTATGTTAAATCAATCACAATGAGAAATACCTTGAAAAGATGTGAAGTAGACTTAGGAATCCTCTAGATTTGAGGTGTAAATAGTTACCCAAACCGTCAATGGCGTTAAGAAAAACCAGGGAGAAGGAAATGCCCTAATAAAAACGGAACAAAAAAAATTCCCGCTCGCCCGCCTTTTGTCAGGCAATCATATTCGATATCATCGAATTAGATTCAATGACATCGATAGACCCTAATCGATGTTATCAAAGAGGTGTTCGATGACAGGCTATCAGGTGTGACATTTCTGATTCTGAGAGGTCGTCGATGACATCAATCTGTTCTCAATGACATCAATGAGTCATTCGATTTGTCGACAGACTTATCGAAGGGAAGAATATGACATTGATCTGTGTACTTCAATAATCTCATCAATATGCATATCATAAAGTTTTTTCTAATCAGCTTGTATACACAGCATAATTTGTACAAAAATTTGTGGAACTCAAAATTATGAGCATTTGTTATATTCATCATCAAAAAGAATTTAATGAGGTATATAAACCTCGGATATAACATATCAATCACAAAAGTGCATCATTTCACATGCATGTTCGGGCCTAGATTCCATGACCTGAACTTCTTATCTATGCTCTGGTGATATTTAGGCAGATGGATCATCCTTCCCATTGCCCTAAATGACATAGCACTGGTCAGTTGTGCGAAGACCTTTCACAATCGATTTTCCTGATAGGTCCGAGATCTTGCACTCTTGTTTGGTAAATGTTACCATATGCTTGTTGTCACAAATTTGAGAAAAGCTTAGAAGGTTGTGTGTAATCCCCTCTACATGAAGAGCACTTTCATTTTTGAGCATCTCCATTCCAACTATACTTCCATGCTCCATTACCTTAGCGGTGCTTCCATCTCCAAAGGTAACTATTCCATCATCATGTTTTGAATAATTTGAGAGAAGGGATATGTCACCTGTTGCATGTCTTGAACACCCGCTATCAAGGTACCATTTAACATAATTGCCTATTTTTGGAGTTGAATGAGTCATTAGACAATTTCTCTTATTTTTCACTACCCATTTATTGATAGTTTTTCTAGGAGACACTATTTTTACTTCACTATGGGTTTGTCTGGGTACATTGGGTAACTGAATCGTATTCCCTTGTTTCATTAACTCCTTTCTTTTTTGATTCAGTTGAGCCACTTGACTTTATAGTTCCTCCATTCTTTTTGTCATTTTCGGTGGAGGTGGATGTGTCTTTCCTCTTACCATGTACTTTTGTGGACTCTTTACATTTTGCATTGTTCTTCCGGTTGGTTTATATTTACCAGTAAGGTTCAAACGGAATTATGTTGAGTCCTCCCAAAGGTTATGCATCCAAACTCGTAGTGGCCTGAGTCTCCACATGAATGACAGACAGGAGTAACCCTTGTATTACTCCTAGATGCAACAGTTTTCTTAATCATTTGATGCGCAAGAGTGGGATTTGGTTTGAAATTTTCATATCCCAATCCTCTCTTATCCTTTTGTGGTCTCCCCATCCTTAAAAGTCTTTCTAGTTTTTCACTACTTTGGGAAATTTTGTAAGTAAACTCAACAAATTTTTTAGATTTTTCTGCATAAAAAATAAGTGTGTGATTTTCATTCTTAAGATGCATGTTTTCATCTTTCAATAATTCAATCTGTTTGTTTAGTTTTACTAACTCAGATTTGAGAAGTGAATTGATTCGTTCTAGCCTATCATTATCTGAATGGTATTGCTGAAGGTCATTCATCAACTGAGTATTTATCTCTAAAGTTTTGTCTAGATCCATTTACAACAATTTATTCTTATTTTCATTGATACCAAGTCTCTTGAGGATATTGATGCTATGCATATAGAGTTGATCATAGGCATCTTGTATATTATCCTTTTCTTCTTCTTCTTCTTCTTTCTCCATTTGATGGAAATGTCCCTTCGACTCATGGTTAATCAATTTTCTCAGTTTCTATGGGAATGTTGGAGAATGTGGAGGCCATGAGAATTTTTAAGGATTTCTGGTCTCCATCACTCTCTAAGTTACTGAATTCTGAGTTTGATTCTTCAGTGTCATCCCATGTGGCTGCCATGGCCTTTCCCTTTGTCTTTTTAGTAGGCATTCAGTGGACAAGTACCCAAATTTCCTATGGTTGTAACACTGAGGCTCTTTGGACTTTTTAGAGAATTTGCATATATGATGCTTGTTGTCCAAATGTTTGCCTCTGAATGGCCGGCCATGGTTTTTTTAAAAAAAAATTCTTGAACCTTTGAGCTAAGAGGGTCACTTCCTCATCCTCATTCTCTCTTTTAGTTTCTTCTTCCTCATGAATTGCAGTGTGTTTTAAGGTTTTGAGGGCATATTTTTGGGTTTGGGAGGTGGTTTGAAGTGTAGTTCAAATATTTATAGAGAACCTACTAGTTCTCCTACTTTCATTTCATCCATATTTCTACGATCTTCAATAGTTGTAACTTTAGAGTTTAACCGTTTCGATAGGGATCTTAGAATTTTCCTACAAATTATTTTCGGGACCGAAACTTTTTCTCCCAATCCGCCCATGGAATTATAGATGATATTCAGTTTTATAAAGAATTCCATAAATGTCTCATGCTCCTCCATTTTGATATGTTCAAACTGTGCTATTATAAGTTGCAGCTTGGATCTTTTCACTGTGCTAGTTCCATCATGAGTTGTTTCCAACAGATCCCATGCTTCTTTTGATGTGCTACACATACTGATTTGATTGAAGATTTCTTGGGACACAACACGGTAAATAGCATTCATTGCTTTTGCTTTAGACGTTTGTTTTTCTTTATCATATGCAGTCCACATTTCTTTGGATTTAGGTTTGGAGATAGTTGTGCCACTTTCAAGTACTATCTAATCAGTGGGTGGCACATATCCGGTTTCAACTATCCAAAACATCATGATCCAGCGATTTCAAAAAGTAGTGCATCCTTGCCTTCCAATATGCATAATTTGAACTATCAAATACCAGATGTCTGGACACAGATGAGCCCTCCCCTTTGGCCATGATTCCCAACTTTAGTCAAGATCACTCTCTAGGTGGTTAAACCCTTAAGAGAGACCCACTTTGAAACCAATTGAAATTGCGGTAAGTCCGCTGTAGTAGAAGTTGGAATAGGTCAAAGTGTCCTAGAGGGGGGGGGGGGGGGGGGGGGGGGGGGTTGAATAAGACTTTATAAAATTTTCTTGATAATTAAAACTCCTATTAACCTAATCTTGATTTAAGATGCAACTATCAAGATATACTTACTTTAATTCTAATGGCTTCCAAGCCAAGAGAGGATTTAATCACAAAACTACTCAATATTCAATCATGATGAAGTAATCTGTTTATGATGGATGAACTAAGTAACCAGGTGTGTGGGATGTGATTAACAGTTGTAAGCATTCATGTTATCATGTTTCATGTAATCATTCAAAGCATGCATAACAAATGAATACGTAAGTATCAATCCCAAACACAGTCGTTTATAGTGGTTCGGTTATGTGTCTACTCTACTCCCGGCGGACATACTCAACCCTTAAGTGTACCGAATTTCACTAACGGAGGTTTTAAATCAGGTTCACCTTTAACCTTCACAACCTACACAAGGTCGACTCTAAGACCTACATAAGGAACCTAGACATGCCTACTCAAGGCACAAGTTTATGCCCTACACAAGAGCAAAGGTCTACACACAGCACCTAGGTTTTATGCCCTACACAAGAGCAAAGGATCCACATAAGGTACCTTAGTTTTAGGCCACACAGGCTAAAGATCCACATAAGAAACTTAGGTTTTAGGCCACAAAGGCCAAGGACCCACACACGGAACCTAAGTTTTAGGCCACACAGGACAAACACCTATACAAAGGACTTAAGTTTATGCCCTACACAAGAGTAAGGGTCAACACACAACACCCAAATGTTCTCTCCCGTCGGAGGCCTCCTATGAGGACTTGAAAGGGTGAGAACCACTGTGACCCAATCCTACACAAGGAATGATCAATAGGGTCTCTAGACTCTAGTTACTTACAGATAAGTAGATGAGCCCCGTTCTTGCACGTTGATGAAGATCTCCTCCTTGATATGAAGATTCTTCAGCTCCCTTGATTCACAATACTTGATGATGCTCCAATAAAGGTGACGGGTTGGGTCAAGGTTATGTTGGAATCCTACTCTAATAAATGTTTTCCTATTTTTAGAGAAGTAGAGATTCCAAGCTCTTAAGCATTTAAGGTATCCTAGATTAATGATTTTCCATTAAAGATAGTAGCTGGATGATCCTTGAATGGGAAAGTTCATTCATCAATCTACTCTATTAATTATTAATGATGACGATAGATTGAGGGATGAACTTCCATGAGAAAATGAGCTTGGAGTAGGTGATATGCAATTACTCTCTCAAAGCTCTCTCTGCCTCATACAACCAAGAGCAAGCTATCCTTATATGGACAAAAACTCCCAACAGTAATAAAGATGTCAGAGTCTGACTGAGTTAGATCTTATCGGACCTGATTCAATGTCATCGAATTAAGGTTCGATGATACAAACTCAATTGAAGCACGTACCTGAAACTTTTTGAGTGAGGATCAATGTCATTGAACTTGCTTCGATGTTATTGAAATTTGAACTCCAATATCATCGAATACTAGTACGATACATTGATCTTTTCTGAGGATATTTCGAGGAAGCTTGGTGGCCACTTTTTGTCCGAATTCGATATCATCGATCATATATCGTTATCATCAATTTTTGAATTACAATGTCATCAAGAGTATATCGATTCCTCAATTTTTGAATTACGATATCATCGAGACTATATCGATTCCTCGATCATTTCCACATGATTTTCCTTATAGGCTTGGCAGAATAGTTATGTACTGATTTGATTTATCAAGACTCTCTCGATATCATCGTGATTTGAAATTCGATTACATCGTGTAAGGTTTTGATTCCTCAAACATTTTAGATGATTTTCCTCTGAAGCTTTCTGGACACAACATGTCCCAATTCGATGTTATCGCGATCATCTCAATGACATCAGGATTTGAATTTCGATGACATCGATTTCCTTTTGATTCCTTGAGTAGTATTAGAATATTTTCCAAGAAGTTTTGTTGGAGAATGCTCTAAGTCATTCGATGTTATCAACTAACCTTCGATATCATCGATTACTGAAGTTCGATGTCATCGAACGCATATTCGATTTATCAAAAATCCTGTCCAAATACTTTGTGGTTGCTTGACATAAAATGTCTCAATTCGATATTATCAAAGCCATTTCAATATCATCGACATTGAGTGTTCAATGTCATCGACGAAAGTTCGATGTTATCGAACTGAGCTAAAAAACTTAGAAAATTTTCCTGTTAAAAACTTAAGTTTTCAGACTATTTCATCTTATGTTGTTATAAGACTTTTAGGGTTTTATTTACCTGAGTTTTTGGGATTTGGGATGTGAGGCTTGATTTACCTGTGACGAGCTTAGAACACATAACCGGTTGAGGCGTTAGCTTGAACAATCTTCATGTGAGGCTCATCTAACTTACCGACTCACTTTTCAGGCTAATTGACAAACCAGGACACTTTCAAAGCTTATGTTCAAATTGAAGTTAAGCTGAAGTTCAAGTCACGTGGATTAAGATAGAAAGTTCACCTTCAAGTGTAAGTTCAAGTTCTATTAAAAATGCTATTAGAAGATCAAGCTTCATTGACAAGTTCAACTCTTACTGATGAATCAACTAGTAGAAGATCAAGCTCCTTTGAAAACTTCAAGTTCTAATCTTATGAAGTTCAATCCATACAGGTATTTCAAACTCTAGAAAGACCTTAGGTTTACGAGCTTTCAAAACATATTTAAATTGTATTTTTATACTTATAATTAACTGAGTTTCAACTTGTCTAAGTTTTTCTTCGACCATTCTAAGAAATTCCTCGAGTAGTGCAAGAAACAGCCTAAGTGTAACAGAAATTCTGTTGCGTCTTTGACCAGTCAAGTGGAGTCCTCAACCAGTCGAAGAACTCCCTTCAACCAGTCAAAAGTTCCTCGACTCGAAGTCCAACAACTACATTCAAATCGGAGTATGCTTGCTCGACCAGTCGAACAGACTGTTCGACTAGTGGAATAGGCTCTTCGACTAGTCAAAGATCTATTAAATCTTATCCCACTCAAATTTGCAAATTTGTTGGAATTGGATCTAGTACTTCGACCAGTCGAAGGAATAGATTTTCTGAATATAAATAGAGGTTCTTTCTCAATTTGAAAATACAACTTAAGCCTATCAAAGCCCTTATTCAAAAGAGAGAGAAGCCTCATTTATTATCAAGCTATCAAGCGGTATTTATATATTTATTTTATAGCTTTTTCATTAATTCCTTTATCTCAAAACTCTATTATTCTAATTTTTCAAAGAGTGTTTACTCTTATTGAGATTTGAGGGAATTAATACAAGTAGTCTTTGGGTTTAAATCTAATTAAAATCAACTAGAACCTTAGACCTTTTCTATTGGACTAAACATTGAGCATTCAATATTTAAGAAAAGCGATCTACGGCTACAACATCTTCTTTGATGAAGATAAGTATCATTTTACTTTCTATATTTAGTTTTTTATAAGATAGCTAGAAAATCTCATTAGAAGTTTAGTTTAAGATAGCCTGAAAATCTCAAAGAGGGGTTTCTTTGTTTGTGATTACCCTTTAAAATCACAATAGTATCAGGTTTTAAGGTGACCCTGTGAAAACCTTGTTCATAGTGAAAGCCGAGATTACGAGGTTAGTAATCATGGGAGTAGAGTAAGTGTGGTTGTTTGAGAATAGTTGTTATACACAACGAACCACTATAATTCTTGGTGTTTATTGTCACACCCCAGACTTGGTAACCAGACTCACAAGGAACTCGATAGCCGGTTTTAGCCGCAATAGCCTCTGTAGTACCCCATTCTCAGTTCCTAAGGCAGGTTTCGATTCTAGGATCCTACAAGGAGGATTTTCATAACCGTATATTCATTCCAATGCGAGCATACCCAAGATCACAGCAAGTAAAACTCAGAAATAATAAAGGGGCACATTACAAAATCCACTATAAATTTGAACTTTAGATACAAAGCTGAAAGGAAATACATCTAATGACAAAAGAAGGAAGAAGATTTGAAACACTGGGGTCCTCGGCTCAACCTTATCTAAGCTCTGCCGCTACGATGCCGACCTAGGATCTCTTACATGCATCAATTGTGCATAAGCTTATAGAAGCTTAGAGGGTGGTGAAGGTGTGTGACAATGATGCGTAGAAGAATAATAGGAGATACAGAGGGAAACATGATCGATGTCAATGCCACAAGCCTAACCAAGGCTAAGTTATGAATGTAGGAGGCCATACCAAGGCTATGTAATGCAACAAGGCCTATACAGCTGATATCAATGCAATGCGGGGTGATGTCAATGCTTATAACCAGTGCATATATCCCATACAGTTCCATCATAAGGAATATTACCGAAGTCTGATGTACTACATGATGACTGCCGCTATCAAGACCGCACAGTCAATGAGCATAAGAGACCACACTACCCGCCTATGGATAGCCAATCACCAGCAAGGCCGATGGTAGCAGACCCATTCACGAGCTGGTTAGACTCAGCCTAGTCATGCCCTCTCACTCAGGTGGATAAGGCCACATCCCATCTCAACGGACTACACGACAGTGGGAGACGCGACCTAACAGTGTAAGACACTCGGGCGCTCATGATTTCCACTCGGTCACAATGTTGAGGCGTCTTCTAGGTACCTTGAAGGTTTAAGCACTTTCACCTAGGGATATCTTATGCACCCTAAATGCTTAAATACTATATTTTCAGTGTCCATACATACGGCCATCCACCAATGTCCCTATGGAGGCAAGGCCCTGATGAAGCAAGGGCAGTATTATCATGAAATGCGATGCTAATGCATGAGTCACGTATACAAATCATGCACTAGCTCCAAGCACTCAATGTGCACAAGGGGAGAAACTCCATCCCTCTATCGTATCAACCCAATTATCACACACAAATGCAATCCATTCACGCAAATGATGCATATGGGTTATAAGCGTGTAAGTACGCTACTCGTCGATGATGACATAGAACATACTCCTCCTTCCCAAGGAGGGACTAAGTACAGATACATAGACAAGTACTCTAAGGAGCAACCCTCTAGTGGGGGCCCAATACTTTGGGGTAGCCCACAAGCTAAGATGGCCATAAAAGCCCACGGAAGAAGCGGTCCTAACAAGGGTCCAAGGTGGGCCTTCAACCACCTATAACAACCCTATGGCCTACCTTAGGGCCACCAAGGAGGATATCCAACTTTAACTGGGTCCCAAAAGGTAGCCCACTAGTACTCAAGCAAATCGAGGCCTAAGGCCTAAAACAATCCATGGGCTTGGGGGCAATACACATAGCCCAATTTAGTAGGCAACATAGTGGGCCCCTAAGCAAGGGTCGGGTCCAACCATAAAGATAACAAACCCATATATTGTGGTGGGCCTAATGGGCAGCCAGTATTCCAACTATATGGGTAATTTCTTATGTTTGAAAGAAGTGAGTTGGGCCTCACATCTTGGCCCAAGTATGGGGTTAATTTAGTGGGCAACCAAGGGCCCAACTACTTGAGTATTTTAGCCCATAAACCCATCACAATAGCATGGTAAATATAGGCCTAAAGATCCAATGGGCCTATCTAGAAAGTTCTGGCCCCAAAAGGGCTAAATAGTCCAACAAGTAGCTAGAAATATGGACCCAATAAAACCCAACTGGGGTGGGCCTCAAATGTGCACTAATTAAGCCCAAAGCATGATAGAAATTAGGGCAAGATGTGTGTGTAAACAACCCTAAATTTTGTGGGCCATGCTGCCCCAAAATAAATACTTATGGGCAGCAAGTTTGGGCTTATTGCTGAAATTCTAACCCATCCACTATCTAGGCTTGTTGAAAATCCAACAATAATTAATTTATATAATTATTTTGATCCCTGGTGACTCACACATGTCATAGAGGGTCCCACCAGATGAAAGGAGTGGATACAACATACCTATCAAGTGGGCCAGTTGTTGGACTGGACGTCCAGCAACAGCCCATAGGCTGGGCGTCCTTAGTGGATGGTCCATGGGCTTGGATGGCTACCCAAAACCAAGCCTAAGGTGGGCCCAACCATGAATATCCCTTCAAGGGTGGGTCACGCCCAAGTGGGTCACATCAGATGGGAGAAAGGATGGATGAAACACTACATTATGGGGGCCTCAAGGAGGTGGGTCAGCCAGCCCATGCTGGACATCAAGCACCATGGGACGTCCAGCATGGCTGCTGGTCAGCCATGTTTCTCCTAGCTTCTAACGGTCCACATGGTCCCCAATCATGCATGATGGGTCTCAACAAGGTGGGCCACATTGTATAAAATTTTTGGGGCCAACAGACATGCCAATTAATTTATACGAATTTATGGACAGCAAGGTTACAGAAAAATGCAGGTTGCTGCCCCTTTTTGGATCACCCATTAGGGTGGGCCCACGCTCATCAAATCAAGGGAAAATGGGAGGGGAAAGGTGTCTACATTATTGTACAACAAGGTAGGGTCCACATCAGTGCGCCACTATCCCAAAAATTAGATCCCAATGGGTTTTTCCCCCTCCAACAATATGGTTGGACGGTCCCACTTGTTGGACCATCCATGCCCTTAGGCCCAGCCCTTGGGCATCCCAAAGAAGGGCTGCATGGGGTGGTTTATCAACATGCATCAGGGTGGGGTCCACACACCAATGACCCACCCTTAACTCCTTCAAAAACAAGTTATACATGTGGGCCAAACACTTCTCCAAAAATCAGCAACATGGGCCTATAAAATTCTGGACAGCAATGTGTATTGCTGCCTAGTGCAGCCCACAAATAAAAATCCAACAAGAATAATCCTCATGTAAATTAAGGTGGGGCCACCTAGATGGGCCACACACATCTGGAACATGCTCCCAACTGATCCGGACCTTACATGTGGGAATGGAAAGCAAGGTGGATCTCCATATGTCCAGAAAATGGGACAAGGGGACATCCCATCGAGGGTGGACGGCTGGATGTGCCTTGCACATCAGGTGGGCCACCATGATCAGCAAATATTAGGGAGAAAATAGAGGGGGAGAGGGAGAAAAAGAGAGAGAATCTGGCCATACATAGAGGGATTTGGCCAGTAAGATCCCTCATATAAAGATCAAGTTATACATATTCACATCTTGGGTCCATGCATTTATGGACCCCACCATAAAATGAAGGTCTAGATGACCTTAGAATGATTAGGATCATGAGATACATCATGATGGGGTCATGGAGAATGGCCTCATCATGGAATAATGCATGTTGTAGGATGGGCCAAGGGCCACATCCAAGGGATCAAATGGGATCCCCACCATGGATTAGTGGGTCCCACATGTCCTATATGAAAAGAAAAGAGAGGATCACATAAGAAAGGAGAAATCAACAACTTGAAAGCACCCACCTTCAAGACTTCTTCTCCTTTTTCAACACAAGGGTTATCTAGCTCCAAGAGAAAGAATCAACGGCTAGGTTGGATTCTTAGGGGTTGGATTGTGAGGTATGGAAGCTTCAAAGGGCTGAAAAAAAATAGAGGAAGAGGGCTGGACGTTTGGGAGCTTTGGTTGCATGAATGAGGAGAAGCGAAGGAGGGAGAGAGAGATAAGGAAAGAGAGTAGCAAATGATGGCTAGTCATGATTAGTTTTGTAAGAAAAGGAATGATTAGTCAGGGAGGAGAAACCAAAGTTGCTAGGATAGGATAGGTTTGGGTGGTGTGGGTGGTGTTGGTAGTGTAAGATATGGAGGTTTAGGTGGTGTGTGTAGTGTGTGTGTGTGTTGGAACTTGTGCAAAAAGGGAGTGGGGGCCATATGCACTACTCCTAGATGGGCCACATGATCAAGGGCTACAAAATGAGATATACATAACTTATGATCTATACATCGGATGGACACACAGGTCACGTCATTGGAACCGCAACGACGATGCGAACAAGATGGCATAGGTTTCGGGCTGATCTGAGTCAGGTCAATGTGACCGAACTTAAGGATGACCGCAAACACTATCCAAGGGTTGCGAGTTGCTGGGATTCGACCGGTAGGACCGCAAGACCAAGAGAAACGAAATGTATACCTAGACACACACATGCATACATAGGAACTCGGGTCAGGTCTTACATTTGTGGTGAATATTTTCTTTTTGCATTTGTGGAGAATGTTTGTAATTTCTTTTATGTAAAAGTGGTTATGTTTGTAGTAGATAGGTTTAACTTTTCTTGCTTGGTTTGAGATTTTGTTTCTTACAAACGTTCATGAAATAAGGTTGTCCTACCTAAACTTTATTTTGGGTGAAGGTTGTCCTACGAACTAGTTTGAATCAATTTTTCAATACTAATGCGATTGAGATTTCAGATTTGTTTATTATTTCTGCACTTTAATTTTTTATTTGGCATAGTCCTATTCACACCCCCCCCCCCCCCCCCCTCAGGACTGTTAAGCTCACCTTTTCAAACTTTATCTTATCTTGCCACCTTATAAATTTGGTTTCATTAAATCGATCGAGACAAATTAGATCCCAATTCATCAGTTAGAAGGAGGATACGCTTTAGGTTTCAATAGTAATAATGCTTTAAGATTGATAAAAACTTGATATTCACATATTATAAATTTGTAATTTCTGTAAAATAATAATAGAAACTGAAAATATGAAGGATAGGTTGAAGCACATGTGACCATGTTGTCCTTAAAGCGTTATTTGCCCCTTCTCAAAGTAATTTAGGCCGCCAACTAGTTGCAGGCAAATAACTTTTAGGATACGACTAGCTTGTATGTGGTTTTACGTTCAACATGCACGAAGAAACCACTAATGGAACTCTATGTACATAGTTTGCTAGCAGATAAAAAAAAAACTTAAGGAAAAGATCTTAAATCAGAGAGAAAGTCAGAAAACAAATTACTTACTTAGACCACTACATTGGTCAATTTCTTTAGGACTTGCTGCCTAATGGCTAAGGTTCGTATTGAACCTTGCTAGTTGATCAAAAAACACTTGATCTTTTCTTGTTTGTTCATATGGGAGAGTGGTTCGAGTGGTTGGTGATGGTCCAATGAACCATCCGAGCTCTGTTTATATAGGATGTGGTTACTGGATGTTTTGGTCCAAGGTCATAACTCCAAATGATTGTTTCTAGCTGCTGGTGAGAAACTAGCCATTATTTAGCAGTTTCTGACTGTTTTGCATATGGAAAAACTAGTTGCATGCTAGCCATTTAGACCTAGTGGCAAGCCATTTATGACTATTGGGCTAGTCGCATGGAGCAGTTTCTACATGGTTCGGTTTAATATTTCATGAGTAATTACACCACCTCTTAAACGGCTAGTTCCAGCCCCTATATAAGGCAGACATGTCTCTTTCAGACCACTTACCCAAAACACTACATGTAACAACCCTAAGCACCCATGTTAGGCCTAAATAATCCAGATACCCCAATACACTCCATTACTCCTTCATGGACACAGTTGCTAATACTAGTGAGACAGAAAACACCACTCACTCTAAACAAATCACTAAACGAGACCATGAAAGACAGGATATGAGATCAGAACCATAACATAACAAACGAACCACCCAAACGCCAGGTAAAGATAGTCGAACACCTCCTAGAGTATTCAGATCAATCTCATTCTTGGTCCCAAAGGCCCACTGACGTCAAATGATCAATTGATCGAAGTGGATTGGCCCTAACATTATGATGAACCACACATTGAAAGGCAAGGTACAACCGTGGTACACTAAAAGCAGGGGTCGGTCAAACCGCGTTTGACCCGGCTACCCTTCCCTCCTCATCCTCCGTTTTCGCTCCCGCTAACAACAGTTTCAAATAAGACCATCTCTACTGTCCAAAACAGGACCTACCGTTAAGGCATAGGAGCGATCAAGTCCGCTCATCAAATGCAATCCCCCACCTCCGACTAAAACTCGACAGACGACAAAGAAATAAGCACAACATGACCAATCATGCATGCCACCTAGAACTCAAACCTACCACCCACTTTGGACTCCAACACAAAACCTCCCCACAAAGAAAACGAATGTGATGGATTCCCAAAATGACACCACGAATGGGTCCCACGAGGTTTGTAGACTAAGCTGCTCACGATCGGATTTCGCAAAACTATGTGGCAACTCCCGAAAATTGAGGAAATCCATAGCTGCATGAATTATGCCACTAAATTTCGATCCAAGAAGGATCTGAACCGTTTAATCCCTGCTAGAAGGAGATCCGACTACAACTAGAAACATTGGGAGATCGAGAAGATTCCATCGATGCTAAAATCTCAAAAATGATGGAAAACTTGCCAAATGGAACAGATCCGAACCTCCGATCAAAATATGCCCTGAGCTCCCCTCGATGAATCTGAACAGCCCAAAAGAAACTGTTCAAACGAATGTGGGGTGGAGGATGATCCACCATTAAAGAAGGGTCTCCTTTCTCATCTGAGATAACGGTACCTGTGATGAAAGCTAGCCCTATCAAAAGATCCAAGCTATCCAAATAACGACACTTACAAAACCTGTAAGCGCTATAATGTATTAAGCAACCTTTGTTGTTAAATTTCGGTAAAATGAAACAATTTAGAGTGTTACTTGTTCGTATGATTGAAAGTTCACCTTCAGTGAAATATGATGGAAAGTTCACCTTCAAGATCATCATCATATGAAGATTTGAAGTACAAGACATGAAGATCAAGTTACTATGATCAGTCTTCTAAAGTGAGTCTACTTCAAGTTCAAGCTTCTAATGCGTATCTACTTCAAGTAGAAGATCTGAAGTTACTAAAGATTTGAGTTCAATGTCCAATGATATGGGTATAAGTGACCCTAGAAAGACCCTAGGTTTAGGTCCTTTCTTATGCATATTATCTACGTGTTATTATACTTTGAATAGGCTAAAATTTGACTAGTCCTAGCCTATGTTTGACTAATTCAGGCTTTGGTTTGACCAGTCCAGGAATTGTTTCGACCAGTCTAAGTTTCCAACTCAAATTTTGAGTTTTTCTGGTAGATCCTCGACCAGTCATGGAGATCTACTCGACCAGTGGTAGGGAGTTCGACTCGAACTTCAGCAAGATATTTTTTACTCTCACGACCAGTCGAGCAGGTCACTCGACCAGTCGAAGGTAAGTTTTATCCGATCACGCCAGAAAATTTGAAATTTTGTTGAATCTAAGACTAGCCGAAGGAACCGTTTTTCAACCAATAAATAGAGGTCTTTTTTCATTCCAAATCATTCAATTAAGCCACTAAAAGCTTCCACTTTGAGAGAAAAGCCCTCGTCATTATCCTTGATCTCAGTATTGTGAACTTGATTTTCTTTTAAAGGAAGTTTTTATTCTACCCTTTGAGAATTCAAACAAGTAGCCCAAGGTTTGAGATAATTTAAAATCTATTTAGAGCTTACACCCCTTGATTATATTCGTTGGACATTGAACATCTACATCAAGCAAAGCGGTTCCACGAGCTACATCAAGCAGCATCTTCAAGAATAAGATAAGTACTTTTTATTTGCTTTTTAGTTTTTTTTTAGATTAGTGAGAAAAATCTCTGTATTGGTTTTGACTGAGGTCAGCCAGAAAATTTCAGCGTGGGGGTTGATTGTGATAGCCTAATTGAAAACATAACTGTATAGGTTTTAAGGTAAACCTAAGAAAACCTTATTTCATAGTGAATGCTAATATCATGTGGGTTGTGATTATTAGGAGTGGAGTAGGTGTGGCTATTTGAGAACAGTTAGTGTACACACCGAACCACTATAACTCTTAGTGTTTGTGATGGATGATGATGTATGTGATGGATGTGTGCTGAATGTTTGTAATCTCTTCTTTTATGTTCATGTGGTGAATGCTTGTAATAGATAACTTCCATTATTTGCCTTTTATTTTAGTTTGCGATCTTGATACTTACTATGTTCATGAAATCAGATTGTCCTACCATAAACATTTATTTTTTTGTGTAAGGTTGTCCTTTAAACAAAGGTTTGAATCAATTTCTCAATACTATTACGATTGAGATCTGTGATTGATTTAGTTATTTATTATTTCTGTTCAGTAATTTTTTTATTTTGGCATAGTCCTATTCACCCCCCTTTAGGACTGGGAGCTCACCCTTTTCAAGTGATATCAGAGCTAAGTTGCTCATTTTCTTGGATTAATTTCCTGAGCTTATTGATCTAGAGCTTTCATTATATCAAATTTCGATAGCTTGTCTATTACTAGGCCACCACCCTTTGATGGCTCAAACTATGCTTATTGGAAAACCAAAATGAGGATTTTTCATGGAATCCATTAATGAAAGTGTGTGGCAAGCCACGGTAACCAAATGGAAACCACCTGTGTCTGAGGTTCTAGGCAATGATGGAACTAAGTCCATTAAAGAAACGCCTTTCTATTTATGGACAATACCTCAGAAAAGTGAAAGCAATGCTAATGCTAAGGCTTTAAATGCAAGTACATGTGCTCTATCACCTGATGAGTTCAAAAGAATCATTTCATGTGTATAGCTAAACAAGCCTGGGACATTCTTGAAATGACACATGAAGGAATGACTATTGTCAAAAGTCTAAAGTTCTGATCCTCAATACTAAGTTTGAGAAAATTCGTATGGAAGAAAATGAGTCTTTCATGGACTTCTATACGAAACTAAATGACATAGTCAATTCTATGTAAGGCCTAGGAGATGGGATCCCAGAAAGCAAAGTCTGTGCTAAAATACTGCAATCGCTTCCTGAGAGATTTAATTCCAAAGTTACTACCATTCAGGAACTAAGAGACACAGATCAAATGAAGGTTGAGGAGTTAGTTGTTTCACTTCAAACCTATGGGTTAAATTTTAAAGCTTTCAAAGGTAAGTCTATAGCTCTTAAATCATCCAAATCTATT
Source organism: Magnolia sinica (assembly GCF_029962835.1). Taxonomy (NCBI): domain Eukaryota; kingdom Viridiplantae; phylum Streptophyta; class Magnoliopsida; order Magnoliales; family Magnoliaceae; genus Magnolia; species Magnolia sinica. The sequence goes on along the minus strand of NC_080574.1, from coordinate 34,542,236 downwards.
TCAAAAGATAGCGATTCTGATTTTGAAAACTTAGAGGATGATATGGCTTTACTTGTTAAAAAGTTTTATAGGATTTTTAAAAGTAAGAAAATAGTAGATTTTTAAAAACCCTCTGAGAAGAGAAAGGGAAAATCTAAAAATTAAAAATCTCTAAAAGCCAGTTAGTGTTCCAACTGTCATGAATATGGGCATTTGGCAAATAAATGTCCAAAAAGGGACAAGCCAAAAAGAAAAGGCATGTTACCCATTTGGGATGAATCATCCTGCTTTGAAGCTTCTTCTAAGTCGAATGAATCAGAACAAGAAACTTCAAATGAAGTAAAGGCTCTAATGACTATAACCAGAGTCACCTCCTCAGATAGTTGCAATTCATCTGATTATGAGAATCTCAGAAGTGACCCTGAAAATGAAAATGAAGAAGATCTTTAGGATGCCTATAGTGCCCTATATAGGGAAAGTTATAAGATTGCGGTCAAATTAAAACTTCAAAAAGAAAAATTCTTTAAATTAAAAGAAAAACTTGAAAATTCTATTTTGAAAAAATCTCACCTTTCTGATTGTTATGAAAAAGGTAAATGTGATTTAAGTTTCAAAACTTTTCAACTTGAAAAACTCATAACAGAAAATGAGAAAATAAAGCATGAAGTTTCTTCCCTATTGAGTTCTAAGGATACTTAGAGGTATGCCCATGGAGACCCTAAGCTTAAAAAATTATTAACCGCATCTAGAAAACGTAGTGATAAAATGGGTCTGGGTTATATCAAAGAAACACCTCTAAAACATAAGAATGTATCTCCTATATTTGTTAAAGGAGAATCCTCAAACTCAAAAGGAAAGATCTTGAAAAATAATAACCAAAACAACTTTAAAAATTTAAAATCTTTTCAAGCTTCTAAAGTCAATCCAAATAACATTAGCTTTCAAAAACGAAGTTATAATCCCTTAGCTGAAAAGATTATGGACTTACTCAAAGAGCTTTTCAAATCTAATGCTAATATTAGAGTTGATAAATAAAGAAATTTCAATTCTACTATGGCAAGGAAAACCAATAGTACTCAAAAACCCATAACTATAATGAAATGAGTTCCAAAAGTTACTTGTCTTATTGCCCACACCACCTTCAAGGCTTCTAGCTGTTCAAAGTGGTACCTAGATAGTGGTTGTTCAAGACACATGACAGGTAACAAAGATATGTTCACCAACTACAAAGAAATGACTGATGGCTCAGTCACTTTTGGTGATGGAAGCAACTACAAGATTATTGGCCAAAGTATGGTACAAATTTCTAACCTTCCTCCTTTTGAAAATGTCTTTTATGTTGAAGGTCTTAAGCACAATCTTTTAAGTATATCTCAAATCTACAATAACAAACATAGTGTTAAATTTACTAATCAAGGATGCGAGATTTCAAATGAGAAAGTGTAACGCCCTGAATTTTGAGGGTCAAGCAAAGCTCTACTCCCGAGATCCAGCACATCACTTATGCAACATGGATAATGATGTTCAGAGTTCATCCATATTAATGAGTTAAACATGAGTGGGATGATACTAAAATAGCATATCATACTCTAGATATAATTAAATTAAGCAAGTGGAAGTCTGAATTATATGTATTTAAGCAAGTATGTATTTCACAACCTCCAAAGTATGATGATGTAACTAGGTTGAATATATACATGTGTTGTTTCAAAATATACAAAATATAGAAACGTAAAATGTTCAACTAAGCCAATATCCCTGTAATCCCAGCGCGTCAGTACGAGATCTACACAAACCCGCCCGAGAGCTAAACGTAGGAGAACTCTTCCTCATTGTCTATGAAGTCCTACTCTGTCGCATAAACTTCATCAACACCTGCATCTAAATTAGGGTCTGGTTGGTGTTTTAAAACACTGTCCCAGGGTGAGAGTGAGTGATCAACTCAATGGTACTATAAGGCAAAGGTTAACATGTTATCAATTCAATCAAGGAGTAATAATAAAGCAATATAACAATCACTTCCTAACTGCTCTTGCACAAAGCTCCCTCAAAAGCGACTCCGATAACCAATTTCGCATATGTCAACACTCTCTAAAGTGCACCTTCCTTACCAAAAGCACATCCTAACTAATGCAATGCATGGTCATGTTAGCCGAGTACTTAATTAAGCTTATTCATATAGCAGATTTGGGAAACTAGGGTACCTTCCTTTAAATCACTGACCTGAACTGAAGGATCCATCTAGGTTCATCACTCCTAGTCAAACACATACGATAGGCAAGTTATAGGGCATCACTCCTAATGAAAAGCAATCGATAGGCAAGTTCAAAGTTTATACTCGCGGTCACTACGGGGTGGCTAATCACCTCGGCGTAGGCCGACAGCTCGAACACGGTGTCCTATACCACCATGTCTGGCTCACAAGTTTAGGTTTCTCACTGGTCACTACAGGGAGGCTCATCACCCTAGCGTAGGCCGACAGCTCGAACACATTCTCCCATACCACCATGCCCAGCTCATGAGTCTTAGTGGATCGTGGTACCATGGTTAAAGTAGGTCTTTACATTAGTAGGGGTACCTTAGATTCAAGCAATAGTGTCCATTAATGGTAAACACGCAATAGGTCAATCGGTTTATTAGGCAAGTTCGATTGGTACGAGCACAAACAGACTTAATCGACATGGAGCACATAAGCACTCCTTATGGCCTAACCACTATCGACAATCTTTGTGCAACCCAGATTCGTCGAATATACCAAATGTGGCGAGACTAATTCGGCCACCTAAACGAGTACTGTTACCGATTGCCTAGGCTATGTCGTAGCCTCAATCTTACTCAAATGCAATAAGTAAACACATGGAATAATAATCTCAGCATTTAGCAAATAATCCAAATAAATTCCTCATTTGAGCATTTCATCGTACACATTAATCATACTACTTAACACATACAATTTATCCATAAATCGCGTAGACATAACTAAGATTTCATGGAGGAAACCATACGTATGAATAAGGTAATTGAGAATCCTATCTCAGTACCCTTAATAAATACGAATCATCAGCAATTTTTCATTCAGACCATCTATCAATCACTTAAGTTACACTTCACCAAAATACATAGAATAGGTTAGTTACAACATATATTATGACCATTCCTGACACAAAGAGGTCATCATGCATATGACAACCATGAATCCCAGATTAGGAGTCATGACAAGCATAAATCAGGTTCATGTGTTCATTCAAACATTTCAACAAACACATGAGATGCATCTTTTATTCAACACAGTACATACATGTATATTACATCGAAATCAGCATGTCTAAGATGACATAGTAGCAATCAAGTCAGACATAAATCATTAGCTGACATTGAAAGCATTGAAAACCATAACCTAAATGCTTACAGTTTGCACCTTTTGTCAGAATACTTGGTTCAGACTAGGTTCGAATTCTACATTCCCGAAAACAGAACATCGGGTACCTAAATGGTGAAATCGGTTAGCTAGGTTGACAAACAACCATTTTGGATATCAACTACAGCGTTAGGGTTAGGATTTCTTACCCAAATCATAACCGAAACAGGTTATGTAGCATAACGGGAAAGTGATTCAGTGGGTGGAGTCGTGGGAGAGAACCACAGCAACGATCTCCAAAAATTTCTCCTCTCCTTACTCGTTTATCTTCTTTTATCTCTTCTCTCTCCTAGGGTTTGGAGAAATTCGTATGAGAGAGAGATGGGATGGTGTAAGGGTTATATATAGGCCCAGTACTGATGTAAATGGCCCCAGGGCCACCATATACATGAATTACACCCTTTGGGCAGTTGTTTTTGACAAACGGGGCTCACAGGGAGGCCCACTTCTCACATACGTCGTAGAGTAAGTTCCCTGACATTGGATCTATGCCAAGATGTGATTTCGGTACGATCAGATAAGCAGATCGACCGTGGAGGACCTGTGTTAGATCAACGGTCGTTCTTACTCGATCATGGCCATAAGTATATGGATATGCGCAGGATAATTTCCTTTTGCCATGGGTGAAGTTTGTAAAAAACTGACGGTCTGAAATCTTCAATTTTGCCTGTGAGTGAATGGCCCAATTCACTTAAGTTTTATTACATTTTCTAATGATATTCGCGTTTCTCACACACTTCACTCAACATTCAAATTGAATGTTTCTAGACACCATATGGGCTCAATTCCCGCGATGGTTGTCAAGCCCAGCAAGGTGGACATAACCCTATAGTTTCGCGGTCATTGGATTCTCGACGTACGGTCCAGGTCCGATATTAAGTTTCAATGTACTCCCGAGAGCGACATGCTCATGGGATTTCTCCTAGGTTTTTAAATAGTGTTAAGTTAGCAGTATTGCTGGTTTTAGGTCTCGCCATTTATGGAAACGGTGGTTCGAGATAAATCCACCGATTAATTTAGTTTAGTACTTAATTAATTTCTGTCTAAATTACGACAGGGTATGGTCCTTATGTATTTTTGCTTGAGGTGATACTTGGTTCTTTGTACGGATTTTTCTGAGACATTGTAGAAAGGTTATGTGATATTAAATGGTCTTGGAACATCTGAAAATTGCTATATCATTAATGAGTCTTGCTCATCTACATTCTCATGTTACATGGTCCAAACTGATGAAACTAAATTATGGCACAAACACCTTGGACATGTTAACTACCGAATTCTCTATAGACTGAGAAAAATCGATCTGATTAGAAGTCTACCCAAACTAAAGAAAGTGGATAAAATATGTGGCGCATGCCAAATTGGCAAACAAACAGGGAGTAGTCACAAGAAAGTGAACTCCTCTACAACATCCAAACCCCTTGAACTTCTCCATATGGATCTTGTTGGACCAACCATAACAAACAGTAGAGGTGGTAAGAAGTATTTTCTGGTGATTGTTCTGACTTTACCAGATTTACTTGGGTAGCATTCATGAGAGAAAAATCTGAGACTCTCGATAAAGTTAAAAAGATTCTAAAATGAATTCAAACAAAAAAAGAAATGAATGTCACATGATCAGAAGTGATCATGGGACAAAAGTTGAAAATAGAAATTTTGAGAAATTTTGTAACGATCATGGCATATCGCATGAGTTTTCAAATCCTAAAACACCTCAACAAAATGGTGTTGTTGAAAAAAATTAGAGTGCTACAAGAGATGGTTAATGTTATGCTAAATAGCATGAAGTTACCCAAGAATTTGTGGGCTAAAACTGTAAACACTGCGTGTTATATTATAAACCATGTGTACATTAGAAAATCTAAAGATAAAACATCGTATGAATTGTAGTTTAATAAGAAACCTACTGTCAAATACTTTTGAATTTTTGAAAGTAAGTGCTTCATCTTACATGACCGTGAAAACTTAGGGAAGTTTGAAGCCAAAAGTGATGAAGGGATATTCTTAGGCTATGCTCTGAATAGTAGAAAGTTTTTAATAAGAGAATAGGTGTAATTCAAAAATATATAAATGTCGTAATTGATGATCACCTGAACACACCCTCTTCTAGTTCAGAAGATGATGAAGTCAATATAATTGAAAAACCCGACTCATTATCTAGTCCAGTCAATACTGAACTAAGATCTGTCAAAGACCATCCTATTGATCTAATACTAGGCAATCATCTCACTGGTGTGCATACTAGAAAATAATTAAAAAAATTTACAACTACGTTTGATTTACTTCTCAAGTTGAACCTACCGATGTAAAAGAAGCACTTACTGATGAAAATTGGATTGTTGCCATGCAAGATGAATTAAATCAGTTTGTTAGAAATGATGTTTGGTATTTGGTTACAAGACCATTTGATAAACACATAATTGGAACCAAATGGATTTTTAAGAACAAATCTGATAAATTAGGAAATATAATCAGAAACAAAGCTAAACTAGTTGTACAAGGGTATACTCAAATAGAAGGAGTTGATTATGATGAAACCTTTGCTCCAGTAGCTCGTCTTAAATCTATCAGATTATTTATATCTATTGCCTGCTTTAAAAAGTTAAAGTTATATCAAATGGATGTTAAAAGTGCTTTCTTAAATGGTGATCTACATGAAGAGGCCTATGCTGAACAACCTAAGGGCTTTAAGGACCCTAAACACTCTAATCATGTTTATCATCTTAAAAAGGCACTTTATGGTTTGAAACAAGCCCCCAGGGCATGGTATGAGAAGCTGTCTAAGTCTTTACTCAGTCACAATTTTTTTATGGGAAGCATTGATAAAACCCTATTTGTTAAACAATATAATGAACACATACTAATTGTACAGATATATGTTGATGATGTTATCTATGGTTCTACATGCACTAACCTGTCCATTGAGTTTGCAGAGCTTATGAAATTCAAGTTTGAAATGAGTATGGTGGGAGAATTGAACTACTTTCTAGGCTTACAGGTTAAACAGCTAGAAGATGGTATCTTCATTTCTCAAACTAAGTACAATTTAAGTCTGGTTAAGAAATTTGGATTTAAAAATGGTAAGAAATTCGATACTCCTATGAGTACAACTCTCAAGCTCTCAAAGGATGAAACAGGTAAAAGTATAGATGCTCGGTTATATCGCAATATGATTGGTTGTCTCTTATACTTAACTGCAAGTAGACCAGATATTGCATTTAGTATAGGTATCTGTGCTACATATCAATCAAATCCAAAGGAATCACATCTTATTGCTGTCAAATGCATTATTAGATAAGTCACAAGTACTGCTAGTCTAGGCCTTTAGTATCCATATGATACAAATGTTCAATTAGCTGGATATACAGATGCTGACTAGACAAGAAACATTGATGATAGAAAATCTACCAGTGGTGGATGTTTCTATGTTGGAAATTGTTTAGTTTCCTGGCACAGTAAGAAACAAAGTTCGGTATCATTATCCATAGCTGAGGTTGAATATATTGCAACTGGTAATGCTTGTACCTAGCTTGTTTGAATGAAAAGAATGCTGAATGATTAAGGAATTGCACAAGATACTATGATCTTGTATTGCGATAACTCTAGCACAATTAATATCTCAAAAAATCCCATCTAGCATTCTCGAATGAAGCATATTGACATTCATTATCACAACATTTGGGAATTGGTTGAAGATAAAAGTATTTCTTTAGAATATATACAGACGAAAATTCAGCTTACTGACATTTTAACTAAACCTCTTGACAGGAATAGGTTTTCCAAATTAAAACTTGATATTGGCATGTGTAATTTAAATTAATTGGATTATGTTTTATTTGCATGCTTTAATTTTTATTTGTAAATATTTTAAAAAATTTTTAAATAAAATTTAATTTTTCAGTGTATCATCGACCGGTCGAGCACATACTCGACCAGTTGAGCCTCGACGAGTCGAGCATGTACTCAACTAGTCGTGGAGCGCGGGTGGGTGTCTTAAAAAGAGAAAATCACTTTATTTTTCTTCATTTCTTCATCTTCCACATTCGGCCCTCTTTTGACTCGTCAAACCCATCTCTCATAGGATCATTGTAAGTGCTCCATTTTCATTTTCCTTCTAGATTTAGGTTATTGTATGCTTATTGTGCTACATTTTGAAGTCGATTTGCGTTTTCCATTTCATTTTTGTGGGTTTTGATAAAAAAAATCTGATTTCTTTGAAACCCATCATTCATTTGTTGATTTCCTCTATTGCTTACATTCAATGGACATTCGTTCTAAGAAGAAAGAAACCCATGCTTCTTCTTCAAGGGCAACTCCTCTTAGGGTGAGTACCCTATGGCCACCTGAGGAAGACCTGGAATATGTGTGGGATCTCTGCAACAAGAAAATCCTAGTCGAGCGTACCGTAAATTCTGATCATTTGGCTCCTTTAAATCTTCTTCCCATTCTTAATGCTATAGGTTGGGAAAACAACCTTAATTGGGGTGGACCGGCATACCGCTCTATTGCGCAAGGGATGTATGCGTCGGATGTATACATCAATTAGTGACGTGTCCCTTGATGATCTATCTTTCTCTTTTAGTTTTAGAGAAGGGACGTTTCAAGTTGATAAACATCTTATTTTGGGTTTATTAGACATAACAATTAATAATGACGGTATTCCCATACCTACTTTTGTTGAGAGAATGTTTAAATCTGAGTGGCGTAAACTTACTCGCAAATTATGTCATTTTGATGCGGAGTAGAGTCTAGGTAATGCCCTCCATGCCAATCAGATGTTGCCCAAATACAGGGTTCTTCACCACATCTTTATTGCCAATGTGTATCCTAGATTTGGGAACAAGGCAGAGCTGACCTCGTTTATGTGTCGCATTCTCCATTCTGTCATGTCTGGCATACCCATTTGTCTTCCCTCCTTAATCTGTTATATTATCATTCAATTCTATCTCCATCCTGGCCATGGTTACATACCTTTTGCCTATCTGATGACTATATTAGCTTTCATTGTAATGTAGTCATGCCATCTGCTAAGGCACCAATAGAAGTTCTACCATTCAATAACTCCAATATCAACAAGATGAACCTGAAGTTCTTACCTAGCCAACGTGATGAGGAGGACTTAGAAGTTGAAGAAGAAGACACTCTCCTAGCTGACACTACTATGGATGATATTTTTGATGAATTGGAAACTGATGATGAGACGAACCCTGTTTTTAGCCGTCTCAGTTTGATGAGTGTCTCCGCTCACTGGAGGAGAAGGTGGGTGAGTTAAAAATGTCTCAGGACAATCTGAATGAAAGTCATAAATCTTCGATGAAGTATATGTGCAAATATTTCCATCGCATTACCAGGGGACTTCATTAGATTGACCCATCGATTCCACCTCCTTCTTCTTCAGGTTCTGATTAGTATTTGAGTTTTTCTATACTGGATCTGTATAACGTTACTTTCACTTTTCACTTGGTTTGTATGAGATTAATCTGGATAACACTCTCCTTTTCATATTATTATCTTTATGACACTCCTTTGTTACTACTCTCTTTATTTTCACCTTTTCATATTAGTATCTTTATGACACTCCTCTGTTGCTACTCTCATTATTTTCTCCTAATCATATTTGTGCTTTAATTAGATTTTTGTCTTCTTTTGTCAAGTTGTGACAAAAAGGGGGAGAGGACTTGTTATTATGGTTATGAATGTTTAGCTCATTTACCTATTGTGCTTATGGTAACATATGCGTAAATGAATTAGATTGTGTGGAATGTATATTTTGGAACTATGTATATTTCTTAATACAAGTACTCTACACAAGTCTAGTCAAAGCCAAAGCTCAGAGTGAGGGGGTAGATTGAGGGGGAGTATATATTGTGAATGAAAGAGTGTTGTAAATAGTTGTGAAGTTGTAAAGTTCTATTGTAATCTTCTAAGTTTTGTTTTGTCACGAATTTGACAAAGGGGGAGATTATAAGTGCTATGATGTATTAAGCACCCTTTCTTATCAAATTTCGGTAAGTCAAAGCAATTGAGAGTTTGACTTGTTCGTATGATTAAAAGTTCACCTTCAGTGAAATATGATGGAAAGTTCACCTTCAAGATCATCATTATATGAAAATTTGAAGTACAAGACATGAAGATCAAACTACTAAGATTAGTCTTCTAAAGCGAGTCTACTTCAAGTTCAAGCTTCTAATGCAAATCTACTTCAAGTAGAAGATCTGAAGTTACTGAAGATTTGAGTTCAATGTCCAATGATTTAGGTATAAGTGACCCTAGAAAGACCCTAGGTTTAGGTCCTTTCTTATGCATATTATCCATGGGTTATTATACTTTGAATAGGCTAAAATTTGACTAGTGCTAGCCTATGTTTGACTAGTCCAGGATCTGGTTCGACCAGTCTAGGAATTGCTTGAACCAGTCTAAGTTATAAACTCAAATTTTGAGTTTTTCTAGTAGATCCTGGACCAGACGAGCACCCTGCTCGACCAGTCGTGGAGATCTGCTCGACCAGTCGTAGAGAGGTCGACTCGAACTCCAGCAACATATTTTTGGTTCCCACACCTAGTTGAGGGTTTTGCTCGACCAGTCGAGCAAGTCACTCGACCAGTCAAAGGTTAGTTTTATCCGATTGCGTCAGAAAATTTGAAATTTTGTTGAATCTAAGACCAATCAAAGGAACCATTTTTCAGCCTATAAATAGAGGTCTTTTCTCATTCCAAATCATTCAATTAAGCCACAGAAAGCTTCCACTTTGAGAGAAAAGACCCCGTCATTATCAAGCTATAGTCCGGTAATTTTTAGATCTTTTAAATAGCTTTTTTTTTTAATTCCTTGATCTCAGTATTGTGAATTTGATTTTCTTTTAAAAGGAGTTTTTATTCTACCCTTTGAGATCCAAGGAATTCAAACAAGTTGCCTAAGTTTGAGATAATTTAAAGTCTATTTAGAACCTAGAACCCTTGATTATATTTGTTGGACATTGAACGTCTACATCAAGCGAAGCAGTTCTACGGGCTACATCAAGCAGCATCTTCAAGAAGAAGATAAGTACTTTTTATTTACTTTTTAGTTTTTTGAGATTAGCTAGGAAAAAAATTATATTGGTTTTGACTGAGATCAGCCAGAAAATCTCAGCGAGGGGTTTGATTGTGATAGCCCAATTGAAAAAATAGTTGTATAGGTTTTAAGGTAAACTTGAGAAAACCTTGTTTCACAGTGAACACCAATATCACGTGGGTTATAATTATTGGGAGTGGAGTAGGTGTGGTTATATGAGAACAGTTGGTGTACACACCGAACCACTATAATTCTTGGTGTTTGTGGTGGATGATGATGTATGTGATGGATGTGTGCTGAATGTTTGTAATCTCTTCTTGCATGTTCATGTGGTGAATGCTTGTAATAGATAGCTTCCATTATTTGCCACTTGTTTTAGTTTGTGATCTTGATCCTTATTATGTTCAAGAAATCAGGTTGTCCTACCATAAACATTTGTTTTTGGTATAAGGTTGTCCTTTGAACAAAGGTTTGAATCAATTTCTCAATACTATTATGTTTGAGATTTGCGATTGATTCAGTTATTTATTATTTCTATTCAGCAATTGTTTTATTTTGGCATAGAGCTCACCCTTTTCAGAACCGACATAATCTCCAGAAGAAAAGGAGAGACTAACAAGGGAATTGTCAAAACAAAGCAGCTGCGGATGGTGAACGCGCTGTTCCGTCCTTATGCAATAAGATTAGCATAGGAGTTATGCACGAAGAGTCTAGAGACTCTTACATCCTATAAAATCTCCCATGTTCGATGCTTGAGAAGACACAGCAAGAGAGAGAGAGAGAGAGAGAGAGAGAGAAAAAAAACAAACATGGGAGGAAGAAAGAAAGAAAGACGAGGATGCGGGTATCAATCGCCAGAAAACCATCCAGATTCACTACCAAGTTCAATGTAGGTCTGAGCATCCATTTATTTTACCTTATTTCCTTCCCTTCTTTCTTCTCGAACCCCTCCTCCTTCTGTCATGACAACAAGAAGACAAATTCACCCCGACGAACTTAGTCACTGCCACGGAATAACGCCCCCATAAATGTTAGAAAGCTCTAAAGAGACAGCAGGTAAAATGATCACCTCTAGATTCGTTAAAATTAATTAACTCTAACAACACTATCGACTAAGCTATAAATGTGACTATTCAAACCTGTGAAATAAGACAAACTAAATCTTAAAGAGTAACTTTCGGCCTACAACCTGGTAGAGGATGACTAGATAGTTAAAGGTGACAGTTTTCCTTTAAATTTTGTGATGAGATAAACTTGTCTTATTATTATCTGCTTCATGATATTGTTCTTCATTTTGAATTCTTATTATGTACTTTCCTTTGCTTTATTACTATTTTGTACGCAAGTAATATGCTAAAAATCCCACTTTAGTGATCATTTGTATTATCATAGATGTAATGCGTTTCAGGTAGTGCTCCCCTTGGTTGGCACGTAATCTTGTGGGTTAGTGAGTGGTACACAATCGATGTAAGTAAATCGCCATGCATGTTACATCACTTTTTAGGATTTGATGTCGCAAATAGTCGTTCCATGAACACATCGTGTCACATAAATTTTCTGATTGCGTTGTTGTGTCACCTTGAGATGTTTGCATAAATTCACGTTAACGATGGACACGCCGATCAATCTTTGTAGTATGGGATGCGGGGAGAGCTGGTTATTCTCAACTATTTTCCACCTTATAGTCATGATCGTTGAATGTGATGGATCATACGTAACTTACTAGGCATGCATGTCATATAAAATGTTTGTGAATACCGATACCACTTGTACCTATCGAGTATGAGATGTATCGGAACCTTTTATTATTTCTATGAATCATTTGAATCATCGTAAACTTTAAAGGACAACCACCACTATGAGTAGGGCGTTGACCCTCTCGAACCATATAGATGTTGCAAGTGAAACATGTGCTAATGATTCAGACGAGTATCAATATGGAGAAGAGGCGACCAAATGAGAAAGGAGGACAATCCTACAATTTATTTGATTATTTGCTTTTACTGCATTCTTAGAACAATGTAATAAGCTCTCATTGAGAGAACATTAGATGATTTGCGAACTGTTTTATTTTAAATTGAATAAGAATTACTGAAAATTTCTTTCTCATGAATACCCTCTACGAAGAATAAAGTGAGGAAATATTCTATAAACCTTGATTTCAAAATAAAATATGTAAGCATTAACACTTGGAATTCTCGGTACAAGCACAGACTTGGGCCAAGGAAATTCGGGGCATTATACTACAGCCACCTTATCATAGCCATTATTGCACTGTGTGTAATGTCCTGGATTTTGGCTATTTTAAATTTTAAAAAATCCTTGAAATTTTTTTATATAACTAGCCTACATTATCACTTACAGAACCTTGACGCTCGAGGTAAGCGTATACGTAGGTCGTACTAGTAAAGAACCACAAAAATTCGATTAATCAACTGTAGGAATCCAACGAATCCACATGATCACTTAAACATCAGGCTTAGCCTCATGATTTGTTCACATAAGGCCTAAATCGAGCTGACCTATCACTGACTAATCATCACAACCACATCTAAATAAAGACCTACCAAAAGCCGAGACAAGTATGGGTCGGATCTTAATTAACAAACTAAACTGGTCCAGTTATCCTTTTACCCTAAGAACTAATGGTTTAGAGTAATTATAATTGAATTTTCATTTCCCCAGCGAATAGGCCACACTATGAACTTAGCTAATCCAAACCCTAATCATTGCGCATGAGAAATCTCGCTACTCAATTTACTCTAGAAATGCCCTGATTATCCAAACAAGCTCTAGACTACTCGTTAGTGGGCCATTAAACTCAAGACTATAAAAATATGTTCGTCTTAGTGGGCTTAATGTCCATTACCGGACATTAAGCTGAAATCGCATGTCGAATCATTCAACTCAGACTCGCGAGTCAAGTGCTTGGGTTTTGTGAATACCTTATATGAAAATATGGAACTTAAGTGAAATAAGTCCATTTGTTCTTTCATAAGTTGTAACTTTTAGACCGTCAATTCATAACCAAAGTTGGAGTACCGACTAAAGACATTTCCCCACATATATCCGTATACTTACAGACCTAATTGACACTCGGTGACCGTCATCTGGGTTAGGGCCTTTTCAGTTGATTGGCATGTCCGATCATCGGATGGTTGTGTCCAAACATAGATTGCCTAATGGGACACTTACTGTAACGCCTAAGATTTCGGGGGGCTGAGTAGGTACTCGACTCTCGAATTCCCAGCTACCACTTATGCCCTACTGCGTTTCAAAATATGCATAATTGGTTTGTTTCATAAGCAATGGAGAAATTTAAGTGGACCATGCAGCATAAATCAAGACTAAAATAGTAAACACATGTGCAACTATCATGGAGTAAGAAAATCCGACCAAAAGATAATGATAGTGAACGTGAGGGATTGTGTGCCATAAAAATACACATAATCTAGAAATATAAACCCTGCCATAAACCCCATCACTAGTCCTAGGACGGCCTATGCTGATCCGTCCAAAAGCTGAAAGTAGGAGAGCTCCTCCTCCTCATCCATACTCGCCCCATCCAGCGTGTCGAGCTCCATGACACCTACATCTAAGATAGGGTCTGGTTGGTGTTTTAAAACACTATCCAAAAGTGGGAGTGAGTGATCAACTCAGAGGATACCATTATCAATAAGTTATACATATTATCAAATACATGGACAAAGTTAGTGAAAAGAAATCATTTATAAAATCCTAACTACTCTTATTAATGCATATGCATGGTTTCATGATATGATGCATGCCCTTACTTCCAACACTCCCTTAAACAACAATGTCTAACTATCGTAATACCAAACACTCCCTCAATGCGACCTCGACTACCGAATCGCCAATCCTAACTAATGCAATGTGATGGTGAGATGTTGACCGAGTATTTAATTAAGTCCGTAATATGATTAGGGAAGTTGAAACACCTCCATTTAATTAATGGCCTTATCCAGATCACTTGGCCCGGGGCGGCCATAGCGGCTCTGAGCCTGCGATCTATGATCCAAATTTAGGTATCATTCATCTGTCTCACAAATCAATAATTTCAAAGGTAAGGCATGATACCTAAAGGTATGAGGATCAACTTGGTATGGGTCGTCACCCAAACACTGAGTATGATCACTCAGTTCCGAAATGTGAGCTTGTTACAAAGCCAAATCACCACAAGGAATGGCTTGTCACCAAATTCCATTTATGCCTGGGTTGTTCGAATGATAATCTAGCATGGAACCATTGGCCAAGTAATTTAACAGAGGTTGTTCGAATAAGGACTTATCACCTCCTATGTTCGCTGGTCACTACAGGGAGACTCATCACCCCAGCGTAGGTCGACAACATGAACACAATGTCCCATACCACCGTACTCAACTCCCGACTCTTAGTTGCTCACTAGTCAGTATGGGAGGCTCATCACCCCAGCGTAGGCCGACAGCTCGGACACGATGTCCCATACCACCATGCCCATCTCATGAGTCTTGGAGATTGTATCATTAACAGTCAATAGTGGCCTCTCAAAGGTATTAAGGTGTTTCAGATTCAGGCAGGCGTGTACATACATAGTTAACGAACATGGATGGCCAACTGGTGAGCCAATTTGTCCCCTTTAAATGAACTACGAATCGTATGACATTGGGAGCAACGTCCTATGTAGTCCCACAACAACTGATTATCCGTAACTCGACTAATTGGGTCAAATTTGCCCGTGGATGGCCCTACTAAAGGGGCTGCCCATGTGGGTTATGAAATTTGCTGGCCAATCCAAAAAGTGGGCAGGGTATAAATGAATTATACTAAAGTAGATGTTGATCTACTTCTAATTGTGAGGGATTTAGGCATACATAGCAGTAAATTGTAGACATGGAAATCATGATTCATCAAGGATTCTTAAATACATGAAAATTTTAAATAAACATGTAAACAAGCTCAATTTCAAAGAAACAATCATGCATAGAATGAAAATCAGTAATTAATCATGTGCATAGGGGACATGCAGTGAAATTTTCCTATTTGTTTCAGAATTTAGGGAATGTGTCCTAATTTTATACTCATGATTATCAGGAATTAAGGCAATGCAGGTATCTTGGGTGATTGAGAGCCCGATTTCCCCCCAAATCGGAAAACATATGAAACAATACTCCAATTTCACAATTAACATACATGCAACTGACATGCAAGCAAATTTTATACTCATAATCACTAATTTCGGCCTAAATTTGATAAAAACCACCTATAGCTAATGTTCCACACTTAGGGGTCATAGAAGGTTCGTGGAGTGGCTTTTGGGGTGCCGGACTCGTGGGTTGACGCGTCGGAGCTTGTGTCACATAGATTCGTAGGTTAGGACACATGCATGTGGTTCCTCTTACTAGAATTAGGGAGATAATATGGTGGCTACCTTTTTGGATTGTAGGAAATCTCCTCTTGTGGTGGCAGAGATGCAGTTTCTGGCATGAGGTTGTGGTAGGAGAGGGAATCCTCTCAATTCCCACCCTTTGAGCTCACTCTACCCTTCCACTCTCTCCTCTTTCTCCTCTCTCTCTCTCTCTCTCTCTCTCTCTCTCTCCCTCCCTCCCTCCTTTGCTAGAAAATTCATATGAGAGGGTGGGAGAGGATTTTTAAAGCTTATATAGCCTAGAAATTAGCTCATTTGACCCTGGGAAGGTTGGACCTAATGCATATACCCTTTATGGGTGTATTTTTTACCTTTGTGGCCATCCTAGTGGCCCCCTGGCCCATCTATGCTATGGAATAGGTGTCCCATAATTAGATGAAGGGTTGTCCAAAGTTTGATGGCAAACGGATGAGTCAATTAATCATAGGGGCCCGATTTGTGATCAATGGTCACTGATGATCGATCGGGCCAATAATTATAGGTATATGATTAGGAAAATATCTTTGACTCATGGCCCCAGTTTGATTGCAATTCAAAGGTTGAAATGTCTCAACTTTTCCATTTTGGTGGTGGGGCCAACTCACTTAAGTTTCAGGTTTCAAGTCCCAGAGAGTTGCGCCTTTCAAGCTTTACCTTTATGGTCCAAGTTGTGCAGTTTGGGGCATCATTTGGGCCCACCGTCCATGATGGACGTCAAGCCCAGTGAGATTGACATTATTCTATAATTTTGGAACTAGTGGCCCACTAACTAGAGGTCTAGAGCTTGTTCAGGTGATCGGGGCATTTCTAGAATAAATTGGGTGGGGAGATTTCTCAGGTGCAGTTGTTAGGATCAGGATTAACTAAGTTCACAGTGTGGCCTATTTGAAATTAGTGAAAATGGTGATTTGGTAATGATCACTCTAGGTCGTTGGTTCTCAGGCTAAATGAGTGACCGGGTTGATTTGATTTATTAATCAAGATTTGACCCATAGTTGTCTCAACTTTAGATATTTCTTTATTTAGTTATGGTTATCTTGATTGGTCAGTGATGGGTTGGCTGGTTTTGGGCCCTATGTCAATAAATCATGGGGCTAAACTCAATGTTTAAGTGATCAGTCAGATTCGTTGGTTTTCTACGGTTGATCAATCTTATTTGTACGGTTCTTTTTCGATACCAGCCATGCGTAGGCTCACTTCGAGCATCAAAGGTCAGTAAGTGACAACGTGGCTAGTTTTTTTTTTAATTTGAATTTTTGGCAGTCCAAAATAGTGAAAATTCAGGATGTTACAATCTACTCCCCTTAAAAACAATTTCGTCCCCGAAATTGCCTAATATAAATAAGTAAAGATATTCAAATTTTATACGCCTAAGTTTTGTTGATTTCACGTTCATATGCATGGTAGGGTGCAACTAAATATGCTAGTCTGGCATATTGTATTCTACCCCCCTTAAAAAATTTTCACCCTGATGGTTTACTATAGTTTTTTAAAAGATTTGGATTCATGATGACGATTCCCCCCTATATAGAGTAAAAATATATGTTTTCAATGTTCGGCCAACACGTAGAGATAGTTGTAGTGGGCTTGAACCTGATACATCGATTATCTACCTGACCAGGGTAGCAGGCTCGTTGTATTCATTCCTAGTCCTGGTGGATCCCTGTCTTCTGCTTTGTCAAAGTAGTGAGTCCATTAGTAGTCACCCAGGATTGAGAATTGGGCCAAGCAGCGAATACTTCGCAAGTGTATGGTCCCACAATTCCGTAGTCCGATCAACCTAAATGTTTAAGGAATACCCATCATCGAAAAGTTCAAATATCTTATTTATAAGGTTGTCCTTTTGAGTCTTTATGAAAGAGAGTTCTCATTTTAATTTATGTCCAGATTAGCAGTTAATAAATCTCTAGATATGCCTATGGTCAACGATCATCCTAAAAAGGTTTCTAATGGCATAAAATTTTATATGTATATTGTCATTTTAATCTTATGGCTAGTGGGTTATGAGCAAACTGCACTTTGGTTTCATTAATCTCAAGATGGAAGGAATGATCGAACATTCTAAGGTATTCTAGGGGTTTGGAGTGCTTATAATGCTAATAAGGACGTAGAAAAGGAAAGATGAAGAATATCATCTTCTCAATGTTGTTTGAACCTTAAGTCCATGAGAGAATAAGAAAACTCAAAATATTTTACTGTAGTCCACCTCTAATATGAGCTTATAGAGTATTAAACTATGAAACTCAATCCTATTCAAGGGTCCTAATTTAATTGTACCAAAAACAACTTAAACTAAAAAATACATATAATCAAATTTAATCACGGGATGATTCCTAGTACAATTATAAATAATTCCTAAATAGACACCAATACTAAACTTTAATATGAAAATATATGACTAGTCTATTGGCAACTCAAAGTTGTAGAAATTTTCAGTTTTAACCCTTCTATTATTTGTAATATATTTGTCACTTTTAGTTACTAAATTATTTTTATAATTTTTCTAGTAATCCATTATTAATCTTACTTTTATTTCACAAATTTTCATTTCATTTTAAGTTCCATAAAAATCATAAAAATTTTGCAAGTACCGGTTGTCCAAAACCAATGATTTTTTATATGATTCCATAATGTCTTATCTGAGTGATCATACCCGATTTGGGTGTTGACCCATACCGGATTAATCCTTGTACATTTAGGTATCATGTCATACCTTTGGAATCATTGATTTATGAGATAAATGGGTGATACTTAAATTTGGATCAAGGGACACTAGTGAAGAGCCATTACGTGCCGCAACAAGTTATGTGATGCGAATAAGAACTAATGATATGACATCGGTATCTTAGCTTCGCTAATATGATGGATAAATGAAACTTAATAATTACTCAGCTACCATACGCATCAATCACATTGCATCAGATAGGATGTGGCAATTTGGCATTGGAGTTGCATAATGAGGGAGTGTTGGCATTTGCGAAATAGGTGTTGAAGTCGCTTATGAGGGAGTGTTGGATTGTGAGGTGTATACATCATTTTATAATCTCATTTTTACATTTAACAAGACTATTTAGGAAATGCTTGATGTCTTGTTTATCATTAACTACGCTGATTGAGTCGATAACATGTGTAACTTAAAACTAATGAAACCACTGAGTTAGCTACTCACTCCCACCTAGGACAGTGTTTTAAAACACTAAGCGGGTAATATTACTGATGCAGGTACTATCGAGCCCTCAGACGAATAGGCATAGATCAGCTTGTGCCATTGCCATAATGTTTTGGACAATAGGGTGAAAATAGAAAACTTTACACTTTAATCATCTTGGATATGTATATTGTGGCTTGTATAATCCCCATTTTAGGAGATCACCACTATTGGAATTGTATTTCTACTCTTAGCTCTATATTTATTAACTATTGTTATCTCTACCTCACTTTGAATCCGTTAATTTGAATTGCGCTACTGTGATTACTCGTATGTGAAATGAATGTGAATTTAAACTAAGTCACACGTGCATTTTCATTTAGTTAACACCCGGGGACTCAGGATAGGAATCTATGTACTCGGGTGCCAGTTTTTCGAGGCGTTACACCGCAACTCACAAAAGTGTGTTGCTAATGGCTCTACAACTGTTCACACCCCAAGTATAGGGTTGTGATGTAGTAATAATCTCGGTAAGACCGATGTCAAATCCATAGGGACTGAACCTTGAACGTAATCTAAAAGTAACTTGAACTAGAACTAGGTGAAGATGTAATCTAAATTAGGTGAATATGAGAGAATAATGGTGAACTACTTTATCTAAAACTTGTAAAATTTAAAGGTGGAAAATTAGGGTCCCAAGGATCCACTTATAGAGATTAGGGAGATCTATGCTTGATTCACGAACACAACTAGAATCAGAGTCCTATCTTCATCCAGTTGGAAGATATTTCATTAAAAATAATCTAAACTTCCTTTGATTCAATTTTCAAGAGATGAGAGGTATGAGAATTAGAATTGATTCCATCACAAAACCATGCCCATGAGACAAAGCAAACAACAGAATTTAACCAATCCATATCCAATCTAAGGGAGTTACGAACGTTAGGAAGGGTTCCATCATCCAACCATGCCCAAGAGACGATGGTGAACAACAAGGTTCCCAAATTCACAAACCCTATAATGAAAAGAACATACTCAAAGATATCGCAGATCTATTGTAATTTAAGTCACAACAAACCATTAAAAACTATGAATATTCCTTATAATCAAACTATAATCAAAGGGAGTTTTTAAAATATGAATCAAAGCCGTAAAAACCATCCCATCACGCTACAAGCTTCACCTCTTAGCCCTAGCTAAGAGCTTTAGCCTGTTATAAACATGCTAAAAACTCTTAAAAGCATTAAGGAAGAAAACTAAATGAGAAAAGGAAGAAAAACTCTTTGAAGATTGCCGCCTCCACGTTATCTCTCTCCCTCTCTTCTTCTCTTTGCTCTTTCTTCCCACGTGCATGGCCTCCACGGCTACCATGGATCCACACATCCTTGGATGTTGTCCCCTCTCTCTTCTCTCCTTTTATAAGTAAGGGAAGTTGGCAGAAGTGGCTGGAGTCAGTGCGGTTTCTGCGTACAAGGAGTTACGTACTCCTCTTTCATAGCAAAGAAGACGCCCGAAAATCTTCCTCTTTCCTCGCTCATTTTCCTAAGAAACACCATCCCTTGGGACGTTTTTAGATGGACTACACGATGGATGGTTCAGATCGGCCATCCGATCAAAGATGGTGGGACACAATCGCCTGGAAAATTGGATCTCTCGGTACGTGCGTAAAGCTTACACAGACAAGCTGACATGTTTAGTGGGCCCCACAGTGATGTGTTTGGAAGAATCCACCCTGTCCATTGGATTCATGGCGAAAAACCAGTCAGGAAGGGGTGGTTTTGGTAGGTTCTGGCATGGCCCACTATACAAACTCAACTCACTATTCATCCTATATTTTCTGACAATCCACATGTATACACGTGTATGGGCCAAAAAGGAAAGCTAGGCGAGGGTCTTGCCCCCCTATGGAGTGAATGGACGATGCAGATTACTTATTCGGACAATGAGTGGGGTCCACTAGCAAAACCCAATCTGATAGGACTATCCGCTGGTGCTTTCTTGAGAATTTAAGGAAGAAGTTGGTCAATGTGCACTAACCAACTTTGGGCTTAATAGTGCATGACCGGAGCTTGTATGTTATGCACACGCACACTACTCAAAGTCTGGTCCACAGTGATGTCTTGATACATCTGCTCCGTCCATCTATTCTATCATATCTTTTAAAGCATTGAGTCCAAAATTGAGGCATATCCAGAGATCAGGTGGGCCCCAGATCACTAATATGTGGGCTAATTTATCCGTTGGGACACTTCCACAAGGATCTAATGGCTAAAATTTGACGTGTACGGTTAATTTATGGTCCTCAGGCCAGATATGAAGTTTTGAGCCGAACAGATGGTGAGAACCTTGTGATCTTGCATTTTGGACAATTTTCAGGCCCGTTTAACATGAATGGCTTGATTTTCTCAGATCTCTGACGTGTAAATTCTTCGATCTCGGTCCCCTAGGGTCCGTCCCTTACCTTGGTGACTTTTGAGCATTAAATCCATGCTTTTAGTACCCTTTTTTAGTCCAAGCTCCTAAATTCACCATGCAGCACAAACACGATTAAAATGGGGCGATAAACGGTATCATGTTCATAAAATCAAGTAATAACTGGGGTCTAATATGCAATATTTGACCCTCAACAACAACCACTATAAGACCCGTATCCTAGACCGTACCATTCCATAGACTCTCGCGGTCCTCCCAGTCGAATTCTGGCGACCCGCGACGCGTAGATAACATTTGTGCACGACCTTAAGTCGCATCCTGTCGATTTGAGTTGGCTCAACCCGAGACTTCTACCCTTGCAATCGCACCATCATCGCTGTTCTAATGCCGTATTTCACACACCGATGCAATAATCAGGTCAGGAGTTGTGAGCCTGCGTTTATTTTGAGAAAAACGCTGCGTGTTGCGAATTTTGAGAGAATCTCAACAACCTATCACATCAATGAATCAAGTACACATCCTATCACAAGTACAAGTCAAGTACAAGCAACTCATCCCTCTCCCATTCCCAAAGTCAAGTCTTTCTCTCTCTCTCCACCCATCCCTTTCTTACACTCACCCATCACCCATCACTCACTCTTACATCACCTCTCTCTCTCTCTCTCTCTCTCTCTTTCTCTTTTTCTCAAACCAATTCTCAAGCAACCTATGAGAGCCAACGTCTAAGCTATTCCAAAGAGTCAAGTGTGGCCCACTTTCTACCCCCCTATCTCACCATCTAACCATACAAACTTCATCATCCTCCATCAAAGAAGGAGCTTAAGAGATTAGCATTCTAAGGAGATAAAGAAGAAGGCCAATTGGTGGGTCTTCATAGCACGAGATGGTGGTTTTGATTTAGGGCCCAGATGATTTGGGACCCATGTTGATATATGTATTGATGCATGTGTTTGAGGGGCCCATAGTGGGGGGTGTAAGACCCATATCCTATCCCGTATCGTTCTATAGACTTCTGCGATCCTCCCGGTTGAATTCCAGTGACCAACGATCTGTTATCGGTAGTTGCACACAACCTTGAGTCATGTCCCGTATTTCAGAGATGGCTCAACCCGAGACATGTACCATTGTGACCGCACCGTCACTGTTGTTCTGACGTCACGTATTGCATACCGATCCGATACCCATGCCAAGAGATGTGGGCTCGCATTCAGTTCGAGGAAAACGCCGCACATTTTCAATTTCGAGAGAACCTCTACCCAATGTCACATCAATCAATCAATCAAAGGTCAAGTACATGTCAAGTACACATCACTTCACACCCCATCTCCAAATAACCCCAAAGTCAAAGCAACCCATCCCTTACATGTCAAGTACACATCATACATCACTCACCCTTTCACGCATCACACCCATCCCTCACTTCTCTTACAACCACTCTCTCTCTCTCTCTCTCTCTCTCTCTCTCTCTCTCTCTTTCTCTTCACATTTTCCAAGCAAGCAAGGAGGTGCACGTCCAAGCTTTCCCAAGAGAGAAAAGAGTGTTGTGTGGCCTACTTCCCATCTCAAGATCCATCATCCTAGCCCTTCATTTCTCAACCTCTCCATTAAAGTGAGACACAAGGAGCTCGACGTTCCATTGGACCAAGAAGATCGAATGGTGGGTACTTTTATTTATTAATTTTGTGATTTGAGGGCCCACATATGTCGGACCCATCTTGTTGTATGTATATAGGGAGGGCCCATAGTGGCGGGGTCCCTCCCCTCCATCACACGTGTGTGTCTATCTCTCTCTCTCTCCCTCTCTTTTTCATTTTCTTTGTGTGATGATGTGGCCGCGTGGCCCACTTGGATGGTCCCCACCTTGATGTGTATCTTATCTACACCATCCAACCTATTTGGTGGCCCACCTTAAACATTTGTTATGCCCAAACCGTCCAGCGTCCCTGGACGCTGGACGTAAACTGACAAAATAAATATTAGTTTGATTCAAAGCCTTAGGGTGGGCTGCTCATGCAGGCCCCACCTTGATGCATGCTTTAATCCACATCGTCCATCCTATTTCCCAAGTCATTTTAGGTGTTGAGCCGAATAATGAAGCCAATCTGATTTTCTAGCGGGCTATAGTGTCGAAAACAGTGGTTTTTACCGTTGAAATCAACCTTGATGTTTCTACCTACCAAAACACATCGCATATTGGGCTTGTTTAGTCTGTCTTGAGTCCTAAAATCTAGTGGTTGGATTCGATTCACCTGATGTGGGCCCCACTTAGGAAAATCCATAAGAAAACTAATTTTTAAAAATATAAAAATATAAAAATATAAACAGCAACAGACGCTGCTGCTGGACATCGTCAGGACGTTGTAGTAGGTCCTGCTGTGTACTCGGGTAGGGACGTGAGTCCCAGATGTAGGGCCCACCATGGTGTGTGAGGAACATCAACACCGTGCAGTTGGTGGGCCCTCCCCTGATCTGCCGTCTGTGGCAGAGTTCAGGTGGTCCACATCACAGGAAATAACATTGGGATGAACGCCTACCCTTGAAACTTCTACGGTCAAGAAGTTTGGATCATTATGAAATTTGTTATCCTCTTCAGCCGGATCTACGTGACCTTACCAACAGATTGGGTGGAAAATAAACATTATGGTGGGCCCCACGTGGGACCCACCCAATTGATGTTTATGAGGCTCATTAGTACGGCCCATTAAGTGGCCCATTGTCAAACATGTTGAGGCCCATTGTGATGTATTAGGGCCCATGGGTTGATTCCTTTTGGGATGTATTTGGGGCCCATGGGTTGAGGCCCATTGTGATGTAGTAGGGCCCATGGGTTGAGGCCCATTGTGATGTATTTGGAGCTCATGGGTCAAGACCCATTGTGATATATTTGAGGCACATGGGATGTGGCCCATTGTGATATATTTCTGACCCATTTGGCAAGGCCCATTGTGATGAATTCAAGGCCCATGGTTGAGGCCCGTTGAGTTGTGTATGAATCCCTTGTATGGGCCACTTCTTGGGAGTAATGTTGGTTAAATGGCCACATTGTTCGGCAATGATGGTTTAATGTCCACATTGTGACCTTCCCTTAGGACTTGTTTGGCCGATTCCGATTGTCGAGGCCGATTATCAGTGCTGGTTATCAATACTGATTATCGATACCGATTATGAGTATGTGATAGCATAGCATCATGATACCTACACCTTGGGGCCCACCTAGGTGATGTATCTGCCGCACCATCCAACATGCGATGGTGGGCCAACCATGATATACTTGTTTCATCCCTGCTGACCACGTGGGACACAGGTGATGTATGTGCCTTATATCCTGACCGACTATGGGACGTGTGATTAACCTTGATGTGTGATTTCATCCATGCCATCCAAGGACAGGGGACCACCTTGACGTGTCAAGGCCCATAGTGATGTGTATTAGGCCCATGTCATGCGGCCCATTGCGATGCATATTAGGCCCATGTGATGAGGCCCAACTTAATGTATGTTAGGCCCGTGTGAGCAATCCATTGCGATGTGTTATAGACCCATGTCACGCAGCCCATTGTGATGTGTATTAGGCTCAGGTATGTGGCCTGTTGTCATGTATTTGTGGCCCATTTGATAAGGCCCATTGTGATGTATTTGTGGCTTGTATGGTGAGATCCGATGTGGTGTATATGTGGTCCTTGAGTGAGGCCCAATGCGATGAAGGTGCGGACTGATATAATGTGTGATTTCACCATAATGTATATAATGATATTTATGTGGGCCACTGCTTGGGAGTGATGTTGGTTAAATGACCACATTGATGGACAATGATGGTTAGATGTCCACATTGTGACCTTCCCTTGGGCCCATTGTGAGGCCCATTCTTGTTATGAGTAGGCTGTCTAGGCCTATCCTTGATATGAGGAAAGTACACCATTATCATATAGCATGCTTAGTATAGCTTCATGACCCATGTCATGCGCATCACATCATCATCATATAACATGCTTAGTATAGCTTCACGACCCATGCCCATGCGTATCATATGTATGCCTGATATGAAGAATGATTGATCATAGCACATGCCATTGGACAGATTATTATGGAACTCCCTGATCGGAGGAGTTGCCCACATGAGCGCGTGGTACGCACAAGTTTGATGCATGACTGGATAGTATGTCTCATGCATCTCGCATTTTGTGATATGATTATCATATGCCCTAGCGACATCAGGGTTGTAGCCTCCACAAGCATATCATGGATGGCCAAATGGGACACTGAAAATCCGTTCTACATGAGGTGCTATAGATATCCTTGGGCGAAAGTCCAAGAACCCTCTTAGTTCTAGAGGTTGCTCTAACGTCTAGACCGAGTGGATGCATGAGCGCATGAGGGCCGTATACCATTAGGCCGTATCTCCTACTGTGTCGTGGTCGGTTGGAAGGGGGTACGGCCTTACCTGCCCGAGAGGAGGGGGCAATGCTAGGCTGAGTCTGACCAACTCGAGGAAGGGGTTCGTTATTGACGAGCCAGGCCCGATATTGGTAGGCAGATAGTTAGGTCTCTTTTACTCACCTTGTTGGATGCGATGGGGTGGCAATCTGGTTTGAAGTATAATAGACCCCGGTGATTTTCCAGAGAGGAACCGTACTGATATGTGGACTTATTGAGCAAGAGTTACATAGCCATGCATTCATTTCATTCACTATCTACTCGAGCTGGTGGTGAGTAACTAATTGTTGTGTACCTTCGCATCGCCAGGATTTTAGTTGGGCGCCCGACTAACCTGAGATCAGGAATTTAACACATTGAGTCTGACTATCCAAATTCAGGTATGAGACTGGTTTGGATAGAAGTCCCTTGTGATGGACCCCGTAGCCTACGATACTATGTACTATCATCTTGATCTCACACTCCTGCATGGTCATTCCATTCGCATCGCATATTGCATTGCATCTTCAGCACATAGCATTTGGCTTACTGTCT
The DNA here is from genome assembly GCF_029962835.1 of Magnolia sinica. NCBI lineage: Eukaryota > Viridiplantae > Streptophyta > Magnoliopsida > Magnoliales > Magnoliaceae > Magnolia > Magnolia sinica. The sequence goes on along the minus strand of NC_080574.1, from coordinate 34,515,833 downwards.
TCGCATTGCATAGCTGATCTACATTGCTTCCTTAGTATATGATATTGGTTATTATATTTTTATATCGCATAGCCTGGATAAGGCTGATGGTATTTATGGGCCTGTTAATATTTCCGCTTACTCTGATTACTCTAATATTGCTTACTTGGCACTTATATTGTGCACACACTTTTACTACCCTCTAAGCTTTCTATAAGCTTATGCACGATAGATGCATGCAGGTGGCGTTAGGCTGCAGCAGCATTGAGCTTGGAGCGTACAGCCGTCTTTTAGAGCTTTGATTTTTAACATATGTATTTCCCTTTCAGTATTGTATTCAAATGTTTATATTAGGGGATATATGATGATGATATTACCTTTATGATTTGGGTATACTTGTGGTTATGCTTCTTATAAGACAAATGCACATTGAAAAATCCTCCTTATAGGATCCCAGGGTTGGAACTTGGCGTATGGACACTGGGAGCCGAGAATGGGGTACTAAGGAGGCTGTCGGCACCGGGTTCGGCGATCGGGATTCTTGTGAATCCGATTTTCTAGTTTGGGGCGTGATAGAAGTTGGTATCAGAGTATAACTTGGGAATACCTAAAGATAACATCACATATCTACTAATAGCTACCCTGCACTCTATAATTGTTGAGAACTTAGAATGATTAGATTCCTGAGTTCGAATAACTTAGAGATTTTCTGATATAGGTCCCTACCGTTGAGATTGAGGCTGCATGGTATCCTTGTTCTGATCGTTTCTGATCCGAGATCCAAGATCAGTGAGGTCATTACAGTGTTGATGAGGCATCTTGTGAGCAGGAGGCTAAGATTCACGGGCGTTGTCCCTATCTCTTAGGTGTTTGATTATGTTGGGATGTTGTGTTCTGATAGGATTTTCCTCCCTTGGTGAGCTCTGTATTGGTCATGTTCTGGTTTAAATTTTGAGGATGAAATTTTTATTAGGAGGGGAGAGCTGTAAGACCCATATCCTATCCCGTACATTTCCATAGACTTCTATGGTCCTCCCGATTGAATTTCGATGACTCACGATCTATTATCGGCAGTTGCGCACATCTCCGTCGCCGCGGTTCTGATGTCACGTATTGTATACCGATCCGATACCCAGGCCAGGAGATGTGGGCCTGCGTTCAGTTCGAGGAAAACGCCGCGCATTTGCAATTCCGAGAGAATCTCTATCTAATGTCACATCAATTAATCAATCGAAGGTCAAGTACATGTCAAGTATACATCACTTCACACCCCATCCTCAAGCAACCCCAAAGTCAAAGCAACCCATCCCTTACATGTCAAGTACACATCACACATCACTCACCCTTTCACTCATCACACCCATCCCTCACTTCTCTTACAACCACTCTCTCTCTCTCTTTCTCTTCACATTTTCCAAGCAAGTAAGGAGGTGCACGTCCACGCTTTCCCAAGAGAGAAAAGAGTGTTGTGTGGCCCACTTTCCATCTCAAGATCCATCATCCTAGCCCTTCATTTCTTATCCTCTCCATTAAAGTGAGACACAAGGAGCTCGGCGTTCCATCGGACCAAGAGGATCAAACGGTGGGTACTTTCATTTATTAATTTTGTGATTTGAGGGCCCACATATGTGGGACCCATCTTGTTGTAGTATATAGGGAGGGCCCATAGTGGCGGGGTCCCTCCCCTCCATCACACGTGTCTCTCTCTCTCTCTCTCTCTCTCTCCCTCTCTTTTTCATTTTCTTTGTGTGATGATGTGGTCGTGTGGCCCACTTAGATGGACCCCACCTTGATGTGTATCTTATCTACACCATCCAACCTATTTGGTGGCCCACTTGAGCAGGGCCCACCTTAAACATTTGTTATGCCCAAACCGTCCAGTGTCCTTGGAAGCTGGACGTGAACTGACAAAATAAATATCAATTTGATTCAAAGCCTTAGGGTGGGCTACTCATGCAGGCCCCACCTTGATGCATGGCTTTAATCCACGCTATCCATCCTATTTCCCAAGTCATTTTAGGCGTTGAGCCAAATAATGAAGACAATTTGATTTTCTTGCGGGCCATAGCGTCGAAAACAGCTGTCTTTACCGTTGAAATCCACCTTGATGTTTCTACCTGCCAAAACACATCGTATATTGGGCTTGTTTGGTCTGTCTTGAGTCCTGGAATCTAGTGGTTGGATTCGATTCACCTGATGTAGGCCCCACCTAGGAAAATCCATAAGAAAACTAATTTTCAAAAAAAGAAAAATAATATATATATATAAACAGCAGCAGACGCCGCTGCTGGATGTCGTCAAGACGCTACAGTAGGTCCTGCTGCATACTCAGGCAAGGACATGAGTCCCAGATGCATGCCCCACCGTGGTGTGTGAGGAACATCAACACTATGCAGTTGATGGGCCCTCCCCTAATCTGCCGTCTGTGGTAGAGTTCAGGTGGTCCATGTCACAGGAAACAGTAATGGGATGAATGCCTACCCTTGAAACTTCTACGGTCTAGAATTTTGGATCATTATGAAATTTGTTATCCTCTTCAGCCGGGTCTGCGTGACCTTCCCAACAGATTGGGTGGAAAATAAACATTATGGTGGGCCCCACATGGGACCCACCTTTGATATATGTGTTTTATACTCCCAGTCGTCAATCCATTTGAAACAAGGATGATGGGTCCCTGCAGCCTTGCCTCAGGTTCACGTCAGCAAAGTTTTGTGGGCTGCCATGATGTATGTATTTCTCCTGCTGTCCATTTGTACGGACATGGCGCCCACCTTGGTGGATGCTTTGCATCCACACATGTGGGGCCCTACCTTTATGTAAGTGTTTTATATCCACACCGTCCATTTCTGGACGGTGCAGAGAGGGACCAACCATAATATATGTATTTTATTTTAAGCCATCCATCCATTTTTGTAGACGTGGCCCACCATGATTTGGACAGTGGATCCTATCCCGATGCATGTGTTCATCCATGTTGTCCACTGTCCAGATATGGACAGTGGAACCCATGTGATGTATGTGTAATATTCTAGCCATTCAGCCCTTTTGACGTGGGGACCCCCTTGAGGTATACGTCATATCCAAACCGCCCAGCCATTTTGGATATCTAGACCATCCAGATCATGGGGCCTATCTTGATATATATGTGGCACATTTGGAATGTACAAGGCCCACCTTAATATGATGTATTGGTGGGGCACAATGCGACATGTGTATGCCCTATATGAGGTCCATTGTAATGTTTACCAGGCCCGTATAATGAGGCCCAATGAGATGTATATGTAGTCATATATGAGGCCCACCTTGATGTGTATAAGGCTCGTTGTTGAGGCCCAATTGATGTGTATGAGGCTCATTGGTGCGGCCCATTGAGATGCCCATTGTCAAACATGTTGAGGCCTATTGTGATGTATTAAGGCCCATGGGTTGAGGCCCATTGTGATGTATTTGGGGCCCATAGGTTGAGGCCCATTGTGATGTATTAGGGCCCATGGGTTGAGGCCCATTGTGATGTATTTGGGGCCCATGGGTTGAGGCCCATTGTGATGTATTAGGGCCCGTGGGTTGAGGCCCATTGTGATGTATTTGGAGCTCATGGGTCGAGACCCATTGTGATATATTTGAGGCCCATGGGACGTGGCCCATTGTGATATATTTCTGACCCATTTGGCAAGGCCCATTGTGATGTATTGAAGGCCCATGGTTAAGGCCTGTTGAGTTGTGTATGAATCCCTTGTATGGGCCACTCCTTGGGAGCAATGTTGGTTAAATGGCCACATTGTTGGGCAATGATGGTTTAATGTCCACATTGTGACCTTCCCTTGGGCCTTGTTCGGCCGATTCCGATTGTCGAGGCCGATTATCAGTGCCAGTTATCAATACCGATTATCGATACCGATTATGAGTATGTGACAGCATAACATCATGATTCCTACACCTTGAGGCCAACCTAGGTGATGTATCTGTCGCACCATCCAGCATGGGATGGTGGGCCTACCATGATGTACATTTTTCATCCCTACTGACCACGTGGGACACAGGTGATGTATGTGCCTTATATACTGACCATCTATGGGATGTGGACCCCATACAAAGTATGTTTTATCCACACCGTTCGTAGGACGTGTGACCACCTTGATGTGTGATTTCATCCAGACCGTCCAGGGACAGGGGACCACCTTGACGTGTCAAGGCCCATAGGGATGTGTATTAGGCCCATGTCATGTAGCCCATTATGATGCATATTAGGCCCATGTGATGAGGCCTGACTTAATGTATGTTAGGCCCGTGTGAGCAATCCATTGCGATGTGTATTAGACCCATGTCACATAGCCCATTGTGATGTGTATTAGGCCCAGGTATGTGGCCTATTGTCATGTATTTGTGGCCCATTTGATAAGGCCCATTGTGATGTATTTATGGCTCGTATGGCGAGACCCGATGTGGTATATATGTGGCCCTTGAGCGAGGCCGAATGCAATGAAGGTGCGGACCGATGTAATGTGTGATTTCACTATAATGTATGTAATGATATTTATGTGGGCCACTGCTTGGGAGCGATGTTGGTTAAATGACCACATTGATGGACAATGATGGTTAGATGTCCACATTGTGACCTTCCCTTGGGCCCATTGTGAGGCCCATTCTTGTTATGAGTAGGCTGTCTAGGCCTATCCTTGATATGAGGAAAGTACACCATTATCATATAGCATGCTTAGTATAGCTTCATGACCCATGTCATGCGCATCACACCATCATCATATAGCATGCTTATTATAGCTTCACGACCCATGCCCATGTGCATCATATGTATGTCTGATATAAGGAATGATTGATCATAGTACATGCCATTAGACAATTTATGATGGAACTTCCTGATAGGAGGAGTTGCCCACATGAGCGCGTGGTACACGCAGGTTTGATGCATGACTGGATGGTATGTCTCATGCATCTCACATTTTGTGATATGATCACCGTATGCCCTAGCGACATCAGGGCCGTAGCCTTCACAGGCTTATCGTGGATGGCCAGATGGGACACCAAAAATTCATTCTGTATGGGCTGCTATAGATATCCTTGGGTTAAAGTACCAGAACCCTCTTAGTTCCAGAGGTTGATCCAATGTCTAGACCGAGTGGATGCTTAAGCGCATAAGGGTCGTATACCGTAAGGCCGAGTCTCCTACTGTGTCGTGGTCGGTTGGAAGGGAGTATGGTCTTACCTGCCCGAGAGGAGGGGGCAATGCTAGGTTGAGTCTGACCAACTCGAGGAATGGGTCCGCTATCGATGAGTCGGGTCTAATATTGGCAGACGGATAGTTAGGTCTCTTCCACTCACCTTGTTGAACGCGATGGGGCGGTAATCTGGTTTGGAGTGTAATAGACCCCGGTGATTTTTCAGAGAGGAACCGTACTAATATGTGGACTTATTGAGCAGGAGTTGCATACTCATGCATTCATTTCATTCACCATCTACTCGGGTTGGTGGTGCGTAACTAATTATTGTGTACCTTCACATGGCCAGGATTTTGGTTGGGCGCACGACTAACCTGAGATCAGGAGTTTAACACATTGAGTCTGACTATCCAAATTTAGGTATGAGACTGATTTGGATAGAAGTCCCTTGTGATGGACCCTGTAGCTTGCGATACTATGTACTATCATCCCGACCTCATACTCTAGTATGGATATTCTATTCGCATCGCATATTGCATTGCATCCTCAGCACATAGCATTTGGCTTACTTTCTTCACATTGCATAGTTGATCTACATTGCTTTCTTAGTATATGATATTAGTTATTATATTTTTGTATCGCATAGCTTGGATAAGGCTAATGGTATTTATGGGCCTGTCAGTATTTTCGCTTACTCTGATTACTCTGATATTGCTTACTTGGCACTTATATTGTGCACACACTTTTGCCACCCTCTAAGCTTTCTATAAGCTTATGCACGATAGATGCGTGCAGGTGGCGTTAGGTTGTAGCAGCGTTGAGCTTGGAGCGTACAGCCATCTTCTGGAGCTTTGATTTTTTATATATGTATTTTCCTTTTAGCATTGTATTCAAATGTTTATATTAGTGGATATATGATGATAATATTGCCTTTATAATTTAGGTATACTTGTGGTTATGCTTCTTATGAGACAAATGCATGTTGGAAAATCCTCCTTATAGGATCCTAGAATTGGAACCTAGCGTATGGACGCTGGGGTACTACGGAGGCTGTCGGCACCCGGTTCGGCGATCGAGATTCCTGTGAATCCGATTTCTAAGTTTGGGGCATGACACGGGGCCCCTCCATCGCTCGTCTCTCCCTCTCTCTATCTCTCTCCTTCTCATCTTTTGGCCCATCATGATTGTATGTATGTGATCCCCGCTGTCCATCCAGTGGGAGCACCCAGTTGTCCACCAAGTAGGGCTCACTTTGATGCCAGTCTTCATGGCTTGCATGACCCATTGGTCACACAGACCATGGTGTTAAGGAAAACAAGCAAATATCAGCTTGATACAAGCTGGTGGGCCACACGTGTGGACCCACCAGATGTATGCATTTCATCCATCCATCCACCGTCCAGCTATGGACGGTGGAGCCCATCTCGATATGTGATTATCCTCACCGTCCAAACTAGGACGTGGGATGGAAGCAGATTGGCTGGTGTACCTACAGCAGCTATATAGTTGTTGTACTGATATCAGCAAATGTCGTAGGCCCCATCATGCGGTATATGTTAAATCCAGATCGTCCATTTGTGTGGGGGACCACCGTAATGTGTTGTATCCACTGTCCAGCAGCTGTAAGGTGGTACAACCGTGATGTTTCTGTTAATCCAAGACATCCATCTGTTTGGACGGTGGTGGATGAAGCCACCATGATTTATGTATTTTATCCCTGCCACTCATTCATTTGGCATTGTGTGGGGCCCACCCCACATGTGTTGCACGTGTGGGATGGGACCCACCTTGCTATACATATTCTATATTCCACACCGTCCAGTTCTGGACGGTGCCATATGGGCCACCTGGATATGTGTTCCATATCCACTCACGTGTGGACCTACCACACTGTGATGCATGTATGGGTCTAATCCACACCGTCCAGCAATCTGGACAGGTGGGACCCACTTCCTTGCATGTGTTTTCATCCAGCCGTCCATCTGAACATTTTGCTAGGTGGGGCCCTCCTTGATTTATGTGTTGTGTATACACACCGTCCATCTGGACAGTGCTGCATGGGCCACCTCGTGATGTGTGCGTTGATCGACACCGTCCATGTGTGGGGCCCACCATATGATGTATGTGTTACATCTAAACTGTCCATTCAGATGGTGAGCTTGTCTTAAGGCTTGAGACTAAAAATAAGACAGATTTATTTATTAAGTGGACAACACTGCCAAAAACAATGGGGATTGAACGTCCGCTTAATTCAGTGGACCACATTACCAAAAAGGGTTTCGTTTTGGGGTCACGGAAGTTTTGGACCAATATGGAATACGTTTTCCACTTAATTCAGGTCCTTGTGACTGTATGAATAGATTGGATAGAAATAAACGTGATGGTGGGCCCCGGTCTAGTGGATTGTTTAACAGTGGAAATCATTATCACCTCTGTTATTTGTGGTATGGTCCATATGATCTTCCGATATGATTCATTTTTAGGTAATGTTCTAAAATGATCTCTAAAAATAGATGTATGGTGTAGATATAATAAAATGAAAATATAGTGTGTGGGTCTCACCTTGATACGATGTATATCAAGACCGTATAAGAGGCCCGTTGTGATATATTGTAACGCCCTGAAATTCGGGGGTCGAGCACAACTCAGCTCCCGAGTTTCAAAACATCACTTATGCAACATATGTAATGATAGATGTATGTTGTCTATAATAGTGCATAAAATATGGAGTAGATTAAGCCAAACTGCAACATAATCCAAGGATAGGTGAAAGACGCAAGCGGAAGACTAAAGAAATATATGTGTACATGTGCAAGTCCCTGTGATATGTATGCTCTGCCAGGTCATAATTACAAGTGTTTGTTTCAAAATATAAGTATCAAAATGAAATCATCCATTACAAAATAAACCCAGAATCCCCGTAGCTCAGGACACGGCTCACATGAACCCGCCTAAGAACTGCATAAAAGAAAATGCATCCTCATCATCCTCATACTCCTGCTCTGCCTCGGGGGTCGCATCATCATCTGCATCTAAGACAGAGTCTGGTTGGTATTAAAACACCGTCCCAGAATGTGGGAGTGAGTGATCAACTCAGTGAAACTATATAGTAAAGTTAACATATTATCAATTCAATCAAGCAGTAATGATAAGGCAATACAATCAAACACGTCCTAATTACTCTTGTTAATGCAAAGATGTATGCAGAAATGATGCATGCTCTCACCTACACTCCCTCAGTGTCTTCATCTTATGGTACGCATGACAACCTCCTGCAATGCTCCACGACACCAAGGCACATGCAATGCGGAGCATGCATATGATTACCAAGTTGTTATTAGTCCTTTTCATACAGCAGGATTGGGAAGCTAAGGTACCTTCCTCATATCAAATCCCAAACGGTGATCTATTCTAGGGTCGTCAGTCCTAGACAATCTCACACGATATTGTGGTTCTAGGTTGCTGCAAAGGGCTCGTCACCAATCAATGCATGCCTATCATACTTCAGTTACTACCCTAAGGCTCGTCGCCTCAACGCAGTATCAAAGTATGCTCGAGGTCACTACAAAGAGCTCGTCACCAATCAATGTAGGCCAACAGCACGAATATAGTGTCCCATACCACCATAATCGGCTCACTAGTCTGAATTGCTCACGGGTCACTACGGGGAGGCTCGTCACCCCAGCGTAGGTCGACAGCTCAACCACGATGTCCCATACCACCATGCTCGGCTCATGAGTCTTAGCGGATTGAGGTACCATAGTTAACGGGATTGCACTGGTAAGTTTGGTACCCTACATTCAAACAATAGCGTCCATACATGGTGCACATCCACTGGGCCAATCGGGTTACTTGACGAGCTCGACTAGCACGAGCGTATGTTGATTTGAACGACATGAAGTGCACAAACAATCCGTGTGGCCAAACCACTGTCGACAACCCTACTACGACTTGTGTTTGTCAAACACGTCCTACGTGGCGAAAATAGCCTCGGCCACGAACTCAAGGGTTGTTACCGATTCCCTGGACTATTTCATAGTCCCAAGTACATTCAAGTATAACAGATATTCATACCAGCAATTTAGAACAGTGATGGATCAACAATTCTAATCATACAAGCATGTGAGCATTTGTTGAATATCAACTTAACATGAATTCACACGTAAGTAACGTCCAAGTTAAACTGACAAGAAATATGGATTGCATGGAGAAAATCATACACATCATTAAGATAGCTGAGAATCTCTTCTCAATGCCCATAAAAGTACAATATATGACACACTATTCATTCAGACATTTCTATAAACACTTAGGCTACATATTCCAACATACATGATGTATGTTAGTGATAGCTCACCTTAGGACAATTCCTTTTGCCAAGGAGTTGTTACACATACAACTAGCATAAACATGCGACAATTAATCATGGCAACCACATACTTATATTGCATACGTATACGATACTTTCTACATATACATGGAATACACAAATGTCAATATAGTTCATATATATCAAGAACGCAATACAAACATCGCATTTGGCATGTGAAATTGCACCCACAACAATAATAAACTATTAACTGACATTGAAAGCCTTGAAAACCATAACCTATACGAATATAGTCTGCACCTTGAACCAGAAAGTGCACAACAGATCTGATTCAGACGATAAGTCTTTGTCAACGGCGACTAAATAACCTAAGGTAGGATTGAAAAGAGCTACATCAACACTTAGGCTATTCTAAGCTCCAAAACAGGTTAGAGTTTGATTGACTTACCCAAGAACGAACTGAGAATCGCCGAAATAATGATTCAGATGCGATGGTTTAGGTACGCAGAGTAACAGGGAAGAATCTCAAGATGATTCACCAACTTCTCTCTCACTTTCTCTCTTTTCCTCTCTCTCTCTCTCTTAGCTAGGGTTTGGAAAATTCGTATGGAATTTGAGAGTGAGGGCTAAAGGTCTTTATATAGGCCTAATATTGATGAAAATAGCCCCGAGGCCAAGGTATACTTAGGTTATAACCAATTCGGGTCTATTTCAGTCCAACGGAACACTTCTGGCGGTCCCTTTTCCACGTGCGGTCGGACTTAAGCTCACTGACCATGGATCTAGGTCAGGCTGAGTTTTTGTACCGATCGAATTTACAGATCAGTCATGGCGGACCAGTTTCAATTCAACGGTCACCGAAACTCGATCAGGTCCACCGGCACTTTGACATGTATGGGCCATCTTCCTTGATCCGAGGGTAAATTTGGGTCAGAATCCAATGGTCAGAATGCTTAAAATAGGTGAAAAGCGACACAACTCAGATTTCTTAAATTCATATTTAATTTCTAAATAACTTGACCTTTCTCACACTCCTCACTCCGGACTCAAGCAAATCGTCTCACGACATCATCTGGACTTGATTTTTGAGGTGATTGTCAAGCCCAACAAGGTGATCATAATTGTCTAAGATCATCTCTATCGACGCACGGTCCTAGTCCGATTCAAAGTTTCCAAGTACTCCCAAGAGCAACTGGATTTAGCGTTGAATCCTAGATTTCAGGATAACATAGCGCTAACGATTCTACAGGTTTTGGGTCCTGCAGATCAAATTTAAAGTGATTGGTGCTAATTTCACAGGCAATGGAGTTTAGCGCTAGCTAATTCACATTTAACTTCTAAAGGCTTGAGTCCTAAGGGAAACTTGATTGAGGTGGTGCTCGGGTCCTTGCATGAAATTTTTCGGGTCATTACATATATATTAGGCCCTTGCGTGAGGTCATGGGCCCACTATACGTTTGGTTCTATGTAGGCCACTCCTTGGGAGCAATGTTGGTTAAATGTCCACATTGATGGGCAATGATGGTTAAATGTCCATATTGTGACCTTCCCTTAGGCCCTTTACTAGGCTGATTATCGAGGCCAACTATCGAAGCCAATTGTCGAGGCTGATTGTCTGTGCTGATTATCGATACTGATTATGAGTATATGACAGCATTGCATCATGATACATGTCCATACATATCATTTGTATGTCTGTTGTGAGGAATGGTTGATCATAGCATTGTCATTGGGCTGAGTTATTTTGGGGACTCCTTAAGAGACAAAGTGCCCCCACATGATCGCGCAGCATGCGTAGGTTTAATGCATGACTGGATGGTATAATGCATGCATCTCGCATTTGTGTGACATGATCACTTGGCGCCCTAGCGATATCAGGGCTGTGGCCTCCACAGGTTCATCGTGGATGGTTAAATGGGATATCGAAAATATTTGGTTCTAGCATTGTGGTTACATAGGATGTCCTTGGGTGAGAGTCTCAGAATCCTTTGGCACCAGAATCCTTTGGCATCCTCGCTCAACTGCACCTGCTCCCAACTAATAATATGCGAAGGATTAAGAACGTATTTCTTCAGCATAGAAACATGAAATATGTTATGCATGCCCGCAAGTGGTGTGGGCAAAGCAAGGCGGTACGCTACCGCTCCCACTCGATCCAGTATTTGAAATGGACCAATGAATCTCGGCGTGAGCTTCCCCTTCTTACCGAACCGCAGGACTCCCTTCATAGGGGAAACCTTAAGAAATACATGGTTTTCAACCTCAAAATCAAGCGGTCGCCGCCTCGTATCAGCGTAACTCTTCTGCCTGCTCTGGGCTGTCAGCAGTCGGTGTCGAATAATGTCAACTTTCTCTGAAGTCGCTTGTACCAAATCTGGGCCAATCAAACTACGCTCGCCAACCTCTGCCCAGCAATGCGATACTCTACACAGGCGACCATACAATGCCTCGTAGGGAGCCATGCAGATACTCGCCTGGAAGCTGTTGTTATACGCGAAATCTACATAAGGGAGACAGTCATCCCAACTATCCTTGAAATCCAAAACACAAGCTCGCAACATGTCCTCCAGAATCTGATTCACACGTTCCGTTTACCCATCTATCTGCAGATGAAACGCGGTGCTGAACTTCAATTTCACACCCATCGCTTCCTAGATACAAGTCCAGAAGATAGATGTGAATCGCATGTCTTTGTCAGACACAATCTCTAAGGGAACTCCGTGCAGACGTACAATCTCCTTGATGTACAACCTAGTCAACTCGTCTGCAGAGTTTGTGACCCTGATCGGTAAGAAATGAGCTGATTTCGTCAATCGATCGACGATCACCCAAATAGAGTCATGTCCCTTCCTCATTCTCGGTAACCTTGAAATAAAATCCATAGAGATGAAGTCTCACTTCCATTCTGCTATGGGCATGGGCTGAAGCAGCCCAGGAGGTCGGCGATGCTCTGCCTTGACCTGCTGGCACGTGAGACAACAAGATACGAACTCAGCAATGTGAACCTTCATGTTGTCCCACCAGTAGGATCTCCTCATATCTTGATACATATTCGTGCTACCAGGATGCATTGCAAGCTTTGAATTATGGGCTGACTCGAGGACCTCTCGTCTCCAGTCAGGAACATCTGGGACACATAGGCGGCCACGATATCGTAAGCCCCCATCTGAACCAACACTCCACTCGGAGTGTTCATCTGTACAAACCCGCTCTCTCATCTTCGCCAATAGCTCATCATCTGCCTGAGCTGCAATGATCCTTTCGTCAATGAGGGGTTATACTCAAATGTGTGTGATGACCTCATACGGCTCTTCCACCGTGAGTTTCTGGTCAAAGTCTCGCACAAACTCCATCATGTCCCATTCAGCTATCATTAGTGGAGCCGCAAACTCTATAGCCTTCTTGCGACTCAACGCGTCTGCAACAAGGTTTGCCTTGCCCGGATGGTAAGAGACATCGAACTTAAAGTCCTTCAATATTTTCATCCATCAGCATTGCCTCATATTCAAGTCACGCTGAGTGAAGATATACTTAAGGCTCTTGTGGTCGCAAAAGTGCTCGAACTCCTCTCTGTAGAGGTAATGTCTCCAGAGCTTTAACGCGAAAATGACAACTGCAAACTCCAGGTCGTGTGTAGGATAATTCTCTTCGTGTTTCCTCAACTGTCTCGAGGCATATGCAATCACCCTATCCTTCTGCATAAGGACACAACCCAAACCAATGCGAGAGGCGTCAGTATATATCGTATACTTAACCCCTTGCTCTAGCAATATTAGCACAGGGGCTGACGTCAACTTGTCCTTCAGCTCCTGAAAAGCTATTTTCGCCTTTTCATTCCAAGTAAACTTCAAGTCTTTCCGTGTCAACTGAGACAACGGTCTGGCTATCTTCGAGAAGTCTCGTATGAAGCGTCGATAATAGCCTGCTAGACCTAGAAAGCTTCTCACCTTAGTAACCGAACCAGGCTGCTTCCAGTCCTGAACTGCAACTACCTTAGCGAGGTCGACAGCTATCCCTTCCTTGGACACCACATGTCCTAGGAACTTGACTTCCTCCTTCCAGAAGTCACATTTCTTATACTACGCAAAAAGCTGATTCTTCCTGAGAGCATTCAAGACCGCTCTTAGGTGCTCCTCGTGCTCTCCCCAACTTGTAGAGTATATCAAAATGTCATCGATAAAGACAATGACGAATCGGAACAAAAATGGTTGAAACACCCTGTTCATTAGATCCATGTACACTGCCGGTGCGTTCGTAAGACCGAACAACATCATAAGGAACTCATAATGGCTGAAACTAGTTCTGAATGCAGTCTTCTGCACGTCCTCATCCTTGATGCGCAACTGATGGTTCCCTGACTATAGATCAATCTTCGAAAAGTACCGTGCCCCCTTCAACTAATCAAACAGATCATCGATCCTAGGCAATGGATATTTGTTCTTCACTGTCACCTGATTTAACCTGCGATAATCTATACATAATCGCAAGGAACCATCCTTCTTCTTGGCAAACAAAACAGGTGCTCCCCAAGGGGACACACTAGGTCGAATAAAGCCCAAATTTAACAAGCCATCTATCTGCTTCTTCAATTCCTCCATTTCACTCGGAGGCATGCGATAGGTGGGCAATGAAATAGGTGTCGCACTAGGCATGAGATCGATAGTAAAATCAATCTCGCGCCAAGGGGGTAATCCAGGAATCGACTAGAATACATCTTCAAAATCCTAAACTACTGGCGTGCTTTCAAGCACCGAAACAGCAATACTCTCCAATAGAGAAGTATAACAACCAAAATGGAAAGGGTAATTGACCTGAACAGGGAAAGTAAATGTCTCGCCCTCAGGTTCATGGACCGTCACCAGTCTAGCTTCACAATCAATCTCTACTTGCATCTTCGTGAGCCAATCCATGCCCAAAATAATGCCGTAATGGTATAGAGGTGCGACAAACAGGTCAACTAGAATCGATTTGCTCCCTAAATCAATCAAACAACCCATACAAATCTTGGTAATATCAGAGGAGGTCCCTGTAGCGGTAGTGAGTGTCACTCCCTTCATAGTAACAGTGCCCAAACTCATGCGCTTAACTGCCGCATACGATAAAATAGAGGTAGTGGACCCTGTATCCACCAACAAGGAGATGGGAATACCTTGGATGTGAGCTGTAACCTCAAAGGATCTCGGTGCCAAGTCAGCCCCAGGCGCTTCAGCTATAAGCGCGTGAACTCGAGCCTGCTGCGGGCGATTCGGCAGTGGTACCATGGGCCGCTGAGGTGGCCTGAAGCGAGGTGCAAAAGGTCTGAAGGATGGGTGAGCTGGCACTGAACGAAGGGGTGGAGTTGATATGACCTGAGGCATCGGATGACTGATCCTCTGTGGCGAAGTAAATCCACTGTCCCGCATTCACGTGAAGCAACTACGATCCGAATGCCCGATTTTTCCACAATATGAACAGCGCAAGTCTGAACGCATCAACTGAGCCGGCGATGCTACACGTCTCGGAGGAGAATCTGCCCGTGGCCTCTTGCCGAGAAATGGTGTACTCGAAAAGTCAGGTCGCGGTATGGGAACCATAGGTGCTCGCATCCCCGTCCTGCTCAACTCGCAGGGACATGCTCACCATCTCAGCATAAGAAGAGATGCTAACACAGCACATCTTCGATAGAATCTCAGGCCTCAACCCCTCAGGAAAACACCCCATCCGCATCAGCTGATCACCTAGGAGCAATGGAGAATACCGACCCAACTCAGTAAACCGGTTCTCATACTCCGTCACCGACATCCCTCCTTGACGGAGGCGAAGGAACTCACTCTCCTTCTCATGTCGGTAAGTGATCGGGAAATACTTCTCGTGGAAGCCAGCCTCAAACGCCTCCCACGTCCACTCAAAACCCTCCGCAACTATGCTGAGAACACTGTCCCACCATAAACTGGCCTCCTTCTCAAACATGAAGGAGGCAAGCTTAACCTGCTCAGCCTCAGAACAGTGAAGCGGCCTCAGCATCTTAGAGATGCGGTCAATCCAGTACTCGGCCCCCTCGGGTCTATAAGAACCCGTAAATGTGGGAGGTCGTAAGCGTTGGAATCCCTCAAATGTGCCACTAGCACTAGTGTTCCCAGATGGGTGCATAGGTGAAGCAGGTGGAGTCGCCCTCATCGACTGAGCAAAGATATCAGCCATGGAAGATAAAAACTACTGCTGCTGCTGCTGTTGTTGTTGGATCTGCTGTTGCTGCTTCAATAGCATCATCTACTCAAGCCAATCAGGAGGCGGAGCGGACGAAGATGCATAAGGCATCGACACAGATGCACGGTTCGGCTCAGGGACCGAAGGCGTGACTGGTGGAGCCATGGGTGGTACACAGGAGTCGGCCCAGCAGCCAGGCTAGTAGCTGGCTGAGAGTCCAGCCCAGCACCAAAATGAGACGGGCCCAACTGTGGATCCGTCTGCTATCGCCTGGGGGGAAACTCCGGCAAGCGACTCGCCCAAAGAAAGACGGGCCGAAGTCTTCGAGCCCTTAAGAGGCATACCCCACATTCAACAGCGAATGCAACCTGTGAGATTCAACATCCACATAATCCACCCACACGGCATTTACATCACAACTTAAGGAAAACAACATGCATTTCATTTAACAAAATTGTCGCAATATAAGAAGTACAGCATTACATGGATCGCGATAGAGAAAGCATGCGAGTTGATACATCTTAAGCTTCAAACAACAAAATAATTTCCAAACTACTATGCCTATAACGGCTACACACAATAGCAAACAATAAACAGAGCAAGGGACGGCTACATCTGCAACTACTCGTCGGAATCAGGAGATAGAGGAGGGGCACCCTTATCCTGCAGGCAACACAGGATAGACTTCAGAGTGCGAGACACCTTCTTGAACTTATGTTTCACGAGGCCTCGAAGATTCATAATGTCCTGCCATATGACAGCCTGACCCTCCTCAAGCCGAGCTATACGAGCATCCCTGGTGGCCTGATCTGTGCCCTGCTCCGGTGCCGCGGGAGGAGAACTCTCACTCGTGTCCTGGGCCTCCACTTATTCCTCATCCTGCTCTTCTTCTTCTTCTATTTCAGCTCTACCTTCTTCATTACTCTCTTCCTCTTCGCTCTCAGTCTCATCCTCACTTTCTTCAAGTAAGGCTTGACGTCGATGAGGCCCAATGTCCATCTGAGTACGAGTCATCTCATTGATGTAACGAACAGGTACCGACTTTTCTGCCCTAAGCTTGTAGCCAAACTCATGTGCAAGCTTACAGATGAGTCGGCCAAATGGGAGCGATTCGGTCCTCCTATTCGAACGAGCGATAAGGACAATCTGACGCAAGATGTACGTAGGCACACACAACTTCTCTCCTTATCCCACCTGATATAAGAAATCCACCATCAGGCGCGTACACTCATTGCGGTTGCTCCACCTTGGCTAAACATTGAATGTGCAGATATGGTGAAGCAAGCGAAAATCGTCTGTCATGTTGGTCGCTAAGAGGCTTCTATTTGGCTGCCATTCGACCAGACGACCACACAGGAACCGTGTGCGACGATCCCTTTCATGTGCACTATTCAGATTCTTCTCACTAGCATGAACCTCGCCAAGCGACACGTTCAGAAGTCGGGATATCAAAGCAACGTCGACTGTGGCCTCCCGATCTCTTCCGCAAGGGATCTTGAACTGCAATGGCTCTAGCGAAGGCTCTTAAATGTGGGCATAGAAAGCTCGGACAGTACCCACATTGGCGCGGTATTCACCCTCAAATAGCGGATACCAACCGGCCCCTTCCAGGCGCTCAAACAAGAGATATTCTCCAAATAGCCGCGCATCTACATGAGCTTCAAAAAGGACCCTACGGCCCTCATAGACTCCATGAGATAGCTCCGCCAACAAAGTTCTTCCAACGGGAGCCTGGGGATCGAGGTCCCGCTTTGTCTGATACTCTCGAGTAGCGGTCGTGCTCGTGGCGGTACCTCTCAGCCTCCGTGCACGGGTTGGGCGGCTAGGCCCGGTTTCATCAACGGGAGCTCTTCTCTTCCCCATGAAAGAGAAAATAGTGGAAATGGAAAATATAGCCATAATAAGCTCGAATAGGGCCATGAAAAATGAGAGAAAAGAGGGAAATAGAAAGAATGATGGAGCTTCCACGAATTTGAGACTCAAAGTAGGGATTTGAGTGCTCAAATGGAATGAAAAGGAAAGAAAATCAGCAATGGAGGTGGGTTTTGAGATGAGTAAAATGGGGATGCACGAAAATGGAAGAAGAAAGGGTTTGAAGATGGGTTTTTATGGGGTTTTGAGAGAAACTTCAAGAAAAGGAAAGCATGGGAGGGTAGTTTATGACAGAAAGAGGGTTTGAGAGGTGTTTTATTCGATGAACCATGAAGGAGTGGGCCACACTAGGCCCCAACGGCGTCGGCCGGACCGGCCCAGCCCGTCCGGGCCCACCAGGCGGCGAGGGCTCGCCGAACCGGAGAGGGCCTCGCCGGTCTCTAGACTAACGGGTGATGGCTCACCGGTGGGGCGAGGTCCTCCCCCTCCCCAAGCACAAAAATGATGTAGGTCCCCCCTGGGTCCCCCTGGAATTGCCCCGATTGGGCCCCTGTCCGATTCGACTCGATTCGGGTTACTTCGACTAGAATCTGATACAGGTTCAAGTTTACTGAAATTTTAACGGCTGGGATGGGATGATACATGATCTAAACCCGTCAATAGATAGTCTAGAAGAGATTTGGGGTCACTGTGTGTGATCAAGAGTGTGTACAGACCCAATCTTGGCGATCGTTTTCAGTAAACTTTCACCGATAGGTGCAATTAGAAAACCTACACTAATTCTAGATTTATCTCACACCCTCCTACACTAAGATGGCATCAGCGTGCATTGTGTGACCATAATCCAGGTCTGGTTTAATCCAAATCATGATCTGATACCAACTTGTAACGCCCTGAAATTCGAGGGTCGAGCACAACTCAGCTCCCGAGTTTCAAAACATCACTTATGCAACATATGTAATGATGGATGTATGTTGTCTGTAATAGTGCATAAAACATGGAGTAGATTAAGCCAAACTGTAACATAATCCAGGGATAGGTGAAAGACGCAAGCGGAAGACTAAAGAAATATATGTGTACATGTGCAAGTCCCTGTGATATGTATGCTCTGCCAGGTCATAATTACAATTGTTTGTTTCAAAATATAAGTATCAAAATGAAATCATCCATTACAAAATAAACCCAGAATTCCCGTAGCTCAGGACACGGCTCACATGAACCTGCCTAAGAACTGCATAAAAGAAAACGCGTCCTCGTTATCCTCATACTCCTGCTCTGCCTCGGGAGTCGCATCATCATCTGCATCTAAGACAGAGTCTGGTTGGTGTTGAAACACCGTCCCAGAATGTGGGAGTGAGTGATCAACTCAGTGGAACTATACAGTAAAGTTAACATATTATCAATTCAATCAAGCAGTAATGATAAGAAAATACAATCAAACACGTCCTAATTACTCTTGTTAATGCAAAGATGTATGCAGAAATGATGCATGCTCTCGCCTGCACTCCCTCAGCATCTTCATCTTACGGTACGCATGACAACCTCCCGCAGTGCTCCACGACACCAAGGCACATGCAATGCAGTGCATGCATATGATTACCAAGTTGTTATTAGTCCTTTTCATACAGCAAGATTGGGAAGCTAAGGTACCTTCCTCATATCAATTCTCAAATGGTGATCCATTCTAGGGTCATCAGTCCTAGACAATCTCACACGATATTGTGGTTCTAGGTCGCTGCAAAGGGCTCATCACCAATCAATGCATGCCTATCATACTTTAGTTACTACCCTAAGGCTCGTCGCCTCAACGTAATATCAAAGTATGCTCGAGGTTACTACAAAGGGCTCGTCACTAATCAATGTAGGCCGACAGCACGAATATAATGTCCCATACCACCATAATCGGCTCACGAGCCTGAATTGCTCACTGGTCACTACAGGGAGGCTCGTCACCCCAGCATAGGCCAACAGCTCGACCACGGTATCCCATACAACCATGCCCGGCTTATGAGTCTTAGCGGATCGAGGTACCATAGTTAACGGGATTGCACTGGTAAGTTTGGTACCCTAGATTCAAACAATAGCGTCCATACATTGTGCACATCCACTGGGACAATCGGGTTACTTGACGAGCTCGACTAGCACGAGCGCACATTGAGTTGAATGACATGAAGTGCGCAAACACTCCGTGTAGCCAAACCACTGCCGACAACCCTACTATGACTCGGGTTTGTCAAACACGTCCTACGTAGTGAAAACAGCATCGGCCACGAACTCAAGGGTTGTTACCGATTCCCTAGACTATTTCATAGTCCCAAGCACAATCAAGTATAACAGATATTCATACCAGCAATTTAGAACAGTGATGGATCAACAATTCTAATCATACAAGCATGTGAGCATTTGCTGAATATCAACTTAACATGAATTCACACATAAGTAACGTCTAAGTTAAACTGACAAGGAATATGGATTGCATGGAGGAAATCATACACATCATTAAGATAGCTGAGAATCTCTTCTCAACGCCCATAAAAGTACAATATATGACACACTTATTCATTCAGACAATTCTACAAACACTTAGGCTACATATTCCAACATACATGACGTATGTTGGTGATAGCTCACCTTAGGACAATTCCTTTTGCCAAGGAGTTGTTACACATACAACTAGCATAAACATGCGCCAATTAATCATGGCAACCACATACTCATATTGCATACGTATACGATACTTTCTACATATACATAGAATACACAAATCTCAATATAGTTCATATAAATCAGGAACGTTATACAAACATCGCATTTAGCATGTGAAATTGCACCCACAAAAATAATAAACCATTAACCGACATTGAAAGCCTTGAAAACCATAACCCATACGAATATAGTCTGCACCTTAAACTAGAAAGTGCACAACAGATCTGATTCAGACGATAAGTCTTCGTCAACGGCGACTAAATAACCTAAGGCAGGATTGAAAAGAGCTACATCAACACTTAGGCTATTTTAAGCTCCAAAATAGGTTAGGGTTTGATTGACTTACCCAAGAACGAACTGAGAATCGCCGAAATAACGATTCAGATGCGATGGTTTAGGTACGCAGAGTAACAAGGAAGAATCTCAAGATGATTCACCAACTTCTCTCTCACTTTCTCTCTTTTCCTCTCTCTCTCTCTCTCTTAGCTAGGGTTTGAAAAATTCGTATGGAATTTGAGAGTGAGGGTTTAAGGTCTTTATATAGGCCTAATATTGATGAAAATAACCCCGGGGCCAAGGTATACTTAGGTTATAACCAATTTGAGTCTATTTCGGTCCAACGGAGCACTTTTGGTAGTCCTTTTTCCATGTGCGGTCGGACTTAAGCTCACTGACCATGAATCTAAGTCAGGCTGAGTTTTTGTACCGATCGGATTTACAGATTAGTCATGGCGAACCAGCTTCAATTCAACGGTCACCAAAACTCGATCAGGTCCACCAGCACTTTGACATGTATGGACCATCTTCCCTAATCCGAGGGTAAATTTGGTTCAAAATCCAACAGTCAGAATGCTTAAAATCGGCGCGCAAGCGACACGACTCAGATTTTTTAAATTCATATTTAATTTCTAAATAACTTCACCTTTCTCACACTCCTCACTCCAGACTTAAGCAAATCGTCTCAGGAAATCATCTGGACTTGATTTTTGAGGTGATTGTCAAGCCCAATAAGGTGATCATAATTATCTAAGATCATCGCTATCGGACTTTCGATGTGCGGTCTAGGTCCGATTCAAAGTTTCTAAGTACTCCCAAGAGCAACTGGATTTAGCGTTGAATCTTAGATTTCAGGATAACATAGCGCTAACAATTCTACAGGTTTGGGTCCTGCAGATCAAATTTAAAGTGATTGGTGCTAATTTCACAGGCAATGGAGTTTAGCGTTAGCTAATTCACATTTAACTTTTAAAGGCTTGAGTCCTAAGGGAAACCTGATTGAGGTGGTGCTTGGGTCCTTGCATGAAATTTTTCGAGTCATTACATATATATTAGGCCCTTGTGTGAGGCCATGGGCCCACTATACGTTTGACTCTATGTAGGCCACTCCTTGGGAGCAATGTTGGTTAAATGTCCACATTGATGGGCAATGATGGTTAAATGTCCATATTGTGACCTTCCCTTAGGCCCTTTACTAGGCTGATTATCGAGGCCGACTATCGAGGCCAATTGTCGAGGCCGATTGTCTGTGCTGGTTATCGATACCGATTATGAGTATGTGACAGCATTGCATCATGATACATGTCCACACATATCATTTGTATGCCTGTTGTGAGGAATGGTTAATCATAGCATTGTTATTGGGCTGAGTTATTTAGGGGACTCCTTAAGAGACAAAGTGCCCCCACATGATCGCGCAGCACGTGCAGGTTTGATGCATGGCTGGATGGTATGACTCATGCATCTCGCATTTGTGTGACATGATCACTTGGCGCCCTAGCGATATCAGGGCTATGGGCTCTACAGGTTCATCGTGGATGGTCAAATGGGATATCGAAAATATTTGGTTCTAGCACTGTGGTTACATAGGATGTCCTTGGGTGAGAGTCTCAGAATCCTTTGGTACCAGAGGAGACTCTAACATCTAGACCAAGTGGATACATGAGCGCCTGCGTGTCGAATACCAGTAGGTGGCGTCTCCCACTATGTCGTGGTCGGTTGGAAGGGGGTGTGGCCTTATCCACCCGAGTGAGAGGGATATAAGCTAGGTTGATTTTGACCAGCTCATAAATGGGTCCATTATCGACGAGCCGGGTTGGTATTGGTAGACTACTGGCTAGGCGGATAGTGAGGTCTTTTCCACTCGCTGGTTGTACGGATAGGGAGGCGGCAGCCATTGTGGAGTGTACTAGACCCCGGTGATATCACAGAGATGAGGCATATTAACATGTGGACGTACTGAGTATGGGATTACATACTCACCATTTGACTCATTCATTCATTCATTCACTATCCACTTAGGCTGATGGTGTGCAATTAATTATTGTGTACCTTCGTAATGGTCAGGATTTCGGTTGGGGCACGCGACCATCCTAAGATCAGGAGTTTACCACATTAAGTCTATCTATCCAAATTTAGGTATGAGACTGGTTTGGATAGAAGTCCCTTGTTGTGGACCCCATAGCTTACGATACTACGTACTATCATCCCGACTTCACACTCCAGATTGGTCATTTCATTCGCATCACATATTACATTACATCCGCAGCCTATGACATTTTAGGTTACTATGTTTTTACATTTATATGACCTAAATAATGTTTACGCTACTTATGGACTCATCAGGATTTGCATATTGCATTGCATCCTCAGTATATGATATTTGACTTATTATGTTTTTACATTGCATAGCCTGGATAAGGCTGATAGTATTTATGGACCTGCCAGCATGTTTTCGCATTACTCTAATATTACACACTTCGATATTGCATAACTCTTGGACTAGCTAGTATTTCTGACATTATATGATTTATGGATTTGTATTGTATACTTAGCACTTACCTTGCACACACACTTACACCACAATCTAAGCTTTCTAGAAGCTTGTGCATGATAAATGCATGTAGGTGGCGTTAGGTCACAGCAGCGTTGAGCTTGGAGCGTGCAGCTGTCTTCTGGAGCTTTGATTTTCGACACATGTATTTCCCTTTCAGCACTGTACTCAATAATTTATATAAGTGGATATGTGATGATGATGATGTTGCCTTTGTGATTTGGGTAAACTTGTGGTTATGCTTCTTACGAGATAAATGTACATTGAAAAATCCTCCTTGTAGGATCCCAAGATCGGAATCTGGCGTATGGGCGCTAGAAGTTGAGAATGGTGTACTACGGAGGTTGTCGGCACCGGATTCGACGATCGAGATTTTTGCGAGCCCGGTTTCCGAGTTTGGGACGTGACAACCACACTACCTCACATTCCCACACCCTTGCACCAAGCCCATGTGTGTGACACACAAGTCTCAATGCTCCTTGGATTCACCACGCAAATAGTAAGGTGCTCAACACCCTACTTATAAACCCGAGATTTTCTTCTCTTTTCTGACAGAGACTATTCCCAAAACACTAAAAACCCAAGTTTTTAACAAACCTCTCTCTCTCTCTCTCTCTCTCTCTCTCTCTCTCTCTCTCTATATATATATATATATATATATATATATAATGCTCACACACTCACGCTGTAGTGGGCTTTCACCACCAATGGATACTCGAACCTTCGACCCGGTGTTGGTCTACCACCCGAGCAAGAGCAAGGATCCAGTTGGATGAATCAAATTGGTCCAACTTACTGTGTATTTAATAGCAAAAGATTACTTTTCTATCCCAAGTAATATACCACATGCGAGGATTTGGAATATCAAGTTTTACATAAGTATGATAAAAATTATATGTCAAAGATCTAGCCTGTCCATTAAATAGGGCTGATTAATTATATTTTATCTGCTAAAATTTAATAAACAAACATTTTCACTGAAGCCACACATACAAGTTAAATATGTACGGCTAAAATGAATTTCTAATAACCCTATTTTTTGTAAATAAATATCATACCGTTAATCATTAAAAATAATATTTTATTTCCTTCACATGTTTAAAAGAAATCCTACCTAATTAATGGACCAGATTTCATATACATTTACTGCACTGCACAAATACATCACATGTGTGCAACTTCCTAATTCATCCCATTTTCTCTTGAAATCCATTGCCTAATTTACATATCAACTAATGTTAATAAATACTCTCATGCAAAGAAAAGCTGCTTGAGGTTACTTTGCAAAAACAGTACCCAGCTTGGGTGAGCCACACTGTGGTGTTAAAGTGAAATCCACCCCAACCATCAGGTGAGTCACCCTCTATTTGACCCAGGGCCAAAAATTCTGCCCATCTTTATTTCAATTGGGCCACACTTATTGGAAAATTTTTATCGAAAAATCTGACCCTCTACACTGTTCCCTAAATGTGACCCACTTGCATCACATTTGAGGTTGATTTTTTAGCCTTTAAGTCAATCTTTTGGTTTTGCATCTAATGGGTGTAATGGATTTTACATACACATTATAGTGGCCCTGTAAAAATCGAGGGTGGATGTCTCTCTCCCAACTATTTTTCCTTGTGTGCCTCAAATAAATAATATATCATCCTGATGTTTGGTTACTATCCTGTCAGGGGATTACACATCTAATGGTTGGATTTGATTACAAATATAACGGTCGTATTTGATCTCACATACACATCAACGTATGGCCCCGTAAAATATCACTACTGTGTCCCTCCCGCACCGGTTCCCAAAAGATAGTCTAGTCCCAGGGAAAGATCGATGTCTTCCGAAACAGACTTAGATTGCATAGCGTACCACATAGCATGGGCATCTATAAATGGTAAAGATATGTCTGCCTCACCATGGTGTATTTGTTTTATCCACACCGTCCATCCATTTTCTGATATTACTTGAAAGCATGGCCCCAAAACTAAGGCTGATCCAAAGCTCAAGTGAACCCACCAAAAGAAATAGTGGGAACAATGATGCTCAGTGTTAACATCTTCCTAGGGCCCATCATGATGTCTATTTACCATCCAACCTATTTATAAAGTCATATAGACTTAGATGAAGAAGGGAAAATACAAATATCAGCTTGATCCAAAACTTCTGTGAAACCCAAGAAGTTTTTGAAGGTAGGCCTTCAATCTCCACTTTTTCTTGTCGTGTGGTCCACTTGAATGTTGGATCTGCCTCATTTTTGGGATCATACCCTAAAATGATTTGAACATATGTATGGACAGCGTGGATAAAACGTATAAATCATATTGGGACTGATTTTAAGTGCCTTGATCTAACACTAGGTGATCCACTTGGCGGTAGAAGTGGATTTCAAAATAATACCATAGCAGGCCCATCTGAATGACAACCGTTGTGACTTGAAATCACTTATCTCTGGTGGTATTTATCCATGTAATCGAGTGGTGCCGCAGCGCGGACAACCACCCTCCTATTTTTACAGGCCCACCATGATGTATTAGTAAGATTCACTCCAATCATTACATGCATAATCCCATTATGGGTCTAGAGCCAAAAAATCATACTAACCTTTAATTCAATTCAGCCACAACAATGGAAACATGGGAAAGACATCCACCCTTAATTTTTACCATGCTCAACATGACAAGCATATGAAATCCACTCCAACCATTAAGATGACACACTAAAAATCTATGCCTAATGTCCAAAATTAAGGGGCATACCTGATTCAGGTGGGCCAAACCAATGAAAATAATTTGGAGAGTGAGTTTTCCTTGTACACTGTTTTCAATCGTGTGGTCCACTTAGAGCCATAGATGATGCTGATTTTTTAATCCACGGTTCTAATACGGGGTGACTCACCTGATGGTTGGGGTGGATTTCACTTTAACACTATAGTGGGGCCACCACCGTTGGCTACTTTTCCTCTTAGAATAACTTTTCTGTCTTGGTATTAAATAGCATTAATGGAAAATAAATATTATGGTGGGCCATAGGAAGGTTTTAATGATGGGCGTTCAATGTTCACTATTTCCCGTGGTGGAGCTCAATTGATAGGTGGATCTGTTTAATTTTTGGGACAATCCATTAAAATGATTTGTAAAACCTGATGGATAGCATGGATATATAACAAATATATCAAAGTGGGTCCCACGGTTAATGAAGCACCTATTGGTAACACCTGATCTACTCCCGTCCATTCTCAGTACCAATTTGCTCGAACCAACAAGTGCCTCACCGACTTCAACCTTTCTTCTTTTAACGAGGCCACTATGATATGTGTGGGATCCACTCCGATTATTATATGTTTAATCCCATGTTGGGCCTACAGAATAAAATCTAGGCTAATTCATGAATGAAGTGGGCTATACCAAATGGAAACAACTGGGAAAGGCGCCGACACTTGATTTTTACAGGGCCCACCCGGTTAAGCCTTGGAAATCCACCCCAACCATTATATGCCATACAAAAAGTTAGGCTTGATGTCCAAGAAATCATGCCAATACATGATTCAACTGGGCCATGTCAAAGAAGATGATTTGGAGGATAAGCTCTTCCTAGTATTCTGTTTTTAGTCGTGTGGTCCACCTTAACCACAGATGGAGCTGATTTTTAGATCATGGGTCCAGCGTGAGGTGAATCATGTGATGATTGGGGTGGATTTCCCATTAACACCATGGTGGGGCCGATCAAAGTGGGTAAGTCATTTTCTTTTTTAGAATAATTTTCCAGATAAAACATTTATTAACATTAAATGCCAAACTAGTTGGACCAAAACTCACGGTCGTCCAACTAGTTGTGTGTGAGCATTTCTCTCTCATATATATATATATATATATATATATATATATATATATATATATATATATGTAAAATATTTTTAAATCAAAAACATTTTCCACAACACTACACAGGTACGACATCCAGGTACTCATCAGGTGGCCCCACCGTGAGTCTGAACATTCCGTGCCCCCACAAAATAGGCCAGATAACAAATCAGGTGCATTGCTTGGGAGAAAAAGATTCATTGGCCACATTCAACGTAGATGGTTGGCACACATGATGATTCGTCTATCCTAGCTGGGATGGGATATGTGTTTAAAGTGCCGCCTTCCTGATGATCTTACGCACGTAGGCCATGACAGCGTCCGTGCCGCGAGGCCCGTTCTCCATCGGACTCGGATTCGTTAGTGACCCCTCCACCACCCAATTTGGTACTGGTCGGTGCAGTGGACAATGATATATGTGATTTATCCCTGCCGTCCGTCCATTTTGACATCCCCTAAAATGAGGCATATCAAAATCTCAGCTTGACCACTCAATAAGAAACAGTGGTGATTTAACGCCCACCATTAAAAACTTTCTCGGAGCCTCAAAAGTTTTAAGATGAAACATATTTGTGTCATCCCGTCATCCAGGTCTGCGTGAGGTAACCAACAGGTTGGATGGCAAATAAACATTACAGGAGGCCTTGGGAAGTATTTAATAGTGGTCGTTCAATCACCACCGTTTTCTTTTAGTGTGGTCCATCCGGGATTTTGATCAGCCTAATTTTGGGCTCACGCCTTAAAATGTGCTGGAATGGCCTTTTTTTTTTTTTAAATGATCCACTACAAGTTAAAAGGTATGTCAAAAAGAGAACTATGAGTATAAAACACAATGACATACATTATGCTGGGGCCCACAGCACCGACCGGTACTGGAGAGGGATCGCTACGGCATCCGAGTCATCGCGAGTCTCGTTTGCAACGAGAAACACATCTCTCCCGTGTCCACTTAATGCGCAGGAGACAATAGCGTGTAATGCGACGGACTAAAGTCAGAAATGTGATTCACATTTCATTTATTTCCTAACCAAGAAACGTTTCCTTGGACGTGGATTTAGTGGAAGCAAGGAACCTTTCTTTAACCAACAAATGTCCATCAGTAGCCGCGTGGGGTGCTGATTCCGCGGATTCAGGGAACCACCGACCACCATCCCTGTTGTTTCCTGACGTGATGGGATTTGACTGGGCAACATGTCATTTTCGGAGATGACCTTTTTTAACATCACATGGTTCATGTCAAATCATCCTGACGGTTGATCTGTAGAGTTGAGTGGAGCCGTTGAGAATTTTGTTGAGGGTGGCAATTGGTCGTGCCAGACTAGGCCTGGTTCAAGCTCGCCCGAGTCCAACGTAAACCTAGCAAAGGAAGCCCAACTGTGACCCTAAAATTATTTTGGACCTGTGCCTGCCCAAAATTTTCAAATAAATATTTCCTCGGTGAATGTTTCTAATCCATCCTATTGATCAAGTGGGCCCAACATGCACCAAATATATATATATATATATATATATATATATATATATATGGGAAAAGGTACTATGCTGACGAGCTCATGGGAACTTCCCATGAGGTCAAGCTGTGTGGGCCCCACCGTGATGCTTGTCGAAAATCTACCCCATCAGTCACATGTACCATTCCATGATGGGCCTAGGTTTCAAAAATCAAGGCAATCCGTGACTTGTGTGGGCCACACCACATACAGAAGTTGAGAGGGGCTACCCTCTATTAAAAATTCATAATCATTTGTTGGGCCCACCGAGATGTGGTTTGCAAATCCAGCCCATCCATTATGTGTGTCCCACTTGGATGAGGGTTAAGACCAAGTTTCAGACGCATCCAAATTTCAGCTGGGCCCCACCATGTGCTTTTATATGTTTTAGGCATGTCTTCACATGCTTTTAGATGGTATGGCCCAGATGAGTTCCGTATACGGCTGATTTTTGGGATATCCCATAATTTAAACGGGACCCATCAAATGCACGGTGTTGATGGTCGACAAGCATCACGGTGGAGCCCACACAGCTCGACCTCATGGGAAGTTCCCATGAGCACCACCGCAGAGTACCTTTATATATATATATATATATATATATATATATATATATATATATATATATATATATACTCATGCTCCCCTGCGCACCTACACACGTGGGCACCTTTGCACACTTGCCATGGGTGTCTAATCTGAACGGTCCATGTGATGCGGAATCCCATAAAACCCTATGTGGAAAATTTTCACCCCGATCTAATATTCTGGTGGCCCATAACAAAGAGAAATGCAAATCAAGGGAGGAAACTATTTTCATTTTTCATGGCCCACCAAAGTTTCATATCAAAGTAAAACTTAGGCTCGGGGGGTTTCAGGAGGTGCTGATTCACATGAACGGTTCAGATTTTGGATCCACATCACGTCTGATGGGTTCTCAAAAAAGTTCGTACGTAGTACGTACTAACTGGTTCGCAGGTGAGCGTTTCCGTATGTATGTATGTATGTATGTATATATATATATATATATATATATCGTCTTTCAGATGTGGCTCTTTAGTGGCCGGGCTATGTCAATACGTGGTCCCTTCATCAGAGAGCCTCTACTTTTGTTTTTAAAATTTTCAATTAATTTAATATTAGTAAGCACAAGTCAGCTCCCCATACAGTCTGTTTATTTTGTCCATGTGTTGTCCTCATCAAAGCAACCTAATATTTGAGTCAAGACATAGAGATACGCCTGACTCGAATATTTCACACATGTAATACATTGGCATGTTCTATTAGCCAAATTTTTTAAATGCCAAATGATTATCTCAAAGATTAATTTTATCACATATTTAAATGGGAAGCCATTAACTCTTATTTTACAATAAGCTCATTCTGTAAAATCAATTTTTTAGAATATAACAAAACTATTATTTGAGATAAGCATATTTGATAAAACATTCAAACAAAGGTTTTTCTTTTCTTTTTTCTTTTTAAAGAGTACGTAGTTAGTATCATTTTTAAAATTTGTAACAATTCCATCTCAAACAAGTACACCCCTTCATGCTTATCATCTAGCATGTGGGCTATTAATTATGCCGGACATTGGATTTGGATCATCCATCATGTGGATCCCACCTTCGATGTAGACCATCCATTGTGTAGGCCTAACCTTTGAAGTGGGCCATCCATCATGCGGGACCCGCATTGGATGTGGACCATTCATTATTAGGGACCGACCTTTGATGTAGATTGCCCATTATTTTTGTTGGTCATCCATCATGTGGGGGCCACCATCAATGTTAATTGTCCTTCATGTGGGGTCCATCATCAATATTAATTGTCCTTCTTGTGGGGTCCATCATCAATATTAATTGTCCTTCATGTAGGGCCTTCAATGTCCATTGTCCATCCCATGGAGCCCATATTTGATGTATCCATTGCATAGGCCCCACCTTCAAAGTAGGCTATCCATCATTCAAGGCTGGCCTTGAATGGGAGCCATTCATCATTAGGGGTGACATTTGATGTGGTCGTCCATTATGTGGAGCCCACTTGATGTAGGCCATCCATCATGTCAGGCCTCACTTTGATGTGGGCCATCCATAATGTGGGGCCACTTTCGATTTCAACTATCCATCGTGTGGGGCACACCTTCTCTGTGGATCACCATCATGTTAGGCCACTTTGGATATAGGCCTTCCATCATGTAAGACCTAGGATATGGACAGTCCATCAGTGGGCCCCGCTGGATGTGGATCGTCCATCATATAGGGCCACACTTTGATATGGACATCCATCAAGTGAGGCCTACTTCGTCGGTTATGTGGGCCCACCTTGATGTGGACCAGTAGATACCCCACCTGAAAGCAAGATTAAAAATAATCTTGGACACTTGTCTTACAACTATATAAGTTAGGCAGGATGCATTTTAGGTAGACCCTGGGTGTAATTAACGGATCGGATCAATAGATCTGCGGGCCAATCCATCTTATCATACCAAATCGGTATGATCCCTCAATAACTCAAAATGCGCCCCCTTCTGATAAGTCCACCTTTAGTAAACCCTGCAAGCCTTAAAAGTCTGATTGGCTGGCCAATGAGGGTCCTCTGCAAGCCTCAAGGATAGTCAATGGATTGAATTAGTGTGTTGTGTAAGTGCTTATACTCAAGCATATAGTAGTTTGTCAAATTTCTTAGTCATATAAAGATCACAAGCTCTATGGAAGAGGCGTTATCAACTTGATCAAGCATCTGAAAAGAAGACTCAACATCTCAAGTCAAGATCATTCATGGTTCGAAGATTAGAACACTTCGTATGAGTTAACCATCAGGTGTTATAACCCTAGATTGACCATAAGTTAGGTGTTTTTCACATATGCATAACGATGATCATATTTTATGTAAATTACACCCAAGTTAGGCCAGTTCGACATTTGGTTCGGCCAACCTACTCGTCAGCCTGTAGCCGCTCCAGTTTCCGATCAGAGTGGTTTGTCGTGCGCTAGTGCTATTTTCAGAGAGTTTAGACAGCATGACCCTTTGAGATGCAGGGGTGAGCCCAACCCATCTGCCGCTGACGCATGGTGCAGTGAGATTGCGATGATTTTCAACACTATGCAGTGTCCAGCTGATCAGAGAGTTTCCCTTGCAACTTATCTTCTTCAGGGTGAGGCCCGTCATTAGTGGTCGTCTGTATCTAGGATGGCTGGGCTAGATTTTGTTTGGACCTAAGAGGAATTTGTGATTCGTGTTGACCAGTAATTCTTTCCCGAGCATGTTCAGATTCAAAGGGCGATCGAATTTAAGACCCTAGTTCAGGGTGATATGTCAGTGTCACAGTATGAGGCCAGTTTCTTGGCCTTCTCTAGGTTTGCTCTTCATCTCACTAATGATGAGAAGATGAGGGCTCGTCATTTTGTGACTGACTTGCGTCTTGTCCTTCGTAGCCGTGTGGTGGGACATTATTTGGAGACGTTCGATCAGGTTGTCCATCGGGCGTTGGTTTATAAGGAGGACTGGGCTATGACCCAGAGATCGAGAGAGCAGAGTTCAGGTGGAAACCGGAAGAGGAGAGCACCAGCCAACAATTCCAGGCAGCAACGTCAGCAGAGATGGAGGGGCAGATCAGAGTTTAGACAGCATGCGGCTCAGTCAGCAGCTTCATCATCATCATCAGTACGCCAGCCACTTCATCTTTCGACCCTTTTCTGGTGTTTGCTTTGGTTGTGGATAGGCCGGGCATCAGAGGTATGATTGCCCTCTCCCATACAGCAGTAGAGGCCACTGCAGTTGCCTCCTCCTCGTCCTCCTCCTCAGCAGCAGCAGCGAGCGCAGCTTCCAGCCGCCGCTCCTAGGGCTCTTCCTCAGCAGCAAAGGCAGCCAGGTAGACCTCCCCAGCAAATACAGCAGCAGCAGCAGCAGCAGTAGAGGGGATATCCGTATGTTCAGTCCCTGGGTCAGGTGTGTATTGCAGCTCAGCAGGCACAGACTCAGGATCCACAGTCTTTCGGTTTGCTCCCCTTACTAGCTCAGGGCTGATTTTATCCTGCGTAGCAAGCATCAGGCCAGGACCCGCAGTCATCGACCAGTGGAGTCATTGAGGGTATTCTTCTTGTTTCTGCTTGCGTTGTCCATGTTTTGTTTGATTTTGGTACCTCCCATTCTTTCATGGCTGAGCAGTTCTGCCAATCCACCGGTATTCCGTCAGAGTCCGTGTCTGAGGCCTTAGCAATTTCGACTCCCATGAGGAAGTCTGTCGTGTTGACCCGTCGCTACCCGTCTTGCCTAGTGTTAGTGGGCAAGATGTTCCTTCCTGTCGATCTGTTCGTGATGCCGATGACAGGCGTTGACGTTATTCTGGGTATGAACTGGCTTGCGGAGTATTGTACCATCTTGGACTGTTCGGCGAGGATAGTCATGTTTCACATTCCCGGCTTGCTAGTGTTTTTGTTCGTCGTCAAGCCCAGAGGAGAGCCATTATCTAGTTTCTTGGCTTCTGTCGTCAAGGATTCTGTGACAGGGTGTATTGAGCAGCTACCAGTTGTCTGTGAGTACCTGAATATGTTCTAGGAGATCTCGGGTTTGCCGCCTCATCGACAGGTGGAGTTTCAGATTGATTTGGTACCCGGTACCACGCCTATCTCGAAGGCCCCCTACCGGATGGCACCAATGGAGTTGAGGGAACAACACGAGCAGTTAGATGAGCTCTGAGAGTTAGGTTTCATTCGTCCCAGCAGTTCGCCTTGGGGAGCCCCGGTATTGTTTATGAAGAAGAAGGATGGCTCGTTGCGGCTCTGTGTGGACTATCATGAGCTCAACAGAGTCGGTAAGTCCGAGGTCGAATCCACAGGGACTGATACCTGTACGTTATCTGAAACCAAGTAGAACTAGAACTAGACTAAGATGTGATCTAAGCCAAATAGAATTTAGGAAATAATTGTGGAATAACTATTTAAAACTTTAAGGAATTCAGAGAAAGGGAACTAGGGATTCAGAGGATCCACTTGTAGAGATCAGGGAGATCTTATGCCTATTTCACAAATTATGAAAATTCACTGAACTGCCATTGATATAGGTTTCAAGAGATGAAAGGTAGATGAATTAGAATGGATTCCATCATCTAACCATGCCCAGGAGACAAAGTAAACAACAGGATTAAACTAATTACCAACCAATCAACAATGTGTGAAAATCAGGAAGGGTACGGTCATCCTACCATGCCCAGGAGACGATGGTGAACAACAGGGCTTCCTGACTTCATAAACATAAAAAGGGAAAGAGAAATATTCAAAGCCATTGCAAATCCATTGTAATTTCAGTCACAACAGACCATTAAATACTGAGAAAATATTCCTTGAATTATCAACTTAAAAATCACATAAAGTTCAGAAATTTTAAATTCATAGAATAAACTCTCCCATCTCGCTACAGGCTTCACCTCTTAGCCCTAGCTAAGAGGTTTAGCCGCTCATGATTAGGCTGATCATAAAAAAAAGTAAAGGAAATATAAAGGAGAAGAAGGAAAAAAAACCAGGCTTAGCTCGCGTGCCAGCCCAAATCCCAAGCCAGCCGTAGTCCTTTTCAAACCCAAGCCAGCCGTAGTCCTTTTCTGTTCTTCTTTTTCTTCCTTTCCTTCCTTCCTTCAAAACCAAACTCTGTTGATCTCACCGTCCTTCACACGATGCCTCAGCTCCCTGACCAAGAGAAACAGCAGCCGCACTCTTGTGCACAGCAACACCAAAACCAATCCACGTTCCCAAGCTTCTCTCCCTTTGAATGCTGCCTCTCTCTCACACTCTCCCGTCCTCCCCCAGTTCAAGCCGTAGCTGCCCCTTTTATAAGGCCTTGGAGTCGACTGGAGAGAGTCCTGCTGGAGGTGTGCGTAGCCTCTGTTTTTCGGATTTCCCGGACTGCGTAAACAGCTAACGCAACGTATTTGCGTTGTTCGGATGGTGGGGCCCACATCGCTTATACTTTGATAAATCCACTCCGTCTATTGAACGCTTGCTGAAAAAAAACACTGAAAATAGATGGTTTTGGCTGTCTTTTGATGCGGCTCGTCTGATCTACCACGCCGCCGTTCGTCCAATGTTTAAACAATCCAAACTAATCTTAAACTGTCTTTTGAAATTTTTCCACCTAGGTGATGGTTACAGGCCTCTTTGGAGTCCATTAGACGGTCCAGATTGGACCGATCATCTCAGAGGGTGGCCCACAACAATTCACCGCAGGCTCTGTTACGAAACAGAGCCTGCGCGTTTGAGCGTTGTGATGGTCGGCGGACCATCTCTTGATACAAGGTGTAGAATCCACTTCGACCATTCGATCCACCTCGAAAAACCACTAAGATTTGGCTAGCTTCATGTTGGATTCGGTGTGGCCCATGCGATCTTTGCTCCCACCGTCCATTCCTGCGTTTTTATGCAATCTGCGTGTGTTTGTGTGCATGGGACTAAAAGGACGCCTAGGCACGAGTCTTAGCCATCCTACGGATCAAATGGACGGTTAGGATCTTTCTTTTGAATGATGGACGGGGCCCACTGATAAAAAAAAACGATCGGACAGCGTTGGGTGCTGCCTTTGCGAGGAAGACGGCTCGGGTCAGCCCGGCTTTGACCGGGCTGACCGTCCGGTGCGGCGCGGGCGCTGTACATCATATACACGCGCTGTACATGCAGAGTAAATCTGTGATGTTCGTGAGAAATCCGCTCCGTCCATCCGTCTTGTCTCCACAGATAATAGGTTGAGACCAAATTTCAAGTATATCTGGATAGCAGGCGGGCCCAAAATCAATGGTTTTATGGGCTGATCTGTTAGTTGGGGCACTTCCATAGTGATCCGAGGGCTGAAATTTGACGTGTACGGTTACTTTATATTCTTCAGGCCGTATATGAAATTTCGGGACAAACGGATGGTGAGAAACCTATGATCTTGCATTCTGGCTGACTTTCGGGCCACTTGAGCTTCAATTTCTCAATTCTCTTGGATCTCTGGCGTTGATCTTGGTCCCCTGGAGTCCGTCCCATGCTTTAGTGTCATCAGATCGGTAAATCCATGCTTTTTAGCGTCCTTTCCCAGTCCAAGCTCATGAAGATGCCCTGCATCACAAATACAATCAAATTAGGCTATTAAACGGTGTCATGCTTGTAAATCCATGCAATAAATGGGTCTCGATATGCAATATTTGACCCTCAGCATTGACTGTGACTCTGTGTGGACTATCATGAGCTCAACGAGTCACCATTAAGAACCGATACCCACTTCCCCATATTGATGATCTGTTCGACAAGTTGCAGGGTGCACAATATTTTTCCAAGAAAGACTTGCGTTCCTATTACCATCAGATTCGGGTCTGAGAGGAGGACATTCTGAAGACAGCTTTTCGGACACACTACGGTCACTTTGAGTTCCTGGTCATGTCATTTGAACTGACCAATGCGCTCACCATATTCATGCAGCTGATGAACGAGGTCTTCCGACTGTTCTCGATCAGTTCATGGTGGTATTCATTGATGATATTCTTGTGTATTCGAGGACCCGAGAGGACCATGTTGAGCACTTACAGATTGTGATGAAAACCCTTCATACCCACTAGCTATATGCGAAACTGGAGAAGTGCGAGTTTTGGCAGGAGGAGGTGAAGTTCCTCGGTCACGTGGTGACGAGGTAGGGTGTCGATGTGCACCCCTTAAAGGTTGATGAAGTGCATCAGTGGGGCCAGCCCACGAACGTGTCCGAGATCCGTAACTTCCTTGGTCTAACGGGATATTATCGATGGTTTATCGAGGGTTTCTCTCGTATTGCAGCACCGTTGACCCGATTGACACAGAAGGGCGTCAAGTTCGTCTGGAGTGACGCCTACAAGGAGGCATTTATGGAGTTGAAGGACCACCTCATGTCCGCTCTTGTTCTCACCCTTCCTGATGGGAGTGAGGGTTTTATTGTTTTTACCGATGCCTCTAGAGTTGGCTTGGGTGCTGTACTGATGCAGCACGGGAAGCCAGTGGCATACGCCTCATGCCAGCTCAAGGTGCATGAGCTGAACTACCCCACCCACGATTTGAAACTTGCAGCAATTGTCTTCGCACTGAAGGTGTGGAGGCATTATCTATATGAGGTCAGGTCGAGCTCTTCTCGGATCATAAGAGCTTGAAGTATTTATTTTTGCAGTCCGAGTTGAACCTTCATCAGAGGCGATAGATGGAACTGTTAAAGGACTATGATTTTGACCTTCAGTACCACCCGGTTAAGGCAAACGTGGTGGCAGACGCACTCAGCCGTCAGCCATGAGGCCTGGTGGCACAGATGATGGTTCAATAGTGGTAGATACTTGAGGATGTTTCAGAGTTTGACTTTGAGTTCGGTCTGCATTCTTCTATTGTTCAGCTTTCGAGCTTGTTGATTCAACCCTCTTTGGTGGCTAGGGTGATCGAGACTCAGTAGACGGACGAGTCACTTTAGGAGTACCAAGTAGAGACCGCATCCGTGGAGCAGTTAAACTCGCAGATTGGTTCCATTAGTGGATTACGCTTAAGAGGCCAATTGTGTGTCCCAGACGTGCCAGAGTTGTGTCGTGATCTGATGACCGAGGCACACTGATAGAGACTTACTATTCACTCAGGCTCCACGAAGATGTATCGTGATATTAGGAGGCAGTACTTTTGGCAGGGGATGAAGCACCAGATTGCTAGTTTCATGGCTGAGTGTGACACATGCCAGCATGTCAAGGCCGATCACCAAAGACCCCGTGGTCCCTTGCAGTTGTTGAGCATTCCAGTGTGGAAGTGGGAGCATGTGTCAATGGACTTTATCGCAAGTTTGCCAAGGACTCAGCGTGGTCACGATACCATTTGGGTATCGTCGATCATCTGACGAAGTCGACTCATTTTATTCTGGTGCGTTCTTCCTGGTCTATAGACCGGCTTGTAAAGGTATTTACTGAGGAGATAGTGAGACTGCACAGTATCCCAGTTTTGATCGTTTCAGACCGAGACTCCAGGTTTACGTCTTGGTTTTGGAGGAGTTTCCAGCAAGCGATGGGGGCCACCTTTCGTCTCAGCACCGCTTATCATCCGCAGATGGATGGGCAGACCGAAAGGGCCAACCAGATCCTTGAGGATATGCTCAGAGCTTGTGTGATCGACTTTACAGGTAGTTGGGATGAGCATTTGTGCCTCACCGAGTTCGCGTATCACAATGGTTATTAGGCGACTATCGGCATGACTCCTTTTGAGGCACTTTATAGTAGACCATGCATATCTCTTAGCTGTTGGACCGAGGTTGGAGAGCGTCATCTCTTAGGTCCTGAGCTTGTACAGTAAACATCAGAGGCTATTGATGTTATCAGGTAGAGGATGCACACAGCTCAGAGCCAGTAGAAGAGTTTTGCTGATCGTTGGCATCGACCCCTCGCGTTCGCAGTCAGGGACATGGTATATCTCAAGGTCTCACTTATGAAAGGCGTGGTTAGATTTGGTGTGATGGGCAAGCTTGCTCGGAGATTCATTGGACCTTTTAAGATTACCGAGCGCGTGGGCGCTGTGGCCTATAGGCTTGCCTTACCTCCTGAGTTAACCGCGATCCACGATGGATTCCATGTTTCTATGTTGCGAAAATGTGGATCGGATACTATTCCTGTGATTGATTGGCAGCCACTCGAGGTCCGTGAGAATGCTTCCTACATTGAGTAGCCGATTCATATTCTTGATCAGAAGGAGTAGGTCCTCATGACCAAGGTCATTCCCTTGGTGAAGGTACAATGGGGTCATCATTCGGAGCCCGAGGTGTCTTGGGAACGCGAGGCTGAGATTAGAGAGTGTTATCCCCATTTGTTCGATGATTGATTGCTTGCATTACTTGTATTGCATTCTCTTGTGATTGATGATTGAGATATATAAATATATATATATATATATATATATATATATATATAAATATATATATATATGATGATGTTTATACATTTTCATTGTTTTGGTTTTGGCAATTTCGAGGATGAAATTTCTTTGTTGGTGGGGAAGATTGTAAGAACCGACCCGAATTCTTATGTGTGTAGGTATACATTTCATTTCTCTTGGTCCCACGGTCTTACCAGTCGAATTTCGGTGATCCGCGACCCTCAGATAGTGTTGCGGTCATCCTTATGTCCGGTCGCATTGACTCGACTCGGATCGATCCGAGACCTATGCTATCTTGATCACATCGTCGTCGTGGTTCCGACGACATGTCTTGTGCGTCCATTTGATATGTAAATCAACAGTTATGAACATTTCATTGTATGACCCTTAATCGTGTGGCCCACTTAGATATGATGCATGAGACCCCACCTTTAGCACAAGTTCCAAGGCACACTACATACACTACACAAAATTCCATAGCAAACACCACCCACCCGACACACACTACACAAGCCTACCCTATTCTACAAACATTGTTTTCTCCTCCCATAGGCAATCATTGCCTTTTCTTACAACTCATTATTACATTGCTAGAAAATCCCTCCATCTCTCCCTCCTTTTCATTTTCCCTCTAAGCTAGTAAAACCTCCCTCTCCCAACGTTCCTTTCTTCCCTAATTCTTCAGCCCTCAAAACCCCAAAATTCCTCCAATCCCACCATTAAGAACTCATCTCAACCATCAAAACCTCTTCCTTGGACCAAGATCTATATGGTGTAGAAGTTTGAGAGTTTGGATTGCAAGTGGGTGAGTATGTTTTTGCTGATTTCTTTTATATCTTTTAATTTTATTATTTCTTCATGAATGGATCATATGGAACCCACCAATCCATGGCGGGGATCCCATTTGATCCATAGATGTGGCTCTTTGGCCCATCTTACATGTATGTCATGTTCCATGATGGGGCCATTCTCTATAGACCCCATCATGATGTATCTCATTATCTACCACATCCTAAGGTTATCTAGACCTTAATATCATGTTGGGATGGCTTCTCAACCATCCATTTTAGATATGGACCATGCATGTATTGGTTTTATAATTGTAAATGTATATCAATGTAGATCTATGGGGTTTGATTGTTCTTGGGAGGGCCCATTAGTGGCGGGGCCCTACCCCATGGCCGGGTTGTGTTCCTTCTCCATCTTTTCTTTCTTTTTCTTTTTTTTTGTAGTAGATCTGATGTATGTGTGGCCCACCTGATGTGTCATGCAACCAGGCCCAAGTGGTTGGACGTCCAAGCCCAACCTTGTTGCCCCATGTTGTTGGCATGTCTTGAACAACCTTTGGGCTTTATTTTGCGGTTGATCTTGGAAGGGCTTGGGTCTGAGAGTTGTGTGACCCCTCTAGGTCGACCCCACCTTGAGGAATTGGTGAATTATTTTCCTTTTTTAAAATCTTTTAGGCTGGTTTGGACAATGACATGTTGCTCTCCACATTGCTGGAATTTCTGTTATGTTGCTGGAATGTTTGGCATGTAGGCCTTATTTGTGGAACCTTTCTCTTTGATTTTTTCTTGAAGGAGTGGACCCCACCTTGAAGTGTGATGGATCACACATCAGATGGCCCATGCAATGGCACCTAAAAAGGGAGGTCCATAGGGGTGGGCGATCCACCTTACTGGACTGTCCAACCCAAATGAATGGAGGGAAAATACAAATTTCAGCTTATTTTTCTGGGTGGCGGGACATTTTTGTGGACCCCACCTTACTGTATTTTATGGGAAAAATGTCAAACACTCATCCCTCCCCTTCTAGGTGAAGCTTGGGCTCACCTTTTAGTGTGTACATTGTATGGATAGCAATGTTTTATACATCAGAATTTTATATTTCTAACTTTTTGTCCATGAGATTTCTCCATGATTTGCTTGGGCTTATGGCTCTCCAAATGGCCCATCTTGTGGCCCATCATGTTGGGACCCATCTTGGGGATGTGGGCCACCAAATTCACCTCAGAAAAAGGAAGTGTAGCTGTTGGAATGGTAGCCCATAGCTGGGCGTTCCAGTAGGGCTGGCGTCCAGCCATGGGCTGATTGTCCACCCTCCTAAGGCCCACTATAATGTGTGACCCACCTCCCTTGTGGCATGTCCACATGTGGGACCCACTTTGATGCATTTAAGGGGGGGACGTCCCAGCCCCTTGGACCACCCACCATAGGATGCCCAACCCATTGGGCTGCCGCTGGACATCCAGTCCAGCAGCATGGCCCACTTGATTTATATGTTTTATTCACTCCTTCATTTGGTGGGATCCTTTGTGATTTGTGTGGGCCACTAGAGATTAAATTAATTGTATAACTAAATT
This sequence comes from Magnolia sinica, assembly GCF_029962835.1. Classification (NCBI taxonomy): domain Eukaryota; kingdom Viridiplantae; phylum Streptophyta; class Magnoliopsida; order Magnoliales; family Magnoliaceae; genus Magnolia; species Magnolia sinica. The sequence continues at coordinate 34,475,163 of NC_080574.1, read as the reverse complement.
TTTATTGAATTTCTAGCAAGCCCAAATAGTGGGTGGGCTGAAATTTCAGCATTAGGCCCAAGGTTGCTACCCACAAATGTATGTTTTAGGGCAGCATGACCCACCAGATTTAGGGACATTATTACACATATCTTGCCCTATTTTAATTAGATTTTTGGGCTTAATTAGTGCACTCTTAAGGCCCACTTTAAACGGGTTTTTATTAGAACAATATTTATAGTTATTTGTTAGGTTTCCTAGGCCCATTGTCCTGGAACTTTCTTAATAGGCCCCTGATCTTTGGGCCTATATTTAATACACTATTGTGATGGGTTTTATGGGCCAAAATACTCAAGTAGTTGGGCCCTTGGTTGCCCATTAAGTTAACCCCATACTTGGGCCAAGATGTGAGGCCTAACTCACTTGTTTCAAATGTAAGAATTGCCCATATGGTTAGAATAACGGGCTGCCCATTAGGCCCACCATAATAAGTGGACCCATGATCCTATGGTTGGGTCTAAACCTTGCTTGAGGGCCCACCATGTTGCCTAAGTGTTGGGCTTAGTGTATAGCCCACTAGGTCCATGGATTGCTTAGGCCTTGGGCTTTGCTTTATATGTGTGTAAGTAGCGGACTACCTTTTGGGACCCAGTTGAGGTTGGATGTCCTCCTTGGTGGCCCTAAGGTAGGCCCATAGGGTTCTTATAGGTGGTTGAAGGCCCACATTATACCCTTGATTAGGACCGCTTCTTCCTTGGGCCCTTATGACCCTCTTAGATTGTGGGCTACCCCAAAGTATTGGGCCCCCACTAGAGGACTCCCCTTTAAAGTACATGTCTATGTACCTAGAACTTGTCCCTCCTTAGGAAAGAGGAGTATGATTCCCTTCATCATCACCGAGTAGCGCACTTACACCATTATGACCCATATACATCATCTGCGTGAATGGATTGCATTATGTGCGGTCATTTAACTAGTGCATGATCTGTATGTGTGACTCATGCATTGGCATCACATTTCATGATGATATTGCCCTTGCTTCATCAGGGTCTTGCCTCTACAGGGACATTCGTGGATGGCTATATGTGTGGACACCGAAAATGTTACTTAAGCATATAGGGTGTATAGGATGCCCATGGGTGAAATTCTCAAAACTTCCATGGTACCAAGGATCTGCCCCAACGCCGTGATCAAGTTGAAACTATGAGCGCATGAGGGCCTTATACCGTTAGGCCACGACTCTCATTGTCGCGTAGTCGGTGGGGTAGGGGTGTGGCCTTACCCGCCTAGTGTAAGAAGGCATTACTAGGCTGAGTCTGATCAGCTCGTAAATGAATCCGCTGCCATCAAGCCTTGTTAGTGATTGGCTGTCCACAGGTGGGTAGTGGGTCTCTTACGCTCGTTTAACTGTGCGGGTCTGGAGAGCGGCAGTCATCCAGCAGTGTACTGGACCCCAGTGATTTTCTTGTGATTGGAACTATACTTGATATGTGGATTCGGCTATGAGTACTAGCATCACCTTGCATTGCATTCGCATCTGCTACATAAGCCCCTTTATGCATCGCCTTAGTACGGCACCCAGTACTCATTGCATTGTATTCATAATAAGCCTCAGTAAGGCTAGTTATATTATCATTGATCATGTTTCCCTTCCTATATCTTTTATTATTCTTCTGTGCACCATTGTCACACACTTTCACCACCCTCTAAGCTTCTATAAGCTTATGCACGATTGATGCGTGCTATAGATCCTAGGTCAGTATCGTAGCGGCAGAGCTTGGATTAGAGTTGAGCCAAGGACCCCCCCCCTCCCAGTGTTGAAGATCTTCTTCCTCCTTTTGCTATCAGATGTATTTCTTTTCAGTTATGTACTTGTAAAAGTTCAAATTTATAGTGAATTTTGTGATGTATCTCTTTGTTATTTTCAAAATTTACTTGCTGCGATCTTGGGTATGTTTGTATTGAAAATTGCTATATGCTTATAGAAATCCTCCTTGTTGGATCCCAAGATCGGAACCTGCCTCAAGAACCGAGAATGGGGTACTATGGAGGCTGTTGCGGCCAGAACCAGCTATCGGGTTCCTTGTGGGTCCGGTTACCGAGTTTGGGGCGTGACACGCATCATATAAGGAGTAAGGTCTATCTTATTCCCACCATGATGATAAACATTCGAAGTGAAAATAAGATGCAGGACACGGTATTTTGGAAGAAAATTGTAGCTGGGGAGTTAGTTATGGTTACGCCAAGTTGCATTAAAACCACAAAACTCCTTAGTGAGAGAATCTCTTTTTGTTGGGTATATATCTTCAAAGATTGAAGGAATAGATATTCCCTATTCCGCCATATCAATATCTAAGATTAATGATATGATGGAGGGGTTAATAATGACTGTATCTTCTACAAGGGTTAATAATGACTGTGTCTTCCATAAACTGAATGGAAAATGTTAATTGTTCTAAAAACACAGTATGTATGGATGCATACATCCCTCTTACGATAGACCAATATGATGTACCACCCCACGCAAAAATCTTATCCCATCCTACCGCGGATAGAATTTCTACAAGACCAAATTGAGTAATATGATTTGTATTAATGGTGTGTTCAATGACAATATTACGGGTACGAAAATCCTGCACATTTTCTGGATCACTTTTTTGCAAACGAATAGAGTGCACAACCCAATTAGCAGATCGAGAGGAATAACCGGTTTGGGGGCCTTGCAAAGTATGCTTAAAGCGAGATGCCATGATAGAAAATGAGTAGATTTTGCAAAAGAAATACCAACAAATGAAAGGAAAAGGTCTACATCAGATTTCTATTAAAAAAAAAAAACCAACAAAATAAAGTTCTAGATTCAAGAAAGATGTTGGTATTCACAATGATGCATAACAAGGAACTTAAATCTAGAAGGAAACTAAAAAATATTCATTTACAAGAACACTAGAGTGCTGGGTTGGCCGAAATTTTTTTTATATATATAATTTTAAAACATTGACATGAATAAACATTATTCTATTAAAGAAAAAATATAAAATAATAAATTGCAATATAGAATAATTAATTAAGAAACACTGCATAAATCAATATCATTTTTTAAATTAAAAAATTTGACATTATCAATAGGTTTTGTCAGAATGTCTTTAAGTTGTTTTTCAGTATTAATATATTTAAGTATAACAAACTTGCTTTGAACCAATTCTCTAATGTAGTGATATCAAATATCAATGTGCTTAGTGCGAAAATGTTGAATATGATTTTTGGATATATTCATTGCACTGGTATTATCGTAGTATAAATGCATTATTTCTTGATCAATACCATAGTCCACTAACATCCTGTTTATCCATATTAATTGTGTGCATGCATTTTCTGCCGCAATATATTCAGCTTTAGCAATGGATAATGATACTGAGTTTTGCGTCTTGCTCATCCAAGAGACAAGACAATTTTCGATATAAAAACATCCACCACTTGTGGATTTTCTATCATCCACATTACCTACCCAATCAGCATTAGTATATTCGGTAATTTGTAAGGACGTATCATGAGGATATCATAAACCCAAATTAACAGTACTGGCAACGTATCTAATTATTCCTTTTACTGCAGTTAGATGAGATTCCTTAAGGTTAGATTGATATCCAGCACATACACTTACGCTGAAAGAGATATTAGGCCTGCTAGCTGTTAAATAAAAGAGACTACCAATCATACTACGGTAAAGATGAGGATCAATGATTTTACTTGTTCCATCGTTAGATAATTTGAGTATTGTAGCCATGAGAGTAACAAAGTTCTTACTATTCTCAAACCCAAATTTCTTAACTAAGTTTATCGCATACTTGGTTTGAGATATGAAAATTCCATCTTCAAATTGTTTCACTTAAAGTCCAAGAAAATAGTTCAGTTCTCCCATCATGCTCATCTCAAATTCTGATTTCATAGACTCTACAAACTTAGAAGAAAGGTTAGCATTTGTTGATCTATAATAATATCATCTACATATATTTGAACAATCAACAGCTCTTCATTAATTCTTTTGATGAATAGAGTTTTATCAATACTACCCATTTTAAAATTTTGACTGAGAAGAAATTTTGTTAATTTTTCATACCAGGCTCTAGGAGCTTATTTTAATCTATACAGGGCCTTTTTAAGATGGTACACATTATTAGGAAGTTTAGAATTTTTGAAACCTTTAACTTGTTTTACATAAACTTATTCATTTAAATCACCATTTAAGAAGGCACTTTTAATATCCATTTGATAAATTTTAATATTTTAATAACATGCGATGGAGATAAATAGTCTGATGGATTCAAGATGAGCAACTGAAGCAACAGTTTCATCATAGTCGACTCCTTCAATTTAGGTGTACCCTTGTACAACTAATCTTGCTTTGTTTCTTAAGATATTCCCAAATTCATTGATTTATTTTTAAATATCCATTTAGTTCCAATCATATGTTTGTTCGATGGTCTAGGCACTAAATATCAAACATCATTTTTGACAAATTGATTTAATTCATCTTCCATTTCTAAAATCCAATTTTCATCAGCTAAGGCTTCATTTACATTTGATGGTTCTATCTGGGAAGTAAAGCATACATGATTACAAATGTTTTCAACTAATTTTCTAGTTTGAACACCAGTGGGAGGGTTTGCAATAATGTTACCCACAAACATTGAACTAACTAATGATAAAAACAAAATGAAATGAAGAGCTGGGTTGCCTCCCAGGAGCGCTAAGTTTACCGTCTTCAGCCAGACAAAAGCAACTACCATAATCCTATAAAAGCGATAAACCTACCTATACCCCCATCAGACTAGGAGATCAGTCCTGGTAAACAGGATCAGTCGAGGCATGGACATGTCCTCTGAATCAAATTTCTCGACAAATGGCTTTAAACGATGTCCATTTACTTTAAACTCCTTGCCATTGTCGGGATCTTTTATCTCGACGGCCCCATGAGGATAAGTAGTAACAACAATGTAAGGGCCGGTCCAACGAGATCGAAGCTTACCCGGAAGAGATGTAATCGAGAATTGTACAAAAGGACTTTCTGGCCTGGCGTGAATGATTTTCGTAGAATATGTTGATCATGAAACGCCTTCATCCCTGTCCTTGTAAATTCTCGAATTCTCGTATGCGTCGTTCCGGATTTCTTCAAGTTCATTCAATTGAAGTTTGCGTAGCGAGCCGCGTTGTCCAGATTGAAATTAAGATTTTTGATCGCCCAGGACGCTTTATGTTCCAACTCCACAGCAAGTGACAAGCTTTCCCATAGACAAGTCTAAAGGGAGACATTCCAATAGGAGTTTTAAATGCAGTACGGTATGCCCATAAGGCATCGGTCAATCGGATTGACCAATCCTTACGATCTGGGTTAACCGTTTTCTCCAAAATGTGTTTGATCTCCCTATTGGAAATCTCAGCTTGTCCACTTGTCTGTGGATGGTATGGGGTGCTCACCTTATGAGAGATACCGTATTTCTTCATTAAGCTCTCGAATGGCTTATTACAAAAGTGTGAGCTCCCATCACTAATGATGGCTCGAGGTGTTCCGAATCGAGAAAGGATGTTCTCTTTTAGGAATTTAATGACCGTGCGATGGTCATTCTTTCGACACGGAATCGCTTCGACCCATTTAGTGACATAATCCACGGCGAGCAAAATATACAGATTCCCAAACGATTGGGGGAATGGTCCCATGAAATCGATGCCCCAGCAATCAAATGCTTCAATGATAAGAATGGGATTCAAAGGCATCATATTCCGACGGGACAATGCTCCCAATTTTTGACAACGCTCACAAGCTTTGCAAAACTCATGAGTATCCCTAAACATAGTGGGCCAGTAAAAGCCACACTGCAGAATCTTGGCCGTGGTCTTTTTAGCGAAAAGTGACCACCACAGCCTGAGAATGACAGAAGGAGAACGCTCTGATGCTCATCGCCTGGTACACATCTCCTTAGAATGTGGTCGGCAATATTTAAATAAATAAGGATCATCCCGAAAAAAGTTGCGCACCTCGATGAAAAATTTCTTCTTATCTTGCGCGGTCCACTGTGTCGGTATGGCACCTGTAGCAAGATAATTAGCAATATCAGCAAACCAAGGTGAATGGGAGACTCTGAACAGCTGTTCATCAGGGAACATGTCATTGATATGAGTCGTCTCAAGGGACTCAGAGGTATTTAGGCGAGAAAGGTGATCAGCCACTACGTTCTCTACTCCCTTTTTATCTTTAATTTCCAAATCAAATTCTTGGAGTAGAAGGATCCATCGTATCAAGCGGGGCTTAGAATCATTCTTAGAAAGAAGATACTTCAGTGCCGCATGATCTGTATAGATAATGATCTTGGATCCGATCAGATAGGACCTAAATTTGTCCAAGGCGAACACTACGGCTAAGAGTTCCTTTTCCGTAGTCGAGTAGTTCACTTGGGCAGGATTTAGAGTCCTACTTGCGTAGTGAATGACGTAGGGCTTCTTGTCTTTTCTCTGGCCTAGGACCGCCCCAAGAGCATAATCAGAAGCGTCGCACATAAGCTCAAAAGGAAGATTCCAGTCGGGTGGCTGCATGATAGGTGCAGTGGTTAACGTGCCTTTAAGCTTGGTGAAAGCTTCCTGGCATTGCTCAGTCCACTCGTACGGAACATCCTTTTGAAGAAGATTACATAATGGACGAGAGAGGAGACTAAAGTCCTTTATGAATCGCCTGTAAAACCCTGCGTGTCCTAAGAAGGATCGCACGTCTCTGATGTTCTTGGGTGGAGGTAGGTTAGAGATAAGATCGATTTTTGCCTTATCTACCTCGATTCCTTTGGACGAGATGATATGTCCAAGGACAATTCCCTTCTGAACCATGAAATGGCACTTCTCCCAATTAAGTACCAGGTTCTTTTCTTCACATCTTTTCAGCACACATTTAAGACTTTCCAAGCACTTGCTGAAAGATGGACCGTAAACAGAGAAATCATCCATGAAGACCTCTAGATATTGCCCCACCATGTCAGAAAAAATACTAAGCATACATCGCTGAAAGGTGGCGGGGGCATTACATAGTCCGAATGGCATCCTTCGATAGGCAAAGGTGCCGTAGGGACATGTAAATGTGGTCTTTTCCTGGTCTTCAGGGGCTATCTCTATCTGGTTGTAGCCCGAATACCCGTCAAGGAAACTATAATAGGAATGACCAGCTAACCTTTCCAGGATCTGATCAATGAATGGTAAGGGAAAGTGGTCTTTCCTCGTGACGGTATTCAACTTCCTGTAGTCAATGCACATTCTCCAACCAGTAGTGACTCTAGTTGGCACGAGTTCATTATTAGCATTGGCTACGATGGTGATTCCGGACTTCTTAGGGACCACTTGAGTTGGACTCACCCATTGACTATCAGATATAGGGTATATAATACCCACATCCAATAGTTTAAGAACCTCGGCTTTAACCACTTCCTTCATATTTGGATTTAGTCTACGTTGTGGTTGCCAAGCGGTTTTTGCATTATCCTCAAGATATATGCGGTGAGTACAAATCGAGGGATCGATCCCTTGAGGTCCGCTATCGTCCATCCTAGGGCTCTTTTATGCTCAATGAGAGTAGATATAAGCATACTCTCCTGTTCTTTCTCCAGGTGGGCAGAGATCACCACCGGGTATGTCTCATCTTGACCTAAATAGGCATATTTCAAATCAGAGGGCAAAGGTTTTAGGTCAAGCTTCGGCGGCTTGAGATTAGACGGTAGAGGCACTACATCGGTTTGTGGCAATTCTTCAAATTGTGGCCCCCACCGGTTAACTTCAAGTACCGGTGCGATCAAGCAAGGCGCACGTCTCCCTAATCATGGCATCATCAAAATCATGGGAGTGGGCCAGGCATGTCTCTAGATGGTCGGAGGATAAGGTCAGAGGTGTCATATCTTCCACGAAAGAGTCAATCATGTTAATATCGTGGAAATCGTCATCATCCTCTGAATTGCTGCCGTTATTGAAAAAATGTTTGACTCCAATGTCAAATTTCCAAAAGACATAGTCATGATACCATTCCTGCAATTGATAATTGCATTTGATGTGGCAAGGAATGGGCGACCAAGAATGACGGGAATCTGAGTGCTCATGTTATTGATGGGTTCGGTGTCTAGGATGATAAAGTCTACGGGGTAGTAAAATCTATCAACTTGGACCAACACATCCTCAATTATCCCTCTTGGTACACGAACAGAGCGATCGGCAAGTTGTAGTGTGGTTGGGGTGGGTTTTAATTCACCCAAACCTAACTGTTTGTATACCGAGTAGGGAATCAAATTGACGCTCGCTCTAAGTCAAGAAGTGCGTGATCAATTCGATGGTTCCCGATTACACATGATATGGTTGGGCTCCCGGGATCCTTGAATTTCTGGCACGTCTTGCTTCAGGATGGCACTCACTTTCTCGGTCAAGAAGATTTTCTTTTGAATAATTTTCCGTCGCTTGGTCGTGCATAAGTCTTTCAGGAATTTAGCATATGAAGGTATTGTTTAACGACATCAAGTAGAGGAATGTTAACTTTCACTTGTTTCAACACCTCTAGGATATCCTGAGAGTTAGAGAGAGGTTTTGGTGAAACCAACCGTTGGGGAAATGGAGCAACTGGCTTCTCTAGAAGTTCCGGTTCCACTTTTTGTGGGACATCACTGGATCCATCCTTGTTGTCCTCTTTTGGTTCTTGAGGCTTTTCGGGCCTAACCGGAAGAGTTTTATCGATGATCTTCCCACTCCTAAGAGTGGTGATGGATTTAGCGTGCCCTATCTGATTTGAAGAGCTGGGATCATTAATCTCGTATTGCGGTTTAGGATTGGGGAGAGGTTGTGCAGGAAGCATCCCCTTTTCTATAACCGTCATACGAGAATCTATCTTTTTCATAAAATCTATAATTCCCCACATTGCCTGAGCCAGCTCTTGTATGGGATTTTGAACCGGTTCCTCTTGAGGTTTCACTTGATTTGGATTTTGATTGAAGAAACCTGGAGGAGTCGCCGTTTTTCCATTCCTCCAACTAAAGTTTGGATGATTTTTCCAGCCAGGATTGTATGTATTGGAGTTAGGTCCAGTAAAAAGTCTTTGATAGTTGTTTACGGCATTGGCTTGTTCATTCAACACTCCTCGAAAGGCAGGTATTGTAGGACAGTTTTCAGTTGTGTGAATGTTGCAATTACAGATGCCGTAAACAATTTCATTGACCTTATCCTTCTTTACTTCCATGGCTTCAACTTTCCTTATGAGCGTAGTCACTTTACACTTGAGATCATCCTCTTCTTTCAAGAGATATAATCCACCTTTCTCCTTTAATTGAGTCGGCCTAGACGTGGTGTTCGACTTTGGGTAATAGTCCCAAGATTGTGTTTTTTCAGCCAAACTGTCGAGGTAGTCCCATACCTCGTCGACGTCTTTATTAATGAACTCTCCATTACACATTGTCTCGACCATTTGGCGCATGGAAGATGTCAGTCCGTCATAGAAAAAATTTGTAATGCGCCACTTTTCAAATCCGTGTTGTGGGCATGAACTGACCAAATCTTTGAACCTTTCCCAACATTGGAAGAATGTTTCATCTTCCTTTTGGGCAAAGTTCATGATCGCTTTTCTGAGGCTAATCGTTTTATGATGTGGGAAGAATTTTTTTATGAATTCCCTCTGCATGTCGTTCCATGTGCCAATGGATTTAGGACGCAATGAATGTAACCACGTCTTAGCTTTCTCTTTTAAGGAAAAAGGAAAGAATTTCAGCCTAATTGTATCTTCAAATACATTAGGAAAACATAATGTAGCTATTATTTCATCGAACTCTTTCAATGTAAATATGGACTTTCGATTCAAGTCCATGGAATTTGGGAAGGAGTTGGATAACTCCGGCTTGATGTCCATTTGTCTGTGTTTTCGGGAAAAAGCATGCATGAGGGCGTACTCACTCCGCCGGTTGTAGAAAATCTCGTAGAGTACGAGGCGGGGTGCTGTTGCACCTCATTCTCATCATGGTTATCCTCCACCCTGGGTGGAAGTAGAGGAGGTTGGTCTTCAGCCATAACCTAGTTAACTCAGGGGATTTCGAGCGGTGTCTAATCCTGCGATGGATAGTCAACCCCTCAACCACTCCTCCTTCGATCAAGAGACGTCGAGTGTTGTCACGGGCCCACTTGGGCATGAAACACTCACAACCTTCAATCAAACTCGAAACCTAATCCTAAGAAAGGAAAAGAAAATCTAAAAAGAAGAGAGGGAAAATTGGAAAGGAATTACCAAATTGAAGCTCCTAAGTTAAGGACCTGCAAAATAAAACAAAAATAAGTTAGATTCTATAAAGGAGAGAAACGATACTTTAAAAGAAAAATAACAGTAAATTAATTTCTAAAAGAAATTATTCTTTAAAGAAAAACGGAAATTTCTAAAGTAAACTAAGAAAGCCTAAACTAAAAAGTAAATTACTACAAGAAAATTGAAAAATAGAGAGTATGGAAGGAGTGTACCAAAATAGAGATTTCTATCTTAAAGGCCTACAAAATAGGAAGGTTAGTTTCTAGACAAAAATCCTAAAAATAAATTAAAAAACAGAGTTAGATTCAAAAAGTGTTAGAATTAGAAAGTTAATAGAACCAAAATAGAAAGTCAATTTCTAAATAACCTAAATTCTAAAAATAAACTATTTCCTACAGAACAGAGGATACTAGAATTAGAAAGTTTCTAAAATCTAAACCCTAATTCTATAAAAAGAAAAAGTAGAGAATTTAGGAAAGAATTACCAATTTAGAGATTTTATGTCAGGATCCTACAAAACAGGAAACAAGTTAGTTCTAAAAATCAAATAGAAATAAAAATCTAAAACTAAAGTTAATAAAATCCTAATCTTATCCTAATTCTAAAACTAATTAATTTCAGAAAATCGTAACTATCAGTCCCCGGCAACGGCGCCAAAAACTTGTTCACACCCCAAGTGCAGGGTTGTGATGTAGTAATAAACTCGGTAAGTCCGAGGTCGAATCCACAGGGACTGATACCTATATGTTATCTGAAGCCAAGTAGAACTAGAACTAGACTAAGATGTGATCTAAGCCAAATAGAATTTAGGAAATAATTGTGGAATAACTATTTAAAACTTTAAGGAATTCAGAGAAAGGGAACTAGGGATTCAGAGGATCCACTTGTAGAGATCAGGGAGATCGTATGCCAGGATCCCAAATTATGGAAATTTACTGAACTGCCATTGATATAGGTTTCAAGAGATGAAAGGTGCATGAATTAGAATGGATTCCATCATCTAACCATGCCCAGGAGACAAAGTAAACAACAGGATTAAACTAATTACCAACCATTCAACAATGTATGAAGATCAGGAAGGGTACTGTCATCCTACCATGCCCAGGGGACTATGGTGAACAACAGGACCTCCTGACGTCATAAACATTAAAAGAGAAAGAGAAATATTCAAAGCCATTGCAAATCCATTGTAATTTCAGTCACAACAGACCATTAAATACTGAGAAAATATTCCTTGAATTATCAACTTAAAAATCACATAAAGTTCAGAAATTTTAAATTCATAGAATAAACTCTCCCATCTCGCTACAGCTTCACCTCTTAGCCCTAGCTAAGAGGTTTAGCCTAGCAGGATCATGCTAGGACCCCTTAGACAAAGTAAATAAACAGAAAAAAAAATAGAAGAGAACAAGAAGGAAAGATCGCGTGCCAGCCCAAACCCAAGCCAGCCGTAGTCCTTTTCAAACCCAAGCCAGCCGTAGTCCTTTTCTGTTCTTCTTTTTCTTCCTTTCCTTCCTTCCTTCAAAACCAAACTCTGTTGATCTCACCGTCCTTCACACGATGCCTCAGCTCCCTGACCAAGAGAAACAGCAGCCGCACTCTTGTGCACAGCAACACCAAAACCAATCCACGTTCCCAAGCTTCTCTCCCTTTGAATGCTGCCTCTCTCTCACACTCTCCCGTCCTCCCCCAGTTCAAGCCGTAGCTGCCCCTTTTATAAGGCCTTGGAGTCGACTGGAGAGAGTCCTGCTGGAGGTGTGCGTAGCCTCTGTTTTTCGGATTTCCCGGACTGCGTAAACAGCTAACGCAACGTATTTGCGTTGTTCGGATGGTGGGGCCCACATCGCTTATACTTTGATAAATCCACTCCGTCTATTGAACGCTTGCTGAAAAAAACACTGAAAATAGATGGTTTTGGCTGTCTTTTGATGCGGCTCGTCTGATCTACCACGCCGCCGTTCGTCCAATGTTTAAACAATCCAAACTAATCTTAAACTGTCTTTTGAAATTTTTCCACCTAGGTGATGGTTACAGGCCTCTTTGGAGTCCATTAGACGGTCCAGATTGGACCGATCATCTCAGAGGGTGGCCCACAACAATTCACCGCAGGCTCTGTTGCGAAACAGAGCCCGCGCGTTTGAGCGCTGTGATGGTCGGCGGACCATCTCTTGATACAAGGTGTAGAATCCACTCCGACCATTCGATCCACCTCGAAAAACCACTAAGATTTGGCTAGCTTCATGTTGGATTCGGTGTGGCCCATGCGATCTTTGCTCCCACCCTCCATTCCTGCGTTTTTATGCAATCTGCGTGTGTTTGTGTGCATGGGACTAAAAGGACGCCTAGGCACGAGTCTTAGCCATCCTACGGATCAAATGGACGGTTAGGATCTTTCTTTTGAATGATGGACGGGGCCCACTGATAAAAAAAAACGATCGGACAGCGTTGGGTGCTGCCTTTGCGAGGAAGACGGCTCGGGTCAGCCCGGCTTTGACCGGGCTGACCGTCCGGTGCGGCGCGGGCGCTGTACATCATATACACGCGCTGTACATGCAGAGTAAATCTGTGATGTTCGTGAGAAATCCGCTCCGTCCATCCGTCTTGTCTCCACAGATAATAGGTTGAGACCAAATTTCAAGTATATCTGGATAGCAGGCGGGCCCAAAATCAATGGTTTTATGGGCTGATCTGTTAGTTGGGGCACTTCCATAGTGATCCGAGGGCTGAAATTTGACGTGTACGGTTACTTTATATTCTTCAGGCCGTATATGAAATTTCGGGACAAACGGATGGTGAGAAACCTATGATCTTGCATTCTGGCTGACTTTCGGGCCACTTGAGCTTCAATTTCTCAATTCTCTTGGATCTCTGGCGTTGATCTTGGTCCCCTGGAGTCCGTCCCATGCTTTAGTGTCATCAGATCGGTAAATCCATGCTTTTTAGCGTCCTTTCCCAGTCCAAGCTCATGAAGATGCCCTGCATCACAAATACAATCAAATTAGGCTATTAAACGGTGTCATGCTTGTAAATCCATGCAATAAATGGGTCTGATATGCAATATTTGGCTCGTTGCGGCTCTGTGTGGACTATCATGAGCTCAACAGAGTCACCATTAAGAACCGATACCCACTTCCCCATATTGATGATCTGTTCGACAAGTTGCAGGGTGCACAATATTTTTCCAAGAAAGACTTGCGTTCCTATTACCATCAGATTCGGGTCTGAGAGGAGGACATTCTGAAGACAGCTTTTCGGACACACTACGGTCACTTTGAGTTCCTGGTCATGTCATTTGAACTGACCAATGCGCTCACCATATTCATGCAGCTGATGAACGAGGTCTTCCGACTGTTCTCGATCAGTTCATGGTGGTATTCATTGATGATATTCTTGTGTATTCGAGGACCCGAGAGGACCATGTTGAGCACTTACAGATTGTGATGAAAACCCTTCATACCCACTAGCTATATGCGAAACTGGAGAAGTGCGAGTTTTGGCAGGAGGAGGTGAAGTTCCTCGGTCACGTGGTGACGAGGTAGGGTGTCGATGTGCACCCCTTAAAGGTTGATGAAGTGCATCAGTGGGGCCAGCCCACGAACGTGTCCGAGATCCGTAACTTCCTTGGTCTAACGAGATATTATCGATGGTTTATCGAGGGTTTCTCTCGTATTGCAGCACCGTTGACCCGATTGACACAGAAGGGCGTCAAGTTCGTCTAGAGTGACGCCTACAAGGAGGCATTTATGGAGTTGAAGGACCACCTCATGTCCGCTCTTGTTCTCACCCTTCCTGATGGGAGTGAGGGTTTTATTGTTTTTACCGATGCCTCTAGAGTTGGCTTGGGTGCTGTACTGATGCAGCACGGGAAGCCAGTGGCATACGCCTCATGCCAGCTCAAGGTGCATGAGCTGAACTACCCCACCCACGATTTGAAACTTGCAGCAATTGTCTTCGCACTGAAGGTGTGGAAGCATTATCTATATGAGGTCAGGTCGAGCTCTTCTCGGATCATAAGAGCTTGAAGTATCTATTTTTGCAGTCCGAGTTGAACCTTCATCAGAGGCGATAGATGGAGCTGTTAAAGGACTATGATTTTGACCTTCAGTACCACCCGGTTAAGGCAAACGTGGTGGCAGACGCACTCAGCCGTCAGCCATGAGGCCTGGTGGCACAGATGATGGTTCAATAGTGGTAGATACTTGAGGATGTTTCAGAGTTTGACTTTGAGTTCAGTCTGCATTCTTCTATTGTTCAGCTTTCGAGCTTGTTGATTCAACCCTCTTTGGTGGCTAGGGTGATCGAGACTCAATAGACGGACGAGTCACTTTAGGAGTACCAAGTAGAGACCGCATCCGTGGAGCAGTCAAACTCGCAGATTGGTTCCATTAGTGGATTACGCTTAAGAGGCCAATTGTGTGTCCCAGACGTGCCAGAGTTGTGTCGTGATCTGATGACCGAGGCACACTGATAGAGACTTACTATTCACTCAGGCTCCACGAAGATGTATCGTGATATTAGGAGGCAGTACTTTTGGCAGGGGATGAAGCACCAGATTGCTAGTTTCATGGCTGAGTGTGACACATGCCAGCATGTCAAGGCCGATCACCAAAGACCCCGTGGTCCCTTGCAGTTGTTGAGCATTCCAGTGTGGAAGTGGGAGCATGTGTCAATGGACTTTATCGCAAGTTTGCCAAGGACTCAGCGTGGTCACGATACCATTTGGGTATCGTCGATCATCTGACGAAGTCGACTCATTTTATTCTGGTGCGTTCTTCCTGGTCTATAGACCGGCTTGTAAAGGTATTTACTGAGGAGATAGTGAGACTGCACAGCATCCCAGTTTTGATCGTTTTAGACAGAGACTCCAGGTTTACGTCTTAGTTTTGGAGGAGTTTCCAGCAAGCGATGGGGGCCACCTTTCGTCTCAGCACCGCTTATCATCCGCAGATGGATGGGCAGACCGAAAGGGCCAACCAGATCCTTGAGGATATGCTCAGAGCTTGTGTGATCGACTTTACAGGTAGTTGGGATGAGCATTTGTGCCTCACCGAGTTCGCGTATCACAATGGTTATCAGGCGACTATCGGCATGACTCCTTTTGAGGCACTTTATAGTAGACCATGCATATCTCTTAGCTGTTGGACCGAGGTTGGAGAGCGTCATCTCTTAGGTCCCGAGCTTGTACAGTAAACATCAGAGGCTATTGATGTTATCAGGTAGAGGATGCACACAGCTCAGAGCCAGTAGAAGAGTTTTGCTGATCGTTGGCATCGACCCCTCGCGTTCGCAGTCAGGGACATGGTATATCTCAAGGTCTCACTTATGAAAGGCGTGGTTAGATTTGGTGTGATGGGCAAGCTTGCTCGGAGATTCATTGGACCTTTTAAGATTACCGAGCGCGTGGGCGCTGTGGCCTATAGGCTTGCCTTACCTCCTGAGTTATCCGCGATCCACGATGGATTCCATGTTTCTATGTTGCGAAAATGTGGATCGGATACTATTCCTGTGATTGATTGGCAGCCACTCGAGGTCCGTGAGAATGCTTCCTACATTGAGTAGCCGATTCATATTCTTGATCAGAAGGAGTAGGTCCTCATGACCAAGGTCATTCCCTTGGTGAAGGTACAATGGGGTCATCATTCGGAGCCCGAGGTGTCTTGGGAACGCGAGGCTGAGATTAGAGAGTGTTATCCCCATTTGTTCGATGATTGATTGCTTACATTACTTGTATTGCATTCTCTTGTGATTGATGATTGAGATATATAAATATATATATATATATATATATGATGATGTTTATACATTTTCATTGTTTTGGTTTTGGCAATTTCGAGGATGAAATTTCTTTGTTGGTGGGGAAGATTGTAAGAACCGACCCGAATTCTTATGTGTGTAGGTATGCATTTCATTTCTCTTGGTCCCACGGTCTTACCAGTCGAATTTCGGTGACCCGCGACCCTCAGATAGTGTTGCGGTCATCCTTATGTCCGGTCGCATTGACTCGACTCGGATCGATCCGAGACCTATGCTATCTTGATCACATCGTCGTCGTGGTTCCGATGACATGTCTTGTGCGTCCATTTGATATGTAAATCAACAGTTATGAACATTTCATTGTATGACCCTTAATCGTGTGGCCCACTTAGATATGATGCATGAGACCCCACCTTTAGCACAAGTTCCAAGGCACACTACATACACTACACAAAATTCCATAGCAAACACCACCCACCCGACACACACTACACAAGCCTACCCTATTCTACAAACATTGTTTTCTCCTCCCATAGGCAATCATTGCCTTTTCTTACAACTCATTATTACATTGCTAGAAAATCCCTCCATCTCTCCCTCCTTTTCATTTTCCCTCTAAGCTAGTAAAACCTCCCTCTCCCAACGTTCCTTTCTTCCCTAATTCTTCAGCCCTCAAAACCCCAAAATTCCTCCAATCCCACCATTAAGAACTCATCTCAACCATCAAAACCTCTTCCTTGGACCAAGATCTATATGGTGTAGAAGTTTGAGAGTTTGGATTGCAAGTGGGTGAGTATGTTTTTGCTGATTTCTTTTATATCTTTTAATTTTATTATTTCTTCATGAATGGATCATATGGAACCCACCAATCCATGGCGGGGATCCCATTTGATCCATAGATGTGGCTCTTTGGCCCATCTTACATGTATGTCATGTTCCATGATGGGGCCATTCTCTATAGACCCCATCATGATGTATCTCATTATCTACCACATCCTAAGGTTATCTAGACCTTAATATCATGTTGGGATGGCTTCTCAACCATCCATTTTAGATATGGACCATGCATGTATTGGTTTTATAATTGTAAATGTATATCAATGTAGATCTATGGGGTTTGATTGTTCTTGGGAGGGCCCATTAGTGGCGGGGCCCTACCCCATGGCCGGGTTGTGTTCCTTCTCCATCTTTTCTTTCTTTTTTTTTTTGTAGTAGATCTAATGTATGTGTGGCCCACCTGATGTGTCATGCAACCAGGCCCAAGTGGTTGGACGTCCAAGCCCAACCTTGTTGCCCCATGTTGTTGGCATGTCTTGAACAACCTTTGGGCTTTATTTTGCGGTTGATCTTGGAAGGGCTTGGGTCTGAGAGTTGTGTGACCCCTCTAGGTCGACCCCACCTTGAGGAATTGGTGAATTATTTTCCTTTTTTAAAATCTTTTAGGCTGGTTTGGACAATGACATGTTGCTCTCCACATTGCTGGAATTTCTGTTATGTTGTTGGAATGTTTGGCATGTAGGCCTTATTTGTGGAACCTTTCTCTTTGATTTTTTCTTGAAGGAGTGGACCCCACCTTGAAGTGTGATGGATCACACATCAGATGGCCCATGCAATGGCACCTAAAAAGGGAGGTCCATAGGGGTGGGCGATCCACCTTACTGGACTGTCCAACCCAAATGAATGGAGGGAAAATACAAATTTCAGCTTATTTTTCTGGGTGGCGGGACATTTTTGTGGACCCCACCTTACTGTATTTTATGGGAAAAATGTCAAACACTCATCCCTCCCCTTATAGGTGAAGCTTGGGCTCACCTTTTAGTGTGTACATTGTATGGATAGGAATGTTTTATACATCAGAATTTTATATTTCTAACTTTTTGTCCATGAGATTTCTCCATGATTTGCTTGGGCTTATGGCTCTCCAAATGGCCCATCTTGTGGCCCATCATGTTGGGACCCATCTTGGGGATGTGGGCCACCAAATTCACCTCAGAAAAAGGAAGTGTAGCTGTTGGAATGGTAGCCCATAGCTGGGCGTTCCAGTAGGGCTGGCGTCCAGCCATGGGCTGATTGTCCACCCTCCTAAGGCCCACTATAATGTGTGACCCACCTCCCTTGTGGCATGTCCACATGTGGGACCCACTTTGATGCATTTAAGGGGGGGACGTCCCAGCCCCTTGGACCACCCACCATAGGATGCCCAACCCATTGGGCTGCCGCTGGACATCCAGTCCAGCAGCATGGCCCACTTGATTTATATGTTTTATTCACTCCTTCATTTGGTGGGATCCTTTGTGATTTGTGTGGGCCACTAGAGATTAAATTAATTGTATAACTAAATTTTTATTGAATTTCTAGCAAGCCCAAATAGTGGGTGGGCTGAAATTTCAGCATTAGGCCCAAGGTTGCTACCCACAAATGTATGTTTTAGGGCAGCATGACCCACCAGATTTGGCGATATTATTACACATATCTTGCCCTATTTTAATTAGATTTTTGGGCTTAATTAGTGCACTCTTAAGGCCCACTTTAAACGGGTTTTTATTAGAACAATATTTATAGTTATTTGTTAGGTTTCCTAGGCCCATTGTCCTGGAACTTTCTTAATAGGCCCCTGATCTTTGGGCCTATATTTAATACACTATTGTGATGGGTTTTATGGGCCAAAATACTCAAGTAGTTGGGCCCTTGGTTGCCCATTAAGTTAACCCCATACTTGGGCCAAGATGTGAGGCCTAACTCACTTGTTTCAAATGTAAGAATTGCCCATATGGTTAAATAATGGGCTGCCCATTAGGCCCACCATAATAAGTGGACCCATGATCCTATGGTTGGGTCTAAACCTTGCTTGAGGGCCCACCATGTTGCCTAAGTGTTGGGCTTAGTGTATAGCCCACTAGGTCCATGGATTGCTTAGGCCTTGGGCTTTGCTTTATATGTGTGTAAGTAGCGGACTACCTTTTGGGACCCAGTTGAGGTTGGATGTCCTCCTTGGTGGCCCTAAGGTAGGCCCATAGGGTTCTTATAGGTGGTTGAAGGCCCACATTATACCCTTGATTAGGACCGCTTCTTCCTTGGGCCCTTATGACCCTCTTAGATTGTGGGCTACCCCAAAGTATTGGGCCCCCACTAGAGGACTCCCCTTTAAAGTACATGTCTATGTACCTAGAACTTGTCCCTCCTTAGGAAAGAGGAGTATGATTCCCTTCATCATCACCGAGTAGCGCACTTACACCATTATGACCCATATACATCATCTGCGTGAATGGATTGCATTATGTGCGGTCATTTAACTAGTGCATGATCTGTATGTGTGACTCATGCATTGGCATCACATTTCATGATGATATTGCCCTTGCTTCATCAGGGTCTTGCCTCTACAGGGACATTCGTGGATGGCTATATGTGTGGACACCGAAAATGTTACTTAAGCATATAGGGTGTATAGGATGCCCATGGGTGAAATTCTCAAAACTTCCATGGTACCAAGGATCTGCCCCAACGCCGTGATCAAGTTGAAACTATGAGCGCATGAGGGCCTTATACCGTTAGGCCACGACTCTCATTGTCGCGTAGTCGGTTGGGTAGGGGTGTGGCCTTACCCGCCTAGTGTAAGAAGGCATTACTAGGCTGAGTCTGATCAGCTCGTAAATGAATCCGCTGCCATCAAGCCTTGTTGGTGATTGGCTGTCCACAGGTGGGTAGTGGGTCTCTTACGCTCGTTTAACTGTGCGGGTCTGGAGAGCGGCAGTCATCCAGCAGTGTACTGGACCCCAGTGATTTTCTTGTGATTGGAACTATACTTGATATGTGGATTCGGCTATGAGTACTAGCATCACCTTGCATTGCATTCGCATCTGCTACATAAGCCCCTTTATGCATCGCCTTAGTACGGCACCCAGTACTCATTGCATTGTATTCATAATAAGCCTCAGTAAGGCTAGCTATATTATCATTGATCATGTTTCCCTTCCTATATCTTTTATTATTCTTCTGTGCACCATTGTCACACACTTTCACCACCCTCTAAGCTTCTATAAGCTTATGCACGATTGATGCGTGCTATAGATCCTAGGTCAGTATCGTAGCGGCAGAGCTTGGATTAGAGTTGAGCCAAGGACCCCCCCCCTCCCAGTGTTGAAGATCTTCTTCCTCCTTTTGCTATCAGATGTATTTCTTTTCAGTTATGTACTTGTAAAAGTTCAAATTTATAGTGAATTTTGTGATGTATCTCTTTGTTATTTTCAAAATTTACTTGCTGCGATCTTGGGTATGTTTGTATTGAAAATTGCTATATGCTTATAGAAATCCTCCTTGTTGGATCCCAAGATCAGAACCTGCCTCAAGAACCAAGAATGGGGTACTATGGAGGCTGTTGCGGCCAGAACCAGCTATCGGGTTCCTTGTGGGTCCGGTTACCGAGTTTGGGGCGTGACACGCATCATATAAGGAGTAAGGTATATCTTATTCCCACCATGATGATAAACATTCGAAGTGAAAATAAGATGCAGGACACGGTATTTTGGAAGAAAATTGTAGCTGGGGAGTTAGTTATGGTTACGCCAAGTTGCATTAAAACCACAAAACTCCTTAGTGAGAGAATCTCTTTTTGTTGGGTATATATCTTCAAAGATTGAAGGAATAGATATTCCCTATTCCGCCATATCAATATCTAAGATTAATGATATGATGGAGGGGTTAATAATGACTGTATCTTCTACAAGGGTTAATAATGACTGTGTCTTCCATAAACTGAATGGAAAATGTTAATTGTTCTAAAAACACAGTATGTATGGATGCATACATCCCTCTTACGATAGACCAATATGATGTACCACCCCACGCAAAAATCTTATCCCATCCTACCGCGGATAGAATTTCTACAAGACCAAATTGAGTAATATGATTTGTATTAATGGTGTGTTCAATGACAATATTACGGGTACGAAAATCCTGCACATTTTCTGGATCACTTTTTTGCAAACGAATAGAGTGCACAACCCAATTAGCAGATCGAGAGGAATAACCGGTTTGGGGGCCTTGCACAGTATGCTTAAAGCGAGATGCCATGATAGAAAATGAGTAGATTTTGCAAAAGAAATACCAACAAATGAAAGGAAAAGGTCTACATCAGATTTCTATTAAAAAAAAAAAAAAAAACCAACAAAATAAAGTTCTAGATTCAAGAAAGATGTTGGTATTCACAATGATGCATAACAAGGAACTTAAATCTAGAAGGAAACTAAAAAATATTCATTTACAAGAACACTAGAGTGCTGGGTTGGCCGAAATTTTTTTTATATATATAATTTTAAAACATTGACATGAATAAACATTATTCTATTAAAGAAAAAATATAAAATAATAAATTGCAATATAGAATAATTAATTAAGAAACACTGCATAAATCAATATCATTTTTTAAATTAAAAAATTTGACATTATCAATAGGTTTTGTCAGAATGTCTTTAAGTTGTTTTTCAGTATTAATATATTTAAGTATAACAAACTTGCTTTGAACCAATTCTCTAATGTAGTGATATCAAATATCAATGTGCTTAGTGCGAAAATGTTGAATATGATTTTTGGATATATTCATTGCACTGGTATTATCGTAGTATAAATGCATTATTTCTTGATCAATACCATAGTCCACTAACATCCTGTTTATCCATATTAATTGTGTGCATGCATTTTCTGCCGCAATATATTCAGCTTTAGCAATGGATAATGATACTGAGTTTTGCGTCTTGCTCATCCAAGAGACAAGACAATTTTCGATATAAAAACATCCACCACTTGTGGATTTTCTATCATCCACATTACCTACCCAATCAGCATTAGTATATTCGGTAATTTGTAAGGACGTATCATGAGGATATCATAAACCCAAATTAACAGTACTGGCAACGTATCTAATTATTCTTTTTACTGCAGTTAGATGAGATTCCTTAAGGTTAGATTGATATCCAGCACATACACTTACGCTGAAAGAGATATTAGGCCTGCTAGCTGTTAAATAAAAGAGACTACCAATCATACTACGGTAAAGATGAGGATCAATGATTTTACTTGTTCCATCGTTAGATAATTTGAGTATTGTAGCCATGAGAGTAACAAAGTTCTTACTATTCTCAAACCCAAATTTCTTAACTAAGTTTATCGCATACTTGGTTTGAGATATGAAAATTCCATCTTCAAATTGTTTCACTTAAAGTCCAAGAAAATAGTTCAGTTCTCCCATCATGCTCATCTCAAATTCTGATTTCATAGACTCTACAAACTTAGAAGAAAGGTTAGCATTTGTTGATCTATAATAATATCATCTACATATATTTGAACAATCAACTCTTCATTAATTCTTTTGATGAATAGAGTTTTATCAATACTACCCATTTTAAAATTTTGACTGAGAAGAAATTTTGTTAATTTTTCATACCAGGCTCTAGGAGCTTATTTTAATCTATACAGGGCCTTTTTAAGATGGTATACATTATTAGGAAGTTTAGAATTTTTGAAACCTTTAACTTGTTTTACATAAACTTATTCATTTAAATCACCATTTAAGAAGGCACTTTTAATATCCATTTGATAAATTTTAATATTTTAATAACATGCGATGGAGATAAATAGTCTGATGGATTCAAGATGAGCAACTGAAGCAACAGTTTCATCATAGTCGACTCCTTCAATTTAGGTGTACCCTTGTACAACTAATCTTGCTTTGTTTCTTAAGATATTCCCAAATTCATTAGATTTATTTTTAAATATCCATTTAGTTCCAATCATATGTTTGTTCGATGGTCTAGGCACTAAATATCAAACATCATTTTTGACAAATTGATTTAATTCATCTTCCATTTCTAAAATCCAATTTTCATCAGCTAAGGCTTCATTTACATTTGATGGTTCTATCTGGGAAGTAAAGCATACATGATTACAAATGTTTTCAACTAATTTTCTAGTTTGAACACCAGTGGGAGGGTTACCAAGAATTTGATTAGTCGGATGGTCTTTGACTAGTTTATTCTCAGTTGTATCTGCGTAACATGTGTTTCAGTATGTTGTGTCTAAGTCTAATATGCATGCTATTTACATTATATATTTTACTCTTTACTTTTGTTATAACTACTTGACAATCACAATGAATAGACAACACGATCGATATAGGCTTTGGCCACAATGGTACATTAGCTAAGAGACTTCTAAGTTACTCGGATTCTGATTTAGCCTTTTCTAAGGCAATGAACTCGGATTCCATAGTTGACCGAACGATACATGTCTGCTTAGTAGACTTTTAAGAGACCGCTCCTCCACCCAAAGTGAAGACATATCTGCTAGTGGATTTTGTCTTATCTGAATCAGTGATCCAGTTAGCATCACTGTATCATTCTAATACAGTAGGATAACCATTATAATGTAAACCATATGCCATACTACTTTTTAGATGTATCAAAATTCTAGATAAGGCACTTCAATGCTCTTTTCCAAGATTACGTATATATGTACTTAACCTTCATACTGCAAAAGTTATGTCTAATCTGATGCAGTTTTTCAGATACATAAGGCTACCAATTATTTTAAAATATTCTAATTGAGACACATACTACCTGTATTCTTCATGAGAGTTGCACTGTAATCATAAGGTGTACTGACGGTTAAATAAGCAAAAAGGTCAAACTTTCTCCGTAACTTTTTAATGTAATGAGATTGTGATAGTACAAGACTACCATCTTTCCTGATTACTTCAAAACCCAAGATTATACTAGCCTCTCTTAAGTCTTTCATGTCAAATTTAGATAACAAGAATTTTTTAGTTGTATTAACTAATTTAATATTAGTTCCAAAAATAAGCATGTCGTCTACATAAAAGGCAGATAATAACACAATCATTTTCAGAAAATTTACTATATACACATCTATCTACATCATTTATTTAATAACCATTTGATTTCAAAATATTATCAAAATTTTCATGCCATTGTTTAGGAGCCTGTTTTAGACCATATAGTGATTTAATTAGACTCCATACTTTATTTTCTTTACTTGATATTTTATAACCCTCAGGTCCCTCCATACACACACACACACACACACACACACACACACACACACACACACATACATATATATATATATACATGTATATATATATATACATATATACATCCATACATACATACATATATATATATATATATATATCTACATTTAAGAAAGTCGTCTTAACATCCATCTGTAGTTTATTTATGGAAGCTATCGCTATTAAGACTCTGATAAAGTTGTAATTTTAGTTATAAGGGAATACGTATCAAAATAATATATTACTTCTTTTTGTTTAAAGCCTTTTGTTAACAACCTAGCCTTAAACTTATTAATAGCTCCATCTAGTTTTAGTTTATTTTTAAACACCCATTTAAAGCCTATTGGTTTGTTTTCAAATGCTAGGTTTACAAGTTTGTAAATATTATTAGATATAATATATTCAAACTCATCATTTATTGCTTCCTTCCAAAAGGTTGCATTTGGAGAGTTCATCGCTTCTGTATAAGTTGTAGGATCATCTTCTATTAAGAATGTGAAAAAATCATCTCCTAGGTTAGTTTCTTTTCTAACTCTAGTACTTTTTCTTGGTTATATCTCTTCAAATATTTGCTCGCAAGCACTTTTACTAGTAGAAATATCTGATCTATTAACTTCCTCTATTGCTATAGATTTAGATTTCATAGAGAATATATTTTCAAAGAACTCTGCATCCCTTGCTTCTATAATTGTATTAGGATCTAAAATATTAACCCTACTCTTTAAAACTAAAAACCTGTACGCTACACTGTTGTGTGCGTACCCTATAAATACACAGTCAGTTGTTTTAGGGCCTAGCTTTCTTTTCTTAGTTTTAGGCAATCTTACTGTAGCAAGACACCCCCACACATTAATATATTTATAACTAGGAACATAGTTCTTCTAAAGTTCGTAAAGTGTTTGTTCAGAAGATTTTGCAGGAATCTTACTTAAGATATAACAAGCAGAAAGAATTGTTTTTCCCACATATTTGAGGGCAAGTCTGAACTATTTAACATAACATTCATTATTTCCTTAAGAGTTGTATTTTTACATTCTGCTATTCAATTTTGTTATAGGTGTATAAGGAGCCTAGTTTCATGAATTATCCCAGTCTTTTCGCCCAATTCTCTAAATTGAGAAGATTCATACTTACCTCCTCTATCTGTTCTATGTCTTTTAATTTTTATTTTTAACTGATTTTCAACTTCAGTTTTATACTTAGAAAAAACATCTAAAATTTCATCTCTATTTCTTAATAAATAGATTCTAGTGAATCTAGAGTAGTCATTTACAAAAATTATGTAATATCTTTTTCTACCTCTAAACATGTGATTTCTAAAATCACCCAAGTCACTGTGTACCAACTCTAATAGAACAGATGATTGTTCTATTCGTTTAAAGTGTTTTCTAATGAATTTTGATTCTACATATGTTTCACATTTATCAAATTCTTCGTTAGATATATTAGATAATAAACTTAATCTTTTCATTTTCTTCAAAGATACAATGTTCACATGACCTAATCTACTATTCCATATATAAAAGAGTTCAACAATATAAACATAAGTAAATGTCTTCTTATTATTATCATTGGATACATTTACAATGAATATACCATCATTACAATATTCCTTACTAACAAAAGTTCTATTCTTAGTCATTAGAAGTTTGTTTGAATCAAATATAAACTTGACACTAGCCTTATTGAGGAGCGAATCAGAAACAAAGTTTCTTCTAATGTCATGTACATGTAGGACATCATTCAATAGGAGAGTGTTTCTGAAAATGAGTTTCATAAGCACTCTCCATTTTCCTACAACTTGAGATGTTCTAGCATTACCCATGAACTCATGTTCACATCTCTCCTGATACTTGGTATGAGCTAAACATGCTACGATCCTTGCACACGTGTTGAGTTGCATCAATGTCCACTACCCCCTCCAAGTTATTTACGAGAAAGACTTCTGACACCACAGCTACTATCGCGTCAGACTCATTGCATACTTTTGTAAGATTAGGTTGCAGCTTATCTTTGTTTTTCTTAAGCATGTAAATTTTAAGGTGATGCCCAGGCTTTCCATAGTTATAGCAATTTTCCTTTTCTTGAATTGATTGTTTGCATTATTCTTTTTAGCCCACATTCATTGACATAATGTCCAGGCTTGCCACAATTAAAACGTATGACCTTTTTCTTCTTATTGTTTTCCCAACTTGATTCCACAAGATTCGCCTTTAAATCTATTTCATTTGTATTTTCTTTTTGGTCTCTGTTTCTATTGACCTCCTCTATTCATATGTGTACAATTGTAGTTTCTAATGAAACACCGTTCTTTTTATGTTTCATTTTATTCTTATACTTTTTCTAAGAGGGCGGAAGCTTTTCCATCAACGCTCCTGAAAGAAACACTTCATCCAATTTAATTCCTTCTTATGATAGTCACACCCCAGACTCGGAAACTGGGCTCATAAAATTCCCGATCGCCGAATCCAGTACTGATAGCCTCCGTAGTACCCCAATCTCAGCTCCTAATACCCATATACGAGGTTCCGATCCTGGGATCCTACAAGGAGGATTTTCAACGTACATTTATCTTGTAAGAAACATAACCTTAAGCATAACCCACAACAACAACAACAAGAAGCATCACCACATATCCACTATAATAAAAAAAACTTTAAGTACAATGCATAAGAGAAATATAATATCAATATCAAAAGCTCCAGAAGTTAGTTGCACGCTCCAAGGTCAATGCTGCTGCAGCATCCTAGCGTCACCTGCACACAACGATCATGCTTAAGCTTATAGAAAACTTAGAGGGTGGTGTAACTGTGCGCGCAAGGTAAGTGCGAAGTATGCAATATTAGAGTAATGCGAAAATATGCTGATAAATCCACGAATATTATCTGTTGTACCAAGGCTATGCAATGTAAGGCCTACATTGTCAATGTTATATGCGAGATGCAACTCAAGCATACCAATCCTCATCCAAATCCACATATTAATACAGCTCAACTCTGAAATATCACCGGGGTTTAGTACACTCTACACCAGATTGATGCCCACTGGGCGCGTAACCATGCAAGTGAAAAAGACCACACTATCCACCTGGCCAGTAGTCAGCCAATATCTACCCGGCATGTCGATAGCAGACCCATTTATGAGCTGGTCAAACTTAACCTAGCTATGCCCCCTACCTTCAAGCGGATAAGCCCACACCCTCTTTCAACCGACCATGACACAGTGGGAGACGCGGCTTAATGGTATACAGCCCTTGTACGCTCATGTATCTACTCAGTTTCGACATTGGAGTAACCTCTTGGTACCATAAGGGTTTAGGAACTTTCATCCAAGGACACCCTTTTGCCCCAGTACTAGAGCCAAAATATTTTTGGTATCCAATCCTGTCATCCACGATATGCCTGAGGAGGCCACAACACTGATGTTATTAGGGCGTACAGTGATCATATCACATAATGCAAGATGCATGAGTCAACTATCTAATCATACATCAATCCTACGCATACAGCACGCTCATGTGGGGTAACTCCATCTATCAGGGAGTCTCATAAACAATCCGTCCAATGGCACATGTTATGATTAGTCACTCCTCATATCAAGCATACATATGATGCACATGGACATGAATCATGAAGTTATACTAAGCATGATCTACGGTAATGATGTACTCTCGTATATGTATGTATATATATATGTATGTATGTATATATATGTGTGTGTGTGTGTGTGTACACACACACACACACACACACACACACACATATATATATATATATTGGCGGCCTAGATGCCATACTATATCAAGGATGGACTTCATGGGGTGAATCAAAGAATAGTGGGAGTCAAGATGATGACCCTAAGTATATTAAATGGGCTTCCTCACCCACTCTATCATATGGTAAGTTGGGCTTTCTTATGGGGCCCGATACAAATAAGGTGAGTCTACAAGTTATGGTGATTCCTACATGGGTAGTGGAGAGCACTAGCATGAATGGGGCCTCAATGGTTTGGGTTAGCCCAATAGGGTAAGATGGGTAACACTTATGGGGGCCCAATGATTTGGGATAGCCCAATAAGGTAAGATGGTCATGGGCTTAACAACGGGCCCTAGGGAGATGTACAACGAGGACATTTAACCACCGTTTACAATGTGGACATTTAACCACCATTGCTCCCAAGGTGTGGCCCATTTGGAACCTAGAGTCTAACTGCAATGGGGCCCATAGCCCTTATATTAGCTAGAAAATGGATGGGCTACATAAATATTATCACATACATCATGGTGGAATCATACATCACAATTGGGCCTCACTTAAGGGCCTCATATACATCACGATGGGCCTCGCACAAGGGCCCCACATACATCACAATGGGCCTCACACAAGGGCCTCTATAAATCATATTGGCCCTCACCACATGGGCCTCATATACATCACAATGGGCCTCGTCATAAGGGCTTCATACACATCACAATGGGCCTCACACAAGGGCCCCACATACATCACAATGGACCTCACACAAGGGCCTCATATACATCATATTGGGCCTCACCACTGGACCTCATATACATCACAATGGGCCTCATCATAAGGGCTTCATATACATCACAATGGACCTCTCATACATAAACAAGTGGGCCTCATTACAGCAGCAAATGGGCCTCATTACAGCAGTGTATCTGCTGGCCCTGGACGACTTAGGTATGAAACACATACATCATATGAGGGTCCACTGTCTACGTCTGGACGATGTGGATATGAAACACATACATCATATGAGGGTCCACTGTCCACGTCTGGACGATGTGGATATGAAACACATACATCATGGTGGATCCACGGTGAGGATAAAACTCATATATCACGGTGGGTCCCACCGTCCCAGTTGGACAGTGTGGACACCACACGTGCAGAGGGTGGGTCCCACCGTCCTTCTTTTGGACGGTGTGAAATACAACACTTACATCAAGTTGGGACCCATGGCTACTGGACAGCGTGGATAAAATACATAATGGTGGGTCCTACTTGAAATTTAGATCTATCTCATTCTCTTTGTAATGCCATAAAATGATCTCTACAAATGATTGGACGGTATGGATACAACACATGCATCAGGATGGGGGCCATGGCTGCTAGACAGTTGGATTAAACACGTACATCACATGGGGTCTACAGATGGTGGACGGTTGCAAATGCAACCACAAATCAACGTGGGGTCCACGTGGTGAGCCATCCCACGGACGGACTGCGTGGATACAACCCATCAAGTGGGTTTGCAACTACTGGACAGATAGTCCAGCAGTGCCCCACTGATGGACGGTCATAAAGCACATACATCCAGGTGGGGCCACATCAGTGTGGCCCACCCGGTTTGGATCAAATTGATATTTATTTTCCCTTTGTCTAATCTAGTCCAAAATGGATAACAAGATGGCCCCCAGTTGGACAGTGAGGACACCTCACTTGGGTGGACAGCGTGGATCTCACGTATCCATCAATGGTGGGCCATCAAACTAGGGAAAAAGAGAGGGAGAGAGAGAGAGAGAGAGAGAGAGAGAGAGAGAGAGAGAGAGTCTAGTGGTGAAGGGAGCTCCACCACTATGAGCTCCCTTTACAGGATACAAAGCATAAATCAAATGGGTCCCACAACAAGTGGGCCCTCAAATAGAAATCAAGGGTGGAAATCCTAAGATCACCTACCGTTGGATCTTTTTCTTAGTTCCTTGGGATGCTAAGCTCCTTGGCTTCTTCTTTGATGGAGGATGATGAAGATTGAAGGGTTAGGATGAGAGATTTAGGGTAGGGAGTAGGCCACACACTTGGCTTCTTCTCTCCTTGGAATGCTTGGATGTTTTCTCTCTTAGGTTGCTTGGAAATGGTGGAGAAAATGAGAGAGAAAAGGGATGTAATGGGATGAATGGGGATGGGTTGTTGTAAGAAAGATGGGTGTGTGTAAGAGAGAGTTGATGTTGGGGATGGCTTATGTAAGAGAGATGGGATGGAGTGATAAGTTGTGTACTTGACTAGTGATGTGAAAGGTGGTAGAAATTCTCTCAAAATTCGCAACGTGCGACGTTTCCTCGAAATATACGCGGGCCCACTACCCCTAGCATGGGTATCGCATCGGTGTGCAAGACACGGCGTTGGAACCTCGGCGAGAGCATGGTCACTAGGGTATAGGTTTCGAGTCAAGTCGACTCAGATCTACAAGATGCAACTTAGGGTCACGCACAAATGCCGACTGCAGGTCGCTGGTTGCCGAAATTCAATGGGGAGGATCGTGGAAGTCTAAGGAATGGTATGGTCTAGGATACGGGCCTTACAATGATAGTTCATGAACTAAAATTTGAAAATAATAAATCTGATTTGTGATAGGTTAATCGTCTGTCATTTCATAGTGAACAAAATTATTGTTGAGGGTCAAATATTGCATATTATCCTGTATTTATTTCTTGGTTTTACAAACATAATATGGCTTAATGGTGTATTTTACATGTATTTGTTTTGCAAGGTGAATTTAAGAGCTTGGATTGAAAAGAATGCTAGAAGCATGGATTTAGTGCTTAAAAGTCACCAAGGCAAAGAAGGGATCTTTGGAGACCAAGATTGAAGATTTCAAGACTCCAAGATCCAAGAAAACTAAGTGGAGAAGGAAGAAAGTCGAAAGAACAAGCGCAGAAATCACAAAGACTGTGTCATCGAGAACCGTTCTATGACATCGAAGATTTGTTCGATAACATCGAACACTGGTCGATGACATCAAATTTATGAGAAAAAATTAAGTTGGTTGCTAGACATATTGGGTGCTTTTCTTGATTAATCAAAGACATGTTCGATGACTCGAAGGAATGTGCTCGATGACATCGAATTTATTGAAGCAACTCGCTAGACTATTTTAGACCTATTTATGATGACTTGAAGACCTATTCGATAGATCGAAGCTTTGCTCGATGACATCGAAGGACGGTTCGATAACACAGAGACTTACGCATTGCGAAAGAAGAAAAGGCGCGACTTCCGGATTCAAACCCCTTCGATGACATCAAAGGGTGTTCGATGGCATCAAAGGCATTACACGGACTACGTAAATTTGATTTGGTTTTGCGATTTTGCGGAACTTTGCCTATAAATAGGGGTTTTTAGGCACTTTCTAGGATATCTAGGGTTTGGAGAAGTAGGGAAAAAGGGTGGAGCCGCTTCCCAAGAATTCTTCTTCCCTTCTCCTTAGTTTTTAATGCTTTCTTCTAGGGTTTTTAATCATATAATGTCTATGGTTGGCTAGATCCCTTAGCTGGGGCTAAGGGGTGAAGCTTGTAGCATGGTTGGGATGTTTTTCTTGTTTGATTCTTATTATTGTTGAACTCCTTTGATTCTAGTTTGATATTTAAGGAATCCTTTTAGTGTTTAATGGTTTGTTGTGACTGAAATTACAATGGATCTGCAATAGCTTGAAGTACTTTCTTTTTCTGTTTGGAGTTTGTGAAAATAAGAAATCCTGTTGTTCACCATCGTCCCTTGGGCATGGATGGGTGATGGAATCCCTTCTATGCTTCACAATTCTCCCATGTTAGTTGTTGGATCGATATACCCTGTCATCCACCATTGTCTCCTGGGCATGGTTAGGTGATGGAATCACTTCCAATCTTCACAACTTTCATCTGTCGAGAAGTAGGTCAGTGGAAGCTCAGATTTGATCTTATTGAATATCTTCCAATTGGATAAGATAAGACTCCAATTCCAATTGAGTGCCTTCAATCGAATTAGGAAACATCTTAATAGTTGCAAGTGGATCCCTGAAAACCCTAGTTTTCCACCTTTAAATTCTTAAGTTTCTAAATTCATCATCTCACAATTACTCTTTACTTTCCTGATTTAGGTTAGATCTTTTCCTAGTTTTGATTCTAATTACTCTCAGAATAAATACACATAATTAGTCCCAGTGGATTCGACCACCTTTAAATGCTAAAAAAAATGCAGTCAATTGACCATTTATGTAAGTCTGTTGAGGTATAAAAAAATGAAGGAAAGATTGAAGCAAAAGAAGATTGAAAAGAAGAAAGAAGATAGAAAAAGAAGAAAAAAAACAAGATGACTTACAGGTGGTTTGTACGGGTCCGCGCAAAGGATATCTGTTACGCGAGACTACGCAACCGATATACCAGTTGCACGAGTTCACTCAACTGGTTTCAGGACTGATTCTTTGATAAAAGACCTGAAGCATTAGAAGGTGGGTCCCATGGCACCAAGTTCGAGGTTCCACATGTGCGAGGGCCTATAAATACCCCCTACCCCCTTCATTTAAGGGGATTGAAGATCTTAGAGAAGAAGAAGAGCAAGGAAGAAGACTGAAGGTGGGAGAGAGGAAGCAGCGGTGGTTTGCACGGGTCCGCGCAAGCCATATCGGTTGCACGGACCTACGCAACCAGACTGCCCTGCAGTCTGTGAATGTTAAAGGGCTAACACTATTGAAATGGCCAAGTCTCCAGATTTCTTCTGTCTAAGCTTCAAGAAGGGAAATCAATAGAAGAGATCTATGTCATATCCCTCTTAAAGAGATGATCAAATCACGAGTTGAAGTGCTGCCGGATTTGATATCTAACTTGGATATTTAAACTTGTGTTAATTTCTGTATTCTAAATAATCTATCTTAGAATCAAGGGATGTTTGAGGATGTAAATGAACTCAGTGATAATAAAATATGATGATTATCTTTAATGTTCTCTCTCTATTATATTTGAATAAGATAATATCCCATATCCAATGCTTTTGTTTCTTGTTCAAAACAAAATGACGACTCTGCTGGGGAACTTTTATCTTCTTTAAATATTAACATTGAGATAGTTAAGAACTTTTATCATAGTTTAGCGTCTTTCTGACGCCAAAATGGCAACTCTCAGTGGGAACATCCTCCCCTTCATCTCTAAGATAGATTATTTGCTTCTTCAAATACTAACTATAGTTATGTTTTATGATTGAAGTTTTTGAATTTAACTATAAGTTACAACTAATGGCAACTTCTGCAAGAAAAGTGAGCTTCCATTTCACTCCAAATGGATTCATGATAGAGTACGCACCGAACCAAACCCTGTAGTACATGACTTGACTTCCTACAAGCAAAAATAACCTGATTCGAGCGACAGCTGGGGTTATATCTGCTTCGCCTCAACCGCCGGAAGGAGATAAGGGCTGGACTATCGTAATGTCTCGCAGGACGAGAGCACGAAATGCAAGAAGCCCCAGGATGGATCTACCTTCGCCAAGAGTTAGAGGGCCGATAACGCGCAATGCAGCTAGAAGGAATCCTGAACTCGCCCCTCCTGCGATATATCCTAAGCGAATAGTCCCACAGTTAGCATCGCGTGACTTTTCAACTTTGGTCCCCCCAAGGGTCAGATAGACGAGAGAGCAGAAAGGTAAAGCGTTAATGGCAAGTTCACCAATGTCTGTATCACCCCAGATAAGCTCACCAATGTCTGTATCTCCCTAATCGATCAATGACACCGAAAGCATAGAGAAGTCGAATGAAACTCCATCCTCTCCTCTCTTCGTAAGTCCTATTACGTCAACATATTCCCGCCCCACTCCAACTACGGCTTCGTCGAAAAGTGGAGAAGCCACAGTACATATGACTGGAACAGGCCAAGAAAATATGCCGACTACAGAAGACCGTATGAATGAAATGGCAGAAGCGCAAAAGGCATTAATGGAAGAGTGTTGGAACCTCAGAGAAGCTTTAGCAACCCTCTTACATAATGTAGCCCAGATAGCGGCTCCCCCAATGATGGGCACAATGAATGGACAAGAAAACCATTCTAAAGGCTTTCAACCATAGGGGGAGGATCACTGGGGTCTGTCCCAGCAGTAAGAACCATAAAACAAGATGAGGTGAGACAAGTCGTCGAAGAAGCTGTCAAAGTAGAGAGAGAGTGTGTGATAATACTGGCCGTTTTAGATACCGAACGCCATACCCTTGAGAGGTAGGAGACATCTCGTTCCCAGCCAACTTCAAGCATCCAGATCTTCAGAAGTTTAATGGAGAAGGGTCACCGGAGGAACATTTGATGCACTTTATTACTAGCATGGGGAATTTCTCCACAATACCATAGTATTGTCTTCATTTATTCAGCTCGTCTCTGACAAATAAAGTGTTCCAATGGTACTCTAGTCTGACTCCAGGATCGATACATATGTGGGAGCAGTTGCAGGATGCGTTCATGTTAAACTTCTTCTCTTCAGAACGTGATGTCAGTATTACAGAATTGGCTTCCTTAAGGCAGAGAGAAGGGGAATCGGTAGAGAAGTTTATAGATAGATGGAAGATGTTGGGAGCCTCGTGTAGACAGCTACCGGAAGAAAAGGAACAGGTCAAGATGTGTCTGAATTCTATGGGAATGGGAATCGCGTTCAGACTCACCAGTGCCGATATCAGAACTTTTCGTGACTTAGCCACTAAGGCTCATGCTTTAGAACTGATGACTTGGAAGATGCTAGTATTTCACAACAGAACAGATCGAAGAGGATTGAATAGACCGATAGTAAATACTATTTCTCAAGAAAGAAAGAAAGGTACTTTCTATAACAAACGAGAGATTAAAAGAAGAGAAAATGCAGATCAGTATAAAGATCAAGTGAATGAAAAGCGAACTTGATCCGATAATTATCATAAAGAGTATGATTTTGAAAAAGAAGATGTCATACCAATGATGGAACAATTATTGACTGCTAGAACTATTCAGTTACCACAGCCCAGACGCCAAGAAGAAGTCAAGATGACTAAGGACAAGAGATATTACCGCTATCATCGTTACGTTAGACATCCGATAGAAAATTATTTTACGTTAAAAGACATGCTGCAGAGAATGATAAAGCAAGGTGAGATGGTAGTAGAAAAGGATGAAAAGTGAGACAAGAAAGCAACTGTGAATACAACATTTATAAGAAATCCTTTGAAGATTCGAAAAGAAAAAGGGAAGGCCGTTACAATAGGAGAATGGCTGGTAGCGATGGATTCACTTAGCAATTCTCTTTGTGATTCACGATTTGTTAAATTATCTTCTAAAGAAGTCAATCATGGTTTAGCTTCTATTCATCAAAGAGATGATGAATTGGTCGAAGAATTCATTAATCGATGGAGAATTCAGGGGTATCACATTTTCGATTGGTGAAAGAAGAAAAGGAACAAGTTAAATCATGCTTGGAATGCATAAGGCCAAGTATTGCTTTAAGTCTCGCGAGATCAGATATAGTGACATTTCAAGATTTGATCAAAGAGGCTTGTAGTTTAGAAAGGATTATTACAAGAGTGTCTGACTTTTGTATAAACCACTTGATTCCAAATCTTAGGAGCAATTCAACCAGTACGACTGAAGGAGATAGGAAAATGAAAGATCAACAGAACTAGCAAGAAAGATCTGGTATTAAAAGCATGGATGAACATATAGATAAGAAAATGAAGAAAGAATTTGCATGGCCTAAGGCTTGTAAGAAATATTCATTTGAAGAAGATGATATGCTCCCTATGTTGAATAAATTACTGGCAGCCGAAAAGATCAAATTGCCATAGCCGAAACGTCCAAAGGAAATGAAGAAAACAAGTGAAGGTGATTATTGTTATTATCATCATTCCCTCAGACATCGAACAGAGAATTGTTTCAGAATTATGGAGGTCTCAACCGTGGTCTAAAGCACGTCTTTCCTCGAAAGTGTATGAAATAAAAGAAGAGATAATAGCACACAAGCCTGATTAGTCTAAAATTGGGGGCAATGCTAACCTTGGAGAAACAATTCACGGTGATATAGTGACAGCATGTTTGGTAAAAGGCGTAGCGTCGTGATTTTGATTACAAAGATTCAAAGAGCAATGCTTCCTAATTAAAAGGGGGCATGATGAGTAGAAAGGCAAAAGAACGGCAAAAGACATGTACTTCCTTTCATGAGAATAAAAAGTGAAAATTTTCAAATAAGGCTTCTCAAACGCTGTTAAGCGTTGATGATCGCTATCAAGTGTTGATGATCACTATCGAGCGTTGATGATCGCTGTCAAGCGTTGATGATCGCTGTTAAGTGATGATGATCGCTGTCAAGTGTTGATGATCGTTGTCAAGCGTTGATGATCGTTGTCAAATGGTTCCCACTAGGCATTAGCGGTCGCCAAATGTCGATGATTATCGCCAAATTTGCCTCGCCAAACGCCGATGATTGTCGTCGCCAAATTTTCCTTACCAAACACCGATGATTGTCCTAGTCAAATTTGCCTCGCCAAACGCCGATGATTGTCGCCAAAATAAGTTACTATTGCTGTCACCATCAATCGCTCATATAAGCTTATTTTTTATCATAATTGCTATCATCGCCAAGCAGATACATTGTTTTAAAAATAATATGAATGTTCTTACAACATCATCAGCAACGACGAAATATCAATTATTGATTCACCAATTTTTGCAGTGGAATGAACTATACAGCCAACCACATATAAAGTTGATGACATCGATGGTAGCTTAATTTCTTAAGATAGCCAAGCCAAGCATTATATGGCCAACTACGTATAAGACCTATCATTTTCACCATTCGGACAGCGGCGAGAAGCTAGCGACCTTAAAAAGCCCGTGAAGGCCATCGTATGCATACCCATGCGGGCAGTTGATGGAGCCAGTGACTAAAAGCCTAAAAGGCCAAAAAGTCCTCAATGGTCAATCATGCATGAGACCAATGCCGTCTATATAGTTTTCCGACAGCGTCATAGGGAACGGAGGAAAATGCCCTCCCATGAAAGGGTCTGACCTTGCAGACGAAAAAAACGTGAGCTATAGTGTGAACTATTTTGTCATGTCCATAAATAGGCCAACCATGCATAAGACACCCAAGATTTATGGCTTGATTTCAATATTAACTCATGAGGAAGGGCTTAAACCTACTCATTGATGGACTGGCTGCCCTAGATTTGGTACCCCAAAGGTCGCCTTGTGAGCTCCGTGAACTTTAGAGAGTTACTATGGCCAACCCTGTACGTAATTTCAACCGAGTTCACGGCCCCGGTAGCTTCATTAGGCCCCTCTAATGGATCACGGTTTGTGAACTCACCAGGTAGTGAGAAGTCCAGCGAACTCATAAGAGTTACAGAGACCATCACGTGAGACCTGACTCCCGTATGAGTCTAAGAAACTGCTTGCTCCAACTACTCAAGAGCTTAAACTATGTGTGATTATCTGACTAAATTGAAACTTAGCACCGCCAATTAAGACAAAAATCATATAGGGAATCCCGTACTAACAAGCATAAAATGCTAGTGTTTTATATCAATTCCTCATTAAATGTTATGTCAAGACTATTACATAGATAAATATGTTTGAAATGATCTGTGATGTAAAAATTCATAAAAGAATAAAATATCTCAAAATATTATCATGTATTCATATGTTGAGAATCAAAGAAATTACTTGTTCAAAAAGCATATACACAAAAGAAATTACATGCTTAAAGTTCTTCTACAATTCCAACTATCCCCATGTACTTTTGTAAGTCCTCCTTTAATTGCATCTGAGCTGCGGCATGTTTTGACTTTTCCTTGAGAATGATCTTTGCTCGATTAGGAATACCAGATAGTTTATCTTCCAAAGATGCAATCATCTCTTCGCTCTTAAGCAGTTTGGACTTCTCAGCATTAGCAGACTGAATATTGACTTATATCCTTTCCTTCATCTCCTTTATGGAAGATTCCTTCTCACGATCCTTCAACTTTAGGTGCAAGATCTCCTCTTTCAGAGCGGCGATACAGTCTCGAATAACTACTCTATCCTCAGTATAGGCCTTCAAC
This sequence comes from Magnolia sinica, assembly GCF_029962835.1. Classification (NCBI taxonomy): domain Eukaryota; kingdom Viridiplantae; phylum Streptophyta; class Magnoliopsida; order Magnoliales; family Magnoliaceae; genus Magnolia; species Magnolia sinica. The sequence goes on along the minus strand of NC_080574.1, from coordinate 34,437,232 downwards.
TGTTCTTGAAGAACTAATTGTTCCTGGTCAGAAATAGTGGAAGCAATGAGAGAAGCCTTTTCCTTGGACAGGGTTAGTTGCTTTCCATATTCTAGGATTTCAAGAGCAATTGTAACATTCTCCGTTGATGCCAAAGAGATTATTGAATCGCAGAATTTAAGAAGAGAATCACGGAAAGTGAAGATGTTGATCTTCATCATTCTTGCAGAACTTTCTAGAATTTCAATGGCAATATCCAGGTCTGACCATTGTTCAGGGTCTTTGAAGATGTGAGCTATTACTGATAAAGAATTCTTCATCAAAAGCATCTTGTGAGCAGAAACCTTCACGAAGGACGACAGTTCAGATGTAGTGGCCACGGACTCAGAACTTGCTGCTCCACTGCGAGGAGGGGTTCCTATAGTATAAAAAAGGAAAGAATTTAGAAATAATGATAGAAAGTTAGAAGATGTACAACTCTTGATAAAGTAATCAATATATACCTGCCGCAGAAGTATGATTAATGGGAGGAGGAATTTCCTAAACCGTAGAAGGACCAGCCCCTAACATGGTAGCGAAAGAAGGCGCTCTGGCCTCTGTACTCGAATCTCTAGTGGTTAGAGTAGGCAAATCAGTGGTCTCTACTAGAAATATAATTTCACGGGTCACCACTTTTGGTGCCGCCAATGGAACCAGAGGAGCACTTGGCGAAATTACTGATGTAGTTGTAGGAGGATTTATAAGAGTATCACCCGTCTCGACATTAGCAACATGAGCACCTGAAATAAAGACATGATGATGATAATGAGATAACTATCACTAAATATGCATATAAATACATATGAAATTAAACTTTCCTTACCTGGTGAATATCCGTACTCTCCATAATCTAAAGGTTCTTCTTCCTCCTCTATTATCATGGGGAATTTTGCAGGAATATTGGCACTAGGAAGAGTTTCAGAAGCCACAGGAGGGTGTTGTGTTTCAACATTTTTCGTAACTACAACCTCCGCTCCATTTATATCAACTTCTCCTTCCTCGAAATCATCATCTTTATCCTTGCCACTTTTATTGTCCTCATCATCTTCATATTCCATAGAAGTAGTACCCTCTGATGAAGAAGCAGAACTTTCATCTCCTAAGCTTTCTTCGTCTACTTCTTCAATCATAACTTCCTTTCCTTTAGAAGAAGCAGCTCGGCTACTTTCTGGTTTAGGCTCTCTGCTAGTTGGGATCGAAGGGGATGTAGAGACCCATCTGCCTCCTTCCTGAGGAACAGATGGCGACGCTTGCAAGCGCGCTCGAGATCTGGCCATAGGAGAGGATGAACCGAGAGGAGTAGGCTGTGAAGGAGGGGCTGGCTCATCTTGAGCTACTGCAGTTTCTGCAGGAATAGGAGAAGATGTTCCTTCGACATCATTTGTAACTCGATCACCAAAATCATGAGGGACTTGCTCAAATTCCGTCAAACTCTGTGAGTAATCCAGCCGTCCAAAGTATTAATGGGCTTCTTCTCACGAATAGGATCTTCTAGCGATATGTTTCTACAAATTTCACCGTGATGAGATGCGCGACTCTTCTCTGGTATGAAGCCGATTTTGTCTTCAAGTTTTCTGCCCCTCAGCTTGGGTGGATGAAGCCAAATGGGTGAATCCACTAGTAAACAATTGTTAACCAAGAATGACTGGTGATCCCACCACCGCATCCAGCTATAAGAAGTACGAACTACATGGTTGCAACCGGGGATTATGAAGAAAGAATCCATGCCACTACCTAACAACTATTTCTATATCATGGCCCAATTGATAGGACCGGTTCCGTAGCAATGCATTCTCTTAGTGACCAATCTGCAGTCTTCTAGCACAGCTTGGTTGTTGCCAAATTGGTGAGCGAAGCGACTGGGATAATAGGGCTCTCACAAAAACTTTGTTCCTTCTCGAAGGGGTAGACTACAAGAGCAAATGGAAAGGAAGAAAGCTCTTTCTGCTACTGTGAGTTTAACCTGGTCCACCATGTCGGTATCTTCAATATAGCAATGGAGATGGAATTGGAAGAACCAGAGCAAGAGATGTGCAGGATGAACATACGCCTTCTCTGGCACTTCGAAAGTCCAAGGAAAGTAGACTCCCATCCAGCCTATGAAATAATGCCATGAAGTTTGCACTGATGAAGCTCCGATGGTAGGGTTCTTGACATGGGTGGCTACTTCTCCGAGGGCTCAGTAAATAGAACACAGCACTGGAGGTGCGAGAGAATACTTATGTCCTTCTGCCAAAGCACCGGCAACGACAAAGACCGTGGGGCGAATAACATCTGCCCATTTCAAGCTTGGAAGTACCACGATGCTCAGCCAGTAAGCTAAGAAGCCTGCAAGTTCCCCGAATAAACTGTAATATGCTTTCTCCTTAATATTGTCGCGAAGCTCTGTTAGCTCTTTAGATCGACAATTGCGAAATCTGCAAGGGAAGGTAAAGGATTGGTATGAGAAAATGTATAATAAAAAGGGAAGAAATAAAAAGGGAAGTTGATTCCTAAAACTTGAAGATACATGAGGGCCCTAGTGAAATGTGCCAGCCACTGCAAAGGAGAAAGTTTATGGATGTTTGGAAATTTTCCCATCTCTCTGAAGAGTTCGATGGCGGTCTCAGAGATGAAAGGCTTGTGATCAGGAGAAGATACAAAAGCTAGCTCTCTGTTAGACGGGACGAATTCATCATAGAATTTGCTTGTTAGGGGAAGGCCTGTTATTCGATGAAGATCCCAAAGTGTGATACTCATCTCACCGAATGACAGTGGAAAGAGTTGGTAGTAGGCGACCGGTACTCAAGAAAACCCTTCATCACGGTTGGTTCCTTATAGAAGTAGCGAGATGTAACTTCTATAGCATCGTACAAGCCAATCTTGGCAAGCATACCCGATGCTTCTGCGCCCAGTCTGAGTAGTAACACCATGAAGTTAATAGACCCCTTGTTCGAAATTCTTCCGGTCCTCATAGTTGCTCCCGATCTCAGAAGCGTTGCCTGATGGTTTCATAGAAATACGTGGGGAAGAGGTTGTGCAAACTATGGAAAGGGGTAAGACTTCACCAATGCTTTCTGTGGCTTATGTGCTTGTAATATTCCCTCAAGGATGTGCAGTTCTCTCGTCGCCGACGAGGAAGTGTACATTAGTTTTTCTCCGTCTTTGTAATCCCTTAGCTCGTAGTCGAGCATGGATTGGTGGCGATGAAGCTTGATGGGGATCACTGTCATACCCTCCGAGTGAGGATTATCGAACTTCATAATGCCCTTGATAACTCGGACCAATTCCTAGGAGTTCTGGAGCTTCTTCTTGTTGTCCTCTTTAATCTTCTCCTCGAACTCCTTCACCTTGTTTCGACGAGTCTTCTTTAAGTGAGAAGCAGGAGGAGTGTCTTCTCGAGGAGGGGGTCTTTGGCTATCAGTATGGATGTGCGCAGTTGTTTTCAACCATTCATCCCAGTCATATTCTCAGCCCTGCTTCGGAGACCGTTCTATGTCCCCCATCGCGATGGCCCGATTAATGGGAGATGTTAGTGTTTTAATACGGTCGGTGAAGTTAAAGGTGGGTAGTACGGGTTCTTTAAAGTATGCAGGGTTATGGGCAGTGGCCTTAGTACGTTTGGCTGGCGGTTGATCTGAAGAAGGAGAAGGGCGGAAAGAAGATGAGTCAAGCAAATTCGGGTGAGAAGGTTATTCAGATGGTGGGTCTACGGGACGAAAAGTTCGTTTGATGTGAGCCATGAGGAAGAAAAGTCGAGAATTTTTTTAAATCCTGGGAAAGAAGTTCAAAAGGCTGAAAATTTCACTTTCCTGATTGCGCGGACTCACTCAATCGAAGTTAGTTACGCTGGTCAACGCAAAGGCCAAAAGGCTTGTGCGAACAAAGGACTGTTGCATGGGTTCACGCAAGCAAAGTACGTTGTGTAGGAAAAAATCACAGAGGAGCAAGGGTTCGCTGTAGTGCAAGTGCATGGAGAATGAATGAAGGTTCAGGGTATTTATAGGGAGTATGGCTGTGTACGCTGCGTAGGTTTCTGTTGCGCGGGTCCGCGCAAACCCTGTCAAGATTGCAAAAATTGATTCTTTTTCTTTGATTTTTGAGAGAAACAAAGAAAGGATTAAGGGGGCATCTATTGAGGCATAAAAAAATGAAGGAAAGATTGAAGCAAAAGAAGATTGAAAAGAAGAAAGAAGATAGAAAAAGAAGAAAAAAAATAAGATGACTTACAGGTTGTTTGCGTGGGTCCGCGCAAATGATATCTGTTGCGCGAGACAGCGCAACTGATATACCAGTTGCATGAATTCGCTCAACTAGTTTCAGGACTGATTCTTTGATAAAAGACCTGAAGCATTAGAAGGTGGGTCCCATGGCACCAAGTTCGAGGTTCCACATGTGCGAGGGCCTATAAATACCCCCTCCTCCCTTCATTTGGGGGGATTGATGATCTTAGAGAGGAAGCAGAGCAAGGAAGAAGACTGAAGGTAGGAGAGAGGAAGCAATGGTGGTTTGCGTGGGTCTGCGCAAACCATATCGGTTGCGCGAACCCGCGCAACTAGACTGTCCTACAGTCTGTGAATGTTAAAGGGCTAAAACTCTGCTAAAATGGCCAAGTTTCTAGATTTCTTTTGTCCAAGCTTCAAGAAGGGAAATTAATAGAAAAGATTTATGTCATATCCCTCTTAAAGAGATGATCAAATCACGAGTCGAAGTGCTGCCAGATTTGATATCTAACTTGGATATTTGAACTTGTGTTAATTTCTGTATTTTAAATAATCTATCTTAGAATTAAGGGATGTTTGAGGATGTAAATGAACTCAGTGATAATAAAATATGATGATTGTCTTTAATGTTCTCTCTCTGTTATGTTTGAATAAGATAATATCATAAATCCAATGCTTTTGTTTCTTGTTCGAAACACGATTGCATGTTTCTTAGCGCATGCATCTTCCAGAATGTACTTCTTTTCTAAAGTAATCCATATATCTTTAGCTGAATCGTAAGAAGCATACAAATCATATAGTTCATTGGACAAATAGTTCATAATATAATTTTTTTTTCAATTATTTCCATCTGCTACTTCAGTTTGATTTGCTGGATCTATAGCAAATTATTCAGATAGTATGTATAAAACTTTAATTGTGGTTAGTGCAAACATAAATTTATATTTCCACCGTTTAAAGCATTGTCCAACGAGCGGTTCGATTTTGGCTAACTTGATAGAAGTATTAACTGTTACGGTAGCCATAGTCTATGTAATTCAACAATTCGATTTCAAGATTGTTGGATTATTTGGTAGAATCAAATACACTATTTAAAATAAAAAATCGAAAGAAAAATAAAAATTTGAGATAGAAAGCCTATAGATTTGAGCCGAGGAGTGCCGTGAGTCACTCGGCTTAAAATCGAACTTGCTCCCCTTGGATAGCGTTCCAAGTGCAACAGGTTCCAAAGCAATTGACCTCCAGGATATAACGACTATGACCCGGTCCCATCAGTGCATTCACTGTATGCGGGCTTGAACCATTTGTAGTTTAACCCAAAAGTGCTGAGTTGACTCAGCGATGAACTCAGCAACCAAAAATTCATAAAGCAGAATACAATGAGAGTTTTATAAGAGGAGAAAAAAATGAATTGGAAGTCTTTATATAGACTCCGAAGTGGTGCATTAAGCACCCTTTTGAAAGGGTTTGGTCCGTTAGGTTTAAACCCAACAGGTGCGAGTAACTGAACAATCACATATCTCTGGTTTAAAATGAAAAGCTGCAAGTGCAAGTACACTCTCGTATAAATAAAGTCCCGAAAGTACCCATAAACACACACCCATGTGAATACACTCGCACCCAGCCCGTCATGTTGCGTCGTGCACATGGACATGGACTCGGCTCGGCTCAGCATGGCGTGGCGTACGTACGCGTGTGTGGTCAATGACATAGATTAGAGTTATTAACATATCCCCCACCACCATAGGACAAAATTCACATGCCCCATGAATGGGCTCAAGCCCCAAGGCAAAAGGCCTATCTTATATATAAGAAGATTTTCGTGGACAATTCTGATATGGGACAAAACTCACAACTCAAAATCAATAGAAATTTTGAATGTGGAGGGAAACCGAAATATTTGAAATTTTAGTTTTAATATAAATTTTGAAACAAAATACAACAGATCGGCTTGGTGGGCCCCATGGATGATGGGTGGTGGGGAGAGGGAGGATAGAAGGAGGAAGTTAAGGAAGAGGAGGCTTCTCACAGACATGCACTAGCAATGCACGTCGAATGGGTTTTTATTTATTTTTTAAATGATGAGGTAGTTATGTGGGATCCACTAGAAAGATTGAGCGAGAACTGCTCCATCCAATTGTTCTATTATATCGTAATAGGACATAGGCATAAAAATGAGGTAGATCCAACGCTTAGGTTGGCTGCACATTAGAAAACAGTGTGGGAAGTTTGCCAACCATTAAAATTGTCTAGATAATTGGAGAAATCTTCTAGATCAAAATCAGGCGATTGGATAGCTTGGTAGGCCCATAGGGAGTTTATTTAACGGTTCAGATTGACGACAGGCCAAGTGTGTACAGTTAGATAGGGCTCGTAATGCATGAAAGGATGTATACGTTCATGCATTTGGAAGTGGGGTCATTGGATCGTGAATTCGATGGTAGATTAAGCTTGTACTTGGGTAACAGGTAAGATAGACGGGTTAGATATACAGATGGACATGTTTACAAGCGAATGGAATGATTTTGAAGTTGGTCTAATGTGATTGGGGCGGACCTCTGGTGAAGTAAACAGTCAACTGCTCAAGTCTAGTGATGAATACTTAGTTTAACGAATGATTTGATGCATGAACAACTGTAAGAGGGTACATTGGATTTCTAAGGTCGTTATGAGGGTACAAGTGTGTGTAGATATGTGCATAAATTCCAGTGTCACTCAGTGAAAAAAAAAAATACAGGTTAAAAAATGGGATGTACACGAGGATTAGTATTAGTGTATATACATGACTGCAAATTTTTTTGAGGTATTATAGTATGATTAGGAGTATTCTCTTCTTTGTAAATAGTTGTGTTCTACACAAGTTCTTTTCTCTCGTGAGGGAGCTGTATTACGACACAATTATTCTCCTCGCAATCTCTATAAATATCTCTTAATGTACCTAGGCTTGTAATGCAATAAGAAATTCAGAATTCCTCTCTTACCTATTTCTTCGTAGATGCTTGGTTGATTTGATGTATGCCTTTCAAGTAGTCCAGCTTTCGGTGGGCTCTGGAGTAATATCAGCTCCTTCATCTATTGCTCCAATTGAATGTCAAAAGCAATTAGACTATGTAAAACAAAAATATAAATATAAATTAAAGAGAAGAGAAGATGTAAAGGACTTATTGAATATGAAGTTGAGTTGAGGCATGATTTAAAATTACTTGGCTTGAAGTCGAATTTGCTCTCCCCGGATTGCATCCCAAGTGCAGAAGAACTCTCGGGTAATCAACCACAAGAATATAATGACCATCACCTAGTCACCAACTATGAATTTCGTAAACCACAAGCATTGAACTAGAGGATTTTAATAAGAGAAGACTTGATAATTTAGTATGATATGTATTGAAAATGGATTAATACAAGTCTATTTATAGATTTTAGATGGGTGTTAAAACATTTTTTTTTAAATAAAAAAAAGTTAGATCCATTGAGTTTAAACCCAACAAGTTTTTAAAAATAAAAAGATGCAAGTGCGCACATGAGTATGCCCTACAAAGAAACGGTCTAACACCAAAAATCCCCCGTCCCTTATATGCTTAAGAACTTTTATTTTAACATTACATTCTATGTATAACCACTTAGATTTCCTTTTTCCCTTTCTCGGTTACATCCATCTGATACAAATCATATGGCTTTGATCCATTTAACAGGAGGACAATAAACTGGACTATTGTTGAGAGTCAAACATTGCATATTTTCCCCTATTTATATCATAGTTTTATGAACATGATAATGCTTGATGGGTATATTTTATACATATTTGTATTGCAAGGTGAATCCGAGAGCTTGGATTGAAAAGAATGTTAAAAGCATGGATTTGATGCTCAAGAATCACTAAGGCAGAAGATGGATCTTAAGAGACCACGAATAAAGAATTCACATGCCAAGGATCCAAGGAAACCAAGTACAAAGGATGAGGAAAATACGGGAAAAAATTATTTAATCTGCAGTAGAAAAATAGACAGGTTCAGTCCGATTGAAGCTAACTTTGGTCTGATCGAAATCATGCAAAACAGTCCAGAAACCATCGATGAAATTCAGAGCTAATTCGTTTTGACCAAAGGATAATTCGGTCCGACCAAAGGAAGGATTCGGTGCAACCGAAAGTGCACAAAAAGCTCCAACGATGAACGATGAATTTCGGAGTTAATTCGATCTGACCGAACCCAAGCTTGATGTGACGAAAATCGTCCAACTGCTGAACCAGAATTATGTCATGATTCGAACTCAACTTTGGTCCGACCAATGTGCAACGCGGTAGCATAAATTTAAGGCAGTTTCAATGTCGATATGCGAAAATTTCAAGGCGGTGTGAAAGATAGTGTTTCACAACTATAAATATGAGTCCCTAGGATGTCCCAAAGCACCTTCTAGGGTTCAAGGAGTGGAGCCAAAGGATGGAGAAGCCTCCTAAGAGTTTTTCTTCCTCTTCCTTAGTTTATTTTCATGTTTTCTTTAAGAGTTTTAGTTTAATCATGGCTATGGTTAACTAAACCTCTTAGATAGGGCTAAGAGGTGAAGCTTTTAGCATGTTTGGATATTTATCTTGCTTTGATTCTTGTGTATATTGAACTTCATTGAATTCTAATTTGATTTTAAGGAATATTTTCAGTTTTCAATGATTTGTCGTGACTCAAATTATAATATATGTTGTGATAGCTTTAGATATCTTCTTTTCCTGTTTTGAGATTGTGAGATTGGTAAATCCTTTTGTTCATCATAATCTCTTGGGCATGGTAGGATAAACGAATCCCTTCTAATCATTACAATTCTCCTCCATTGAGCATTAGGTTAATGAAAAGTTCAGATTTGATTTAAATTGCTTTATCTTCTAATTTGATAAGATAGGACTCCAATTCTAATTGTGTTCCTTGAATCAAGTAAAGTAGCATCTTGATAGCTACAAGTGGATCCTTGGCACCCTAGTTCTCATCTTTACATTCATAAGTTTTAATCAACTTTATTCACAATTTGTCTCAACTATTCCAGAATTCAATTTAGATATTTTTCTAGTTCTACTTCTAGTTACTTTCAAAATATGTACAAGTTTAGTCCCTGTGGATTCGACATTGGTCTCACCGAGTTATTACTATATCACAACCCTACACTTGGGGTTGTGAACAATTTTTTGGCGCCGTTGCCGGGGACTACGGTTGAGTTTTTATGAAATTAATTGGTATTAGAATTAAGTTAAGATTAGGGTTTATTTTTTTTCTATGCTTTTAGGTTAAGATTTTTCTGAATTTGTTTTTAGAAACTAATATTGTTTTCTGTTTTGTAGGATCCTAACATAGCAACTCTTATTCGGTAATTTTGTTTCAACCCTCCTCTTATCTTTTCTAGATCTCTTATTTGTTTTAGTTCTTCTAGTTTTCTTTTTAGGTTTAATTGTTTAGTTACTTGAGGGCTGAGAGTGTTTCATGCCCGAGTGGGTCAGTAATAACACTTTACGTCTTTTGAGTAAATGAGGATTAGTCAAAGGGTTGCCTATCCATCTTGGGATTAGACACCACTTAAGACCCTCTGAGTCAATAGAAGTGATGACTCCATATCAACCTCAACACCCAATTGAGGAAGCCCAGGATGAGAATGAGGTGCACCATGCACCCCCGCCTCGTACTCTATGAGATTATTTACAATCAAAGGGGGTGAGTACACCTTCCTGCATGATTTTTCCAGACAATGCAGGGAATATGGATATTAAACTATGACTAATTCAACTCCTTCCAAAGTTCCATGGACTTGAATATGAAAGTCCATATCCACACATAAAAGAGTTTGATGAGATAATAGCCACTCTACACTTTCCGAACATGTCTAAGGACATGATCATGCTGAAACTCTTTCCCTTCTCCTTAAAACTAAGAAGTGGTTGCACTCACTACGTCCACGATCCATTAGCAGATGGAATGACATGACAAGGGAGTTCACAAAGTAATTTTTCACACACCATAAGATGAACACCATCAAGAAGTCAATCATGAACTTTGCCCAAAAGGAAGATGGGACATTCTTCCAATGTTGGGAGCGGTTCAAGGATCTTGTCAGTTCATGCCCACAATATAGTTTTGAAACATGGCGCATAACAAATTTCTTCTACGATGAACTGACATTTTCATGCGCCAATTGGTCGAGATGATGTGCAATAGGCATGAACAAAGATGTTGATGATGTGTGGGATTATTTTGACAAACTTACTGAAAATGCACAATCATGGGACATCTCCCCAAGACCTAACACTACTTTTAAGCTTACTCAATCAAAGAAGAGGGGCAGAATATATATTTTAAAAGAGGAAGATGATATAAATGCTAAAGTGGTCAATCTCACAAGGAAAATCGAGGCCATAGAACTTAAGAAGGCAATACCTATTAAATCCGATAAGGCTACGGAAGTTGTTTGCGGTATTTATGCTTGCAACAAATATACAACTGAAAATTGCCCAATAATTCCTGTTTTCAAGAGATATTGAATGAGCAATCAAATGCCATAAATAACCACCAAAGACCTTTCAGGGGACCCACCTCAAATGCCTACAATTCCAGTAGGGGGAAACATTAAAATTTTAGTTGGAGGAATGGACAAACTGCTACTCCTCAAGGGATCCTTAACCAATTTCCAGATCAAAGGAAACCTTAAGAGGATCCAGTCTCAAAACATATTTAAGATCAAGAGCTTTTCAATCAGGGCATGCTGCAAGCCTTTCAAGACATTACAAAGGCCATACAAAGGCTTGAGATAAAAAACTCAGGATCCTTCTAGCCCAGCCTCTTTATAAAACCCCGTACTTTTCAATACTCGAGTGTTACTATGAGGACCAAACTTAGTATGAACACATGTGAACATTCACCCTCACTCTACTCCGAATCCAACCATTAAGGGTAATCGCCGCTTATAGCTTAAGCCATTCATCTGTTGGTCTGTGATATGAACCATCGCACCACTGTGGCACCATTACTAAACGGCCTAAATTATGGGGAATCAGATCACATGATGGTCTATTTGAATAATTAAACCATGCATAGCCACCTTCAGGACCTGAGCCAACAAATCCACTCATTAGGAGTTGTCTTCGTTCACAGTGTAAGTCAATTGAACCATCCATCCTAAGTTTTAGGCTTGGATCTACAGATTCATCGTTCATCTAGCTCTAAAAACTCCCATAAATGTACATCACTTAATCATTACGATTAGGCTACTTGATTACTAAACTTACCAATGATTTTCACCTAAACTAGGATGAGAACCCTAGGAATCATCAATGATCACATTTAGTAATGATCTGACCATTAGATCTCCATAGATCGTAAAATAACCCCAGTATGTAGAAAGTATGGCCCACCTAAGCTTTGGACCTACCTGATTTGTGGCCAAGGGTCCCACTTGGACCTATTGAAGTTGATAAGCGGATTAGATTTTGTGAGAACATCACTATGGACCCCACCTGTGATGTATGCGCATAACCTGCACGTGCACTCGTTGTGCACTGGTCTAGGAGACCTAGTCAAACCGGTCTGACCTGACCATATCCAGCAGAAGAAAGGATTTTTCTCCCTTTCTTTTTTACGCTCAAATGAGGATTGCTTACCGTGATGGATTGTGGCCCACCACCTACGATCAGATGGCCAATCTGAACAATTCATTGTGTCTGGGAGCCACCTCTGACCAAAGCCTAGGCAATTCCATGAAAAACTATATGCGAGTGTGTGCACATCACAAGCACATGTAGTGGTGCATGAAGTGCATTTCCAAAATTGGAAAGCACACATGTTCTTCTGCTAGGCTGGCAATCCTTGCGAGGGAGTTTCCGGCAATCTCGACCCTCTGTTTGGTGAGATTAGAGCCCTACAAATTAGGGTTCTCCCAGTTTTTCCGTCGCCACTGTAACTCAAAAACCAAACTTACTAAGAAAAGTTCTAATCATCATCTGTTTGGAGGGTCCCACTGTGATCATGAGACCTATCCATACCGCCCACTCCACAAAGACGGAATTTCCGACCACTCCCACATCGGTAGGAAAGGAAGGAAAGATAAGAAGAGATCAAGGCTCCCCAATTTCCATGAAGACAAACCGTAAAATGATGTAGTCGTGTTCGTGTAAATTCATTGTGCAGGGCTACCTGTTCATCAATCACCGAACGTTCTTATGCCCAAGAACGCGATCATGACTGTTCATCTGTGGTCTCTTCCAAACTTGACCAACCTTTAAATACAAGAAGGAAACATCCTACCCAAAAACCTAAAAACAATGACCTCCAAATAGCGGCACCTGCTTGACCTTACGCACACCCCAGCGTATCCTTTACATAGGAAATATCTAGAAGCACGGAAGATTTTATAAAAACCCAGCTCTCCCACCAGGAGGCGTACAACCAAGGAAAGAAAGAGAGGAGAAATGAGAGAGAAAAGAAGAGAGAGAAATGGAGGGAGAAAGTCATCTAGCGACTCCTAACACTGAGAGAATCATGGGAGAAAGAGAGAGAGAGAGAGAGAGAGAGAGAGAGAGAGAGAGAGAGAATGAGTGAGTTGCTGCACGAGCAACCAGTTTCGATTTTATTAATATTTTATTTTATTTTTTCTTTCCTTCTTTATTTTCTTTTCTTTTCAAATCCCTTCTTCCAACAAAAGAGGTGGAGAATTCCACCGTGTCGAACTGAGTCGATTCGGTGGAAGAATGCGCCTAAACCTTTTAAGTTGAAACTCACCAACGAAGGCAATACATAGTACATCTAGATCATAACTTAATCAAGTTCTCTCATATTCACTAAACCTAGTTAAATCTAACAATTTCCTTAACCAATTCGAGTCAGGCGAATTAGGACAAGATTTAATCCTAAAGTGCATCTCCAAACATCTAACCTTAGTAGTGGACGATCAAACAATCAAAGGTAAGGGAATCCTTTATGCTTTCAGTAAATTTAAGTTTATTATGTACTATATTGGCTTTTACATGCTTTCATAATTTTATGATTCTTTTCCTGCAATTGTTAATTTACTGCCAACAAATATTTATCCTTAAGGAATTATGGTGTAAAGTTAATTACGAGTGATCTTTATTATTTTTAGGGTGACGGATATAAGCCTTGCCCTTGCCTTTACCAATTTTGTTGAATTAGCACTTGCTACTCTTCTCTATGTCGAGTTGGCCATTGCCACTCTCCTCTTTATTGAGTTAGCCTTTGCTAATCTCCTCTTTATTGAGTTGGTCATTACCACTCTCCTCTTTGTTGAGTTAGCCATTAATACTCTCCTCTTTATTGAGTTGGCCATTGCCGCTCTCCTCTTTATTGAGTTAGCCATTGATACTCTCCTCTTTATTGAGATGGCCATTGTCACTCTCTTCTTTGTGGAGTTAGCCATTACTACTCTTCTCCTTATATTGTTAGACTTGTGCTATTTACCTTTAAGGCTTTGGCATGTGTCTTGGTATTCTAAAATCCCCATGATTCAGTTTACATTCTCCTTAATGCAAGTGATGTGATGAAGGTATCATAACTAGTGATTTAATTATTATATCATGGACGTAATGCACTCTAGGTAAAGACCCTCTTGGTTAATGTGTAATTTCTTGAGTTTGGGTAGTGGTGCACAAATCAATGTAAGTAATTCGTAATACGTGTTGCATCACTTCAAGGATTGGATGTCACAAATAGTCGGTCCATGAACAAATCGTGTCACGTAATTCATCTGACTCATGTGTTGTGTCGCCTTGAGATGTTCACGTAAATCCATGGTAGTGTAGGACATGCCGACGAATCTCCATATTTATGGGATGCGGGGCAAGCTGGGTTTTCTATAAATTGTATTTCACATTATGATGACCAGTATGTATGATGAGCCGCATACACTTTGCTAGGCATGCATTCATGTATATATTGGCTGCTCATACTGATACCTCTCATAGTAGTAGAGTACGAGACATATTAGAACATTTACATTGCTTTTATGAATCTCTTGAATTATTGTTAATCTTAAAGGATAACCTTTACTATGAGTAGGGCATTGACTCTCTCCAACCATACAGATGATACGGGTGATGCACAAATTGAAGATCTAGAGGACCATCTCCCTATGGAAGATTATACTAAATGAATAAGAAGATAGTTCTATGATTCAGTTTTATATTTCTGCTGCGAACTCGATAATGTAATAAGTTCTCATTAAGAGGGAATTTGATAATTTGTTGAATTCTTGTATTCTAATGAGTTAATAAATACAATTGATTTCATTCTCATGAATATAATTGGATGTGATCCAAATGAAATATATATATATATATATATATATATATATATATATATATATATATATATATATATATATATATATATATGTAAGGAGTGATTTTTGAAGCATCCAATTCATTCAATTATTAGCACCTAGTTTTTCTCAGGTCAGACTATAAACTCTGACCGCGAAAATTCAGGATGTTACACTCTCCCCAACCCAAAACTGCAGTATGAAATAAGTGACCCAAGCTCTTCAAATCAGATAAAGCAGGCTAAGCCTATCACTACTCTTAGGAGCGGGAAAATCATCAACAAAACCATTCCTGCGAGGGCTAAAAAGCCTAAGGACCCGAAAGAAACTGAGAATAATAGACCTAGTAATGCCTCACATGAGGAAGAACTAGAAAAAGTGAGTAGGTTGATTGCGTCATTCCCCCAGCGGTTGATTGCACCAAAACCTTTAGATAACTCACAAGATATTCTAGAGGTGCTAAAACAAGTGAAAGTCAACATTCCTCTGCCAGACGACGTGAAACAAATTCCCTCTTACGCCAAATTTTTGTAAGATTTATGTACAACCAAGATACGACAAAGTATCTAAAAGAAAATTTTTCTAAGAGAAAAAGTGAGTGTCATCCTCAAGCAAGATGTGCCACAAAAATATAAAGATTCTGGTGACCTAACTATCACCTGTATAATTGGGAATCACCAGATTGAGCATGCACTTCTTGACTTCGGAGCGAGCGTTAATTTGATCCCCTCCTCGTTGTATGAACAATTGGGTCTAGGTGAATTAAAACTCACTCAGACCACTTTACAATTTGTCGATCACTCAATTCATATACCGAGAGGGATCATTGAGGATATGTTGGTTCAGGTTGATAAATTTTACTATCCAATAGATTTTATTGTCTTGGATACTCAACCCATCGTGAATATGAGCACACAAATTCCTGTCATCCTTAGTCGCTCATTCCTTGCTACATCAAATGTCATCATTAATTATAGGAATGGAATTATGAATTTATCTTTCAAAAATATGACATTGGAGCTCAACATCTTTTTCAACATGAGTAAGCAGCTAGAGGATGATGACCATACCCATGACATTAGTATGATCGATTCTTTCATGGAAGATAAAGCACTTCTGACTCTATACTCTAAGCATCTAAAGACGTGCTTGGCCCACTCCCCTGATTTAGATGATGACATGATTAGAGATATAGATGTCTTGCTTGATGCTACGCCGGTACTTGAAGTTAACCGGTAGAGGCCACAATTTGAGAAATTTCTCCAAACCGATGTAAAGCCTCTACCGTCCAGCCTCAAAACACCAAAGCTTGACCTAAAACCTTTGCCCGCTCATTTTAAATATGTTTACTTAAGTCAAGATGAGACATATTCGGTGGTGATTTCTTCCCAACTTGAGAAAGAACAGGATAGTATGCTTATTTATACTTTCCTTAAGTATAAAGGAGCCCTTAAATGGTCAATTGCGAACCTCAAGGGAATTGATCCTTTGATTTCATGACCGGAACATCCCTCGAAAATCATTTACAACAAATTAAAAAGTCCTTCTGTACAATTCTCGGTTACATCTTTTTTCAGAAAAAACTTCTATCTCGTTGGACCACTTTCACTGTTACGAATGCCTATCCTCATAGGGCCGTTAAGATAAAGAATTCGACAAATGAAAATATTTTCAAAGTGAATGGGCAACTGCCGAAACAGAATCCTGTCATGATTCGAACTCGACTTCAGTCCGACCGATGCATAACGCAACTGAGTAAATTTGAGGCAGTTTCGAGGTCGATTTACAAAAATTCCAAGGCAGTGCGAAAGATAGTGTTTCAAAACTATAAATAGGAGTTATTAAGATGTCCTAAAGCATCTTCTAGGGTTCAAGGAGTGGAGCCAAAGGGTGGAGAAGCTTTCCAAGAGCTTTTCTTCCTCTTCCTTAGTTTATTTTCATGTTTTCTCTAAGAGTTTTTAGTTCAATCATGTCTATGGTTAACTAAACCTCTTAGCTAGGGCTAAGAGGTGAAACTTGTAGCGTGTTCGGATGTTTATGTTGCTTTGATTCTTGTTTATATTGAACTTCATTGAATTCTAATTTGATTTTGAGAAATATTTTTAATTTTTTTGATTTATTGTGACTCAAATTTCAATAGATGTTGTAATAGCTTTAGATATCTTCTTTTTCTATTTTGAGATTGTGAGATTGGTAAATTATGTTATTCACTATCGTCTCCTGAGCACGGTAAGATGACGGAATCCCTTCCAATCATCACAATTCTTATCCATTGAGAATTGTTTTAGGTCAATGAAAAGTTCAAATATGATTTAAATTGCTTTATCTTCGATTTGGATAGGATAGGACTCAAATTCTGATTGTGTTCCCTGAGTCAAGAAAGGTAGCATTTTGATAGCTACAAGTGGATCCTTGGCACCCTAGTTCCCACCTTTAAATTTATAAGTTTTAATTAACTTTGTTCACAATTCATTTCAACTATTCAAGAATTCAATTTAGATATTTTTCTAGTTCTACTTCTAGTTACTTTCAGAATACATACAAGTTTAGTCCTTATGGATTTGACCTCAGTCTTACCGAGTTATTACTATGTCGCAACCCTACACTTGAGGTTGTGAACAACTATGCTGATTCAATGTATACTCACACTTCAAGAAATAATAGCCCAAAGCCTAAAGCATATACCTCAAATCTCATAAATGACTAAACATTCCACAATGGCCCACCTAGGGCAGTTAATGGGGCAGATCTTAATCCAGATGTTAGGAGTACTAATGTAAACTTGAAATATTCGTTGGAAATGAGTCTATGCTTAGGAACCCCACACTTGTTATATAGATCTTCGTAGGTAGTACAATTGGATCAGCACTGGGTCGAGGAGCGTACGTGTCATTATCTTTGAGATACTCTATGCCCCTCGATGCAGAGTACCGATGCAAACGGTCATCGACGCTGCTATCTCCTAGGATACAACTCCCCAGCAATGTTTCTACACAGTGTGCACTCGCTGGTAGAAAATCAACACCAATAGGACACCGTAAAACAATCTACAGATTTTCTCTTTTGCCCAGAAAGAAGCCATTTTATTATTTATGAAAATGGAGAAGAAGATCTTGAGTCTGAACCTAAGATAAGAAAAGTAAACGACCAAGGATTGTTAAGGACTTTGGTCCTGATTTCCAAGTATTTTTAACCCAACTAGAATGAGATCTGGTAATATTCAGAGAGGTGATGTCCTCTCATGATGCTACCTTTTGGAAGAAAGCAATCAAATCTAGCTATTTCATCTTTGATTGCTTCTTTCCAAAAGGTAGCATCATGAGAGGACATCACCTCTTTGAATGCTACTGGATCCCGTTCTAGTTGAGTTTAAAACACTTAAAAATCAGGACTAAAGTCCTTAGCGATAATTAGCCATTTACTTCTTCTTATCTTAGATTCAGACTCAAGATCTTCTAAGTCTTTAGGGTGAGAGCAAGAAGGTTCATATATGTTTATAGATGTAGAACCCTCACAGGGGAGTTGTATCCCGGGAGATATCTGCATCAGCAACCTTTTGCACCGGTACTCTACACCAAGGGGGCAGACTATCTCAAAGATAGCGACACGTATGCACCTCGACCCAGCGCTGATCCGATCATGATACCTACAAAGATCTGCATAACAGGTGTGGGGTTCCTAAGCATAGACTCCTTTTTGTCAAATATTTCAAGTTTACATTTGCAGCACTCCTAACACCGGACTCATTCGAATTTGATTTGATTAAGTCAAATCTATATTGATAATATGATTTATCAGATCATGAAAGTTGTATTCTTTTGTAATCAGATCGCATTTAGATATATCACAGTTCGAAAATCACATATATCACATCATGAAAACAGGATTATTTTGAAATTAGATCCGATTCGGATCTATCATATTCAATTTGATAAAGATTTGATCCCCGTATCTCTACTATACTGAGGATATTTTTGAATTTTAGATAATAATAAATAAATAAAAACTATCCACCATATTAATGAAGTATGTTAATGATCATCAAACATAACCACTGCATAGGTGAAGCGGCCGGAGGCACCGAATCAATTAGCTATAGCTGGAAATTTTCATCCATTGAATGGTTCTAACCACTTGACTCATGCTAATCTTTTGGTTGTTAGTAATGGACGTAAATTCTTTTAATAGATTTGAAAATTATGATGTTTTTATCAATCTCATTTTCAGAATGTGGCCCACCCACTAAATAAGGCATCTGTTGAATGGTAATATTCTAGAACATGTACGCCACATTTGGATTATAAGTTACTTAAGATAAGCTACTTATTGGTTTCTACTTGTTCAGCCGATAATAGTGTATTTATAAGTAACTTTTTGAAAGGAAATTTAAAATCTCCATATGTGAAGGGAAAGGGTGTTGCCGGTGAGTAACGCTCTTGCAACACCCCTACCATCTCTCTCTTTCTATATGAAATAAGAGGGGGTCGTGGTTCTAGAAATGTAGTTGACCCAACGGTTGAGATTGCGTGTCTCCATATACGGATTTTTGTAGATGAAAATAAGCTATCACTAAAATCTGTCAACCAGTTGAAAGGTTAGGATCGTCCGCATAATGTGAGTTTTGCTTAATGACTCATTCACTGCCGAACGTACATGTGAGATCAGATCTAAAGGGGGCTTTGGAATCGGTGTTCGTCGGGTACCAATTTAGTAAATTGTGCTACAGAGGACGAATGCGCAACTGGACAAATCAAACCGTTCATTCGTGGACCGCGTCTTCGATGACCAACGATCATTTATTAGGATGTGCTTGGATAATAGAAGGCTTTGAAAATGGAAGCTCTGGTCATTGGGTGGGCCACGTGGTTGAATTTGGATCATTGGTCCGTTATTTTAATCGTCCATATCATACACGTACGTATGGCCCACCTGATTGTGAAGGATATCGTACAGGTGGGCCACTAGACCAAAGAATGCATAATGAGTCCGGATCCTCTGTTTTGCCAAAACCACCACTTTCCTGCTTTTTCCCTCCTTTGCTGTGCAGTGGTTGGTCCATCTCAGTCAGTGATGCATTATTCAATGCATTATACAATCACACGGTCCAGTTAGATTACAACGACCACAATTTTGCTGCTCGACGCAAACAGAGGATCCGTATTCATTTTTGAGAGAGACGAGTAACGAACAGTTAGTAATTTATCCTCCGCCTTCATGACCAGGTCCATTGTATGGGTTACCAAAACGCATGTAGTCATGCATTACAGATGTTTCGTTGTGCCCTAATCCAAACCGCCTAAATCATGGGCCAATTGCGTAATGAGGTATAACCCAAAAACATACTAAATAGATTATCTTCAGTGGTTTATTTACAGCCATCAAACGGACGAGTATATTGCAAACAAGATAGAAGTCATAGACGTCCTATATCGTCCATTTCTTGTGTAATAGATATCACCTTTTGAACGGGTAGATTGAGTTCCGTTTATGATACGTGCCATGCTTGCTGTACTGCACATGATAATGCTGCCTCGGTATCCCAGGCTTTTTATATTTTAGTGGATGGGGATGCATCAGACCGAGGGCTTTTTCAAAGAGGACAAGTAAAGGCCATGTTTAGCCATTCTCAGCAAAAAGTTTAAAAAGTAAAAACAAATTACTAAAATAGTTATGTAATTTTTAGTAAATAAATAATTAATTATTACTTAATAATTAATTTTATTTATCTTAAATAAGTAACTTATCTACTACCACTGTAGGAAAAATTATTTATCTGATTGAATCTTAGTAGACCCTTACTCAATTGTCCATTTTGAGTCAGGAGATAGATAAACAGACACATCTCATTGTATTGATCCAGCATTCATATAGTAGCCGAAGGGGTTGAATACCAAGAAGTAAGTTATTTATACTAAGCACTCTTAGTATGGCTTCCTATAAAGGGTGGGAAAATGAGATGATAGAGATGAGATCCTCCCTCAGTTAGTAGTCCCTATCAATATCCTTCCTTTCTACTCTTTGATGTTGGCCTTCCACCAGTTGCTGATGCGGTTATAGAGTCAGCATTTTAGGCAGTATTCGAATAAGCCAGCCCAGCCGAGTATCCAATCAAGTACTGGTCCATAAAGCCGAAACCTTAGTGGGGTTAGCCTTTTGTAGAAATTTGGTTTAAACTAAGGGTGCAACTTGGTTTGGGTCAACTCAGACTCGACTGGCTCAACCAAACTTTAGGGTCTATTTAGATGCGCATGATCGAAGTCATGTAGGGCACGTGATTTTCTGCACATACTGTCTTGAACATGCTACACAGGTCATGTAATGTAGGAGTATCCATACCATACCCCATTTTAAGCAGTTGGGATATGAAGTATTGGAAGATGGGACAACTTAGGCCCAACCTTGCCCGCCGTGACCTCATTTTGAAGCAGTTGGGCTATAGCTTTGTGTAATAGATAATGGAGAATGGCCCACCTTATTAGTGGACCAGACTAAAGAGACAACTAAGGCCCAGACCTTACCCATGACCCAAAAACAAAAATCTTTCCATGAGCTGTTTAACCTGACCTGACCCAACACCGTATAATCTGAAATATGATCAGGTGTAGCCCAACCCAACCCGACATTCATAGGTAAAATGTGACAGCGGGGATTTTCAGATCGGCCCTATTTGTCAGACCAGTGCAATTTTTAAACCATGGATATGTTGTATGCATTGGGCCACCCAACCCCACTCATGGAAAACCTACACGGAAGGTTGAGTTTAGTTAAGAGTCAGCCCATGTCTGGCCCGTTTATGTAAAACGAACCTCATTTTAAGGACCAACCTGGCTCAGAACCAGGTTGGCCCATATCACCATGGCCCAGCCTGATGTGGCCGAGAGGCCAAGAACCTTTACCAAAGCCCGGCCTGATGGCAAAGCAGCCTGATGTTGTTGTCCATCCTGGGAACTCATTCTGGAGCCTGGCCCAAAACCCGAATGGCCCAGCCTCATTCCATAAGTATCCTTGAGGTATGATGGAGATTAGAAACCGTGGATTGTGGACATGTTGGAGTGAGATTTTTCTAGTTTTGTTTGAGAAATGATCACATACATCTCAGCTGTACGCAAACTTTCACATACAGCCATTTCTTTCCTGGCATACGTGACTCATGTGTGGAATATCCACGTGGTTGTAAATTTGTGACCCCATCTACCATTAATTCTCCAAATGTACCCACGCATTTTCAATCTCACCCAGCAAATTACTATGCAATTTTTATACCCGTGAGGCTATCCGTTCATGGAATTCTGAAGTCCCTATACTATTAGCTATCTCCAACTTACGATGCCCACTCCACTTTTCTTTTTATCTTATTATTATTACTATTTTTTGAAAGGTGAAGCACTACGCAAAGCCAAAACACAAAACAGATAAAATGAAAAACAAACAGAAAGAGAAAGGAAAAAAAAAAACTAAAATATAACCAGACTTGTTAGATTAAAAGAATTTCTAAAAAAAAACTTGAAATTTTTAAAAAATTAATTTTTACTTTTATTAACTAACTTATCTTAATTAAGTTTAATTTTGTCATAGGTTGAAAAGTTGTTAAGAAATCTAAACCTTTATATTAAAACCTCTCATTAATCTTTTAAATTAGAAAACACGGGCATGAAATGCGAGCAACTTCTCACTCGCATGTCATGATTGTGGTGTTGCAAGCTGAGGCATGGGATGACGCGTGTGATGTGGTACAACGCCTATCCAAATTTAATACGCCAAAACGCAACTTCACATTATGCACATTTGCATTTGTTTTGCAGCCGGCATGTCCTTGCTTTTTGAGTTTTATTGTTTTCAACAATAGCTTTTCAATTGATAAGAGACATGAAAGGCTCTTTGACCAAAAGAAAGGATATTTTGCAATTTAGAAGGTGAATTTGTGCTCTACACGAAGCTTTTTCTTTTTTCTTTTTCTTTTTTTCTTTTTTTTTTTTTTTGTTTTAAATTAAAAAAAAAATAAAATAAAAGAAACCTACTTTTTACAATTACTTCTCCACAGTTCTCCCTGCATCTTGCAAAGAGCTTCCCTTCTTCACCGCCATCACATGTGCATCTTTGGTAATGCAAGAATTTTTCTCTTCCTATTGAATTTGAGTTCATATTGTTGGTGTAATTCAATCCAACACAAGGTCTCACGTGTAATTGATGGCTTGTATTTTGTTTACGGGTGCAATTAAGAAATGTGGGCATGACATTTTTCATGATATAATTTTTGTTTCGATAGGTCTTTTACAAACTTGCTGAGTACACTACATTTTTCAAATGCTACAAGAATGGCGACCACATGTTCAACATTTCAATCTCCTAAAGGCATACTAGAATAACGGAAGACGTATAAAAGACATTTTTGAATGCGAGTACAATTATACCAGCGTCGAACTCATAGTGCCGACATGCATTGACTTCTATATTGGTCTATATCAGTGCACCGAAATGGGTGTAAACAGGTATTTGAACAGTTTGAACTATTTATATGATATGGCAAATGGTGGGAGGGGGATACCTAAAACGAAAGTAATCTAAAAGAAAAAAAATAAAAAATAAAATCAACCATTGATCTTTAGATGTTTTTCTTTGAACGTGGACAGTCACCTTTGGCAGTAATTTTGAGCCATTTATTGAAAATTAAAGATCTTCCAACTTTGAAAGTTTTCAGCGTACAGATCTTCCAATCTTGAAGATTTTTAACCTAGCCATCATAAACTGTATATATCATCAAATGAACAGATCACCAAACATAATTCCGAGGGCATCAAGTACCCATAGGGGGGTGAAATCCCACCACGGCGGTAGACTCTCAAGAGTTTCAACACCTGGTCAAGGGTTCGAGTACCCATAGGTGGTGAAATCTCACTACGGCGTGAGTGTGTGGGGGTGTGTAAATGAAAATTTTAAAAATAAAAAAATAGTATTTTAAAAAAATAATAATAATTCCGATGGCATCGCAGAAGGGTACGTCGGGACTCTAGGCTTTGATCGAGGATGATTTCTAATAATCCAAACTGTGTATGTCATTTCCCTCACCTCGGATGGTTGATCATTGAAAAAGGTTTCATGCCCGTAAATCTAAACCCTTCACATGGATATGGTAAAAAGGTGAGTAATTTCCTACTTTTGGATGGTTGCAGAAGTTGTTCGCAATGGCCCATTAAGGAAGTTCATGCATCTGACGGTCAGGAACTTAGGATTAGAGCTTGCAATGGTTCTGTCAGACCGTAGGCCATCTGGCCAGACACGTTCCTTACATAGGTTTGGTCCACACTTTAGGGACCTTGAATTGGCTCAAAAAGGGACCCATCACGTGAATGGAACAACCAGACCCGCTAGATCCAATCCACTTATAAGAACTTTTATGATTCCACTAGAAAATTTTACTCTGGACCTCTTTAAATAGTACTACTGGGCCTCTAAAGGAGACCCACTTACTTGAAGTGGGCCTTGGGCCTCAGAACTTGTTTCGATTTTGCCCACAAACTTAAATTCTAGTATTCCACATCAGTTTAGAAAATATGGGTCAGGCTTGGGTTTGGATTAATCTTGGTCCGTTTAGCAAATAGGTTAACCGAAGTGGACCCATCGCTAGCCCTAGATCAGATGATATGATTGGAGAACTTTCCTACCATTGCCCATCAGGAGAGCGATTAAACAAATCCATTATGAGGTCCTCGTCATTGGTCATGTGAACTGATTAGATGGTACAAATGGTTAATACGATAGTGACAAATCTCGTGCTCAGCAATTTTTCGGCTCAGAAATATCTCCAGAGATTATTAAATTCTGAGGGTGTTCTTGGGATATTATCAGAAAAATCTCATAAAAATAATTATTTTAAATTTATAAATAAATTTAAAATTTAAATATATGCATATATTCATATAACAAATTCCTTTCAAAATAAAGACACGACAGTTTAAAATCTTATGAAAATTTCATGATTTTATCATGATAATTAGTGTATTCCATTATACTATCATGAGATTTTTCAAAATCCCGATGATATTTTCAAATTGGTTAATAACTGAGCTACACAGTATATGTATTAATACAGTTGATCATTCTTCAATACGATAAAGAGTGGGCCGCATGCATTCTTCACAGTTGGACTAAAAGAAGCTTGAACGAAGAAGGAATTAGTCCATCAATACTGAACTAGGCATGATGTAACGGTCATAGGCACGTCCGTTTAAAAATAATAATAATAATAATAATAAATCATTCTAAATATAGTAAAATTGTCATTTAAACTTTTGATGTTAAAAGAGTTGTAGCTTTTGATCTGAGCATCGTCATGAAACCTACGACCCATCGAGACTTATTTAGCTTTGCATCTGAGGTCAAAATTCATGAAAAAATGCACAGCTTGAAGGTCGAAATTCATTACTTGAAAAAAAAAAAACACAATTTGTGGGTCAAACTTGAGATTTTAGAGAAGAAAAAATAGTTTTTTTTTTTTTGGTAATTTCTATCATTAATGTATCTCCCTAATTCTAGAGTTTTAGGATTTTCGGCTTTTAAAAAATTGCTTGTAATAAAGTTAGGAATGTTCTAGTAATATCATATTGACATTTATATTTCTAACAAAATTAGCCTTTGAGGAAATTTTGCTATTTCAGGTAACTTAATTATATTCAAAATAATATTTCAGTCAATTTTCCAATTGATATAATTAAGAAATCTTAGATTTATTATTCAATAAAATATACAAGAATTTTCTCTTATTTCTTATTGACTCAAAAATTTACACTATGAGTTCAACATCTTGACTATGAGGAATAAGGTGATCTTATTTTTCATCATTCACACTCCTCCCTATGTCAATATAGTAACTAGTTGTTGGATCCTCTACAATTGTTGTAAACTAGGTGTAACCTGTCGTTACTGGTTTTTGCCAATTGGAATGCGGGCATGCTAGAATTAAATTTGTGGCTTAATTCAAACCGAACAACTATGACCTCAAGCGCCAAAATAGGCAGACATGTAGTGAATGACCAAGATTTGATAAGATCGACCACCTATTTAGCCACTCGCTCAATGTGTAAACATGATTAGGTGATATTTTGATGGTATGGTTCGTCCTCTAATGATAGGTTACACATTTGCATTCCGTATGAAATGACTTTCTGATATAGATAAAAGAAAAATGAGAAGGATATTCTTACTTTCGATTATGAAGAACAACTACAAAACACATCTCCTGATGTAGAATTGAATCTAGCGTGTGAGCGTAGACTCAAATTATAATTAAGATTATCAACTACTTGATTAATGCTACAGATTACATTACAAAATGTAGATGATCAGCTAAAAGTAAAGGATTATACTAAGAAATGTAATTTACTTGGCAAGAAGTAAAGGATTACATTACATAAGGTAAAAAGACTTGATAATTAAAAGATAATGTTTCGGTTTGATTGGGTTGGTATGAAACGCATTGCTTTGTTAGATTTCTTTGCTATTTATAGCCTTAATCCTACCATCTAGATCCTTCTCACATTCTGATGGTTACTATAATCGCTCGACACTTCGTGACTTTCTCTGTTTCTTCTTCTGCCATCGGTTCTTTAACCACTTTTTCACAATTGCTCTTTCATTGGCCACTTAAACAATGATGTGGCATTGTTTGATGCACTCCAGTTGTGTTACCATAAAATCCTCTTCGTACATCTCTATAGATTCTCAACTACACCATGTGGATCCATTTAGATCACACATAACTTGCTCTGATTGGTTTTTATGAGAAATGACGGCAATATGGATGAACTTTTTCCCTTTGGAAAAAATGTGAAAATGACATGCAACTCTTCATTAATGCGGTATTAATTACCTACACATCGTGACACCTCGATAACCATCCTTGGCCAATTCATCACAACATGTCAGCGCTAACTGTCCTTTATCAAAATGAGACTCGAACCTTGTTCTGACACATGTTCTTAGATCATTAATTTCCAACAAAATCATAATGATGCCCTAATAAATGCTCCATCATCTCAGCCAATGTAAGTGCCATTTCAATATTCTTTTATCCTTGCAGTTCCATCTTCTTTTATGAACATCCAAATTTGAATTTCAATTTCATCTTCGATCAATGGTTACCTCATCGTCTTCCTCTCTCATTCCATCAAGATGAACTTATCATAGTGATGAATGCTCTTTCTGAAAAATATTTCAATAAAAGTCTTAAAGTCACCCAGTGGAGATTATTACCGCATGGGTCTGACATTTTCTCCAACAACAAGCGTTGATGATGTTAGCATAATGGATCCCTTGTTTCCCATCTACCCGGGTGAAGCTTTATTGATTCAATCCTAATCTATTTCTGAACCAATCAATGTTTTGAAAAATCCTCCATTAAGCTACTACCAGAATGGGATACTTAGTTTGCTTGTGTTTCCTCTCAATATGAGGTAACATAAAGAAATTTGGGCATTTATGAATGCATTAAGCTATCTATCCTTGATTATCTATTAGATCCCACTCTTCTTACCATAGCTTCAGCATTTTGGAGTTCATCTACCAATACATTTTTCTTCGGCTATGGCCCTATGAGTCCAACTATCTTGGACATCACGACTCTGACTCAATTTCTTCCCTTCGGTAAAGTTATCTTTGAAAATTTGCCTGTAGTGTAATGAGATTACCACAACTGCATGTGTAAAAGCTTGGTATAACCAATGAATGAAAGCTATGTCTTGGAAGGGGATGGAGGGTGATTAGGACCAATTAAAAATTTTAATCTTTTAAATCACAATTGCTCACTTAAGCTAATATGCAAATTAAGCTAAGCAAGGCAATTAACTTTAAGCCTTCTAAGCTAATACAGGGTCTAATCACATATACTACAAATGATATGCCAATTAAGAAACTAATCTATAAATACGATAGTGTACATGTGTATGTGGGATGTGCTAATTATGCATACAAATGATTAAATATTTAATCACATAAGTATAATTAACAAGTGCACAAACGACAATCTTAAACACAAGGATGTATAGTGTTTTGATTTCCCTACTCCACTCTCGGTGGACGCACTCAACTCATGAGTGTATCGGATTTCACTATCGAAGGTGATAAATCAAAATAACCTCTAATATTTACAATCTTATATACAATGAAGGGATCCTGGAAGAAACTTTATGTGGTTTTCTATAGGCTCACCACAAACCTCGATCCTACACAAGAACCTACTGAGGTACACTTCTGTCGGAGGCTCCTGCAAGAGACTTTAGTTGGTTTTCCATAAGCTAACCAACAACCACGGTCCTATTCCAAGGACCTACGTTTACTCCCGTCGAAGGCTCTCTCAAGGAAACTAACACGTACACACTCGTGTCTGGTGGTTTACACAAGGACTTGATTTAGGCCCTACACAAGAGCAAATGTCCTACATGAGAACCTAGGATTTATGCTCTACAAAAGAGCAAATGTTCTATACAAGAACCTAGTCAAGTTTGAGTCACAAATTCTTACCTTCAATCCTATACAAGGAAAGAGAGTATGATGGCTCTTACACTTGATAACTTACTTATTGGATTAAGCCCCTTTTGAAGCGCCTTCTTGGGTAGCTTGATCGATGCTCTCACATGCTTCAATCATCTTCCTTTTTCTCCCCTAATCATGATGTCAATGCTTTGACATGGCTCTAGCTCCAAGATTAAATGCCTTGTATGTAGTGCTCCTTTAAGGTGACTAAGGTGATGGGAGGTTGCTTGAATCTCCTACAACTAATGGAAAGTTGTATTTTATAAGGGATTCACATAAATGAGTCTTCTAGAGGATTTAGACAATGGTATGCCTATAGAGGTTGTGTTTAATATCCAGAAAATAAAGGAGTTCAAGCACAACTTCAAGGTGGATGTTAGAATCCTCATTAGAGTGTTAATATCAAGGAATATGACTCTTAGGTTTAGAGGCTTGGGATGAGGGATATGATCATGGATTCACCTAAACTTCTATTATACCAAAAACTCATAAAAATGCCCTAAAATCAAATGTTATCTATAAAAATCTCGAGTTCCAACGGTTAGAAAATGGGCATATAATAGCTTTGTCAATGGCATCGAATGGTACCTCGATGTCATTGAGAAAATCATATAAGATGATATATTTCTTCTTGAACATATCCGAGTTATCTTTCGATGTCATCAAGTGATATTCAATGCCATCGAAGTGAAACTTCGATGTCATTGAGAAAATCAGATAAAATGTTCATTTTTTGCTGGACATATCTGAATCTTTGTTTGATGCCATCAAGTAGTCTTCGATACCATTGAAGGAGACCTTAATGACATCGAAAAAATTAGAAAAAATGTGAATTTCTTTCTAAACATATCTGACTTCCCTTTAATGCTATCGAAGACCCCTCAAGGTTTGCTCAATTGCATCGAGCACCACTTGAAGTCTGCTGTTTTGAGCGTATGTTTTTACAGCAGTCTCGCACATCTTCTAGCCTTATTTATCATATTCCAATTAGGTTCCTAAAATTAAGGGATGATCAATAAGGTTTACCTATTAAGCTAAGATCATCTAAATGTTTAAAGGTTGTTTTGGGTAAAAGGTTAGTATTACCAAGACACCTTGTTTACCTATTCTTTGCCCCTTGATGCTCTTATACTCTTGTGTCTTCGGTCTTCAGCTTCTAAAGGCTTAACTGATTATATGACATAAGGACTCACGTGATTAACAAACAAGATGCATAAATCGATGCACTAACAGTCTTCTCCAATTTCACACAAAAGGAACCCAAACGTTTCACGAATAAAGCTGGTAAATTATATTCTCATTTTATGTAGCCATACTGCAAATGCAGTGGATCGATCGATTACAAAGAGCATACGGCTTTCTTATTACTCTGGATTTGCTGACATTTACTATGCATTAATGCTCTGTAAGTTACAAATGAGTACGTTCACCTGGCCAAGGCACTTGCTCAAGGTCAAAAATTTAGTCTAGCACCTTATGTAGTCGGCCACCTATATAGAGGCATCTACGAAATTACTACCAAAGGTCTATATCTCAGAAGAGGACCACCGTGACTTCTTCAAATGTGGATTTATTAGTACTTCCATCCTTCCCTTGTACATGATTCCATCAACTCTGGAG
Organism: Magnolia sinica; assembly: GCF_029962835.1. NCBI lineage: Eukaryota > Viridiplantae > Streptophyta > Magnoliopsida > Magnoliales > Magnoliaceae > Magnolia > Magnolia sinica. Next base: position 34,407,563 of record NC_080574.1, on the reverse strand, counting down.
CCATTTATTCTTCTTACGACGAACGCATCATCAACTCTCCTCAAGAATTTCCATCATTTTCAGTATATATGAGGACTCTATTCTTCTCTCTAGATAGAGGCAAGCAGAGTCAATCATCTATCCCATTTCATTGCGAAGAATACGGTCCTGTTTGGTTCACTGGCCGATACGAACAAGAGGGTGATCAAGAGGTATCTCATATGCACCTTGCATGAGAAAGCTATCTCGTTTGTAGGGATCTTCCTTATGGTGGTACGATTCATACTAGCAAAAATGCTAAAACTGGGATTGAACAATATTGCCCGAACTTTCTCACTCACCAATTTGGCATGGTCTATTGTATCCTATGCCCATTTACTCAAACAACCTACAATCAACCTCCTTTCACTTGGTCGGTCACCGATAGCATCTAGCTCTACCATTCTCTCAATTCTTCTTTTCAGGAAGCTAGCCTAACTCTCGATCTTTTGTGTTATCTGAACCAGCCTCAAGTAATAGACACCTTTGTTGTTTGGTGGGATAACCATTATAAGAAGCTAATTAATAAACCTTCACAAGACATTGTAGCTCAACTCACTTCTACTATAGAGCTTAGAGGGAAGAAAAATGTAGTGCCCCAATCAACTGCAACTCCTAGTTGAAGAACGAATAAGCCGAAGACCAAAATGGCCGCTGCATCTTCCCCACAAACTTCATCGACCAAGACAACAACTACTCAACCAAAGCACTAGAAAGGTATGGTGAAGATACCTGTTGCTCCTAATTCTCCACTAGTTCATCAGCCTCCATCAACTCTGAAGAGAATTCTTAAACTGGGAGCTCCTCTTGGTCCACCTCCTCGACCCCCTACTATGGTTTTCAAGCATATTGATCTGCCTTCCCAGCTAATTACGGCAGATTGACCGTTGTCAATTTCATTGAAATGACAACGACAATCAGGTAATTTCTTGGCCGAGGTTGTATGTTCATTTGAAAAAAACTACAAAATCAAATATTGGCTAGGATTGTACGCTAAAAATTACTCTAAAGAAATCGAGGAAGGTTTGAAATGTCACCAGAAAGCTCATTATAATAAATGCTGAAACAAATGATGGCAAGATAAGAAAAGATTAAATAATCCACATTTTTCATTTGATGAAAAATATCTCATCCCTATCATCCCAGCCCACCACCATTCCCCACTTCAACACGAGCAATGTCAATGATTATAAAAAATCCTCAAACTTTGGACAGAAAATTCGTCACCCACACCGTTTGTTTCGATTTATGTGGAGGTTACTTACCTATACAATTATTCTGAATCTTTTTTGCTTCTCATGTTGATTAACTATAACCTTCCATTGTAGTTACTTGAGAGCTATCGACCATAGAAAAATAAGTCATATTGGTGAAGCTGCTACAACAACGTCAACCAACGACCGATGCTCCTTAGGTTGCCAATGTACAAACTGTCGACTCTGAGGAAATAACTAGCGCTGAAGCTCTTGTAACCCATATTCCTGTACGAAAGGACTTTTTGATGCAGATAAAAGAAAATTAAGAAAGGGATTCTTACATTCGGTCATGAAGAACAACTACAAAACACCTCTCCCGATGCAGAATTGAATCCAGTGTGCGCGCGTAGACTCAAATTACAGCTAAGATCATCAATTATTTGATTAATGCTATGGATTACACTAGAAATGTAAATGACGAGCTGAAAGTAAATGATTACAGTATGAAATGTAGATGGTGAGCTTAAAATAAAGGATTATACTAAGAAATATATTCTACTTGGAAAAAAGTTTTTAAAAAAAATTACACAACAAAATGTAAAAAGACTTAATAATTGAAAGATGATGTTTGGGTTTGATTGGGTTGGTATGAGACACCTTCCTTTACTAGATTCATTTGCTATTTATTGTTGTATTTTTTAAAAATAAAAATAAATTTAAAAAATAAAAGTTATTTTTCGAAAGTAAATAAATATATTAATTATTTAAACTTTTCATAAATAATGTGTATAACTAGTTGATAAGAGAAGGGGTTTTTGCTTATGCAACCAGGGTTCAAATCTCCTCGAAGATGGTGAGAAGCACCGTCTGCACGTGCGGTGTGGGCTGCAGGGCTGCTTGGGCGCTTTTTAGCGCTTTATTAGGCGCACGTGTGCATTGTCGCAAGGGGCAAAAAGAGTCTTAGTCTTTTTGGCACACGGTTCAAACTTTTTGGGCAATAGTACCCTGATGTTTTATTACCTTTTTTGTTGATTAAGAGTAACTGTGACATGATTGTACATGTGGCACATATGCCATGTGTCACTTATGTGGATACAGTTTTTCCTGTTGGATAACTGCTTCTATCTGAATAGGTTCAAAAATAACTGCCATAAGACAAAGAGTCATGTCCTTTCATCGAATGTAATTATTTGCTGTGAATGGGTATGAATTTCTTGAAGAGGCACTTTAGCACCTCTTCAAGAAGAAATCCATAACCTTTCAATTGATATAAATCCTGGATACTATAATTCAAAAAAACAAAACTCTCGATCTGATCTCTTGCTGAGTTTTTTCTGAACGTCTTAAGGCATATCGGTGTCAAAACTAGAGATCTGTTCAACACTTAAATGTGTAAATTTTCATGTTGAAAATTAGATTGAGAGTTCATTGTATCCTGAAGATAATTTGCAGATTTCCTTTGGTTGCACTTACTGGAACTTTCAGAAAAAGGGCAACAAATCTGTCTTGAGAAATTGACTATTCAAGTCGAGCATTGAATCCAATAGATCTGATTGTTTCATTATCATTTTCTTCTATCTTTCGTTGTGTCTTACATTTCTAACATTCAAGACAAATCTTTATCTTTTCACAATGGAGGCAATTCATTCCATTCAAGTTATGAAACAAGACTTTGTACAACTAGATCGTTTCGACGGTTGTCAATTCTTCTTAAGATGGTAGCAAAAAATGCTTTTCTTTCTGACTACTCTCAAGTTATCCTACATTCTAGATAATGATCTGTCTTCTCTGTTAGAGACAAAAGAAGATGACTCAGATCAAGTGAAGGCAGAACGAAAGAAAAGGAAGGAGGACAATTTTCTATGTAAAGGTCATATCCTAAACGCCCTCTCTAATTCTATCTATAATTCGTACCGTAAAATATCCTCTACTAAAGATTTGTGGAAGAATTTAGATAAAAAATATAAAACTGAAGAGATCAGTAGTCAGAAATTTCTGATTGACAATTGTGTCCACTTCAAGTTTAAAAATGATCAACCAATTCTCTCCCAAGTAACCGAACTATAGAACTTGGTTAATGAATTGAAGATTGGTGGTATAAATCTTCCTGAAGAATTCCTGGTAAGTGTAGTAATTGTAAAATTACCCTTATCATGGTTTGATTATAAAAAGAAACTGAAAGATAATAAGAGGAAGTACACTCTTAAAGGGCTTCAATGACGTCTTCGTATAGAAAAAGAGTTCAGAAACCGAGACAAGAAAGAAAATGATTCGGAAAATCATTCCAAAGAAAATATAGTAGAAGATGACAAGCTAAAATTTCAGAACTCCAAATCTATTCCCCCAAAGAAAGATAAAGAGTTCAAGAAAAATAAAAAGAAAAAGGGCAAGTGTCACTTCTGCAATGAGTCGGGACACTGCATAAAGGAATGTCGACACAGGAAGAAGCAATTGAAAGCTCAGGCTAACATGAAAGAAGACCAACTTATAACAATGGTTACTATAGCTAACATAGTAATATCTGATGGTGGATGGTGGCTAGATACTTGTGTAACTATTCACATATCAAAGGGCCAAAACAGCTTCAAGACCTATAAAGCTATTTCAAATGGACAAGAAGTGAAGATGGGTAATAATATTCAAGCGAATGTTGTTGGGAAAGGAACAGTGGAACTTCAATTTACATCAGGCAAAAGACTGACACTAACAAATGTATTGTATGTACCTGAAATGTCTAAAAATCTAGTGTCAGGCGATCTTCTCAAAAAGAGAGGATTCAAAATAGTGATTGAGTCTGATAAGTTGGTTATCAACAAGAATAGTATGTTTGTAGACAAAGGATATTCATGTAATGGTATGATTAAATTGAATATTAATAATAATAATGATGTTTTCGTTTATATAGTGGATTCTGTATCTTTATGGTATGCTAAACTAGGTCATGTTAATTATCATTCAATGAAAAGAATGATGATCCTAGAACTTGTACCAAAATATGAAATACAACAAGAAGGGAAATATGATGTATGTGCCCATTCTAAAATAACCAGAAAATCATTTGGGACTGGTATAAGAAAATCACAACCCTTAGAGTTAATTCATTCTGATATCTGTGATTTAAATAATACCTTAACTCGTGAAGGAAAAATGTATTTTATCACATTTATCGATGACTTTACTAGATTTTCTTATATATACTTGATAAAATCAAAAGATGAAGCCTTTGAAAAGTTTAAGCTTTATAAGGCCGAAGTGGAAAATCAGTTGAATGTAAAGATTAAAAGCCCTTAGAAGTGATAGAGGAGGTGAGTACTCTTTTAATAAATTCAATGAATTCTGTGAATCAAATAGTATAATCTATGAATTTACGGCACCTTACACACCTCAATAAAATGGCCTAGTGGAACATAAAAATAGGACATTAGTTGAGATGATCAACTATATGATATCAAATTCTGGATTACTACTGAATTTATTCGTGGGGGGGGGGAAGCATTATTAACAATAAACCGTATTTTAAATGCTATTCCACATAAAAAAATTAGATATCTCCCCATATGAATTGTGAAAAAAGAAGAAACCATATCTTCATTACTAGAGTAAAATTAGGTCCTAGAGGAATCAGGTGTGCCTTTGTGGGTTATGGGATTAATAGTCTCCTATATACATTTTTAGTTTTGAAATAATTTACTTTTACTGACAAAAACATGATTATAGAGTCTAGGGATGCCATATTTTTTGAAAATACAGTATACAAAGACTATATGAATAATCATTCAAAAAAACAAGTTGATGAAAATATAATAGAACTAATAAACGAAGAACCTATCAACTTTCATGATAAATCTAACACTCATCCAGAAGGAAATGAACTAAGGAGATCGAAAAGGGAAAGAAAATGAAATAAGAAAGGAGATTACTCTACCACTAAGTATTAAAAGTGATCCATCAACGCTTAGTGAAGCTCTCTCATCTCTTGATGTACAGTTTTTGAGGGAAATCATCAATGTAAGACCTGTGTCTTAGTCCGTACCATTCCATTGGCTTCCGCGGTCCTTTCGGTCAAATTTTGGCAACTTTCACACCGTATCCGACGTTTGTGGCGATCCTAAGCCAGGACCCGCACACTAACGTCGGCTCGATCCGAAACTTGTATCATAACGACCGCGTCATCGCCGCGGTTTCAACGCCATGACTTGTGCACCGAACCGATACCCAGACCAGGAGATGTCGATCTGCGTTTATTCCGAAGAAACGCCGCGCGTTGCGAATCTTGAGGGAATCTCTACGATATGTCCCATTAATCAATCAATCAATCAATGTCAAGTACAACCATACCTCAAGTATAACAACCCATCCCTAATTTTTCAAAAGTCCACCCTCTTTCCACCTCACCATTCATCTTTTTCCCATTTTCAACAACAACCATACCCCTTTTTCAAAATTTTCAACCCAACCCATCACCCATCACACCTCACCCATCCATATCATCTCTCTCTCTCTCTCTCTCTCTCATTTCTCAAATCTCCCTAGCCACTCAAGCCTCTCACGTCCAACCCCTCTCTTCCAAAAACATCAAGTGTGGCCCACCCTCTCATCTCTCATCCACACCATCTAAACCCCATCATCCACCATCCAAGGCAAAGGCAAGCAGCATTTGAGGCCAAGGGAGCAAGGAGAAGGCCTAAAGGTGGGTGATCTACCGTTGTTTTAAATTTTAAGGGCCACTTGTTGTGGGACCCACTTGATGTATGAGTTGTATTAATGGAGGGCCCATAGTGGCGGGGTCCCTCCTCTCCATCACCGTCTCTCTAGTTTCACTCTCTCTCTCTCTCTCCATTGTGATGGTGAAGATCCACACCATCCATTGTTAAAATGGACCCAATGCCCTTCTATTATATGATATATTTTATATAATATATACATATATATGATATATAATATAATATTATATATATATATAATATAAGATATATATATATATTTTATATGTGTATATAGGTGTTGGTGGGCCACATCCATGTGGGACCCACCACACCGATGTGCTTCCCTATGCCGTTGGACGTGCTGTGGGCGAGCAGTGAAGTGTAAACTGACATGGGAGTATGCTAACGAGCTAGCCTAAAAGAGAAAGAAGTGGTGGGCCACTCATGCAGGCCCCACCTTGATGTATATATTTAATCCAAGCCATCCATTCCATTCTTTAGCTCATTTTAGGCGTTGGACCAAAAAATGAAGCTGATCCCATTTTCTAGCGGGCCATACCATAGAAACTAGCGGTATTACCATTAAAATCCACCCTGACCCTTCTATTCGCCAAAAACGGACTGCATATTGGACTCTTTTAGTTGGTCTTGGACCAAGGAATCCAATGGCTGGAGAGGATCCAATTGATGTGGGCCCCACGGGGGAAAAACCATGGAATTTTCCAATTTAAAAAAAAAAGGGCAAGAGGCAGCACTGCTGCCACTGACATGCCGCAGGCATTGCCTGCACGCTGGCGGTCGGGCAGTTTGGGCTGGCCCTCACGGCCCAGCCGTGGGCCCCACCATGATGTATGTCTATGATCCACTCCGTCCATTTCGTGGGTCCCTTAAGGATGAGGGCCATCCTCAAAAATCACCCGTATACGGAACTCAGGTGGGCCATACCGTCTAAAATCATGTGAAGACATGCCTAAAACATATAAAATTATTTGGTGGGGCCTACCTGAGTTTTGGATGTGATTGAAACTTGATTTGGAACTCTCATTTTGTAGGACACAAATAAGGGGCGGAGTAGATCTGGTTAATGTGGGTCCCACCTAGGATAAAAATAAATAAATAAATATATATATGTACCTTGACGTCCAAAGGAGTCTGGACGTCCAACGTTAAATAGGGAGGGCCCCCTTGGCCCCAGTTGTGGACCCTACCATGATGTATGTTCTACATCCATGCCGTTCATTTAATAGGTCTCCTTTAATGATGCGTTGGTTCCAAAATCAGCCATAAACAGTTCTCGGACGGACCACACCATCACCATTCATGCGGTGGTATGCCAAACCACATGGAATCAAATGCTGGGGTCCACATGCAGCTTGAATCCACCTGAAACTCGGCTTGGACCCTTAAATTGGTGGGACACACACAATGAATGGGCTGGATTTGTGGACCACATCACGGTGGGCCCTTGTCCACGTGATCTCATGAATAGATTGGATGACAATAAATATTACCGTGGCCTATGGTCCACGTGAACAGTTTGGATGGCAAATAAATATCACTGTAGGCTCCAGTCCAGTGGGCCCTCCTCCGGTCCTCGTGACCTTATGAATAGATTGGATGATAAATAAATATTACAGTGGGCCCTACCCTGGTCCACATGACCTTATGAACAGTTGGTTGGAAAATAAACATTATGTTGGGCCCTAGGTTGCTTGAAAAATAAACACTACTGTGGGCCCAGTCTGAATGAACTTATCAATGGGTTGGATGAGAAGTAAACATTAAGGTAGGCCCCACATGGGACCCACTTATGTATGTATTGTAAACCATACCCTCCATTAGAGTGGGCTCCATCATGATGCATGTGTTTCATCCAACTGTCCAACCATTTTGGAGATAATTTAAGGCCCACCTTGATATATGTATACGAGACCCATGCATGAGGCCCATACCATGATTTATGTGTTGACCCTTATAGCGGCAGTGCCTTGAGAGCAATGATGGTTTGATGTCCACATTATAAGGTTAATGTTGGTTAAATGTTCGCATTACGACTCTCCCTAAGGCCCATTAATAGGCCCATATCTGTAGTATATAGGCCGTCTAGGCCCATCTTCATTTTGATCAGAGCCCATCACCACATAACATGCATAGCATAGATCCATGATTCATGATCATACGCATCATATGTATGCCTGATATGAGAAGTGACTGATCATAGCATATGCCTTCGGGCGGATCATTATGGGCTCCCTGATAGGCGAAGTCGCCACACATGAGCGCTCAGTACACGCAGGATTGTTACATGTTTGGTAGGGTGATTCATGCACTTGCATTTGTGTGATCATGATTATTGTATGCCCTAGCAACATCAGGGTCATAGCCTCTACAGACACATCGTGGGTGGCTGGGTTGTATATCGAAAATGTTTTGTTCTAGCAAACGGGCACCATAGATGTCCCTGGGTGAAAATTTTTAAACCCGATGGTACCAGAGAATGACTCCAACGTCGAGATCGAGTGGATATATGAGCGCATAAGGGCCGAATACCAGGAGGCCGCGTCTCCCACTGTGTCGTAGTCGGTTGGAAAGGAGTGTGGCCTCACTCACCTGAGGGTAGGGGGCAATACTAGGCTGAGTTTGACCAGCTCGCGAATAGGTCCACTATCGATGTGCTGGATAGGTATTGGCAGACTATTGGACAGGTGGATAGTGAGGTTTCTTACGCTCACTTGGACTGTGCGGCTAGGAGAGCGACAGTACCATTTGGAGTGCAATGAACCCCGGTGATTATCCAGAATGAGAACTGTACTGATATATGATGAGGATTGGCATGCTTGAGTTGCATCTCGCATCGCATGACCGTGTTATGACCGATGATATTCATATCTTGCACTGCATAGCCTTGGTACGGCTGATTGCATTCATGTACTCATCACCATGATTCCGCATTACTCTGACCTTTCGTTCTGAGCACGCTTATATTGCGCACACACTTACACCACCCTCTAAGCTTCCTATAAGCTTATGCATGATTGATGCATGCAGGTGACGCCAGGACTCAGCCATAGCATAGTAGCAGCAAGAGCGTGCAGACGAGCTTTGGAGTTTCTATCTTTTGCATTATCTTGTATTTTTTCCCCTTTCAGACGTATTGTACTCAAAAGTTTTTGATCATAGTGAATTTTGTGGTGGTGTTCTTGTGGTTATTGTTCGTGGGTTATGCTTTTGGTTATGCTCATTATAAATCAGACTGATGATTATAAATCCTCCTTATAATATCCCAGGATCGAAACCTGGTGAATGGGTGCCGGGAGCCGAGAATGAGGATCTACGGAGGCTGTCGGTGCCGGATTCGGCGATTGAAAATTTTGTGGGCCCGGTTTCTGAGTTCGGGGCGTGATAATCGATGATGAAATGGATTCCATAGTCTCAAATAACACTTGGTGTTTGGTTGATCTTCCATCAAGTTCAAAGCCTATAAGATGTAAGCGGATTTTTAAAAGAAAATTCAATCCTGGTGGAACCATAAATAAGTTTAAAACTCGATTGGTAGCCAAAGGATTTAGACAAAAGGAAGGCATCAATTTTTTCGATACACATGCTCATTTGGCTCGTATATCTACCATTAGGACTTTAATTACTCTTACAGCAATTCACCGCCTAGTATTCTATCAAATGGATGTCAAAATGACATTTTTAAATGGTGATCTAGATGAGGAAGTGTATATCGAACAACCTGAAGGGTTTGTTCAAACTTTTTTTTTTGAAAAGTGGACGGGGCCACCTAGATTCATTAATCAACAAAACCAGGATCAGGCAAAAAAAAACTGATCCTACCTATCATTTAAGCTTTATACACAAAAGAAAGGGAAAGAAAAATGCCAGCCAAGAAGACTAAAAAAATACCAATCCACGAGGGCTGTCAAGGGCATCTTATGGCACCCAAGCCGGCCCTGTCCATGACGAGGGCTCCCTGAACCGAACGTGGAAGGGACGAACAGGAGCTGTAGATTCTATTTGGGCTTCTATCGCTTGCCAATCTGGCTAAAGCGTCTGCCACCGAATTACCCTCCCTGAAGATGTGCTTGAACTGAATTTTCAAGGAATGTTAGTACCTCTGAATTGCTCCCAGGTGGTACCAGTTCCTCCAGGAGGTGAGAGAGCGGGGCTCCATCACTGCATTTGCTAGAACTTGGGAATCAATCTCAACTAAGATGTTAGAAAGGCCCAGCTTAGAGCAGATGGTAATGCCATCTAGCATGGCCTACACCTTCGCATTCATGTTCGTTGAGGACCCATAATGCCTATGGAAAGCAAAAACACGCTCACCAGAGTGGTCCCTACAGATGCCCCCACCACCACTCACGCCAGGATTCCCCCTCGAAGATCCATCCATGTTCAATTTGAAGTAGCCAGTCGGCGGCCGTGACCAGTGAATAAAGATGAGCTTCTCCACCGTAATCGGGGAAGCAGGGGAGAGCCTGAGGATTTGAAGGACAATACGCTCAACCATAGATTTTGTCTGGTAGGGAAATTGACGCTCTAATTTCTCTCAGCCAATCTGAAATTCTGAAAATAATTTGTTTGGCTGACATTAGTTGACCCTCAAAGCGGGCCCTGTTACGGCTTGTCCAAATCTCCCAGATGATTATGCTTGGGGTCAGACTTATTAGGAAAGAGATTCTTAACCTGTTAGAGGCGCTGGAGATCCATAGCCTGATTCTTTGGGCTATGGATTGGTGAGTGGGGGAGGCAATGCCAAATAGCCTGCTGAAGTACGCCCATACCGTATCTACTATCAATTCAGAGCTGGGAAGGTGGTCCTGGTCTTCCACCGCTACCTAGGAGTGGGTAGAACTGTTCAAGTTTTGCTGGTTTGTGACGCTGGATCTAGGATTCCGACTATCTAATTGGCGACCGAGCAGGCTTTGAGGAATGGGGGGCAGTTGGCGCTGGGAGGAGTGGACCTGCAACACTCACATTTGACACCAAAGTAACACCGAATCTGTGAACGGCCAGGTCAACAGGGACTGCCCGCCGAAGAGTTTTTTAGGTGAAGATGGCCATCTTCGGAGGAAGGGCCTTAGACCAAAACCATTTGGTCCCACTGAGGACTGGCTGACGAGTTCTCATCCCTTCCCAGGTTGAAGAAGTAGTGAATTTTCCTAAGGACGATAGGTCCCAAATGAGGCAGTCGATTCTGGTAGACAGAATCACTGGATAGGCAGAGACGACTCTCATAGCCGCAAGGAAAATGAAAGGACAAACTTCTTTAAGATTCTTGGACGCAGGGAGGGAGAAGAAATCATGGACTTTGGCCGCATAGAGGTGGGGGGGAATCGCTCTCACTACAGCTCCTGCAAGTAGGCCCCTATTGGTCCAGTTTTGGGTCCAAAAGCTGACGTTACCCTTGCCAACAAGCCACCTAGAGTGGTGGAGAGAAAATTGTAGGTCCTTGACAATCTCACGCTAACCTTTTGAGATAGCTGAGCCAGTCACACCCTTAGACAGAATGAGTTTTTGGAGTTACTTGGCTGAGAACATCGAAGCCCACAATGAGTCTCTTCGAAGCAGCCGCCATGTCATTTTGATTCTAAAAACTCATGTGGTTTCTTTAAGGCTTTTAATTCTAAGGCCCCCTTCCGAAGTAGGAGAGCATAGGGAAGACCATCTGACCCAATGACGCTTGTTACCTCTGTCTGAGCTTCCCTAAAAGAAATTGGCCATTGTAGACTCTATCATTTTGAAGATGGATTTTGGCAAACTAATGGCGGATATCATGTGGATAGGAATACTAAACAGAACATGCTTGATAAGAACTAGTTTCGCTGCCAGGTTGAGGAGCTTAGCCTTCTAACCATCAATTTTACTGACAATCTTCTAAACCAGTTGATGGAAAGTCGCTGCAAAAATTCAGCCTTTGGATAGCAAGACGCCGAGGTAAGTTGTAGGAAGAAAGGCTTGCTTGAAGCCCATCACACTGCTCAGCTTGTTGGATCTACTCCTGAAAGTCTTGGACGGGGCAATGAAGGAAGTCTTGGACATGTTGACCATTTGGCCCGAGACCTTTTCATATTGCTGGATAAGAGAAAGAAGAGATCGAAAATTTAAGGCCCTTCCATTGAGAAACAGAATAACATCATCAATAAGAAAAAGGTGGGTGATCATCGGACAGTTGTGGGGTAGGCTAAAAGGTTTGCATGCCCTAGAAAGAAACAGCTTGGTAAGGCCCCGACTTAAGACTTCCTCAGCTATGATGAAGATGGAAGGAGAGAGAGGGTCCCCCTATCTTAGAACTCGGCTTAATTTAAAGAAGCCGAAGCTTCTGCCATTTATGAGAATAGAGAACCAGGCATCTTTCCTGCACCGCTGGACCATCGTCATCCACCTATCGTCAAAACTGAATTTTTGGAGAAGCTAAGATATAAAGCCCCAATCTAGGCCGTCATAAGCCTTTTTCATGTCCACCTTAATGATTAAGTTGCCCCCAAAAGTCTTGCGGTCTATCTCATGGATCATCAGCCTTGCAATGGAGATGTTCTCAACTATCGAATGACCCTTAACAAACGCAGCTTGTTGATTGGATATGAGGTCTGGAAGAAGGTCGATAGCCAACCTAGAAGCCATGATCTTAGAGAAGATCTTCATAATGCAATTGCATAAACTAATGGGTCTAAAGTCCTTAATGAACTCCGGGTTCTTCTTTTTGGGGATGAGACAAACTTGAGTGCATTGGAAGGCTCTTGGGATGGGGCCACCCTGAAGAAAGTCTCAAGACGCATCATAGATTTCCTGGCCGATGATGTGCCAACAAGAAGAGAAGAAGGAGCCATCAAAGCCGTCCAGGCCCGAGGCACTGTCAATCGGGATGGTGAAAACCGCATCCTTCACTTCCTCCAGCAAAAGGGGTTTCATGAGAAGCGCGTTCATTTGTTCCATCACCGAGCAGGGGATGCAGTCAATAATGTCCTCCGTGGAGCTGTGGTTATCAGCCAAGAAGAGGTCTGTGTAGTAAGAAACTGCTTCCTCCCCAATCTCCTCTATTTTCTCTATGGTTTTCCCTGCAGCATTTTTCAACTTGGATATCTGTAACTTCCGACGCCTGTTGAGAACAGAGTCATGGAAGAATCTGGTATTTCTATCTCCCTCTAAGAGCCAGGTGATTCTGTATTTTTGTTTCCAGAAAATCTCCTCTTGAATGTAGGCTTTTTTTCAGGTTGGTCTGGGCTTAGTTAAGCCTGGCTATGTCCGTATCCGATTGAGAGTGGAGAAGGGAGGCCTCAGCCCTGGCAACTCTGTCTCAGCTTCCAGCACTTTTCTGTTAATATCTCCAAACGAATCTTTGTTCCAGGCTCTAAGGGCAATCTTAATGAGCTTCATTTTGAGAAAGACCTTGTACATTGGCGTGGCATAAACCTCTTTTTCCCATGAAGCCTTGACAACATCAAGGAAACCATCGTGCGTTGTCCACATACGCTGAAATCTGAAGGGATGAGGGAAGCTGGTTGTCTCTTCCTGAGAGGTGAGAAGAATGGGGGAATGGTCAGAGAAGGATCGGGTTAAATTCTCTACTTTGCATCTTGGGAAGCTTCTCATCCAATTAGGATTGAAAAGGATTCTGTCAAGTCTAGCCCATCGTCGACTTGTACCTGCACAATTATTGCACCAGGTGAATGGGAAGCTCGAGAAACCCGCATCCATCAGGCCAATATCTTGAATAACTACCTGGTAGTCAGACATAGCTGCAGTTAGCCGTAAGGGGCCACCAAGGCATTCTTTCAGGTTGGTTGTGGTATTGAAGTCCCCACAAACCATCCAAGGTCCCCCCGTGTTTGGAGATATTCTCTGAAGCTCTTCCCATAGGTTTCTGCGCTGATCCCTAAAGCAGCTTGCATAAACAGCCATGACGAGCATTGGATGGGGGAGACTCTCCTCTGAAACTTTAAACGTGATGCTCTGAGATGATGACCTAATCTGCTGGATATGAATATGCCCCCTAGCCAGAATCCAGATTTTGTTGGCCTCCCCCTCATCATCAATCTGGTTGTCAAAACCAAGCTTAGCAACTAGCATTGCCCTTTTCGAGTTCCTAATCATGGGTTCTTGAAGAACCAAAATACCTATGTTGTGTTTTCTAATGAGCCTCTTGAGGAAGCAAATAGTTTGTTGATTTCCTACCCCACGCACATTCCATGAAAGGAGTCTAATCATTTGTAACCCAGCCTTTATGCCCAGCCTGCTTCTGACGACTCTTTAAACGCTGACTCTTCCGATTGCTGAGGACTGACTTCGGAATATTCTTCCGCTTCTTTCGGTCTTTGGAGACAACTAGTTCTTCATCCTGGGAGTTACAGGTTGACCCTAAAGTGCTAGAGCTAATATTCTTGTTGTTACCCTAAATCTCCACCCACAAGCTCAGGGCCTGTTGGCCTTTTGAAGTTCCTAACACCCTTGTTTCCTGGCTTTCGAGTTCAGCAGAGTCTGTTGGCTCAATTTCTACATGCTGTTTAGTAAGGTAATCTGTAATATTCTCATTCATGGGGGGCTGGTAATTTGGAGGTTCTCAGCAGCTGCAGTTTCAATTCATGTGTTGGGTTCCAAAGCAGGGATGGTAGGGAGGCCATTAGGATTATAAAGGGCTGCGTAGGTGTTGAAATTTGATTTGTCCTTGATGGCTAGAAAAAGATCCTTAACCCTTGAGAGCTAGGCCTCCCAAGCAACCAACATATTAGGAGGGAGCCGAATCAGGTGATGAGGGGTGTTAGGGTGCTTAAGCAGGCATTGATAGTGCGTGTCAGGGGGTGAGAACCCTTGGGATATGTTGGTTGTTGCTGCATGGGAAGGTTGCTGGATTAGGTCTAGTAGGTTTAGGATAATGGGGTCAGTTTGAATTAAGGTATGGGGTGGTGAGGTGTGATGAGTTGGATGTTGAGAAGCTAAGGAGGCTGTAGCGTGATGGTGGTTTGGGGGAGAGGAAGGGCGGGTCCTGCCAGAGGCCAGGTTTATGGCCTGGTGAACAATGCCATTGCTGGGACAAGGCCTCTGAGGGTGGAGCGACAAGGGAGGGAGAACCAGGTCCAGGGCCTGGGGATCCAAAATCACAGGGGCCACGTTGACTGCCAAGGTAGAATTGTGGATAGGGGAGTTTTGAGTATTACTTGTAGCTCTAGACTCTCTCAAAGTCTCTTGGGCATTTCGTCGAACATAAGGGGGGCTCTCTCTAGCACTGCAGTGCTCCTGATTGGGGGCTGCTGAGGGAGGGATGTCAGCTTCCTGATTGGCATCGGAGGGGCCTACTGTTTGCCAAACGTCCGAGTAAACCACTGCTTTGTCCCTTCATTGGTGGGGAGGATTGAAACCTCAAAGTCATCCGGCATCACTACCTGCTGGAGATGCATTTTAGGTAAGATGAATATCCGGTATGTTCTCCCCTCTACCAGAAGATTGAGGGGCTTTAGGTGTTCTTGAAAGGGGAGGATGCTAGCCCTGGAATACCAACGATTCGGACCATCCGTGAAGAATTTGTCGATTTTGAGAACCATTCCCACTTGCTTAGCGATCTGGCCGATCGTGTACTCACTCTAGGCACGGAGGGCAATTCCCTCCATTCTCACCCATAAGCCTCTGCTCGATACTTCCATCGCAGGGCCCCAGATCCTAATATTGATAAGAGACATTTTGAGGTGGAGGTTTTTGTCCCTTAGGAAAGCAAGGACACCTTCCCTGGTCTAAAAACAGAAAGCATAGGGTAAGGAGGAGATATGGAAGATCCGAACCTGCGATTTGGAGAATGAAGACAATTTTATAACCTTAGCAATGGCTTGAGTTCCGTCTTTCTCTCCCATAACTTTGCCCACCAGAGCATTAGTCAGTTGGGCCCTGCCTTGGTCAGATATCCATTTGGGGACAATAATGGAGTTAGGCATGAGGGGGATAGAGGGCTTTGGTAAGTTCTGGGGAGCAAGCATTTCTTCATATGTCGCGGGTCATTTTCTGATGGTTAAATGCAGGTGTCAGAGACTCAGTTGCATCTGATTCGTCTAAAGGTTGGGGTGCTCATGCGGGAGAGAAGTCGTTGTTGGGTTTTGGTGGGGATGGAGGGTTCTCTGGTTCACCATGGCCGTAGGCATCCTCTGGGTGTCAACTCTACCAGTGGCTTGGTTAACGATCATTCGCCTTCTACCCAAAAACCTTTCATGGAGCATTTCTCTCAATGTTTGAGCGTTGTCCTTGCATTGAAAATGAACAAAGGCGTATCCTCTGCATTTACCTGATACTGCGAATTTGGGGATGTAAATGTCGGAGATATCCCCAAACTGGCCAAACCTCTGCCTGAGATCATCCTCAGCAATAGTGAAGGGTAGATTTCCCACAAATAGGCTTGATTCCTCTTCCCTCCGGCGTCTGTTACATACCGGTAGCCAGCCTCCTTCTTAGGGATTTGTTGCCTTCTCCTGTTCCATTCCTCTTCCCTCCAGCGTCTGTTCCAAATAGGCTTGATTCCTCTTCCCTCTGGCGTTTGTTTGTTTAACTTGGACAAGAGAAGAAAGTGTGTAAACTGGTTGGGTCCTTACTCTTACTCCGGTGGTAGACTCTCAGGAGTTTCAACACCTGGTTACTGGTTCGAGTACCCATAGGTGGTGAAATTCCACTAAGGTGTGAGTGTGTGGTAGTGTGTGTGCGTGTGTTTAAAAAAAAGTGTGTAAACTAGTCAAATCCCTCTATGGGCTCAAGCAAGCTCCTAAGCAATGGCATGAAAAGTTTGATCAAGTAGTACAATCTAATGGCTTTAGAGTAAACCAAGCAGATAAGTGTATATATATTAAAAGTCAAATCATTATCTGCCTATATGTAAATGATATGCTAATATTTGGACTAAAATAGAATTCTATGAAAGAAACTAAAAAGTTCCTAAGTACCAACTTCGACATGAAGGATATGGGTAAAGCCGATGTTATATTAGGTATTAAGATTTGTAATCTTAATGATGGAATATCCTTAACACAATCTCATTACCTAGAGAAAGTATTAAAGAAGTTCAATCACTATAATAATAAACCGGTTTCAACCCCATTTGATCCAAGTATTAAATTAGTTAAAAATACTGGTAGATGTAAAGCACAACAAGAATATGTGAGTGTTATTGTGAGTCTAATGTATGAAATGAATTACACTAGACCCGATATAACATTCACAGTAGGAATGCCAAGCAGGTATACCAGTAATCCAGGATAAATACACTGGAATGCGATTTTTAGAGTTTTAAAATATCTAAGAGAAACCATAGATTATGGACTGCATTATAAATCATATCTCGCTGTACTTGAAGGGTAGAGCGATGCAAGCTGAAATGTAGATAGTATAGAATCTAAATCTACGAGTGACTAAATATTCACTCTTGGAGGAGGAGCAATATCATGGGCATCTAAGAAATAAATGTGCATATCTCACTCTACAATGAAAAGTGAATTTATTACACTTAACACTGCTTATAAAGAAGGTGAATAGCTAAGATACCTATTGATGGAAATTCTATATTGGTCAAAATCTACTCCTGCCATATCTATCTTTTATGATAGTCAGGCTACTCTTTGTCGTGCTATGAGTAAGACTTATAATGGTAAATTTAGAAATGTAAGTCTAAGGTATAACTTTGTTAAAGGATTGCTCAGATATGGAGTAATCATAGTGGAATATGTTAAATCCATCTTGAACTTAGCAGATCCCTCGACAAAAGGTTTATCAAGAGATCAAATAAGAAGAACCACTAAAGGAATATTGGGACTAAGATCCATAAAGATATAACTTTCACTCTTGATGGCAACCCTACCTATATTTTGAAATATAAGCTAGGTTCAAAGGGACAAATAAGTCAAGTATGTGACTGAAACATATACTAGAAAAAGAAAATCTGAGTCTCATTCATAAAAGTCTAGTGTTTAGTTTCTGCATATCATAAGAGGCTGGGTATTAACTCTTAATAAATGTATAAGCAGACTTTGTTGAGATGAAGCAAAATCATCTTTGATAGATCTACTTATATGAGTAGAGAAGTGAGGTCACCTTTGAAGAGATTGAGATCGTCTCTAGAATACTCATGAAATAAGGATACGCACAAGGCTAGAAATGTGTAAACTTTTAGATCTTCAGTTATATATGAATAAATGTGTGTTATGTGTCCGGTGAGTCATATAAGGTCCTTAGTTTAATACTAATGGGTCACTAAGTACTTGGCATAACTTTGATTCGTATACACTAAAGTAAAGGTTCAAATCCAAAATATACCTTTACTTGTGCACCCATTTATACTGATATGTCATTCGTTTTAGAATCTGATTTTATTTTTGAAATTGTGGGGGATTGTTGTGTTTTATTAAAATAAAAATAAATTTCAAAAATAAAAGTTATTTTTAGAAAGTAAATAAATATATTAATTATTTAAACTTTCTACAAATAGTGTGTATAGCCAGTTGGTAAGAGAATGAGTTTTTGCTTATGTAACCAGGGTCCAAATCTCCTCGAAGACGGTGCAAAGTACTGTCCGTGCATGCGGCGTGGGCTGCAGGGCTGCTTGGGTGCTTTTTTGGCACTTTATTAGGCGCACTTAGCACTTCGCACGTGCACATCATCGCAAGGAGCTAAAAGAGCCTTAGTCTTTTTGGCACACGGTTCAAACTTTTTGGGCCATAGTATCCTGATGTTTTATTACCTTTTTTGTTGATTGAGAGTAATTGTGACATGATTGTACATGTGGCACCTATGTCATGTGTCGCTTATGTGGATACAGTTTTTCCTATTGGATAACTGTTTCTGTCTAAATGGATATAGAAATAACTGTCATAGGACAGAGTCATGTCCTTTCATGGAAGACAATTATTTGCTGTGAATGGGTGTGGATTTCTTAAAGAGACAAGTTAGCACCTTTTCAGGAAGAACTCCATAACCTTTCAATTGATATAAATCTTGGATATTACAGTCCAAAAATAAAAAATAAAAAACTTTTATCCTTAAGATTATATCATCTTCTATGCAATTACTCTCGATCTGATTTCTTGTTGAGTTTTTTCTGAACATCTTAAGGCATATTGGTATCAAAACTAGAAATCTGTTCAACACTTAAATGTGCAAATTTTCATGTTAAAAATCGGATCGAGAGTTCATTGTATCCTAAAGACAATTTGCAGATTTTCTTTATTTGCACTTGTTAGAACTTCCAGAAAAAGGGCAGCAAATCTATCTTGAGAAATTGATTATTCAAGACAAGCCTTGAACCTGATAGATCTAATTGTTTCGTTATTGTTTTCTTCTATCCTCCGTTATGTCTTACATTTCTAACATTTATAACCGTAATCCAACTATGTAGATCATTCCTACATTCTGATGGTTATTATAACCACTCGACATTTCATGGCTTCTCCATTTCTTCTTTTGTCATTTGTTTTGTATCTATTTTTTTCTTGTTCTTTACCATAAAATCATATTCATAAGTGTGATATCATACTAACTTGCTCTTATGGGTTCTCATGAGAAATGGCGACAACAGGATGAACACAACCTACAGCACTTATTCACATGAATGTAAAACTCATTTACGTATCTGGGTATTTACATAGTCGCCTATGGTGTGGCCCACCTTATGAGTGGATGCGTCTGATTCTTGGGGCGTTTCATTTTCATGCTGACGAGCTGATGCCACACACACACACCACGGCTGCGTGGGGAATTTGGCAGACAACACTGACGAATGAAACCTTACATTCCAACACTAGATGTTAAGAACTACCGTTGCTTCACAAGAAGAGCCTGGCTAAGCCCATACGCGTGTGCAATAAAGCTCATTCACACGCCATATGTGTGCAGTATGGCATGTAGATCTGAGATCCACTCCATCAATCAAATTTATTTCCAAAAATAAATATGGTCTACTCATTAGGACGGCTGGGTTAGAAAACTTCATCCAAGATTTTTCACATCCGTACATTTTTAAAACTAATTGGCGACCATCTGACCAGTGGATAAACTTGATTCTTGGATTAGGGCATCAATATAAAGGTTCCGTTCTGATGGATGGATTGGATTTCAGACTCAAGTGCGAAATGTTACCATAGGTATTCCATGTACATGAGCGTTATTGCACACGCGCATGTGGGCATTGCAATCACCAAAATAGATAGAGAAACATTGACACTATCTTTTTTTTTTCTTCTTCTTCTTCTTCTTATTATTTTTTCTTTCTTGGTCGATACACTTCTTTCTTAATCGTTTTATTTCTTTTTGGAGGGCCGATCTGGGAAATGGATGTTGTTACAAAATCCAAGGGACCTAAATATCAGCACCCTGGAAATATTTTCAATTTCTAATGCAAGAAATTCTTGCAAACATAATAAATAAATAATAGAAGAAAACAAAGAAAAAATATGACCATTTATGTCATTATTACTACCATGTGCGTTTTCCATCGTTCATGCGCACCATCTGTAGTACGCATGGCATAAATATTCCACCATCCACACGATCTCCCCCATCATGAATGTGAACATGTCCAAGACACCACACTGATCGGTCCATCCTAACCATCCAGACTGGCTGATAGCCATCAAATGGAAAGTTAAAAAGAAAATAAGCCAGGGTCCAAATTCAAATGCCGACATTGTATGGTTAAGATCGTTCAGTCAATATCCCTTCACGGTTGAACATTTCACAAAAAAAGTCATGGGCTCCATCTTGGGTGGCACATGTCCTAAAACAACACTGATTGGTTCATCCTAACCATCCAATTAATAGCCTTCAAATGTATGGTTAAAAAAACTCGCCGGCAGTCCAAATTCAAGATTGACAGTTCGATATAAATTCTGGGCCAAACCCAAAATGGATCCCGTGATTTGAATGGCCCGGATTGAAGAACACGGACACCACGTATAGGATTGACATTACACAGGTCTTTTAAGAAATGGTGTAAGACGCACATAGTAATCTATAGTTCAGCTTTCCTTCACCAATATTAGTAGAGAGGGCAAGAGTCTCCTCAGTTCTCATTAGAGGCACCACCCAAGCCCTTGAGTGCACCACCCCACCGTAGCTTTGCACTTTTTGCTCATCTCCTCTTTGACCCCTTTTTCTTCTCTTTTCTTCATTCATTTCATGTGCTTTTGGAAACATTTCCAAGGTTGAGAACCTTCAAAGTTGGTCAGCTTGGGGCCAGTGGCCACTTTGAAAGGCATTAAAGAGCTTCCACATCTCCTATCCTTCTTTCACATCTTTTGTACTTGCACTGAATTTGAGAGATGTCAACACTACTATACTTAGTGGCCCACTCTAATCTGTTGCGCTGGACCAAGATGGGCCTTTTGTTGCACCCCATACGTGACAAGTGGAAGGTTGGGACCTAGATCCAGTCCGTCCATCTAGTGGTCCCTGTCATTAGATGGAATTTAGTTGAAAATCAAGTCAATCAGACGATCTTATCCATTGGTTTCTCCTATTGAATCCAATTTTGTATTGACAGTCCATTTAAAAAGCCATCATGACGAATGTATGAGATTTGTTTTTTAGGTTTCACTTTCAACCACAGGACTTTAAAGGCGTGGGCTCACTAGACGGACGGTTTAGATTTATCCACTCCACCTGCCACCTGTCAGTTATGTGCTCATTGAAGTACTCGGTTGTGCCTTTTCCAAGCATAATACTATTTTATTTTCATTAATTTAGGAAATAAGAATTATTTTCTTTTTCTCTTTAGCTTTCTTTCATGCATGAAAAATATATTAACAGCCTATGTCATAATTTAGGGTGTGTTTGGATGCGTAGTAGAGTTATATTGTAACTCTTGATTTTAATCAACTTATATATTAAACTATTAGTTAGCATTTGTAGGAGTTTTGAACTCTCGTTACCGGTTCCAACCAAAGAAGGTTTGATTAAGTTGACAGCTAACATAAAATATTTACTATCATTGTCGTCATTGATTGCCTTTTTTTTTTCGTCATTGATTACCTATAGTCTAACCATAATTGTGACCTTTGATAGAATAGAATGGCAGTGTAGAATTTATGTAGCAGCCACCAATTAATTAAGATAGAGCTTAGATAATGATGATAATGATTACACTACTAGAGTGGTAATAACAAATTGTAATTTCAGCGTCATTCATTTTTGACTGAGGGTCCAGGCTCCAAATTGCAAATGCATTTGTTAGACTAGAAACTGCATTTGCATAGTTACTTCCACATTATGAATAGCTAGTCAAAAGAAATAAAAATAAAAATAAAACTGAACTTTGCAATTCGTTTGGTTGGGCATACAAACACAGGCTTAAACTGATTTTAAACCGTGGAAAAATCTAAGTTAATAAAATGTTCTTACAGACATCTGTAGACATGAATGAGAACAGTTTGGGCATCCAAACACAGCCTTAAACTGAATTTAGATCATGGAAAAATCTAAGTTAATAAAATGTTCTTACACGTGAGAGATCGGTAGATATAAATGAGAACCGATCACCTACAGGCAACTGCACCACAACTTTCGGCTCACTTAGAAACATGCCACTTGCGCAGGACATCCATAAATTGAAAATGCTAGGCCTCACTTTGAAATTCGCCCTTCTCCCTCCAAATTAAGTTGATCTACTCACTAGGTGGGCCTCACCTGTATGTTGAACCAGACAATTCGGTTGGCAATTGAATCCAACTGTATGTATGGCCCATCTGATAAGCTGACTGGCTTGATTTTTATGCCAGGTTATCTTCACGGTGGGGCCTACCATTTTCATGGAACAAATGTCCTAAAAAAGGAAAAAAAGAAAAAAGAAAAAAAAGAGTGGCTTCTTGGCGGGTAACATGCGGTACGGCTCCACGAGTTTTGGTGCCATTGCATGTATAGGTGATCAGTTCTCAATATGAAGTCCCCGAAGAAAATGCATATTTCTATATATCATCTACGTCCACGTTTATTGCCGACACGCCTACAGGCCAGGACAGGCCAAGATGGCACTAAGTAATGGAAATCCCATCCATCCAGGTGGGCCCCACCGTGACCTGGCCAATCCACTCATCAAGTGGGTCACACTGTGCTAAAATACATGGACCATCGATGGCAGGGAAACCTGATGGATGTCTGGGATCTCTCACACATTTCCAACTTGTCTTGTGTGCTGGTGCATAGAAGTCCCGGGATATATGTACGTGCGGAATTAACAGACTTAAAAATACACCATGCATACATACAAAGTAGCATCCATCCATTTTCTAAGTAGTAAAACATCAAGTAAAATGGCCAAAATGAGCAGTCTCTTATGAGATTCCCTGCCCATCGTGACATGTTAGCACAGACATTATTTTTCACCATGCATCTGCCAAAGCTGGCAGATACATGAAATGAAGAAATAAACACAGAAAACCTGGTTTTTCTTTTCTTTTCTTTTCTTTCTTTCTTTTTAATCTCTTCCCTTTCATCTATACAAGCATCCTCGATACGTAGGCGTCCAGTAATCGGATCCGGTATTCTCACGGTAAACTTGCGGCGTGCAAGAAATTGGAACCAAACAAAGCCCTCGGCTCTTCAAATCGTACTTGGGTTCCGACTTATCCTTTCTTTCAAGACCTCCCCATGGACTATGATCCTGAAATATGCAAACACAATATAATTCTCAGCTTAATTACACTAATATAAATGGCGTTTGGATGGCACTTTTTTAGATTATCGCTGTGGAAGCAAAGAAAGAAATATATATATATATATATATAAAGCAATCTTACCTTGTTCGCATTCGCCTTCATGTATGGGTTGCTGAGGAGCTGCATATAGTGTAAGAATTAGGGCGCATTATAAATAATTTGAAAGCGGATACACCCTCGATGAGTGTTTTGTTTGTTGCAACTTGTTTATTTCTCTTGATATAGTTGTGGTTATTGTTGTGGGACCTGTGACTGCTGTGATTATACAGAAATTGCCATAACGGTGGTGATATTGTTTTACGCTGTGGTTGTTTCCAACGTGATTGCAATTATTATTGTTCTCTAAGGGTGAGTTTGGTAGCACCAAATATCATGAAATTTTATGATATTTTCTCCAAATAATTAATCATGAAATAACATGATATTTGGTGCAACCAAACCTCCCCTAAGAAGGCAAGCGATATGTTGGAAGACAGAAGAAACCATATGACATTTGCTGTGGTCATCTGCATGATTATGATAGGAGGTTTGCTAATTCCACGTGGGTGTATTAAGGAAGCTCCTCTAGACGTCAAAACATGTGCCGAGATCCAAGTTCTTCATCAGGAGGGTCCCATCTCTTTGATGACCTCGCCCACATGCAGGCTAGTTCGTTCATCCGAAGTTTCCCAGGGGATGAAACAAATGGATGGGGTTAAAATTAAAAAGAAAAGAAAAAAAAAAACTGCGGAACTTTTAGCCGTCCATTTGTTTTTTGCACTATGGCATTCCTGATGAGTGGTATGGAGCATCTAAAATGTGGGACCCATCTGATGGAGTATGGCACCTATTTTGAAGTGGTGGGGCTGACTTATACACGCAAATAGGGTTCTCAAACCCGACGATAGTTATGACAATGTATAATCACACAATTATTGCTATTGTCTTTTGTTGTTAGTGGGGAAATGATATTTACACCCCTTTGCTTTTTTATACATAGACACTTTTGCACCCCCAAGAAACGACAAATTAAGGAAAGGGGGTGCGTGTATAAAAAAACAAGGGTGTACAAGGGAGTTATTTACACATCACCCCACGTGCCAACATGACACACTTGAGTGAGATCCAAACCGTCCATTGGGTGGTTCCCACCATGTAGACACTGTTTCCCGAAAATCAGGCCAGTCCACTTATCAATTCCATTGATCAGTGAACCAGTTCTATTTTTAGTCAATGGCATATGCCCCATGGAACCCATCTGATTGGATCTCCATGCGCGTGCCACTCTTGCACTTGGTTGTCATTTACATGGGCTCTCTTGTTCATACGTATCGGCTTAGCAAAGCTCGTGATAATTGGCAATTTATTATCATTGTTGTTGTTGTTGTTCTTGGTGATAATTGGCAATTTATTATCATTGTTGTTGTTGTTGTTGTTATTGTTGTTGTTGGTGATAATTGGCAATTTATTATCATTGTTGTTGTTGTTGTTGTTATTGTTGTTGTTGTTATAGAAATATGTGAAAGAAGTACCTGCACTTGCTCTTGTAGGAACTTGATGTATCCAATTGCTTCCAGGAGCACCGATGCAGTATCAGTCTGAAAGAAATAAAGCCATTTAAATGAAATCTAGCAACTTCATGTTACTTGAATTCAATTGTTTTTTAAAAAAAATTAGTTTTACCTTTCCAAATGGTGACACAATTTGTTGTAGGGCGGTGATCCTATCTCCTAACTTGACTTTAGGAGCCTGTATCTGTAAATAATATAGTTTCAAAAATGAATAATGGATCTGATCTTACTTGTATCTTTCTCACAATCTTACACAGAAATATTCAAAGAACAAAAGACTGTCTAATAATCATGCGTCTTGGACGTATGATTCTCTATGCGTTTTTACTTGTTTATGTATTTTATCCGCCTGCAAGGATTCTGTTTTTTTTTTCCCCCTCTGGAGCATATGATTTTATTTTTTGACTCATGTCTAACTGAGCATGGTAGAGCGTATTAAAATTTGGACTGAAATTGCACTTGCATGATTAAGAAAAATAAAGAAGAAGAATATTTCCAAGATGACTACTTGGATTCATCATACCTTCAATGATGAGACTGTAGAGTTTTCGTTCTTAGGCTTTTTGAAGACTGTTGTGTCTGAATTGTCTTCAGATCTCTTCTTCTTTCCTTCACTTGAAATTCCTGAGCCTCTCCCATTTCCTCTTGCCTGCATGCATATATCAAATCCCAATGTGAAAATGAAAAAATCATATTCCTTCTAATAAAGGTAAAGAAAGGTCTATATGGAAATTTCCAAAAAGTGGAGGACGCAAGAAAAACTCTTACCGATGAAGAAGTCTCATGCCCTTGCTTCTTACCATCAGGTGAATTTGAACCTTTGATGCAAGGCTTGGAGGCATGAAAATCCACCAATGGTTTGTTCAAACAGCCACTAAAAGAGATGTAGTCTGAGAAAGCTCTTGGATTAGACCATGGCACATCTAGCATTCCATAGTAGTACTTGCTGTTATCTCCTACAACTGAATTGGCATGACCCATCTGGTATCCAGTTCCATTACCATTAAAGGGCCTCAGGAATGCACCCTCAGAAGCTTCCATGCCATGGTGCTGACTCTCCACTTTCACATCATGGCCATAACATGGCATGTAACCTGAATTCCTATTTCCTAATCCTCCATTACTCAAATACAACGATGGATTTTGTGGTTCTTGCTTCAGTTGGGGGAGACTGGAACTGGACTCCAAGTAAAGATCCATTGAAGAATTCAGAGAGATATTGCACGTTGCTGGTGCAATCTGGCGGTCAAGCTGTGGATCAGGCGGTGCAATCGACCAGTTGCTGACCAAATCTGACAAATGGGTTAGTCTCTCGTGTTCAATCAAGCTCCCATCATAGCCGTTCAACTGTTTCTCCATGCTGTTAAATGATGCGGGGTTTGTGAATTCCCAGCAGTTGTCAAATTTCTTTAAGTCGGGCTCGAACAGATCCATCGTTAGGTTCTTGGATGACAGCGCTTTGAGGAAGTTCTCTCCATCGTCATGACCATTGTTTAAGTCTCCGCCCGTTCCAACACTTCTGTGTAATTCAAAATCTGATGATTTAGCTTCTCCTCCCTCAAGGAAATATAAAGAATTCGAGTACGTGAAAAACACAAAATTCGGATTGTTTGGACACAAATTATTCATTTCAAAGACAAAGGATTTGAAAACGAAGATGAGTTTAAATAGAGAGAGAGAGAGAGAGAGAGAGAGAGAGAGAGAGAGAGAGAGAGAGGCTATCTTTTGTTAGAATTCACCTCCTCTGGTTCTAAGCATAACTTTTAGTTTTGATAACTAAGGGTCTGTTTGGTTGCACAAAACATCATGATATTTCATGATTAATTAGTCTAATTTGGTGTAACATTTCATTATATTTCAAGAATTTTGGTGCAACTAAACACTTATAATAGTAATTGCAATAAGAAAAAATAATGGAATGATCTAAATGGTTATGAAAATCTCTTCAAAGAGAATCTATAAACATATATATGATCCCTCCTTTGTAAGGTTGAGAGAAAAAAAAAAACCATAAAAATAAAATACTAACCTTTGAAATTCATATAAGCACAGGAAGGAACGATCACAAAAAGCTCCTATCATGCTAACTCACCATGCTGCACTGACTTCCCATCAACGGATCATATGTGTGGGAAATCCGAGCCACGCAAAAGGTGGGAGCCATGATAAAGATCGCCAGATGGATGGATCGGCCTCATTTTCACACCAGGCGATCTTCATGAAGTGCCCCGCTTTTTGCAATGCTTTGGAGGTCTTACACATGTGACAAGTTAAGCTGAGCGTTCTGGGGCTGTATGTGATCATTCTCCTTAAAGCCTATGAACCTATCTCTTTTGCACCAACCCACCATTTTTTTAGGGTTTAGATTCTTTCTCCACTCAACCATTCATGCACTAACATGGGCAATCAATCAAACTTACAATAAAACCTGCCTCCATAGATGGCTCTCCGACGTGGGCTCTCCAGACAACTCGGTTACAGCTGAGGCCGACTCGACAAGCTCACGGGATGAGTCGTCGATGCTTAGGCCGGAGTGGTTGGAGGCATTGGTGAATGAGTTAGAGATTGACATGTCCTCTTCACAAGAGTTGGATTTGTGGTTTGGGTGGTGCCATGGGTTCATGTTGGCCCATGAAGAGAGAGGATTCGCTTGGAGTTCCCACCAGCTTGGTGTGGAAGAAGATGTAGCCACTGAGCTCTCAGATCCTTCCTCAGCCATTTGTTGTTGTTTTTGTTGTTGTTGCCCTAAAGAAGTGGCATTAAGGTGGATTGGCTTTTGATCCTCTTTTGCTCCCTTTGGTGGGCTGGGAATTTAAAGAGGATTTATCCGTTGGCGATGATGTAAGCATGGATGTTTAAATTATCGGGGGTGGACAATTGACAGGAATGCTATTTCGTGACGCCTCCATCTTCAAACGCCAAATACTAGAGCTCCCACACGTGCTAAAGTGGCACATGTGTGGGATCCGGGACATTTTATGTGGGTCCCCTCACGTTGCATGCTTACGATCATAATTAACCAGGTCGGCCAACTCATCAGGTGTGAACCACGTATACGTTGAGTGCGTATATTCGACAGTCCATTTCATTGCACATGCAAGGCCAGCCTGATAAACGGACCAGATGGATTTTTGGGCTAAGGAATATTGACCATGAGAACCATCGTATGAATGTTCCGGATCCCATGACGCATTTGCGTACGTTGGGAGCTTGTGTTGGGCGCTTGAAGATGGGGGCGCGTGGAGTTATCATTCAAGTCGACAATAGAATATGCAGCCTTGCGTTTTTCCACTATGGTCGTGGGCAATAATTATAAGGTGGAGAGGGGTCATCAAGGGACCAGAATCCTCAACATTCGTTGTAGGTAGAGCATGCAATGCCCCAGCTCGGTGGGCCCATCTTAATTCTCAACGGAAATCCATTCCGTGTATCTGTTGAGTCAGCTCATGTTAGATACTGATCCAAAAAAATCAGGCCAATCGAGAAATCATGTGGACCGTGTCACATGGAATAGTGGGGATGGGGAGGCTCACCATAGAAACCTCCCTTGCGCCACCATGTTACTTATATTCCATCCAACTCGTTCATCAGGCTGAAGGCACACACCAAAATTTATCATGAAGAAAAAGGTCAGGTGGGACCATGAATTTAGAGAATTTAGGTGTGATTCTACATTCTTCCCGAGGTGTGGTCCAACCAATTTTGGATAAATCTGATTTTCTGTGTACGGTGAATGTAAGTCAGGTCAACTGATAGACGGAGTGGATTTTAAATAAACATCATGGCGGGGCCCACATAACTGAGGTGTTGCACGTACTTGGTGTAAAAGGTGTGGCAGAAAATGTAAGGGCTAGGGGTTGTGGGTTATTGTTCCTTGAGCTCTCTCCTCCTCTCTCACATATGGTGTAGGAATCTTAGTTGTTTTTGTGAACAAGTATATAGACTGTAGAGGCCCACAAGAGCCAAAGAAGAAGAAAAAGAAGAAGAGGAGGAGACAAAAAGGGGTGCAGTGACTGTGGGTGGAAACAATTGCTTTTGTGTTTTACTATCCATAGTAAATGCTCATTATCGAACAAAGGATCTCTACTAAATAGGGTAATTACATGGTGTTAATTAAGACGAAAACCTAACCCAATTCCTCATT
Source organism: Magnolia sinica (assembly GCF_029962835.1). NCBI lineage: Eukaryota > Viridiplantae > Streptophyta > Magnoliopsida > Magnoliales > Magnoliaceae > Magnolia > Magnolia sinica. The sequence continues at coordinate 34,378,271 of NC_080574.1, read as the reverse complement.
CCAATAAGTGGCTGTGATCGCCTGTCATCTGGTCAGGTTTTGTAGCATGATCGGCCTCGCAACCATAGAAATCGTGAACATTCCTTTCAAGGATGAATTCGATTCATCTCTTGCTTTGATCATCGAATGAATTTTCATTACATGTCAACAGTCAATGCATGATGGCTACTAAAGCGAAAAAAAAAAAGTTCGGAAGCGAAGGAAGGCAAGGAGCTACAGAACCTCACTATTCGAAATGTGTAGAGACGCTCAAATGCAGCGAAGGATTAGAACTAACGGTCATTAACCAAAAAAAAAAACGTAGGTTTGCTGTAGAAGTGGCTGTTGTTCTTGTTGTTTCGGCGTGGTTTATTGGATTCGGAGGACGAATGATGACTTCTCCGAGTGCTTTTCGGAAAAAGAAGTTTCTAGGAATAGCGTCAAATAGAGTTGTTGTAAGTGCAAGTGATGCAAGGAGAGTAGAAGATAAGTTCATCGATTGGGTGGAAGAAGATATTGATTGAAGGTGATGAGGAAGTGGAAAAATGTGGAAAGTCAATCCACACAAGCTTGTTGCTGCAGCTGATCAAATGGCTGGGTAGACCAAGCACTATTTGTGGCGTTGATCAACTTCTGGTTGACATAAGTAATGTCGAATTCAGACAACAGAACCGTGCTACCGCGTCGTTCTGATATAATAATCTTCTTTTGAAGGAGCATCTGAAGGGATTTATTCGAGCTAGGCTCTCACATTGGGAGCCATACTCTGCTTTCGCCCCGTTACGCCATTGTAACAGAATGAGTCTCGATCGGAGGCTAGAAATCTGCCGCGAATACGACAAAGAGAGTGATCTAATTATTGGTGGTGGTGGTGGTGGGACTAGAGTGGAGGATTCTAGGTTGGAAAAATGATCATCTTTTTTGAGGAGCTGTCCCATAAAACCTCAGAATGACCTCAACTGGATGTGATTTGAAATGGGTCAAAGTTCAATCAAATGGGAGGGAGAAGAATGTTGGGGGGCCGTGGAAGCGCACGTAGATGAATCAAGCAATGTATTCCAATCCTCCGATCAAGTCCAATCACAAATACTCCGAATTTAACGTAGAAAAATTCTCTGAGGAGTGCACTACATAAGCAAAAAGTTACAAGAGAGATATTACCCGATTCAAACAGGCCTCGAATTTCCCTTACAAGCCCTTGAAACCCTGGAATGAATTAGAAAGCTCCTAGATATCCCCTATTCCCGATTACGCTTATATATATATATATATGGGAAAAGGTACTATACGCTCGATCGTATTATACCTTCTATAAGGTCAAGTGTTGGCAGCACATTATTCGATGGATGGTGAAAATTTTAAATAAACCGGAAAATTTTATAGGGCCACGAGTAATTTATATACAAGCCTTTTGTTGTCGGAAGATCATGTGCAAGGATTCTATTTGAGGCCCACTATAATGTTTGTGATAAATCCAACCCGTCCATCCGTTTTTCAAAATCATTTTAGGACATGCAACCAAAAAAGAGGAGGATCCAAATATTAAATGGCCACATGAGAAAAAATAGTGGGGATTTAGTGACCACTGTTGAAGCATTCATATGGCTACAAAAGTTTTGTATTGGTTTATGTTCATGGTATTTTCATTTCATATTAGTGAAAATGACCTTATAAATGGTTTGGATGAAATATAAACACCAAGGTGGAGCCTAGGAAGGTTTCAACGGTAAGCATTCCTTTCCCCACTGTTTCATCTCGTATGGCCCACTTGAATTTTGGATCCTCCTCATTTTTGGTATAATGTCCTAAAATGATATTTAAAAACAAAAAAGAATGGATTAGATTTCACACAAAGATCACAATGGGCCCCACACAGAATTCTTCTGCTGATCTTTATAGGAAAGGCTTTAGCAAGAAATCCGCGTCCCTGGGCTTTGAGCTTGGGAAATGGACTGGCTACTCCCCCGCCACTGGCCAATGGCGGGTGGTCGGTGCTATGTGGGCCCCACCATGATGTATGTGTTTCATCTATGTCGTCCATCCGCTTTTCCATCTAATTTAAGGGGTTGAGCCTAAATTTGAAGCATATCCAAAGATCAAGTCGATCATGCCTAGGAAAAAGTGGGGATAATGATTTCCACCGTTGAAACCATGTTAGGCCCCATAGTGATGTTTATTTGTCGTCCAACCTGTTCATAAGATCATATGTACATGGATGAATGGAAAACAAAAATATATGCATGATCCAAAACTTATGTGGTCCCCAAGAAATTTTCAACAATAGAAGTTCAATTCAACTGTTTCATGTGGTGTGGTCCATTTGAACATTGTATATACTTCATTTTTGAGATCATGCCAAAATGGATGGACGGAGAAGATAAAATACATAAATCATGGTGGACCTCACACAGTTTACTCAGTACGCTGAGCAATCCCCTTCCATCTAGGAGGGAAGCAAATTAGCTGGTGTATTACACACTGGCTATATAGTTGGTGTAGATACGTGTCGGTCGAAGACAAGTGCCGACGCTCCTCGAGCTCCGAGTTGCACGAACGATTCAAAGGAGATCAAAGTTACATGGCCCCACAATGATTTATTTATTATATCCACACCCTTCATCCATTTTCCGATATCAATTTAGACCATTAAACAAAAAATGAATCATATCCAAAACTCAAATGGACCACACCAAAAATAGCAGCGAGGACGATGATTTTCATCGTTAAAAAATTCGTAGGGCCTACATCACTTTTATTTTCCATCCAATTTATTAATAAGATCACAAATACATAAATGAAGAGGAAAAACAAATTTCATATTGATCGGAAGCTTCTGTGACCCCAAAAGGGTTTCAATGGTAGACGTTCAATCCTCAACTACTTTTTGCAGTGTGTTCCACTTGATCTTTATATTTATCTTATCTTTAGGCTCAAGCCTTAAGACGAGCTTGTCAAATGGATGGATGTTTTGGATATAACACATACCTCAACCTCATGATGGGACCCACAAAACTTACTGACGTTAATACACCAACTATATAGCTGGTGTGTGGTACACCAGCCAATCTGCTTCCGTCTCGGAGTAGGACGCGGATTACGATTGAGTAGTTGAAGTCACGTCACCAAGTTCTATGGGTCCCAGCATGATGTATGTATTATATCCACACCGTTAATCCATTTTGAGAGATCATATTATGGCATTATCCAAAGAATGAGGCAAATCAAAAGCTCTAGTGGACCCCACCATAGAAAAAAGTGTGGAGAGTGATGCTCACGGTTAAAATCATCCTAAGGCCCACTGTACTGTTTATTTGACATCCAATTTGTTGATTAGGTCATACAGACCCATATGAAAGGAAAAAAAAAAAAAACAAAGATCAACTTGATCCAAAACTTTTATGGCCCCCTAAAAATATTTAATGGTGGACACCCATTCAACATTGTTTCCTGTAATGTGGTCCATTTAAGATTGGGATATAACCCATTTTTTGTCTCATTACCATAAAATGATCGAGAAAAACATATAGACAGCATAGATGAAACACATACAACACAGTGAGGCCCACATAACACCTACCACCCGCCATTGGTCGGTTGTGGGGGAGTAGCCAGTCCGTTTCCCAAACCCAGGGACGCGGATTTCCTACTAAAGCCTTTCCCAAGAAGATTCGAGAAAGGATTCTGTGTGGGGTCTACTGTGATCTTTGTGTGAAATCCAACCCGTCCATTTGTTTTTAGATATCATTTTAGGACATTATACCAAAAATGAGGAGGATCCAAAATTCAAGTGGGCCATACGAGATGAAACACTGTAGAAAAGAATGCTTACCATTGAAACCTTCCTAGGCTCCACCTTGGTGTTTATATTCCATACAAACTGTTTATAAGGTCATTTTCACTGATATAAAATGAAAACACCGCGAACATAAACCAATACAAAACTTTTGTAGCCATATGAATGTTTTAATGGTGGTCACTAAATCCCCATTGTTTCCTCTCATGTGGCCCATTTAATATTTAGATTCTCCTCATTTTTGGTTGCATGTCCTAAAATGATTTTAAAAAATGGATAGACAGGTTGGATTTATCACAAACATCATAGTAGGCCCCACACAGAATCCTTGCACATGATCTTCCAACAACAAAAGGCTCACACATAAATTACTTGTGGCCCTATAATATTTCCTGGTTTGTTTAAAATTCTCACCATCTAACGAATAACGTGCTGCCAACACTCACCTTATAGAAGGTATAATAGAATTGAGCGTAGAGTACCTTTTCCCTACACACACACACACACACACACACACCTTAAATTTCCCTTACAAGCCCTTGAAATCCTTTGGACTGATATATTGGACTGATATATATATATATATATATATATATATATATATATATATATATATATATATATATATATATATATATATATATATATATATATATATATATGAGAATCACAATCGAAATAGGAAACAAATCCCGCACTTACGCAACTCTGCGTAACTCTATACGATCATTCAATGTCACCTTCGATGGCACTTCGTTGGAACCAACAGATTGTCGAAGGCATCGAACTAAACAACAAAACGTTCTAGCGATAAAACATCAATTTTTTAGATTTTTCTGATGGTATCAAGCATCCTTCAATGGCATCGAAGTCTGCTTGATGGGATCAAGCTATCATCGACAGACTTATTGATTTTTAAATTTAAAATCTTCAACAACAATCTCCACCATGTCTTCAATCACCATTTTTCATAACTCATTTTTCTTCATCTCTAATTCTGTCTTGCATTATAACTCTACCATCCTTTCTTGTGCACATTCTGTCTTCCTTTTACGCCTTCGCCAAGCTTAGAAAAGTTGCACAAAACTTGAACTTCTCCGTGGGAACTACCTTAGCGAGCATGTTTGCGTAGATTCACTCTTGTGTGAATCTTCTCTAGAGTCACGTCTCCCTTCTCAAGCACCTATCGGATAAAATGATGATAAACATCAATGTGTATAGTACATGAGTGATAAATAGAATTTTTAGCCAAATTAATCGTGCTTTCGCTGTCACAATTAATAGACACGGCCTCCTGCTGAAGCCCTAATTGATTTATCATCCCTTTTAACCAAACATCTTCCTTGAATGCCTCTATCAGTACCATATACTTAGCTTCGGTCATGAAAAGAGACACCACAAATTAAATCTTTGACATTCAACTGATCGTTGTACCTGCTAGCACAAACGAGTAACCAGAAGTTGACCTTCTAATACCATACTACCCGCGTAATCTGAATCCATGTAGCCTATTAACTTGGCCCTAGATTTCTTAAAAAATAAGACGTAGTCATGTGTACCTTGAATGTGTCGTAGTAGTCATTTCCATGCTTCCCAGTGTTACTTCCTGGGGTTAGATATGTATCTGCTAACAACACCCACTGTATGGGAAATATCCGGTCTAGTGTAGACCATAGCATACATCAAGTTGCCAACTGTGTTCGAATAAGGCACATGAAACATATCCTTCTTTTCTTTATCAGTTTAAAACACTATTTTGAAGATAACTTGAGTGAACCACATGGGGAACGCTGACTGACTTTGCCTTGTCCAACCCATACTTCATCAATACATTCGCAAGGTATTCAGCTTGATATAATCATAACCTACTTCTCTTCCTGTCTTTGTGTATATCAATGTTGAGAACCTTCTTTGCATCCCCCAGATCTTTTATCTTGAATGTCTTTGATAATTAAGTCTTCAATAAATCGATCTCAAACATGTTATGACTGGCAACCAACATGTCATCAACATATAACACCAGGACGATGAATTTTTCATCACTTAATGTCTTGTAATAGACACAGTAAGATCCTATCCACTCTTCGTAAACTTCTAACTCACCATGAAAGAATAAAAGTTTTTTTATACCATTGTTAGATGACTGTATAAGGTCGTACAACGACTTTATTAACCTACAAACATTGTTCTCTGCCCCTTTTATTTTAAAGCATTCTTTTTGCTTCATGTAGATTTGCTCTTCCAATTTTCCATGCAGGAAGATAGCCTTCACATCCATTTACTTCAGTTCGAGATCGTATTGGGCAACCAACATCAATACGAATCTGATAGATACTTGCTTCAGAACTGGAGTAAATATATTAGTGAAGGCGACACCTTCCCTCTGAGCATATCCCTTCACTATCAACCTTGACTTATACCTATTATGTTTCTTCTTGAAGATTCATGTGCACCCAATTGCTTTTTGGTTGACGAAAAGCTTCACTAGCTGTAACACCCCGAACTTTTCAATACTCGAGTATTAAAAGTTCTTGAGTATTACCATGAAATTTAACTTATTATGTACATGTGTAAGATACCAATCTAACTATCCTAACCTTCCATCCATTCTTCAACACAAATCTGACCATTGGGAATAATCTCCATTTATATATCAAGTCATCTGACTCTTGATTTTGAGATAAGATCATCATATATCCAAGTATTCTCACTTATTCATCATAACCAACCGTTCAGTCAACTATTCACTGCTAGGTAAAGATATCTGACCATCCACTCTAAGTTTGAATCACCTGATCATAGTAAACTAGCTACTTGATCTCAACATCCACTTATACACATATCAAATTGAGATTCTAATCTGTTTATATTGCTCACCACATATGAATATGCATAACCCATCATCAAAACTATAATCTGATAAACTTATAAATGTGAACAAGTCACTTGAATTTAACGGTATACAGGTTTTACCTCTTGATCACTCCAAAAACTCACTTGTGATCATCCGTTTACAAAACTGACCATACACCCACTTACATACATGATTAGAGTACTAACCATCAAGTTTTTTTTTTTATTTTTAACATGTCATCTAATTATCTATTATGTTGGTTGATATATATAAATTTCCTTAATTAGTTTGGTGAATAATTCCTTATTCATAATGATTTACATATAAGTTATTTTGTAAGAATTACTTAGAAACGTACCTACAACCATGTAGAACCATTAGATTTTTCAAAACTCTCATATTAGCAATAATTATGAAAATGTCATTAACCTAGACTCTTGAATTTTAGATCACATGGTTCCCACAATCCGCTTGATGTGAAATTATATACCATACTTATGTATCATAAATTAACTATACATGTCAAATTTCGGCCCTTAGATCATTGTTAAAATAACCCAATTGACAAATCAGTCCCTTAACCATTGATTTTTGTGTTCATTGAGTGAAGAAACCTTATGGGTAGTCGTAATAGGATATTTTCATTCATATGAATGACTTGGATTGCATATCATATAGACCAAGTGTTAAATATGGAGACCCCACTTTGGTAGGCTTTTCCTTATACGCGAAGTTATCATGTCAAGGCATACCAACTCCTTATAAATTTGAATCTTCTGATTTAATTACTTCCATCCATCGCAACTCAAATTTGGATCACACCTTGGTCTCATATAATTACAAGGTTATACAAAATTTAGGCCCCAATCTATGATCCTACACCGTTGAAGGTTGAAGCCAGTTCTTTTCTTTTAATATAAAAAGTGAAATTTTAGATTTAGGATTTTTCCACTATCGATCAACCGTTAAATTTTTTCCAATCGTTTGCCTATCCTGGCTACACATTTCTTCCAAAATTGGGTCATGATCATTAAGTGTGAACCATTAATTGAGATTAAGTTTGTTGAGGCACAAGTTAGGAGAATTTTTAAGATAGGTCAATCTAAATTTTGGATCACCAAGAAAATCATATACCCCATCTCTATTTGACGACCCTGACACAATAGATGAATTAGATTTAAAAAAAGATCATCAGAAAAGTGAAAATTAGATAAACCCAATCCAAGTGAGATGTGAAACACACCCCTCTCACATGCCTACTCCTTTTAAAAAGGAGTGTGTGTTTTCCTCTCCTCTCACACTCCCAGTCTCCTAACGCCCAAGGAGAAAGAGAGAAAGAGAGAGAGAGAGAGAGAGAGAGAGAGAGAGAGAAAGAAAAAAAGAAACAGAAAGAGAAGGAGAAGCCCAGACGCCCTCTTCCTTCTCCATATGTATGGTGTCTCCCTCTTACTCAAGCGATATTGTGATTTATATGGAAGATTTTCATGTAAAAGCTTTCCTATATAGATATCTACCTAGGGTTTAGATCTAAGACTAAGGTGAGGGATTCCTTTAAGCTTACACTAATTTAAGTTGGTATGATTTATCTTGTTCTTTTACATGCTTCCATATTACTATAAATCCTCCATGCAATTATTTAATTTACCACCATCAATTATTTATCATTTGAGAATTATGGTTAATGTATGATTTTAATTATACGTGATCTTTATGAATTTATGTGAGGCTATGGATACAAGCTTTGCCCTCGTCCTTTACCAATTTTGTTGAGTTAGCTATTGCTACTCTTTTATTTTGTTGAGTTAGTCATTACTATTTTTCTCTTTTGTTGAGTTAGCCATTACTACTCTCCTCTTTTATTGAGTTAGCCTATCGCTACTCTTCTCTTTTGTTGAGTTAGCTTATTGTTATTCTTCTCCTTTATTATGTTAGCTTTATAGTACCTCCCTTTATGACTTGGGCATGTGTCTTGAAATTCCAAAACCTCCATGATTCAATTTATTTCTTCTTTGGTGCAAGTGATATGTTAGAGGTTTCACAACTAGTGATTTAATTATTTTATCATGGATGTAATGCACTCTAGGTAGAGACCCTCTTGGTCGACATGTAATTCCATGGGTTTGAGTAGTGGTGCACAAATCGATGTAAGTAATTTGCAATGCGTGTTACATCACTTCCGGGATTGGTTGTCACAAATAGTCGCTCCATGAATAAATCGTGTCACGTAATTTATCCGACTCATGTGTTGTGCTGCCTCTAGGTGTTCACATAAATCCACGGTAGCGTTAAACATGCCAATGAATCTCCGTAGTATGAGAATGAGGAGCTAGCCGGGTATATATTAGTTGTCCAAACTGATACCCCTCGTAGTAGTGGGTACGAGACGTATCAGAACTCTTTCATTATTTTTATAAATCTCTTGAATTATTATTAAACTTAAAGGATAACCATCACTATGAGTAGGGCATTGACCATCTCCAATCGTACAGATGATGTAGGTAATGTACAGATTGAAGACCTGGAGGACCATCCTCCTATAAAAGATTATACTGAATGAATAAAAAGATAGTTTTATGATTTAGTTTTATATTTCTGCTGCAAACTCGATAATGTAATAAGCTCTCATTGAGAGGGCATTTGATAATTTGTTGAATTCTTTTACTCTAATGAAATAATAAATATAGTCGATTTTATTCTCGTGAATGCTTACCTTCATAAATCTAATTAAATGTGATCTAAATGAAAAAAATATGGTGCAATTTTTAAAACATCCAATTTATACATTATTAACACCCATAATTCTCAAGCATAAGTATGTACTCGGGCCCCGAAAATTTCAGAATGTTACACTAGCTCCCACATCTCGTTCTTATACAAGGAGTCCATCTCATCATCCATCGCAGCATTCCACTTTTCGGGATCCGGCTTATCAAGAGTCCCCTAAAGACTAAACAGATTACCCTCATCTATAATGAGGGCATATGCAACATTTGAGTCATCCATGTATCTCGTCGGTAACCTACGATACCGCGGCAGATTTCTTCTCATAGGTGGCTACTCCACCTGCTCTTGTACATCTATTTGCATATATGTCTCAGCCTGTGTCTCATCTCTATCTAACTGAATGTCCACCACCAACTTTTCTGGTTCCTCGTGATCATCCTTATGAAACAAGGATGCTTCATTGAATTTGATGTCATAACTAATGATGATTTACTGTGTGACTTGATCATACAGTCTGTACCCCTTCACACCACCACCATAGCCAACAAAGATGTATTTCTTAGCCTTTTGGTCCAACTTATCTCTCTCAACTAACGGTATATGAGAGTAAGCATCATAACCAAATATACGCAATTCCGAGTAGTCTACCTGCTAAATACTCCACACTTCCTCTAGAATATTACAAGCAATGGTTGTAGAATGGGGCCGATTCACCAAATAACAAGTTGTTGTTAACGGACTTAATCCATAGTTCCTTTCCTAACACAACATTATTGATCATGCATCAGGCCCTCTCCAAGAGAGTCTGATACATCTGCTCAGCCACACCGTTCTGCTATGGTGTGTGGCGCACTATGTTGTGCCTCACAATCCCTTCATCCTTATAGTTTTGATTGAATTTTCCACTGTTATTTATCCTTAGTACCTTCACCTTTCACCCCATCTATTTTTCCATTATCGCCTTCCGCTGCTTGAAGTCGGTGAAAATATTGGATTTATTTTTCATAAAATAAACATATACCTTCCTAGAATAGTCGTCAATAAACATGACGACCCTCCACTAGAAACCACTGGCGACGACCCCCGTACATCAGAATGCACATAATTAAGAACACTCTTACATACATATTTTTCAGATTTAAAAGATAACCTTAAATGTTTACCATATATACAATGTTCACATATACTTAAATCAAAACTTTTAAAAGGTAAAATTAAATAACGGTCAAAAAGTACCTTCATACCCCACTCGTTCATGTGACCTAAGCATGCATGTCGCATATGTGCAAACGAATCTGCTACAGACATCGTACCTTCACCTGATGAAGTGCTCCCTATCAATCTATAAAGATTTCCGTTCCACTGTTCTTTCATGACTACGAGTTCCCCCCTTGAAACTTTAAGGACATGATCAAAACTGGTGAATTTGCACTCAAGCGCTTCAAGTGCTCCAAGAGATATCAAGTTCTTCCTCATATCAGGAATGTGTCTCACCTCGATTAAGGTATGCTTCATCAAACATCTTTATGCACACCGATCCAACAACCACCACGTTAGAGGCATTATCGTTGCCCATAAATATATGGCCACCATCACACTTGATGTAACTGGTGAACCAACTCCAATGAGGAATCATGTCATACGATGCCCCAATATCCAAAATCCACTCATCCTTATGATCGTCGTATAAGTGTCCGACCATGTAGATTGACAACACGCCAGAACCACTCACACCTACATCAGACTCTACATTGTTGGCATCCAAAGAAGAAGTCTCTGAGTTCTCTTTCTTAACCTTAGGATTTGTGCAATCCTTCTTCATATACCCGAACATCTCATAATTCCAGTACTTTAACTTTTTTTTGCCCTTGCTCTTGGATTTATACCTCGATCGAGAAGATCCACTCTCCCACTTAGGATTTTGTCCCCTCATAACCAATGAATTAGTAGAGGCGCCCACGCCACTACTTTTTCTTTCTCATCGCCTTTTCTTGAAGGGCCGAGATGATGGTATCAACGCTAATGGTTGATCTACTGGTGCATAACGAGTCCTTAAACGACTTATACGAAGCCGGGAGAGAGCTCAACATGATGCATGCTTGATCTTATCTTCATGTTTCATTGTTTCCTCCACATCCATTAATTTGTAAATTATCTTATTAAAGTTACTAATACGGGCATCAACATTAGCCCCCTCCGCCATCTTCAAATTGAACAACTAAAGATTCAAGTATAGGTAATTCTCAAGAGATTTCTTCGTGTATACGTCATCTAATTTCGTTCATATACTTACTGTAATTTTCTCTCTCATGATATTGTAAAATGCCTCATTCGTTAAGCACAATTGGATAGAGGTTCTTGTTTTTCTTATCTATCTTGTTTCATTCATCATCTGTCATAGATTCCAGTCACTTCTCAAGAAGTGCATCATCCAATCTTTGTTAAACTAGGAGACCGGTCATCTTGACCTTCCATAGTTTAAAATTACTTTTTTTTTTCAACATTAAACTTTGAATTAGAAGCCTTTGATATTATGCTTTTAGATTCAATTTGCACCCCAACATTAGTATCTAATGCCACTTGTTGGGAGACCATAGAAGCACGTATAGATGAATCAAGCAAAGTATTTTAATTGCACAATCAAGTCCAATCACAAACACTCTAAATTTAATGTAAAAAAAAGCCTTTCGGGAAAAAACCACGGCACAAAGCGACAGTAATGCACTATAAAAGCAAAAAATTATAAGAGATAGAGATTACCCAATTTGAACAAGTCTCGAATCTCCCTTACAATCCCTTGAAACCCTTTGAAATGAATTAGAAAGCTCTTATATACCCCATATTCCCTATTACACCCATATATATAGTCTCTATGAGAATCACAATCAAAATAAGAAACAAATCTCGCACTTACGCAACTTTGCTTAACTCTGCACGATCGTTTGATGTCACCTTCAATGACATCGATAAACTGCCGATGGCATCAAACATCTTTGATGACATTAAGCTAAAAACCAAAACGTTCTAGCGATAAAATATAATTTTTTTGGATTTTTTCAATAGTATCGAGCAACCTTCAATGGCATCGAAGTCTGCTCGATGGCATTAAGCTGTCATCGATAGACCTATTGCTTTTTAGATTTGAAAAATCAACAACAAAGATATGTATTGATAGTGATGACAAATGAAAATGGTGACGGTTTTCTTGTTTTCAAGATAGGGACTTGTTAATAATTAGATTGTCTTGGGGGCTGTTTGGATGCGCTATGAAATGTTGAATTGTGAACCAAATTGTGATTTCATTCATTAACATTCCTATTAAGGGTCCGACTTCCTAATCGCAATTACATTACTATGACTTGGGGGGCTAACTCCTTGTTATGATAACTAGGAATGGATGTGTTTGGATGTACGATCGATTAAAATGGTAGTAATTAGTTCGATAGAGAGGAAATTACCCAATTATAATGAGGAAGGAGACCACGATTGCATATGCATTCCTTCCAAATCCAATTTGAGTAAGGAAGGTAATTGTGATTTGGTCATTAACCACTTTATTTGAACTAATTATTGAAATTCACTTTAGTTATGCTATCAAACACAGCCTTACTGAAGAGTATTAATTTATAGAATGCCTTAAGGAACTGTTTGGATGCCACTCGAAAATGTGTTCATCAAATTTTAGTTGATCGCAATTATATATTGGAAATCATAATTGTTGGTTATCAAAATTAGCTTTAAATTCTTACTAAAAAGAAACAAAATCACTAATACATAATTAAAATTAACTAAAATGAGATGAACTTAGTTTTAAGTGGCACCCTAACAGGGAAGCAAATTGCATATTAATGGGTAAACTCTGTAGGCCCCATCCGTGATATAGGCGTCTTATCATTTTCGTCCATCTATTTTTCCAACTCATTTTAGGCCATGAGACCAACATGGAATCAGATCCAAATCTAAAGTGGACCATACCACAAGAAGCAATGTGAATTGAACATCTACCGTTGATAATTTCTCAAGGACCACAAAAGTTTTGGATCAAGCTGATATTTTTACTTTTCCATCATCCATGTCTATGTGACCTTGTTAATAGGTTGGATGACAAATAAACATCACTGTGGGCCCTAGGAATGTTTCAACAGTGGTCATCATCATCCCCACTATTTGCTATGGTGTGGTCCACTTTAGCTTTGGATACGCTTCGATTTTGGGCTCATGCCCTAAAATGAGATACAAAAAATATGGATGGACAGTGTGGATAAGATAAATACATCCACGGTGGGCCCCACAAAGTTTACTCCATATGCAAAAGCGTACTGAGTTAGTAGGTAATTCACTTCCCCCGACCAGGCCCTAACCATATTGTTAGGCCTCTCTGCTAAAATGCACATGGGGTGTGGGGGGCACACTAGTTGGTGAATGTTATCATGGTTTTAGATAGACCATGAAGGGTGCAATGAAATGATGCGTGAAAACAACCCTCTCTCTCTCTCCCCCATCCATAGGCTACATTCCAGCCCACTGGCATTGCCTCTTAAAGCGTTGTCGCAGTGTCGACCACGGCTGAAAAATGTCATATAGCAGAGGGACACCGTGTGCCTCCTCAGTCCTTCTCCATGATCGACGGAGAACGTTGGATCATATGAGATTGATTCTCCTTTCACTACCCATCCACATTGCCAATATGCTCAATCAGAGATATGGTTAAAAAACCAATAAAATTTAAATATAGATCATGTTTATGTGGATGCTTAGGTATTGGACGGTCATGATTAGAGATTAGAATATTAATATGGAATTGTACCATACTCCATCCACAATCCATAATATATAAATGAGGTGTCGAGAGCAAAATATACTTATATATATAAGCATTTGGTCGGCCCAATAAAATGTACAGGACAGGTTTTGGCTACTAGTCATTTTGGATAGTGAGGTCCATGGTGTATGGGAGATGTCCTCAAGTTCTTACTTGTTCCATATTTCTAACCATCTGAATGGCTCCAATTAAATATGAATCATTAGTTCAATTGTCCATTTGCTGATGGGAGAGATGTTGAAGTGATAAAGTCCCTTGATATATTGATACACCACACTTTAACAACTTAAGCTTTTAGAGTAAATGGTTGTTTGATCCTATGTTCAAATCTCGAGAGCAGCAAATATACCTTGCAAATATATATTATACCTGCACACGATGTGCATGAAGGAGATATCCATGATGCTGATTTCTAGTTTCTCTTTTTCCTCATATACTCATAATTCAATCTCTCTACTACCATGACATATCTAATAATAATCATATCACATGCCAATCAAAAGTGGACCATCAAACTTGGGCCATCAGGTTATCATCAAGTGTGGTTAAAGCAATTTTAACAGTTAAAACAAAAACTTAACAACTAAAAATCTTTAAAAATCTGATTAAAACATTTAGAGTGTTACGCCTAGTAGAAAATTTATTTAATGAGTCTCTGATTTATCTAAATCAAAGCCATAGAAATGTTCATATGCAAACTAGTGATTCCAATATTGTTGGCCCGCGCAAGAATCAACGATTCTTAATGGAAGTACCTAACTACGTCCACTTCCACTAGCCCCTGCATAGACCTCGTAGGAAAGTCCAAAGCTGACTAGTCAAAATCATGACCCTTACACTTCCTCAGATTTAAGGATCAAACCATATTTCATACATCATCAAGTTTTGATCTTACAATCACAGTCTAATCTAATGAGTCCACAGGCCGTTGACATAATTTAATTGACTAATGTGAGTAACTAATGTCTAAACTTGCATCCTATGTACATGGCACACTCACACTCTTGTGTCAGGCATGTGTAAGGTATAAACTAACACCAAGTAGGGCTCTCGATAGTGGAGAATGTTCATCTTAACCCAAGTTAGTCACCTCACACAAGATGACCATACATCTCATGAATTAATGTTCATATGTATGCCTCACATGCCTATAACGGTCATGGCATGACTATGTACTGAGATCCATGGTGTCCCAGGTTAATGACTGTCAAGTCCAATCTTAAGTTCCCAATAACTACTAAGGAAATCACTCTTCAACAAACCAAATGAATGCGAGTAACACTAAACCTGTATAAGGCATATAACATGTCTAATCTAGGACTCATGGTCACCATGATCAACAATTGAGATCTACATAATTACATCCACATGGCTAGTAGATAAGGGTAAGAATGTTTTTCTAGGGCAGTAACTCCAACACTATCCTCACCAGGACCTATCTAGAGATGAACGATCTTGTTGGGAGCTTTGTGGGGCCCACTATGATGTATATATTTTATCCACATTGTCCATCCATTTTGACAAATCATTTTAGGGCATGAGCTCAAAGGTAGGCAACTAAAGGCTAAAGTGGCCACATAACCCGAAGCAGTGGGGATTGAAACCTTACCATCCAAAACTTCTTGGCAGCATAGAAGTCTTGGATCATGCTGATATTTATGTTTTTCCTTTATAAAGGTCTAAGGGACGTTTTGAATATGTTGGATGGAAAATAAACATTATGGTGGGTCCTAGGAAGTTTTCAACGGTAGGAATTCAATCCCCACTACTTCCTATGGTGTGGTCCACTTGAGCCTTCAATATATCTCCTTTTTCGGCTCATGCTTTAAAATGATTTGTCAAATTGGATGGATCGTGTCCGGATAAAACATATATATCATCATGGACCACATATTCCCTAATAGGACCATCCAACTCTATCTAGGTCCTTGCGAGGGTGGTACCCAATCTACGCTTATATTTTATGTCAATGCAATTCATCTGTTTTTTCATATCAATTTAGGACATGAGACAAAAATAAAAAAAATTGGAGCAGATACAATTCTCAAGAGATCTATACCTTAGGAAACCATAGTGATTGACCATTAATGGGTCACATAAGTTTTGGACAAGCTGATATTTGTTTTCTCCCTTCATGCAGGTTTATGTGACCTTATCAACCGTTTGAATCGCAAATAAACATTATGGAAACATGACGGTGGGCCTGATGAAGTTTTTAATGGTAAGGCGTTCAATCACCACTTTTTCCTGTACCATGGTCCAGCTGGATTTGGTTCTTTTTTTTTTTTTTTCGATCATGCTCTAAAATGACCTAACAAAAGGGTTGGACAGGGTGGATACGAAATACATACATGAAGGTGGGCCCCTCGGTAAGGGCCACACTGTCTTGGGTGAGGCCGTGGCAGCACCTAATCCGCTCCCTCCGATGACTTGGGTCCCCGAAAGGTGGGCCCCACCTGTACAATTCGGTGTACAATCCAGCAACTTTAAGGGTCTGTTTGGGCAGTGGGATTAGAAGGGATTACGTGGGATGGGATTCATCTGATCCTGTGCCAATTCCACTCCATGTTTGGTAAGAATGGGAAAGCTTGGAGTTACATTAAATGGAATTGCATTGGGTCCCGTGCCAATTTCACTCAATGTTTAACAAGTTGTGTAGGTCCCACCATGATGTGTGAGCTATATCCACACCGTCCACCCATTTATCGAGATTATTTTAAAGCATGGGCCAAAAAATCAAGTAAATCTAAAGCTCAAGTGGACCCCATCATAGAAAGCAACAGGGATTGAATACTTACAGTTGAAAACTTCTTTGGGGCCACATAAGTTTTAGATCTACCTCATTTTTAGGCCTATGCCATAAAATGAGGTTACAAAACAAATGAACGGTTTAGATATAACACATGTGTTATTCTCAATAATTTCAAATGATGGTGGATATATTCATTCCATGTACCACCATATTATCAACAAAAGCATGGCATTAATTTTATCCCATGGTATTAGGGGACAATCCCTGCCATGGGTAATAATTATGTTTTTTGAATCCCATCCCACCTAATCCGTTATAATCCCACTGCCCAAACAGACCCTAAGGGCCCATTTGGCCGGTCCGATTGGAAGGGATTGAATGGCATCAGAAGGGATTGGAAGTTATATCCTGGGATTGGCCGGGCGTGCCAAACAAAGTCAATGATCTGATCCCAATCCCAATCCCATGGATCTTAAGACAATCCACTGACAATACCATCCTTACCTTTAAATCCTATCCAATCCACCTTAATCCGTTCAAATTTACCTGGGACATGTTTGCTTCGAGGGATTGAAAGGGATGGGAAGGTTTAATCCCGGGATTGGCCGGGCGTGCCAAACAGACTGGATATAGCAATTCAAGGATATAGCAATCCCATGGATCTCAAGACAACTGACAACACCATCATTACCTAGAAATCCATGCCATCCATCTTAATACCATTTAATCCCTTCCAATCCACCCGGCCAAACGGGCCCTAAGGAATTCTTCGTTAAAATGGATTGCAATCAATGGCCCTCGGTCGTCGTCCACTTTTCATTTTACAGTTCAAGGCTTTTAATAGCAATAACAATAATACGAGCTTTTCAAAGCCCATGCGCGTGTACAGCGGTACCCATCTACAAGCCACCAATGTGCCAGTGTGACACAAGTGCCCTAGATCCGAACTGTTCATTAGCTAGGCCCGCTATGCAGATGCCCTGGACCCAAAAATAAGAGGCCTGTACACGGACCAGTAAAGCTACAGTGTAGAGAACCAATGGATGTCTAAAAGAAATTTAGCGAACTTTTCCAGGCTATTCTTTTATTTCTAGCCTTTTTGAGCGCCTCTACGTGGTGGGACCCAGCCGATGCAGGTCCTGAATCGTACATGTGTCTCGTGGGCTTTCTTATACGCGCGCGTGGACCTAGCAAACCTAAATGATAACAGAGAACTAAACGGTACAGCTGGAAGTACGCTAACTTGATATCCAACAACGTCTTTCCCGCTACGCGCCAACTTTACAAGCCATCTGTACCATGAAAGCAGTAGATCCTACTATAAAGAGCATCTTACGAAAACATTAGCCCATTCGTCTCATCATACGAGCCACACATTTTATTAACGGACGAAAAAAATTCTCATTGAACATATAATGCATGGCCCACTCAATGCACGGGTCAGCACAATTTTTATACCAGGTGATCTTCATGGTGGCACCTAACCTTTTCATGGTACGGATATCATACACAAGCATCATATGGTTGGGAAAGACCTGGTTGGACGACAGTCAGCGTACTTCGGGCTGTACCTGATCCATAGCTTGGCGTATTCACATGTGTTAGGAAACCATGGGTGGGTGTTATTGGTTGGTGGCTCTCCACATCACCGTTAGCTACGTGACATATACATCCACTAGGATTATTTTTAATTTTTTTTTGTACTACACTTTTAAGGCCATTGGCTCCTTGAGGAGGTGTACCCTTTTAGGGCTTTTCTGAGCCACTCCCACACGCAGGTTTTCTTGGCCACACGAGCCACATCCGATTTGTTTGTTTTTCTTTTGAGGCGTGATGGGCGCCAAATGAATGCTAGCCGTAGAAATATCATATTCAATTGATTGATGTAAAAGACCATGAAATTCCTAACCTTTAGTTAGGTCTTATGAATGTCTTGCTTTCTGTCTTTCTTTCTAAGAACTGTTTGGATACAGTCGGTATTTTCCATTTTTGGGTATGATCCGGTGGATCAAGTGTAAGTGGGGCCCATTAAATTTTGGGTTGTTTAGTGATGGATGTTCCATAGTCGACGGTTGAGATTGTTTGACTGATGTGATTTTTGGTTGTATTACCATCAAAGAGATGATCCGTCCAATGGTAGGTGTTGATCACTTGATATGTTCGCTGAGTGAATGGGGGAGAAGGTATCTACAGCCAGTTTCCTTGAATGGTATATACAAAGAATCATACCTTTTGATTGCTTGGTACTTTTTGGCCCATGGAGGGGTCTGTCGAGCACAAAATCTAAGAAGATCAGGCGCTTTTTGAAGGGTAAGTAACCATCGGAACTTGGATTTGCTTTAATTTTGGTGAAAAGATATGGTAGATGCAGTGAGACTGGAATATGGTGAGCCTCATCTCGACCATGGATGTCGCATGGAAACATACTGATCGAGACCATCAATCTAGCAGGGTTTAACGTTGATTTTACATGGACTTAAAGATACATCAATCAGGCCATCCTAGCCATCAGTTCTTACTTTTTATGGTTCATTGTCGACCATAAACCATTTATGCTTTCTATCGAGATGAGAAGCCACTATCTGATAGCTAAGATAGATCTGACCTGTATAGATTTTTAAAAGAGCGATCCATAGTACGCCCACTCTACGAACAGCCTAGATCAGATATAGCTCAGCCACGTGTCGAATGGAAAACTACGCCTTCCCGTGATCCGCTTAAATAGGCACCGCCCCCTTTAATTTGGTACGATGAAATGGACAATTAGCTTAATCATTTCCACGTCAGCATTCTCAGCGATGATGTCGCGATCCAAGGCGTACACGTGTTTCTCCAGCTGACGGATGTACAGTAACTTCTCGCCATTTTGGCTCGACATGGACGCTACTTGCCAGTAACCCGGGGATACACGGCTCCCCTGTGACCCAATGTTCCGTGGGGCCCGGCACCATGTCTGTGTTATATCCATCCCGTCCATCCGTTTCGTCAGCTCATTTCAGGTGAAGATTCCAAACACCAGGGAGATACAAAACTCGAATAGGCCATACAAGAGGAAAAAGTGGAGATGAAGACACCCACCGTTGAAACATTACTGGGCCCACCTTGATGTTTAGATCTCATCCAATTCGTTCATAAGGCGATTCCCACTTGGATGATGGGAAGGTACAAATATAGCCCTGATCTAAAACTTCTGTGATCCCCACTGAATTTCAACGGTAAAAATTCAATCGTTACTCATGTGGCCCACTTGAGTTTCATGGGTTGTGGTCTTAGAATGAGACGACGAAACGGTTGGATGGAGTGGATATAATACAAACATCGGGGCGGATCCAACTGACCCTTTGGTTACAGCAGCGGTGTATAAGTCACGTCCAGTCAACTTCCACCTAAAAGTGTGTTGGGGATGATTACTTGTCACTGTTTTGGCCTTTCCTTTACCCATTCATCTAACCAACCAATGACATGGCAAATGGAGACTCGGTCATACACGGCAACATTTTATGATGTTGGAGAAATTATATTGAGAAAACTGAAAATAAAAAAAATAGTAAAATTAACGCCAAGCTGAATTATTTGTAAATGCAATGTACTTAAACCTTGATTCACCTTCTTTTCAATTGAAATGGAGATTAATGA
Organism: Magnolia sinica; assembly: GCF_029962835.1. Classification (NCBI taxonomy): domain Eukaryota; kingdom Viridiplantae; phylum Streptophyta; class Magnoliopsida; order Magnoliales; family Magnoliaceae; genus Magnolia; species Magnolia sinica. The sequence continues at coordinate 34,357,711 of NC_080574.1, read as the reverse complement.
TGATTTACATGTGAATTGCTTTCAAGATGAGATAATCATTCTTGTTAAGGTACCATGTGCAACAATTATGAAAGGTTTCATTCAGAAACTCGGTTAATGGAGTTCATAAATCTAACAGATTTACTGAGGGGTCGAACTCAGTGACTTGAACAATGTTCAAGCTACTTAGCAATTTTCTAAAAAGAGATATTAAGAGAGATTAGATCGGGTTCTGATTGAACCTGTTGAACTTGATGATTATAGACCTAGATGATTAAGTTTATTTAGCATTTGAGGTGTAGATTGTTATTAAGTGGTCATCAATGGTTCAGAATATTTGTGAAATGTTTTTGATGGTTGGCATTAATTTCTGAATGTTTCAAATTGTTGAATCAACAATATGGCCATTAGATCATCAAGGCCCATCTGTTTTCGGACCACTTTGGTTATTAAAGCTATTAGTTGTTCAAAAACAATCGGCAATTTTGGATCTATTGATTCGTTTGTTTCCAGCAGCCTATAAAACCCAAACCATTTCACACTTCTCTTCTTGCACCCTGATTGCACCGTCTCACGACGGTTCGTATAAGGTCGCAAGGGAACGAACACTTTAAGACACGCATGCTAAGTGCAAAGTGCGCCATGTAGCGCCACTATAGCTACACTGCCCACGACCTCGCCCTCGCCCTCGCCCATGTCCAAGCCTGAGCACTCGCCCGTGCGTGCGTGCATGTGTTCCAATTTTACGCAAACCGAGCATCTAATCCTCAATTTCTCTAAATAAGAATACTTCTCACTCAATCCCTTATAATAATAATTAAAAAAAAAAAAAAAAAAAAAAAAAAAAAACCTTTTCTCCCACTTTAAAATCTTTTTTTTTTTTTTCAGAAACCATTTTGAAATGAAAACAAAAATTTCAAACTTCCTTTATTTTTAAACCAAATATTTCAACATTCCCCCATTGGATTTTAAAATAAATAGTAGAAAATTCTGACAAAGATAAAAGACATCTTTTATGCATAGAGAAATATATCTCTACGATTTGAATATTTCATTAATGTAAATATTTTAAAGTTTTGTCCAAATTCCTGGTAGCCACATCTTTGAACCAGTTATTCCTAAATAACACAACCGAAAATACCACACACATAATAGAATATGAGTTATGTGAGTTCCCTTATATTACTCGCTTAACACTTTTAATGGTCATGTGCTTATCCTGTTTCATGAACGATCCCAAGAAAACTTTAACTCTCATGAGAAACGGTACAACTTCTACATTCATATAGGTGAAATCCTTTCATGTTTCCATTACTACTTAAAACACTCATCTTATAGATTGGATTTCTGTCACGCCCCGAACTCGAAAACCGGGCTCACAAAATTTTCGATCGCCGAATCCGGCGCCGACAGCCTCCGTAGAACCCCATTTTCGGATCCCGGCACCCATTTACCAGGTTCCGATCCTGAGATACTACAAGGAGGATTTATAATCACCAGTCTAATTCATAATGAGCATAACAAAAGCATAACCCACGAACAACAAACACAAGAACACCACCACAAAATCCACTATGATGAAAAACTTTTGAGTACAATGCATCTGAAAGGGAAAATACAATGTAACCAAAGAAACAAAACTCCAGAAGCTCGGCTGCACCCTCCAACTACAGCGAGACTATGGCTGCGACTGCGTCCTGGCGTCACCTGCACGCATCAATCGTGCATAAGCTTATAGAAAGCTTAGAGGGTGGTGTAGGTATGTGCGCAATATAAGTGTGCTCAAAATGCAAGGACAGAGTAATGCGGAATCATGGTGATGAGCACATGAATGCAATCAGCCGTGCCAAAGCTATGCGGTGCAAGATATGAATGCTATCGGCCATAACACAGCAATGCGATGCGAGATGCAACTCAAGCATGCCAATCCTCATCGTGTATCAGTACAGTTCTCATTTTGGATAATCACCGGGGTTCAATACACTCCAATTGGCACTGTCGCTCTCCTAGCCGCACAGTCCAAGTGAGCGTAAGAAACCTCACTATCCGCTTGGCCAATAATCTGCCAAAACCTATCCGGTACGTCGATAGCGGACCCATTCGCGAGCTGGTCAAACTCAGCCTAGTATTGCCCCCTACCCTCGGGCGAGTAAGGCCACACTCCTTTCCAACCGACCACGACACAGTGGGAGACGCGGCCTCCTGGTATTCGGCCCTCATGCGCTCATACATCCACTCGGTCTCGACATTGGAGTCATCCTCTGGTACCATCGGGTTTAGGGATTTTCACCCAGGGACATCTATGGCGCCCGTATGCTAGAACCAAACATTTTCGGTATCCAACCCAGCCACCCACGATGTGTCTGTGGAGGCTATAGCCCTGATGTTGCTAGGGCATACAATGATCATGATCACACAAATGCAAGTGCATGAATCACCCTACCAAACATGCAACAATCCTGCGCATACCGAGCGCTCATGTGGGGCGACTCTGCCTATCCGGGAGCCCATAAACGATCTGCCCGAAGGCATATGCTATGATCAATCACTTCTCATATCAGGCATACATATGATGCGTATGATCATGAATCATGAATCTATACTAAGCATGTTATGTGGTGATGGACTCTGATCAAAATGAAGATGGGCCTAAATGGCCTATATACTACAGGTATGGGCCTATTAATGGGCCTTAGGGAAAGTCACAATGCGGACATTTAACCAACATTGTACTTGTAATGTGGACATCAAACCAACATTGTTCCCAAGGCATGAACCATGGTAGAGTCACGTTGTAATGGGCTTTATATAAATCTTGTTGAGCCTCAACCCAAGGGCCCAAATACACCAAATGGGCCTCAAACCATGGGCTCATATATCTCAAGTGGGCCTTAGTGGGCAGTTCACAAATACATCAAGCTGGTCTAAACACACGATTCTTACATGCTTCACAATGGGCCTCATAATATGGGCCCTATACAAATCAAGGTGGGCCTCAGCAATGGGCCTTAAATCATCTCTAAAATAGTTAGACAGTTGGATGAAACACATGCATCATGATGGAGCCCACACTAATGGAGGGCGTGGTTTACAATACATACATATGTGGGGCCCACCATAATGCTTATTTTCCACCCAGCCTAGGGCCCAATATAATGTTTATTTTTCACCCAACTGTTCATAAAGCCACGTGGACCCAGGTAGGGCCCACTGTGATGTTTATTTGCCATCCAAACAGTTCACGTGGACCATGGGCCACGGTAGCATTTATTGCCATCCAATCTATTCATAAAATCATGTGGACTAGGGGAGAGCCCACTGGACTGGGGCCCACTACCATCTAACCGTTCGTAAGGTCACATGGACCAGGGCAGGGTCCACTGTGATTTTTATTCGTCATCCAATTTGTTGTAAGGTCCCGTGGACCAGGGTCCACGGTATTGTTTATTTGCCATTCAACCGTTGAGGAGCCCCCAAATCTAGGGCCCACCGTGATGTGGTCTACGATCTGGCCCACCCATTTTGTGTGTCCCACTGGACTAACGGTCCATACCGAATTTTAGTAACATCCAAAACTCAGGTAGGCCCCACCAAGTAATTTTTATATGTTTTGGCATGTCTTCACATTTTAAATGGTATGGCCCACATGAGTTCCGTATAAGGTAGATCTTTAGGATGGACGGTTGGTCCATAGGGACCCATCAAATGCACGGTTCTGATGGTCCAAACGCATCAAAGTGGGGCCCACAGCTGGGGCTGTGAGCCCCAGCCCGTCCGTCCGTCAGGCGTTCCAGCGCAGGCGCTGCCTGCGCCTGCTGTTAGGGGCGGTAGCACTTGCTGCTGCTCTTGAGTTTTTTTTTTTTTAAAAAAAAATCATTTTTCTGCGGTATTTCATAGACGGGGTCTGCATCAGCAAGATCCACACCAGCCATTGGATTCCTTGGTCCAAGACCGACCAAAGGAGTCCAATATTCGTCCTATTTTTGGCAAATAGAAGGGTCACGGTGGATTTTAAGGGTAATACCACTAGTTCCTATGGTATGGCCCGCCAGAAAATGGGATCAGCATCATTTTTCAGCTCAACATCTAAAGTGATCTGAGGAGAAGGATGGACGGCTTGGATTGTGGCTATACATCAAGGTGGGGCCTGCATGGGTAGCCTACTCTAAAAAGGCTCCCTTTATAACGTTTTTGTTAGCTTGTGAGTATACACCACTGTCAGTATACACACTCCAAGTTGGCCACGCCCGTCCAGCGTCCAGTGACGCTGGACGGTGTGGACAAACACATACATTGTGATGGGTCCCACATGAACGTGGCCCACCAAATATATACATATAATACATATATTATATTATATATATTATACATATTATATTATATTATATATATATATATTATACAAAATATAACATATATATATATATATAAAAAGCATTGGGTCCATCCAAATAGTGGATGGTGTGGATCATCACCTGTAATAGAGTGGGCCACACCGTCTGATGTAGATGGACGGGGTAGATGTAACACATATTGGTGGAATCCACACCATCACAACGAAAGAGAGAGGGAAACATACGGTGAGACAGAGAGGAGAGACCCCGCCACTATGGGCCCTCCATTGATACAACATATACATCAAAATGGGTCCCACAACAAGTGGGCCCTAAAGATCAAGATTTCAACGGTGGATCACCCACCTTATCTTCCTTCTTCTTGGTCCCTTAGACTCCAATGCTCCTTAGCTTCAACTTTGATGGAGGTTGATGGGGTTTAGATGGTTAAGATGGAAGATGAGAAGGTGGACCACACTTGGGAGGGAGAGGAAAGCTTGGACGTTTGAGAGGCTTGAGTTGCTTGGAGATTTTAGAAATGAGAGAGAGAGAGAGGTGATATGAATGGGTGAGGTGTGATGGGTGATGGGTTGGGTTGAAATTTTGTAAAGGTGGTATGGTTATGGTTGAAATTTGAAAAAAGAGGAGTGGTGAGGTGGAAAGAGGGTAGACTTTTGAAAAAGGAGGAAATGGGTTGTAGTACTTGAGGTATGGGATGCATTTATGATTGATTAATGGGACTAATTGTAGAGATTCCCTCGAAATCCGTAACACTCGGTGTTTCTTCGGAATAAACGCAGATCGACATCTTCTTGCTTAGGTATCGGTTCGGTGCACAAGTCACGGCGTTGGAACCGCGGCGACGACGCAGTCGCTTTGATACAACTTTCGGATCAAGCCAACGTCGGTGCGCGGGACCTGACTTAAGATCATGCGCAAACATCGGATACGGTGCGAAGGTTGCCAAAATTTGACCGGAAGGACCGCGGAGGCCAACGGAACAATATGGACTAGGACACGGGTCTTACAATTTCATTATAAGTTCCAAGACTCAACGCTCTAGTTGTAACGGTTAGCACTCTTTATCCTTAATGAGGTTATTTATAATTTTAGTGATGATGCTTTTCACATATCACTGATTTATTTTTACCCATTGAACTTGAACTTTAGAGATTTTTTAATTTTGGGTTGGATTTCTATCACTTATGGAACTTTTGTTGAAGAGTTTCAGTCATATCCCTCTAAATGTTGTCCTTATTACTTCTCTTGTTAGAGGTTTAGTAAAATAATCAGTCAAGTTATTACTTGACTTTACAATTGAGATTATAATCATTACATCTTAAATCAAATTCCTTGTATAATCATATCTCAAATTTATGTGTCTGCAATTCCCATTATATTTACCGTTGTAGGCTCTCACTAGGTTGGCTTCACCGTTGGAATGAAGTGAAACAGATAGTATAGGCTTTGCATAGAATTGAATTTCTAATAGAAGATCCCTTAACCACTCGATTATTTACTAGTTGCAACCAATTCTATGAACTCAAACTCCATCATTGAGTGTATTATGCAAGTTTGTTTCTCGAATCTCTAAGAGATGGTTGCACCTCCTAATATGAATATTCACCATGTTGTGGACTATTTGTCCCATGCACTCGATATCCAACTCTCATCAGTATATCCTTCCAATACAGCCGAAAATTCTGAGTATAACAACCCTAGTTCTTTGGTTTCTTTTAGAAAGCCTAGAATTCTACTTATAGCTTTAATTTTCAGTGTTCTACATTAGGATTACTAGTAGACCTACTTAGTTTACTTACAGTGTATGTTATATTCAGTCTTGTGCATTACATAGTATACATAAGACTCCTTATAGCACTAGCATACTCTAGTTGTACAACTGCTTTTCCATTACTTTCTTTTAGTTTGATATTTAGATTAAATGAGAGTTTTTGCGCCTTTGATTTTCAAGTAGTTAAACTTATTTAATTTTTCTTAATGCAATGAAACTGACATAATACATAACTCCCACTATTTTTTTTTTTAATTTTGATACTTAATATAGTATCCACTTGTCCAAAATCTTTCATTATGAAAACAGGGAAGAAAAACCTTTTTATTTTAGTTACACCTTCCATTATGCTGCTGATAATTAACATGTTATCTACATGTAGACATGTAATCATAATATAATTATTACAAACTTTAGAGTATATACACTTATCAGCTATGTTATATACAAAACTATAAGATACCGTATTTGAATAAAATTTATCATGTCACTGTTTGGGTGCTTATTTTAATCCACAGATATTTAATGAGCCTACATACTTTTCTTTCATTTCCTGGTAGAGAAAACACTTCCAGTTGCTTTATATATATCTCCTCATCGAGGTCACCATTAAGGAATATTGTTTTTACATCCATTTGATGAATATGAGATGATGTATAGATGTTAAAGCGAATAAAATTCCAATCAATGTTATTCTAGGCATTGACAAATATATGTCGAAATAATCTATTCACTCTTTCTGATGGAATCCCTTGGCTACTAACCTATCCTTAAAATTTTGTATTGTAACATCGACGTTTTCTTCTTAAATACCCACTTATATCCTATAGGTTTAGAACTTAAAGGTAGGTTTAATAATTTATATGTTTGATTTGACATAATTGAGTCCATTTCATCATTATTGGCATTTTTCTAAAAGACGAAATCTCTTGAAAACATAGCTTCACTAAAGGTTTTAGGCTCATCTTTTCAGTAAATACCATAAGTATTTTCCTAGTAAACTTTTCTCTATCACCCTCTATTAGATGAAAAGAGAGATGTTGAGAGTATATTTGATCAAGATCAATAATTTTCTCTACTTTTGTTTTTTGGCTCCTATGAGTTTCGCTGGGAGTTTCAACTTCTTGTTGAGTTCCCTCTATAGTCTTATTAGGAGATTGAATATTTGGATCGTTTTTCTCCATAGATAACGAGTTATCAAATAACTCTACATTTCTGAATTATATGATCATATTGAATTCTAAGTCCAAAAGTCTATAAGCCTCACTATTTTGTGCATATTTTATAAAGACACACTTTATAGCTCTTGGTCCTAACTTGGTTCTTTTAAGCTCAGGATTTCTACAGTACAAAGGACACCTCCATACTTTAAGATATCATATGTTTGGTCTTTTTTCTTTCCATATTTCATATGGAAAGGTTTTGGTTTTTATAGATGAGATTCTATTCATAACATAGTACATTGCAAATAGTGCTTCGCCCATAGGCATAATCGCAACTTGTATTAATATTGAGTTGACCATTTCAACTAAAGTCCTAATTTTTCTCTTGGCCACACTATTTTATTGTGGTGTGTAGGGTGTTGTGCACTAGTGTACTATATTGTGCTCTTCACAATAGATAGAAAATTTATTAGAAAGTATTCTCATCCTCTATCACTAAGGAGGATTTTAATTTTTTTAACTAATTAATTTTCTATTTCAAATTTATAGACCTTAAATGCATTAAATGTCTTATCTTTAAATTTTATCAGGTACACATACACATATCTTAAATAATCATATATGAACATTATGAAGTATCTCTTACCTCATTAGGTAAGAATGCCATTTAGCTCACATATGTCAGTATAGGTCTAACATTTGAGATGATCTTTCAATACTAGGGAATGATTTTTTAGTTATTTTAGACCGTATATACACTTCACATTTATCGTTCTCACTATCATTGTATGTGATTAAGTCATTCTTAGCCATGAGTCTTACGTTACTATTGTTTATATGTGCTAACCTACCATGTCATAAGATTACAGACTTAACCATATAAGCAGAAGAATTCTTTTCATTCAGTGAAAATTTAATAATCCCATTATAAGTATATCCCTTTCTCACAAAGTCTCCATTCCTGGACATGATCAACTTGCTAGATTCATACACAACCATAATCCCAGTTTTGCTCAAAAGATCCTTTGAGACTAAGTTCCTCCTTGTGTCTAAGACGTGCAATACGTTGGTCGTGATTTCCTTCTTTCTAAAGGTAAATGTTAGTTCAACGGTTCCTTTGTCGACAACCTTCGATTGACTTTTATTTCCCAATATTTGAACCTCTTAACTGTTGGATATGACTTCATAATTTTAAAAGCAGATCTGTCGTTGCATACATGGACTGTGACAGTTGTATTATACCACCAACCGATGACTTTCTCTTGAACTATGCTCACTTCCATAACCATTGCTATGATATCATCATCTACTGCATTAGCCTCTTTCTTAGGCCTTTTGTGGTCCCCATAGAATTGGGCAAAATGTCCGGTCTTACTACATGCATAGAAAGGATCCTTAGGTTTACTATTTTTCTTCTTTTTAGTTTTTTTTTTTTAATTTTTTAATCTTTGTTGGGTTTTAGGAATTCATTCTTCTCAGAGTTATTATTTCGAGATAACTTTTCTACTACCTTTACCTTAGATGAAGATGCACCATTGGTATCATCCATCTTATCTTGATTGTGAGATTCTTCATTAATATGGAGATGTTTTTGGATTTGTTTTAGGGTGAACTCTCCTAATTTATGTAGTAGTTTTTTCTTTCAGTTTTTCCAGCTTGGAAGTAGTTCAACTATAATAGCTCCGACTTAAAAATATTTATGTAAGTTAATTTTTAGGGCCTTTATTTTGTTTATAATCAACTGTAATTTATGAATTTAGGCCAGTAAATGTTTATTATTTACCATTGTAAAATTGAAGTACCTGGCAATTAGAAATTTCTATATTTCTTCTTCTTCAGCCTTATACTTGTATTCCAATGCATTCCAAATTTCTTTTGCTAAAGTTGTTCCTATGTACATATCGTATAGATGATCAGAAAGATCATTGAGAATATGACCGCGACACATCAATTCATCTTCTTGTCGTTTAATTTTTATAGCGATATGTTCTGAAGTGTCGTTTTATGTTGCTTTTAGTAAAGGTTGAAGATTGAGGTCCAAAATGTAGAATATCTTCAAGTTAGTGATAAGAAACTTCAACTTGTCTTATCATCTGGTGAAGTTTATACCATCGAATTGGCCTAGTCTGATTAGATCCTGGTTCATCAGTTTGACTGATGCAACACTTTTGGTATCTATAATCAAGCTTTAAGAATGTTGGAAATGAAAATGAAAAATGGTGAAGTTAACACCAGGCTGAATCACATATAAATACAATGTCCTTAAAGCTTGATTCACCCACTTCTTAATTGAAATTGAGATTGTTAATGGGTTACAGGTGAATTATTTCTAGGATAAGACAAGCCTTTTTGTGAAGATCCCACGTGCGGCAGTCATGAAGGGATCTACTCAGGAACTTAGTTAACACGGTTCGTAAATCTAACAGATTTGTTTAGTGGTCGAACTCAGTGACTCAAACAATGTTTGAGCTACTCAATAATTTTCTAAAAAGAAAATTGTTTAGAGAGATCAAATCACATTATGATGGAATCTATTAGACTTGGATGATTGTAGACTTGGATTGTAATACTTTAGTTTTCATGACTTGAATTTAATACCTATTTTCTAAAATCCCGAGTGTTAATTTTTAAGCATTTCATATATAAATTTCTTTCTTCTTCTTAAGAGTGAGCATTGTGGCGGAAAAGAAATAAATTAAACATAAAAGAAAGTTTGAATACACATTCAAGATATACAAGCGGTTGCCCATATGGCTTATACAAACCAATGTCTTAAAACTAACAAATTAAGGAAACAAACAATTTAACATAAGATCGAGAATAATATGCAGTTAGACTTGAGCTGCAAGGTTACAAAGCTTCTCTTCGGATAAATACAACCATATATCTTTGATATTTGTATCCTACTACTCATAAATATAAATATAAGTATCATTCAAATCACCTACACCATTTGTACAGTTGTATAATTCAAAGCATTAGTGACTAACTTAGTGAGAATTCTCCTTAAGATTACATACTATCACATTAGTCAAGTATAGTTTTAAATAAGAAAACAGATAAAAAATTCACAATGTAATCTTATTTTAATGCATGAATGCGTGAAATGCACATCATCAGGGGGATGCTCATCTGATCAACTTTGGACGAAATTCACGAGTGGGGCAAAACCCACATGCAATCTCAAGTGGCTAGTCACTAGTGAAAGTACATCAAGTATGAGTTCAAGTGGCAAGCTCACACAAAATGAGTTAATCGATGATGGTTAGGAGCTAGCGAAATATACCATGATAAAGGATATGTACCGTAGCATCCAAATTAGCTACTAATTAGCGCTCGTATGCCATAGAATGCATGATTAGCCCAACCGTTATTAGTCCAACTACAAACAACCATTTTAAGAAAGCTCAAAGGTCACTATGGAATGCTTGTCACCCAACCTAGGCTGATAGCTGAGGCATAATGTTCCAAACCACCATCATTTCATGAGACTCCATCAAGTAGGATGCTTAATGATAACTTTTCAACTAGTGACTAATCATAATTCAATAGGTAGAATTTATTATCGCAATGTTATACAAAAATAATCCATCATGAGCCACATTAGATAAAAAGTTCATTTAAAGATATAATAAAAATGGTTTAACCCAAAAGCCACATAGGTACGAATAATCCATAAGATAGTAAGTCCACAACAAAATTCCCTTTAATCCTTTACACAAGAGTGACCATTAGATCGATGAACCATTCTATATAAGTGATCACAATTATTCAAATTCATATTCCAATTCTTGATTTCCATACATGAGTCGAGTTTCCCACTAATCGATGTGGCAATTCAAGCTTCATAAACAATTTACAAGTATGAGAAGATATTCATGTGTAACATGTAAGTGCTTATACTATATAAATGTTATGCATATAATTTGAGAATCTATTCCAATAACTAACATAGACAAATATGAAATAAAACTAACAATTATCAGTCAAAGTTAAAAGATGAAACTATCACTTAGACTAATAAGAAAGCGGAAAGCCTAAGGGAAAACGTCACCACCTTATGAGTCGAATCGCCTGCTAGTGTCGCTAGGAGGTACATACACCCTTAAGTTCAAGACTTACAAAATTTATAGGGTTTGGATCTACGTTAAAGTTTTGGTTATGTAGAATTAAGAGTATTCGACCTATGGTTTAGGATAATCATTTAGGTCTTGATTATGAAATTCTAAGGACTTGATCTATAAGTTAGATTATTGTAACAACCCGAATTTTTCACAGCCAGAGTTTGTACTTGTGCCCAAGGAAACCGAGTGTTAATAATGTATAAATTGGATGCTTTGAAAATCACACTTTTTTTTCATTTGGATAAAATTCAAATATATTCATAAAGGTAATATCCACAAGAATAAAATCGATTATATTGATTATTTCATCAGAGTAAAGAATTCAGTAAATAATCAAATGCCCTCTTAATGGGAGCTCATTACATTTATCGATTTTGCAGCGGAAATATAAAACTAAATCATAAAACTGTCTTTTTATTCTTTCAACCTAATCTTCCTTAGGGAGATTGTTCACTAGGTATTCAATTTATACGTCACTTGCATAATCTATACAATTGGGAGAGAGTCAATGCCCTACTCATAGTGATGGTTATCCTTTAAGATTAACAATAAATCAAGAGATGCATAAAAGTAACTTAAGGGTTCTGATACGTCACGTACTCTACCACTACAAGAGATATCAGTATGCGCAAATAATCTATATGAATGTATGCCTAGAAAAGTTTATATGGCTCATCATATGTAGTGATCACTACCACAATGTGGAAAACAGGTCATGGTATCCGGCTCGGCCCACACTCTCACATACGGATATTCGCTGGCTGTCCCACGTTAACGTGGATTTATATGAGCATTTCAAGGTGACACAACGATGCAATTGGAGGATTTACATAAAGGGATATGTTCATGGAGAAACAATTTGCGACATCCAATCCTGAAAAAGTGATGTAACACTGCAATTACAATTTACATATATCGATTATGTACGACGCCAACCAACCTACGGAATTACGAGCCAACCTAAAGGGCCGCTACATATAACACATTATGTCTATAATAAATATTGAGTCAGTAGTCTACGATTTATGTTCATATATTACTGAGAGTTATTCTTTTAATTGATTTATTACCATAATTTATTTGCCATTTTTTAGAATCACAATTCAGTTTACATTCTCTATCATTGCAAGTGTTGTGTTAAAGGTATCATGACTAGTGACTCAATATTTATCATGAATGTAATACGTTACAGGCAGTGGCCTTCTAGGTCGACACGTAATTCTATGGGTTGGTTAGCATGGTATACAATCGATGTATGTAAATCGCAATTGTAGTGTTATATCACTTTTTCGGTATTGGATATTGCAAATAGTTGCTTCATGAACACATTGTGTGTTACGTAAATCTTCCAATCGCATCATTATGTCACCTTGACACGCTCGCATAAATCCACGTTAACGTGGGACACGCCAACAAATATCCGTATAGTAAGTTTATGGGTCGAGCTGGATATCATGAACTGTTTTTCACATTGTGATAGTGATCACTATGTATGATGAACCGCATACACTTTACTAGGCATACATTCATATAGATTATTTGCACATACTGATACTTTTCATTGTGGTGGAGTACGTGACGTATTTGAACCCTCAAGTTACTTTTATGCATCTCTTGACTCATTGTTAATCTTAAATGATAACCATCACTATGAGTAGGGCACTGACCATCTCCCAACCGTACAGATTATGCAGGTGACGTACAGATTGAAGACCTAGTGAACAATCTCCATAAGGAAGATTATGTTGAAAAAAATAAGAAGATAGTTTTATAATTTAGCTTTATACTTTCACTGCGAACTCAATAAATGTAATAAGCTCCTATTGAGAAGGCATTTGATTATTTACTGAATTCTTTACTCTAATGAAATAATTAATACAGTCGATTTTATTCTTGTAAATGTTACCTTCATGAATATATCTAGATTTTATCCAAATGAGAAAAAAAAGGTGCAATTTGCAAAGTATCCAATTTATACATTATTAACACTCAGTTTCCTCAAGCACAAGTACAAATTTTGGCCGTGAAAAATTTGGGATGTTACAATTATGGTTAAGTTTTGAAAGATTTCAAACTCTAATTTGCCAACAATAGATAAAAGATGACTAAAAAGTAATAAATAATGATAATAATAATATCTTAATAATAACCATAATGATAATAATAATGACCATAATAATAACAATAATAATAATTTTAAAGTTATTACCAAGATATCTCCTAACGATAGCTAATATTAGCAATTAATAACCTAATATCAACTAATGTTAACAATAGCATTACTAATAATATTTAATTAATAATAATTTGAATGTTAATTAATATTAATAATAATAATAATGATAATAAAAGTATCTAATAATACTAATTTTAATAATAATAATGATAATTAACTAAAAGTGGATAAAAATAAGAGTAATATACTATTATCTTAGCCATTAACTAAAACAAAATAATAATTTATATTATAACAACATTAACAATAGTAATAATTAATATCTAATAAGAATAGTTAACTAATTGATAATAAAAATTAATAGTAATATCTGTTAATAAATAAGATTAATAGCATGTTAACTAGTAATAACATGATAAGAAGTCATCTTAATAAAACTAATTGAGAGAGCTGGCTTACTTAACTCAAACCTAACTTGTCGAGTTGACTCAACTCGATTGATAACTGTAAGTGCTATTATGTTTAACGCACATGTTAAACTTGGTTTGTTAAATTTCATCTTGTCAAAACAATTTAGTATAATGTTCTTCAAGTTAAAGACAAGCTCATGTTCAAGTTGAAGTCTAACTTATGTTCAAATTAAATTCATGCTAAAATTCAAGTCACGTGGATCAAAATGAAAAGTTTCAAGTTCAAGTTTTACTAAAAATGCTAGTAAAAGATCAAGCTTCGAGTACAAGATTAATCTTCAGGTGCAAGTTCAAGTTCTACTAAGAATGTCAGTAGAAGATCAAGTTTCACGTGCAAGTTTAATTCATACTGATGAATCTTCTAAGTATAAGATCAAGCTCCTTTGAGAACTTAAAATTTCTATTCCTACGAAGTTCAGTCTATACAGGTAATTTAAACCCTAGAAAGACCTTAGGTTTAGGGGGATTTCAAAACATATTTAAATTGAGTTTTTATACTATAATTGACTGAATTTTCACTTGTCTAAATTCTGCTTTAAGTAGTTTAATAAATTCCTCGACTAGTCCAAGAAACAACTGAAGTATAACAAAATTTTTATTGTGTCTTCAACCAGTCGAGTGGAGTCCTCGACCAGTCGAAGGACCCCCTTCGACTAGTCTTAGGTTTTTCGACTTGAAGTCTATCAAATATAATCTAATCGGATTCAGCTTACTCGACCAGTTGAAGGTCACCCTCGACCAGTCGAACATGCTCTTCGACTAGTTGAAGATCTGTTTATTCTTATCCCATTGGAATTTAAAAATTTGTTGGAACTAAATCTAGTGCTTCGATCAGTCCAAGAAACAAATTTTGTGACTATAAATTGAGGTCCTTTCTCAATCTGAAAATACAACTTAAGCCCATCAAAGTCCTAATTCAAGAGAGAGAGAGAAGTCTTATTTATTGTCAAGTTATCAACTGGTATTTATAATTTTATTTTATAGCTTTTTCATTAATTTCTTTATCTCAAAACTCTGTCATTTTGATTTATCAAAAAGAGTATTTACTCTTATTAAGATTTGAGGGAATTAATACAAGTAGCCTTTGAGTTTAAATCTAATTAAAATCAATTAGAACCCTTGACCTTTTCTATTGGACTGAATATCGAACATTCGACATTTAAAAAAAGTGATCTATGGCTACATCGTCTTCTTCAGTGAAGATAAGTATCAATTTACTTTATGCATTTGGTTTTTTATAAGATAGCTACAAAATCTTAGTATGGAATTTTTGTTTGTGATAGCCATTTAAAATCACAACTGTATCAGGTTTTAAGGTGACCCTGTGAAAACCTTGTTCACAGTGAAAGCAGAGATTACAAGGTTTGTAATCTTGAGAGTGGAGTAGGTGTGGTTGTTTGAGAATAGTTGGTGTACACACCGAACCACTATAATTCTTGATGTTTATGGTGAATATTTACTTTCTGCATATGTGGAGAATAGTTGTTATTTTATTTATGCAAATATGGTGAATGCTTGTAATAGATAGCTCTTTTGGATCTTGCTTTGGTTTGAGATCTTGATCCTTACGATTGTTTGTGAAATAAGGTTGTCCTTCCTAAACTTTATTTTGAGTGTAGGTTGTCCTACGAACTAAGTTTGAATCAATTTTTTAATATTAGTGAGAGTATTTTTTCTAATTTATTTATTATTTCAACAAGTTAATTTTTATTTGGAATAGTCCTATTCACCCCCTAGGATTGTTAAGTATCAGAGCTAAGTTGCTCTTCTTTAGGAATAATTTCCTGAGTTAAAGATCTAGAGCTTTAATTATGTCAAATTTGATAGCTTGTTTATTACCAAGTTATCACCTTTTGATGGCTCTAACTATGCATACTAGAAAGTCAAAATGAGAATTTTTCTAAAATCCTTAGCTAAAAGTGTGTGGCAAGCCACTGTAACCAATTGGAAACCTCCTATGTCTAAAGTATTAGGCAATGATAAAACTAAATCTATGAAAGAAACTACATTTTATTTATGGACTACACCTTAGAAAAGCGAAAGTAGTGTTAATGCTAAGGCCTTAAATGCCATAACTTGTAATCTATCACCCGATGAATTCAAGAGAATTATTTCATGTGATACAGCCAAACAAGCTTGGGATATTTTTGAAATGACATATGAAAGAACTTCTATAGTCAAGAAATCAAAAGTTCAAATCATCACTATAAGATTTGAAGAAATTCGTATGAAAGAAAATGAAACTTTCATGGACTTCTATATGAAACTAAATGAAATAGTAAATTCCATGTGGGGAATCCAAGAAAGCAAAGTCCATGTAAAATATTATGATCTCTTCTTTAGAGATTCAATTCAAAAGTAAATGCCATTCAGGAATTAAGAGATACTGATCAAATGAAGGCTGAGGAGTTAATTGGTTCTCTCCAAACGTATGAGTTAAATTTTAAAGCTCTTAAAGGTAAGGCCATTGCTCTTAAATCGTCTAAATCTGTTTTAAAAGAAAATTGTGTTAATTCTAATGTTGAAGGTAAAGAAGATGATATGACTTTACTTACTAAGAAATTTTATAGAATTTTCAAAAACAAGAAAAGATCAGATTTTTAAAAACTGTCTGATAAAAGAAAAGAAAAAACTAAATCTTAGAAATTTGTAAAGGATAGTCAATGTTTCAACTGCTATGAATATGGGCACTTGGCGAATAAACGTCTAAAAAGAGATAAGTAAAAAAGAAAAGGTAAGTTAGCTACTTGGGATGAATCATTCGGTTATGAAAGTTCTTCTGAGTCTGATGAATCAGAATAAAAAAAATTAAATGATGTAAAAGCCCTAATGACTATAGTCAGAGTCACCTCTTCAGATATCTGTAACTTATTTGATTATGAAAATATCAAGAGTGATTTTGAAAATGAGAATGAAGATGATCTTGAAGACGCCTACAATGTCCTATATAGGGAAAATTGCAAAATTACCGTCAAACTAAAAATTGAAAGAGAAAAATATCTTAAATTAAAAGAAGAACTTGAAAACCATGTTTTAGAAAAAATCTCATCTTTCAAATTGTTTTGAAAAATAAAACTAGACTTAAATTTCAAAACCTCAGAGTTAGAAAAACTCAGAATTGAAATTGAGAATCTAAAACTCGAAAATTCTTCTCTTTTGAATTTTAAGGATATTTGAAGATATGCCCATGGAGACCCAAAATTGGAAAAACTATTAACCTCATGCAGAAAATGTGATAACAAATCAGGTCTGGGGTATATCAAAGATAATTATCAAAATAACAAGAACTCATCTCCTATATTTGTAAAAGGAAAATATTCAAACTCAAATGGTAAGAATTTGAGAAATTATTGTTGAAATGATTTCAAAAATCTAAAACATTTTTATGTTTCTAATATTAATTCTAATACCAACAGCTATAGAAATCAAATTTATAAAAAACCTCGTTTAGCTAAAAAAATAGTGGACTTACTCAAAGAGCTTCTAAAATCCAACTCAGGCAAAATCGGAGTTAAAAGAAAGTGGAGAAATTTCAACTCTCAAATATAGAGAAAAACCAACGGAACTCTTAAACCCGGAACTATAATGAAATAGGTTCCAAAGGTTACATATCTTATTGCCCACACAACCTTCAGAGCCACTAGCCATTCAAAATGGTACCTAGATAGTGGATGTTCAAGACATATGACGAGTAACAAAGAACTATTCACCAACTTCAAGGAAGTAAACGACGGATCAATTACTTTCGATGATAGAAACAACTATAGAATCATAGGCAATGGTACTGTTCAACTCTTTAATCTTTAAATGACGGATCAGTTACTTTCGGTGATGGAAGTAACTGAAGAATCATAGGCCAAGGTACTGTTCAACTCTCTAATCTTTCTCCATTTGAAAATGTTTTGTATGCTAAAGGTCTTAAGCGTAACCTCCTAAGTATTTATCAAATCTGTGATAACAAATAAAGTGTAAAATTTACTAATCACGGATGTGAGATTTCAATGAGAAGAGAAATGATATTAAATGGTTGTAGGACTTCTGAGAATTACTATATTATTAATGACTCATGCTCTTCTAATGTTTCATGTTCATAGTCCAAGCAGACGAAATAGAACTATGGCATAAACATCTTAAACATGTTAACGTTAGAGATCTTTATATATTGAGCAAAAGAGATCATATTCGTGGCTTACCTAAATTGAAAAAGATAGAAAAGATTTGTGGCACATGTCAGATTGGTAAGCAAATCAAGAATAGTCATAAGAAAGTAAACTCCTTAGCCATAATCAAACTTCTTGAACTGCTCCATATGGATTTGGTTGGACCAATGAGAATAGAGAGTAGAGGTGGAAAGAAGTATTTTCTGGTTATTGCTGATGATTTTACCAGATATACATGGGTAGCTTTCTTGAGAGAAAAATCAGACACTCTTGATGAAGTCAAAAGAATTCTAAAACGAATTCAGACTGAAAAAGAAGTACATGTGATCAGAATCAGAAGTGGTCATGGTACTAAGTTTGAAAATAGCAATTTTGATAAGTATTGTACAGACTATGATATATCACATGAGTTCTCTGCTCTTAAAACATCTCAACAGAATAGGGTTGTTGAAAGAAAGGATAGGGTGTTACAAGAAATGGCCAATGTTATGCTAAATAGCATGAACTTACCAAAAAACTTATGGGCTGAAGCTGTTAATACTGTGTGCTACATTTTGAATTGTGTGTATGTTAGAAAAGCAAAAGATAAAACACCTTGTACTTTCAGTACTCAGGTGTTACCATAAATACCTAGCTTAGAACTTTTCACCTCACTCTGACTTGAATATGACTGTAGGGGTAATCTTCATCCATAAATCAAGTTATTTGACCGTCTAAGTATAGAATCTCTAACTAGATTTCCACTTATATGGTCTTTAGGACACCTAAAACTAGTGAGGAATGAGTTCGAAACAATCGCGTGGTTGGATTACAAGATCCGATTGTTGAAATTAAAGATCAATTATGGGATTCAAAAATCAATCATTGGATTTAGATCTCATATCATACAATGATGGGTCTGATCATCAAAACTAGTTATTAGATTAATCTAAAGGACTCCTGGACTGTCCATGAACAATTTTAAAGTAGTCTAAACGACGTACTTCAATATGGTCGTTGGACTTCGAAACTAACACCACATGATTAAGATGATTTTACAAATAAATAACCAATCATTGGATGACTTAGGGGATGCCAACCCTAAAGAAGAAATAATACCCCAACCTCTAACAGAATAACACATCTGACCCGAGAGCAAGAGGTATTTCCACTAACTACCACCTAATCTCATAGGTGAGATCACTAAATTATAAAAATAAGAAGCCCATAAAATTCCTCTAAGCTAGACTAGAAGCCCAAAGAACCATCAATGATCAAACTAAATAATGATCTGACCATTAGATCTCTGTAACTTATCGATCCACTTGTTCATGCATATCTATCCACCAGGATACTAAATTGACTATTAGGAAATCCCCAAAACAGTTGTTGAAGCCTCTAACTCCATGGATGAATAGTTTAACACTAATCTAACCATAAGATCGTTTGGAATTAATAATCGCTTTCAAATTACATTGAGTGGCCCACCCGAGCCTTGGACATACCTTATCTCTCGATGGACCTACTTCTTGGGCCCATAAAACTTCCTGGACGGAGTGGATGTAACAGAGCATTGCAATGAACCTCGCACTAGAGTGTGGAGTACACAACCTATGTACTCATGCGCCACACCAAACGCGACATCTAGTCAAATCGGGCTTGACCCAAGCCCGATGGAGTTCTCCTTCTCTCTTTCATGTTTTTTGCCAACAAACGAACAATTGTCTTTTGTTGTAATCATGGCCCACAAATTTGGGCCCACCTCCATGATCCAAATTGTCCATTATGTGTAGCCCTCAATTTTAACCAAACCCTGAATATTTCCACAATTGCATCACACGTGTATGCACATAAACACAGGCATGAGCAGACATCTGTGTGCAACAGTTTCCGAAAGCGGAAGCTCTGTATTTTCCCTTAGCTGGCGATCCGTGTGTTGGTATCTTCAAATCCTAACCATCTAACTACAAGCAATCTCAGCCCTTCGAAGTAGGGCTTCTTGAACAAGGGTAAACGCGTGTGAAGATAATCTTTCCATTTATTGAAGCTGGCACCATATCGACTATCCCTTAATTTATAGAAGTCATTCGAAACATCTTAGTAGTTGGTTTTAGGGCAATCACCAAGGTTATACCACTTGAATTAGAGTTTTTACAAGAAACTCATGGGAGCACGAGTTAAATTTCATGGTTGAAAATCTTGAAACCTACAGAGAAATGGTAGTGAGCCATCTAAATTGTGGGTCCCACGAGGTCTTTGAGACCCATCTGAACCAACCATATGCAACAGATCGTAAGATCAGCCCTCTGATTGAAATTCGCCATGAATAGACACATCAACTTCTCCATTGAACAATAGATACCCATCACTGAGTAATGGGTCCCATTCATTGATTTGATCAGTCTATTCAGTGAGCCTGGGACCCAAAAATTTATCCCTGACACATCATCTAAGCCATGTAATTAGATCTCCTGTATTTGTTAACAAATATAATTAAACTATTGAGAACATTGTTGGGTGTAACTAATTCATTGATTAGTTAGTTTGAACACTCTAAAATAGATTAATAGAGCCTTTATAAGGCTGCCCTTTTTTTAGGGCAATGATCTTCCAAAAATAGTAAATGAGAGAGGGTATGTGCCGTTCTTCTTTCCACATTGAGTCGAGTCAAAACTCGGTCAAGTTGTGCACAGACCCGATCTAGTCGAGTGTGAGAGAAAGTAAAAAGGGAAGCAAGAAGATGGAAATAAAGGAAGAAGAAGAAGAAAAGAAAAGAAAGGAAGAAGAATAAAGAGAGAGAGAGAGGAGATGGCGGGTGAATCAGTGACTCGTTGACCCGATTCAACACGATGAAGAACGTTGGATCTATCCAAATTCAGATGTCGTCTAATCGTGAGAGAGATAGACAAAAGGAGAAAAGAGAGAGAAAATGAGAGGAGATTGGGAGGACGAGAGACCGGTTGTCCGAGTGGATCGCTATGTTTGGTCGAGTCAAGCTGAGTCAGATGTAGAGTGACTTAGTTTGAGTCGCTGTGAGTCAGGTTAAGTTCAGATAGTGATGGGCTTGCTTGATGAGCAGAAAGAAGAATGAATGAGAAGAGGGAACGAGGTCGGGTCGAGTTGTGGGTTGCTAACAAGTTCAGGAGTGTGACTCGCTGACTCGGCCGTCTTCACCGAGATGAGCCCGATTGATTCAGGTGGGTCTGGCCTAATCCAGTCATCATGCTGGACGAGGAATTGAGAGAGAAGAGAGAAGAGAATAAAAGCAAGAGAAAGAAGATAAACAAAAAAAAAAAAAAAAAAAAAAGAAGAAGAGGAGAAGAT
This sequence comes from Magnolia sinica, assembly GCF_029962835.1. NCBI lineage: Eukaryota > Viridiplantae > Streptophyta > Magnoliopsida > Magnoliales > Magnoliaceae > Magnolia > Magnolia sinica. Next base: position 34,336,210 of record NC_080574.1, on the reverse strand, counting down.
GGGTTGACTTGTTGCATGAACTGAGTCAACCCGCTACCATTGCATTTTGGATCAAATTAGGTCAAATTTGATAAACTAGGTGCCGTTGTTGAACCTTCAATAGATACAGAAAGGAGAAGGAATTAGGGAAGTAGTGGAAGGCAAGATAGTGCTACTGAGTCGACTCAACTTGACCTAAGTTGAGTCAGTGGTATTGGTGTGAATCTGGTCTGCATCAGCTCAATTCAACTCAGATCAGCTTCGCATTGTCAAGGATCCTTAACTGGGTGATTCACTGATCAATTTGGTCAAGGAGAGAGCTAAGTTTTAGCACCGAGTGAAGTTAACTCAATTTGGACAAGGGATCTTCCATTTGGATCAAGTTGAAGTTAATTTTGGGAGAAGTCGGTTCAGTTAATAGAGGTAAGTTATCTCTAATTTGGGCATGTGTATTAGATTCATCTTGTTTATAGATTTTGATGTTAAGTCTACACTCTAGGTTAGAAACCCTATATCCACACCGTTAAACCATATTTTTATCTAACCATACAAATGTTGTATTGCGACAATCTAACCACACCATATATGTTAGTTTGTTGGAGGTTGACTTCGAAGTGAGCATGCGAGTATTTAACAACATGGGAAGCTAATTCAACTCTTGAAAGGTGAGGATCACCCTTCAAGCTTTTCTACATCATGATCGTTAGATTTGTTCATTTATTTTCATTCATTTATATTATTGATTACTTAATGTAGTATTAATTAAAAATGATGATAAATGTTAGTTTCTAATTGAGTGGTTCTTTATAAATGATTGATGATCGGATTAAATTCAAGTATTTGAACATGCTATGGAACTCAAATATCTCTATTCTGGTTTGAAATGAACACTTTATGTGTAGGTGCTATTGATATTGTACGTAGCTTATTTTACCACTTGTGATTACTTGATAGTGTTTTGGAGGTCCTTGAATTAGTGGTCATTTTGTCTAATAGAATAAATAGAATTTTTGCCATGGACTTACCATCTTATGGATCATTTATGCCTATGTGACTTCTAGGAATAATCATTTTTTTATTGCATTCTTGAATGAAATGGTTGCCCCTTGCAAGTTAGGTGGAATAATTGCCATATGTGCATTTGATGGATTCTTTTCGTATAACTATAAGATGGTAAGTTCCACTTTATGAATTATGATTGACCACTAGTTGAGGAGGTTACCATTTAATATCCTAGTGTTGGAGTCTCATGAGCCGGGGATGGTGGTATAAGACACTATGCCCAAGCTATCGACCTATATTGGGTGACGAGCTCCGCATAGTGACTTTTGAGCTTTCTTAAAATGGTTGTTTACATTTGGAATACTAATGACTAAGCTAATCATGCATTTCATGGCATAAGGACTTTACCGAGTGGTCGATATAAGACATGGGTTTTTCTTGGGTCATTATGGGTTGTACCTTTTTGGGTGCCTAGTTCTACTTAAGCATATCGTGGAGTACTCTTCTAGGAGGCTAGATCACCTTGAGTGTCATTGTTGTATGGTCTTTTTCGGGTAACTAGTGTCTCTTGGACATACCTTGAATACTTTTTCAGGTGGCTAGTTCTTCTTGAGCAACCTTTTGCCAGCTAGATGAGTATCTCCAGGTCTGTGAGTATGTGCATGCATTCATGCATTTAGACAAGAATATCATTGTAAAATTTATTAGCGGTTGCATACTTGATGAACTCTATCTTATTACTATGATTGTCATTATAAAATATATATTATGGACTGTTCCTGACAACTATACTTAATTATCATGGTGATTTGATAAATCTTGGGGATTATACCTTACTAGAATAACCATTGACGTTATCAAATCATATTCAATGTGCAGGAGATGTAGCTGATACGCATGTTGGTACTCATGTTGTGTATGAGAGCTAGATGATCTTGCAATTTCAGATTATAAATTTCATTTGTGTTTAATTTATATTTTCTTGTATTTGTAAAGATTTGGGACATTTATTTATATAAGCCTTCGAGTAGCCACTTAAATATTTTAATATGTATATTTGAACTTTTCTTTAAACTTGATTTGTTTTTCTTCCGCTAAACTGCTCACTCTGAATATATATATATATATATATATATATATATATAGAGAGAGAGAGAGAGAGAGAGAGAGAGAGAGAGAGACATGAAATTTGGGCTATTTTTACAGTTTAACACGTGAGTTTTTGAAAAACGAGTAGTATACTCGAGTTTCGAGAATCAGGATGTTACAGATGATATCAGAACTGAGTTTAGACAAATCAGGCCTTGGGGCAAACAAACTTGTGCAAACCTTAAATGTCTCAAGTTATGATGTTATAATTAGAAATTTGAACTTAAGTGGATCTCCCCCATACTTAGAATACTTTTGAGAATATAAATACCTAAAACTTAAGTTCCCTTAGAAATTATCAAAATAGCCATTTAAACTTGTTTGAAAATCTCTTAGGATTAGGGAAAGTATGGCCCATTTGAATTATGCATACTGATAATTTTTGGGATATCCCATAACATAAAGGGATCCATCAAGCACGGTATTAATGTTCTACACACTTCACAGTGGGGCCCGCACAACTCAACCTCATGGGAAGTTCCCATGAGGTTGACCTCATAGTACCATCTCTCTCTCTCTCTCTCTCTCTCTCTCTCTCTCTCTCTCTCTCTCTCTCTATATATATATATATATATATAGGAAAAGGTTCTATGCCGTCGAGCTCATGGGAACTTCCCATGAGGTAGAGCTATGTGGGCCCCACCGTGATGCGTGTCGACCATCTACCCCATCACTCAGATGCACCATTCCATATTGGGCCTAAGGCTTAAAAATCAAGTCAATCCGTGACTTGTGTGGGCGACACCACATACAAAAATTGAGAGGGGTTACCCTCCATTGAAACATTTATAATCATTTGTTCGGCCCACTGAGATGTGGTTCACAAATCCAGCCCATCCATTATGTGTGTCCCACTTGGATGAGGGGTCAGACCAAGTTTCAAATGCATCCAAATTTTAGGTGGGCCCCGCCAAGTGATTTTATAAGTTTTAGGCTCGTCTTCATATGCTTTTAGATGGTATGGCCCACTTGAGTTCCTTATGTAGCTGATTTTTGAGATATCCCATATTTTAAAGGGAACCCATCAAATGCACGGTGTTGATGGTCGACACACATCACGGTGAGGCCCACACAGCTCGACCTCATGGGAAGTTCCCATGAGCTGAGCTCCACCGCATAGAACCTTTTCCCTATATATATATATATAGGGAAAAGGTTCTATGCGGTGGAGCTCAGCTCATGGGAACTTCCCATGAGGTCTACCTGTGTAGGCCTCACAGTGATATGTGTCAAACATCAACACCTTGCATTTGATGGGTTCCCTATATATATATATATATATATATATATATATATATATATATATATATATATAATGAAAAATCAGAATCAAAGGATTTTTTGGGATTATTTTTATTGTGAAATGAGTCAATTAATCATCCACTTTGATATCTTATTAAATAAAATTAATGATATTGTTCATCATCGATTAAGAATTTTACTCTATGAGAAATATCATGATCATAATAGGCTACTCAGAAAAGAATTCTACTACTACTATTTCCATGTAGAAAAAGCAAGGGTCACCGGCTTAGCCGTGACAGCTTTGCCGGCACTTCCATGCTACGTAAACACACACGTGTGAATAAAAACTACCCTTTATTTCATTTCAAGTTGATGAATTAGACCTACCCCATCACGCCCAAACCCAAAGTGATTGGTATCCTCCATTATCTTAGTGGCTGCTGTTGTCCTTTTAGACATGCTCTATTTTGGTAGAGAAGATTGGTACCATCCAATCACAGCTCAACATGTGCCCATCGAAAGAAAAGAATACACTCTTCTTTTGATGCATGTGAAAAGCTCACATCGTGCAATGGCACGCGCCCTTTCAAAAAGCTTTAAAAGAAAAGATTAAAAATACATACCATACTATAGTGCTTTACAAGACCCCCTTGTTTACATATCACCGGCAACCTTTGGAAAGGTAGATTTATCCCTGTTGACTCCGTTTTGTTAATGACCAATGGATGGATGGCTCCTAAGCTATGATTTTTTATCAGAGCTTTGTAGGACCCTTGATGGAGACAGAAAACAACCATGGCTAAACCTTGGAAATTTCCGGGGGACACGTGTCAATGTCCCGGTCACTTAGAAATGGGAGCCGATTGGCTACTCCCCCTGACACCAGCCCTGGGCTAGTGGTCGGTGTGCTGTGGACCCCACTATGATGTATGTGTTTCATCCATTCTGTTAATTCAATTTTAAAGATCATTTTAGGGCTTCATTTTAAAAATGAGAGGCATATACGTCTCAGTGAACCACACCACATGAAAACAATAGAGATTGGATATCCACCATTAAAATCCTCTTAAGGCCTACTGTACTGTTTATTTGACATCCAATCTGTTGATTAGGTTATACAGGCCCAGATGAAGGGAAAAAACAAAAATTAGCTTGATCCAAAACTTTTATGGCCCCCAAAATGTTTTTAATGGTCAGCACTCATTCAACACTGTTTCCTGTCATGTGGTCCAATTGAGATTGGGATATACCTCATTTTTGGTCTCATACCGTAAAATTATCTGTAAAAATAGATGGACGGAGTGGATGAAGCACATACATCATGGAGGGCCCCACAGAGCACCGACCACCAGCAATTGGCTGGTGTCAGGGGGAGTAGCCAATCCGTTTCCCTTAGAAATGATCTGATGGGAAGCGGATTGGCTGGTGTACACACACCACCGAACTGGCTAGTTTGTGCACGTGTCGTGCGAAGACAAGCTCCCCGAGTTGTACCAACGGTTCAAAGGAGATCAAAGTTACATGGGCCTCACAATGACATATTTATTATATCACACCGTTCATCCATTTTGCCAGATCATTTAGAGCATGCGCCCAAAAATGGATCATATCTAAAGCTTAAGTGGACCAAACCGCAAACAGCAGTGGAAACAATGATTCTCACCCTTAAAGCATTCGTAGGGTCCACCATAATGTTTATTTTCCATCCAATCTGTTCATAAGGTCACGCAGAACTGGATGAAGAGGAAAACAAATATCATATGAATCTGAAACTTCTGTGACCCCCAAAAGGGTTTCAATGGTAGACATTCAATCTCTCACTTCTTTTTGTAATGTGGTCCACTTAATTTTTGGATATGTCTTATTTTTTGGATCAGGCCTTACAACGATGTCGCAAGATGAATAGACGGTTTGGATATAGCACATACCTCATGATGGACCCACAGAACTTGGTGACGTGGATACACCAGATAGGTCGGTGGTGGGTGGTACACCAGCCAATCCGCTTCCGATTGGGCTTAGTGTATCGAAAGCTTTCCATGCACCTACTTCTTTGTTGGAGTCTACAAGACCTACTTGGACCGTCCATTGGGTTCAGTCTACTGTTCTTCCGCTGCAGTGTAAAGATCAAAGCAATCGGATCGTCCTGACGTCCTTGACATGATTTCTATGAATGATCGTATTCATCCATTTCTTACGCCACTTAATCAACGATTTAGATCAGCCAATTAGTATGACTTTTTTCACGGCATCCTAAGGAAATGGACTGGACCAAATATATGTCCTAGATGGTTGTTTTTTTGTTAACTTGTTAGTACACGCCACTGTCTGTTCACCCCGTTAGCCACTCCTTTTTTTTGTTAGCTTGTTTGTACACCCCCACTGTCTGTTCACCCAGTTAGCCACCCCCACTAGCGATCGATACCAAGACCTACACCCCACTGTCTGTTCACCCAGTTAGCCACCCCCACTCGCGATCCATATCAAGACCTCAGTGTTGAAACGAGGTATCTTTCGCTCAGTCTACTACTTAGATGGTTAACATGCATGCCAGCAAGTCCAAATGCAACTAAGGTGCGTGGGACGGTTTCCATACACTTAGCCCATTGCACCATTTTTCTTTGTTTATTTCTCCAGCAAAGTCAACAAACAATTGACACACGTCTGTCTAATTTAGAGTCCCAAAAAATATAATATTTAAAACTCAAGGCTTGTCCGGGTGACACTCCTTTTTCATTTTTTCTTTTTAAAATATGCTAGAATGATAAGCATGAGTGTAGAAACATCCTTTCGGCAATGTTATGCGAGGAATTGCTGATTTACCACCCCACGTGTGGGCTACGGAAGTGGACGCAATCTAAATAATATGTTGAAATTTCAACAGCGCTAAGGCCATCCATCTTGACTATCAGACGGCAATGGAATAAAATGATTTTTGGATGGCACACTCGAAAGGCCAATTAGATTTCTGTATGTTGTGGAAAAATAGAAAAGATCGAAAAACAGAATAACAAGGAACAGAAGCTACAAAAATTTATGTTAGTCAACAAGGGATAGCGACATGAAAGTTTCCACTTCATTGGAATTGCATTATATGGGATTAATACATTATTGCGCAATGACTGCATGTTTAGAAATTCACTACATAAAAATGTGAGAAAAATGATGGCACAATTTGATGGTGACTGCCATCAAAGGCAATTTTATTTGTTCAATGGTAAATGCAGTCAATAATTTGAAATTGGGTATAAAAATTTTGGGGGGGAGAATCCCTCATTTCTATCTCTTGCCTTCCCTCTTTCTCCCTCTCCCACCGTTCGAACCCTAACCCTATCCTAGCAGCGCTACCCCTCTTTCTCCCTCTCCCTCCGTTCGAACCGTAACCCTATCCTAGCAGCGCTGCCTCTCTCTCTCTCTCTCTCTCTCTCTCTCTCTCTCTCTCTCTCTCTCTCTCTCTCTCTCTCTGCCTCAACACTCTCACCGAGCTCTCTCGGCGTGGTCACTCTCGGCACTCTGTCTGAGTTCTCTCCCTCTTGGCTCACGCCCTCTCTTGGTGCTCTCTATATCGCCGTAAGCCCTAACCCTAATAGGTGCGACCCACTATAATGTATGTTGGGTCTATTATGAGCCCTACTATAATGTATGTGGGGTCTATTGTGGGGCCCATTGTGATATTAAATTAACTTTTTTTTTTTATTGCTGGAAGTTTGAAGTATTGTTTAATTATGTATAATTTATACACTAATTTAGATTTCATGTAGTCTGCACATTATTTTGGATTTCATGTAAATTGTACACTAAATTGAATTTCATGTAATCTGTACACCAATTTGGATTTCATGAATCTATCCACTGTTGGATTTCATGTGATTTGTACACTATTTTGGATTTTATGTAATATTTACACTGTTTTGAATTTTATATAATCTATACACTATTTTAAAGTTCATGTAATATATACATTAATTTGGATTTTATGTAATCTGTATACTTTTGGATGGATTTCATGTAATCTCTCCACTTTTGGATTTCATGTAATCTCTCCACTTTTGGATTTCATGTAATATGTCAACTATTATGGATTTCATATAATATGTACATTATTTTGAATTTCATATAATTTGTACACTATTTTGGAGTTCATGTAATCTATCCACTGTTAAATTTCATATAATTTGTACACTATTTTGAATTTCATGTAATTTGTCTAGTTTAATCATGCACAAATGGACATATGTAAACTTCAATGATACATACAATATTGGAGTTATCAGGTGCCAAAAATCAGTTACATTCGAAACTCAAGTGAGTCATATCATCTGTAAATATGGAAATTCATGCCTAAAATATCTAAAAGCACTTGGTGGGGGCTTACCTAAGTTTTGGAATGGCCTAAAATTTGGTGTGACCCCATATGCAAGTGGTTCACAAACAATGTATGGGGTAGATGTCAAAACCACATATCAATGGGCCTTATGTATAATTTGGAAGGTTTTAATGGGCAGACACCAACTCTCTATTGTTGCCTATGGTGTGACCCACCTAAGTCACAGATTGGCTTATTTTTTTGTCCATGGCTCATCATTGAATATTACATTTGTCCATTTTGAACAGGACGATTGTACTTTATTAGATCTATCCACTTGTTTTTTTTTTTTTTCTTTAAATCAGCCACAAAACTAACCCATTTAATGGACTTTAGGGTTTTGATTTTGGGTTTAAGATTTAAGTTTTAGGGTATGGTCTAGGATTTTCAATTTTGTGGTTTAAGGCAAAGTTTACAAATTATGTTTATATTTTACTTGCATATTTATATTTAAAATGGTCATGTATGGAGTAATCAACCGATTATATATATATATATATATATATATATATGTTATTTTGGAGGATTTATTTTATATGGGGACATTATATTCTTGTAGCCTATTGTTATGGTAACCCAATATTGTATGTATATTGCTAGTATTTAGTTTATATCAATAGGTTATTTGGTTTATGCTTGTGAAAATTTACAAATGAGTATGTTCTACTTTCCCAGGCTTGGCATTGTACTAATCTATCCACTTTAGCTATGAGTTAACCCATTTTTAAAGGGTGTCACTTATTTGTTGGTATCTAAATGAGTCTTAAGGGGGGCGTTTGGATCTGAAGTTATGTAAGATAAGCTACTTATGCCTTAAGTAGCTTGTCTTGAATTGTAGTTATTAAACCGGAGTTATTAAGTAACTTTAAATAAAAAAAGCTACTTATAATTGATCCCAAACCAAACTTACTCATATTTTAATTTCATATTTATATTTGAAATTGTGATGTATAGAGTAATCAACTAATAATTTGTGTGTGTGTGTGTGTGTGTGTGTGTGTTATTTCGGAAGATTGACAGGATATTCTTATAGCCTATGGTGTTGTGCCCCAGTATTACTTGTATGTTACTAGTATGTAGTAGATATCAATAGGTTATTTATTTTAATATAACTCAATATTTCTTAAATGATGAATTGTACTTATCTTCGTGTATGAATTTGTTTTAGTATAGCCCAATCAATTGCTCATTTGAGAATTTTTATGTTGCTAGGTATAAATAAAGTATGCTTTTGAAGGCATAGAGATTTTCAAATGATCCCGTTCAGACAGTTCAAGGTTAGATTGATTAGAATACTTTTGGTTCCTTGATTTTAATGCATGTGCTTATTCTGCTTTGTATATTTTCTTTATTCTCTGTATATATTTCTTATATTTATTTTTAATGTCAAATGTCCATACTTTGGGTGGATAGTTAATGTGAAAATCAAATGCAAGATCAACATATTTGGAGAGACATGGGGAGATGTTGTCAGAATTTCGATATGGGCATTTAAATTTAAACATGAAAGTATTACAATATATATATATATATATATATATATATATATATATATATATATATATATATATATATATATATATATATATATATATATTCTCTTGAGTGGATGACTAATTTAGTTAATTAGGTAGATATACCATTAAAATCTTCACCTACCATCACTCTGTCATTAGGTTTTTTCGGGACATTGATAGAAACGAGCCAAAGACTTAACGATTTGACGGTCAAAGCCATCATCCTACACCAAATGAGCAAATATCGGGTCAAATTTGATAGTTTTGACCCATTTGGGGGTAAAGAGTTAGGGGTGAACGAAAATTCACTGAAAATAGTGAAACTGAAGAAAAAATAGGATTTTGGCCCCTAACCAGGAGAAATTTCATGAAATAGATAGGCTCATTGTGTAGATCAGATCCTCCTACCCCAAATTCATATATGGTACGTCACGTAACTCATTCCGGTTTGCGAGATATGGTCGTGGAAAGTTGCCTCCGCCGATTCCGCGTGGCCCCCGCCAATTCCCCGTGGCCCCCGCCGCAGCCCCCGCCGATTCTGCGTGGGCCCCGCCGCAGCCCCCGCCAACAGTCTAGGGGACCGCGTGGCCCCCGCCGAATTTGCGTTGCCCCCGCCGCAGTTTTTACAATTTTATGTCAGCTTCAAAAAAACATATCTCCTTCGTTACAGCTCCGATTTAGGTGATTCAAAATTCAAATTGAAGCTTGATGAGTCTAGTTTTATATAAAAATAATTAAAAAATAAAATAAAAATTATAATATAGTTAAAATTAAGATGTTTTACCAACTGTCCCAAAAATTATAAATTTCGGACAGCTGTTGGTCCTAGAATTTTAATAATTTATTTACAATTCCAAATGAGATGAAATTTTGTGAGATGTCTTTAAACTTAATGATAAAATATTATAAAAATTTTAAAAAATAATTTAATTAGTGAAAGTATAACAAAACTTGCAAGAAATAGAGACGTTTTTGCAATCATACGAAAAAAATGTTAGTTTTAGACAAATGTCAATTCTAAGGTCTTAATAATTTTTCTAGAACTCAAAATGAGATGAAATTTTGTAAAATGAGAGTAAACTTACTGATAACTTATTATAAAAATTTAGAAACTAGTCTAGTTACTGTAAATATGAAAGACATTACCAGAAATGGAGGTATTTTAGAAACAAATAAAAATCATTGGTACTGGATGACTGATACTCTTAGAATTTTCATGATTTTTATGAAGCTTGAAATAAAATAAAACTTTGTAGAATAAAATTTAAATTATTAATGAATCACTATAAAAATTATATATATAAAAAAATAATAATAATTTAGTAGCTAAAGTGGCAAGGATTTACTTTCAAATAGCACTTGAATTGAACTAGATGAAGCAAAAATCCATCATCCGTGGGATTGGTAATCCCATCTCACACTTTCTAACACAAGGCTCATTATCCACAGCCTAGAAAGTTAATTTTAATCTTATCTCAACTCCTTCCAAACATATCATTTCCAATATTAAAGTGGGATTAGTAATGCAATCCCATTTGATACTACTTAGTACTACTGTCCAAACACATTGGGAGAATCCAGGGGGCTCTAATTCCACTGACCAAACAGGCACTTAAGGGATGTTTAGCACATGGTATTTGATAAGATTAGGTGGGATGGAATTGCATTTAATTCCATGAAATTGCATTTGATCCCATGCATGAATTCCATGGATTTTGAAATCTACTACACATGTAGGCCCTACATTGAGGCATGCGTTAAACCGTGCCATCCATCCATATGCACCATTTACATGTGACATTCTGATTATATACGAGTACAAATGAACGACATTCGTTGTGAATTTGGTTTGCTGATTACAAATTTCATGGTCCACCAAACATGATTTAGCTTAATCCGGTGTTTTCCGTGGTAAATTTTTTTTATCCCAAACATGGGATTAGATGGTTGCAATACCAAGGTATTTCCAGACATGTAATCATTGTGAAATAATGATGTTAATCCCATCTAATACAATTCAACACCATTCAATTCCACTAACCAAACAAGCCCTTAGGCTTCCAAATCCCAACCCATTTCCTCCCTATTCCACTCACCTCTCTCAAATCCAAGGATTTCGTGGGGCCAATGTCATATATGGATTATATCCATGCTGTTCATTCAGTTTTTCCGAATAATTTTAGGGTATGAGCCAAACAAATAGACAGCTGAAGTGAAACCCCACAGTGAGGACTGGACTCCCGCCACTAAAAATATTTTTGAGGTATATGTGAAAAATGACATGTCAAAGAATGCACTCTACATGTTCCATAATATAGGGAAGTGTGGATGAGGCCTATTTTGAGATCCTGTAACAGTCTCTTCAATAATTTGGTTAGGAGCCGTGAAGCCTGTGTTGCGATTCATGTGTATGATCAGATAATTTGAGTTGGGATCATGCCTGATCTTTTCACTTTTACAGCGATGGTGAATGTTTGCTTTAAGAATGGGATGATGCATAGGCCAGTTGAGTTTGTTGCAGGTGTAGAAGATAAGGAGTCTGAGCCAAAAATGTGATTACTTGTAATTCATTGATTGATGGATGGTGTGAGTTGGGTAAGACAGAAGTTGCATCGGACATTTTGTTGTTAATGGGTGAGATGGATATTTTGCCGAATGGGGTAATTATACTTTATTGATTAAAGCCTATTGTAAAGAAAGTAAGATTTAAAATATATATTTGTATATACATGATATAACTCGTTTGACTCTATCGCCTAATTTGCTTGCTTGGCTTTACCATTTGAGGTGTGCATGTAATAGTTGTGTTGGGTTTAGTACTAGATGGGACCATGTCAAGATGCGAGGGTAGTCAATGTGAGGCTCCGCCATGGCCGGCTCCTGGATCCTAGTGTGTCATATCTCAAGTACTTCCCTAAGTGCAGACTATGAAGCATTCGCACACACTCTCGTTGCGAATGAGTCAGCCTATCACCATAGTGTAGTCACGCTATTTTGGAGAGGAAAGTAACATAAGAAAGCCTTCAAGGTAAGCGAATTTGTTATACTAGGACTGAAGAATGAGGTTTATTTGGTTAGTTACAAATGAGGACCCGTCTTCCTTAGGTAGACATAAGATCCTTTTAGCTACCTTACATGGATAATTAAGATAAAGCTTACGATGTCATCCTGCGGCTGAAAAAACTTTAGAAACCATTTAGATAATCATATGTAGTCTGTACAATATATTCTTTTAGCACTCTAGAATTTTCTATACACGTAGGAACCTCTTAACCTACAAAATGTGCCAAAATGCCTAATTTCATGAAATATCCTCCTTGAAATTTCTGGTATATCCATAACATCAATTAACAGATGAAGATTGATGCCCTGTGGGTTGCCAATGAACTAAGTGTATTTTTTTCATATTTGAGTTTTAGTATTTTGTTTCTTTTTAAAAATTACTTCTAACTATGATAGAAATCGTCTTGTATGATTAAAATTAGATTATTTTTAGTATATTTTTCTACTTCAATAGTTTCTAGTACAGTTGAACTTTGACGCTTGAATAGGGTTAAGTTTGATTGTTTAATTCTTTCTAAGTTCATATTCGATGCAGACTTCACTAAAATATTGTAAGTTTTCTTATTTTCTTATGTAATCAAGATTCATACCACATTGAGGAGATGATGTTCTTCCTCTTTTCATTCTCGCGGCCTTTCTAGGATCACCATCCCTTCTAAACCCTAGAGAGAACTCTCCCATTCTAGATCTACTTCAAACCCATCTCAAAAAAAAACAAAAACCCCATCTCGAACCCCCTTCACAAATCCAACACTAAACCCATTTCATTTTTCCAAAAACATTCTCATCAACAATCCATTTCTTTGCCGAGGGAAGTGACATTCCTAGCAACTGTTGCCTCATTCTTCTCCATTTCGGTGATTCTTTCCCTCATGGGGAAGAAGCACCCCCACCCTCGTCTGACCCAGAAGAATAGAAGCTTAACACACGGACAATTAGTAGTTTGTTTTGAGTCAGATAAGACTATTTCCATGTATTGAAGGATAATTGGAACCTTTCCTTGACTGGGTTGTATTTCCCTTACGTTTGGAATATCTATGCTGAAATCCATACTCTAGGATGTAACTGGCCATACTAATGGTACTTTGAAATCCAATATGTATGTATGGATTACCTTAAAATCTTCTTGTTGCTTTGTGAATGCTTGTATGTATAATTGCCTTACTGCGTCTTTATTAATGTTATTCGCACTTTAAACCACCAGAATACTTTAAAAATTTCGACTATTCCTTCATTCTTGAATTTTATGAAACTAAAGTGCAGTCTGCTCTTAACCCACTAGACATGAGATCGAAATGGTGATATACATCTAAGATTTTATACTATTAGAAACCTTTTTAGGATAACCATTTGACCATAAGCACCGTGGGAGATTTAAATCACTAAGTTAGACAAGAATTAAAATGAGAACTCTCTCGGACCAAGACCCAAAGGACAACCTTATAAATAGGAGATTTAAACATTCCAATAATGGCCGTTTCCTAAATATTTAGATTGATCGAACTACGGAATTACGAAAGTATACACCTGCGAAGCATTCGCGGCTTGACTCAATTCTCAATCCTGGGCGACTACTAATGGACTCATTGCTTTGGCCGAGCAGAAAACCAGGATCCACCAGGACGAAGAAGGGATACGATGAGCCTTCTACCCTGATCAGGTAGATGATCGACGTACCGGGTTCAAGCCCACTACAACCGTCTTTCCATATTGGTCTACTATTGAAAACAAATATTTTTACTTTATATAGAGGAAAACCGTCGCCATGAATCTAAATCTTTATAAATAAATTTTAGTAAACCGTTAGGGTGAAAAAGTTTTAAGGGGGGTAGAATAAAATGAGCCAGCCTAGCATAGATAGTATACACCCTACCATGCATATAAACTTGAAATCAACAAACCTGGGCAAATGAAATGATAATATCTTTACTTATTACTCTTAAGCAATTTCGGGGACGAAATTATTTTTAAGGGGGGTAGATTGTAACATCATGGATTTTCACTGTTTTAGATTTTCAAAAATCGTTGAAATTTTTTTTTGATTAATTAACTTATAATATCCCTTAATGACCATTAACACTCAATGTTAGTTTATACAAGGGTGTACCAATAAAGAACCGCACTAGTCCGATTAATCAGCCGTAGAAAGCCAATGAATCTGCCCAATCACTTGAACATCAGGTGTAGTGTAACGTCCTGTCCAACCAGAACAGTGTACTGAGGCATCCTCGTAGGATTTGCCATAGGACCGTTCGTTTAAACTACTCATGGTTTGGTGCCATAACTAAATTGAGTTAGGATTAGCCCATTAGAGTAGACCAGTCGGGTTGTGATTGGGCCAAGTGCGGGCCGTCAAGCCAAATGGCCATTTACACTTGGCAGCAGCCCGTGCGGGCTATACCGCGACATAGGAAGGTCAGAAAATTATAAAATTTGAGGGGAATATAGATCTCACTGGGCTTGGGGACCATTGTGGACCACGGACCCAGTGGACACCCAGAAGTGTAATCTGGCACTTGCCAGATGCGCCCCACCAATGCCAAGATTGGAATCTAGCACGTGTAAATAAAACTGAAATGTAAGACATTTCAGCCATCAGATTTCTTCATTATTTATGATGAGGGTCTAATGTATTTTTCTACACCCGCCCACAAAATCTGGGTCCCGATCATGGCACGGTGACCGTTGATCCCGAATCAAACCCGTGCGACCAAACCCCATATCTGATCATTCCCAAATTTTGTATGGCCCTTCATCGGGCTATGAAGCACCTATCCTATAAGTTTCATGGCCAAAGGACCACCAGAACTTCCTTAGTTATCCAAACAAGCTCTAGACCGCTCGTTGGTGGACCACTAGTTCCAGAACTATAGAATAATGTCCGTCTCATTGGGCTTGACATCCATCGCGGGAATCGGACCTGGGTACGGTCCAGAATCGGTCAATTTGAGCTGAAGGATGAGTGCATGAGAAGTGTAAATACCCTAAAGGAAGGAGTTGAAACTTAAGTGAATTGAGTCGTCCACTCTTATGCAAAGTTGAGGATTTCAGACCGTCGGTTTGCGACCAAACTTTACCCATGGATTAAGAATATTTCCCTTCTCATATCTATATAGTCGCGGCCCTGATCGACTATCAGTGACCGTTGAACAGACTTCTTATCATATCTGTTGATCGGCGCATCCAAATGGCGGGCCGATCATATCCATACGTAGATCATCATTAGGGCTAGCTATCCTATGGTGTATATTGACTTGTACACCCCATAGTGGGCCCTAGAGCTTAGAAAGACCCTCTCATAGGACTAGTATAGTAAAAACCCAACACTTGGGGCCATTATCACCAAATCTGGCATTATAAAAAGCCTTATTTGGGGCACCCACTCCCTCATACGAATTTGCCCTAAGGAATAAAGGGAGAGGGGAGAGAAAAAGGAGAAGGAAGAGAGGAAGAAGAGAGTGAAGGTGAGAGTGAAGTTGGACCGTAGGCAAGGTGGGATCCAAGGGAGGTCAATCTTGCACCACCTTACCTCTTCTTCAAGGAAGACCCCTCCACTACAACCACAAGAATCGTCCGTTGATCATGTAAGTAAAACCCCTCACCCATTTTTCTTGAAATCCATGTATTGAGAAGAGATTGACATGGATTTTAACATACAAATGCTTGCTTTAGGGATTTCGGCTGTTCAACCCCAAAATTCATTTTCCTAGGTCGTTTTTCAAGCCTCCAACGATTCATAGGTGCGGCTATTATCCTTAGGTGGCCTAACACCAATTATAGTTGGAGTTTAATGATTTTTTTTGCTTGGTGTGTTGTATGGAAGAATCTAGAAAAAAAACCTAGGAATGACATATTGTTGGAATTGTATGAATTGCATGTTTATTTCTCTTTGATGTTAATCTTGCCTCTCTCATAATATTGCTCTTGTACATATGATTTCTCAACATGGAGGAAGTGTTAACTTCCTCACTAACCCACACCACACACCTACACTTTATTCATGATATTAATAGTTGCTTGCTAGAGAAATTTGGGTTGTATGTTGAGTGACATAAGAATATGGTGTTGAATATATTTGAATGTTACATTGGTAGTTGGCATGCTATGAGTCACTATTCCTACCTTTGGGTTGGTCAGGAACACGAGGAGAGCGAAGGTGGTTCCGTTGGTAGGACCACCTTGAGGCTAAACCCATGGGTTTAGACGAGTACGTGTGGGCGGCAGTAGTTAGGCTACATGGGTTGCTTGTACTCGATGTCGTTCCACCACATACTTGCCTGGGCTGGTGCGGTTTAGTCCACTGGCTGACCCACCTGGTTGTTAACCTTGTTTGCTCACATATGTATGGAAACTGGAACACCCTACCACCGTTGTAGCCCATCGATACCGGATGGAATATTAATCCACAGTCTCGTGAGCCGGGCATGGTGGAATGGGACACGGTGTCCGAGCTGTCGGCCTACGCTGGGGTGACGCGCCTCCCCGTAGTGACCGCGAGCGACCTCACATTCAGCACCCCCCATGTGCTTGAAGTCAGAAATGGAGGAAACCCGACGGGGTCAAGGATCGCGGGTCTCGGCCTCACACATTGGGGGGTCTTGGCCTCGCAACTAGTTAAGGGCATTTGATACGTGGGGTGTATCAGATTCCCAAATCTGCTGGATGAATGGACTTAACTAAGAACCCGGTTAACATCATCATTGCATGGCATTAGCTAGGTTGGCGACTCGGCAGTCGAGGTCGAATTGAGGGAGTGTTGGCATTGGCGATCGTTGGATGTTGTCGCACGAGGGAGCGTTGTGGTGAGGGCATACATCATATCATCCTGCATGCATGCACATTAACAAGACTAAATAGATGTTTATGATTGATTGCTTTTCATTAAATTCTTATTATAATTAATGCTTGTTGCAACTTAAGGTTAATAGCACCCACTGAGTTGATCACTCACTCCCACTATGGGACGGTGTTTTAAAACACCAACCAGACTAGTTCATAGATGCAGGTGATACAGATTATGTGGAGCCTGTCGATGCAAGCTTCGAGGAGGAGGACGAGATCTCTTACTTCCAGCTGATGAACGGGCCCTCATCGGACCTGTGGATGGCACGTTGGATCGCTGCGCAGATGGCTCAGCTCCATTCTTTTTGGTCATATTATTCTTTATGATTTTTTTAGGTGACACCATGTGCGACCCTTTATTATTTTTTTCTTGATCATGTATATGTGTGTATATATATATTTATATATATGCTAGTTCTCTTTCATTTCAGTCGACAAGTGCATTTGTGCTTCATGTTCCAGGAACTCCAGGCTGCGCATTTAAACCCGATTAAATGCATATTAAGGAAAATTGATTATAAGTGACCCCGGAAACTCGGGAATTGAGCGTATGCACGACCCCCGATTTTCAGGGTGTTACATTACTGTTAAGCCGGTACACCATATCATATGTGACATATCGAACAGGTTCATTTCTTCGATATACATTGATACCATGTATAAAATATGTAACCGCCTAAACAGATAAATCATTTAAAAAAATTCACACTAAAAAATCCTCCTTGTAGGATCCTAGGATCGAAATCTAACATATGGGTGTCAGAAGCCAAGAATGGGATACTATAGAGACTGTCGGTGCCAGATTCGGTGATCGAAAATTTTATGAATGCGGTTTCTGAGTTTGGGACGTGACTTAATGTGTAAAGGCGTAACTTCAGAATTCGATTTACTTTTGATGACATCGAAAGCGTTACACAGAGTGCATAAATTTAAGGCGGTTTCCAAAGACGGTTGGACTAAGGCTATAAATATGGGTTCTTTGAGGAGTTCTAGACATGAATTAGGTTACAACGAGCAGAGTCAAAGGGTAGAGCAATCTCCCAAGAGTTTTTCTTCTTTCTTAATTTATTTTTCATATTTTGTTTAAGAGATTTAGTTTCAATCATGTCTATGGTTATCTAAACCTCTTAGCTGGGGCTAAGAGGTGAAGCTTGTAATGAGTTAGGATGATTTTCGTGCTCTGATTACTGTTTATATTGAACTTCATTAATTTCTAATTTGAATTTAAGGAATATTTTCAGTTTTCTATGATTTATTGTGATTCAAATTATAATAGATGTTGTGATAGCTCTGAATATGTTCTTTTCTGTTTTAAGATTATGATATTGGTAAAATTCGTAATTCACCATCATCTCCTGGGCATGGTGGATGCTTGCATTTCCTTCCAATCTTTATGATACTCCTTCATGTGTGAACTAATTCAATAAGAAGTTCAGATTGTGCTTTAATTGCTTCATCTTCCAACTAGATAAGATAGGACTTCGATTATAGTTGTGTTTATTGAATCAAGTGAGGTAGCATCCTAATAGCTATAAGTGGATCCTTGGCGCTCTAGTTTCCTTTCAGATTGTTGATGCTTTATTCATAATTACTCTCATTTATTCCAATTTTTAGTTTAGATCTTATTCTAGTTCTAGTTCTAGTTATTTTCAGAATACATACAAGTTTAGTCCCTATGGATTCGACCTTGGTCTCACCGAGTTATTACTACGTCGCGACCCTACACTTGGGGTTGTGAACAAGTTTTTGGCATCGTTGCCGGGGACTACGGCTACATTTTTCTAAGATTAATTAGTATTGCAATTAGGTTAAGATTAGGGTTAATCTCTGTTGTGTTTTTAGGTTCGGATTTTTCTGAAATTTTTTTTAGAAACTAACTTTGTTTTTTTGTTTTGTAGAATTCTAACATAGCAACTCCAATCTGGTAACCTCTCTCTAATTCTCTCTTATCTTTCTAGATTTCTTATTGCTTTAGTTTTCTTTTTTCATAGTTATTAGTGGTTTAGAATCTAAGGGCTACGAGTGTTTCATGCCTAAGTGGGTTCGTGATAACACTCTCCGTCTCTTGAGTGAAGGAGGATTAGTTGAGGGGCTGCGTATCCATCACCAGATTAAACACCACTTAAGATCCTCTGAGTCAATAGAAGTGATGGCTTCACATCAACCTCAACACCCAATTGAGGAGGCCTAGGATGAGAATGAAGTGCATCAAGAACTCCCACCTCATACTTTTCATGATTATTTACAACCAGCGGAGATGAGCACACCTTTCTGCATGATATTCCCATTAAATGCAGGAACTGTAAATGTTAAAATGGGAGTAATTTAACTCCTTCCTAAGTTTCATGGACTTGAATCTGAAAGTCCATACTTGCATATAAAGGAGTTCGATTAGATAATAGCCACATTACATTTTCCAAACATGTCCGCGGACACAGTTAGACTGAAATTGTTCCATTTCTCCTTGAAATAAAAGGCTAAGTCGTGGCTACATTCCTTAAGACCATGGTCCATTGGCACATGGGTTGAGATAATAAGGGAGTTCCTTAAAAAGTTCTTCTCATATCATAAAACGAATACCTTAAGGAAATCAATCATGAATTTTGCACAAAAAGAGGATGAGACCTTCTTCCAATGTTAGGAGCGATATAAGGATCTCATAAATTCATGTCCATAGCATGGCTACGAAACATGGCAGATAACAAGCTTCTTCTATGAATAATTGACCTCACCCATGCACTAATTTGTGGAGATGATGTGTAATGGAGAATTCAAGAACAAGAAAGTCAATGATGCATGGGATTATTTTGATAAACTTGCTAAAAAGGCGTAATCATGGGATACCTCTCCAAGCCCCACCAATTCTACGTCTACTCAATCAAAGAAAAAAAGGAGAAATTTATGTTTTAAAAGAGGAAGATGATATAAATGCAAGAGTGGCCAATCTCACAAGAAAAGTAGAGGCCATGGAACTTAAGAAGACAGAACATATCAAATCCAATAACACTGTGGAAGTTATTTGTGGTATTTGTGCTTGCAATATACATATAATTGGAAATTGTCCAACAATTCCTGTTTTTCAAGAAATATTGAATGAGCAATCGAATGTCGTGAACAACTACCAAAGACCTTTCAGTAGACCCACCTCAAATACATACAATTCCAGTTGGAGGACACATCCAAATTTCAGTTGGAGGAATGGACAAACGGCTAACCCATAAGAGGCCCTTACTCAACTTTTAAATCAAAAGAGGCCTCAAGAGGATACGGTTTAAAAATTCATGCAAAACCAAGAGTTATTCAACCAGAATACGGTGCAAGCATTCCAAGATTTCAAAACAATAATGAGAATGTTTGCATCGTCAATTAAAAGGATTAAGTCATACTTAGCAATTGGGGAAAAAGGGACGCTTTCAGCCCAACCTCTCTGTTCACAACCACAAGTGTAGGGTTGTGATGTAGTAATAACTCGGTAAGACCGAGGTCGAATCCACAGGGACTAAACTTATACATATTCTGAAAGTAACTAGAAGTAGAACTAAAATAAGATCTAAATCTAAATCTGAAATAAAAGAGAGTAATTATGAATGAAAATTCAATAATCAAAAGGAAACTAGAGCGCCAAGGATCCACTTGTAGCTATCAAGATGCTACCTCACTTGATTCAAGAAACACAATTGGAATTGGAGTCTTATCCTATCCAATTAGAAGATGAAGCAATTAAAATAAATATGAACTTTTCATTGACCTAGTCACACATGCAGGAGTATTGTGATTATTGGAAAGGATTCCATCATCCTACCATGCCCAGGAAATAATGGTAAACAACAGGATTTACCAATCTCATAATCTCATAATGGAAAAGAAGATATTCAAAGCCATCACAGCATCTATTGTAATTTGAGTCACAATAAATTATAGAAAACTGAAAATATTCCTTAAAATCAAACTAGAAATCAATGAAGTTCAACAAAAATAAGAATCAAAGCAATAAAATCATCCCAACACACTAAGCTTCACCTCTTAGCCCTAACTAACAGATTTAGTGAACCACAGACATGATTGAAACTAAATCACCTAAAGAAAATATTAAAAATAAATAAGGAATGAAGAAAAACTCTTAAGAGGCTGCTCCACCATTTGGTTCTACTTCTGAAAACCTGATTCATGTTTAGAACTCCTTAAGCAATCCATATTTATAACCTTTGTCCTACCGTCTTTGAAAACTACATCAAATTTATGCACTCTGCGTAAAGCCTTCAATGTCATCGAACAGCCTTCGATTTCGTCGAACGTAAGTCAAATATGAAAGTTATGCCTTTTTACATTGCGTAAAGCCTTAAGCTCTGCGTAACTTTTCATGTCATCGAACAGTCCTTTGATGTCATCGAAGGTGTTCGATCAATCGAGAATGTATCCAAAGTATTCTAGCGAGTTGCTCTAAAAATTCACAAAAATCTCGATGTCATCGAGCTGCCTTCGACGTCATCGAGCAGGTCTTCGAGCAATCGAACAGAGCTTCAATATCATTGAGAAATGCATCCAATTTGTCCAATAAGAAAACTTTATTTTATGTAATTCTTCAATGTCATCAACTAGTGTTCGATGTCATCAAACACTTACTCAATGTCATCGACCGGTGGTCGATGACATAGACAATGAAGTTTAGATTCTGTAAATTTTTACACTTTGTACTTTCGATTTGTTCCTTCTTTACTAGGTTTCCTTAAATCTAGGGTCTTAAAACCTTCATTCTTGGTCTCCTAAGATCCATCCCTTGCCTTGGTAATTCTTAAGCATCAAATCCATGATTTTTACATTCTTTTCAATCTAAGCTCTCAGATTCACCTCACAATACAAGCATGTATAAAATATACCCATTAAGCATTATCATATTCATAAAACTAAGATATAAATAGAGAAAAATATATGATATTTGACACTCAATACTCTCCCCAATCCAAAACCAGAATATGAAATTAGTGACCCAAGCTCTTTAAATCAAATGGAGCAGGCCAAGTCTATCACCACTCTTAAGAGTGGAAAGATAATTGACAAAATATTTCGGTAATGGTTAAAAAACCTAAGGACTCGAAAAAAGATGAGAATGATAGACCTAGCACTGCTCCACAAGAGGAAAAACTGAAAAAAGTGTGTAAGCTGATTACGTCATTACCCCAGCGGTTGATTGCACCAAAACATTTATCTAATTCCTAAGATATTTTAGAGGTGTTTAAGCAAGTAAAGGTCAATATTCCTCTACTAGATGTCATTAAACAAATCCCTTCATATGCTAAATTTCTGAAATATCTATGCACTACCAAAAGATGGCAAAACATAAAAAAGAAAATCTTTTTTATAAAAAAAGTGAGTGTCATCCTCATGCAAGATGCGCCACAAAAATACAAGGATCCCAGTAGCCCAACTATCACTTGTGTAATTGGGAATCATGGGATTGAACATGCACTTCTTGACTTGGGGGCGAGTGTAAATCTAATCCCTTTCTCGATTTACGAACAACTGGGTCTAAGTGAATTAAAACCCACCTGGACCACATTATAACCTGCTGATCAATCGGTTCATATACCAAGAGGGATGATTGAGGATGTGCTGGTCCAAGTTGATAAATTCTACTATCAAGTAGATTTTATTATTCTGGATACTCAACCTATCGTAAATATGAGCACTCAAATATCCTCCATTCTTGATTGCCCATTCTTTGCTACATCAAATGTCATCATTAATTGTCGGAATGGAATTATGAATTTATCTTTCGAAAATATGACATTGGAGCTCAATATTTTTTTCAATATGAGCAAACAGCCAGAGGATGATGACAATACCCACGACATTAACATGATCAATTCTTTCGTGGAAGATAGAGTACTTTTAACTTTATACTCTGACCCTCTAGAGACGTGATTGGTCCACTTCACAGATTTAGATGATGACATGATTAAGGAGATACATGCCTTGCCTAATACTACACCAGTACTTGAAGTTAACTAGTGGAGGCCACAATTTAAAACTTTGCCCCAAACCGATGTAGTGCCTCTATCATTTAGTCTCAAAGCACCAAAGCTTGACCTAAAACCTTTGCCTGCTGATCTTAAATATGTCTACTAAGGTTAAGATGAGACATATCCGGTGGTGATTTCTTCCCACCTTGAGAAAGAACAAGAGAGTTTGCTTATTTCTACTCTCATTGAGCATAAAGGAGCCCTTGGATGGTCGATTGCGGACCTCAAGGGAATTGACCTTTTAATTTGTACTCACCGCATCTATCTTGAGGATAATGTGAAGACCTCCCAACAATCACAACATCGACTAAATTCAAATATGAAGGAAGTGGTCAAAGGTGAGGTACTTAAATTGTTGGATATTGGTATTATTACCCTATATCCAAAAATCAATGGGTAAGTCCAAATCAGGTGGTTCCTAAGAAGTTCAGAATCACCATCATCGCCAATGCCGACAATGAACTCGTGCCAACTAGAGTTACTATTAGTTGGAAAATGTGCATTAACTATAGAAAATTGAATATCATCACAAGGAATGACCATTTCCTTTATCCTTCATTGATCAAATTTTGGAAAAAGTAGATGGTCACTCTTACTATTACTTCCTTGATGGATATTCGAGCTACAATCACATAAAGATAGCCATTGAAGATCAAGAAAAGACAACATTCACATGCCCCTTTAGCACCTTTCTTTATCGAAGGATGTCATTCGGACTGTGTAATGCCCCTGTCACTTTTCAACGATACATGTTGAGTATATTTTCTGACATTGTAGGGTAATATTTAGATGTATTCATAGACAACTTCTCTGTTCTTGGTCCATCCTTAAGTGAGTGTTTGAAAAATCTTAAATGTGTGTAGAAGCAATATAAGGAGAAGAATTCGGTTCTAAATTGGGAAAAATGTCAATTCATGGTTCCCAAGGGACATGTTCTTAGACACATTATTTTGTCTAAGAGAATTGAGGTAGACAAGGAAAAAATCGATCTCATCTTTAACCTAACTCCACCCAAGAGCATACATGACGTACAATCCTTCTTAGGACACGCCGAATTTTACAGACGATTCATAAAGGACTTTATCCACATCTCTCGTCCTTTATATAATCTATTTCAAAAGGATGAAGCATACAAGTAGATTGAACAATGCCAAGAAGCTTTCGCTCAGCTCAAGGCTATATTGACTACCACTCTTATCATGTTGCCACTCGATTGGAGCATCCCTTTTAAGATTATGTGCGATACATCTGACTATGCTATTGGGGCGATGTTAGGCCGAAGAAAAGAAAGAAGCCCTATGTGATTCACTATGCAAGTAGAACTCTAAATGTTGCCCAAGTGAACTACTATACTCTATAGAAGGAACTCTTAGCTGTAGTGTTCGCTTTGGACAAATTTAGGTCCTACTCAATCGGATTCAAGATCATTATTTACACTGATCATGCGGTGCTAAAGTACCTTCTTTCTAAGAAGGATGTCAAGCCTCATTTGATGAGATGGATCTTACTAGTCTAAGAATTTGACATCAAAATACAAGAAAAAATGGGAGTAAAGAACACAATGGCTAACCATCTCTTGAGACTTGATCTCCCCGATTCCCTTAAGCTGACACTGATAAATGATATGTTCCTTAATGAACAACTATTTAAATTCTCCTAATTACCTTGGTTTGCTAACATTGCGAATTATCTTGCCACAGGTTTCACGCCTTCATATTGGAATGCGCAAGATAAAAAGAAATTTTTCACTGAAGTACGTAAGTTTTTCTAGGATGATCTTTATCTATTTAAATATTACCCAAACTAAATTCTAAGGAAATGTGTGCCACACAATGAACATCAGAGTGTCATCACCTTTTGACACTCTTAGGCCTGTGGTGGTCACTTTTTTGCTAAAAAGACCACGGATAAAATTCTAAAGTGTTGCTTTTACTGGCCCACTATGTTCAAAAATACTCATAAGTTTTGTAAAGCTTTTGAGCATTATCAAAAATTGAGAGGATTGTCCCATCAAAATATGATGCCACGAAACCCAATTCTTATCATTGAAGCATTTAATTGCTAGAACATCGATTTCATGAGGCTATTCCCCCAATCATTTAGAAATATTTATATTTTTTTAGCAGTAGATTATGTCACTAAGTGGGTTGAAGCGATTCTGTGCCGTAACAATAATCATCAAACGGTCATTAGATTCTTAAAAAAAATATCTTTTCTCGGTTCGAAACGCCTTGGGCCATCATTAGTGATAGAGGTTCACACTTTTGTAATAGGCTATTCGAGAACTTAATGAAGAAATATGGCATCTCTCATAAGATGAGAACTCCATACCACCCGCAAATAAGTGGGCAAGCTGAGATTTTTCAATAAGAAAATCAAACAAATTGTGAAAAAAATAATTAACCCTGACTGTAAGGATTGGTCAATCTACTTTATTGATGCTTTATAGGCTTATCGTATAGCTTTTATGACCCCCGTTGAAATGTCTCTCTTTAGACTCGTCTATGAAAATTCTACCACTTGCTTATGGAGTTGGAACATAGAGACTACTAGGCTATCAAAAATCTAAACTTTAACTTAGACAATGCTGGCTCACTGCGTAAAATTCAATTGAATGAACTCGAAGAAATTCGGAACGACACATATGAGAACTCGAGAATTTACAAGGACAAGATGAAAGTGTTCCATGACCAGAACATCCTTCAAAAATCATTCATAACTGGTCAAAAAGTCCTTTTGTGTAATTCTCAATTACATCTTTTTTCATATAAACTTTGCTCTCATTGGACCGGCCCTTTCTGTCACGCCCCAAAGTCAGAAACCGGGCTCACAAAATTTCTGATCGCCGAATCCAGTGCCGACAGCCTCCATAATACTCCATTCTCTGCTTCCAACGCTCATATGCCAGAATCCGATCCTGAGATCTTGCAAGGGGGATTTTCAGTATGAATTTGTTTCATAAGAAGCATAACCACAAGTATACCCAAAACCTAAGAACAACATCATCACCACATATCCACTAATATAATCATTTGAGTACAATACTGAAAAAGAAATACATACATATAATAAAATCTCCAGAAGCTCTGTCGCACGCTCCTACCCTAGTTCAACTGTGTCCTATCGTCACCTGCAATCATCTATCGTGCATAAGCTTATAGAAAGCTTAGAGGGTGGTGTAAGTGTGTGCACAAGATGAGTGTCAAGTATTCAATGTAATACCATAATCATACAATGTCAGAAATATTGGCAAGATCATGAATCATACGATAACAGAGTAAGCGAAATTACTGATAAGCTCATATTCATACAATATTATATACTGATGAAGCAATGTAGATCAGCTATGCAATGTGGAGACAGTAAGCTAAACATTAGATGCCGACGATGCAATGCAATATGCAAATCCTGATGAGTCCACGAATACCGTCAGTCGTATCTAGGCTGTATAAATGTAGAAATATAGTAACCCAAAATGCCATATGTTGTGGATGTAACGCGATATGCAGTGCGAATAGAATGACCATGCTAGAGTGTGAAGTTGGGATGATGGTACATAGTATCACAAGCTATGGGGCCCACCACAAGGGACTTCTATCCAAACCAGTCCCATACCTAAATTTGGATAGTCAGACTCAATGTGGTAAACTCCTGATCTCAGGTTAGTCGCGTGCCCCAACCGAAATCCTGGCCATTGCGAAGGTACACATAACAAATAGTTGTACACCACCAACCTGAGTGGATAGTGAATAAATGAATGAATGAGTATGCAACTCTTGCTCAATAAGTCCACATAACTATACTATACATCTCTGGGATCAACACCGGGGTCTAGTACACTCCAAACTGGCTATTGCCCTTACAGGCCGCATAGCCTAGCGAGTGAAAAAGACCTCACTACCCGCCTACCAGTAGTATACTAATGCCTACCCGGCTCGTCGATAGCAGACCCATTTAGAAGTTGGTCAGATTCAGCCTGGTTATGCCTACTCCCTCAGGCGGGTAAGGCCACACCCCCTCTCAACCGACCACGACACAATGGGAGACATGGCCTACAGGTATACGGCCCTCATGCGCTCATATATATCCACTCGGTCTCAACGTTGGAGCATTCTCTAGTACCAAGAAAGTTTAGGGATTTTCATCCAAGGCCATCTATGGCAACCCAATGCTAGTAACAGATTTCTGGTGTCCCATCTGGCCATCCACGATATGCCTGTGGAGGCTATGACCCTGATGTCATTAGGACATACAGTAATCACAGCACACAATGCAAGATGCATGAGTCATACAATCCAGTCATACATTAATCCTGCGCATACCATGCGCTTATGTGAGACAATCTCTGCCTATCAAGGAGTCTCATAACAACTGGCACTATGGCATATGCAATAGTTAATCATATCCCATAACAAACATGCAGATGATGCATATGGGTATGTATCATGATGCTATTCTATCACATACTCATAATCGGTATCAATAATCGACATCACCAATCGGTCTCGACAATGTAGACATTTAACCAACATTGCCCCTAAGGAATGGCCCACATAGAGCCTAACATATAGTGGACACATGGCCTCACACAAGGACTTAATATACAACACCATGGGCCTCACTCAAGAGCTTAATACAAATCACGATGGGCCTCTCACATGGACCTAATATACATCACAATGGACTCCATCGCCTGGCCCTCAAATGCATCATAATGGGCCTTATCACATAGACTCATATTCATCACATTAGGCCTTAAACACGGGTTGAATACACATCACAATAAGCCTCAAATACGAGCCGTATATACATCACATTGGGTTAAATACACATCACAATGGGCCTCAACTACGGGTCGCATATACATCATATAGGTCTCGACAATCGGCCTTGGCAATCAAAATCAGCCTCGACAATCGAAATCAGCCTTCACAATCGGAATCGACACTCGAAATCGGTCTCGATACTCGGCCTCGACAATCAGAATCGACACTCAGAATTGGTCTCGATACTCGGCCTCGACAATTGGAATCGACACTCGGAATTGGCTTCGACGCAAGGTGGGATCCATGAATGGACAGCCGATGATGGACCAATCAATATCAATAGGGCCCAATCGTTTGGGGTAACCCATAAGAGAATGATGAGAATCAGGCCTAAGGGAAGGTCACAATGTGGACGTTTAACCATCATCACCCATCAATGTGGCCATTTAACCAACATTGCTCCTAAGGAGTGGTCCACACAAACATCATTACATGTATTATAGTGAAATCAATCATTGCATTAGTCCGTACATTCATCGCATTGCGCCTCACTCAAGGGCCACATATACACCACATCGAGCCTAGCCACACGAGCCACAAATACATCACAATGGGCCTTATCAACTGGGCCACAAATACATCACAACGGGCCTTATCAACTAGGCCACAAATACATCACAACGAGCCTTATCAACTGGGCCACAAATACAACATAATGGGCCTCTCACACAGGCCAAAATACATCTCAATAGGCCGCACTAATGGGCCTTATATACATCAAGTGGGCCGCATCAATGGGCCGAATCAAATGAGCCGAGTCAATGGGCCGAATCAAATGGGCCAAGTCAAATAGGTCGATCAAATGGGCCGAGCCATTGGGCCGAATCAAATGGGCCAAGTCAAATGGGCTGAATCAAATAGGCCTAGTCAAATGGGTCGATCAAATGGGCCGATCAAATGGGCCAAATCAAAGGGGACAAATCAAATGGGCCGATCAAATGGGCCGAATCAAATGGGCTGATTCATATGGGCCGATCAAATGGGCCAAATCAAAGGGGCCGAATCAAATAGGCCAATCGAATGGGCCGAATCAAAGGGGCCGAATCAAATGGGTCGATTCATATGGGCCGATCAAATGGGCCAATCAAAGGGGCCGATCGAATGGGTCGAATCAAAGGGCCAAATCAAATGGACCGATCGAATGGGCAGAATCAAATGGGCCGAATCAAATGGGCCAATACAAATGGGCCGAATCGATTGGGCCGAGTTGAATAAGCCAAATCAAATGGGCCGGTACAAATGGGCTGAATCGATTGGGCCGAGTCAAATGGGCCGAGTCAAATGGGTTGATATAATACATCATGCATTCATTGCAAGGGATCATTATGGTGCATAAAAAAATGAATCATGTCCAAAGGATCATATGGACCATACCACAACTAACAATGGTGACAATGATTTCCACCGTTAAATTTCTAGTGGGCCCACCATAGTTTTTATTTTCCATCCATACTATTCATAAGGTCACAGGGACTTAAACAGGGAAGGAAAAAAATATTATATTGAATCAAAATTTCTGTAACCCAAAGGGGTTTCAAGGGTGGGCATTCAACACCACTGTTTTCTGTGGGGTGGTCCACTTGATATTAGATCTTTTTTATTTTTAGTCTCAAGCCCAAGGACAAGCTCTCCAATTGTATAGACGGTTTGGATAGAACACATGCGGCATTGTGGGCCCACGTCCAATCTAATGGACAGCTTGGATATAGAATACATACATCAAAGGGGGCCCACTGTACCACCATATGGACGGTGTGGATAAGACCCACAAATCACGTGTGGCCCCTCAAAATTGGATGGATGGTAACGATACAGCACACGCATCATGGTGGAGCCGCACGCACGTCAAATGGGTGGACGGCAAGGATACATCACGGTGGGCTCCACCCGCAAGATGGATGGACGGCTTGGACGTCATGGTTGCTGCACCGTCCAGCAACTAGACAATGCAGATGTAACATACATCATGGTGCGGTCCACGTAATGGCCCACCTTAATATAATATAATATATTATCAGATAATATAATATAATATATTATATTATAATATAATATAACATCACATAGAGGAAAGCCACCGTCCAGAGAGTCTGATGATCTGGACGGTGAAGATCTGATGCATAGGACGTGGTGGGTCCACACGTGGGAGGGTGGCCCACCATATAATATATATTAATAATATAATATTAGTATATTATATGATATATACTGAAATATAATACAATATTATATATATACACCAGACCCAATGGTGCAGATAGTGTAAATTAAAGGTGGGTCCCACGTAGGAGTGGCCCACCATAACCATTTATTATTTTAATATAATATATTTTATTATATAATATAATATGTCATATATATATTTATGTATATACATGTGTGTGTGAGAGAGAGTGAGGTGCCAGCGTTCAGACATCTCTGGACGCTAGATAAACGACTGGAGTTGCTGCACCTTTGTGGGCCATCTCCACACGTGCAGCACGTGTGAAGTGGTCCCCAGTCCCTGTTGCTACATGATAGGGACGTATCTCATGGTGGGGTCCACATGTGTGGCCCACATCAGGTCCAGATCAAACTGATACTTGTGTTTTCCTTCATTTAGGCCCGTCCAAAATGGACTGCCATGTGGGCCACTCGGTGGATGGCATAGATAAAATATATACTTCATGGTGGGCCACACACACCTCATCATCCATAAGTGAGAGAGAGAGAGAGAGAGAGAAAATGAGAAGGGGAGAGACCCCGCCACTATTAGGCCCTCCCAAATACAATGCATACATCAAGTGGGTCCCACAACAAGTGGACCCTTAAAATTTGAAATCAACGATGGATCACCTACCTATTGGCCTTCTCCTTAGCTCCTTGAACTCCTATGCTCCTTAGCTTACCTTTTGATGGAGGTTGATAGAGGATGAACGGTTGAGATAGGAGATGAGTGAGTGGGAAAGTGGGCCACACATGTTGCTCTTGGAAATGCTTGGACATTGAAATTTGCTCTTGGGTGTTTGGAGAATTGCTTAGAGAATGAGAGAGAGAGAGAGGGAGGTGATGGATTGATAAGGAATGGTGGGATTGGTGTTGTAAGGAATGGGGATGGGAAGGTATGAGTTTAGTTAAAAATTGTGTAAAAGAGAGATGGGTAGGGAGAGAGAGAGTTGACTTGTGGAAAAGAGGGAATGGGCATTGTACTTATTGTAGGGTGAGGTGGCATTGAGGTATGGTTGTGTACTTGACTTGATTTGATGTGACAGGTCGTAGAGATTCTCTTAGAATTCGCAACACGCGGCGTTTTCCTTGAGATAAACACGGGCCCACATCTCCTGGCCTAGGTATCGGATCGGTGCGCGAGTCACGGCGTTGGAATCGCGGAGACGGTCGCTAAAGTACTAGTTTCGGGTCGAGCCAACTTCGGTGTGCAAGACTCGGATTAAGATCGCGCACAAACATCGGATACAGGTTGAAGGTTGTCGGAATTCGACCGGGAGGACTATGAAAGCCTCCGGAATGGTACGATCTAGGATACGGGTCTCACACAATGTCTATCCTCATGAGGCCGTCGAGATAAAGAATCTAATAAATAGTAATATTTTCAAAGTGAACGGACATCGTCTCAAGCCATTTGTTGAGAAGTTTGATTTAGAGGATATGTCCATACCTCTGATTGATCATGTGTACCAGGAAAGACCTCCTAATCAGATGAAGGTGTAGTTACATTTATTGCTTTCATAGGATTCAGGATTATGATAGTTTTCTTATTCAGTTACTTTAGTCTTCATACTAACCCATTTATATGTTAAGAACTTTGGAAAACCTTCAATTCTCCTTCTTCAGGTACTACATTTCCATCACTTCTCCTTTCTTTTTGTTGCCTCATGTGCATTGCTTACTTTTATCTTTTACATTGAGGATAATATAGGTTTTAGGTTGAGGGGTGGGGATTAGGTAAACTAATCAATATTTTCTTAATCTTTGAGCAAATTTTAAAAATTTTTAATTTTTCAAATTAAAAACCTAGTTGGAAAGCGATAGTTTGTGCATTTAAGAATATTTTGAGTATGATGATAAGATAGAGATTGAACTTTAAATTGTTGGAGTTTGGTCAACTGAGTACACTATCACTTAAGTTCTTTCATGTGAGGCATATGTCCCAGTGACTATTCCGCTCCGTAAGATCCCGCAGTCATCCGGCTGGAATTCTGGTGACCTGTGATGCATAACGGTGTTTGCACGCGACTCTAAACCACATCCTGTAATTTCAAGTCGGCTTGACCCGAGACCCATGCCATTGCGACCTCGTCGTCGCCACGGTTCCAACGACGCATCTCATACATCACTGCAACGCTCAGATCATGAGATGTAGCTTGCGCATTATAATGGTTATGGACTGCACATTTGCGGGACCCACGTATCACAAGGACACTATTTCCTAGGTTATCATGGGGTGATGTCATCACCCCATGCTAAGTAATAATTTCTTACAAGCAATTATGGGTTTACTCTTCCCCATAAGTCAAACTCATCATTGCCTTGGTAAGATCTCTCTCTCTCTCTCTCTCTCTCTCTCTCTCTCTCTCTCTCATCTCTCTCCCTCCCTCTTTCTTCCCCATTTCTCCATTTGCAAGAATCATGGGCATCTCACCTCTTAAGAAAAATCCAGCCCTCTTCCACCATAGATCCCCACCAATCCAACCTTTGGATCATGATTTCCACCGTTGTAAGAGCCTCATAGGTGCATTGGAAGGCTAGGGATGAAGAAGAAGGTTAGGTGGGTTCTTCTCTCTCTCTCTCCCTCTCTCTCTCTCTGGTGTGATGGCCCATCAATTGAAGATTGATGATCCAGACCGTCCATATAGCGGGACAGCTTTGCTGCCACCGTACAGGGCCATCTTGTAGCCTGTCTTTGGGCAGGCTTAGATGGTGGGGAAAATATAAATACCGGCTTGGTCCAAGACTATGCGGCCCACCCCTATGGACCCTACCATGATGCATGTATTTTATCCAAGCCGTCCACTCATCAGGGCCCATCTTGCTGCCCATTTTGGGCAGGCCCTGTTTGAAGGGAAACCACTTGCACCGCCTGATTTTTTCTAGTGGGGTGGCCCACTGACGTGTACCCCACCTTAATGTATGTGTTTCCTATCCTCATCATCCATCTGCATGGCCCAGATCCAATGCATGTGGGCCAAACCATAGTAACAGCAGGAACATGCAGTGCTTCTGCACCTCTAGACTCATCTGTTGGATGAAGGAAGATATAAATATCACTCTGATATAAAGTGCGTGGGCCACACTAACGTGGACCCGACCTTGATGAGTGCATTGCACCCACATCGTCCATCAGATGCTGGATCTAGCATGACCAAGTGGGCCGTGATTGGCTAGGACGCCTGCTATCCAAACAGTCCAATAGGTCTAGACATTGGCAAGAACCTAAATATCAATTTAATTCAATCTAGTGGGCCACATGTACGTAGACCCACCTAGTGCATGCGTTTATCCATGCTGTCCACCGTCCAATTAGGGACGGTGGAGCCCACACGATTTATGTGTTTCATATCCACACCGTCCACCGTCCAGCAAGGGACGGTGTAACTCATCTGTTGTATACGTTCTGTCCACATCGTCCAGATGAGACGGTGGGACCCACCTGTTGTACGTGGACGTGGGACCACCTTGGTGTATATGTACTGATTCCACACCGTCCATCTGAGGAGATCATTTTAGGACGTGAGTCCCTGTTTGGGACAAGACCTGCAGCAAAAATCTGCCAGCCACAAGCCCATGGTGATGTTTATGTTTAATCCACTCCGTCCATCCTTTTTGTGGCCCATCTGGACAGATCCCACCCTCCTGGTGGACCGTTTACAGGTGGGACCCACCATGTGTATGTATTTTATCCATGCTGCCTGCCTAACGGGGCATCTTGTTGTCTGTTCTGGGCAGGCTCTGTTTGGAGGGAAACCACAATTATCACCTTGATTCCAACAAGGTGGCCCACTCATGTGGACCTCACCTTGTTATATGTGTTGTATCCACCATCCGACAGCATGGGACGCACCATGGTGTGTTTCATCCAGACCGTTCAGCCAGGGGATGTCCAGTAGCAGGGGTTACTAGACTGTATGCAAGGAAAATAAATATCAGCTATATCCAAAGCTGAGGTGGGCCACACATGTGGACCCACCACTGATGTATGCATTTCATCCATACAGTCCACCGTCCACACATGGACGATGGACCCAGGTCAGGTATGTGTTTTACGTATAGGTCGTTCGTCGGGAGCCTGGGCATGGGACTCCACGATGTATGTGTTTTTCCCACGTTGTCCACACGTGGACAGTGGGACCCACCACAATGTATATGTTGTATCCACACTGTCCATCCAACTCCCAACTTATTTTAGGTGTTGAGCCGAAGGATGAAGCCAATCCAATCCTCTGGTGAGCCACATAATCAAGTAGACTATTTTAATAGTGATAAATTGTTAGGCCCGCTGTGATGTTTTTGTATGCCAAAAATGTTAAATATGGAGCTTGTTAGACGCGTCACAAGACAGAGGACCCAACTAGTGGAGTGGATCCTCCTGATGTGGGCCCCACCTATGAAAAATCGGAAGTAGAAAAAAAATATAATAATAATAATATGTTAACGCCAGCGTCCAGAGGACGCTGCTTGCTACTTGTAACAATGGGTAGGGACCGTGGGTCCTAGCCACAGGCCCACCATGATGTATGTCGAGCATCCACACCGTCCATTTGATGGGTCCCCTTTTATTATTGGGATATCCCAAGAATGAGTCGTACATGGAACTCAGGTGGCCCACACCATCTAAAATCATGTGATGACATGTTAAACATATAAAAGCACTCGCTAGTGCCCACCTGGAATTTGGATGCATTTGAAACTCGGTCTGACCCCTTAACCTAGTGGGACACACATAATTGATGGGCTGGATTTGTGAACCGTGGCTTGGTGGGCCCAACAAATGATTATGAATGCTTTAATGGAGGGTAAACCTCCCAACTGTTGTGCATGGTGAGGTCCACACAAGCCACAAATTGACTTGATTTTAAGTCCCAGGCCCACCATGTATATGTATTTTATTCAGCCTATCCATCTGTTTGGATGCCCATCAGGCCAATAGCACTGGTGGGCTGACCGTTCGCTAGAGTGGCCAACCTTGCTATATGCATTGTATCTACGCTGGCCATCTGATTTGAGGGGCCCATTAGTGATGTGTGGGGCCCCCACACTCCCCACCAGTCTCTCTTCTGGGCCCACTCTATGGTGTGGACCCAAATTATATGCACCAGACTCAAACCTCAGGTGGATGCCCACCAGAATATGTGTTGGGTTGGGGCACCCAACTGTGGCTGCCTTGTGAGGCCCACAATGATGTGTGTGTTGTGTATACATTGTCCACCTATTTTTCCCGTCGTTGCAGGGCCGTGGGCCCCATTGAGAAGCATATCTAAATTCCAAGTGAACCACACTAAGGGGTAATGATGATTGAGCGCCCACCATGGGCTGCCCCATGAGGCCCACCATGATGTATGTGTTATACTTACCCTGCCCATCCATTTTTCCTGGGCCATGGGCTACCTTATGAGGCCCAATATGATGTATATGTCATATCCATACTATTCATCCATTTGGGGGCAGTGAGCCGCCTTGTGAGGCCCACCATATATAAGTAGCATGCACATGCTGTCCATCCTTTTTCTCAGATTTCGTATGGGCTGTAGACCCCATTACGAGTTAAATTCCATATTCTAAATGGGTCGTACCATATTGTATGTACTATATCCATGCTGGCCACCTTTTGGTGAGGCTCATTTATGATGTACAAGGGCCTCATTTGTTGTATGATCGACTGCCCATGGTATAGTTGTGAGGCCCACTTGGATGTGTGTATTGGAAACACACTGTCTATCTATTTTCTAGGCCACGAGCTATCCCATGAGGGCATGTTATGATGTATGTGTTGCACATGTTGCCTATCTATTTTGTTGGATTTTATGACCCTTGTGTGAGGCACAATATGATATGTTTATGGCCCTTGTGTGAGGCCCAACATGATATGTTTATGGCCCTTGAGTGAGGCCTGATATGATGTTTTTATGACCCTTGTTGAGGCCCAATGCGATATATGAGAGGCCCATGTGATGAGGCCATTGTAATGCATAAGTCCACTATAATTATGTTTGCCCAATCATTCTCTTGGTTAGGTTAATATAAGCCTTGGGCCCCCATCATGATAAATTCTATGGGTCATGTCTTGGGAGCAATGATGGTTAAATGTCTACATTGTAAGAGCAATGGTGGTTAAATGTCCATCTTATGATCCTCCCTAAGGCCCATTAATTAGGCCCATTCTCATTCCCTCCTTAGTGGGCTAGCCCTAACGGATGGGCCCCACTATTATTAGTATGATCCATCCCACCTTATTGGGCTATCCCAATTCTTTGGGTCCCCATTGATGCTAGTAGAAGTACCCAAACATGGAAGCCCATTATTTG
Source organism: Magnolia sinica (assembly GCF_029962835.1). Taxonomy (NCBI): domain Eukaryota; kingdom Viridiplantae; phylum Streptophyta; class Magnoliopsida; order Magnoliales; family Magnoliaceae; genus Magnolia; species Magnolia sinica. The sequence goes on along the minus strand of NC_080574.1, from coordinate 34,299,682 downwards.
GCCCATGAGTAGGTCATCTAGATCTACCCATGTTGTGAGGCCACTACATAATCACTGTAGATGGTAGGATCGGTGGTATTAGATTTGGTATATCCATCATTGAGGACCGATCCTCATGTTACGAATTAGATCTCCTGCCTTCTAAGGACTCCATCATATATAGGCCAATTATTGATTCTGACTATGTTAGTATACACACTAGGTACGTGTTAACATAGCATTATGTTCGCATGAGGCCCATGAGATTAGGCCCCTTGTGATGGTATGAGGACCATTGCGATGTGTGAAGACCATTGTGTTGTTATGGTATGAGGTCTATTGTGAATATATGAGCACGAGACTCGTTGTGATTACTTGAGGCCTATCGTAACCATGTGAGGCCCATCGTGACTATGTGAGGCCCATTATGACTATATGAGGCCCATCGTGACTATGTGAGGCCCATTGTGATTGTATGATGCCTATGGCACGAGACTCAATGTGATCGTGTGGGGCCCATTATGACTAGAAGAGGCCCAATGTGATGTGAGACGCCCAATGCGATTATGTGATTGATTATTTGTTAAGTTCGATAATCATGCATAGCTTCATATTACATGTCATACGTATTATATGTATGCATGTTATGAGAAGTGAATCATAGCAAATGTCATTGGGCGGATTATTACACGACTGGATGATATGACGTATATATCTCAGCACTTTGTGATATGACCACCATATGCCCTACCGACATCAGGGTCGTGGCCTCCACAAACATGTCGTGGATGACCAGTTGGGACACCGAAAATGTTATCGAGCATATAGGGCACTTAGGATGTCCTTGGGTGAAAGCTCCTAAACCTCCATAGTACCAGGAGACGCCCCAACGCTGAGACCGAGTGGAAAATATGAGCGCCCGAGTGCCTTTACCCTTAGGCCGTGTCTCCCACTATAGTGTGGTCGGTTGGGAGGGGCTGTGGCCTTACCCGCCTGAGTGAGGGGGCATAACTAGCTGAGTTTGACCAGCTCGTAAATGGGTTCACTATCATCGAGCCTTGTTAGTGATTGGTTGTCCACAGGCTGGTAGTGAGGTCTCTTACGCTCGCTAGACTGTGCGGCTTGGAGAGCGGCAGTCAACATATAGTGTACTAGACCCCGGTGTCGATCCCAGAGATGTACGGTTTTGATATTGAGATAACTCATCACTGTTACACACGTGGGCAGACGCTGATATGGGCGGGGCTTAAGGGCCTGGGCGAGCTACTAGTAGTTGGCAGGCTACTATGCATACAGTAAGGCAAAACTTTTCCCACATCGGACAATGTACCGTTCACATGCGGACTTGCTAGTAGGAGTGCGTACTCAGCTCTTAACCCATTTACTCATTTCATTCACTATACACTCGGGCTGGTGATGTGCAACCAAATCATTATGTGAATCTTCGCAATGGCCGGGATTTCGGTTGGGTGCGCGACCAACCCGAGATCAGGAGTTTACCACATTGAGTCTAGCTATCCAAATTTAGGTATGGGACTGGTTTGGATAGAAGTCCTTTGTGATGGACTCCCATCGCTTGCGATATTACGTGCTACCCTCCCGACTACACATTGTAGCTTGGTCATCTACATTAATTGCATAATCTGACATCATATGATTCATCCTCAGCACATAACATTTGGTTTACTATGTTTTTGCATGGCCTAGATAAGGCCGGCGGTATTTGTGGCTCGTTAAGTATTGCATGTTGTATTGTATTCTCAGCCATTGATATTTGACTTACTATGTTCCCACATTGCATAGCTGATCTATATTACTTCCTCAGTTTATAACTCTAGCTTATTATGTCTTTGCATTGTATATCTTGGATAATGTTGTTAACATTTCCATAGACTTGCTAGTATTTTTGCTTATTCTGGTATTTGTGTGCTTAGCATTTATCTTGCGCCCACACTTACACCACCCTCTAAGCTTTCTATAAGCTTATGCACGATAGATGCATGTAGGTGACGCCTGGACACAGTCGTAGTTGAGCAGGGGCAAGAGTGTACGGCCAAGCTTTGTGAAGATTTGATTATATGCATGTACTTCTTTTTAGTATTGTAATCAACGATTTATTATATTGGATATATGATGATGATGATATTGCTATTGTGAATTGGGTACACTAGTGGTTATGCTAAAAAAAATCCTCCTTGTAGGATCCCAGGATCAGAACCTAGCGTATGAGCGCTGGGAGCCGAGAATGGGGTACTATGGAGGCTGTCGGCACCAGATTCGGCAAATCGAGAATTCTATGAGCCTGTTTTCTGAGTTCGGGGCGTGACATTTCGTTTAATTGATTAAGAGGAAGTTTGAATATCATGTTGTTTTAAGTCACAAATCACATTTAATTTGCTTTCTGTGAATAATGCTAGAATTTCTTATTGTTAGTATGTGTATTATTGATAGATGTTGAGAATTGAGTCTGGAGAATTTTATCCACCTCAAAAAGATTCAAAGAACCAGTTAAAAACAGAGAAATCGACAAAAAATTCTTGTATGATGAAAAGATTGGAAAAGGATGAAAAGTCTGAAAAGAATGACAATGAAAATTTTGAAAAGAATGGAGATGAAAAGAATGAATGAATAAAATGAACCATTCATATAAAATCAAAAACTTGAAAAAGAAGGAAAATGGGATAAGTTCAAAATCAACACATGATTATTCAATTAATCTTAAGGTGATGAGCATAGCTATCATTATGATAGTATTTTTATGGAAAGTAAGTTGAAATTCACTAAGCGCATTGATAAACTTGATATATGTACTTATGCTCCTAAGTAATTGATTAAAAAAAAACCTATTTGATTGATTACTTGTGTGATTCGGCTCTAGTTCTTCAAAATTTTCACTCTCTCTTCTTTGGATTATACTCATTGTGAGACCCGACCCAAGTTTGCATGTGTGCATGTATGTGTATGAGTATGCATCTCGTTCATTTTGATATTGTGGTCCAACCGGTCAAATTTCGGTGACCAGCAACTTTCGGATAGTGTTTGTGGTCATCCTTAAGTTTGGTCACATAGACCTGACTCAGATCGACCCGAGATCTATGCCATTGCGCCCGCATCGTTGCCACGATTCCAATGCCAGGTCTCATGCATGATTCCGACATGTGCATCTTAAGATATCAACTGCACTATTATTGGCCACACATCATGCATGTGGGACCCACCTAAGCCCTTACACGTTTCCTAAGAGTGGGCCCCACCTAGCACTCTCTCCTAAGCAATCTACCCTACTTTTCCATCATGCCTACTTCCCTAGCTAGCAATGATGGGTTTCTTAAAAAGAAAACCCATCATTTCTTTCCTCTTATCTATACTATCGCCCTCTTCCTAAGTAACCTTCTCCCAAGAAGCAATCATTTCCTTGCTAGAAACTCTCTCTCTCTCTCTCTCTCTCTCTCTCTCTCTCTCTCTCTCTCTCATTTCTCTCATTCCTCTCCTCTCATGGTGGAAAATGTCCAGCCACTTTTGCCCTCTTTTTCAGCCCATTTTCTTCCCCATTTCCACTCCATCTCACCATCGTAACTTCATCTTGACCATAGGATCATAACCCTTAAAGCTTAAGGTTCTTAATGATGGAAGAAGCTTGAAAATCCAAGAGGTGGGTGCTTCTTTATTGTGTAAATTTGATTTTTATAGTATAAATCTCTTCTCTTCTTCATGAGGGGAGTGTAGGACCCACCAATCAATGGTGGAGATCCCACACGTCCCCACAGGTGTGGCCAAATGGCCCACCCTATGCATGCATGTCCCATGCATGGGGCTTTCCTTTATGGACCCCATTATGGTGGAACCTTTAATTTCCTTGCATGATGAGGTCATCTAGACCTTAGGATCATGGTGGGAATGGCATCCCCACCATCCATTTTATTTTATTTTTTGTCATGCATGTGTGAGATTCATATTGTAGATGTATATTAATGTATGATGTGTGGTTGGATTACTCTTGGGAGGGCTCAATAGTGTCAGAGCCCTTCCCTACAACTGGATTGCACTTCTTTCTCTTCTTTTCCCTTATTTTCATCCCTGATCATGGTGTGTGGCCCACTTTGTCAGCTAACAAAAATCCAACTACCCAAACAAGGGAGGACGCCCATGGCATCCTACCTTATGACATGTGACCCCAAAATCCAACTAATTGGGGCACATACAAAGGTATTTTGGATGGTGGGATGGGTTGGATATTTGTGGGGCCCACTAATGTGGTCCATCCTCTAATTTTCTAGGATTAAATCCCATTTTAATTACTGTTTAAAATTATTTTATTCCAATGTATTGTTGCTGTCCAGAAATTGTCTGGACGGATTTTTAGCCCACCTTGGGGCTTGATTTCTGGTAATTTGATGAGAATATTGATACAAATTAATATATGATTCTTATAGCTGCATGACCCACCTACAATCATACCAAATTTGATCCTCAATGGACCCCATTTGGGCATCCAAAAGGGTGGGCCAACATAGTGGACTGCCAGAAATTTCTGTTGTGCAGTCCAGCAACATAGTCCCTTAAAAACTAAATTTTAAAAATACTTTTACTAATTTTGGGCCATATTTCTGGGTTCCACCTTGTTGTAGGCTTGATAAGGGACCTTAGGTCCAAATTTCAGGAATTTTGGAGGTCCAGAACCCACCCATTTGGATGGCCCAAATTCAAGACAGCAACATGTATGTTGTAGAAATTTTTCTAACCTTGTTGCCTTCTTTGCAAATGTAGAATTTATTGGGCCCAGCCCATTGGAGCCTTTATGCATGTTTGTTGGGCCCATCTCATGATGTTCCAGAGGGCCATGGGGCCTAGATTGTGGGCCCATGTAGCTGGACCAGTGGGCCATGATGGACATCCAGCTGATGGACGCCCATCATGGGTTAACCGCCCATGGTCAAGCCCACCATGATGTATGTTGTTCCTCCATGCCGTCCTCCCATTTTGTGGGGCCCATATGTGTGTGGTCCACCCTAGGTGGATGTCCCATGTGTGAGGCCCACTTGGGATGTGAGGAGCCCACTTTAGTGTATGGTCCAGGCCATCCATAGCCTTGGACGTCCCACCCTTAGGACGTCTTTACTTGGGCTGATGGGCCTGCTTTTCGACAGGATGGCCCGCTGGATATATGTGTTGTACATTTCCCCTTCTCATCTAGTGGGACCCACATTGATGTATGTGGGTCATCAGAAATTAAATTATTTGCTAAAATCCAACAAACGCAGAAGGTGGGTGAGCTGGAAATTCAGTAATGGGCCCAATGTTGTTGCCCATAAATGTTGTTTTTGGAGGAGCATGGCCACCAGATTTGAGGGTGATTTAATCAATTATCTTCCCTCTTTCCTTCAGTATTTTTGGGTGTAATTAGTGCTCATCTGAGGCCCACCAAGTTGGGCTTTTATTGGATCATGGTATGTGGTTAATTGACTAGTTCCTTAGGCTTTTAGACTAGAACCTTCTAAGTAGGCACATTGACTTTTGGGCCTATACTCTTCTACCTATTGTGATGGGTTTATGGGCTATAATATGTAAGTAGTTGGGCCCATGGCTTCCCACCAAATTAACCCTGTACTTGGGCTATGATGTGAGGCCCAACTCACTTGTACTAAGTGTAAAATTGCCCATGTGGTTGAACTACTGGGCTACCCATAAGGCCCACCACAATATGTGGGTTTATGACCTTCATGGTTGGGCCCAAACCTTGCTTGAGGGCCCACCATATTGCCTATGAGTTGGGCTTTGTGTATAGCCCATTGGGCCATAGATTACTTGGGCCTTGGACCTTACTTTTTATACATAGCAGGCTACCTTTTGGGACCCAGTTAAAGTTAGATGTCCTCCTTGGTAACCCTAAGGTAGGCCCATAAGGCCCTTATAGGTGGTTGAAGGCCCACCTTGGACTTGGTTAGGACCATTCCTCCATTAAGACTTTATGACTCCCTTAGCTTGTGGGCCACCCCTAAAGTGTTGGGCCCCCACTAGAGGACTTCACTTCTCCTTAGAGTATTTATCTATGTATCTAGACCCTCTCTCTCCTTAGGAAAGAGGTATGTATTCTACATATAGCGCACTTCCATCATTATGACCCATATGCATCGTCTTAAAGGGATGGAGTTTCTATCCTCGTGCACATTGAGTGTCTAAAGCTTGTACATGATCTGTATGTGTGACTCATGCATTGGCATCTCATTTCATGATGATACCGACCTTGCTTTATCAGGGTTTTGCCTCCACAGGAATATTCGTGGATGGATGGATGTGTGGACACCGGAAATGATACTTAAGCATACCGGGTGCATAAGATGCCCATGGGTGAACTTCGTAAAACTTTCATGGTACCAAGGGACTACCCCAATACCGTGACCAAGTAAAAACTATGAGCGCATGAGGGCCTTATACCGTTAGGCCACGACTCCCATTGTCATGTAGTCAGTTGGGTAGGGATGTGGCCTTATCCGCCTGTGAAGGAGGGCATTATTAGGCTGAGTCTGACCAACTCGTGAAATGGGTCTACTGCAGTCAAGCCTTGTTGGTGATTGGCTGTCCATAGGCGGGTAGTGAAGTCTCTTACGCTCGTTTGACTGTGCGGGTCCATAGAGCGGCAGTCATTCCGCAATGTAATGGACCCCGGTGATTTCCTTATGATTGGAAATATGCTTGATATGTAGAATTATTATGAGCACTGGCATTACTTTGCATCAAATTCACACCAGTTGCATGAGCTCTTTCATGCATTGCCTTGGTATAGCGCCCAGTACTCATTGCATCGTATTCATGATAAGCCTTGGTAAGGCTAGTGAAATTGTTATTGAGCATGTTTCCTTTCTTGTACCTCCTTCTATTCTTCTATACACCATTGTCACATACTTTCACCACCCTCTAAGCTTCCATAAGCTTATACACGATTGATGCGTGCAGGTGATCCTAGGCAAGCGTCGTAGCGGCGGAGACTTGGAGTAAAGTTGAGCTTGAGGACTCCAATGTTGCTAACTTTTCTCTCCTTTTTCTGTTATCCTATGTATGTCCTTTTGGACCTTATGAACCTTGTAAAAGTTCAAATTCTTAGTGGATTTTGTGGTGTGTGCCTTATTTTTCTCAGATATACTTGTTGTGATCTTGGGTATGCTCATATTGAAAATGATAATATGGTTATGGAAACCCTCCTTGTAGGATCCCAGGATCGGAACCTACCTTAGGAGCCGAGAATGTGGTATTACGGAGGCTGTTGCGGCCAGAATCGGCCATCGGGTTCCTTGTGAGTCTGGTTACCGAGTCTGGGGCGTGACACTCATTGTTTTCTGAAAGTGACTTAAACATTGAGAATTAAAGATTATGTCAGCATGTTTTGCTCGGGAGTAACAAAATGCTAGATGGGGGGTGTGTTAAGTATCAAATATTGCATATTTTCCCTGTTTATATCTTGGTTTTATGAACATGATAATGCTTAATGGATATATTTTATACATGTTTGTATTGCAAGGTGAGTTTAAGAGCTTGGATTAAAAAGAATATTAAAAGCATGAATTTGATGCTCAAGAATCACCTGGGCAATGAATGGATCTTAAGAGACCAATATTGAAGATTTCAAGACCTCAGTATTGAAGAAAATTAACAAGTAGAGAAGAAAGGAAGTCGAAAGTGTAAAGTGCAAAAATCCAAAGAATTTGAACTTCACTGTTTATGTCATCGACCACCGGTCGATGACATCAAAGAAAGTGTTCAATGACATTGAACACGAGTCGATGACATTGAAGAATTACATGAAAAAAAAAAGGACAAGTTTGGTTGTTAGACAAATTGGATGCATTTTTCGATTACATCGAAAACCTGTTCGATGACATCGAGATTTTTGGAGATTTCTGGAGCAACTCGCTGGAACAATCTGGACACTTTTTCGATTACTCGATCATTGTTTGATGGCATTGAAGTCTATTAGATGACATGAAAAGTTACGCAGTGTGAAAGGCGTTGCGCAGTGTGTAAAGGTGTGACTTCCGGATTCGATTTACATTCGATGACATCCAAGGCTGTTTGATGACATCGAAGGCGTTATGCAAAGCGCATAAATTTGAGGCGGTTTCAAAAAACGGTCAGGCTAAGGCTATAAATATGCGTTCTTTGAGGAGTTCTAAACATGAATTAGGTTACAACAAGCAAAGCCAAAGGGTGGAACAGCCTCCCAAAATTTTTTTCTTCTTTCTTAATTTATTTTTCATGTTTTGTTTAAGTGATTTAGTTTCAATCATGTCTATGGTTAAACTAAACCTCTTAGCTAGGGCTAAGAGGTGAAGCTTGTAACGTGTTGGGATAATTATCTTGCTTTAATTCTTGTTTATATTGAACTTCATTGATATCTAGTTTGAATTTAAGGAATATTTTTAGTTTTTTATGATTTATTGTGACTCAAATTACAATACATGGTATGATATCTTTGAATATCTTCTTTTCTGTTTTGATATTGTGAGATTAGTAAAATTCGTTATTCACCATCGTCTCCTGGGCATGGTGGATGCTTGCATTCCTTTCCAATATTCACAATACTCCTTCATGTATGAACTAATTCAATGAGAAGTTCAGATTGTGCTTTAATTACTTCATCTTCCAACTGGATAGGATAGGACTTCGATTCCAGTTGTGTTTATTGAATCAAGTGACATAGCATCCTGATAACTATAAGTGGATCCTTGGAGCTCTAGTTTCCTTTTGGATTATTGATACTTTATTCACAATTACTCTCTTTTATTCCAAATTTTAGTTTATATATTATTCTAGTTCTAGTTCTAATTATTTTCAGAATACGTACAAATTTAGTCCCTGTGGATTTGACCTCAATCTCACCGAGTTATTACTACATCGCGACCCTACACTTGGGGTTGTGAACAGTGTGCATGCAATCATCTAAAGCGGACCTATAAGAATCAACACATGAGCACTATGAATACATCTAATGCATGCTTAATGTAATATCATCGACATACTCTGTCATCATATATACATATCTTGGTACGAGATGAAATAATGAATTTATGATTGTAAAGATTTACATGTCTACATATTCAATTCACTTTAATATATGTTCAAAGCATAAATCATACGTCAAAGATCATCTTAGCATGGTAACACAACAACATGGCAATCATAATAATCATATCATCTCTCTTAATCATATAAATATGAGACGTTGGGATTCACTCACCTATTCTTGGTATAGCTAAATCCATTGAACAATCAAATAGTTTTGAACCTAGAATCCGAATCTCAATTAAAATAGTTTAAACAATCATTAATTTAATTTATCTATTACATCCAGTGGAACCCACCCTTATTTAAATATCCTAGTTTGAAATTCAAAAAACAACATAAAAAGTAGTCAATCAATCCAGTCGATCGATTGAGACAGCTCGAAGGCTCTCGATCAATCCCTTCAATCAATCGTTTATAGATCGAGGAAATTTGAATTTTACATCTCAGTCTCTGGACACTTTTGGTCATCTTCGATTGATCAAACCATGTTCATTGATCAATCGATAAAGACCAAATGTAATTCATTTTGTTCGCTGGACAAATTCCACCATCTTTAATCAATACCCCCGATCGATCAAGACCGCTCAAGAATCTCCTCGATCAATTGAACCCAACTTTGATCAATCAAGTGAATTCTCGAATTAAAACTTTTGGTTGTTGGACAAATATTGACCTGTTCGATCGATTGATGGCCATCTTGGATCGATTGATCGAAATCGATCCGATCAATTACAATATCCAACTTATCCAAAAAAAAATTAGTATTTTTTTCTTCCATCTCTTTAACCTTTATGGATTCAATCAATTCATGGTTTTGGTCTTAAACCATACAATGGTTTTCTCGTCTCTAAGTTTGGAAAAATAAAAGGATTACTTGGATCCAATCTGATATCTACAGTCTTTAGTTGGAATCATTCTACAATAATAGTTTATCATTGTTAGTCCCCTTAGATTATTGTGGCCAATCCAATAGTCAGGTCACTCTAAACTTTGGGGTCATGGTAATTTTTGGCCTTAGGAGACCTCTAAATCAAATGGATCTTGATTGATATTGCTAGATTGTCCAAGACTGATCTGTAAAATATGAAATCTCGCATAAAGCTTACTTCTTTTCTTAGAATATTTTCCTAAATCAAAACAATGGATGTAGGATTGATCCACCTTGTTCATTGTATAAATCTATAGTTTTTAATTAAAAATACAGAGAATTTAAGAAAAAATTTGAACAAGAAACTTACTAGCTCTTTTGTGCCAAATTTTAATTAGTGTATTGTCAAGAATCAATGACAAAATCAATCTTTGACGTTACCTTCCACCGCGATTACTTCTACCAATATGCTAAGTACTTGGTTTTTGTTATAAATAGAAAAAATAATAATTTTAATTCTAGTTAATCTGAATTTTATATGGTTTGAAATTCATTGTTGCTACAACTCTACCATGTTTGTCTGAAATATTGTATGCCTACCCTTCTTATTAAACAGATTGTACAGATAGGTAATCCTATCATCTATCAATGAAATATGCTACTCGGGTCCTTATCTTTTATGTGCTGAGTGAGATGGTTAATACACGGACATAAAAATTTGTATGAGAGGAATAACATGAGCTCAAAATAAATCATTCAAATAATGAGCTCGGATTAAAATGAATATTATGAAGAAAAAAATTATTTTTTATTTTTATTTTTTCGATGCCATTGAATGGTATGTCCATAGCGTCGACACACCCTGCTGTTTACAGATTTGAGACATCAACAACATATATCAGGTGGTCCTCGTTAGGATGAAAGGACAATCTAAAAATCAGCTTGATCCAAAACTCAAGGTAGGCGTATTCTGCGTACTTTTAAAATGTTCAGCGTTATTTTACGCTGATCCCGTTCTGTGGCCAAAAATGACTTGACGTGGAGCTGATTTCTACTCTATAAGGTGAACCTTTATGAGGATCACGTGGTAGATATGGTGAATTTTATACATACATCGGTGGGTCCCAGAGAGCTCAAGTATTGTACAATTCACGTGCGCACGTCTGTCAGTTTCTTACTGGTATATATTAGTAATTAGAGCAGACATGGTAAGCTCCCCATCTGCACCATTTTCCTGCCAATGTCGATCACATTAATTTGGAGATCTCGAACATGTGAAATATGGTCCACATGAAGATCACCTGTTGAAATATAATTTGCAAACCCAGATTTGGCTCATGTCTCAGTCACTAGCTGGTTTGAATCGGCCTAGTGAGTCCTGAGTCAACAAGGTCGGTAATAAATAATAATAATAACAATCGATTATTGTGTGATATACTTCTTACCTGAATGCCCTTTCTTCGAGTCAGCCAGCACGTGGAAATCCCGCCAAGCTAGCCGAGTTTGGAGTTACAACCCAAGAAAACAAGGACACCTGCAAACCAGGACTTGCCTGGTTTAACCAACCCAGATCAGGCCCGTCCGTTACCTTGCTAGGTTGACTTGGGCTAGTCCTGAGTTTACCCTCCTGGTTTGCAAACTATGGTTTGAAAATCAAGCTAATACACTATCAAGTGGGCCTCATCTTTGAAAGCAATGGACAGCTGATCAGACCCAAAAGTACAGGTATGACTCAACTTATGAGCATATATATTAAACTGACATTTGTGCCTAGTTATATCATGATGGGGCCCACAATTTTCATAGCCTGGACATTTGGCACAGATGAAAAAAAAAAAAAAAATAGTGTAGCTTCATAAGCTTGCTGTGCAATCTCTACCATTATTAAATACATTACAAGAAAAGTCACTAAAAAGAGCCTTTTAGATAATTAGTTTTAGGGCCGGTTTGAGTTAAGTGCAAAGTCAAAAAAGGTGATGTAAAATAAAGTCGTGGTATAAGCCTAATGCAAAGCAACATCAGCGCTAAGGAAAGTAAACCTTTTAGACATGTTTGTTTATCAAAGAAAATTCTTAGAAAATGCTTTTCCTTCCTATATATTTGCAATTATTTGGATCACAATTCTACAAAGATGTAAACTCTTTTACTTTTAAAATTATTATTTAAAATGTGACATTAGAAGTAAAATAAATTTCTCAATTTAAATTTTTTTTTTTTTTAAAAAAAAAGGGAGAAAACAAATACAAGCACCTTACTACAACATACACAGCTTCCAAAAAAGTGCACGTGTCTTGTCAATGCAAACTAGTTGCTTTCCTTAGTTCCATTCTATCCTTATGGTCCGTTAAGATTGCTAGAACTATGCATTATTTAAGGATATAAAAATGTTTTAAACTAAAGGTAAGGTGGTATAAGTAATTAGGAGGTGACTCAACATCCTCTCCAGAAAACTTAACTTTAATAAAGCATTATGGTTGCAACAAAGCCCGATGTGATGTCATACACGTGGCATGAAAGGAACTGGCATTAAACCATTTAATTGTGAGTTATAATTCTAGGGCATCTTATAATAAAGATATTCTATTGATTAATTATTTAAATAGCCAATTGGTGGACATTTAATCCACAATTTAATGAAAAAGCTGATTGTCTGAATTTTTTCTTTTTTCTTTTTTTGGAGAATTTTATTTTATTTTTTAATCAAGAGTTGTATATTTTATCTATGAGGCAACTTTACTGAGGAGATACAAGTAAAGTTAGTCCCTCCAAAACAAAAAAGGAGAGGAGGGACGAATGAGAGTTGGGGAAAGAGGCTAGGACTCTCTAACCATGCCGAACCCCATTCGGTCGAGAAGGAGCTCCCCTCGGGGCAGGAGGGGGAGGTCAGCACTGAGGGTAAAGTCTCTGTCCCGTTGCTCAATGCTGCCTAGATAAGCCAAATCATTGGCCACTCTATTCACCTCTCTGAAAGTGTAGATGAAATGAACTGAGACTAATCCCCGGATGTGGTCTATCCTCTTCATCCAGTAGAAAATATGATTTTTCACCGATATGTTCGATAAACAGAGGTTAGGATTCCTTAGATAATATGATTTTTCCACCTGACCTGTTTGTAGAGATTCCTCTTATTTTGATTGTTAAAACCATAGTTTAAAGCACAAAAATTTGACTTGACTCAAAACCTAGTTGAGCCAAGTCAACTCAAAAACTCATGCATGCTAGTTTCTCTTAAAAAAATTTAGAGTTTTTTTATAAGATTTTTCAATATTATTAAATATTTAAAGAGAAGGTATAAGTCCATGCAGCTGGTTGGACCACAAGTTGAGGTCTATTCATCGGGTAATTTGCAACATGTTAAGTGCAAGTGACACCCAACTCATCTAATAGGTTAGCCCCATTATGAGGATTACCTTGCACAAAAATCATCCATATATCCACTCACCAAATCTTCTACAATAGTAATTTTCCATTTATTATTGGCTAGACATTGTTTTGTAAGGAGTGGCCCACCTGATGATTAGATGGGACTGATTTTTATTCTAGTCCTGGTGGGGAAATTTTATTAGAAGGATTGGATGTCACATGCGCTTAACAGGTTGCAAGTTATAGGCTAGGTGGAACTTAACTAGTGGTCCAGTGGATTGGACTTGACATCTTCTTATATTTAAAAGTAATATATCAATAATGTCGAGTCATGCTACGTTGAGCCCAGTTTTCTTCTTCTTCGTCTTTTCCACTTTTGTTCAGTTTTTCTGAGTTAGGTTTTTTTCAGGTTTTGACCTAGTCATGATTGGATCGGGTTCTCTCTAACTTAGTGAAATCTAATCAAGATAATAGGCAAGTGGGTTTTTTAACCCGGGTGGAAAATGAGTAACATATATCATGGGTACAAGTTCTAAATGCATGCATCTCAATGGTTGAAACTGGGTAGCTTATGTCATGTGTGCAAGTTCTAGATGCAAGATGCATGCATCTCAAGGTTCATGCTCTTCCAGCATATCAAATGACTCCCATTCGGCAGTCATTTCTCCACACTTCTGCCGGTTATTGGAAACAGCTTCCTCTGTCCACGTGCATTGCAAGTGCCACACTTTTCTGATGTATATATAATATATTCATTAATATAGGTAATTAGGTTTCAAAAGCTGATACAGTACTCATGTCAAATAATCGGTAGATAGATCTCGAAAGAAATCGCCGAGAAGATGCTGACGACTGTGATTCGTGTGCGCAAGTTGGATATTGACACTTGTAATTTTATTTTCAATCCATGTCTAGATAAGACAATCACAGCCATTAAATAACATCGCATTTCAAATACAAAATAATTAGGATCTTGTTAGTGCTCCATTGGCAAGCCAATAAAGGCTTCTTTCCAGTTGAAGGGACAAAACCCAACATACTTTACTTACATCCCCAAGTACTTATCCTCAACATGGGCCACCTTGGATGTGTCAAAAGCCCATGGTGTGTGGGTGTGTGTGTTAGGAATAATTTTCTAGGTGTATGCAATACACCACTTATCCTAACTTTGTATGTGATTTGTTTGTAATATCTTGGGAAGCATGTACATTGCAGTTGTAGAATTGGAAGGTATTTTCTAATGTAAAGATGCCAACGTTGGGACCATATAGTCTTTTGGATTATTGCTTTTGTTGGGTACTTACACCAGTATGATTAATCATTTTGGTTCTTGGAAAGGGAAGCTCATTCCCATGGGTCCAGAACATTGTGGGATTTTGTTTACTAGTAAAGGGGCGTTTGGTGCACCGTGTATTTATTTAGGTGGGTGTAATTTGTCTCAGTTTCTGTAGCTTTGCTCAATTATTATGGAACATATACTTACGAAAGGGTGGCTGAAGAAGGGACTACATTGGCTCGGTGATGATGATGATGTATGTCATCAGCTAAGGCAAGTGATGAATGTGTTGTGATCTCTCTCTCTCTCTCTCTCTCTCTCTCTCTCTCTCTCTCTCTCTCTCCCTCCCTCCCTCCCTCCCTCTCTCTCTCTCTCTCTCTCTCTCTCTCTCTCTCTCTCTCTCTCTCTCTCTCTCTCCAACTTGCTTAACCATCCAGTTGATGGCTAAGGAAATCGACGCTTCATGTTTATAATGGTACAAATGGTTCGATCATTAATCTAAATAACCCATTGCGTAGTGGTCCCATTTTTTATTGTCATCTCTTAAAAGATCACTTTTGTCTAATGATCTTTACCTTCCAATCAATGGCTAGGAAAATAAATGGTTTCTTTTAATTGCAATACAATTTATCTCATCATTAGTCTAGACCATTCATTATGTTACAAAAAAACACCCACGCACAATCAATGCAAGCAAAGAAAAACTCCAAAAGAAAATTCTTAAATTAAAATTCAAAGCCCCAAGAGAAAAAATTAAACAACATAAGGTACAGAGATTTACGTGGCTCAACAATTTACTTATATTCATAGGATATCAGCATAGAGTTTTATTCTTTACTAAAGCAAGAGGAATCAGAAATAGAGGGCTTACCTCTCACCCACTCTTCATCTATACAAGAACTCTTTCACCAAGAAATATCCAAAAAGAATGAATGAATACATCTCTCTACGTGATATAGACAACACACCTATAAAGAGGATTTGCAAAAAAGTAACTTAGCTAAACTAAGCTCAGTCATAAGTACGTATGCAAGAGGGGGAGGGATGTCTTTTGTTCGGAGACATCAACGAAGTCATAACATTATATCTAAAGACTACTTTCTATAATAGTAAGCAAAACACTTCTAATAACAGCTACCCAAATGTTAACAAATACTAGGCAACAACAAGCTCAAGAGAAGTCGTGTACTAAAAAAATTCTCTTGCAATAGACTTCATCATCATATCTACTACATTATCATCTATGTGAATCTTTTACAATTGGATCTATCCATCTTCCACTATGTCATGAATAAAATGATATTGAACATTAATGTGCTTGGTTCTAGCATGAAATAACGGATTCCTAACCATGTGTAATGCTCTTTTATTATCATAGTGAATCATCACTTTCTACTTATTTTTAATTCTTCAAGCAACCACTTCAGCAAAATACCTTTCTTACAAGCTTATATAACTTGCATGTATTCTACTTCCATAGTAGATAAGGCCATCACGGACTACAATTTTGACATCTAACTAATCATATTGTTGACTAAAATGAAAATATAACCTATGATAGATCTTCTATTATTACGATCTCTTGCATAATTTACATTCATAAACCCAATTCTAAATTTTGGTCATTATAACAAATAATTGTCTTATAAATCCCCTTTAAGTAACAAAGGATCCACTTCGCATCGATCCAATATCTCTACTCAAGTTCGTTGTGTATTTACTACCTACCCCCACTGCTTGTGCAATGCCTAGTTTGGTGTAGATCATAGGAAACATAAGTCTTCTTATCATTGATGAATATGGAGACATCTCTGCCTTATGCACTTTGGTGTTAGGGCACTGATTTAAAGATAATTTGCAAAAGGTTGAAAATAAAGTATTGGCTCTATTAGAATTCTACAAACTGTAGTGTAAAATTCTTTTAACACAACACTTCTGCGTTATCTAGACTTTTATGTTCTCCCTAATTCTAATACGATCATCTTAAGAATCTGATTAATGACACATCCTTTGTATCCAATTCCCTAGCCAAATGAGCTTTTAGTTTTGCAATGGTAACTCTACTAGCTAGTACATGTAACCAATATGTCATCCACATAACAATATAATAAAGTTACGATTACCATAAATACAAACATAAACACAATGATTTTCTTCACATCTCTGAAATTCCAAGTTCATAATGAAGGAATCAAACTTTCTATACCAACACATTGGCACATGTTTTAAACCATAAAGGATCTGTTCATCAGATAAACAAATTCCTTCTTATTTTCTTCAATAAAATCTTTAGTTTCAATTATGTAAATTTCTCCATCAAGATCACATGCAAAAAAGACTAATTCTTTTATCTAGTCGCTTTTTTTTTTCCAACTATGAATTCATTCAAAATAAAATTGGATTTTTCATCTAATCACTTAGGTTCTAAGTTAAACACTGTATTATACTCAATATAGATAGCACTCAATCAGACAACTGGAGAGAAAATTTTATTGAAATCAATATTTCATTTCTAAGTACGCACTTTTACCACTAATCGAGCTTTATACCTTTCAATATTCCTATTAGTATATTTTTTTCAATATGTAAACTCGTTCCAACTAGTAACGTGATTCCGTTCTTTGGGTAATTCAACCAATTCATAAGTCATATTTTTATATAGAGCTTCCACTTAATCTTTCATAGACAATGTCCAATGACTTGTTCAGGTGTGGAGCTAGCACACTAATGCGCCCGTTGTAAAACGGAGGTCTTTCACCGCGCTGCTCGACCGGTCGAGGGAACTTCTCGATTGGTCGATTAGGCCGCTTGACCAGTTGAGTGGCGCTCGACTCAAAGTCCAGAGAGTCATATTTTTTAGCCATGACCAGTAGAGGGTTACACAGATTCTGCACGGATTTGGTGCGGACTGCGTAATTTTAAGGCAATTTCGCAGAGGTGTAGAACAGAACTTTCCTAAACTATAAATTTGGGGTCATAGGGTTATTCTAGGGTATGAAAAAAGGGTTTTCTAAAGCAAGGCTAAGGATTTTCTATACGTCTAAGATGAGTATATTTCTTGTAATCTAATTTTTCTTCATAGTGGAAGTTTACACTTGTGGTTTTTTACCCTTATTGGGGTTTTTTCACATAAATTTTGTCTTGTAGTTTGTTGGTATGCTTGGATTCTACTTCTAAATTATATTTCCTCCTGTTTATCGTTTATGGGTGAGATCAGAGATTGGATCTCAGTTCACCTGCGTTTGTTGGCATGCTGTGGAACAAGTGGTATCAAAGCTATTGATTTAGTTCAAGTGGGAACGATGACGGAAGAATGGAAGACTAGAATTGAGAAGATTAATTGTTCAAACTTTACCTTTTGGAAGATACAGATAGAAGATTATCTATATCAGAAGGGCCTCTATATTCCTCTAAAGGAAAAGAGAAGAAACCGGAAAAGATAACAGATGATGAATGGTCTTTATTGGATCGGAAGGCTTTAGGAACGATCCGACTCTCTTTATTTAAGAGCATCGCCTTCAATATATCCAAGGTGAAGACCACAAAAGAATTAATACAAGCTCTAACTACGATGTATGAGAAACCCTCAACGTCTAATAAGTTTCATCTTATGAAATGGCAATTAAACATGAATATGTTAGATGGTGGAAGCGTGGCTGAACATGTAAACGAGTTCAATACAGTCACGAGTTAATTGGAATCCGTTGACATCATTTTTGATAACGAGGTCAGGGCGTTATTGATTTTGTCCAGTTTGACA
Organism: Magnolia sinica; assembly: GCF_029962835.1. Lineage (NCBI taxonomy): Eukaryota > Viridiplantae > Streptophyta > Magnoliopsida > Magnoliales > Magnoliaceae > Magnolia > Magnolia sinica. The sequence continues at coordinate 34,281,376 of NC_080574.1, read as the reverse complement.
GACAGTTGGGATGGTTTGGTGATTGTCATGAGCAATTCTTCAGGGTTAACAAAGCTGAAATTCGATGATGTAGTCGGTCTAATCTTAGTGAAGAATCTAGAAGAAAGGCATCGAGAGTTTTAGGGGGATTCGGGAAATACTTTAAACGTTGAAGGAAGAGGAAGATTACTGAACAAATGAGGCAATAAACACGGACATTCTAAGTCGAGGAAGAAGTCTTAGGGACTGAAAGACAAGGACGGGTGTTGGCATTGTGGGAGAAGGGGCACATGAAACATAATTGAAGGGCGCTTAAGAAACAAGAAGGAAGCTCTCAAGGTGGGAAGGATTCAGAAAATCTATCTGAGGAGAGTAACACAGAGGCGTTGATCTTATCTCTTAATGCACAAAATGAGTCTTGGATCATAGGCTCGGGTACTTCGTTTCATGCCACTTCGTGTAAGAAAGTTCTACGTGATTATGTGTCAGGTGACTTTGGGAGAGTCTACCTAGGTGATGATGAGCCGTGCAATATTGTTGAAAAGAAAAAAGTTCATATAAGTCAGAAAGACGGAACGGCTTTGAAATTGAAGGATGTCAGACATGTACCGAGTTTAAGACGGAATTTGATCTCAGTGTGGCAGTTGGCCGATACCGGATATATTTACAAAAGGTACCTTGGTGATATCTCGAAGCAAGAAGGAAGGTACTTTGTACGTGTAACTTCCAAATCTTATAGTTCACTCGCAGTCGCATCAACTAGAATGAATGGGCAGTTATTACATCAAAGGTTGGGACATATGAGTGAGAAAGGAATGAAAGTGTTATTGTCAAAAGGGAAGCTACCAGGACTAAAGTCTATTGACTTGGAATTCTATGAGGACTGCGTGTATGGTTAGCAGAAGAGAGTAAGCTTAAAAAAATAGGACGCGCTCCAAAGACGCATCTATTAGAGCTTATACGCACTGACGTGTGGGGACCGGCATAGGTATCATCTCTTAGTGGCTCATGTTACTTTGTTTCTTTTATTGATGATGCTAGTAGAAAACTGTAGGTATATTTTTTAAAGCACAAATCTGATATATTCGATGTATTTAAGAAGTGAAAAGTAATGGTAGAAAATAAGACATGTAAAATAGTAAAATGTCTCAGATCAGATAATGGAGGTGAGTACTATGATAAGAGGTTTGAGGAGTATTGTGCAGCAAATGGAATTAAACATAAGAAAATGATTTCATGGACACCGCAGTAGAACGGTGTGGTTGAGCGCATTAACAGGACTACCCTTGAGCATGCTAGAAGTATGAGGTTACATGCAGGGTTTCCCTAGACGTTTTGGGCAAATGCTATGAATACTGCCATATATCTCATCAATAGAAGTCTCTCATCACCATTGGATGGTGGGCTAATAGAAGAAATGTGGATTGAAAAATAAGTGAACCTTGCACATCTCAAAGTGTTCGGTTGCACTTCATATGTTCACATTGATGCAGAGCACAGAAACAAACTGGATGCGAAGTCCAAGAAGTGCACATTTATAGGCTACAGGAAACATGATTTTGGTTACAGGTTTTGGGATTCAGAGAACCGAAAAATCATCAAAAGTAAAGACGTAGTCTTAATGAAAAAGTGATACATAAGGACAGTGTGTAGCAAAATAAGGTCGATGAGAAAGAATTCGTAGAGTTAGAAGAGTTACCAAACATGGGTGTTATAGTGCCACATGATGAGCATGCACAAGAGCATAATGAGGTAGAGCCGTAGACACCGGTTGTGAGGAGGTCTACTCAGGAGAGGAGACCCAAGGTCCAATACTCACCCTCCTTACTTTATCTACTGCTGGCGGATAATAATGAACCAGAGTATTTTGAAGAGACATTACAGTTAGATACACGGGTTAAGTGGGAGCAGGCCATGGATGATGAGATGGGCTCTCTTAAGTTTAATCGTACGTGGGAGCTAGTCACTCTACCTAAGGGTAAGAAAGCTCTTTATAACAAGTGGGTTTACAGACTTAAGGAGGAGCACGATGGTTCAAAACAATACAAGGCCAGATTGGTTGTGAAAGGGTTCCAACAAAAGGCAGGTATCGACTTCATCGAAATATTTTCACCAGTGGTAAAAATGTCTACGATTCGTATTGTCTTGAATATAGTGGCTACAAAAAACTTACACCTAGAGCAGCTAGATGTTATGACAGCCTTTCTTCATAGGGACCTTTAAGAAGAGATATACATGCATCAGCCGACATGATACGTGGCACCAGGAAAGGAGAACAAGGTGTGTAGATCAAGAAGAGTCTATATAGCTTCAAGCAGCCCCGAGGCAAGGTACAAGAAGTTCAACACTTCATGTTAGAAAATGGTTTTAAGAGATGTCATGTAGACCATGTTGCTATTTGAAAATGTCATGCCCCAAATTTGGAAACCGGCTCACAAAATTTTCGATCGTCGAATCCGGCGCACGACCTCCGTATAACCCCATTCTCGGCTCCTAGCGCCCATTCGCCAGGTTCCGATCCTGGGATGCTACGAGGAGGATTTTCAACATCAGTTTGATTCGTAATAAGCATAGCCCAAGGCATAACCCACAAACAACAACCAAAAACTCCATCACATTTTCACTATGATTAAAAACTTTAAAAGTACAATGAGCATAAAGGGAAATACAATGATAATAAGCAAAAAGCTCCAAGATGATCTACAAAGCACTCCTGCCTCAGCGCTGCTGTGCTCCAACGTCACCTGCAAGCAACGGTCGTGCATAAGCTTATGAAAGCTTAGAGGGTGGTGTAAGTGTATGCACAAGGTAGTAGTTATGTAGTATTAGAGTAATGTGAAATATGCTGATGAATCCATGAATGCCATGAGCCGTACCAAGGCTATGCAATGTGAGGCATGGATGATGTCGGCCATACCAAGGCCATGCGGTGTGGAATACAACTTAAGCATGCGAATCCTCATCTAAGTCCACATATCAATACAGCTCAACTCTAGAATATCATCGGAGTCTAGTACACTCCAACCAGATTGCTACCTCATCGTGTGTAATAAGGTGAGTGGAAGAGACCTCACTATCCGCCTGCCAATATCGGGCTTGGCTCGTCAGACTCAGCCTAGCTTTGCCTCCTCCTCTTGGGCGGGTAAGGCCGCACCCCCTTCCAATCGCTGAGGGTCAAATATTGCATATCGGACCAGTTCTTACCTGGATTTACAAACGTAGTATTGTTTAAAGACTCGATTTAATCGTGTTTGTAATGCAGGTGTGTTTAAGAGCCTGGATGAAAAAAGGTGGTAAATGCATGGATTTAACGCTCGATGACACCCAAGGCAAGGGACGGACTCCAGGAGACGAAGATCGATGGAATTATGCATCAAGGATCCGAGGAAAGCAGGCCATTCACATTAAAGAGGTCCGAAATTGGTGAAAAATGCAAGATCACGGGGTTCTCGCCATCCGATCAGCTCAAAACTTTATACATGGCTCGAGGACCAAAAACTAACCGTACACGTCAAATTTCAGCCATTGGATCCTCGTGAAAGTGGCTGGACTGAAAGACAAGGACGGGTGTTGGCATTGTGGGAGAAGGGGCACATGAAACATAATTGAAGGGCGCTTAAGAAACAAGAAGGAAGCTCTCAAGGTGGGAAGGATTCAGAAAATCTATCTGAGGAGAGTAACACAGAGGCGTTGATCTTATCTCTTAATGCACAAAATGAGTCTTGGATCATAGGCTCGGGTACTTCGTTTCATGCCACTTCGTGTAAGAAAGTTCTACGTGATTATGTGTCAGGTGACTTTGGGAGAGTCTACCTAGGTGATGATGAGCCGTGCAATATTGTTGAAAAGAAAAAAGTTCATATAAGTCAGAAAGACGGAACGGCTTTGAAATTGAAGGATGTCAGACATGTACCGAGTTTAAGATGGAATTTGATCTCAGTGTGGCAGTTGGCCGATACCGGATATATTTACAAAAGGTACCTTGGTGATATCTCGAAGCAAGAAGGAAGGTACTTTGTACGTGTAACTTCCAAATCTTATAGTTCACTCGCAGTCGCATCAACTAGAATGAATGGGCAGTTATTACATCAAAGGTTGGGACATATGAGTGAGAAAGGAATGAAAGTGTTATTGTCAAAAGGGAAGCTACCAGGACTAAAGTCTATTGACTTGGAATTCTACGAGGACTGCGTGTATGGTTAGCAGAAGAGAGTAAGCTTAAAAAAATAGGACGCGCTCCAAAGACGCATCTATTAGAGCTTATACGCACTGACGTGTGGGGACCGGCATAGGTATCATCTCTTAGTGGCTCATGTTACTTTGTTTCTTTTATTGATGATGCTAGTAGAAAACTGTAGGTATATTTTTTAAAGCACAAATCTGATATATTCGATGTATTTAAGAAGTGAAAAGTAATGGTAGAAAATAAGACATGTAAAATAGTAAAATGTCTCAGATCAGATAATGGAGGTGAGTACTATGATAAGAGGTTTGAGGAGTATTGTGCAGCAAATGGAATTAAACATAAGAAAATGATTTCATGGACACCGCAGTAGAACGGTGTGGTTGAGCGCATTAACAGGACTACCCTTGAGCATGCTAGAAGTATGAGGTTACATGCAGGGTTTCCCTAGACGTTTTGGGCAAATGCTATGAATACTGCCATATATCTCATCAATAGAAGTCTCTCATCACCATTGGATGGTGGGCTAATAGAAGAAATGTGGATTGAAAAATAAGTGAACCTTGCACATCTCAAAGTGTTCGGTTGTACTTCATATGTTCACATTGATGCAGAGCACAGAAACAAACTGGATGCGAAGTCCAAGAAGTGCACATTTATAGGCTACAGGAAACATGATTTTGGTTACAGGTTTTGGGATTCAGAGAACCGAAAAATCATCAAAAGTAAAGACGTAGTCTTAATGAAAAAGTGATACATAAGGACAGTGTGTAGCAAAATAAGGTCGATGAGAAAGAATTCGTAGAGTTAGAAGAGTTACCAAACATGGGTGTTATAGTGCCACATGATGAGCATGCACAAGAGCATAATGAGGTAGAGCCGTAGACACCGGTTGTGAGGAGGTCTACTCAGGAGAGGAGACCCAAGGTCCAATACTCACCCTCCTTACTTTATCTACTGCTGGCGGATAATAATGAACCAGAGTATTTTGAAGAGACATTACAGTTAGATACACGGGTTAAGTGGGACCAGGCCATGGATGATGAGATGGGCTCTCTTAAGTTTAATCGTACGTGGGAGCTAGTCACTCTACCTAAGGGTAAGAAAGCTCTTTATAACAAGTGGGTTTACAGACTTAAGGAGGAGCACGATGGTTCAAAACAATACAAGGCCAGATTGGTTGTGAAAGGGTTTCAACAAAAGGTAGGTATCGACTTCATCGAAATATTTTCACCAGTGGTAAAAATGTCTACGATTCGTATTGTCTTGAATATAGTGGCTACAAAAAACTTACACCTAGAGCAGCTAGATGTTATGACAGCCTTTCTTCATAGGGACCTTTAAGAAGAGATATACATGCATCAGCCGACATGATACGTGGCACCAGGAAAGGAGAACAAGGTGTGTAGACTGAAGAAGAGTCTATATAGCTTGAAGCAGGCCCCGAGGCAGTGGTACAAGAAGTTCAACAGTTTCATGTTAGAAAATGGTTTTAAGAGATGTCATGTAGACCACTGTTGCTATTTGAAAATGTCATGCCCCAAATTTGGAAACCGGGCTCACAAAATTTTCGATCGTCGAATCCGGCGCCGACAGCCTCCGTAGAACCCCATTCTCAGCTCCCAGCGCCCATTCGCCAGGTTCCGATCCTGGGATGCTATAAGGAGGATTTTCAACATCAGTTTGATTTATAATAAGCATAACTAAAGGCATAACCCACAAACAACAGCCAAAAACTCCATCACATTTTCACTATGATAAAAAACTTTAAAAGTACAATGACCATGAAGGAAAATACAATGATAATAAACAAAAAGCTCCAAGATAATCAACAAAGCGCTCCTACCTCAGCACTGTTGTGCTCCAATGTCACCTGCACGCAACGGTCGTGCATAAGCTTATGAAAAGCTTAGAGGGTGGTGTAAGTGTATGCGTAAGGTAGTAGTTATGTAGTATCAGAGTAATGCAAAATATGCTGATGAATCCATGAATGCCATGAGCCGTACCAAGGCTATGCAATGCAAGGCATGGATGAAGTCTGCCATACCAAGGCCATGCGGTGTGGAATGTAACTCAAGCATGCGAATCCTCATCTAAGTCCACATATCAATACAGCTCAACTCTGAAATATCACCGGGGTCTAGTACACTCCAAGCCAGATTGCCGCCCCATCGCGTGCAATAAGGTGAGTGGAAAAGACCTCACTATCCGCCTGCCAATATCGACTTAGCTCTTCAATAGCGGACCCATTCCTCGAGCTGGTGAGACTCAGCCTAGCTTTGCCCCCTCCTCTCGGGAGGGTAAGGCCGCACCCCCTTCCAATCGCTGAGGGTCAAATATTGCATATCGAACCCTTCTTACCTGGATTTACAAACGTAGTATTGTTTAAAGACTCGATTTAATCGTGTTTGTAATGCAGGTTGTGTTTAAGAGCCTGGACTGAAAAAGGTGGTAAATGCATGGATTTAACGCTCGATGACACCCAAGGCAAGGGACGGACTCAGGAGACGAAGATCGATGGAATTATGCATCAAGGATCCGAGGAAAGCGGCCATTCACATTAAAGAGGTCCGAAATTGGTGAAAATGCAAGATCACGGGGTTCTCGCCATCCGATCAGCTCAAAACTTTATACATGGCTCGAGGACCAAAAACTAACCGTACACGTCAAATTTCAGCCATTGGATCCTCGTGAAAGTGGCTGAACTAACAGATCAGTCCATACAATTCTAATTTGGGGCCCACCCGCTGTCCAGATACGCTTTAACTTTGGCCCCCACGGTTCAAATGAAATGGAGAACAAGATGAATGGTGTGGATTTCTCATAATCATTATACAGTGTATATACTACACTTTTTGCACTAAGAGTGCATGGCAACACAGACTCTGTTTACGTGAACTCTTTTTCTGTCATGAAACAGGGGCGCCGGTCGATCTCTATGGGCCACCATCATGGTCCAGATGACTGATCCAGACAGTCCATGAGAATCACAAGGGCCATATCATTCATGCCTAGGTGGCAAATTTCCAAAAAAGTCCCGAAGATCCATTCTTGATCGTCCAAAAGCAAGATGGACGGTGAAGGGATCTGATACAATGGGCCATGCAGAATTTTAAGAAAACCCACCCTTCCTGACCAGTTTTTCGTCAGGAATCCAATGAACGGGGTGGATTTCTCTAAAAACTATACTGTGGGGCCCACCGATTGTCACAGCGTTTCCTGCTTACGCATGGACGAGCGTCCGTGAAAAACGGCCACAGTGGGCCGTTCTGTGATCACTATCAAGGCCGGATCAGTGATCCGGACCGTCCAGAGGATTCTCAAGATAAGGAAGGTTCCAACCATGATGTCAGACGGGTAAGGTAGATGATCGGCCACTCGAGACGATTCGTCGAACCGGAACCATCCCTGCTTCGCACGCTGCGTAGAGCAAGCTTCCCAGCCGGCTTGTTTGCGGACTCCGGATCTCCACCAGTCCTGGCTGCGTAAGGAGTAGCTCCGCGTCCTATTTCTGGTAGGATTCCCGGAGGACAGCTCTATAAGGAGCGTGTGATCGAGAGAGAGAGGGGTATCCACGGTGGGCAGGAGGGAACGAGCAGAGAAAGGGGAGCCGGTTTAGTTTGGAACGAGAGAGGGAGTTGGTCAGCTGGAGGTGTGCACGGCTTGGGAGAAAGACAGGGACGTGGGGAGTTGCTGCTGGGCACGGCTTGGAAGAAAACGGGGCTGCTGCTGCTGCTGTGCACGGTCTGAGAGCTAGAGAGAGAAGTTTTTTTTCTTCCTTTACTCTACTTCCTTGTTTTCTTTCTTCTTCTTCTTCTTCTTCTTCTTCTTCTTCTTTTTCTTTTAATTAGAATTTAGCCCGCATCATGACGGGCTAAACCTCTTAGCTAGGGCTAAGAGGTGAAGCTTGTAGTGAGATGGGAGACTCTGATTGCTGGGTTAACTATTTAATCGTGAATTGAACTTGATTATGGTTTAATTGTTAAGGGAATGTTTGTAGTTTTTAATGGTCTATTGTGACTGAAATTACAATGGGTCTGTGATAGCTTTGAGCACGTTCCTTTTCTCCTTTTCATGTTTATGAAGTCAGAAAGCCCTATTGTTCACCATCGTCTCATGGGCATGGTCGGATGACGGTACTATGCCTAACTTTCATGGCATGTTGATTGATTGGTAATTAGATTAATTCTGTTGTTTGCTTTGTCTCCTAGGCATGGTTAGATGATGGAATCCATTCTAATTCGTACACCTTTCACCTCTTGAAAACCAAATCAAGTAAGTTCAGTCTGATTTCCATAATTCCTGATGCAGGCAAAAATCTCCCTGATCCCTACAAGTGGATCCTCTGAATCCCTAGTTTCATTTCTCTGAGTTACTTAAGTTTTAGATAATCATTCCGCAACTATTTCCTAAATTCTATTTGTTTTAGATCGCATCTTCGACTAGTTCTAGTTCTAGTTGGTTTCAGATAACGTACAGGTATCAGTCCCTGTGGATTCGACCTCGGTCTTACCGAGTGTAAGGCCGCACCCCCTTCCAACCTACCACGACACAGTGAAAAGTGCAACCGTCTGGTAATTGGCACTCGGCGCTCATGCACCCACTCGGTCTAGACGTTGGAGCAACCTCTTGGTACCATAAGGGTTTAGGGACTTTCACTCAGGGATATCTATAGCACCTCATGTAGAACAAGATTTTCGGTATCCAATCCTGCCAACCACGATACGCCTGTGGAGGCTACGACCCTGATATCGCCAGGGCGTACAGTACCATATCACACAATGCGAATGCATGAATCACACTATCCAGTCATGCAGCAGTCCTGTGCGTATCATGCGCTCATGTAGGCCAGCACTGCCTATCCGGAAAACCATAAACAATCTGCCCGAAGGCATATGCTATGATCAGTCACCTCGCATATCAAGCATACATTTGATGCATATGATCGTGAATCATGGAACTATATTAAGCATGTTATATGGTAATGGATGCAGTTCATAATGAAGATGGGCTTAGACGGCCTACACATTACATGTACGGGCCTATCAATGAGCCCTAGAGAGAGTCATAATGTGGACATTTAACAACACTATACTTGCAATGTGGACGTCAAACCAACATTACTCCCAAGGCATAGCTCGTCGTAAACATCATTACATAAACCATGTTGGGATCACACATTACAATGGACCTTAGGTACATCCCATTGGGCCTTCAATATATCAAATGGGCCGTATCACATGAGCCTTACATTCACCAAATGGGCCGCATTAATGGGCCTCACCAACGGGCCTTATGTACATTGCAATGGGCCATAGCCCATGGGCCTTAGAATACCTCACAATGGGCCTACTCACATGGGCCTTATGTATATCAAATGGGCCACACCAATTGGGCCTCATATGTACACCAAATGGGCCTCAACCCATAGACCCCAATACATCTCAATGGGCCTTAACCCATGGGCCACAAATACATCTAATGGGCCTTACAACATGCCAAGGTGGGGTCCACTTGGACTATAGATCTGGCTCATTCTCTAACCCCTGATATAAAATGAGCATTTAAAATGATTGGGTGGATGGGATGCAGCACATGCATCATGGTGGGTCCCACTGTCATTGGACAGTGTGAATAAAACACCTACATCACCATGGGCTCCACCGTCCGCTGGCCGGTGTGAATAAAACGTATACATCATGGTGGGCTCCACCGTCCACAGTCGTGGACAGTGTGGTAACACATACAATAATGGTGGGTTCCATACGTGTGGCCCACCATAATGTTTTCCCACCATCCAACCTGTTGACAAGGTCACACAGACCTGATTGAAAGGAAAAAACACAAATTTCATCTTGATCCAAAACTTCTGTGGCCCACAAAACAGTTTCAATGGCAGAAATTCAATATCATTATTTCCTGCAGTGTGGGCCACCTGAGTTGTGGATGGAGCTGAAATTTGGAGGGGGCCCACTGCTGGAAGTGGCCCACCTCGTGAACGGGTTGGATGACAAATAAACATCAAGGTGGGGCCCACGGTTAGAGCCGTGGGTTGCAGTCCGTCCGCCCGCAGTAGCAGGCACTGCCTGCACTTCTGACAACGCTGCTGCCTATATATATTTTTTGAAATCTTGTTTTTCCAAGTTTTTTGTGCATGGGGCCCACATCGGAAGAATCGACCATGCCCACTGATTTCTACAGCCCATAACACATCCATCAAGTCCAATATTGGGCATTTTTCAGTGTATAGAAAAATCTGGGGGACTTTAAACAGTGGAGGTCACTGTTTACTATGGTATGGCCCGCCAGAACCTCGGATTGACTCCGTTTTTCGATTCAACGCCTAAAATGAGGTTGGGAAAGGAATGGACGGCGTGGATTGAATACATGTATCAAGGTGGGGCCTACATCAGTGGGCCACCCATAAGCTTGGAAACTAAGTATGTAAGGAAAATAAACATCATGATGGGGTCCATGGAGAATGGCCCCATCATGGAATGATCATGATGATCCAAGTGGGCCATCAGCCACATCTTAGGGTCCAAAGTGAGATCCAAACCATTGATCGGTTGGCCTCACTTGGCCCATCATAAACACATGAAAATCTAGCCTATGACACACCCACCGCTTGATCTTCTTGCTCCCTTGGCTTTCTTTGCTCCTTAGCTTCGATTCCAACGGAGGAGATGGAGTTTGGATGGTTGAGATGGGAGATGAGAGGGTGGGAAAGGTGGTCCACACTTGTTGCTTGAAAGAGTTGGAGAGGCTTGGGACGTGTGGATTTTCTCTTGCTTGGGAGAGTGGTTTGAGAATGAATGAGAGAGAGAGTTGTAAAGGGAGAAAGAGAGTGATGGGTGATAGAGTGACGGATGGGGTGAGTGATGGGTGTAAGAGATTTCTTTGACTTTTGTGGCAAATGGTGTAAGAAAGGTATGGGCTTGTAAGAACTTTTTGACTTTTATGTTTGCTTGGGAATGGATGAAATGTGATATGTACTTGACATGATGGGATTGATGAGTTGATTGATTGATGTGACATCTCGTAAAGATTCTCTCGGAATTCGCGTGCGCGACGTTTTTCTCGCACCAAACGCTGGCCCACATCTCCTAACCATGGTATCGCCTTGGCGCGCGAGTCACGGCATTGGAACTGCTCCGATGGCACAGTCGCTATGGTACAAGTCTCGGGTTGAGTCGACTCGGATTTACGGCGTATGAATCAGGGTGTAATACCCAGTCCATTCCGTACCAGTTTCTATGCATATATGCACGATGATCGACACCCTTAGCTAGACCTAGATTAGTCATTCATAGTATACACCCAACTGACCAGGACCTCAAGACCTTGAAACCTATCTCATATCGACCACCCTATCGCCGCGATCGTGGAGGTACCACCTGTTCGTCGGTATGATAATCTGTTAGTGAGATATGCCGTGAAGAATAATAAGTGTGTCATGTGCGCATGGCACCATGTATTTCATTCCACACATGTGCACAACACATGTCATACACACATGCACATGCCACATATGGGTGAGAGAATCTCTACCCATGTGTGTGATGTCACATACCCATACCTCTTCTCTCTCATGTGCATGAAAAGTCAACCTTTCTCCATGCCATACACTATGCATGATATCACCACACCATGCCATCCCATGCTCCTTTAATCCACCATTAATTATAAAGCATGAATTAAGTACCATAATCCTAGCCTAAGCTAATATTAATCACATTAGTTTAACTTAACTAAAAATTTATCCATTTCTTTATAAATACCCCTCCATTCCTTAGCATTTCATCATTTTTTCCATAAGAAAGAGAGAGAGAGAGAGAGAGAGAAGAGTAATCTTGGTGGACCATCAACTCCATCAATTCCATCCCTTCCATCCATCTCAACCATCAGGACTTATGATGGAGAGTGACTTATGATGGAGAGTGTTGCTTGGTAGTTTGATCATGGATCTTCATGCTCAGGTATTACTATGTATATAAATAAAAAAAAATTCAGTCAAAAAACTTCCTTATGGTGTGCCGAACTCGGGTCTTAGTGTATGGAAGTCGAGTGTCGAATTCGGGGCATCACGAAAGCTGTCCGTCCCCGGGTTTGGTGCGTGACATAGGGTAGCGCGCAAATACCGGTTAAGGGTTGAAGGTTGCCGGAATTTGACCGGGAAGACCGCGGAAGTCTATGGAACGGTACGGTCTAGGATACGGGGCTTACAGAAAAAGTTTGATACGTCGTACATCATCCTTCTTCTATATGTTGATGATATGCTTGTGGCTGGATCAAGCATGAAGGACATCTCATATCTCAAAAGACAACTGTCTAGAGAATTTGCCATAAATTATTTAGGAGCTGCAAAACAAATCCTAGGCATGAGGATAAAGTATAACAAGAAAAAAAACTAGTTTTGTCATAAGCAAAGTACATAGCCAAGGTACTTAATTGATTCAGTATGGGAGGTTCAAAGCCGGTTAGTACTCCATTAGCCAACCACTTCAAGCTTTCTAAGGAGCAAGGTGCGACGATGCAGGAGGAATGGGACTACATAACTAAAGTCTCATACGCATCAGCTATTAAGAGCCTCATGTATGCTATGGTGAGCACGTGGTCAGATATTATTCAAGCAGTAAGAGTTGTTAGCAGGTTCATGAACAATCCCTGGAAGGAACATTGGGAAGCTGTAAAGTGGATCCTTAGATACTTGGTAAGTACTGTGGATGTAGGGTTGTATTATAGAGGATCAAAAATCAAGCTACAAGGCTACATAGATTCAAATTTGGCAGGAGATATCGACAGCAGAAGAAGCACTACAGGGTATGTCTTTACTCTGGGTAGTACTGCAGTCAGTTGGGTCTCTCAATTACAGAAGATAGTATCCATCAATACAATAGAAGCAGAATATGTTGCAGTTACAGAAGCGTACAACGAGATAGTGTGGATGTAAGGTTTCATAGAAGAGTTAGGAAAGAAGCAAGCAGATTGCAAGCTATACAATGACAGTCAGAGTGCAATACACTTGGCTAAGAATTCAACCTTTCATTCAAAAACCAATCATATTGACATCATATATCACTTCATACGTTCGTTACTAGAAGATGGATCGATTACTCTAGAGAATATCCATACAAGTGAGAACCCTGCAAATATGTTGACCAAGGCAGTCACACGGGAGAAGCCGAAGCTCTATTCTGCTTTGATTGGTCTTTAGGCTTGAAGACGGGGAAGTGGTGTACTCTAGATATAGAAGATGAAGGATTATGGTGATGTATCTCCAAGTGAGAGATTGTTGAGGTGTGGAGCCAACACACCAATTCGCCCGTTGTAAAACGAAGGTCTTTCATCGTGCTGCTCGACCGGTCAAGGGGACTGCTCGACTGGTCGAGTGGGCCACTCGACCAGTCAAGTGGCACTCAACTCAAAGTCCAAAGAGTCATGTTTTTTTGCCTTGACCAGTCGAGGTCCTGGCTCGACTAGTTAAGGGTTACGCAGATTATGCGTGGATTTAGTGCGAACTGCGTAATTTTGAGGCGGTTTCGCAGAGGTGCAGAACGGAAGTTTCCTAAACTATAAATAGGGGTCCTAAGGTTATTTTAGGGTATGAAAAAAAGGTTTTTTAAAGTAAGGCTAAGGGTTTTCTATACATCCAAGGTGAGTATATTGCTTGTAATCTTGTTTTTCTTCATAGTGGAAGTTTGCACCCGTGGTTTTTTTACCCTTATTAGGATTTTTCTACGTAAATTCTATCTTGTAGTTTATTGGTATGCTTAGATTCTACTTTTAGATTATATTTCTTCATGTTTATCATTTGTGGGTGAGACCGGAGATTGGATCTCGGTTCACTTGTGTTTGTTGGCGTGTTGCGCAACATGGCTAGCATCTATAGATATACATGTCTCTCAGTATTAACAAGGCTCACACTCTTTTCCATCCATGTATAAGCGGTAACATAATCACTAAGTCAAATAGAAGATTTTGTAGTCGTCTTTAGTTGCACTTGACCTATGACGCCCTGAATTTCGCAACACGATACTCTTACCCTAAAATTTTGACTTCTAGTGAAAGTACTCGTGGATATACTTTCAAATATTTAATATCATTCAAATTCACATTCACATAATATGTATCAAACAAAAGTAAGATAAACTAAAATTTGTAATTAGAGTGGCCATCTAACTTGTCCACTCAACTGGGAACTTGTTATAAATGAAATAATCCATTTAAATATCAAAGTTCTATCAAGACATAAGAATAGTCTATCTATTGGTTGAGCTCCAAGAGTTCCACCATACTCATGTAAGACATCTAATCCAGAGGGTTTTCATTTAGTTTTTCAGGCATTTCATCTCTCCCCTAGTCCTGCATCATCAGTTTGTGTATATGTATACACTAAAAGGGTGAGTGACCATCTCAGTTAATCCCCCCCAACCCTTAAGATTACACATCCATCATCAAAGTACAGTATAGTTTTCAAATATAAGACAAAAAATATATAATATTCACTTCACATATGAATCTTGATTAATGCATAAATGCACATCAACCTGGGGATGCATATCCAAGTAGTAGCGTGAGTAAAACCCATATGTAATAAAATACCATAGTGACCCAGCATCCACAAGGGACAATCATCGATGTGGCCCAGCATCTTAAAAGAGACAATCATCAGCATTGTGACCCGGAATCACAAATGACATACATCGGCTCACGACCTGGCATTCCCAAAGGGACTATCATCAGCATCATTAAGTAAAAGTGTTATATATCCACGCATGATTAGTCAATCCTTAATTAGTCCAGTTTACAAAACAATCAATTATGAAAACCTTGTCTGCTTAGTGGCCTTTTAAATCACCATATATAACATGACCAATAATAATAATCATTGTAAACACAAGTTTGTTCGTGGACACAAAACAAAGGATTCGTCACCCATTCCACTTAGGGCACCAAAAAATGTCACAAAGTGACATTTAAATTATAAACCATCATTGTATTAAGTCCATGAACAACATAGGCCAATTAAGTTTTAAGGTATAATCCAATGAGATGTGCTATCAATAAAACAACACATAGTGTTCCCATGAATAGTTTCTCATACATGTATCTACATAAATCATGCCTCAAATCAAGTCCTTGACGTGGGTGGTCATGCCACATGCCCTAAAGAATATAGATTAGATTATAAAAAATATTAATTCTTTCTTTAGCATGGTTCGTTTCAAATTTTCCATCGTGTATAGAAACAATGCACATAGATGAACAACAAAGCGTAATTCGAATTAAAGCAATCTCTAAATTATGAATGAATAAAATAAAATCAATTTAGGGTTTATAATAACATGTAGATGCATACTAAACATATAATCTAGACATTTTGTATAAGAAATTAAATTAAGAATGATAAATCCAACAAAACTATGACTATCCTATGAATTCTAATGGAAAGCTTGAAGGTAGACGTTCTCACCTCTTGAGTCAGATCACCTTCTAATGTTGTTAGAATTTTGTATACATGCTTTTAGGATTAAGCTCTATTTAACCAAATCTAATTTCATTTCAACTCAGCTCGACTCAATGGACTCGCTCCTAATTCAATTAGTCGATGAATCGATTAATACGAAAAGCTATAACCATCATGTAACTATAGATTCGCAAGGATTACTTACCTTCTATGGTACTTCGACTTCAACCTAACTACAACAACCAACTAGTGAATCGACTCATTAATTCGACCTATTTGTGTTTCTCCTTCTTCTTTCTTCTCTCTTTCCTTCTTCCTTCTCATTCTTTCATTCTTTCTGGTATATCCAAAAAAATTGGATACAACTAGATCAAGACTCGGTTCAGGCTGAACTGACTCGACTAAGCAGAAATCGAGCTCTCTCTCTCTCTCTCTCTCTCTCTCTCTCTCTCTCTCTCTCTCTCTCTCTCTCTCTCTCTCTCTCTCTCTCTCTCTCTCTCTCTCTGCTATTTGGTTTGTTTCTCATGGTAGAGGGGCATTTTTATAGGCTCTCAAATCTTTTCAAATAGTTCTCTGCATAAAGAACCAGAATGGGGTTTACAGGGTTACAGGTTACATGTAGGAAACAGTTTATGCACGAAAAGCTTGTTGTTGTTTCAATTTCTTAGACATATGATCACTAGCATGTTTCTTTGGTGAAATTTTGGTGATCTCACATTGATCATGAGGGCCAAAAAATGGTCTAATTGGATTCGAATTTGGTGACCGGATAGCAACCTATGGTTGGTGGGTTATCAAAGAAGATGACCCATTGTTTAATGACAAATTTCAAATCATGGGTTTTTCTTCGAGCTGCTTCTAGTGAACGGCTTAAATCAATTGCCTGAAGCTTAAGGAAGCCTTAAATCAGAGGTTCGGATCCATTTTCATGGTGGTTCAAACAAAAGAGAGAATCGCCTCTCTCGAAGCTCTTACGTCGTGAAAACCAGCAAGGAACGCATTGTCTTGGTCACGTTCCACTTTCTAATGCACAAAGACATCAGAATGTTCAGTTAAGATCATTTCTTGCTGAGTTAGAAGGGATCAGGAAGTTCTAAAAGGTTTTAATGGAAATCCGGGTTGAGTTTAGTTGCGAAACTTTGCTTGCATAGTGTCGGTTTCATTGTTGATCCACACGACTCTGACCGGATGGTCAAGATTCACTCAATGAACGGTGTGGATCATATTAAGATGATCTCTCTTGGATAGCGAATAGAGTCATCTTTCGATTAGGAGGAAACTCGTTAGTTTCCATTTTTAAAACTCCTCCACACGGGAGATTTGGTTTGCAGGCGGTTGGTGAATGCAAGTTGTCTACGGCCAAGTGGGGTCCACTATGATGAGCAAGAGAGAAATCCACTTCGCTCATGAACGAGCTTAAATTTTAGGCCCCAAGCATAAATGTTTATTTATCATCTAATGGTTGGAGTGGATTTCATATAATCCTCACACTGGGCTCTGTAAAAATCAAGGGTGGACATCTCTCTCCAAATTGTTTTCTTTGGTGTGTCCCAGTTGAATCACAAGTTAGCTTTATTTTTATTTTTTTTTTTCTCAAAGCCTAAACTAGGATTACACATCTAATAATCAGAGTAGATCTTACATAGACATCATGTCCTGGTTGGCCCTACCAAAAATCAACTCCCACCATCCCTCTCTCCAGCTACACATAGACTGTTAGCAGAAAATGAAACTTAATGGAAAGTCACTCTTGATTTTGACAGGGCCCACCATGATGTTTACGAAAGATCCACTTTGAAAAATAGATATTTAGTACAATATTAGGCCCAGGGATTAAAAAACCAGGTCGACATGTAATTCTGGTAGGCCACACCAAAGGAAAAAGTTGGGAGAGAAACGTCCACCATTGATTTTTACAAGGCCCGCCATGATAATTATATGAAATCTACTTCAATGATTAGATTCAAAACAAACATTTAGGCTTATATCCTAAAAATTATATCCATCTGTAATTCACGTGGTTCCACACTAAAGGAAACAGTTTGAAGGGAAAGCATTACCATGTACACTATTTCCAATCATGTGGTCCACATGAATTACAAATGGAATGGAATTTTAGGCTCTTGACCTAACATGGAGTGAGACATCTGGTGGTCAGAGTAGATTTTACATAAACATCATAGAGGGGCATGGTCATCATGACAGAAGTTAGTGAAATGAAAAACGTATAGATTAATGAAATGAATTTTAGAAAACCTTTTTGAAAAAGGCCCCAAAATATAAATTTCATATTAATAAGGTAGTTTTTTAATAAAAGTCCCTAAAAATAAATTGAGCATTTATCTAGACCAGCCATCATATGGTACTCACCTTTGATTGTCCATTCATCTTAAAAGACCACACTCTATGGGGACCACGGACAATATTGGTCGTTCAGGGTAAAGATAAATCGAGGCCATTAAATATTAAGATAATAGGCCACTTGGTGTTAAAGTGTATACACTTTCATTAAGCCTATACTCGTGAATACTAACAAAATAACAGTTTACAAACTTTGCTAATTAAGCACACATACATGTGTAATGAAGGTCATGTACATGCCACACATGTGCCAGCATGACAAGATAATTCCTAGATCATAAAGGAACTACTATATGAATGCTTTAGCTCAAGAATCAGGTTGATACACTGGTGAGGTAGGCCACAATTTGCAAAACAAATTTACAACTCTAGAAACTTGGCTGAATTTTCTTCATCAATAGACTTGTTTCCCACATTGGGCCCTCATGTGTTTACACTTAATTTGAACTAGTCAAATATAGTGACTTAGAGGATGCCATGTGGCAGTAAAATCTTAACAAGAGACAAACAAAAGATGAAGATCTCTTCGGCTACTTTAACGGTAGAATGTAATTAGAATCCAAAAATCATAAGAAGCCTAAAAATGATAAGTCCAAGTACAACGATGAGACGTGTCATGTATCCCACTCAAGTGGTAAAGCTAACAGTCGCAACTAGTGATGAATACGGCCAATGCACCATAGCATCTTATAGAAGCCCCTACGGCTGAAATTGTTTAAGGAGCAGAGTAATAACAATGCCAAGTTGGTCAAGTTTCACGGCTCACTACACATGTTCATGCGGAGAAAGAGACCACTCTCACCAACACATGGCATTACGAGATTTCATGTCAACATAACAAGAGCAGGATATGGTGGGAACTAGTGGCTAGCCTACGACAAATGACCAACACACGTGGGGTTTCTTGCTAAGCCATAATTGTCTTTGGGCACAGACGATTATTTCCACATCAATAGATGTGAAGAGCGGATACGAAGATCTTTGTCAACTACTACCTCAAAATTTTATAAATAAGAGAGATTGAAGAGCTCCTAGCCCTCGCAAACCCAACACAAATCAAATCTATAGCACAATATTACCTATCCTTTTTTATCTTATTTTAATATATTTTAGACCAGAACAACCCAGCATACTTCTACGTTGGACCGGCTTTAGCATAGGAGTAGTATAATTTCATCCATCTACGTTACTACACTGGACTAACTTTAGCTTCGGAGTAATACAATTCCCTTTCATCTACACTAAGCGTTCGATTGCAAGTAAGACATTTTTTCTTTTCTTTTTCAGTAGTATAATTACCTTGTCTACACACTGGTTGTTGGACCAAGAAAGACTTAAATGTAGGGCCTCATCATCTACACCAAAGACATTGAATTGCCTGTGAATATTTTTGTAAGTCTTTTACTTTCATTTCAATTAATACAATTGAGTTCTTCTACTCTCATATTGCAAAATTGGGTTATTTCTTCCATCACAAGTCTTTTCAGCTCAAAGGAAAAAAGGAATGCATTAAAAGGATAAATCACCTGAATTCATTTACAAGTGGTTGAATATACAAATGAATTGCCTTACTTCTCGATCTCAAATGACTACTCATTGCCTCCCTGCTTATCTTGATGCTTGGGGTCATAGGCATTTAGTTTAGATCGAGCCGTAAAAGACTCCAGTGCCCCAATACCATACACACATATTAACATCTGAATTTCCAGCTAAATAACATGTTGAGTAGACCATATCTATTTTTTTAACAAAAGAAAAGGTCAAACCAACCTTTGGACAGATTGGACCTCACACCTAACTGACGGCATGTCCATGAGCTTTATTGCACACGCATGTGGGCTTAGCAATTCCTGCTTATTTTTCCTGAGGCAGCCCGAATTTCAATTCCTGTATATTTTGGCTTATGAATGAAAATAGTCTTCCTTTAAATTTTTTTTTTCTTTTTTAAATGTGGGCTTAGCAGATCTCATAGTTTAATTAGTTATTTTAACATTTCAAAATTCAATAAAATTTCCAACTATAAGGTCTATTCGGATGCACCCTCTAAAAAGGTTTTCGGGGCTTAAACCCCTTGCCATGTTTTGTGCATTTAGACACATTTTGCAAAATCCTACCACCCCACTTGACAAAATAGGTGTTAAAATGGCGTGACGAAAATCAATTCAATCCATTTTCTCCTAGTCAACCAAAAAAGCAGGCCTGATAACCTCCTTACATAAACCCTTTTATGTGATTAATGCAAGTGAGGCCAAACGGGCCTGATGGTTAGTTGTGAAATTGAATTTTCGCTGCAATCTCATTAACAAATTCCCCGTGCAACTGGTCAATTTGGGCTCGGGAATTTGCTAAATATAAAATCATAAAAAAAAAGAAAGTTAAAAAATTATAGAAGGACGTGAAAGAAAATAGAAGAGAGATTCGTTGGCCTTGACACATTCTCAACCAATGTAGTTGGTAAAATTGTAGTCATTTAATAAAGAAAATGTAAATAGGTTCATGTAATTTCGTTAGTGAGGATTTGTATCATTTAGTAATTTTTAGAAAGGACATGTCCAATATGAATTCATAATACCTTATTATGGTGCGAATTTATGGGGGACCAGCTAGCCTTCCTATGACCATAGAGGAAATTTGGGTGGGAGGTTCCACCATGGATTGCAGATGGCCAAAATGTCACCTTGATCGAAGTATCACAACCGTCCATTATGCATGCCCTTAGTTATATGGCTGTAATTATCCAAATCATGATTATTTTGGGTTCATAGGCAATTTGCTGTGAATTCCTCCTAATCCAATAGCATTCGTTGATCACAGGTGAACCCCAAGTAGGGATTCAAACCCCAATGAGGTATCAAACATTCGTACTGGATATTGTCTACTACATAGGATGTGGTGTTGAAAAGCTCATCTTGAAAGCATCTAGGGGCCTGCCGCCTACCGAACGCTCTGGTTTTTTAGAAGTAACAATGGGCCAGGTTGCCCACCAGGCCCAACTACCTGACCTGGCTTCGGGCTGGGCTTAGACATTGAATGAATGAGCCGATTAATTTTCTGGTCCGGGTAAGGCTCAACCATGTCAGTTTAGTCCGACCCCAGATAGACCTATCCATGTTTACATGTACATGTGTTGTATGCTACAAATATATGCCATTTCAATCCTCCGTTACACAACCAGTTTTGTGGTCCATTTGATCAACGAAGAGATCGCAGATAATTAGTTTTCTGCCTTACTAGTGCATGTGTGGCCCACTTGATCAACAGAGAGATTAAGCACATTCAAACGGGAATACAGATATTTTTATCAATTTTTTGGGTTAGGCCAGGCCCAGGCACAACCAATTTGGGCCCGGGCTTGGACCTGCTATGTTGGCCCATCCCAGCCTTCGGCCAAGCTCGGGTCCTGGGTCCTAAGTGTCGGCCGACCTGGGTGTAACTAGGTGTGGTATATTGCCACCCGTATAGATAGTACAAATGGGGTCCATGAAGTCATCCAGACCTTTGATATTATGAGTCCTCAGTTTGTAGATGTAGGGTTCGCGATTAATTCATCCAAACCTTTGACAGGGGAATCATCACATACGCTGCCAGCCATTAGCTTTGTGGGGTGCACTATGATGTGTGAGTAGAGTTGTACACGACTCGAACCCAGTCAAGCTTGGCCCAGCACGGCTCGACTCAGCCAGCAAGCTACCCTAGCTTGAACTCAGCTCAGCCCAGTTTGAGCTAAGTTCGAGCCGAGTTCGAGTTCGAGCTTCTTAGCCGAGTTCGAGTTTGAGCTTTTGAGCCAAGTTCGAGTTTGTCACTTGGATTCGAGTTTATGCTTTCCGGCAGAGTTTAAGTTCGATATATTGAGTTTGAGTTAGGGCCATACACGAACTGAGTTAACTCGCTGGACTCGACTCGACTCGAAAAAGCTCGATTTGACTCAGTTCGAAACTGAGTTCGAGCCGAATCGAGCTAATTTTTTTAGCTCGAAAAAATTTCGAACCGAGTTCGAGCTTGCCCGAGCTCGACTCAACTCGGATCGAACCTCGACTCGAATTAAACTCAAATCAAACCAGTTCGGTGACTCGATTACTTTGATATTGATGTTGCCCACCAAGTGTTTGTTAAAATGACTCAACGAAGTGTCGGTTGGTGGCAAGGAAGGTATGTATAAGAGACAAATACCCTTTTTTTCTTGATTTTGATGTTTCTTGCAAGGTGTTTGATGAAATACCTGTAAACAGCTACTGTTGTTTTACACACAGTAAGAAATTGAAAGTGCACTCCAAGTGTTTGTGAAAATGCCGCACAGGCTCAATCTTAGCTTGAACTTGGCTCAAACTGACCCGAACTACTGACCGAACCGAACCGAGCCGAGTTTGAGTTGAGGTCAACTAGTGGCCAAGTCGAGTCGAGTTGTGCCAAATTATACGATTATATATACGATGAATGAGTGATCAACTCAATGCAAATTCCCCTCAAGATTACACACCACCGCATTAGTGAAACATAGTTTTAAGCAATAAGGCATTCAAAATATTACAAGATGCGGTCTTATTTAAATGCATGGATGCATGAGTGCACATCGACCTGGGGATGCTCATCCTGTCGGAACTTGGGCGAAGCCCATGCATATGGCCGATCACCAGCGCAAGCACATCACGTGCATACATCACGTACAAGCATAGTGACCAAGCCCAAAGTACATCATGTACATAAGTTTATAGTCGATGGTATTGAAGCTAGCGAAACGATACCATGCTAAGAGCACGTGCTATAGCATCCAGAATTAGTCATCCGTCATCACCCGTATGCTATAAATGCATGATTAACCCATCTGTTATTATTCTGATTACAACCAACCAATTTAATAATGGTCAAAGGTCACTACGGGGAGCTCGTCACCCAGGATAAGCCGACAGCTTGGGCATAGTGTCTCATACCACCATCTCTGGCTCATGAAACTCCCACATTAGGATGTTTAATGGAACCCCATCAACTAGTGGCCAATCATATTTCAACACATGAGACTCACCATCACATGGTTATATAGGGATGAACCATCGAAGCCACATAAGGCAAATGTCAATTTGAAATGATCAGGAGACCACATATGATAAATACCAAACCGAAGCGATAAAAGGGTCCCATGAGGTAAATGCCAAATTGAAGCAATAAGGAGGTCACGTAGGGAATTTTAAATCAGAGCGGTTAAAAGGTTATCCCCAAAAGCTATGTAGGCACAACAACCTATGGACGGTAAACCCGCATTAACATTTTACCACCCAAGGTAACCTCCAAGTCGAGGGTTCATTGCAAGCACATTCAATCTCATTACATCCCAAGTATGGGTTTACATATAATAAGTGGAGCTTACCACTAATAGATGTAGTAATTCAAACTTCATGAGCGACTCATAAGCAATCCATAAGCATGAGAAAATTTACAGATAAAACATGTATGTTTGCATACAAAATAAATGTTAATAATAAGGTTCAATAACTATCGCAAGTGATTACAAATCATAGGCATAGGCTTTCAGTTGAAATTTAAATGGAAACTAATATGTAAGATTAAATAACTATTGTAAGTGATCATGAATTATAAGTTATCAGTTGTAGTTCAAATGGAAGTTATCCCTTAAGATTTAATAATTAACACAAATGACCATAAATTATAAATTACTAGTTATAATTTAAATGGAAACAATCCCTTGGACTAAATTGAAAGTGGAAAGCTCAAGGGCAAGAAATCATCACCTTATGAGTTGAATTGCTCCCAATGTTGCTAGAGTTAGTTGTACACTTAAGGATTAAAATCAACACAATCTGCCCAGTTAAATCGCAACATTGCAATATTTATACGGTTAGGATGAAACTTGGGGTTTTGAGTCCTACATTCCAATCAAGATATTTAAAGGTATTGCTATACCTAAAGTAGGTATGCATTACTTTCATAAGGAAATGTACTTAGGGATATCAACTTACTTAATAGATAGTTGGTTGCCAAATCTCATCTTCGAATTAGACTTAATTGGCTCCATCTAGCATGACTTAAATCTCTAGAATCGTTGTACCCAAACAACTATTATCAGCTACCCAACAATATAATTCAACAAGGTCTCTTAGGTTAACTTGGCTCAACAATTTAGCTCGAGCTCGGGTCCGATCTAGGATCCAAGAGTGGCGATTTGAAACTAGAGTTTCCTACCTTTCAAATATGGAGTAATATCAAATCACTTTTGTTTTAAAAGAGATAAAATAAAATATAGGTTTTAAAACTCTTTTACTTTGCTTAACCGAGTTGGCTTGACTCGATTTCAACACAACGCAACTTGAATCGACCTAACTTGTTTTCAACCCGGGCTCTCCTTGGTACATTGAATCCACAAGGTCTGGTAGTCATGCTCAGTCAACCAAATCGAAATCAGTCCCAAATTTACCACTTCAACCTAACACAACGAGTCAACTCGACTTAAACTAGTTGTCATCTCTTTTCCTCCTCTCTCTTCTTCTTCTTCTTCTTTTTTCTCACTTTTTTTCTTTCTTTCCTCTCTTCCCAGCTCAACCAGTAACCCGCCTCAACTCAACAGTGAGTCGAGACAGCCTGACTTGACGAGTTTCACCCGAGTCGACTCGGCAGCAACGTCACTACCATTTATTCCCTTCTCTACTTCTTCCTTTTACCAACACGTCCAACAGACCTGGACCTCCTAATGACTCGGCAGCGAGTCAAGTTGGTGCGGCCTATGGTAACTCGACCTGACACAACTTGGCCCCGATTAGAGTTCCAAAAAAAAAAAAAGGACCAGGCGGAGTCGCACTCTAATATGAGAGTGTCGCATCCCACAACACTCTGTGTTCGAACCGAGTCACCTCAAGAACGAGTTGCATGGCTTGAACCCAGGGAGAGGAGGAGAAGAGATGACAGTAACCCCACTCCCTCGCATCCCTTTTCTTTTCTCCATTTCTTTTTCTCTTTCTTTCTTCTTCCTTCTCTCTTTCTCTCTTTCAACCCTGGCCAACAGAGCTCCAACCCGACTAGAACTCGCCCTGACTCGGTGCGACTCAGTGTGGTGTGGCTTGACAACGAATGAGGAAGGAGGTCGGCCTTTAAAGGTGGATTCCACACGATGCCTCCCTTCTCCAATCCACTACTTGGGGACGACTCAAACCAATCCTAGGGAGCTTTGGGACATATCAGATTGAAGCTCGATGAAGCTTTAGTTAATGAGTTCGAAAGGAGAAGAAAACAACGAGTCTTTAGGGTTGTTGCAATAATAGGAGAAGCGGCACTGCTGTTTGATCCCTGTTGCCCTTTTATCGCGTCCAAGACTCTCTTAGCACCGTTGGAATAGATTTGATGGCCTGGATGTGATCTACTCAGAACTTCCTCCAAATACAATCAGTAAAACCAAAACTGGACGTGGTTTTTGGTTTGTTAAGGGAGGAAGCCCTAATCCACGTGAAACGGAGGGCTAAGATAACCCTAAAGGAATGGCTGGGATGGAAAGATGCAAAAGGTCAAGGATTGCCAGCCTGTCGAAGGAAAATTTCCATTTTCGGAAATTCCCGACTACGTGCAACTCCATTACGCTCATTGTTGTGCACATGCACGTGTGCATGAGCTTGCACATATGGCATGGTTTTGGTCAGACGGGGGTTCTTTACTAGATGGACGGTTCTGAACAACAATCTGATCTCAGTTGGTGGGCCACATGACGTTTGAACGGATGTTCGTCTGTTCGCTGACAGGAAAAAGGAAGTGAGAGGAAGAGGTTTCCTCCTTTGGCTATCAGGGCAAACCTAGTTTGACCAGGGCCGTGGTCCAGTGCACCTCGAGTGCACTTCATTTGGTGCACACACGAAATGGTTGTGGGGCCCACAAAGATGTTTTTGAGGAATCTACTCCATCCATTCATCTCGAATAGGGTTGTTAGGCCATCCCACCCAAGATGAGGTGGATTCAATGTTCAGGTGGGCCCTAACGTTTGTTTTATGCACCTAATTGATACTATCCGATAACCCCTAAAGATCGGATGATTGATCATTCCAAATTCGTACATTAACGGTAAAAAGTGTCCAAGGGACCACTTAGTTAAAAATCAATAGCTAGATTTGGGGTTAGATGACTCCATACGCATTTATAATATTATATATCATTATTACAATATTTTTAATAACCTTATTATTACTATTATTATTGTTATTATTATTTTGTATAATCTCTTCTACTTTTCTCTAATTCGTTTATGTGGGTCATGCCCCGATCAGTGACATTTATTCCTTCACTCAACCCCCTATATGGCTTTGATTAAAAAAGTTGGATTATTTTAATTGTAAGTGGGTCATAATACAGGGGTCTTAATATATGGTTATCGATTTATTTTAAATTAACAGTTGTATTTGTGAATCTAATGTTTTAACTGTGGAGATTAAGTGGTGGGTTATGACTTATCAAATGATGGTTAATAACGTAGGTTATGTGTATTTTCACATAAATATGCAAATTTAGATTATGAGGGTAACACCCAAGTACGTGAATGTATGGAGTGTTACAATAACACTAAAATATATAAAATACATAAAATACAATTATAATCCTTATAATTACATTGTTCACAAATTACAAGTAATAACCACCATAAGAGGAGTGCCTTCCTATTACTGGCATATAATTATACGCTCCTGCATCATCATTCGATCCATTCAAACTACTATCTAATTTTTCATATACATATTGGTTTACCTCTTTTGAATTAGAAGATGAAGAGAAGTTTCTTTTGTTCTCTTTTATAGTTTGAACTAGAGTTTTCAAACTTTCTTTATGTAAAAATTTGTACGTAGTATCCAACGCCTTATAAAATTCACCGAGGCGGGGGGTGAAACTTGAATTTATTACTCTTCTTTATTTTGTTGCTCATGCTTGATCCTGCTTCAGTATTATGTTGTCTTGGAGGACATCGCTGATGTCTAGAAGCCTCTTTCATGCTACGTTTTAAGGCGAGTTGGAGTTGATCTTCTTCCAAAGCTTTTAATATGTCTTTCTTCTCTGCCTTTTCTATAGAAGTTCTCCGTGTAGGAGAATGTTTGAATGGAGTGGAAGGTTTCTATTTGAATCTAGAATTACTTGAAAAAGAATTTAGACATCCTTTGGGGAATTAGGGCACCGTTTTGCTTCACCACCTCGACATGCCAAGTGTAATCAAAGCTGATTAGTTTTGTTCACAAACTTTGCCTAACACAAACTACACACAATCTTTGTTCTTTTAGACCTTGGTGATTCGACTAGGAAACCGTAGTCTCAAATGTTGGTTAATGGATCATATAACGACATATCTACACTCAATTTAAAAAAATAGTATGTTGAGGATTTATAAAGATAAATAAAAATTAGAAAGGAATAACTTGATATAAGAGCAAAACAAAAGTAATATGAATATATTAAAAATATAAATAAATAAATAAATAATGAGTAAATGTCACATTGCACCACTTTCAACTTAAGTAACATTAAATCATATTTAAGTTTCAACAAAAAAATAATAATAATAATAATTTATAACCGCATTCATGTAGTTATTATTGCAAGTATAATCTTATTTTGACTATTTATCTTTTCATCTTCCTTATCATGAATATTATCTCCTCTCCATATCGGATGCAACCAATCTTGTGTACAAATTAATGCTTCAACTATTTTTTGTGAAAGTGAGTTTCAATACTTGCTCACAATCCTACTCCCAGTGCTAAAAGAAGATTTTAATGTCATTGTTGAAATTGGTATTGATAATATGTCCTGTGTCATCACAAATAATGTACAGTATTTTGATTCACTGACTCTCATCTTCCACCATTCTAAAACATTAAAGTCCGATCACTTTATGGTTGACTCTTTCATAATAACTAAGACATGTATTTATTTAGCACATTATCATTGCTTATAAAAACATATGTATCTCTAACTTCTTTAACACCTGATGTAGGTAAAGTAGTAGCATACAAATTATATAAATCTTTGAGTGCTTGACGAACCTTGGAGGTCTTCATTACCACTCTTTCAACAGAATAAATTTCATAAAAATAAATTTGACTAAGCCTATATTACAATGAGGATCGAGAACAACTATTGATGTCATCAACAAATAACATTCATCCAAGTACTTTTCAAACTTCATTTGCATACCAGTTGTCATATGTTGTATAAAAACTAGACCCATACTGACATTTTTTTGTAAGGCATCCTTAATCTTCCAAAGAGACAAAAGAAATAGATTCCCAGTTGAATACTTATTTCCAGAAAAAAATTTCGTGTAGTCGTAAAAAACTTTTAAAAAGTTATGAACTTGCTTTGATTTGGTCTAATCATCTGCGTTCGGCAACCAAGAATACGTTCTGTCACACACCACATATTTAGAAAATGCAAGCTCCAATTCCATTGTCGTATCTAACATTTCATATATTGAGTTTCAACATATACATACATCTAACTTCAAAGTTTTTTGAGATTGCACATTCAAACGTTGGATGATGTCAATCCCTATAATCAATCTCGAAGATGATCCCCTTATATATTTCACACTTTCTCTTATGTTCTTTATAGTGTGGTCAATTGTTTTAAGCCCTTCTTGTACAATCAAGTTTAGATTGTATGCATAATACCTAACCTGAAATATTTTTCCATAAAAAAATAAATTTTTGGTTTCCTTGAACTAATTACGTAAATATAAAATTACATTGTTATTTGTTGAAGTATTATCTAAAGCTACTATATAAATTTTCTTCTCAATTCCCCAATCTTGTAAACAATTGTAGATGCAATCTAAAATAAGTAAACTAATATGAGGAGGAGGAAGGTAACGAAAGTTTAAAATTCTCTTACAGAGTTTCTAATCTTTGTGATTAATGAAATGTATCATTTTTTTTGATTGAACGTCGTACATAAATTAGACGTCAAACTTATTCTAAAAATTGATGTCAAAACTTCTTTCAGTTTCATCTTCTCGTTTGTGTACGTCTTCATACACTTTTTGCATAGTGAAGCGAGAGACCTTCTCAGCTCAAGGGTTAAGAAATTGACAGAAAGACATGAACTATTTGTTTTCTATAATTCTGAAAGACTTTTCTTTAACGATCACTAATCCAACATACCACTCTTTCAGCTTCTCTTTCTCAAACTTATGAGTGAAAACTATGGCTTGGGAGTCGTCCCCTTCTAACTTAGTAAATGACAGCAACTGTTAGCCTGGTGGTGGTAGTTTTGGTCTCTTAGAAAAGTTTTGCTTGTGTCTGTTTAAATGTGTTATTGACACCCCATGATTTTTAATGTATAATAACTTGCAATAAATACATTTGATCTTCGACACACCATTAACCATGACTTCTTAAAATTCATCCCACACTGTTGATCTTTTCTTTATTTTAACCGCAGTTGAAGACGTGTCTCCCTCCACAATAAGAGAAGATGTGGCTGACGCACCCACACCGGGGGCATTTGGAGCTTCCTCACTAGTCATCTATAAGACAATTTTTTATATGTTATAATCTTCACCACACCACTTTATAGCATTGCAGGATGTAATGCTTACCTAAACTTAGATGGCCATACTTGCCTAATTGTTTAAATTAGTCACCCATTCAAGATTTGATAGATTGTAATGCATTCATTTTTCAATTTAAGTGTCACACTAAAATTCTGATAACATCTTTTCTTATATCTCCAAAATATATTTATCATATATTTGATTCTCATATCAAGCATCAACACAAGGTGTAGATATTTGACGACAGAAATAAATATAGGAAATATATCTAGAAAGAAAAATGAGATAAAACTTTAAATTGGAATAAATGAAGACATTATAATCTATCTAACCATGAACTGTCCAAAAATGGGACAATTTAAGAATTTCTACATGTTCAAGAATATACTGTTTTTATGTCTGACAACATAAAAATCATCAAATGGGCAATTGATTATCTATCCTTATTCTTTATAATCTATTTTAAAAAATTCAACAAAAACAATCTTACAATTTAATAAATTAAAAATAACTTAACAAATACAAATTAACAAATTCACACTTACATCTATCTAACAAAAACAATCTCACAAATTAACAAATTAAAAATAATTTAACTAAAAAATAACTTAACAATTACAAATTAACACTTACATTTATCCAACAAACACAATCTCACAATTTAACAAATTAAAAATAATTTAACTAGAAAACAACTTAACAATTTAACAAATTAATACTTACATCTATCCAACAATAACAATCTCACAATTTAACAAATTAAAAGTAATTTAATTAAAAAATACCTTAACAAATTAACACTTACATCTATCCAACAAACACAATTTCACAATTTAACAAATTAAAAATAATTTAACTAATAAACAACTTACAATTTAAAAATAATCTAACAAATGAAAGCACTTTAACAAACTAACAGTTACATCTATATATCCAATAATCTAATCATCCAACCTTCCAACCAAATCATCCATACATGATACATCCATCCATCCATCCACCCAACCATCTCACACATCCATGATCCATCCATCAATATATTTAGTGTAATGTGAAGTTATTTAATACTCTGATAGAGTATGACACTTGATATTTAGATAATTAAATAAGCAATTAAGCATAATTTATATATTATAATATATATATGGGCCATAGTCACTAGGCCAGTGGTCGGGTGGCGTCCAACCGTTCGAGTGGGTCACAGCCACCTGGCCAGTGATCGTGTGGGGTCTGACCATCCAATTGGGCCACTGCCACAGGGCCCATGGTCAGGTGGGGCCCAAGAATTAGTTGGATGCTGCTCGCCACAACTCGGCCAGGCAAGGAGAGACAATGGGATAGATATATAGAGAGAGAGGCGAGGAGAGAGCACCTATCAATTGTCGGCCTCCCGGTTGGACGCTGGAGAATGGAGAGAGAGGAGAGGAGAGAGGGCACGGGTCGGGTGCTGGAGAACAACAAGAGAGGAGATGATAGAGGGTAGTGGTCAGTCGAGTGGGGTTGGATGGACACCTGGAGAGAGAGAGGAGAGGAGAGAGGGTCGTCGTCTAGTGGGGTCGGGTGTTGGAGGGTCGAATGAGTTAGGGTTTTTTTAAAACCTATTTGGACGACCAAGTATTTATATACCTGGTCAACTTTTTTGATTTAAGCTGAATTGGGTTAGGTTCGAGTCCAAGACCAAGTCCAGCTCAGTCCAGCTCGAACTCGACTCGAAATTTTTCTAGCATTATAAAATTGGATCGACTCGGCTCGAATACGGTTTCGATCCGAGTTAAGTTGATCGAGTTAACCAAGCTCTAGTTGTAGGTGACAAGTGTCTCAAGATTCATATATGGAAGGCAAGAGTGGTAACCTGAATGCTGCTCCCAAATTGTACATGAATCCCAAGGTTCCATTGACATTTGATGTGGGGAGAGACTTGTGACAACCTTTGATTTAGTATGGTCAGATGATAATATGATTATCACTGATGCAAGAAAGTCGATCTAGCCCTTTGAATGCGATCAAGTGGTCTCGGTCAGTTTGAAATGGGATGAAGGGGTTTTTTTGGTTCTATGTTTTAAGGTTCTGGGTTTCGAGTTAGGGTTTTGGTTTGTGATCTGGATCTCATACGATCGGTCACCCCAATTCTAGTAGGATGTATCCAAGAATATGGGATCTTGTTATTAGATATGTCGTACTTGCATTCAATTACTATTTCAAGTCTTTAAATCAAGAGGCCCATCATGCTTGGTCCATATTGACTTGTGTATGAACTAGCTTTGACTAATCCTCAACCTAAGGACATATGGGGAGTTTGAGTTCCTTATGTAACATGCTTTAGCTCACTTCACAAATTCAGTTATATTGGCTCATATGTGGGTGTCGTTGGGTGCATGCATTAGGATACAATTGAGGTTCGTGTGATCCAACAAGGGATCCATTAGTTACTTAGGAACATTTTTATGGCTTAGATCTAATAGTTGGGATTGTCTATCAAGTGATTTTTCACTAGGACCGACACTAAAAGAAGATTTTAAATAATTTTATAAATATATTTCGATTGCTAATCTTTTGTTTAAACTATTAAAAAAATTAATCACACTTGGCAGCATTTTCAATGGTTAAGATCTTGTGGTTCACACTTGATATGGATGGTTATTAGATCAATGATAGATGGACATAGCCAATGGAAGGATTGACTCAATATAGGTACATTGATAGGTGGAATTATTTGTTTTAGAGGTATAGAGTCTACCAAATTCTGAAGGGTGGTTAAGCACCATAACTGGTATTTCTTCATATAGCCATAACCTATGCTAGAGGGAATAGAGAGAGCTTAGAGAAGCACACCCCTAGGCATCGCCACATAGAAAGAGAGATAGAGAGAAAGTGAGAAAGAGAGAGAAAGAGAAAGGGAGAGTTCTCCTTTCTCTCTCCTTCATCACATCCACATGCACGTCCACATTAGGGTCCACCTGGGGATGACTCTCTTTGCACTTCCTAACCCTGCTTTAGGTTATGTGTTAGCTCTTGATCTCTTCCTCATTTGAGATAGATTTGGGAGAGAACCTTCAAACTTAAAGGCGCGGCATCAACATTTTACACAGTTTTGAGTGGCAACAATCAACATGCAATTGTAGTCATAGGATTTTATTTTATTGTAGAAACTTAATGATATCTAAATGGGGATCTATACAACTAGGTTAATAACAAATTTAAACTTTTTAAAAAAGTTTAAATCCCACTGTGTTTCAAAAACCCTAACACCAATCATCAAGATCTCAACTATATCCTAATGTGTGCCCCCAACCATACCCATAGATGAACCATTGTTTTGACCTTACGAGGAGAGCCAAAGTATATTATACGAGGAACTTAACTCCCACAAACTATTGTGTCTAATGATTAATAAAAGTTGGTGTATACATATTTTGATCATGATAGGTCTTTGATTCAAAAATTTAAAGGGGCATTTGGATTATAAGTTACTTTATATAAGTTACTTCTACCGCAAGTAGTTTATCACGATTTCTACTTTTTTAGTCGATAAGTATGTTTGGTAAGCAACATATTTATCAACCAACAAGTAGAAAAGTATGTTTGGTATCCAACATCATAAGTATTTATCCCTCAAGTTTATTTGGTCCCCTCATATCCACCGTCCATCATGTGGGGCCAACATTTGATGTGGATCATTCATTGTGTGGGCCCCACCTTTGATTTGGGCCATTCATTGTTAGGGGCCGACCTTCAATGTGCACCGTCCATTTTGTAGGGCCCACCTTTAATGTTGGTCACCCATCATGTGGGGCCCATGCCCACATTTGATGTGGATTGTCCATCATGTGGACCCCACCTCTGATGTGGGTCATCCATCATGCGGGGCTTTCCTTAGATATAGGCCACTCATCATTAGGGCCGACCTTTGATGTGGACCATCCATCATGTGGGGCCCCACCTTGATGTGGATCATCCATCATGTGGGGCCCACCATTATTAATTGCCCCATGTAAAGCCCACCTTTGATGTGGACCGTCCATAATTTGGGGCCCAACTTCAATGTCCATTGCCCATCACATGGAGCTCACCTTTGATGCGATCTGTCTATTGTTTTGACCCCACATTTGAAGTGGGTCGTCCATCATACCCAACCATTTTGGATGTGGGGTATTTATCATTATGGGCCGACCTTTGATGTGGTCCATCTATTATGCGGGCCCATGTTAATATGGGTGGTCCATCATGTGAGGCATCCCTCTGATGTAAACCAATCTATCATGTGGGCCCCACCTTCGATGTAGACAATGCATTATGTGAGACCTCCTCTGATATGGACAGTGAGAGAGAGAGAGGTTAAAAAAAAAAAAAAAAACTTAGGAGATGATAGCTTTAAGAACATAAGTTACTTTTGCAATTATGTTTACTTAACTATCTTAAGTGAGAAATGTAACTTAAGAGGCGTTTGGATCGTAAGTTACTTTGGATGAGATACTTATGCCAGAAGTAGCATATCTTGGTTTATACTTATTCAACCGATAAGTATGTTTGGTAATCAATTTACTTATCAACCAAAAAGTTGAAAAATATATTTAGTTTCCAACATCATAAGCAATTATCCCTCGAGTCTGTTTGGTCCTCCTCACATCTACCATCCATCATACGAGGGCAACCTTTAATGTGAACCATTTATTGTGCAGGCCCACCTTTGATGTGGGCCATCCATCATACGGGGCCCACCTTGGATGTGAGTCATTATCATTATGGCCTAACATTTAATGTCCACCATTCATTATGTAGGCTTGCCTTTGATGTTGGTCATCCATCAA
This sequence comes from Magnolia sinica, assembly GCF_029962835.1. NCBI lineage: Eukaryota > Viridiplantae > Streptophyta > Magnoliopsida > Magnoliales > Magnoliaceae > Magnolia > Magnolia sinica. The sequence goes on along the minus strand of NC_080574.1, from coordinate 34,247,048 downwards.
GCGGGGCCCACCATTAACGTTATTGTCCATCATGTGGGGCCTACCTTCAATATCCATTGCCCATCATGTGGAGCCCACCTTTAATGTGGACCACCCATCATGTGGGCCCCACCTTTGTGTGGGCCATCCATGATGCAAGGCCCACCTTGGATATGGGCCACTTATCATTAGGGCTGACCTTTGATGTGGACCATCCATCATGTAGGGCCCACCTTGATGTGGAACATCCATCATGTGGGGCCCACCATTACTAATTGCCCATCATGTGGAGCCCCCCTTTGAAGTGGATTACCCATCATGTGAGCCCCACCTTCAATGTGGGTTGCCTATCGTACATGGCTTGCCTTGGATATGGGTCATTCATCATTAGGGGTTGACCTTTGATATGGACCGTACATTATGTGGGGCACCTTAATATGGGCCATCCATTATGTGGGGCCTAGCTTCAATGTCCACTGTCTACCATGTAGAGCTTATCTTTGATGTGGACCATCCATCATGTAGGCCCATGTGGGTCATCTATCGTGCCAACCCGCTTTGGATGTGAGCTTTTTATCATTATAGGTCAACCTTTGATGTGGACCATCCATACGTGGGCCCACATTAATATGGGGTCATCTCATGTGGGGGCCAATTTTATATGTAGACTGTCCACTTTGTGAGCCCCACCTTCAATATAGACATTCCACCATGTGGGGCCTCTTTTGATTGGACAGTGAGAGAAAGCCTCATTTGGCATCTACGGTGAGAGAGAGAAGTAGAAAAGTCATAAGTTAAAAAGCTTAGATAAATTACTTATCAAGATAAATAGCTTTTGACACATAAGTTACTTTTGCAATGATACTTACCAAATTAACTTAAGTGAAAAAAATAACTTAATTACTTAACATAAGTTAAAAAGTAATTTGTTTAGTGGTATCCTACCGGTGTGTTTTAATAGTAAGTTAAGGCAAGCTACTTATTCCACAAGTAGCTTATCTTAATTTCTACTTACTAAGAAGATAAATATGTTTGGCAAATAACGTACTTATAAGTTTTTTGTCTCTTTCAGCTCTCGTGTGCGTCTTTTCGTCAACTTATGAAAAGCAAAAAAGATAAAAAATATTAATTAAAGTTATTAAATACTTTTAATTAAAAAAAGTTATTTATAACTAATCATAAACCAAACTTATCTGAAATAAGTTACTTATCTACTGCTGAAAGTAGAAAAAGCAATTTATTTGGTGGTATCCAAACATGCTTTTAATGACTTAATATAACTTAAAAAGTAAATTAATTGGTGGTATCCAAACTGGCGCGAAACAATCCTTAAATGCTAGAGTCAAAAGATTTTAATATTAGAATTCCACTTCAATGAGCAATTGCAATTAATAGGAAGAGAAATTTGGACAGAAATTGTGATTGCCTCTATTTAAGTGAGGGACTTGAGTACGAAGGCAAACAATTGGGATGCAAACAGCTACCATTGGAACCTTCCAAAGGCCGACTGTGATGTTGATATGATATACATTCATCCCACCTTGCTTAACTGAAACTGTAAATATTAGCTTGATATAAGATCTCTGTGCCCCATGTAGGTGCGTTCCACCCAATAGTGTAGCCTCGTGACTTTTGATTCTGCCTTATTTTTGGGCTTCTCGTCTTGTCTGATATAGCTAAAACTAATGCACGGAGTGGATTTCTCACGGACATAACGGTGCCCACCACGGAGCCTACAGGAACTTCCATACGCCGGGCCGATAATTCGCGTCCAAATTCCACATTTAATCATTCTATGCGGTCCTCGCTCCACGTGCGTTGCACGTGCCTTACCTAGTAACGATTTACAGTCGGAGGCTAAGGCGTGCTCCTTCAAACCCTAGATCTCATCATCATCCACCCCAAATCTCCCAACATCCAAGAACAATAGGAGGAAGAAAAGACCAAAAAACCATAATTTGCATTTTGATCGATTCTGTTTCAGCTCCTACCTACTCGATTATAGAGTTTTGAAAGCATTGCAATGTCCGCAAGGCCATGGCAATTCCTGCAATAAAGCCCTCGTTCTTCAGTATTCTTCTAATTGTTCTCTCCCTCCTCTTAGCAGCGATCGTCTTTTCTCCATCAACGCCATTCTCTGGAAAATTTCTCCCCCTAAATTCTCCAGAGTACGTGAAAAATCTCCTCCTCTTCGTTTAGTCTTTATTTTTGGCTATTTTTCGATGAATTTGAATTATTTAGTTTCGTGAAAAAACAGGATTTTTTCGCATCGAGAATTGGGTATGTGGAGTGCCCACAGGATCGTGGATTGGAAACCTTGCAAATGGTGGAACGGCATTAATTTGACGGGTTGGTTGAACTGTTTCCTGATGTAGGATTAAGATCTGTGTCTGGGTTATCTCCACAGTATCCATCATGTGGGCCCTGCTATGGATGGGATAAATTTCAAAATTGAAGTGATTGGACTGTCAATGACCATCTGACCAGCAGAGTTCGAGTGCAGTTAATGCTTCGATGATTAATGGTCCTATTGAATTTCAATGATCTGATCTGTGTGGTTAGGAGTGGATACGTGGTTGGGTGATTGGGACTATCCATCAGGTGGGTCCTCCAATGGCCTGGCCACATTTCAAAATTGTACTGATTGAATCCACCGCACCAGTGGATGCATGGTTCGGTGATTGGGCTGTTGATCAGGTGGGCCCTGCTATGGATGGGCCACATTTCAAAATGACAGTAATTGGACTGTCTATGACCATCTGATCAGCAGTTTTCGAGTGAACTCAATAATTAAAATGATTAATGGGTGAATTGAGTTTCATTGATCGGTGTGGTTAGGACGTTCCAATTGATGTCAATGTTGCAAGTGTGGCCAACCTGTTGTGGGACCCACCTAATGGATGGTCTGGGTTATCTGACCTTCCCAATGAGGGGATAGTGGTGGTGGATGCCTGACCCATATGATGATGTTGTTTTGGACTTAGCAGTTGGTTTTCATTTTTCGCCTGAATCTTCTTTAACTGGCTTCATTGCAGACAATTGCATTGGTTTTTGTTGAAATGCTGCAGCTCTACCAGCAGAGAGTAATGGGTATATTCGAGTGGATTGCTATGGTGGGCTCAATCAGATGAGACGTGATGTAAGTTCTTCATATGATGTCATTGCCTTCTGTATCTTACTCTTAATCACTTTTTTTTTTCCCTGTTGTTGGGGGTGGGGATACTTCTTTTAATATTCTGTATGAAATTCAATATTTGGCTTTCAGCATTCAGATGGTCCTAACCATCTGACCATTCACCCCCAAATCATCATCATCATCATCATCATCATCCCAACTAAATGGGGTAGAATACATGAATCCTGTTCCGCCAACTAAATAGGCCATCAAGTCTTTTCTTACTACCTCCACCCACATCCTTTTGGCCCTTCACCTTGCCCTTTTAGAACCTTCAACTTGTTCCAACTCATCATCATCATCATTATCATCATCATCCCAATTAAATGGAGTTGAATACATGAATCCAGTTCCACCATTTCCACTCAAGGGCCATAACTTCAGTTAGAGGTTAGACCATAGGTTATCAAGTCTTTTCTTACTACCTCCACCCATATCCTTTTGGGCCTTGCCCTCGCCCTTTTAGAGTCTTCAACTTGTACCAACTCACTCCTTTTAGAGTCTTCATAAAAGAGGATTGGTGGTCCCAAATATTTGCTTACCATGCAAGGGGGATGCTGAGCTAGTAGATCATTTATTTCTTCACTGCCCTTTTTTGAGGAAGATTTGGGATGCTTTTTCTATTGACTGTTGATGTCATTGGGGTTATGTTGTGCTCCTTTCCTTCTTGGCATCATGGCATGATGGTGGTATCGGAAAAGATGGTAAAGTGGTATGGCACTTGGTGGCTATGGCATCCCTATGGGCCATCTAGGGAGAGAGAAATAGGCATTGTGGGCTCCTAGTTTTAAGGACGTTGATGCCTATGTTCTTGTTGCTCTTTCGGGATTGTAATTTCCTTTTGTTGTATTCTTTTCTGGCCGTTTCGGTTCAGTTTTTTAATAAATTTGTTATTTCTCAAAAAAAAAAAAAACAAACTCCCTCCTAACTAGCGCAGTTCTTGGTCTCCATTGTACATGACCAAACCATCCAAGTTTACTTTCCTTCATCTTATTACCTATTGGTGCTGCTCCTCAGTTCCCTCAAATGCATTAATTTCTAATTCTATCCTTCCTCGTCTTGTCACTCATCCATCTCAAAATCATCATTTCAGTTGCACTCATCCCATGAACATGTTTTTCCTTTATTGTTCAAAATTCTGTTCCATAAGCATATGATTGGTCTTATAACTATCCTATAAAATTTCCCTTTTAGTTTGAGTGGTACACGCATGGTGTGCTGTAAAGGGCATTACATAAAGGTAACGGTGGCAACTGTTACACGTTACAGGGTAGTAACAGCGTAACAATCGTTATGGAAAAAATGACATGGAACTGCCACTAACGGAATGGTCTATTACACCCCTGTAAAGGCTGCAACAACCCCATAATGGTCTGTTATAGGGCAAATATAGGTTTTTCAGATTTTTTTTAATCATCACGGGACAGATACAGGTTTTTCGGGTTTTTCTTTTCAATAAAGAGAGACCGTAACGGCCGTTACAGGGATTGTAACAGCTGTTACGACTTATATTGTAAAGGTAACGGTGGTGGCCGGTATGGCCACCGTTACCATTATGGAATACCTTGGGTACACGACAATCACGTAAAACACCAGAGGCACATCTCCAATTATTTCACCTAGCTTGAATTCTATGGGCACCATACTTCTCAATCTCCACTCTCATGAATTGTTGACCAATGAATGGACAGCCAAAAAACACTGTGAACCGAGGTCAGCATTCAATGGAGATATCCATTGATTTGATGGCTAGGGTTGACCAATCTGCGGCCACTCATGTTGAGATCTTCATAGAACAGTCCTGATTATTGGATCATTACACAACATGTTGACTGTTGGTGGTCAAGTTTGATTGCTTGACCCAAATCAAAGCATCAAAATTTGTTCTCTTTTGAGGGTTAATTTTTTATTTATTTTTTGATAAGGTATTTTTGTGGTGATTCTAGTTATGCGATGGCGTGGGTATTGCACGCTTGTTAAATGCTACTCTAGTTTTGCCAAAATTCGAGGTGGCTGCATACTGGAATGAATCAAGGTATTTCTTGGTGGCATTTTGCTTGTGAATTTGAATATATGAAGATAGTTACTGGTTGGCTGTTCTACTTCTGAACTAATTTGATGTAAACTTCAATCCAGTGGCTTTGCAGATGTCTTTGATGCTGACAACTTCATTCAACAGACAAAAGGTTTTATAGAAGTTGTGAAAGAGTTACCAGCAGAGATAGGCTTGAGAGAACCTGTTAGAGTAGACTGCAGCAAACGCAAAGGCCAGTTTGATTACGTTGAGAGTGTTCTTCCCTCTCTTCTGCAACATCGTTATATCTCCATAACACCTGCAATGAGCCAAAGAAGGGACAGGTACTATGCTGAAATATACTTTGAACCTTATGGGAGCACCTTGCAGTTGCATACATTCTTTGACATTTTAACATCATCTAATATGATTTGGTAAACTGTGGTGCGGTGCTTCTTTTTCCCTTTTTCTATAATGTATATCTATACTAATATAACATGAGTATTGTTTCGACCAATTTTACCCTGCAATTAGTTGTGTGGAGGGGCGTGAACAAGTAGTTCTACTCTATGTTGTGGCTGGCCCTTCAATCGAGGGTATATTTGTCTTTTCATTTCATTGATTGGAGTAGCCCACACACACTTCTCTTCCTCTGTGTGCAGTCTGCATGTAAGTGTGGTATGATTGAGGGGTTCTCTGTAACAAAGGTTCTGTGTGGCCCACCGACATGACCGTGTAACATACACACTGTACATCTGTTGCGCCAGCTTGTGTTAGGACATCAACCCAAAAATTAGGCAGATCTAAAGCTTTACCCCCCACTCCGATGTCAAACTTTTGCCATAAATTCCATCATGAATCCGGACAGTATGACATTCTGAAGATAGAGTGGAATGATGGAATAGGATTATATAGCTGACCCCCAATTAATTGGGATAAGGGTTAGACAATGACCGCAACGAAGATAATAATTGTTAAATTTAAAATTATTTATAGTTTCTTATTCGGTATGAGGAGTGCCCGATGCTGTAGAATTTTTTTGGATGAATAGACGCTACTCTCTAGAATACATACATCCAGTGCATGGTGGACATGGAGACAACACCCATTTTGAAGTATTCGCTCGACAGGTTATAAAAGGCTGCTTGTGTCTTCTAAATCCATTTAGGTCTTTTATTGTTTTCTTAGAAGAAAAGAACGTTATTTTATTTTGATTGTGAAGTATCTCAATTTGGCAGTAGTGCGAACATTGAGATAATTGTCCGGTAGTGAGTTTGTTTTAAATTATTGAATGATTCCCACTGCACTGTCAATGCCATTGTGGCTTAATAGTTTGAGTTTTGTAAATTGAGCTGCAAAATGGAATGTCCTGTGTACAGGAAGAATTAACTGCATAGTTCCCTATCTTCACTAGTTTTTGTAACTTCTTGACATGTGTGCATGTCTGTCTGATGTTCTGTAAGTAAAGCATAAATAAGTTAATCAATTCATTGTCCTAATAACATATTCAAAAGATATGAAGGGTCAAAGACTCAGGTCCCAGAATGGAAAAGAAGGCAAGATATGAAGAATGACGAGATCTTGACACCATCATTTTCTGTGTAGATTTTTTTAAAAATATTATTATTATTATTATTATTTTTGCTATTAGCTTTATCAATCAATGTAAGTATCCTAAATGATATTGATTTGAACGTCGCTGATAACTGCTATCATGGTTGATTATTCTTGTTCCAAAGAATGTTGAGCATGCTTTACTGTTAAATGAAATTTACATTCTGTGTGTGTCATTTCACCAAATCTTTAAAATTGTATAGCACACGTGATGAAACACATACGATGTTTGTGTATCATATGATGCACACAAGTTTTGAGGCATAAGTATATTCCACAATTACATCTCTGATTTCATCCGCTCTTGTTATGATTGCTGCATGCATTTGAATCTCATTCTTTAATTGAAACTGGATGCTGCTTCCTAGAACATATGCTACGGAAAATAGCATTTATTCTAGTCTTGTTCCCTGTGAGAACCTGTATGCATCTTCATCAGTGAGACACCCGCAATGCCTTTAGGCATGTGCGTGGGAGTAAATGAGGTGATTATTTAATTATTATGGTTGGTATTGACAATGCATAGTTAAGAGGGGCCAAGGAAAGGTTGCCAAGTTGATGAGAGAATTACAAAGTAAATCTGTTTTTTAGAAGTTCATGGACACAAAAGGGTTCCATGGTCTAGATGAAGCGTTTCGAGATGAGTAGCTCGTATGGAAAATGAGGGGTTGAGTAGAACAGAATTAGAAGCCAGGTATTTAATGATATATATATATATATATATATATATATATATATATATACGCTCACTGTGCACCTTCTTAGGTGAGCAGTACACGTGTCATGGGCACAAAATCTGAACTGTCCATGTGATGCGGCACCCTTGAAACCTCCTAGGACCAACTTTCGGCCTGATTCAAAGCTTGGTGGGCCATAGCAAAGATAGAGGCAAATCAAGGGAGGAAAATGTTTCTGTTTGCCATGGCCCACTAGAGTTTTGAATCAGGCCAAAAGTTGGTCCTTGGGGTTTTAAGGGGTGCTGCATCACATGGACTGTTCAGATTTTGTGCCCAAGACACGTGTACAAAGGTGCACGGGTGAGCATTTTTCTATTATATATATATATATATATAGAGAGAGAGAGAGAGAGAGAGAGAGAGAGAGAGAGAGAGAGAGAGAGAGAGAGAGAGAGAGGAATGCTCACCTGCGCACCTTACGCGAGCACTTGCGCACCTTTGCACACGTGTCATGGGCACAAAATCTGAACGGTCCATGTCATGCGGCTCCCCTTGAAACCTTGGCGAGCCCAACTTTCAGCCCGATACAAAACTCTGTGGGCCATGGCAAAAGGAAACAATTTCCTCCATTGATTTGCATTTCTCTTTGCTATGGCCCACTAGAGTTTTGGATCAGGCTGAAAATTGGGCCCATAGAGTTTCAAGGGGTGCCGCATCACGTGGACCGTTCAGATTTTGTGCCCATGACACATGTGCAAAGGTGCGCACAGGTGCTCACGTAAGAAGGTGCGTAGGCGAGCATTCCTCTCTCTCCCTCTCTCTCTTAATGCTCACACACAACTAGTTGGACCGTCCAACTAGTTTGGTTAATGCTAATTAATGTTTAGAAAGAGACAAGTTATTTCACCGTAGCTCTTAAAAAAGGTCTTAGTAAAAAGGATCGACAACTGTGGGCCCCACCATGGTGTTAACGTGAAATTTTCCCTAATCCTCACGTGTGTCACCCATGCTAGACCCCGGGCTCGAAAATCAGCCTCATCCATGGTTCAGGTGGACCACACAATTGGAAAGAGCGTACAAGAAAATCTCACCCTTTAAAACTATTCTCTTGATGGGGCCCATTTGTATCACGTATAGGCCTAATATTTTGGTCCCACACATAGCCTTTGGTGTGACATCTAATGGTTGGAGTGGATTTCACATACTCATAACTGTGGGCCCTGTCAAAAGCAAGGGTGGACGTCTCTCCCACAACTGTTCTATCAGTATGGTTACGTGCATCACAAGTTAGCATGATATTTTGGATTTAGACCTAGAATGAGATCATAAATCTGATGTTCAAAGTAGATATCCCATACACATTACGGTGGGTCCTATAAAAAATCAGGTTAGGAGTTCGCTGTAAAACTTGTTGCTTGCGAGAAAAAGTGCGTATTCTCGAAAAGAGGTCTGGCTTGCTTGCCAATGGCTTTCGCACGGAATTCCTACATTGGGAAGCTAGGTGGGGCCTACCATCATGTTTATGTTTATGATATATCCACTTCATCTATCCGTTTTGCCAACTTATTTTAGTACATGAGACAAAATGAGGTGGATTCAAAACTCATGTGGGCCATAGGAGAGGGAAGAGTCGTGAAAGAAATTCCTATCGTTGAAACCTTCCTAGGGTCCCATTTGATGTGTATATGCCATCCAAACAGCTTATAAGGTCATTTCCACTTGGATAAATTGAAAACACAAAAAACTTAGCCTAATACAAAACTTATGTGGCCATACCAATGTTTCAACAGTGGTTTTATAATCCCCACTGTTTCCTATGGTATGGCCCACTTGGGTGTTGGATCTGACTCATTTTTGGTCTGCTGTTATGAAATGAGTTGTAAAAAAGGATGGATGGAGTGGATTTCTCACAAACATAATAGTGGGCCCCACCTATCTTCCTAGCATAGGAACTTCCTACCAAATCCTTTCGCAAGCAATCCGCGTCGAAAAAAAGGAGCCGATTAGGTGCAACCTCGTCCTCACACAACATTGTGCATCCCTGACCATGGGGCCCACCTTGATATATGTATTGTATATCCATGTCGTCCATCCATATTTTCTGCGCATGTTAGAACACGATTAAAAACATGAAGTAGATATAAATCTTAGGTGGACCACACCATAGGAAACAATGGTGATTGGCCATTAGAAACTTTTTGTAGGCCACAAAAGTTTTGGATCAAGATGGAATTTATTATTTTCCCTTCATCCAGGTCTTTGTAACCTTATCAACAGTTTGGGTGGCAAATAAACATTAGAATGGGCCCTAGGAAGTTTTTAAGTGTTCAATATCCATTATTTCCTGTTGTGTGGTCCACCTGAGATTTGCATCTGCTCCGTTTTTGGAATCTTGCCCTAAAATGACTTGAAAAAAAAAAATGGACAAATGGCCATGGATATACAATACATACAACAAAGTGGCCCCACGGTCAAGGACGCACCGTATTGTGTGAGGAGGTGCCACACCTAATCTAGTCCTTGTTTTTATGGGGAAATGCCCCTTTTCTCGGAGCGAACAATGGGAGAGGGACGGTAACTTTGGTTTTTTATAGGGCCCATTATGTGACGTGTATATGAGATCCATTCCAACCATTGGATGTGTAATATCGTTCTAGGTCCAGAGCCAAAATATTAAGCTGACTTGTGATTCAGGTGGGCCACACCAATGGAATAGTTGTGGAAGAGATGTCCACCCTTGATTTTTACAAGGCCCACAGTTTTGAGTATTTGAAATCCACTCGAACCATTAGATGCCACACCAAAGGGTAGGTGTGGGATCAAAATATCAGGCCTATATGTGATTCAAATGGGCCCCATCAAGGGAATCGTTTTGAAGGGCGAGATTTTTTGTACACTCTTTCCAATTGTGTGGTTCACCTAAACCATGGATGGAGCTGAGTTTCAATCTCGGGGTCTAACATGGGGTAACGCATGTGATGATTGGAGGAAATTTCACATTAATACAATAGTAGGGTCTACGACTGTCGATCCTTTTTACTAAGACCTTTTTAAAAATCAGGGTGAAACAACTCATCTCTCTAAACATTAATTAGCATTAATTAACCAAACTAGTTGGACGGTCCAACTAGTTGTGTGCATGAGAGAGAGAGAGAGAGAGAGAGAGAGAGAGAGAGAGAGAGATGCTCACACACACAACTAGTTGGACTGTCCAACTAGTTCGATTAATTAATGCTAATTAATGTTGAGAGAGAGAGAGAGAGAGATATGACTTTGTTTCATGCTTACCTTTCAAACGGGTCTTTTAAAATGGTTATTGGCTTGGGTGGGCTCTATTGTGGTGTTAATGTAAAATCCACCCGACCATCATGTGTGTCATCCGATGTTAGACTTATGGACTGAAAATCAACCCCATTGGTGGTTCAGGTGGACCGCACAATTGGAAACAGTGTGGTGAAAAATCTCACCCTCCAAAATGATTCATTTGATGATGCCCACTTGAATCACTTGTGGATCTTATTTTTTGGTCCCACACCTAGACTTTGTTGTCACATCTAATGGTTGCAGTGGATTTCACGTATTCATGATGGGGGTCCTGTAAAAATCAAAGGTGGATGTCTCTACCTCAAATGTTCTTTTGGTGCGGCTCACTTGAATTACAAGTCTGCCTTGTATTTCTACTCTGGACCTACGATGAGATTGCACATCTGATGGTCGAAGTGGATCTTATATATAAGACGCGGTGGGCCATATAAACAAGGTTGGTTTTTTCTCTTGTTTATTAAATTTCTTCGGATTTTCGAGAGAAAAGGTGCGTGTTCTGAAAAAAGTGGGAGTGGATTAGGTGCAGCTTGTCCTCATGCACCACTGTGCGTCCCTAACCCTGGGGCCTACCTTGATATACGTATTGTATATCCGTGCCCCACATCCATATTTTCAGCTCATGATAGGACATGATTCAAAAAATGAACTAGATAAAATTCTCAGGTGGACCACACCACAAAAACTGTGGTGATTAGCCATTAAAAACTTTTTATGGGCCAACAGTTTTGAATCAAGCTCGAATTTATTTTTTATTTTTAATTTACTTCATCAAGGTCTTTGTGAACTTATCAATAAGTTGGGTGGCAAGTAAAAAATTACGGTGAGCCCTAGGAAATTTTTAATAGTAAGAGTTCAATATCCACTATTTCCTATGGTGTGGACCACTAGAGATTTATAACTGCTTCGTTTTTGGATTAATGTTTTAAAATGAGCTGAAAAAACCAATGGACAACATGGATATACAATACTTACATCAACATGGGCGACATGATCAAGGACGAACTATGTTGCATAAGGAAGGGGCTGCACTTAATCCACTCTTAAAAAAAAATAAAAAATCTAGTAGGCACTTTTTTCCTGTAACGGAGCCGAAGAAGCTTAACAGCAGAAGAGGAACGCATTAACCTTATTTTTATTTGTGCCCATCTTGATGTTGTGATGTGCATGTGAGATCCGGTCTGACCATCATATGTGTCATCTCATTCTACGTCTTGATACAAAATATCAAACTAACTTTTAATTCAGATAGGCCACACCAATAGAACAGTGGGGGGAGAGATGTCAACCTTTGATTTTTAGAAGACCCACAATCATGAGTAAATGAAATCAACTCCAACCATTAGATGCCACACCAAAGGTTAGACGTAGAACTCAAAAATCATGGCCACTTGATTTAAGTGTGCCACATCGAAGGAATTATTTTGGAAGGTATGCTTTTTTTGCACACTATTTTCAATTGTGCGGTCCACTGGAACCATGGATGGAGTTGATTTTTCATTCCTAGGTCTAACATGGGTTGACACACATGAGGTCAAGGTGGATTTTACATTAACACCACAGTGGGGCCCATCCAAGCCGGGGATCATTCTCAAAACACTTCTTGAAAAGCTAAGGTGAAGCAAATGCCCTCTCTCTGTCAACATTAATTAGCATTAATTAATCAAAACTAGGGGTGTATATTATATTTAAGAGAAAAAATTTCTCATTAAATGCCCAGCTAGTTGGACCAAAATGCACTGTCCAACTAGTTGTGTGTGAGCATTTCTCACACACACACACACACACACACACACACACACACACACACACACACACACACACACACACTGCTCACCTTTTCAGGTGAACACATGTGTCATGGGCACAAAATATGAATGGTCCGCATGATGCGGCACCCCATGAAACCCTCTAGGCCCAAATTTCAACTCGATCCAAAACTCTGGTGGGCCATAGCAAAGAGAGAAGCAAATCAAGGGACAATTGTTGTTTTTTTTTTTTTTGCCATTGCCCACCAGAGTTTTGGATAGGGCTGAAATTTGGGCCTGTTGGGTTTCATGAGGTGCTGCATCACGTGGGCCGATCGGATTTTATGCCCATGACACATGCGAAAAGGTGGGCACAAGTGCTCACCTAAGAAGGTGCGCGGGTGAGCATTTTTTCCCACACACACACACACACACACACACACACACACATATATATATATGTTAATGTTGCTCTGTTGTCGAAGATGAATGTTGTTGGATTACTTCAAAGGTTGGTCATTTCTTTGGTTCTATTAGAGGAATAGAGACACCATCAATACTTTTATGCTAAAAAAATGGATGTACCTTTTCTAGAGCCTAGAAAGGACCCATCCCATTGAGCTTCACCTAAGGGGTGCAGATTTGAATTCAAATTGTCTTGGAACCATGCCCCTTTTCTGTTTTTGAGAATGGTAGAACATCCTAGATATCTTAGTAATTGGTGGTGGAAAGTCTATTGGAGTTGAACCTACCTGGATCTTCTCATTGAACATGGCATAGTAAACTTTTGCCTTTATCTTAACTTAAAAGGGTCTCTCATGACTCGTGAGCGGTGTGTGTTTTTTCGATAGGAGTACTGGAAGATATTAGGGTGAGTTTGATTTGTCAGAGTCTTTTAGGAAATTTTAGATACTTTTCTTGCCTCTTGGATGGAGAAGAAAAGAATTTGGTGCTCTTGTTGTGGAATTTGGGCATTGGTTGGAAATGGAATTTATTTTATCATGCAACTTAATTGATCTTGTTGAGTGGATTATCAATGATTTGCTTTTGAAGTATATATGTATATTGATGATTTGCTGGTTGAAGATCATCTTTAGATCAATTAGCAATGAAAAAAAATCAATTTTGTAGTTTCTCGTTGAAGATCATCTTCAGATCAATTAGCAATAACGAACACATGTGTCATGGGCACAAAATATGAATGGTCCGCATGATGCGGCACCCCATGAAACCCTCTAGGCCCAAATTTCAACTCGATCCAAAACTCTGGTGGGCCATAGCAAAGAGAGAAGCAAATCAAGGGACAATTGTTGTTTTTTTTTTTTTTGCCATTGCCCACCAGAGTTTTGGATAGGGCTGAAATTTGGGCCTGTTGGGTTTCATGAGGTGCTGCATCACGTGGGCCGATCGGATTTTATGCCCATGACACATGCGAAAAGGTGGGCACAAGTGCTCACCTAAGAAGGTGCGCGGGTGAGCATTTTTTCCCACACACACACACACACACACACACACACACACATATATATATATGTTAATGTTGCTCTGTTGTCGAAGATGAATGTTGTTGGATTACTTCAAAGGTTGGTCATTTCTTTGGTTCTATTAGAGGAATAGAGACACCATCAATACTTTTATGCTAAAAAAATGGATGTACCTTTTCTAGAGCCTAGAAAGGACCCATCCCATTGAGCTTCACCTAAGGGGTGCAGATTTGAATTCAAATTGTCTTGGAACCATGCCCCTTTTCTGTTTTTGAGAATGGTAGAACATCCTAGATATCTTAGTAATTGGTGGTGGAAAGTCTATTGGAGTTGAACCTACCTGGATCTTCTCATTGAACATGGCATAGTAAACTTTTGCCTTTATCTTAACTTAAAAGGGTCTCTCATGACTCGTGAGCGGTGTGTGTTTTTTCGATAGGAGTACTGGAAGATATTAGGGTGAGTTTGATTTGTCAGAGTCTTTTAGGAAATTTTAGATACTTTTCTTGCCTCTTGGATGGAGAAGAAAAGAATTTGGTGCTCTTGTTGTGGAATTTGGGCATTGGTTGGAAATGGAATTTATTTTATCATGCAACTTAATTGATCTTGTTGAGTGGATTATCAATGATTTGCTTTTGAAGTATATATGTATATTGATGATTTGCTGGTTGAAGATCATCTTTAGATCAATTAGCAATGAAAAAAAATCAATTTTGTATTTTCTCGTTGAAGATCATCTTCAGATCAATTAGCAATAACAAAAAAGAAAAACTCAATTTTGTCATAGTAGGGTAGAAATCTTTGAATGGGGTCTGAGATGATTGTCTTTGTGTTTGGTCTTTTGGCAGTGTGAGACCAAGGTATTCTATAAAGGTAACGATAGCTGTAATGGCCACTGTTGTTAGCATTACGCTATAGGCTATTATGGCCCCTATAACAATCATAACAGCTCTTTTTTTTTTTTTTTTGAAAAGCCTATTTCGGCCCTATAGTAGACTGGTATGGGGGCCATTACAGGACCACCATGGGTCAATTTTTTTATGGCTGTTATGTGACCGATGGAAGTAGCACGACTAGTGGGAGTTTCGTTTGGTGATAGGCTGGAGTACTACGTGACCGTTTTTGAGTTTGTAGAAGAAATGGGTTGGCTACCAGCCTGGCAGGACAGAGTTAGCTAAAAAATCAACAATGGCAGGGATTTGGTGTGTGCGGAAAAAGACAAGCGGAGCTCAAGCAACTTGGTTGAGGGAGCATCAGGTGAGGGCCATCTGGGATAAGCAAATTCTCAATGAAAGTTTTAAGCTGGAAATTAGGAGTCTGAGGTATCTGCAAAAGTGATGTTAGATAAAAAAAAATTTGTAAAAAGTATGAAGTGTAGATCACAGCATTCTAGGAAATCAAGATGCAAGGTATAGATCAGAAAATCGTCGACTCATTGGGGGAGGGGGGATAAAGAATGGGAAGTACTGGAAGCCTTAGGTTCAACAGGGGGAATTCTGATACTGTGGGATTCAACATTTGGTGTAAAGAGGTTGTAGAAAATCTTCGAGCAATCATAGTTAGCTTCTAGGTAGCTTCGAGGTTGAAAGTCAAAGTGTTCCAAAACGGTAATGGTGGTCGTAACGGCCACCACTGTTACCGTTCTGATACGAGCCGTTACGGCCCCCATATCAGCCATCATGACCCTTTTTTATTTTTTGAAAAAACTGTTACAGGACCATTACAGGGCCTTTACAACCTTTTTTTTTTCTTTTTTTTCTATAACAGTTGTTTCGACCCCATAATGCATAATGGTTATGACCATTACCGTTATGTAACTGATTTTGAATACCTTGTTGAAAGTAAATATTATCAAGATTTTCAAGCAATCACAGTTAGCTTCTAGGCAGCTTCAGGGTTGAAAGTACATATTAGCAAAAGTGAAATATTGGGGGTGGGAATTTCGAAAGAGGAAACGAAGTCATATGCTCACAAATTCGGGTGTAGGGAGGGTGTGTTTCCTACAACTTATCTAGGTCTTCCCTTATGTATTGGAAAACCGGTGAAACATCTATGAGATATAGTAATTAAAAGGTTTGAAAGAAGACTATCTTAGTGGAAGCCTCAGGTTCAGCAGGGGGTATAAAGAATGGGAAGTACTGGAAGCCTTAGGTTCAGCAGGGGGAGTTCTGATACTGTGGAATTCAAACATTTGGTGTAAAGAGGTAGAAAATCTTTGAGCAATCATAGTTAGCTTCTAGGCAGGTTTGAGGTTGAAAGTCAAGGTGTTCCATAACGGTAACGGTGGCCGTAATGGCCACCACCATTACCGTTATGATACGGGCCGTTACGACCCCCATATCGGCCGTTACAACCCTTTAAAAAAAAAAAAAAAATCGTTACGGGACTATTACAGGGCCTTTATAGCCTATTTTTTCTATAACTGCCGTTTTGACCCCATAATGCATAATGGTTATGACCGTACCGTTACGTAACCGATTTTGAATACCTTGTTGAAAGTAAATATTATCAAGATTTTCAAGCAATCACAGTTAGCTTCTAGGCAGCTTCGGGGTTGAAAGTAAATATTAGCAAGAGCAAAATATTGGGGGTGGGAATTTCAAAGGAGTAAACGAAGTCATATGCTCACAAATTTGGGTGCCTTTCCTATGACATATCTAGGTCTTTCGCTATGTATTGGAAAACCGGTGAAACATCTATGAGGTATAGTAATTGAAAGGTTTGAAAGAAGACTATCTTAGTGGAAAACTCGGCTCTTATCTTTGGGTGGGAAAATAACTTTGATCAAGACGGTTATGTCTATTCTCCCGATTTGTTATATGTTGTTGTTTAAGTGCCCCAAATTGATTTTGAATAAGTTAGAAAAACTAAGGAGAGATTTTTTTGTGGAAAGGAGCGGAAAATAAACGTAAATTTCGTCTTATGAAATGGGAAGAAGTATGCAAGTCCACAAATCAAGGGGGTGCGGGGTTTAGGAAGTTGGAGGATGTGAATTTAGCATTACTAAGGAAATGGGTTTGGAGGTTTGGGGTAGAATTAGATTCTCATTGGAGAGAGGTGATATATAGGAAATATGGGGTGGAAGGAAGGGGGTGGTGGATTAGGTCATCGTTTTTGTCTAGATCATCTCATCTATGGAAGTCGGTGGCATCTGTAAAACATAAGTCCTGGGTAGGGATTGGGTTTCTGTTGGGGAATGGGTAGAACATCAAATTTTAGGAAGACAAGTGGGTTGAAGGGCATAGTTTGGGGGATCTATTCCCTTGGTTGGTGGGAATTTCTTGTGAGGTGGCTCTCAGGGTGACAAGTTGTTTTTCCATGCTGGGAGAGGAAGTAATTTGGGCCCCACCGAGCAGAAGAAATTTGACGGATGAAGAAATCTCATATTTTATTAGTTTGCTCAATATGTTGTCCAAGGCAACTTTGGTCATATCGGAACCAGATTTGATGGTTTGGTTAAAAGGAAAAATCTTGCAAGTTCTCGGTGAAATCCCTTTATTTGTTCATAAGTGGGGAGGTCTCTCCGGGTGGGGTCTGTTTGATGGTGTTCGTTTGGCGATATGGTGCTCCTTCAAAGGTGGCGGTGTTTGCTTGGCTAGTGGGGAGAAAGTGGTTACTTTGGACAACCTCTGTCGAAGGAATATGATTCTTCCAAATGCACGTCTCTTATGCCTCCGAGTTGAGGGGACGGTGGATCATCTGGTCATCCATTGTTCGTTTGCTAGAGAAATGTGGGATAACTTCTTCAAGTTATTTGGTGTTGACTGGGTGTTGCTGGGTTCCATGGATAAAACTTCTTCTTGAGTTGGCATGGTAGGGGTATAGGGAGGATTGGGAGGAAAATTTGGCATCTAAGTTTTCTAGCAGGTTTTTATGGGCTTTATGGTTTGAAAGAAATGATCAATGCTTTAGAAATCATAAGGGACAGATATTGGAAGTCTTTCAAAGAGCCAAAGTTCACATTTTTGAGTGGGCGCGGGCATCTAAGATGGTGTGGTTAGAAGTCAAATTTGGAAAGTTCTCGGTGAGGTCTCTATATATGTTATTTATGAGGATGATGCCTTGGTCAGGGTTTGTCCGATGTCGTTTATTTGGAGCTATGGTGCTTCCTCAAAGGTGGCGGCGTTTGCATGGTTGGTGGGGAATAACAAAGTTCTAACGGTCGACAATCTCCACAGAAGAGCTTCATTCTTCTGAATGTTTGTCTATTGTGTCTTCAGGCCGAGGAATCGGTGGATCTTTTGTTCATCCGATGCTTGTTCTCAAAATAAATGTGGATCAACTTAAGTTATTCGGAGTGGAATGGGTAATGCTGGGTTCTATTGATGCATTCTTTTTTATGTGGCATGGTGGGGGTATAGGGAAAATCATAAGGAACATCTGGTACATAAGTTTGTTAGCAGGTATATGGGCCATTGGTTTGAGAGAAATGATCGTTGTTTTAGGAACCATAAGAGGCAGGTTTTGGAGGTTTTCCAAAGGGCTAAATCCCATGTGCTAGAATGGGCACAAGCTGTTAAGATTGTCTCCCATTTGCCGAAATTTTGGCGGGATCTGTAAATCTGTAAATCTTTTTGGCTTTTCTCTTTCTTGTATTTTTGTGGCTTCGGCTTTTTCGTATAAAATTTGTCAATGTTCAAAAAAAAAGGAAAAATATTTAAGATCTTTTCAAATGTTTCTGACTGCTGGGGGGCTGTTTAAATCTTTTTTTTTTTTTTCAGTGGCTTTGGTCTTCTTCCAATAAAATTGTCAATGTTAAAAAAATAATAATAATGGGAGCAGCGACTCTGACATTTGTGACTGATATACAGGGATAATGTTTGGAGGAATCATAACCATTTTTATCCTTTATGAATGCCCTTATTGTTATTAAGAAACTTATTATTCTGGCTCTCCAATTATTGATCTCTTGGACTTTTGACATGTAACGAATTGTTTTGATTATAAGGTCAGCGAACCAGTCAGTTTTCTTCACTTATGCTGTAACCAGTCTGTCGTGCACTTTGTAACACCAGATGGAATGTCTGGTTATCCAAAAAATATCAACAATCTGGTGCCTTCTGTTTCTTTCCAACACTCCTAATTAATCTGTGGATGAATTATATGACAGATGCTTTCTGATTTTCAATTCTGATAAGTGGGCCCATGCTTTGGTAATCCAGACCCTGGCTCTGTTGTGTACATACCCATATGATCTTGGTCAGACAATTTTAAAACCTTTTTGAGTTTTGGCTACAAATAATGTTTAAGAAGATAAATATGGCTAATGTCCACATTCAACTGCAAAAGTCCAGCAGATTGAAACAGCGGAATGGTCTTAGATTACTAGAGCTTGGTTCCCAATTGTCAGAGTCGAAACCCTTGTAATATTGTGTGAAGCCTCCAGTCACATAAAAAGTTGCTATTATCCCAAAAAGGGGTCTCATTCAAGCTTCACTGTTGAAGAAGATTTGAAAAACAGCTGCTTCTCTCTTTAGTAAATGTCCTTAAGAAGAAACAGTCTGTGGTTACATAGCACACGAATTTCATCATCATAGGTTTGTCCCAGACATACTTTCTCACCAATCAATCTTACTTGAGTCCCCGTCCTTAGTATATGAAATAACACTATTGAAATTACTTTCCTCGATATGTGGAACTAAGTATCCTTAACCTGCCGATGTTGCTTTCTTATTGTTCCTTTTGTAGCCTTCTCCATTCAAAATACTAAACCAGTAAGAAAGCATGTAAGGACAGTTGCAGTTTGCTCCTACCACTAACGACTGTCCAATGTTGCAGGTATCCGTTGTATGCAAAGGCTGCTCTCTGCCAAGCATGTTACAATGCCTTACGCCTTACCAAAGCCTTGGAGGACAAAGGCTTGGAGCTTCTGAATGCCATACCCAAACCTTTCCTATCACTTCACCTCCGTTTCGAACCGGACATGGTGGCCTACAGCCAGTGTGAATACTCTGGCCTCTCCCCTGCCTCAATGGCTGCAATTGACATTGCTCGTGGGGATAGAAAACCATGGACTGGAGATGCTGCTCGAGTGTGGCGAAACCGAGGCAAGTGCCCTCTCACTCCAAATGAAACGGCTTTCATTCTTCAAGCGCTTTCAATCCCAACAAACACGACTATTTATTTGGCAGCTGGGGATGGTCTCTTGGAACTTGAGGGATTGACATCGGTATATAAAAATGTATATACGAAATCTACCCTCCTCAATGATGAGGATTTTATGCGCATGCATGGGAACACAAAAGCAGCACTGGATTACTACGTATCGATCAACAGCGATGCATATATAGCTACGTATTTTGGGAATATGGACAAGATGGTAGCTGCAATGAGAACATTGAAGGGGTTGTTTAGAACCCTTCTTCTGAGCAGGAAGGCTTTTGCAGACTGTAATGCTAAGGAACTGAAAGGGAAGGAGTTGGTTGAAGCTCTATGGAAGGCCCACCATGAAGATTTTGTTATGGGCAGAGGATCTGCTCTACCTGATTGCTTTTGCGAGCATAGGTTGTGATTGCTATTGTTTTGGCTGTGAGATTTCAAGCAATTACATTGGAGATCTTGATTCATGTAAGACCAAAATCATTGTTTTGGGAACCTGTTTGGACTACTATGGAAATCTTTTAGCAGTGAATGAATACCCCTCGCAGTTTCATCCATGATATGAATATTACTTTTGGATTTTTTTCTTGTTTTTTTGTATTTCATCATTCCATGTGATTATTAGGGCTGTCAATGGGCTGGGTTTAGGCCAGGCAAAATTGAAATTTGAACAGGCCTGGTTCTAACCGTTCAAAATCCGGGTGAGGCCAACCCCAGGCTCAGTCCGTTGACAGCCCTAGTGATCATGCACATAGCAAAGTGAATCTTGACTCTATCAAGTGGGTCCAATCTCCAAGCTGATGGGTCCACTGACCTGGTCCCGCACAGGTCAGGTTTGGTTGCAGCTAAATAGCTGTATCTGTGCCATTGGGAATTAATTTGAGCTCGATTGATAATTGGCCCGGGTGTAGCTATACCGGAGCCTGAATTCGATCATTATATTATTAGCATATTTGCTATTTATCAATGGCTGGACATTGTTTTCTATGGGATGGCCCACATGATTAGTAGATGGGTTGATTATTGCATCACGTGATCCTCGTGTTGGAGCCCACCTATTCAAAGTTTTGGACGTCGCAATCATTTAAAAGGTTGGAAATCATCCACTGGGTGGACCATAACCTGAGGTCCAACTGGAGGTGATCTTAAGTCCAATCGGTTGGACCGCAATCGACGGTCCATCCAATAGATAACTTCCAACCTTCCATATACACGTGACATCCAATCGGTACAATAGGTAGAGGTTTGCCTTATGCAAAAATCCACCACATCTGATCATTGAGTGGACCACACTTGCATTCTGTTATTTGTTAATGGCCGGACATTTTTTTTACTGGGATCGCCCTGATCTGTAGATGTGGTTGATTAGTGCAGTAGGTGATCCTCGTGTTGGGGCCAATCTATTGGTAGTGTTGGATGTCACAATCATTTAATAGGTTGAAAGTCATGCATGGGATGGACAACCAATTCGATGAGGTCTGACTGGTTGGACAACAATCTATCATCCAGCCAGCAGATAACTTTCAACCTTTTCATGTGCATGCGATATCCAATCTACCCAATGGTTGGGTCCACCGTAAGAATTGTCTCATGCAAAAATCAGCTACATCTGTTCATTGGTAGTATTTTGCCATTTATCAATGATTGGACATTGTTTTCTATGGGATGGCCCACCTGATTAGTAAATGGGGTTGATTATTTCAGTAGGTGATCCTCGTACTGGTGTCAATTATTTGAAGCCTTGGATGTCTCATTCATTTAATAGGTTGTAGGTTATTGACTGGGTGGACCGTCCAACCTGAAAGTCTCAAGCACAACTAGTTGGACCACAAATTACCAGTGGATAACTACCAACTTTTTCATGTGAGTGGGACATCCAAATCCATCCAATAGGTTGGTTAAGATTGCATATGTTACCCCACCGTAGGGCCCACCTTGATAATGTGTTGTATATCAATGCTGTCCATCTGTTTTTACAGCATATTTTAGGATGAGGTACCAAAAATGATGACGATCCAAATCTCAAGTAGACAACACCACAAGAAACAGTGGTGATTGAATGTCTCACCATTAAAAAATCCAAAGGGCCAATCGTAGGGTTTTTGTAATGTTTATTTGCAATCAAACCTCTCGATAATGTCAAGAAGATCCAGATGAATGGAAAATTAGAAATATAAGATTGATCCAAAACTTTTGTGGCCCATAAATTTTTTTTTAATGATTATTCATCATTGTATTTATTGGTTTATTGGTATAGTCCACCTAAGATTTGAATTTACTTACGATTTGGGATCAAATCTTTAAATAAGATGGAAAAACAGATGAACATCATGGATATGCAAAAAATACAACAAGGTGGGCCCCACACGGTTAGGGTAACACCCACTGAGATGTTACCTGAGTAACACTAATCCGCTGTCCTCATTGGTCAACCTATTGAGACGTGGCATTCATTTAATATTTTGGATTTTATCCACTGGTGGACCATAACTTGAGGTCCTGCCAGCTGGTCGACCTTCCCCGCTAAGGTCGTACAACCGGTACGGTCGTGACTCAGTGAGTGGCCCCTAGTTGGAGGGGGCCGAATATGTGTTAGATATCCAATGCGCACAGAACACGTATCACAGATCCGGACCATTCATCAGCCAGGGCACACCGTGAGCATGCTATGGACAAAAACTGATATGGGTCCACAAAATCAGGCAGTTAAAATTAGCATGACAGAAGATGGACGGCTAGAGAAAGGATTCCAACAATAAAAATACAACATAAAGGTATGGATCACTGGATGAGTGTATATACCATGATTTTTAGTACACGGCATGTTCACCGTGCTACTTACTGATGAATGGCTAGGAACTCTGGCACGTGTGCTGTAGCACCGATCTCTGACGCTCATTCGTGCCTCCTCACACGAGGCGCCACTCAGTGACGCACGATCCAAGAATTAAAAATCCCTCCTTGAAATAGATACATCTCTCCTCTCAGCATCCCTCCCCCTCGAAATCATGTCCTGCTCTAGATCTCCTTTTTTTTTTTAATTTAAAATCTTCATCTGAGATCTCAAAACCCTAGAGTTTCAATCTTTCCTTTTGGATCTGTGAGAATTTCTCCTGCGAATTCCTAGTTCTTCTTCTGTGAGAATGGAGAGCATTTCAGCGTCGGAGAAACAGAGTATGGTTTCTTCCTTTCTTGAAATCGCAGTTGGGCAGTCGGCAGAAACCGCCAGGCAGTTCTTACAGGTCTGATTTCAGCAGAGGCAGCTCCTTTTCTTTTCTTTTCTTTTCTTTTCTGCAAATGATTCGATACTCGCAATGGAATTGGGTGGAGTGTTTCTAGAAATGGTTTGGAAATTTCATTAAGCATTAGTCAGCTTGAAATTTTTTTGTTTTCAAATTATATTGGCCATTACTTTGCCAATGGCTTCCTACAAGCAAAAGAATCTGAACTAAATGAAAAGAAATAGGAAAAAAGGAGAAAAAGGAATAACATGGTTTGTTTATGGACATATGACACCCTTGTGGGATCCCTATGATGGGGCTACCCATGAGACATCACTATAATCCGGACCATTTGTCTAGTAAACCACATTGAGTAGATGGCATAGCCTAAAAATTGTGTAAATTGGATGATCCTAATGTTCTGATTGGCAGCCTGCAAATGCACGGTTAGAAAAAGAGAGAGCAGCTGGCTGCCTTTGAGTGTTTGGTTTGGGAATACATATTTTGTATAGTGAGAATTGAATATCCATGATGGGGCTCACCTGTTGAATGTCGTGGATCATGCTCTTCTTCAAGTGGGGGCCTCCAATCAAGGGGGATCCAGTGCAATTTTCAGGCCATTGAATATCCATTGTGAGGTCAGAATGGTGCGGCTTATACTTTTCTTCAAGTCAGTTGGCCTGCAGCATCATACCCCTTTCATAATTTACTTAATTTTATTATTGATAGGATGTTGGCAGATCTAGTGTTGATTTTATCATTGCATTACATCTTATGAAAGCAAAACATGGATTCCCATGATAAATTCTAACACGTCATTTGATGGGCAGGGTGTGGTAAATACTTAATGAGGTATTATATAGTGCTTTGGTCAAGTGTTTGTACCGTACTATTCTGGTTTTCAGTTCTACAAATGGGTCTGTGGTTCAAAATATTGTTTGATATGGTGGGCCTCACTGTGGATGGCCTGTGGTTCCAAGTATCGTTTGATATGATATGAAGATATTGTTTGAGCTAATCATACAGCTTGGTGATTTGAATGTGACATTGTCATACATTTCAATATGATGTGATAATTTGCTGATATTATCAGCCTCGGTTTGGCATATTGGTATTCAATTGCACAATAATTATCTGGCATGGAACGTATTGATAATTCATCATGATACTATGCATTTTACTGGAATGTATTGATGATACAAATGATGCCATGAATTCTTTTCCACTACATGTCTGTATCATGATAAAAACATTTGAATCATATTAATTTTTTTGTAATACATTCTTTAAATGAATCAGTACTGATGCAGGACAATTAACCATTTGCTCTAAAAGCTCGAACTGATAGAGCATGACAAATCAATCCCTTTATCTCATAGCCCAGGACCCACATCCCACGGGTTAGGACCTCGGCCGAATCCCCCTCGTGGGCCTCACTTCACATGGGTGCTGCTTCATACGAGCCACCCGCTTCATATGGCTGGCCCACCCCGAGTGTGTCTTTGCATCCCATAGGCCACCCCACTCGAGCCCGGTGTGAAAATGCCTTTGCATTAAGTGCATTCTTGTATTTTGAACCTTGCCAAAAAATCCTCCCAAATTGGAAAATCGTAGCTATAGAATATCCTTTTGTAATATAACATGTATCATTGCTGCATTTTCTTTCTTAACTGTCTATTTGTTGGCCCACTATTAAGAGTTATCATCATCATCATCATCATCATTATTTCAACAAGGAGTTTTGGGTTCATGGCTCCCATGATATCAAAATTTGGGTCATTGAACCATAGGGCCTGCTTGTAAAAACTGAAAACCTGAATCGCGCTTGATTTATGGATTTCTTGAAGTTAATGTGTATAAACTTTCATCTAGAGCATGGTCAAATAATCGTACTTGATTAGATCATCTTTGTTTATAGTTTGATGCTTCATGATTTATGGATTTCTTGAAGTTAATGTGGTATTGAAAGTCTTTAAAAATGCTTTCTTGTTTCTAGTAAAAAATTTCTTTCTTTCTTGCCTTTTTTTTTTTTTTTTTTCCCTGCCTCATGTAGCTTTTCAAATAGAGTTCTTTGGAGTCAAAGATTTAGTTTCAGTGATATTGACCATTTTTTTTCTCTTTTGTATGAACATTTATTAGAACCAAAAAGGAAGGAGAATACAAAGATAAAGTGCCCTACTCAAACAATAAAAGCAAGGAGAGAGGAGTCCACAATCTAGACAACTCTAGAGACACCCTTCTGGCAAGAGTATATGCTTGTCCACTTGCATATGGACTTAATTCTAGGGAAGAGTATACTCTTGTCCATTAGCATACTGATCTATTCTTGGCAAGAGTATATACTTCCGAATGAAGTTCAAATTCTTAAATATTCCCTATAGAAATTCAGATTCTTAAATATTCCTGCCAAATTTTGCAGATGTGAAACACTGTTGCTTGAATTCCTTCTTTCAGAAACTTTAAACAAGTCAAGGCTGAATTCCATTTTGTTGGTCTTGAGCATATCAAGCCAAATAACATGTTGTCATGTTGAACTTCAACTTGTTGATGGAAGTATCTGTAACTTGGGTTTGACAGGCTACAAGTTGGAAGCTTGAGGAAGCAATTCAATTGTTCTATGTTGGAAATGAGGGTGGTGGATTGGCATCGTCTTCCCTATCTCCACCAACTGAAAATAGTCCCCCATTGGCCAATGAAAGCTTGGAGTAAGTCAAATAGACTCTTCTTCATTTCCCCCCCTGCATTAAGGGTTAGGGGTGGTGGTTTTTAGTAGACAGAAAGAATTAGGGCCCATATGGAAGTTTCAGCGAGTTGGGATTGGTTCTGCATTTTGAGTGGGAAGTGGAAACTTCATCAAGGAGGATTTCGTTTCTTGAGTTTACCTCAGGTCATGCTTGTGATGAGAATGGTAATTGCAATGCAGCCACTAAAAGAGGAACTTCCAAATGAGTTCTTATTCAATATGTAAAAGAAGGCGTTGATCCCTTCTCATTACCTCAGCTTGTATTTCTTGATGTAGTGTACAGGAAAAAGATATTGGAAATGAACACGTGGAGCAACATGTTGGAGATGAAGAAGTGCGCCCTCCTTTACCAGTGAGAAGAGAGGTTCTATATGATGATGGCCCATTGTATAGGTCTCTGCTGACTATCCATTATTCTTTGGGATACATCTTTTAAATTGTGATGGTCTGTGCGTTGTGTAATTCAATTAGTTCATCATTAAATCTAGAGATAACAAAATTTTTTATGCCATTCAAATGTTCTTTGTATATAATTTATGGTTAGGATTAGATTTTCCATTCAACCTTTAAAAAAAAAAGAAAAGAAAACAGAGGTTTTACCATTAAAAAAGGCGAGTTTAGATTTGAGCATAAATTGAGGTTGTTTTAGGGTTAGGGTTTTAATCGTGGATGAGTTGTTTTGGATTTTGTAATAAGATTTATTTTTTTTTGGAAGGCATTTGAAGATTTTGTGTTTACTACTGCTTTTACAAACGAATGGGTCATACCAAAAGATTGTGTTGGTTAGATGATCTTAAATGTTAATCATCCAATGGTTGGCATTCCTTTGGATCATGTTAGTCAAGAAAAGAGTTCACAATTCCTGATGTTCAAAAGAAAATATTTGATTCGGTAGTAAAGAACATCTTGTTCATTATGTGTTTTTTGCTCTATGGCCCATCCAAAAGGCGTTTGATCTATTGGATTGTTATCTTAATGATATGGTGATGCAGGACAATTAACCACTTGCTCTAAAAGCTCAAATTGATAGAGCATGGCCAATCAATCCCTTCATCTCATAGCCCAGGCCCCACATCCCATGAGTTAGGACTTCGACTGAACCCCCCTCGTGGGCTTCACATCACATGGGTACCGCCTCACATGAGCCAACCGGCTCACACAGGTCGCCCACCTGAGTGTGACCCTGCATCCCACATTTCACTCTACTCGAGCCCGGTGTGAAAATGCCCTTGCATTAATTGGTCTTGGAAAGTGATTTCATGTGCTTGACTAGCTCTTGTTGTTGACATGTCCAGCAATTATGCTCTTTCTTATTGCCACTGAAGTTATTGTATGCTTGACCTTTGGTCAAACCGTAGTTTTGATGAATGACTCTATGGTTAGCTCTTTCTTGTTGCTTGTGACCTAAGAGTCACCACTGCCATCAAATGTACTTTATTAATTATTATGTTCTTAGATTCTTCTAAAAATATCATCTTAGATGGCTTCTCTTTTTCTCGTGTTATTCCAGAATTTCAAGGATGGGCCATCCATCCCATGAAGCAAATTCTTTGGTTGCATTCCGGAATTTTAATGAGGAATCAAAACGTCCTGGTGTTTGGGAGTCAGATCAAAGTGCTGCATCTACTATAGATAGTTCTCGAGATAACCTGGCCTCCCTGTACCGCCCTCCTTTTGCCTTGATGCATCATGGACCTTTTGACAAGGTATAAGGATTTTGTTGTTTTATTTTTGTTTTTGTTTTTGTTTTTTGTTTTTTGTTTTTTGTTTTTTTTTGGTTTTTGCAAACTAAGTTGGTGCAAGCTCTCAAGTAATCTTATTGGCATCTAGCAATTCCTTTGGATTTAGTTGCAGTTTCTAGTAATACTGAAACGGCATGTTATCCTTTCATGACTTAAGCCATATGACTTAGAAAGTTGTCAAGTATTTCAGTGCCATATAGTGTGCAGTCTCCTGTGGCATTTTTGGGGCATTCTGGTCTGACATGCCCAAGAAATTCTCTGAAATTAAAAGATATGTTATTTTATGGTAGTCAATGTCTTAACAACCCGATCAAATTGTCTGGTCTGATTGGGTTAAACTGGAATGACAACCCTCTCTAGGTTGATTCTATTTCGGCCCCTCAAGATTACAGAAACTGGTTTAACCATCCGGCGTGGTGTCTGAGTCGTCTGACCAAAATGTGCACAGAGTTTTGAGCAAATTTCTTGGTCTGATCTGATGCATAATCTCCAGCAATGATTATCATAAAAACCATTTCCAGCTAAAAACTGTACAAAATCTTGAATCTGGGAGAGGGAAGGAGAGATATAGGGAGAAATTCTGTTCAGTTTGTAGTTGGAGATAAGCTTCAGATGATGTTGCAATTTCTGTGTTCTTCTCTCCTCCCTGACCTTGCTTGTCCAAGTGAAGAGATGCAGAAGCAAAAGAGAGGGCCTGGTCTTTTATCCTCGAGAAAGAAGATAGCCACTTCTGGGAGAGTAAATTGAAAGCCTTGAAGTGATTATACATGGGAAGCAATCCCGACTGTCCAAATTGTGTGAAATTGTTGATGGAGCTTTGCTGAAAAATCACACTAATTGGATGTCTTAACCATTTGATTTTGCTTGTTCAATTTGAACTGTTAACCCAAATATATGTAACCATTTATTGGTAGCCATCAATTGGATGGCTAGGATCATTCAATCAAAGTGACTTTTTTGGGTGTATGCTGATGGCCCCCATATTTTTGTATGGTGTAAATCTTTGCATGTCTGCTCCACGTGTATGGTGAATGAGTCATTGCCATTTTAAAATTAGGGGTAACTATCACTGTAGTCTAGCGCATTGAACCACATATGGTCATGGGAAAGTGTGCTGATTATGTTTGGGAAAATCCTAACAATTGGCAAAGATGTATGGGCTGCACAATTAGACCCATCATACCATGGAACCAACCAAACCATTCCAAGTAGACACGATGGCACAAAGATTACATGGGCCTATGCCAAAAAATTGTTTTGTTTGATCTTACTCTGCAAATCTAGCTTGCTCTTGACAATGTGAATCCAATTATTATTATTTTTTGAGAGAGAACAACAAATTTATTAAGTTGCAAAAGCGGACAAAGAATACAACCCCAGGCAACAAAATCAAGAAAGAGAGCCGCCAATGGCGGCCTTTACACAAACCGCCCAGCTAGACACTAAATTCTTAACTTTACTTCCTCCCCTAAACACACATTCTCATTCCTAAAGCATCACCCATTTTGTGCTCCCCAAAGCACCCAACAAACACCCATTAATAGCAAACGCCATTTGGCCTTTCTGTATTTGCCAACCCCCCATTGCCACACCCATATTAACTTGCCAACAAACTTAGGCATAACCCTACCAATTTGCATATCGTTGAAGAAGTGGTTTTAAATTGAGCAAGCGAAGGGGCAATAGATGAAAAGGTGGTTAATTGACTCCCCATCTCCCATGCACGTTAGGTAGATATTCAAAATAATCAATGATCTCCTCAATAGGTTGGCCATCGTGTGAACTCTTCCTCTACCAAGGAGCTAGGGGTGCACATCGAACCGTTGGATCCGTGTAACCGGACCGAAGCCGTTGGATCGGTCCGGTTTGGTTCGGTTCTAGGATGCTAACGGTCCGTTTCCGGTTCCAAAATTCCCAAAACCGTTGATTACGGATCGGTTTCGGTTTAGGGCCCTGTAGAACCGATCCAAACCGTTGAACCGAACCGTAGAGCCGAATGTAGAGCCGCACCGTTGATCCGAACTGTGCCATGAATTGTAGATCCAAACTGTGGATCCGAGCATTCATTAAAAAAAAAAAAAAAACCTAAAGTTCCTTTAGCTTCAGCGCCCCCCTGCGGCCCTGCCTCTCGCCCCTCTCACCCCTGCAAAAAAAAAAAAACACCCCTCCGTCCCTCTGCCCTCTCTCTCTCTCTCTCGCCCTCCCTCAGTCCCTATGCCCTCTCTCTCTCTCTCTCTCTCTCTCTCTCTAGCTGTCCCAGACACCGGCAGCCATGCGGCGCCCTCCCTTGACAGTCTGACCTCTCTCTCTCTCTCTAAGATATCTACTGCAATCGTCAAAATCGAACAATCATCATAATTTTTGTGATATCCCGACCCTTCGATGTCGAAATCTCTGGTCCAGCCCATAGGCCAGAAGCGGCTGACGAACGTCACAATCGTACGACTAAAAAAGCACAGGATCCGCTTCGAGATCGCATGTTACAAGAACAAGGTCCTCTCGTGGTGCTCTGGAATGTAAGACCCTCAACCCAAAATCTCCTTCTTCTCCTTTTATTTCCATTTTTCCTTTTCTTTTGTAGATTTTTTTTACAAAAATTGATTTACAAAGGTATTTTGGTTTTTTAATACAAATGATAATTTGAAATTTTCACAACTCGAATCATTAACTCTGAGATATATGAATTAGATTGAGGTCGATTTTAGCATTTTAAGGGAGCTTCTGGATACATTATCTAAATGGGTTGGATTTTTAAAAGCCTAGAACCGTGGAACCAATCCGGAACCGAACCGTTTTTCACGGTCCGATTCTGGTTCGGTTCTATGGTGCTAACGGTCCGGTTCCGGTTTTAAAAACTGTGGAACCGTTAGGAACGGTTCGGTTCCAGTTTCACCCTAGAACCGGACCAAACCGACCCGTGTGCACCCCTATAAGGAGCTAAACGAAAACAACCACCCTAGGGGTGCCATAGAACCAAAAATGAAAAGGATGGGGTAGGCCCAACTGAGAGGGGGTCTCCGAAACCAAAAGAAATAAAGACTTCACTGTAAACTTTCCCGACTAGTGCCGCATCCAGTGCATCGAGTCTTCTTTGTTAAATGCCGACCTAACACTGATGAGGTTCAAGAGATCGATAAACTTGTCGCATTCACCATCTAATAAGTTCCTTTAACAAGGGGGAGTCCAAATAACCGAACCCTCAACTATGGAAAGCAATCTGCCACCATGACATATCTGCTGGGCACGTGAGTGATTCTTGGGAAGAGAGATTGAAGCACCTACCTGTTACACTAGGGATCCATCCAAAAGCGAATCCGATTGCCTCTACTAACCTCACAGGAGATTCCCCGTGTAACTAAATGCTTAGTGTTTGCTATTGCTCTCCAAATTACTAATGCTCTATACAATGAACGATGCCTCCCGAACCAACTGCCCTCTTGCGTACCATATTTTCCTGCTATCACCTGTCTCCAAAGCCTGCCTTCACCCAAAACTGCCAAATCCACTTCCCAAAAAGGGCCACATTCATATCCCCCCAAAGGTTTTATGCCAACCCCACCCTGGGTAACAGGTTTACAAACCTCATCCGACTTTAGAAGATGAAACTTCCTCGTCGTACTATCGCCTTCTTAGAGGAAAGTTATTCTCAACTTGTCTAGCTTGTCCAACATTGACTTGGGGCACTTGAAGAAGGAAAGGAAATAAATAGGCATATTAGAGAAAGCCATCTTTAAGAGGGTTTATCGACCCCCATGGACATATAACGACATTTCCATGCTATCAACTTCCTTTCAATTCTTTCAATCACCCCATCCCAGAGATACTTGGGCAGTTTCCCAATGCCTAAAGGCAACTCTGGATATGTCGAGGGAAAGGCTCTAGTCTTACAGTTGAAGATGTTTGTGAATCGAAGCAAGTTGGGTCCATCTACATTCACCCCAAGCATTTTTGACTTGTTACATTTATTTTCAACCCCGAAATAGCGTTGAAATACACCAAATTTTTTCGGACATTATCCACCTAGTCCTCATTAGCTTTCCAAAACAGAAGCGTGTCATTTGCATACTGGAGATGAGAAATCTGTCTGTCAATCTGTGGGATATCAAAACCTTTAAACAACCCACTCGTAACGCCCTTGTTGAGCATACCACTGGTGGCCTCCACCACCACCACCACAAATAAGCACCACAAATAAGTAAGGCGAGAGTAGATCTGCCTGCCTTGACCCTCTAGAAGCCTTAAAGAAGCCTTTTAGAGCTCTCCATTAATTAAAATAGAGAATGGAGTGGAATCTACACAAGCTTTTATTCAACCCCTCCACTTCTTGCCAAAACCCAACCGATCAAGCATGTAATCTAAAAAATCTTATTTACATGGTTATAAGCCTTTTCAATATCCAATTTGCACACTAGGCTATATTTCTTTTCCTTGTATTTGGAATCAATGTGAAAAAGAGAGCTAGCGATGTCCTAGAGGGGGGGTGAATAGGACAGTGCCAAATAATCGAAATAAATGCAGAATATGTAAATAGTACAAAAAATCTCAATTGCTTGAGTATTGAAACCTTGATTCCAAATGATTTGTAGGACAACATTCACTTAAAATATTAGGCAGGACAACCTTATTTCACGAATGTCTTTAAAATCAATTTTTCAAACTAGCAAGAGAAGATAAAAGAATTACAGCATTCACCACAAAAATGAAATAATAAATAACATCCACCACCAAAAGATTAAAGCATTCACCACAATGCACAAGGAGTTATAGTGGTTCGGTGCTTAAAACAACCACACCTACTCCACTCCCAAAATTACTACCTTTGCAATTTTGGCTTTCACTATAATAAGGTTTTCACAGGTTCACCTTAACAACCTAATATAGTTCCTTGTGATTTTGATAGGCTATCACAAATAAAAGCCCCTTTTGTAATTTTGACGGGCTATCACAAATAAAAACCCCACTGAGATTTTCACAGGCTATCTCAGACATACCTAAAATGAAATATAGCAAAATAATGTACTTATCTTCAAATGGAGATTCGAAGACGTGGTAGAAGCTTGTAGTAGATGAATTTCTTTCTTGAACGTAGATGACACAGTGTTCAATCAGACAAAGAGTATAGGTTTCTATAGATTTTATAAATGGAAAACCGAAATGCTACTTGATTCAATTCTCTTAGATCTCAAAGAAGAGTATATATTACTCTCTTAAAATAATATTTAAATGATTTTGAGAAAAGATAATTGAATAAGCTATAAATTTAAATTATAAATACCACACAGATAGCTTGCCAAGGACTTGAGTTTTTCTCTCTTGCAGAAGGATTATAGTAAATTTTTGTTGTTATTTACATTGAGAGAAACCCTCTATTTATGGCCAAAGAGGTTGGAAATTCGGCTAGCCTAAGACTGGCTTCGGCTGGCCGGATTCCACCGGATTCGTTCCAATGGCTATTGGATCACGCGGGATAAGATTTATCCAAAATTCGGCTAGCCGAATTTCCACAAAAATCCAA
Source organism: Magnolia sinica (assembly GCF_029962835.1). Taxonomy (NCBI): domain Eukaryota; kingdom Viridiplantae; phylum Streptophyta; class Magnoliopsida; order Magnoliales; family Magnoliaceae; genus Magnolia; species Magnolia sinica. The sequence continues at coordinate 34,213,716 of NC_080574.1, read as the reverse complement.
AGTTTGCATTGCTGGAATTTGACTTGAACTTACTCGAGCTAGTTGAATTTCAAGCTTAGGCTAGCCGAACCAAAACTTAGGTTGGCCGAATTTTCGACAAAATTTGTTATTTTGCTCGGGCTTAAAGTTAAGCTGGCTGAGGAAGGTAGGCTAGTCGAATACCAGACCAAAAACACAAATGAAACGCAAGTTTAAAGATTTTTTGAAAGTACCTAAACTTAAGGTCTTTCTAGGGTTATACCACCTGTGTTTTAGCAAATATATGGGACAACTTGTCTTGAACTTTGACTTGATCTTGTCTTGAAATTGGGCATGGACTTCTTGAGAAGATGTGCCGATCTTGAGTTGATCATAAACCGATCTTGAACTGATCTTCAGGCATGTAGAGTAGTTGTGATTTCATACTTGTGATCTTACATTGAAGCACTTTTGTATTACGAAATTTGACAATTCATGTGTGCTAAACATAAAAACACTTACACAATGTATTCATGAGCCATTAAAGCAATTGCATAAAGAATCCAATTATGACCGTTATCATAAAAGAAACTACATGTTGATCATGAGAATTCGAAGAGGCAATTTGCAGAACATGTGCTCGCATGGTATGCTTGTGTGAAATATGAGCTACTTATCAAGTGAGTCACAATTTGAACATGCGGTGGTCCAAAATCAGGCCTAGGGCTATCAATGGATAGCTAGACCTGTGGTACTCGATGGATTTGGCCCGACTTTAACATGTTTAGGTCCATTTTTTCGGACTTGTTTAGAAGTCAGGTCGAGCTTGGGTCCACCATTTCAGATCTCGTTAAAAAATCAGGTCTAGTCAGGGCTACCATTTTGGACTTGGTTAAAATCAGGTCAGGTTGAGTGGGGTTTAATTAATTTTAATAGTGATATATATCAATTAATTTTAATAGTGATATATATATATATATATATATATATATATATATATATATATATATATATATATATATATATGTATGTATATATATCATAATCCTTTTTTCGAACGATGACAATTTTATTAAAAAAGGCCAAAGCCTAAATAATACAAGAAGAGCAATAATCCTTGAAGATAGAGCTCACTCCATAACATGCCCTTTTGCTCTACCGAAGACTTTGGAGATTTGTCTTGCCCAATTCTTAAAGCATCGATTGTTCCTTCCTATCCAAAGATGCCATATCCCTGCTACTAGACAAAGTTGCCAAACTTTTTTCCCCCACCTTCCCCATACCACCACCATGCCACGAAAGAAAGAATTGATTAATAGACCTTGGCATGACCCAATCATCATTCGCGATCATCATAATCATCTAAAGGCCTGTTTGGGAGCATGAATTTGGAACCCCTTGGATTTGGAACCCCCTGGATTTGGAATCCTCCCATTGTGTTTGGCACCTGGAATTTAGAATCCCCTCTAATCCAAAAATTGCTATGCATAGTATATTTACAAGGGTTTGAATTTAATGACGAAATCAACCTGAATATCTGTAATTAGTGTATGTATGTAATGTTTGACACAATGGTTGTAACAAGCTTGTTGAAATATACACTTTGCCTGAAAATGATGAAATTCCAAGTCTCGAATGGCCACAAGCACAAGATCACATCTGAGTGACTAACCAATGATTTTTAATTTTTAGATGTAATCCAAGCTTTCACTGTTGTTTCAAACCCCCAGTTACTTTATGGTGCCAAACATACTAGGGGATTTGAAATACCCTTAACATACAACCCCCAAAAAAAAAAAAAAAAAAAAAAATCCATGGTGGGCACATCAAGTCTTTTCTTACTACCCCCATCCACATCCTTTTGGGCCTTCCCCTTGTCCTTTTAATGCCTTCAATGTGTACCAACTCACTCCTAACTGACGTGCTTCTTGGTCTTCATTTCTAGTATTGTCATCTGCAGTTGCATAAGCGCTTACGTGATCGCAAATGTCATTTTGGGAGCATATACCATATATGCTATAGTGGCATATGCTGGGCATTATGCCATAGCATTTGCGATTCCTATGAATATGTTCTTCTTATAGCCATCCTATAAAATTTCCCCTTTCAGTTTGAGTGCTACACGATGATCACATAAAACTCTAGAGGCACATCTCTATTTCTTCCACCTAGCCTGAATTCTATGGCCAACATCCTTTTCAATCTCTCCACTTTCATGAATTATTCACCCAAGGTTTCAAAAGTGGTCATTTTGGGAAACTTCTTGATCAGCAATCTTAAGATTCTAACTAGTTCCTCGTTTTCACTCCTATTATTACTAAAATTGCACTCCTTATACTTTGTTTTATAGAAAAATGTGTGTGTGTGTGTGTGTGTGTGTGGCATTCCGTGCGGTCCAACATAGGTCGGCCCCGATGTGTTGTTGTGCAGACATCCATTCTGTTCATTATGTGTCACCTCAAAAAAACATTTGGGGCCAAAATTCAAGTGGATCCAAAATTCATGTGGGCCACAACACAAGAACTAGGTGGAATAGGATGCCCACTATTGATTTGTTTTTGAGGTCCACTGTGTCGTTTATGTTAAATCTATGCCATTTAGATCCTTCAGATGGCTTTGATGATGCGTTAGGCCAAGATTCATGAGGGTTTACAACTCTAGTGAGCTTCATTGAAAATTAAACGTGGGCATTCACTCCCATCTTGTTCTATGTGCTGTGGCCCACCTGAGTTTTGGATCGACGTGATTTCGGGGCTCAGGGGGTTTTCTCAGGTGAAGCATTTGATGGATGGGATGGATGTCTGCACAACATCATGGTGGAGAGTCCACCTGAGTTGGACCATATAGGTGCTTCATGTTGTCCTGCTTGTAGGTGAGCACCGAGCATCACTACACACACACACACACACACACACACACACACACACACACACACACTCCAAAATCTGAACGGTCCATGTGAAGCAGCACCCCATGAAACACCCTAGGCTCAATTTTTACTTTGATCCAAAACTCTGGTGGGCCATGAAAAATGAAAACAGTTTCCTCCCTTGATTTGCATTTCTCTTTGCTATGGCCCACCAGAATTTTAGATCAGGGTGAAAATTTGTTCGTAGGGGTTTCATGGGATTCTGTATCACATGGACCGTTTAGATTAGATGCCCATGAGGTGTGTAAAGGTGCGCACGTGCATAGGTGCGCACGTGAGCATGACTCTCTCTCTCTCTCTCTCTCTATACACTCTCTCTCTCTATGCACAAACACGCGCGCGCGTTCATGTGTGTGTAGATAGTGATGGTCTCATGCTAACAGCTTGTAGGAGACCATTCATGCGATCAAAAGAGGGCTAAATAGAGTGGGCCTCATGGTGATGTGTATGTAAAATCCACTCTGACTCATCTGATGTTGCATGCATTGGCATGTGTGCTATGAAATGCATTGTCAATCTACCTTCATGTGAATTGCTTGGGCACTGCCATTGTTTTATCCAGCAAAGTGAACCTTCTATTTTAGGTGTAACAACATGTTATATGATTTGTTTTTGCTTATGTGTACAGGCAAAGATAGAGGCGTCTCTTCAGGATAAGTGGCTCCTGGTCAACTTGCAGTCCACGAAAGAGTTCAGCTCACACATGGTAATATCTTCTTCCAGCTTTGTAAGCCCACACACACCTTTATGTGTTGGAGATGACCCGTGCATCAGGTTGTAGGGGTGCAACTCTGGCTTGTCGGTTGAGGGTCAACCCAAGATCAGCTCAACCCCAAGAGGAGGTGGCCTGAGGCCTGACGGAGGGCCAACCCTACCCAAGCCCAAAGCCGAGCTATTAAATTCCATTCTAACGCAATTTTGGTTGAATCGGGTTGGGTTGTGTCAAACTAACACCTACATTGAGCAAACTAACACATAAAAATCAAACATCTAACCAACAAATAGCACCAAAAGTAACTCATGTAATTATTGAATAACATTAGCAAAATAAGTTCTACAATCATCACTCATAAACAAAATAACACTAGTGTGTGTGGCTCACTTCATCAGTGTATTGCCGTAAAATTTTTTTGGTACATGGCATGCTCAATAGTGTGCGCTACTGGTCTGGATCTCTAACATGTGTTATCCACAGGGATCTTTGACACATGTTCTGCCCTCTGGCCTCGCTCACTTGAGGGACCCTCACTGAATCATGACTCTTGAGTTCATTTTGTCTCTATCTGGGAGTCACGATCCATTGCATTTCGCTACACATTTGGGCCCAAGTGCTGAGATGGTCCAATGATTAGATGTGTCCATACTCCATATGCCATATTCTTATTACCACCATAAATAAGCTATTATCCCGTACATGTTTTAAATGTTGTCCAATATGACTTGGTATTGCCCAAGTGTATTGATTTTGGTTTGAAATGATATGAGTCATCACTCTGATAGGAGGCCAGGTCAGACCAAATCGAGGTGAGTCGTACCAGTTTCAGCCCCATGCGAGTCGCTCTCCAAAACTGGTACTTAAATCTGACATCATGATTCATTATGATCCTAACCTTTGATTTTGAGTTGAATGCGAGTGTTTGAAAATATTCTTTTAATGTTCAAAATTCATCAAACAATGGTGATGGCCAAAATCATCGTTTCAGCATAATTTTGTGACATTGGGCCCCATAGCATAGAGTCCACAACATGGATGGTTTCGATCATCAGATCACCCAACACGTGAGCCCAGTTATTCATGATGTTGAACCCTATTTTCTGTTCATGGATGGTTTTAATCATGAACCCTATATAGGGTAGAGCCCCCAGAATTGACAATGCCACAATCATGATCCCTTCTTCCATCCAGGCCGTGGTTTTATGTTCATATCATGTATGTTGGCTATAACTCACATGTCTATGTATTGCATATAAAGTTAGATTCGGGTAGGGGCACAATGCCTGGGGCATCAATGTTTGGTCTAAGGATTTTCAGCTTGAGTGCAACCCAATTGCAACCTAAATTGGTTGGGCCCGTCAGGTTTGGGTTTAGCACAACCCAATATTCACCTTTATCAGGTTGGCTCCACCATGATGCATCCTGCATTTGGGCTGAAATATTCATCGCCCTTGATTGCAGAATGGACCATAAGCCTAATCTTCAAAAGTCTAAACTTCTGTTGCACTGCCTGCTTGATGGTCGTTGTGTTGACTTGGCATAATTTTTCCAGCCTTGTGGGCCCCATGGCCCCACTTTAATGGCAAACTATCTCAAGAAGATCAAATGATCAACACTTGATCTAAGTGGGATGTGGCCACATGCACATGGAACTCGTGTGCACATTCCAGTTGCTGGGGCCCATACTTCATCTACAGGTGGGGCCACATGCCCCTACAAAACGTATTTGCATTCTTCTCCTATAATTTAGCTGCTCCATATGTCCAACGTGAAGCCATTGTCACATAGAAATCAGCTACAATCTATCTGCATATAAGGCATTAATGCTCTCTCCTTGTTTATACTAATCTCAAGTGATTTAGGTGCTTCTACTTTATAGTGGTAGTAATGGTGATTTTCTATCCAAACAGGCGCTTGATCTAATGAATGCTATTGACGGGATTGGAAACTTCAATACCGTTTTCGCCGCCTTGGTTGCGGCTCCTAGTAATAGTAAAAAACTATTTGCGAGATATATTAAATCCAGTGCATATCACAAGAATATGACATCGTGTGTGGGTAAGTTGGTGACATCATTAACAAAACTACTATAGCATTCAATCATAATGTTGCCACGAGTTTGGAACAATGGACACTGCAATGATGAAAGGTGCTTAGGAACTAGTTCATGGTAAATGATATTGCTTTGGAAACTCATCGACGCAACTGATAGTGTTCAAAATATCGATATCGCACATTGTGTCACACCTTTGGATGTGAAAATTCGTGGGAAACACCAGGAAATATCACATGTATCACCTAATGTATCTCAGCCTAATGTAAACATTGAGGAAACTTTAGGAAAATGGTGTAATTTTTATTGAAACTTTAGGAGATGTTACAAGACACATCTTTACACACTTAGGATTCAAACCATTACATAAATAAATAATAATAATAAAAAAAAAAGAAAAAAGAAAAAAGAAAAAAAGAAAAGAAAAGAAGCACAATATTCCATTTTTTAAGTGACAAAACTATTGTGTTAACCCGTCACGGTTTGGGTGAACGGCTTCGGTCGTGGGTTTGCTCCCCACAGACATGAGTTCGATTCCCCTCCCCGTGGATTACCCGATGCATGTGGTTGGCGGGTGATTGCGTGCATCCGCAGGGAATAGTCTCACCTTAAAGGGGCGGGGACACCCGGTCGTTGTCATAAAAAAATAAAATAAAATAGAAAAAAAAAAACCTAGTGTTATTGGCCATAAGTGATGTAAGTATATCCAAATTAAGTTCGCATCATTCAAATGTCACACAATACAAGCAATAAACTACAAACAAGCACAAAGAAGAGTGTTGTTGTGCTATGTTTGAATAGCATCTTTACACAAGTACTAGTGTAACAAGGGTAGACTACAAGGTATTAGAGTAGTAGGATCTTATGAAGCAAACACCCTACAAAGAAAATGGAAGGAATACGGTATCAATGTTTTGAATATCATTATCGTGTAATGTATTGCACCCTTGGGATACGGATACATAGCGATTATCGCATGAGATATATCGGTTGTATTGCGTAATGTATCGCTGTTGTTGGGAAACATGGGAATATTGGGAAATTGGTCGAATTTTTCAAGAAAACATCAAGGTTTGTTGCAAAAGGCATAAATGAACACTTAGAAATCCAAACATTAAAAAAAAAAAGAAAAAAAAAAGTGCACATAATAGGGGTTTCCTTTGTATAGGGTCCTAATACATGCACTGTCCAACTAAACTGATGCAAGTATATTTAAAGTCTATTCATATAATTTATAAACGTAAGAAGACGTATGGAAACACAAGTAATATATTCAAAAGCAAAAGAAGAATCACTAGATCAGGTTACATGTTTGATTTTGTGTCTGGATACAAAGATTGCAACCGATTTGAGAGAAACGGAGAAATTTCGATTTTTCCCAATTTTCCACAACTTGCCCCATCTCCCCCAAATCTCAAAATCGAAGCTCCAAATCCATGATTTTTCATGGAAAACATGAAGAATAATAGATTTGTAACCATTTGACATTGATTTAATGTGATTTACAACAAAAAAATGGATCAAAAATCGAATATTTAGAGGCACACTTGGGCTTACAAATATCTATATTTTGTATCTTTCATAATTTCTGTTATTTGAATGTTCTCTTTAATGGTTGGAATATGGACTTACTTTTTTGACTGTTGTTATCTTGTGAAGCTGAACCGGGATACATGGGCAAATGAAGCTGTGGCGCAAACCATCAGTACTAATTTTATCTTCTGGCAGGTTTGTTGATAATCTTTTACTGCTTTATTGGATGTGTCTTTTATGCTTCTATAAACTTGTATTCCGTGGTTTTGAATGGTTGTATGTTGAATTTTCATCCATTCATCTTGGACTTGATGTGTGCCATTTTTGCCCATGGTTCTTATTTGTTTCTTTTAATACTTTATGTTTTATTTTATTTTTAAAGACATTATGTGATACCTCGCTAAAGATGTGCAAAGCAAATATGAAGATTTGGGTTACTGTAGAAAAAGACAATCTTGACTTGATACCGATGGTTGGGAATGGGAGTACATGACAATAAAAAATAATTAGCATAAATACTACACTCAAATTTCATTGACCTAAGAATAATCTCCACTTTCATGGCTTGCTTCTTTTGGTGATGTCTAGTTAGGCGGGGATGACATGGAAAGGAAGATCTACAACAACCTGGAAGATAAACAGGGACAAACATTCCCCTTGCCTGAAGGTTCTGGAACTCTGAAATATTTTGAAGCAACCCATTAACAAGGATAGAAAAAGATTTTGTTGAGACACATTCCTTCAACCACCCTATCCATTTTGGTCCACATCCCATCCTTCTCAAGGAAGTAAAGTGAATTAATTCAAGCATGGGGATATGGAACATATGTATTGATATCACCAATACCCAAAAATGTATCTCTAACTGATGGAAACGTTGGGGAAACATGGAGAAAATGGTAGAATTTATCAATGAAACTTCAGGAGATGCTAAAATACATGTATTTCCATATTTGGGAATCAAATAATATAACAAAAGATGCATACATAATAAGTTTCCTTTTAATGAGGACCTAAAAATGCATGTATTGCTAACTTGGGAAAACATTGGGAAAACATGGGGAAAATGGTTGATCCATCCATCCATCCATGTATATTGTATGCACATATTACCTACATACACAAATACAAATACACATGCATGATCCATTCGTCCAACCATCCATTGATGTAGACATACTACATTGACACACACACACACACACACACACACACACATGCATGATCTATCCATCCATCCATGCATGCATACACATGAATTTCATCATACAACCACACACCCATTTAAAAAAATTGAAATGGATATATTTTTTTAAATTAATAGATTTTTAATGATATCAATACGTTGGCAATATTATCGATAATATTGCCGATATATTTGGATGCAAGCGACATCTGGAATTTATATAGTTGAAAGTATGAAATACATTAGTGATATCGATACATTGGTGATCGATACTTTGTGATATATTGGCAATATATCACTGATGCTTGGAATTTCTGATACTACTAGTGTTATCTGTATCCCAAGTGTCCCGTATCGGTATCGGTTGGCGTAACGGTGACCTCCAAAACCGATACGGATACGGGGGCGTAACGGTGATACGGGGGCGTAACGGCGCAAAATATTTTTTTTGCCAAAAAAATATGAAAAAATATGGATTAAATCCGGAATATTCTAAGCATTCCAAATATGCATTCATTTATAAATTGGAACATGTTTATGGTGGTGTAACGGTCCACTCTTTAGTGAGAAGTTGTATCGGATTGTCTGATGAATTTATGAACCAGATAACCTGAATTTGACTACAAAATTCATATATTTAATTTTCTAACTATCTACTATCAATGATAGATATATTAGAATGAATGTAATATGAAAATATCTTACATTTAGGTGTTTGCAATTATTTTTGAGGGCCAAAATTCATGCGTAAATAGAAAAAAAATATAAAATGGCACCCCAAATATGTAAAATGCACATTAACATGTTCTACTATGATTAACACATCATATGGCATCATTAAAACAGCAAAAGAATCATTAAAAAATGATTTTTCGAATTTTCAAAAAAAGGGCCGAAATAAATGCGTAAATAGAAAAAAATAAAAAAAATATATAAAATGGAACCCCAAATATGTAAAATGCACATTAACATGTTCTACTATGATTAACACATCATATGGCATCATTAAAATAGCAAAAGAATCGTTAAAAAATGATTTTTCGAATTTTCAAAAAAAGGGCCGAAATAAATGCGTAAATAGAAAAAAATATAAAAAAAATATAAAATGGCACCCCAAATCTGTAAAATGCATATTAACATGTTCTACTATGATTAACACATCATATGGCATCATTAAAACAGCAAAAGAATCATTAAAAAATGATTTTTCGAATTTTCAAAAAAAGGGCCAAAATAAATGCGTAAATAGAAAAAAATATAAAAAATATATAAAATGGAACCCCAAATCTGTAAAATGCACATTAACATGTTCTAGTATGATTAACACATCATATGACATCATTAAAACAGCAAAAGAATCATTTAAAAATGGTTTTTCGAATTTTCAAAAAAAGGGCCAAAATAAATGCGTAAATAGAAAAAAATATTAAAAAAATATAAAATGGCACCCCAAATCTGTAAAATGCACATTAACATGTTCTACTATGATTAATACATCAAATGGCATGATTAAAACAGCAAAACAACCATTAAACACTGATTTTTCGAATTTTAAAAAAAGGGGCCAAAATTCATGCGTAAATAGAAAAAAATATTAAAAAATTATTAAATGGCACCCCAAATCTGTAAAATGCACATTAACATGTTCTACTATGATTAACACATCATATGACATGATTAAAACAGCAAAATATATTAAAAAAAGTATAAATACCTATTTTTGACGAATTTCTGAAAAACGGCCCACCGAGCTTTGATTCAAAAAAATCTATAATATAATGTGTTTTTCTATCAAATACCTAGCTAAGGTTGGTCGAAATTAGTAGTAGAAGGACTTAGAAACAGTTTGGAAGCAAGAGGTTTCAAAAAAATGGCAAAAACAGAGCTAAAAAAAAAGTTACCGTTTCGGGCCCGTAACGGCCCGTTACGCCCGTATCGGCCGATACGGGTACAAAAAATCGAATCGGCCGTTTCGGCCCCGAAACGGGTAACGGTTCGCACCGTTACCGTTACGTATCGGCCGATACGGCCGATACGTAACCGATTTGGCATTCCATGTCTGTATCACCGAGCTGGCAATACTAATAATATCAGCAATATTGTCGATAGTATTGCTGCTACTCATAACAATGCTCCTTTCCTTCGTGACCTCATAGGACACTCTTTCCCTCTGATCCAAGGGCAACCTCAGGAGAACTCAATCCCGTTTCAGCCTCTTCACTCCCATTGGCAAAAATGGTAATCCAATCAGAGTTAACCCACCTAGAGATTTCCTCTATAGACACAATATCCAAATCAGCCTTTCTTAGCATGCTTTCAACTACCTTTTTTTAAAATTTTATTATTATTATTATTATTATTATTATTATTATTATTATTATTTATTTATTTATTTATTTTAACTATAGATATGGCATCATGTACTTTGACCCTCAACCTGTTCAAGACATGCATTCCATACCTTAGGCCTCACTCTGATTCTCCCTCCGTATATCACTTCCACATTCAATCTGTCTGCTGGACCCTTCCAATTGCTTCAACACCTCCTGGTCCTTCTCTAGGAGCCCTTCCAACATCTCCCCATGTTGACCCCATCTGACAAAATAGACCTTCCTCCGTCCACATTTTTCCCATCGAGGACTTCTATTGTTTTTTGGGCCTCATCCTTCTATCTGAAGTGGACAAAAGCAAACCAGCTGGGATTGCTAGTCATCTTTATTTGTTGGCATGACTGTCTTTGTCACCTTCCTGTATTCCTCAAAGATGGAAGCTGCACCAACGGCCTTCCAACGAGGACCAATAATTAACACAGTGGGAATTGTTTACAAACCATTTGTTTTGCATATATTGTTTCCAAGAATAATCAAGTAGCAACTACTTCACTGGCAATAAAGGAAAAGGAATTGCAATCTAAATAGGTAAAACATAGAAGTTGAAACTTACTAGAGTACATCACTTAGACACAACCATCTGGTTGTGGTGTTCTATGGACTGCAGGAATACCCCCAGATGAGGTCTACGGTTTGTGTAAGGGCCATATATAAAGGGCCTGGTTGGACTTGTGGGCTGTGCAGTACAACTGGTTTGCTATTTAGGTGATTGGACTTGTGTGCCCAGGACTGCAATAAAAATGCCAATCTGGACCAAATATATTAATCAGATGATATGTGAGGTCCTATTGTTAACACACTTTATGTGTGGCCTGGGTGCATCAAAGTATAAGCAGATAGGAAGCAGGAGCATGCGTCTGAAGCATGATTTGAAGTGAGAGTATTGCTTAGGTGGAAGGTTCATGCAACTTAATGTAAATCAGATTTGTATCCCAGCCAAGGGATTTGGTCTACACTGGAAGCAATTACTTGACCTTACATTTTATTTTTTGCTGCCCAATAAATAGATCTTGATTTGTTACTCTAACGAAAGATAGAATTTTCTTACTTAATGGTAATGGTTTGGATTTCAGGGTGCATGAAAACCTAAATATCCTGAGCAGTGGCTCCAATGCCTTGAATGTTCAGGAAAGGGTGAGAATACCATTGTATTGATTAGGCTAACGTTAAATAAATGGCAAAGTTCACCGATTTCCCCTTTTAATGAGCACAAGTGTGGCATGGTAAGCTGGGCTTGAACCTGAGACCTCAAAGTTGAAGTGAGGAGCACCATACATTGGTCTACCAGCTCAAACCTGAAATTCCCATAATAAGAATAATGTACGTAGAACTACATAAAAACACAAATTCTGAGGGTATATAACAACACCCTTTTGTGAATAATTAAAACAAGAAAAAAGATACAGGTCCTACCAAAACTGGTTTCATGGGTATCAGTGTTAAGAGTTCTTATCACCTACAAACAATTGTATGAAGAAATCCATTTTTCTTTGCCTTAAGAATTCTGGTTTCTAATTTTCTCTTGAAAGTTTTATTTACTTTCAGGACTGGTCACCAAGCTACAGCTAAATCTGGCAATGGGTGGGCCTGGGTTGGTTCAGGCCTAGATTTTGAACTAGTTGGGCTGGGTCTATTCAAATTTATTTTTTCAAGAAGAAAGAAATGGTTTTGCCTGGCGAGGGTGTGGCTCATTGTCAAGCCTACCTACAACCACATGTAAGCCACTGGCCATTTTTTATACTAGGATTTTGGTTAAGAGAACCTACAAACATACAAACAGTTGCAGGTGAGTTCTCCTGTATTAAGATATGGACTGTTTACTGTTGAATTCGTTCGTACCACTTGTCTTCCTCGAACTTATAATTGCCATGCTGTACATGTTTGTATGCTAATATGATTATAGATTATCAATTATATTTCTTTTTGGTATTAAGACTAAACATCCCGTCATTGGAGCTTTTCAGACCGACTGCTCCCTTCTATATTAATTTATATAATTCTAATTATACCCCTGTGCAAAGTTCTGTGATAATTCACCATTATTTTAAAAATGGTGGTGAACTCTTTGACCATACACATGGCATAGTTGTGCATCAATCTAGACCGCTCAAATGGTTCACCAAGCTGTGGATGGAATATAACTCAAAAATCATACTGAGAAGAAAATAGTAACTATTTGTTTTTTGGTTGGAATTAAGATCGCTTACTATCGTACTTTTAGCTGTCTATTTGATATTCATAAAATGAATAGTTAAGATTGCTCAATCAGTACCTCTCAAACAAAAATAACAATAAATAAATAAAAAAATAAAAAAGATTTCTCAATCAGTATCAATTTAAGAGATGTTCTATTGGGAATGCGCTCCACAATTCAGATGTTCTAGATAGCTGCATGAGTACCACACATGAGAAGGATGAGTCACCATACTGTCCTATAGTCTGGTGACAACAGGCTACCTCTTTCTTTTACAGAGCTCAACATATTTGTCAGTGTTGCACTATTTGAAAAGATGATGACGACTCGTCCTCACATGTGGCACTAATGCACAACTATCCATACCACCCAAATTGTGGGTGCCATTGTGGATGGGGTATATCTGTAAATTACAATGATCAAGAAATTCCAACCATCTTGTTAATGGCCATAAATGGATGCTTAGAGTGGTCCAAATTAGAAGGGACATTAGATGGTTAATACCATCTTATCAATTTTTCTTTCCTTCTTTCTTCTTCTTCTTCTTTTTGATATGATCCATCAACAGTTCAGCAACTTGGATTGTCTGGATTGCCTGACAACTATGACAAGTGCATGTTTGAAGTGTCATCTTCTAAATGTTGCAACTTGCAGCACAAGCAGTGTAGTGTAACCCTCGTTTTTGGTACATGCAAGTGTACTTGTAAAGTGCATTGAGTGCACTCAAGTGCCCATGTGCCAAACTGCAACATCCAAGCTGCTTACTCAGTGGGCCTTACAATGAGCACACACGGTAGTCAAATTCAAGCTGGTATGCTCATCTCCTAGGCTAGACAAGTACATTATGGTGTTAATAAATGTCTTTAACCACCCATTTCTTTTCCACACATGTTTGTTCACTGAACGAAAAGATCAGTCCAAATTTTGCCCATGAAACCTGTGTTGTGGTCCACTAGATGAGCGGCTTGGATCTTACAGTGGTATGTGCAGCTGTGGGAGCAGAAAACAAGTATGCTCATGCTACTGTGATCTCTCTTGGGCCCATGCTGTAGTAGGTAAACAGACGAAAATGCTTGCATGACTTAGGTTTTGTTTGGACACAGGGGCATTACTCTCACAGATGTGGATTGAACGACTTCACGTGGATAAGATCCACCTCGTCAATCAGGTTCATAAACCTACGTTTGGACTTGGGCGCAAAAATCAGCCCAATTCAACACTGAGATGGGCTACACCAAGGAAACAGTTGAGATGTGAAGTCCTACCATTAAAATCTCCAAATTGCATCTGGAGTCCACCATGGTGTGTATATGCCAATCCACTCTTGTGGTGCGCCACACCAGGATGAATGGATTTACCTCATGTCATTAAAAGACTCATGTGGGCTGCTACACGTGAATTTAGAGGTTTTAGGTAAAATTTACACCATTCCCTATGATATGGCCCACGTAAGTCTTGGATTCAACTGATTTTTTTGGATCCATGGTGAAAATGTGGCAAAGCACATAATGGATGGGATGGATCTGATTCATCTTCATCCCACGTATCTCACGTTTAAGGGCTTTAAGGAATATCAGGCCATTTGCGTGCCTACCCAAGTCCGGCTAGCGCCGCCTGAAGAGATGGGAAGAGCGTGGCGGTATATTGGGAGTAAACAATAATTAACGAGCACAAGGTTTATCGCAGGGAGTAGTTAGTATTAGGTTTCCTGAGTAGGGGGTTTGCTACGATGGAAATATAAAGAAGGAGTGGCTGGGGGCTTAAAATCACTAGGGTGAGTTGGTCTTTCTCCCTTTCTTTTTTATAGCTAAAATCTGTCTCCCCAGTATCTAGTGCTTCTCAACAGATAACTTGTACTTGATGATCTTAAATATGATTTAATTATTCTAAGATTTTCTCAGGTTTCCATATTCTGGTATGAATGATTATGGTACTTGTGTCTCATTCCCTTTGCTTGTGAATGATTCATTTTTACTCTTATGTCATCTCATTTGCTCATGGATGATTCAAAATTTCTCTGAGGTCATCTCTTTAAAGTTATCTACCACCAAGTCACAAAAGTGTAGATGAATGAATGTGGTTTCAGCCAACTAATTGAAGTAAAAAATTATATGGTTACAGTTAAAGGGTATCATGCCCTCAGGTCTCTACATTTTCTAGTGGACCTTGGCAATGTTTACGCATGTATAGACCACTTTGGGAACTGAAGACTGATGGAGACATCGCGCGCACACGCGCACGCACGCCGCCCCCTACGCACGTACGCACGAAGAAGAAGGGCCCCACCGTCGATCCAGATTGATGACGACATCCAGGGAGGGCCCCCATGCTAGAAGACAGAGTTTTGGTTCAAAAGAGTGGCCCCGATAATCTAGAAAAGCCCATCATGGGATCTCATAATCATAGCCCGCTGGTCGGATTGATTTCATATTTTAGGTTTTGTTTATTGTTATTATTTAGAACATCATGAACGCTTTGGATTTCTTTGTTTGGTTTTTATTTTAGTTTACTTCATCAACAAGTAATAGGTTGCGCACATGGTGTGAGTTTTTGAAGTATAGGGTTTTTCATATAAATAGGCACCCCTTGTAGTTCTTTTAATTCATTCAAGCTTAATAAAAATTCCTGTTTTATTTTTCTGCTCTTTTAGTGAGTTGTGGAAGAATTTAAAAGTGGGTGCGAAGCCCTCCCTTTTCGAAGGGCTAACTACGTGGTGTGAAGCCACATCTATCCCAACCCGTCCTTATCCTCTCCCATCTATATATCTCATCTTCTATCATCATTATTGCTTTGAATTTCTCAGCTTTTGCAGCTATTCATTCCCCTACAGTTAGTTTTCATAATTTGGACCTGTAGGAGGGCTGAAACTTTGGCAGAGTACTACGCCTTGACCTTACGTCGGATCGTCGTCAAACTTGGAGGGATTGGAGGTCTCCCCTAGCCAACCAAGGCCTAAGTGTTACTTTGGGGAGGCGGGCTTCCATCACACCTGTGGCCAGCCCACCCGCGCACGTGCGTCAGCCCCGAGTCACTATCTGCGCGCAGGAGTTTTCTCTGGGTCAGGTTTTCCTCTTTTCATTCCTATTTCTTAAACCCTAGCTTTAGTTTGCATTAGCCCTAATTTATTTGCCCCCCTTTTTTTTCACCCTAGGGTTCCTTGAATTGAGATTGGGGAATCCTTTGGATTAGGGACTGTTTGCTATGTATGAGTGGTTGATTTCTATCTCCCTTTGAGATCGTTTGGCTTATAATTTTTATTGGTCCAGTCCTAGCCTGGACTCGCATAGATTCCCCTTTACTTGAATGTTTGGACTTTTTATGTGGGATATGGAATTTGTGTAATTGTTTCTGAACTAAGGTGATCTTAAGCCTGAAATCTCACACATCATGCTTAATTTCATGTCCTGCATCAAATTTGGTATCAGAGCTTTTGGTTCTTATAGGGGAACACATTATTTGTTTAAAGTTAGTTTGTTTGAGTCCGTCATGCATCTAGTCCGTCACATGTAGCTTTTAGGAGTCCATAGTCCCTTATTTTATTAACTATATTGCTGGAGTAACATTGCATAGTCCCCTCATATAGAATCTCATAGAAGCATTTAGTCCCATATAGTCGACGTAGAAAGTCCTTAAGTGGAGTTAGCAAGTTGTACGCCCACATGTACAAGTCATGGTTTTAGCTAGCACCCTACACTAAACATGGAACAACTGCAAGAGTCACTAAATAAGTTGTCCCAGCAGATCGAGTCTTGGGTTAAGTGCTTGGAACGAAGCATAGATCAACGCCTTGACCAAATAGAGGCCTCCCTTAAGACAAACCCCACCATCAGGGAAGATGACCAATCTTAGGCAGGTGGCTAGGATGATAGACAAATGAATGGAGGTGGCCAAGGAATCAGTCATGGGCGTGCACCCGTACTCCCATCCCATGAGGGACATCAGGACCATTATTTTGAGAGGTACAACATGTGCGGCCTTGTGGCTAGAGAGAGCATCAGAGGCTAGTGTAAAGTTACCCGCTGAGGCCATTCCAGTAGAGGATGAGTTTCGTGATGTCTTTCTTGATAATCTACCGGATGAGTCTTCCCCTAGGAGGGATATAGAGCACACCAGAATATGGGACACCGTAATACCTATAGCCGAGTTTGCATTTAATAGTTCTGTCGATAGGTCCACAGGTCTCAGTCCTTATGAAGACATTATTGGTTATAAACCTGAGAAATCTATTGATCTTGTCCCTATGTTACTGTCTCATAGGCCGTCAGAGCTTACAGTCTTTTGCGCATAACATTTATTCATGGCATCAAGAAATCAGGCAGAAGATCACTGCTAGTAATGAACGTTAGAAAATTCTGCAGACCAACATAAATATTTCAAGGAATTCAATATAAGGGACTGTGTTGGTCCACATTAGGCCCGAGCGGTATCCTCCAAGGACCGTTCGTAAGTTACATGCGCGTAGCGTTAGACCCTTCAAAATTATAAAATGAAATGGTCTCAATGCGTATGTGGCAAATCTTCTACCCTCTATGGGAATTAGTTCCACATTCAATGTGGAGGATCTAGTTGCATTTCAAGGGGCCATTAATGCATTGTCCAACCGTTCGCCTAACCATCCTGATTCCCTAGACCTTTCCCTTGATCCATGACCCCCTCCCAACACATCTTCCCAGCCTCTATGTCCTATACCTACTCGTCCCGACCCATTTTCCTACCCATCCCGACCCATTTTCTCAGCCTCTACCTCCCATACATACCATTCCCGACCCATTTTTCCAGCCTCTACCTCCCATACCTATCCATTTTTTCAGCCTCTACCTCCCATACCTACCCATTTTTTCAGCCTTTACCTCTCATACCCACTCTTCCTGACCTTTCTTCCCAGCCTCTACATCCCATACCTAGCTTTCACACACTTGGATAGGAAATAGAGGATATCCTGGATCATCAGATAGTTTCCACGTCGGATGGCGGGTTTCAGAAGTACCTGGTTAAATGGAAGTTACGCCTAGCTTTAAACAGCACGTGACTCACTGAGGAAGAGCTTTAGAGACTTGATCTTGACATCCTGAAGCGCTTTAAGAGTTTTATTTCGCTAGTGGAGAAATCTTCGCAATCGGGAAGAATTGATGGGGACATCACGCGCACACGCGTATACGCATGTACGCACAAAGGAGGGTCCCACTGTCGATCTGGATGGATGACAACGTTCAGGGAGGGCTCCCATGCCAGAAGACGGAGTTTTAGTTCAAAAGAGTGGGCCCGATAATCAAGAAAAGCCCATCATGGGATCTCATAATTATGGCCCGCTAGTCGGATTGATTTCATATTTTAGGTTTTCCTTATTGTTATTATTTACAACTTCATGAACGCTTTAGATTTCTTTGTTAGGTTTTTATTTTAGTTTACTTCATCACCAAGTAATAGGTTGCGCGCATGGTGCGAGTTTTTGAGTATAGAGTTTTTCCTATAAATAGGCACCCCTTGTAGTTCTTTTAATTCATTCAAGCTTAATAAAAATTTCTGCTTTATTTTTCTGCTCTCTTAGTGAGTTGTGGAAAAATTTAAAAGTGGGTGCGAAGCCCTCCCTTTTCGAAGGGCTAACTACGTGGTGTGAAGCCACATCTATCCCCACCCGTCCCTACCCTCTCCCATCCATATATCTCATCTTCTATCATCATTATTGCTTTGAATTTCTCAGCTTTTGCAGCTATTCATTCCCCTACAGTTAGTTTCCATCATCTGGACCTGTAGGAGGGCTGAAACTTCGGCGGAGCATTACGCCTTGACCTTACGTCGGATCGTTGTCAAACTTGGAGGGATTGAAGGTCTCCCCTAGTTGACCAAGGCCTAGGTGTTACTTTGGAGAGGTGGGCTTCCATCATAAGTGTGGTCAGCCCACCCACCCACGTGCGTCAGCACCGGGTCATCGTCTACATGCAGGAGCTTTATCTGGGTCAGGTTTTCCTCTTTTCATTCCTATTTCCTAAACCGTAGCCTTAGTTTGCATTGCCCTTAATTTATTTGCCCTTTTTTTTCACCCTAAGGTTCCTTGAATTGGGATTGGGGAATCCCTTGGATTAGGGATTGTTTGCTATGCATAAGTGGTTGATTTCTATTTCCCTTTGAGATCGTTTGACTTATAATTTTTATTGGTCCAGTCCTAGCCTGGACTCGCATAGATTCCCTTTTACTTGAATGTTTGGACTTTTTATGTGGGATATGAAATTTGTGTTATTGTTTCTGAACTAAGGTGATCTTAAGCCTGAAATCTCACACATCATGTTTAATTTCATGTCCTGCATCAAAGACTTGTGAATGAGTTAGTAGTTATTCTTGTTTCTCATGCATTCATCTTAATTTATTCGGGGTGAGTTTCCCAATTACCCTTACGTGGTATCTTATGACCATTTTTTTTAGGTATATGATGATACTAGTGAGGGAAAGAAGGTTTGCACCTACTACAACCTGGTTTCTATTCCTGTAGTTCTCGTCATTGACCCCATTACAGGACAGAAAATGCGCTCATGGAATGGCATGATTCAACCAGAGCGTTTATTGGAGGTAGTGTTTACCCACTTATAATTGAAAAGGAATTATCAGGTCATTATGCATCTGAACATGAACAGTTTGCCAATGTACCAGTTCTCTGCACATGATGCCCATGGTTTCGTGATCCTGACCGTCGATCTGATGGGCCCCTTGTTGATGGGGTATGCCCCAAACTTTTTTCAGATTGGAGGTTTCTAGCATCCGATCTTTGGCCTCTTTTCTCCCAGCGCATTACTGTATTTGTTTCTTAACCATTGATATGCAGAGCAATGATTCGAATGGTTAATTTTTGTCCCTTCCATGGTAGGGTCCTGGTCAATGGTCCAGCTCTCCAAAACATGGCCCCACTTGTCTTGAATGGGTGCATCAGAGTTTTATTCAAGTCTTGATGCATCAGGACCTGATGGTTCCTCTATTCTGCACATCTTGAGAATCTAGAGATCGAGGTCATGGACACATGTTTTGAAATGCTGGCCAGAATAAAAACTTATCTTTGCCAGAGCAAGTAAAATTCATGGTCATTTCTCATTACTTTCTCAATGGTTAAAAGGATCTACTGCCCTTCATGGATAGAGGTCCCAAGGACCATCATGTTGCCCACCCTCATAAGCGTCCAAGGGAAAGTGTTCCGTCTTCCAAGCAGAAGATGCCAGGTGGGTTGGATATTCTTATTGTTAAACTTCACTTTGGTCTATGAAGCATTTTTATGCACACGATGAATGTTTATATTCGTGATTTTTATATCTATGTTAAGATTTTCACTTGCAAGTGGGTTTATTTATTTATATCATATGTGCAATTGCTTAACCCCAATTTGCTTGCCACTTAAAAAATGATCTTATCTCATTTTAGTTAATGGTAATTATGCATTAGAGATCATAGTTATATAAATTATGGGTTATCAAGAATATCTTTAATCCTTTCCAAATTCTCTGATATATAAATTATGGGCTATCAACCAAACAGAGCCTTATTGTACAAAATTTCATCAGTCTTGGTCTACCAGTTTTGACCAGTGTTCCAAGTATCAGTATCAACTCATGAGCGGGATGCGTAGCGCTCAGCCCTCTATAGCGTGTAGCGTAAGCTACACGATATTTCTATTTTTTAATTTAAAAATAGGACAAATATAATAAATAGTGAAAAAAATATAAAAATGCCTAAAAGATAATTCATTTTATCAATTATAAGCATGTTAAAAAAAAGTTATTAGTTATCATTTTTCAAAAGCCAATCCACATACATAAGCCAAATCAAATAATTATCACATCAACAACTTTCTAAGCAAACCACTTCAATTAATGTCTAATTGAAACCACAAGTCACAATTATGAAAAGAAATAAAAATCCCATAGGTTAAAAGTATCAAGTACAATACAAGTGTCACATTCCTCAACATTAGAAACAAAGAAAACGTGAAAAAATAATAAAAAACTAAAATAGTAAAAAAGTACGTTGTAGTGTACGCTACGGATGCTACGCGCTACGTAGCTGTAGCGTACGCTACGACCCCTGTAGCGTGCGCTACAGGGGATTTACGCTATTTGGGACGCTACGTAGTGCTATGGCCATGCTACACTATGTAGCGTACGCTACGGGCGCTATTTGAAACACTGATATCAGGTAATGTATCATTGCTTGAGGGGAACATTGGGAAAACATTGGAAAAATGATGGGAATTTTCAATGAAACTTTAGGTGGTGTTAAAAACACATGATTACACACTTAAAACTAAAACATTACAAAAATAAAAAAAATAAAGAAAATACAAGTTTGTATAATAAGTGTCCATTGTATATGGTTCCTAACGTATGCATTGCCTGACAAAAGCGATGCATGTGCACTTAATATCTAAAAAGAGTTTAGATATTCATAAATCATACAGACAATACCTCCAAAAATAAAAAAGAAGTGAAAGTACTTCAGCAAGTTTCTATAAAATTGATATTTTAATTATTTTTGCTTTTTAATTAAAAATAATCTTTATTTGAAACATTCAAGAAGCCATCTCCAATCTATGGATTGTCCTTCGAGTCTTGCCTATTGATTGTTTGGGACCCTGCTTGCAATTTAAATGGGTAAAAATGAAAGATTATGATTTTCTCCAAAGTCTTCCGTTTTATGCCACTTTGAAATTTGGAGCTTGAAATCCATGATTTCTCATGCAAAATATGCATAATCATGATTTAGTTACTTATTTCTTCCAAATATGAGCAAAAGAGTTATGTGAAAGCAAACAAAATCACAAAAATCTTATGGAATGAGTTCTGGCCTGTTTCTGCTCATCGATCACAATTTCTCCACTCAAACCTTCATTTCTCTCCAAACAACTCAAAAGAAATCTAAATCCTATCCCAAAGGATTCCACACACGTGCGCCCGCGCATGTTCGGTTCTTCAGAAGAGCAGTTTGCTGCCTCAATATTATCGATACGTATTTGCATGCATTGATGATATTGGGGAATATTTGCAAAGGGGCAATGTGATATTTTGCAAAATCTCCAGGTATCATCTCCCCCCCCCCCCCGAAAAAGAAAAAGAAAACTCACAATGGGCCCATGTGATATCTATAGTATCGCCTGATATGATCGATACTGCAAACACTGGTTGTGACTTTCTTTCTTGTTGCACAAGTGGGTCTTCATCGCCCCAAACATTTTTCCATTATAGTCTACTAGCCATGACTTTCTTTCCTGTTGCATAGTTGAGTTCAAGAGTCTTCATTGATCACCACACATTTTGTTCATGTATTGTTTCTCAACTCTTTTTTCTTCCTTTTTTTCCCCCCTCCAAACTCTAGATATCGTTTAGTCCTTAAAAAGCCATTTTCAAACTTGCTCATCCTTAGTTTTCTTGTCTTGCTGCTTTTGCTTCTGTCTTTTCTTTCTTCCATTTCTCCTGAGGTTTATCATTTTATCACAATTTCTTTTCCGTTTTTTATGAAATGTATTGTGTTTTGCCTGAACTTGCTGATTTTAATAGAAAAGTAACACAATGGCGATCACCAATCTGTGACACTGATAAACCAAATGCATCATTCTGGTGTGATCCATTATGTTGCACAAGAAATTTGGTAACTTGCATTAAGTAATTACATTGTGAATAATTTCACTGGAGCTTGCGATAAGTGAGGAGGGAGATTCTCAAGCTTGGGGCCTCTGGCACTACTCTCAAATTATTGATAGGAGATACAAAATTGCTCTTTTTGTTCGCAGTTGTTGTTTGTTGTTTTTGGTGCAGTGTTCCAGCTGCTGTTGCCTGTTTGTCTTTGTTTATGGTTTTTCTTTCCTTAATAAAATTCCAATTCATCAGGAAAAAAAAAACACTGTATGCCAGAACACAAATTATTTGCGTTTATCAAAGACTACCTATTGGTTTATATTTGTAATATTATCTGCCTTTTCCATACTTCTTTTGGAATTTTGTACAATTGAAAACACTAAACTGAGAAAGAGTTGGTCTATGGATTACTTTTATCTCTCATAGTTATCATCATCTACTCGTCCCAATTAATTGGGTCCAAGGTATTCCATAACGGTAATGGTGGCTGTAACAGCCAACACCGTTACCTTTACGATATGGGCTATAATGACTGTTACGGCCCTTACGATATGGGCTATAATGACTGTTACGGCGCTCGTAATGGCCTTTACGGTCACCTTTTTTTTTTTTTTTTTCCTTAATTGAAAAAACAACTTGTAAAACCTGTATTGCCCCCGTAACGTACCATTATGGGGTTGTTACAGCCATTACGGGAGCTGTAACGGCCGTTACGGCCATTACGACCCCTTAACGTGTAACAGTTGCCACTGTTACCTTTACATAATGGCCTTCGCAGCACACCATGATTGGGTCGGCTACATCAATCCTATTATGCCACTCCACTCTGTAGGTCATCAAGTCTTTTTAAAATTTTTTTTTTTTTTTTTTTAACCTACCTCCATCCACGTCCTTTCGAGCCTTCCACTGGCTCTTTTAGAGCCTTTTACTTGTACCAACTCACTCCTAACTGGCGTTGTTCTTGGTCTCTGTTGCACATTATCAAACCATCTAAGTCTACTTTCCCTCATCTTATTACCTATTGGTACTACTAAGTTCCCTTGAATGCATTGATTTCTAACTCTATTCTTCCTTGTCTTGCCACTCATCCATCTTCACATGCTCAGTTCAGCTACACATCCTATGAACATGTTGTTCCTAACTCTGGTCTCTGCCCAACATTGTGTCCTGTAAAGTATGGCTGGTGTTATAGCTATCTTATAAAATTTACCTTTTACTTATGAGTGGTACATGGCAATCACATCAAACTCTGGAGGCACATCTCCATTTCTTCCACCAGGTTGAATTCTATGGGCAAGATCCTTTTCAAACTCTTCGCTTTCATGAACTATTGACCCAAGGTATTGAAAGTGATCATTTGGGAAACTTATTGGTCAACAATCTTAACTAATTCTTCATTTTCACTCCTATCAATATTATTAGTAAAATTGCATTCCATACACTCTATTTTAGTCCAACTGGTTTTAAATCCTTTAGATCCTAAAGCATCCCATCATAAATCTAGCTTTTTGTCGCATGCTCCCTTGTCTTGTAAACTAAAGCTATGTCATTTGCAAGCAACATTCACCATGGGATCTCTCCTTGCAAATGCCTCAT
This sequence comes from Magnolia sinica, assembly GCF_029962835.1. NCBI lineage: Eukaryota > Viridiplantae > Streptophyta > Magnoliopsida > Magnoliales > Magnoliaceae > Magnolia > Magnolia sinica. The sequence goes on along the minus strand of NC_080574.1, from coordinate 34,189,551 downwards.
TAACTCAGCCATCCAATGCAAAAAGGTATGGGTTCAATCTGATCTTTGGTGTAAGCTTACATTAATTGGGAACTTGTCTCTCCACCATTGGTCCTCACATTTGTTCCTACTCCCTCATATGTATCCTTTACAATATCAATATATCATCTTGAGACTCCTTTCTTTCTGAACACCCATAAGATTAACTCTCCAGGGACCCTATCATATGCTTTCTTTAAGTCAATAAAGACCATGCAGAGATCCTTCCTCGTCTCCCTATATTCTCCATCAATTGTCTAATTAGGAAAATTTCTTTAGTGGTAGACCTCCTAAGCATGAAATATTCTTCTTATGCCTTTGTCTTTTCTGATATATTCTTCTTATGCTTTAGTGGGTTCAATATATCATCAATTGTCTCTCCATCAATTGTCTAATTAGGAAAGTAAACTGATTTTCTGATATATTCTTCTTATGCCTTAGTCTTTGCACAGTCGCTCTCTTCCAAAGTTTCATAATATGGCTCATAAGTTTAATCCCATGATAGTTATTAGTTAGTGCAACTCTTTACGTCTCCTTTGTTGTTATAAATTCGTACCACGGTACTTGATTTGTTTGGCATTTTCTTTGATCTTACAATCTTGTTGAGCAAATTTGTCAACCAAAATAACCTAGTATGTACCATACACTTCCAAACCTCTTTTGGTATACCATCCAGTCCAAGGGGATTACTTTTTATCTTTAATTACTAAATTTCAGGGGTTGTCGCAGCTGCAGATGAAACCATTGAAGAAGAAGAAGATGAGGTTCTACGGGCAATGGCAGGTTCTATGGAAGCCAGGAAAGACCCTGTCAAGTTGACTTCTACTGATGGAGAACCCCCAAAAATCGATGAGGCAGAGACCTGCTCAAGTAAAACGCCTATTTTTCCATCACTCCCTGAAGAAGCAAAGGGCGAGAGACACCTTATTTGTAGAGTTGGAATCCGTCTTCCTGATGGACGGAGGGTGCAGAGGAGTTTCTTCAATACAGATCCAATACAGGTGGGAAATATCTTCACTTGCTTACTTAACTTATAAATGTCACAAATATACGGTTCTCTCTGGTTGGTCTGCTTTGCTCAAGATGTTTACCTCCTTTTGATAGCTTTCCTCATATGGCTTCTTATAAATCTTCACTTGTTTATTTAACTTCATATGAATCTCACAGAAATACAGTTAAATTAAATCCTTAGTACTAGAACTTGGGGACTAGACTCAAGACTTGGCTGAGTCTAACTCAACTTGGTAAGATTTTTGAGCAGAGTCACTGTGAAGCTCGCTGATGAGTGAGACTCAGTTCTAATTTGGTGAAACTCGTCGAGTCAGCTTGTTGACTCGACGCGACTGGAATGGAGTCACTAGCTTAGTATTTTTTTCAAAAAGGTGGAAATTGCTAATGTGATTCTAACCCTCAACCTCAAAAACGTGGAAACACACCTACCAACTTGCCATTTTCTGTGTTGCAGGCAAAAGCAGCCATGTTTTTTTCTATACTGATACTCTAAACCCTTGATTATTAAATTTCAAGTCGAATCTTGCGATTCTTCAAGTTTTCCTGACTTGTCTGGATGGTGAGTTAAGTTTTCAAAATTTTAACTATGGTTAAAACTGGATTATGAGTTAATTGTCAAGTCGAATCTTGCAATTCTGCGAGTTGTCCTGACTTGGCTGGATGGTGAGTTAATCCTCAAAAACTATGGTCGTAACTGGTCGGTCCACCTCCCAAGAAGGTGATTGAATGGTCATGATCTCATCTCCTACTGTATGTCAGTGGGGTTGACTCACATACAATCACTTCTCTGAACCTGTTGGCCATATAATCTACATTGTTGGGTTCTCCAACTGAAGTTCTTATTTTTTGGGTGCAGTATCTGTGGTCTTTCTGCTGTTCCGAACTGAAGGAAGCAGAAACACGGCCATTCCGCTTGACGCAGGCAATTCCAAGGGCGTCAAAGTGTCTGGATTACGAGAGTAAGCTAACCTTTGAAGAGTCGGGGCTGTCAAATTCAATGATTACACTTACATGGGAATGAAAAGGATTGGCGCAATCATTGCCGGCAGGTAGCTCTGACTTCTAGTGATGTGCAGTCAAGTATTGTCTTCGCTAACTGTTCTACCTTTTGTTTAATGTTTATAGTCTCCAATGGACGAGTCTGGAAGGCAAATGGATCAACACAAAATCATAGATTCGATGCAAGGATCAGGCTATATAACCATATTTGATATTATAAGCATCTTTTCCTTTTGTAAATATACTCTCATGGGGTGGGCCATGAGATCTTAACTAGGGTTTGTCTGTGGTTTCCTGACATAGTCTCCCAATGTTTTATGAAAAGCTTGTAACCATGTGAAATCCATGTGCTCCAGTGTTTTCCTGTCTTTCTGTTTGGATGTTATTGAACTGAAGAGAATTCTAAGGCGATCCATTTCTCTGGAGAGATTGAAAAGGTGATCTACACCATGCTTCAGAACCTGTGGAACGTGCATAGGATTTTGATGAATTGTCAGTTGGCCACTGGGAGTATTCCCTGGTCCCAAACCAAGGCCTATTCATCAGGTGGGCCACATGTAAGTTGAATATGGATGGCTATGCAGCTTTTTCGTAACATCCATTTTTATATCACGGCCCCAACATGATGAATGGAGCGGCCGATTTTTGGGCCTGGGCATGTTCATGGTTGGCCCTGAAAAGCACCTCTGTAATCTCTCTTTGCTTGGATTGCCCTAGTCTTCTCGTTGAGCTTATGAATCGTGCTAAGGAGGATGGTATTGTATTTCCGTGTTTTGTGACAATAATAATACATTCTGTCCTTTTTACAAGCCTTCTGCACAATTAAGTACAGTTTACAACTTTTTCCAATTTGGTCTTTTGAATTCGATGAGGATCTGTATCTTACCGGAAAATTGCTGTATGCGGTTCTGGTGTATATGTGCAAGGAGAATACGCATAATTTTTTTTTTCATTTTTTATTTTTTCATATAGTTCTGAACTATCTGCTGGCTACTAATCTAAGGGTTTAGGGCATGTTTTTTATTTGGGATTATTACAGAAAATTACCTAATTAATGTGGAAATTAGATTCTGGTACCTCTTTCAAAAACTTTTTCATAAAGCCACCTTATTAATCGATATACTTAAAATTCTACTACCTTCTGGTATGGGTTCCAGGGGAGGAAATGGGTGGGTCCATGATGCTTTATGTAAACTCCACTGGTGTGTCATCTCATGTTAGGTCAAGTGCTCCAAAATCAGCTCCATCTGTGATTCAGGTGTGTCATCTCATGTTAGGTCAAGTGCCCCAAAATCAGCTCCCGGGCAGGCCAACAATCACCCTTCAAACTGTTTCCTTCAGCTAATGTGAATCACGGAGTAGTATGATTTTTGGGTCATAGAATTATTATTTATTATTATTATTATTTTTTTAATTTTTGCGTTGAATCAAATGTCTGAAGTGGATTTCATATAACAGTTTGTTTCCTTTGGCATGCCCCACCAGAATTAGAGGTCAGCCTGATTTTGTCTCCGATCCTAATAGCATCTAATGGTCTGAGTGGATATTACATAAACATCGGAATGGCCGGCCCTATCCCTCTATGATGTTTATGCGAAATCCACTTTGACCACTAGATGCCTAGACCAGTTTAGACCCAGATTTAAAATTAAAAAAAAAAAAAAAAAAAAACCTAGGGTGGTGGGCCACACCAAAGAAATCAATTGGGAGAGACATGTATACCATACTAAAATTTAGGCCTTAGGCCTAATACTTATGTCTATCTGTGATTCAAGTAGTTCTTAACGGTGAAGTGTGAACTGACAAGGGAAAAAGTTTGGAAGGTGATCATTTCCTGTACTGTTTCCAATCATAAGGCCCACTTGAATAACAGATGTAGTGATTTTTGGGCCCTTGGCCTAACATGAGGTGACGACACAGTGTTTGAGCTGGATTTTACATAAACGTCACGGTGGGGCCCACCCAAGCAATGAGGTAGTTTTAAGGTACTAAAGTATAAAATTTTACACACGTGTGTGTGTCTATATATATATATATATATATATATATATATATATATATATATATATATAAAAAATTCTCTTTCATTTTTTGTTTTTTTGTTTTTTTTCCCAAATTCAACAAGCATTGGGCAGTTTCTGAATCCCGAGAATGCAAAAGGTGTTGCAGATTAAAATCTCAATGGCAAAAGCATGTGGCACCCAAACAGCAGTGGCAATGAGCTAGGCGGTCCGACCCTACAGGCCATATAAGGCCAGGGCCTAGGCCCCTAACCCGGGCGTGAAATCTATGCGTCATGCCTGGCCCTGGCCAATAATTAATGGACAGTCCACATCACGTGTGCCAACATTATGAAGGTCTAAAGACACTTATTAATGTTTCCCATGTTGTACTTTAAAGGCGATTATGCTTTAGGGGCTTTGGCTAGGCAAGGGCCTACCCCTTTCCTGGCTCAGCCCATTGTTACCTGTACACTCACCTTTTCTATGGGGAATATCTCTATGCATGTACCAGTGGTAGTGGGCCCATCATATCAACAGTTTTGATTATTAAACCGTAGGCCATGGTTAGTAACTCGGGTAAACTGCACCATCTCTGTGGAGCATGTAATACCCTCGCCTTCTTACTTTTCAAATTGGATACTCAAATGAAGTCAAGTATCCAGAGTTCTTTTGTACCATGTTCCAAATCTCTTATTGGAAGCTCAGTGCCCAATCTTGTATTTGTAATGGGACATGTCTTCCTAAATCCCAAATTTACCAAATGTAGAAGGGAAATTACCAAAGTACCCTTGATATATTGTGTTTTTGTTTGCGAATTAATTAAGTCGTATATGACATCCAGCCTGTTAAACATATGCATCCAACCGTAATAATTACATGGACAAAATATTTTTATTACATGTACCAAAAATCTTTCGGATTGAATCACTTGATAGGCTGCATGTTTTTAAGTAGTATATATTATTTTTTATGGTGTGGCTGATGTTATGTTTAGATTAATTAAATATTTTATTCTTCTAAATATTATGGCGGATTACATATATTAAATGAGTTGGATATCATAAAAATATTACGACGATTCTTCGCTTTGCTACTTTTTAAAGAAAAAAAAAAGTGTATAATAGGCATTATGGTAACTTCGCCACTCAAAAAAGCACTTCATGCTTGCAGAGGCATTATTTGTAAAATCTGAACTTATAAGGAGTTTTGCTATAAAAATTCCTTTTCTTTTCCTTTCAAGAAGGTAAGATTGTCCAATTGGGGAGATCCTTGGGTCATAGACTATCCAACGGATGAAGCAATAGACCAATGGTTTAGATTACGGAACTATGGCCTATGGGCTCAACTTGTCGGATCTGAAAACCTGGTACGTGTAATGGGTCGGGTGTCATATGATTCCTCTGACAAAGATTGTTATTGTGTTGTGCCTAAACTATCCAAGGGAAGGATCAGATGGTTACCATCATCCTCGTAGCATAATTTTTGGATTATGATCCATTCATCGTTGGGTCAGCTATTTGGACGGTTTAGATTGCAGCACAACCTTCACCACCATTCTTTTAAAATGATAAAATTATCGAAGGACCATACAGAACCATATTGGCCTTGACCGGGTCCCAAAAATGAAGTAGATCCAAGGCTCAAGTGGACCACACATTTGGGATTGAATGCCTACGGCCGACATTTGTGTTTGTCTTGTCTCTCTCTCTCTCTCTCTCTCTCTTTTTTTTTTTGTTTTGTTTTGTTTTGTTTTTTACACACACACATACGCATGCCATAGTGGAATTTCACCACCTATGAGTACTCGAACCGTTGGCCTGGTGTTGAAACTCCTAAGAGTCTACCACCCGAGTAAGAGTTAGGACCCACCATTTGTGTTCTCTCTTAATCCCTTATGAATAGGTTGGATGAAAAATAAAATTACCTGTGGGCTCTAGGAAGTTTCAATGGTGAGTGTTATTATCACCGTTGCTTCTTGTGATGTAGTTTATTTGGGCCTTAGAGCTGCCTCATTTTGAAGCTCATTCACTAAAATGATATGAAAAAATAAATGATAAGGGTGTTGGAGGATTGCACAAGTTGAATGGTATGTCGATGGCATCAATAAATCCTGTTGCTAAATTGATTTAAGACATAAAAATATAACCAAAGGTTAATAAGATAAATACATGGTAATGAGGCTCATAAAGATCCTGTCTTCCAATAAGGGTAGGACGCACTTTCCATGGGCATGCATTTGCGTTCATAGATCTAGCTTGATTTAATCCTTTCACATCATAGAACACACTGTAGATAGGTTATAAATCTAAAATGATATTAACTTGATGATTGTATTTTTTTTATTTAGATTTTCTATGTTGATGGTCCATTAAATATCATCCAATCAACCATTTAAGACCACTCTTTCAGCTTAATTGTTTATGTAGTCCATCTAAAGTGGGGTCCACTATTTGGATGGTTTAATTTAAGTTACATATTTACAATATTTACAATTTCTGAGCACCTGTATATCATATTCCACCACACTCGTCCAAAAAAAAAAAAAAATGTTTTCCAAATCTGAACACGTGACACACACATAGATAGCATCAAAACCGTTAATTTGGTATTGCAAAGTAGTGAATACGCCGGAGTAAAAAATGACAGTACCTGGAATATTATAAACTTTTAATAGGTGAAATATAAAAAAATCCTAAAATACAGAATGCTAGAATATTAGGAAGGACTGAAGAGGAATTCTTTTTTCCTTTTAAACCAATTTTTATATGATTAGAACTTACTTCCCGTTCAGATGTTGTCTGATTGGATTGGACGGTTAGAAATGACAAATATCCAGTGGTCCGCTTTCAACAAAAAAGTAACCACGAATCAGAGATTAGGATCGTTCAACCAATCTGTTGGGACTGTGACTCGAGCAAGTGCGCAATTTAGGGCGCCTCAAGTGAGTCCATGCATGACATGTGCACAATTTCTGAGTGCCTGTGTACCAAGCGTCATACGATGCCGGAGTATCATATCTCTCCGAGAAGGGCAAAAGACCACGGGAATTTGGATTTTCTCAGGAACAGAAAAGATGCCGAGAAATTGAAATATATCGGACTGGGTGTCGGAAAAGAGGCAGCAGAATCGAGGGAAGTGTGTGGGTGGTGGTTGTGCTTGTGTTGGTGCCCCTGACATTTCTGCCATGCCTCAGTCAAACCGACAGTCAAACCTCGCTTAATTACCTAATTGCCCTCGTTTCCTCTCTTTATCTCTCAAAATACCCTTTTCCTGTAATTACATACAGATCCTCTCTCTCTCTCTCTCTCTCTCTCTCCTTCTCTCTCTACCCAAAAGAGAAGAGTTCGTCTCGCCTCCGTCGCGATTTAGAATCTAGCAATCGTTGCTTCACTGGGGCCCACATGAAGGGATGATCTGATGATCAGAACAGTCCATGTGCTGGACTAAGTTCTTCGCTGGCTAGCGCGAGGTAAGTATGATGATGAATTTGGAACAATCGAGATTTTTCTCAATGGTTCACGTTCAACTCCATAATCAAAGGTCAGGATCATCGCTGAGGCATGGGATGACCGCTTATTTTTGTTAGTACCACGGAACAGGTACGTTTCAAATCACCGGACCATCTCATAATGTAGGCCTCAGTGCCTCACTGGACGGCATATGGTAAAACTATTTGCCTACGTGGCAGGGTTATTTATTACTCTAGACTGTACCTTTTCATCAGTGGCCCCAAATTGTAAATCAGGTAAGGAGAGAAACGTTGGAATGTTTGATTGAGTTAATTGATTATTAAAAAAGTTATAAAGAAATGAGAAAGAAAACTTGTGAAGTTGAGCAATGCATGACGTGAGTTACTCGATTTAGAATCGAATTTGCTTTTTTTAATAGAATTTCAATGCAATCGACGTATAAGATACAACGACTATTACCTATTCCTAGCAATATATGCACTGTATGTGAGCTTGAACAATTTATATTTTAACACGAAAGTGCCGCATTAAATCAACGATAAACTCAACAACTAAAAACTAATAAAACAGAAAAGAAACAAAGAGAGTTTTTCATAAGAGACTAGAAAGATTTTTCATGTACTTAAAATAGAACGGAAGTCTTTATATAGACTTTAAAGTGGTATATTAAACCCCATTTCCAAAGGATTTGGTCCGTTGGATTTAACCCAATAAATTTGATCAACTGCTCAGCTACATTTCTTTGTTTCAAAACGAAAAGTCGCAGGTGTGAGAGCATTTTAACATAAAATAAAGTCTTGCGAGTACTCATACATACACTTACATACAAGAGTACAACCGCACTTGCGACCTATCGTGCCTGCGCACATGGACTCGCTCGGCTTGGCACACGTGCACGTATGGTCGGTGACAAAATTAGCATAACCCCCTCACAAGACCAAATTCACATGTTATATTGAAAAAAAAATGTATTTAAAAAAATAATTTATTTATAAATTTTGAAATAACATACAACAAAAAGTGAAATAAATAGGATGTACTATTCAGGATAGGGACAGTTAGATGGACGGCGCCGGTTGATACTTCACTTTCAATTTATATGGTAGAGATCGGTTCTTCCGGCTCTACCACATACGCTCTCAGCTTGAGCCGCAGTAATTGGACCATCGAGTTGATTGATCTGGACCCTCTATTCGCTCGACCACTCATTTCATGGGCTACCATGCAAATAAAGATTAATGGATGATTCTAACCTGTAAAATGGATGGTCGAAATCATCGTAATCAACAATCCGAGCCGTCGACTTGTTGTGGCCCACGATGGATTGCTTCTGGTTTCAAGGAATCTCTTTTATCAGGAAATCGTATCCCATCTTCATCTTGCTAAGCATTCTGGTGTAAAATATAGAGCAATTCTTTCACATGTTTCGCACGTGATCGCTACTTAGATTCATGGAGCTTAAGCCAGCTTTTCAAAGAGACGAGTGAAACGGCTGGATATCTCTATCTAACAAGAATCTCATTTTGGTGATCTGGTCCATTCACTAGTGGGGCCATATGGCGTATGGTGCCATGGGCATCGAGTGGAGCATGTTATAGATGGTATATGGTAGAGCCATCTGCCCATAGCAAACTTGGATGGATGATGTATAAATCGGAACCGTCCATCTAGTTTCTAGTATTTTGAATGTAGATGATTCAAAATATACATCCATCTAATGATCCTAGCGTTCTGATTGGCTTTTAAAGAAAGGCTGTAAAAATACTTAATGGTAGACATTCAGTGCTGTTGTGTGAGGAAAACTGATGGATAGAATTGTCTAATTTGCTTGATTTTTAAAACCCTAGGTGGGTATAAACCCATGCCCTGGTGTGATATCACACGTATGCAACATTCTATGTACTGTGTACTAAAACAACAGCAACATGTGATGTGTATGGTGATCAAGGAAAATGATTTGGTGGGCCAGCTTGTGCATAGGTTATATCCTAAAATTAAGTGGTTAAGACTAAGGTGGCCATTGATCAGTGTCATCAAAGGGGACCGTCGGCTGAAAAAGAACTGCGGTCCACATTCAACCGACAAAGCTTGGTCGTGTGACTTGCCGGAGGTGTCCAATCATTCCTCCTTTTTGGCCTTGGCCCATGTGATCAATAGTCTCGATAGCCACATAAATTTGCCACATAAGGTCATGAGTCCGGTAGAGTAGAAGCTGCATTCATTGAAATGGCTTTCTCATGACAAAGAAGGCCAAAAAAAAAAGGGCAAAGGTTAAAAAAACAGAAAAAGTAGAAGGCAGGAGAAGATGCAGGTGCATGCAAAGATGTCTATTAAGGAAAAAGAAGAGCTACAATGATTCTAGTGTCCCTTTGAGGTTGCATGTATTCAAATCATTTAAAATAGAATGCCAGAATGTGGGCACCCACATTAGGTAGATGGCTAGCCACTAGCCATGGGGTTGCACCGCTGGGAAGGACTTTTCTTCTATCCAAAAGATGGATAACCACATAGATTATCATAAAGATACACCAAATTGATCAGAGCTTGGTGTTTAGGTTTGTTGGTTCCTGTACACATCAACGTAGTTCAGACCAGGCCCTGCGAACTAATTAAGCGCATGGTTTTGGTCTGTGCTTCGTCCACGATTAAAGTGTCGATTGTTATTGTTAGGTAACTAGGATATATCAGGACTGACTAGGATGATATGTTAGGATTTTTTTACATTTAATTTTTAGATTATCCTAGATTAGTTGTATAGTTTTATATATGCTTTAATTCTCAATGGAATAATTTACACAAATTTCTAGCATTAAATTGATTAGTTATGTCATGCTCTAATAGTTTTCTTAGTCACACTTGTTCAAATGTCAACTACAATTATAATATAATTTATGAATAATGGATGAATAATGTTGGAGATCATGCAGAAGCAAACCCGAATTCAATCACATAAGACGAAATCAAGCGCAAAATAACTACACAAAAATCACATGATTTTTACGTGAAAAAACTTTTATGGAAAAAAAAAAAAAATCACGACACAAAGCAACAACGAATTCATTATGAAAATGAATTTTTAAGAGATTGATGGACTTACCGATCCGAACAAATCAAAATCCATTCACAAAGCCCTAGCTTCTCTCTCTCTCTCTCTCTCTCTCTCTCTCTCTCTAAAAGCCCCTTGTATATGATTAAGCCTAAGTCTCTCATTTACAAACCCTTATATATAGTTACAATCAAATTAGGAAAAAAATATATGCACTTGCGCCAAAGCCCGCGTGTCTATCAATGGGACCTTCGATGGCATCAACAATTATAGAGGACTCGTCGATTGCATTAAAGGCACATTCAATGGCATCAATTAACAACTCCAAAATTGTCTAGCAAGCAAAAGCTAAAATTCATGAGTTTCTCAATGGGATTGAATGAACTATTGATGGGATCGACACCTGCTCAATGGTATCGAGTGATTCGTCGATGCCATTGACAGACCCTGAATTGAAGACATCTACAACAAATAATCAGATAAGAAGTTTTTCATTACCTTCAATTTGAGATGATAATAAGAATGATATTGCTTTACAATTCACCATAAAATTTTCTGGTCAAATTTACATCAATCGACCTGTTTAGCAGTACAAGGCCATAATTCATGTTGCTTCAAATACCCCAAATTCTTATATTCACTCAAGAACCTCAGTTATCCCTAAGTACGTGCCCAAACGGATCATTATAAAGGTGTGAAATTGAAGGTATCCACCGAAGAATTAAAACCCTTCCCTTTGTTCCAAAGAAATGTATGATCTGGACAAATAAGACGAGAATTAAGTGTATTAAGAAAATTATGGTCATATGTATGCATTTTTTAGATAGATTTGTTTTAATTAAACAGTCAGATTGTCCCAGTGTCACACATAGGCTGATAAATAGATCCTTGTATTCGAATTTTGGTTATTTAGTATTTTATAACAAGCAATATGTTAATTGGAAGAACTAGAAGTACACTGGCCTCACACTTGAAAATGGAAACGAGGCAAACGATTTAGATCACTTATCTTTAAAAAACCAGGCCTATATGTTCAGTAGCAGTAGGCCACACTCGTAGAAAATAATTCAACTTTGGGAGAGATTAACAAGCAGTTGTTGGTAGAGAAAAAGCCGTAAATATGCGTATAGACTCCCATTCCTTAAGGGCCCGTTAGACTCCCATTCCTTAAGGGCCCGTTTGGCCGGTCGGATTGGAAGGGATTGGAAGTCAAATCCTGGGTTTGGCCTGGTGTGCCAAACAGAGTCGGTGATCTGATCCCAATCCCATGGATCTTAAGACAATCCACTGACAACACCATCATTACCTTTATATCCCATCCAATCCACCCTAATCCTTTCAAATTTGCCTGGGCCGTGTTTGGTTCGAGGGATTAGAAGGGATGAGAAGGTTTAATCCCAGGATAGGCCGGGCGTGCCAAACAGACTGGATATAGCAATCCCATGGATCTCCAGACAATCCACTGACAACACCATCATTACCTAGAAATCCATGCCATCCACCCTAATACCATTCAATCCCTTCCAATCCACCCGGCCAGGGTTTGCTTGGTTGCTGGGAATTTGTTTATTGGTTTATACGTTTCCTGGGAAAAGTTAAAGTTGGCCTGCTATTTACAAAGAATTATTTGGTTTGGTTGATACACGCCTAAAATTCTGTTCAGTACCCTGGGCTTTTCATTCTAGTATGTTTTTTGATGAAAAGTTCGGGAAAGGAATTCTTGAGAAAGGTTTAAAAAGGAAAGTGAACTAAAAATGTTTTTTTTATAAAAACTAAGAAATAAAAAAATCAACAACGAACCACCCCTTCAAGGGTCGATAAGCTCATCTCAATCCTTGTATTGCACAATCAACACTAAGCACAAACAACTGGCTAAGAGCACAAAGTGCCCCACAAAGATCTTAATTACTATCAGCATTAATTTACAGTGTTGTTGTCACAACTTTATCATAATAGACAGTTATAACCACCTCCTAAAACATGGGAAACATGGTGAACAAGCTTCTTATCTTCTCTACGTTGTCTAATGTCTTAAATTTATCTCTAACAGAGTTTGTCGATGTCATCGACGGACCACTCGATCCTATCAAGCAAATGTCGATGCCATTGAAAAATGCTCAATCCAATCGAGAAAATCTGAAAAAATCCAAATTTGTTGCTGGACAATTTTGGAGGTTACTACTCAATGGCATCAAAGGATCTTCGATGTCATAACTGCTCCTCGATGACTATCGATGCCATTGAAGGACCCATCAAAGGCGGGCATAGGATTGTGTAAGTGCGCGATTTGTTTCCTATTTCAGTTAGGTAGTGTGTGTGTGTGTGCGCGCGCGCGTGCGCATGTGTGTGTGTGTGTGTGTGTGTATCGAGTGTAATTGAGATTAGGGAAATGATTAAGAGGATTAGGGCTTTTTAAGTGGTTCTAAAAGGGTCAAGGGCATAGATAGGGATTCAAAGGAGATTCTAGTGTTGTTCCAATTAGTAATATCTACAATCTCTTATAATATTGCTTTCATAGTGCATACTCGTCACTTTGTAACGCGGTTTTTTCCCGCAAGAATTTTTCTACATAAAATTCGATTCGCCTTCTTATTGGGTTTGTTTGTGCAAATGTGATTACTTTGCTTGATTTTTCTTTGTGTCCTTCTGCAAGTCCCAACAAGTGGTATTCAACTTAACGTTGGGAAGAAGATTGAATCTGAAAGCAATGTATCAATGGTATCTGACATGAAGTTTGATATAGAGAAGTATTTCGGTAAAAACAATTTTGAACTATGAAAAGTTAAGATGAATGGCATCCTAGTTCAACAAGGATTGGAAGATACACTCCTTTGAAGCTACCAAAAACCATGAAAGAAGAAGAACATAACAAGTTAGATAAGAATGCCAATATCTCAATCCAGTTGTGTCTAATGGATGAGGTTCTTTATAATGTTATGAGAGAGAAAACTGTAGCAGATAGAGCTGAGCAATCCTGACCCGATCCGACCAGATCCGACTTGATCCGAACCGATCCGACGGCCTGGATCGGTGCGGATCAAGTAGGGCAGTCTAGGTCCGAAAGCTTTTTGGGTCGAGTTCAGATTCATAACTACCTAGACCGATCCGATCTGATCTGACCCGATCCGGAGTGGATAAACCACATGCATTTTCATGGTGGGCCCCAACAGAGTTTACTTAGTACGATAAAAGAGAGCACGAAGTGGATTTGCTGGCGTACGACACACCAGCTATATAGTTGTTGTAGGTACATGTCGTGTGCGAAGACGAGTACTGACACTCCTCGAGCTCCGAGTTGTACAAACGATTCAAAGGAGATCAAAGTTATATGGGCCCCACAATGATGTATTTATTATATCTACCCCGTTCATATATTTTTAGAGATCATTATAGAGAATTATCCAAAAAATTAATAATATCCAAAGATCATCTGGACCACACCACAAATAGCAGTAGAGAATGATTTTCACCGTTAAATAATTCGTGTGGTCCACTTGATAGTTAGATCTGTCTTATTTTTCGTCTCAAGCCTTAGGACGAGCTCACCAATTGGATGGATGGTTTGGATATAACACATTCCTCATGTTTAGACCCACAGAACTTGCTAACGTCAATACAACAAGTCAGCAATGCACTGTGCACAGCTGTACTTCCGTGAAAAGCACGTCACTACACTTTTATACAGTGCATGTCAACACTAGAATATGTTCGATAAAAGCATGGATATGGCAGACAGACAGTTCTTTCAGAGCCATGTGGGGCCCACCTTGATGTATATGTTTTATCTAAGCCGTTCATCTATTTTGATATATCATTTAGGCCTTAAGCACAACAAGGCGATATATTGTAGGTTGAAGTGGACCACACCACATGAAACAGTTGGATTAAATTCATACGATCCGAATCGTACCCAACCCGATCTGACTCGGTTTCCCTGACCGAGTCGGACTCTGTTCGGGTCAGGACAACCATGCATCAGATCGGTCCGAGTCAGGTGACTCGGACTCGGTCCCGGATCGGATTGAGTTTGGTTCAGGGCATTGAAATTTCGGATCGGATCGAGTTAGACCCAAACCGATCCGGACCGATGCCCAGCTCTAGCAGCAGATATATAGGCGAAACTATAGAACATTTATGCGAAGAAGTCTCTTGAAAATTGTTTGTATCTGAAGATATAATTGCTCAATTTGAAGATGACAAATGGAGCTGACATTGAGGCTCACATTAGTAACTTTAATAGGCTTATTTGTAAACTGTTGGATGTGGATATACGATAAAAGATGAAGATTAAGCATGTATTCTATTGAATTCTCTTCCGGAATCGTATGAGTCATTTAAAGACTCTTTGAGCACCAGTAGGACAACCATTAGTGCTGAGACCGTTATCTCAACACTTTAGTCAAAAGGGATGAGAAAGAAAAATGGTCACGTGAGTGCTTCTACAGATGCATTGGTTACTAAGGGGATGAATTTTGAGTGAGATAGTTGATCTTCGCGACAAAGATCCAAATCCAAGGGCAAAGGCAAGCTAAAGTGATGAAATTGTGGCATGAAAGAGCATATGAAAAAAGAATTGTTAGAATCCTAAGTCGAGAAAAGAAAAATCTGAGAGTTCTTATAGAGAGGCCAACATTGCAGAATCCGGTGAAGAGTCGAGTGGTAGTGACGTGTTGATCACATTAAAATTCAGGTATTTCAGTGATGAAGGATTTTTTTTTTTTTTTTGGGGGGGGGGGGGGGGGCTTGTATCACATGATATCTTATAAGAGTTGCTTCACCAGTTACAATAAATGTGATAGTGGCTAGGTGTTTATAACCAATAACAATGCCTCTGACATGGTTGGTGTTGGATCATTGTGCATTAAGATGTTTGATGGCATTGAGCGGATCTTGATTGATGTGAGACGGGTTCTTGATTTGAGGAAGAGTTTGATATCTTTGGTAGTACTCGAGGTATATTGGACAAATTCATAGGGTTGATCGTTTCCTTAAGGTTTTAAAGGAGACATTCATAGTTATTAAAGTACAGAAGAATGGTAATATTTACAAGTTTATCAGAAGCACTTCATCAAGTGGAGCTGCACCAGTTGGATTCAACGTTTGTATATATATAAGATGTGCGCCTAAGCCACATGAGCAAGTAGGGCATGAAGGTACTTTTTGACCGTTGTTTAATTTTAATTTTTTTAAAACATTTATTTTAGTATATTTTAGCATTGTATATATGGTAAGTAGTTAATGTTGTCTTTTAAGTCTAAGAAACATGTTTGTAAAGGGGCTATGGATTATGTGTATTTTGATATATGGATCTGCCGCCTGTAGTTTCTGGTGCAAGATCGTCATGGTTTGACGACTACTTATAAAAGTGTGGGTTTATTTTATGAAAAGTAAATCCAAGATTTTCACCAACTTTAAACAGTGGAAGACGATGTTAGAAAAATAAACTGGGTGAAAGGTAAAAGTGTTGAGGATAAATAATAGTGGAGAATTCAATCAATTTTACAAGGATAAAGGGATTGTAAGGCACAACACAGTGCGCCACACACTAAAACAAAATGGAGTGGCTAAGCGAATGAATCAGACCCTCTTAAAGAGGGCTCAATGCATGATGAGTAATGCTTGTTAGGGCAAGGAAATATGAACTGAGGCTATTAACATAACTTGTTACTTGATGAATCGATCCTCTTCTACGATTATTAATTGTAAAATTCCAAAGGAAGTGTGAAGTGGTCAGCAAGTAAAATACTCGAAGCTTGGATTATTTAGTTGCGATGCTTACTCTTATGTACTATTAGTTAAGAAAGATAAGCTAGACCAAACGGCTAAAAAGTAGGTATTTGTTGGTTATAGTGTGAAGGGTTATAAGATGTATGACTGGTCACACGAAAAATCATCCTTAGTCATAACGTTAAATTCGATGAAGGATCCTTGTTATAAGATGAACACAAGGAGGACGAAAAATCAGTTGTGGACATTCAAATAGAAAGAGATGAGATACAAGCTAAAATTGAGACATAGATAAATGTACAGGAGCAGGTGGAGCAGCCACCTATGAGAAGGAATCCGCTAAGGGATTATAAGTTACCATCGAGATACAGTGATGACTAGAATGTTGTATTTTTTCTCATTACGAATGATGAAGATCCATCTATTTTTCAAGAGGCTCTTGACAATTTAGATGCTGGAAAGTAAAAAAACAACGATTTATGACGGGATGGACTTTCTGTACAAGAATGAGACGTGAGAGCTAGTGGAGCTTCCCATCGGCTATAAAGTGATCAGGTACAAATGTATCTTTAAGAAGAAACATGATATGCATAAGACAACATTGGTACTTCACTAAGATATTTGTGTCCATGGTGAAGCAAGTATCTATTGATTCATATTGGCGCTGGTTGCCCAATACAATATCGAGCTGGAATAGATGGATATGAAGACTACTTTTGTGCATGGGGAATTAGAAGGACAAATTTATATGAAGCAACTAGAAGATTTTCGAAATACAAGGGGCAGAGAACAAGGTTTGCAAGTTAAAGAGATTATCGTATGTCTTGAAATAATCGCTAGGCAGTGGTATAAGAAATTTGATTCTTTCATAGCGAGTTAGATGTTTATTAGGAGTAAGTATGATCATTATGTCTATTAAAAGATAATGAATTATGAAAAGTTCATCATCTTGGTATTGTTGCTTATCGCCAATCATAGCATGACTGAGATTGACATATTGAAGACTTAACTATTATGGACATTTGAGATGAAATATCTAGGGCTATAAAGAGAGTTCTTGGCATTGACATACACAAAGACATGAAGAGGAGAAGTCTATGATTATTTTAGACAGAATACATTGAGAAGGTATTAATGTAGTATATAATGGACAAGTTAAAGCTGATCAGTGTTCCCACGTGAGTCATTTTAGGCTTTCTTTTAAATAGTGTCCTAAAATAAATGAAGAAAAATATGTTATGTCTCGTGTGCCTTATTCGAGCGTAGTTTGCAGCTTGATGTACGCCATGGTTTGTACGAGAGCAGATATTTTATATGCGGTGGGTGTTGTAAGTGGATATATATTTAACCTCAACAATCAACATTGGGAGGCAGTGAAATGGTTACTTCGATATATTCGAGGTACACAGGACTACATCTTGACATTTGAAAGATCAGGGAACAAGTTAGTAGGCTATGTGTATTCAAATTACATGGGAAGTATAGATAATAGAAGGTTGACTTTCGATTTATTCGTTTACATTAGTGGGTAGATTGATCAGTTGGATGTTGAAGCTTCAGTCTGTGGTGGCTCTTTTCACAACCGAAGATGAGTATATGACAGTGATAGAAGCATTTAAGGAAGCATTTTGGTTGATGGGAATGATAAATTAGTGGGTTCTTCAACAAGAGACCGTATTAGTTAATTGTGACAGCGAAAGCGTGATTAATTTGGTGAAGAACTCTATTTATCACTCATGTTTTAAATATATTGATGCGCGTCATCATTTTATCTAACACAAGCATGAATTCAGCCGATATGCTTATAAAGGTAGTTTTCATAGAGAAGTTCAAGTTCTGTGCTACTTCTTTGGGCTTGACAAAGACTTAATGAGGACAGCGTGTGCATGAGAAGTGATAATAAAAGTATGATGGAAAGTTTAGGCACACATCTCATAATGATTTGATCTGGGTAGTATTTAAAAATATATAGATATTCCGGAAGTACTTGCGTACTTTGGCAAAGAATTTCTTCTTATCTTGCACAATATAATAAGTAGGAATCGTACCTGTAGCAAGATAATTAACAATATTAGTATACTAAGGTAATTTGGAGACCTTAAAAAGTTATTCATCAGAGAACATGTCATTGATAGGTGTTATATATATAGAGTCAGATAGAATAAGGTAAGAGAAATAGTTAATCACTATGTTTTCTAATCCTTTTTTATCTCAGATTTTAAGGTCAAACTCTTGCAGTAGAAGGACCCATATCAGCATACAGGGCTTAACATCATTCTTAAAAAGAAGGTACTTCAATGCCACATGGTTAGTAAATATAATGATCTTGGATCTCATTAAGTAGGACCTAAACTTGTTCAAAGTGAACATTACAAGTAGGAGTTTCTTTTTCGTAGTAGAGTAGTTCACTTGGGTAGGGTTTAGAGTTCTACTCACATAGTAAATGACACATGATTTCTTCTCTTTTCTCTGGTATAGTACCGCCCCAATTGCATAATTACTTACATCATACATTATTTTGAAAGGTAAAATCCAATCCGGTGGTTGTATGATCAGATCGCTAGTTAACATGTCCTTTAGCTTGGTGAAAGATTTTTAGGATTCTTCGCTCCACTTAAAGGGGATTTCCTTTTAAAGAAGATTACAGAAAAGACGGGAGATGAGATTAAAGTTCTTTATAAACATTCGATAAAATCCAGCGTATCCTAAAAAGGATTGTACGTCACGTATGCTCTTAGGTGGAGCTAAGTTAGAGATTAAGTCGATTTTGGCTTTATCTACCTCAATTTCATTGGACGATATAATGTATCCAATGATTATTCCCTTTTGAACTATGAAATGACATTTCTCCCAATTTAACATAAGGTTCTTTTATTCACATCTCTTTAGCACTAATTTTGAGTGTCTAGGGCATTCACTGAAGGATAAATCGAAAACAGGGAAGTCATCCATGTAGACCTCTAAAAATTGCCCCACTATGTCAAAAAAAATACTCAACATGCATCTCTTGAATGTGGCGGGAGCATTACACAGTTTGAATGACATCATTCAATATGCAAAGGTGCCAAAAGAACATGTGAATGCGGTCTTTTCTTGATCTTCAATGACTATCTCTATCTAATTGTAACTCGAATATCAATCAAGGAAGCAGTAATAGGAATGACCTACTAAGCTTTTCAAGATTTAATCAATGAAAGGTAAAGGAAAGTAGTCATTTCTTGTGATCGTATTCAATTTTTGATAGTTAATGCACATTAGTAGTGACTCTGGTTGGCATAAGTTCATTATCCGCATTGGCTAGGATGGTGATCCCGGACTTCTCGTGCACCACCTGATTTGGACTCACCCATTGGCTATCAGATATAGGGTATATGATACCCACATTCAATCACTTTAACACCTCAGATTTAACCACATCATATTTAGATTTAACCAGTGTTGTGGTTATCTGGATGATTTCGCATTATCTTCGAGGTGAATGCGATGAGTACAAATTAAAGAATTGATTCCCTTGAGGTCCATAATCATCCATTCAAGGGCTCTTTTATATTATTTCAGAGTATAAATGAGCATTCCGTTCCTTATCCAAGTGGGAAGAAATCACTACTGGATATGTTTCCTTTTAACCCAAATAAACATATTTAAGATCAGCGTGTAATGGTTTTAGGTCAAGCATTGGTGCCTTGACACTAGATGGTAGATGTTTTAAATCAATTTAAGCCAATCTTTCAAATTTGGACCTCCACTGGTTAGTTTCAAGTACCGGTGTAGCATCAAATAAAGCATGAATTTCCCTAATCATATCATCATCTAAATCAATGGAGTGGGCCAAGCACATCTTTGTATCATATTTCCAAATAATAGTTGTGATCAGGAAAGGAAGTTGGTACTACTACCTTATATCTAAGAATCTAGAATGACTTAGGATTTGAGCATGGTACGGTAGTGGGAATTCGATTTTTACTACCCTATTCAAGCTTGAATCCATGAGTTTCTTCTCAAAGGAGAGTGTACTGGGTTCAAACCAAGCCAATTCAACAATGAGTGGGAATTAATTGAATCTCAACAATTAAGACAAGTTTGATTTTTAAATTTCCTACCAAATGCAAAAGTACAGGAGCCATTACTGTTATTTCAAGGTGTTTATTTATATCATAATTATGGCTCATATATCGAAAGTGAAATACACATAAAAAAAAAAAGGGATGCGAGGTTAGGTACCGATAGGTTGAGTATCGACATTAATTAGCTACTGAAGTGATGTCAGCAAATTCTGTAGGCCCGACCATGATGTATGTTTTGTATCCACGCCGTCCATCCATTTGGAGAGATCATTTTAAGGCAACTGCTAAAGAGTGAGTCAAATCCAAATCTCCATTGGACCCCACCACAGAAAACAGTGGAGAAAGTGGCGTCCACCATTAAAAACTTCCAAGGGCCACAAATTTTTTCGGTCAAGCTGATATTTGTGTTTTGCCTTCTGTCATGTCTGTGTTAACTTGTGAACAGTTTGGATTTCAAATAAATATGATGGTGGGCCTTAGAAAGGTTTCAACGGTGGGAATCATTCTCCCTACTGTTTTCTGGGCTGGGGTCCACTACAGCTTCGTATCTACCTCATTCTTTGGCTCTTACCCTAAAATGATCTCTCCAAATGAATGAATGGCGTCGATACAAAACATACATCATGATAAGGCCCACAGAACTTGGTGACGTCACTTAGCAGCAAGTATGGCTACTCAACTCAATCTGCCAGTAGCTAATCCGCGTCCTTAAAAAACGTAGGTAAAGTAAATTATAATCATTATAAATTTTACATCATGAAACTACCCATTATTCCTTGGTCTCTGAAACAAAAAAATATAGCAAAATTATCATTGTCTTCAACTGCAAGTGATGTCATAACAAGTTATAAGAGTAAATAATCTTTGGTAATTTGTAGCCATTCACCATGCTAATTTGTAGTACTTCACAAGTGTAATTACGTGTACATTGGGTCATTAATACTTACCTCTATTAAAAGAGGCAAACAAAAACTGGATTTGACTTCATGTGACACTGTTTGTTTCGTCTGCTCATAACAGTAAATAGTCATTATTACAGTTGCAGTATGCTTGTTTCGTATGCTGTAACAGTAAAGAGTGCGGATCCGCTGTTTCGTGGAAACAGTAAGCAGCTGAATCCACCGTTATTATTGGTCCACGTCATTGTAAGTGCCATATCATCAGTTTATTTTAATATATTAAAAAAAAAAATTACATTTGAAGAAAAGTCTTAACCGAACGTTAGACAGTTTCGTTTGGAAATATATCGGATTGCATACGAAGTATAGTACGCTCTTACCGTACCGAGTAAACTCAGTTAGGCCCACCTTGTATGTATGTGGTCTATCCACGCCGTCCATTCGTTTTTCTATCTAATTTAAGGAGTTGAGCCCAGAATTGAAATAAATCCAAATATCAAATCGATCATACCATAGTAAACAGTGGGGATAGTGATTTTCACCGTTGAAACCTTCCTAGGCCCCACGGTGATGTTAATTGTCATCCAACTTGATCTTATGGGAAAACACAAATATAAGTTCGATCTAAAACTTTTGTAGCCCCCAAGAAATTTTCAACGATAAATGTTCAATTCAACTGTTTCAATATTGTATATGCTTCATTTTTTGTCTCAAGCTCTAAAATTATCTAGTAAAATTGATAAACAAAGCGGACAAAATACATAAATCATGGTGGATCCCACAGAGTTTACCCAGTACACTAAGGTAGTGAGAGTTACCACGCAATCCGCTTCCTTCCATTCGGGATTCAGCGCACGGGTTGAGCAGTGAAACTCCCTGCTAAAGTGATGTCACCTAGTTACGTGGGTCCCACCATGATGTATGTTTTGTATCCGCACCGTCTATGCATTTTGAGAGATCATTTTAGGGCATGAGCCAAAGAATGAATCAAATCCAAAACTCGAGTGGACCCCACCATAGAAAATAGTAGAGAGAGTCACGCCAACCATTAAAAACTTCTAAGGGTCAGAAAAGTTTTTGATCAAGCTGATATTTGTGTTTTCTGTTCTTTAATGTCTGTGTTAACTTATGAACAGGTTGGATCTCAAATAAAAATTACGGTGGACCTTAGGAAGGCTTCAACAATGGATGTCACTCTCCTCACTGTTTTTTGTGGTGGGGTCCACTCCAACTTTGAATCTGCCTCATTCTTTTGATCATGCCCTAAAATGATCTCTCCAAATGGATGGACAGTGTTGATACAAAACATACATCATGGTGGGCCTCACATAGTTTGGTGACATTACTTCGGTAATGAGTCTAGCTACTCAACCTCCTATCAATAGCTAATCCTCCTCCAATTTCTTTCTTCTAAAATTTAATTAGGTCACATCATCTCATGGCAATTTTATAAGATAAAAAAATATTTATAAAATCTGTCTGATTAGCAAAAATTATTAGCTGTGACCCAGGATGAGTGATGTCTATAGGATTCTTACCTTGATCTATGCATTGTATATCTACCACATCCATCCGTTTACTCATATTATTTTAGAAAATTATACAAAAAATGAAGTAGATATAACTCTCAGGTGGACCACACCACAGGAAACAGTGGTCATTGAATGCCGACCATTGAAAACTTCATTATTCATTGTAATGTTTATTTGTCATCCAATCTATTGTTGATAAGGTAACACAATTCGGATGAATGAAAAACACAAATATCAGCTTGATCCAAAACCATTTGTGGCCCACCAAAAGGTTTTAATAAACAATGACTATGGTTTCTTGTAGTGTGGTCAACTTGAGATTTGGATAGGCTTCACTTTTTGGCCTACTCTGTAAAATGAGCTTGCAAAATGGATAAATGGCATAGATATTCAATGTACACAATTAGATGGGTCCCACTCACATTAGAGGATTCAGAGTTGTCGGGTTCTTTCTTTTACACTCGGATCACGTGGCATAGTACACAACACCAAATTGGTGTTGCTACTGAAAATAAAAAACCTTTGTGGGATTCACCATGATTAGGGCTGGGTAAGTGACGACTTGGTAAACTTGACTTGTCCGACTCGATACGAACGGAGTGGGTGAGTTGATCCCAATCGAGTTGACTTCGTTCAATCCGAACTCAAAACAAGTCGAGTTCGAGTCACCTAGTAACTCGACTCGACTCGACCCGAAATCCAACTCGGTACTCACTCGACTTGATCCGAAACTCGACTCGCATATATATTAAAAAAAACTTAGATATGTCGTTTCAGATCTGAGATGCAGTGTAGCTATGGAGAGGCTACAATTATAGCAAGTGAATCTTGATTTTGAGTTGTGATTTCAGCTCGTGGACACGCACTACACACCTAACTCGATTCGACTTGACCTGAATCGGTACTTGTGATTAGGTCAAACTCAGTCCGGATTAGTCCAGGCCAGACCTAGACTTGGATCGGGTTAGGCGTGTCGGACTCTGTATGGAGTCAGGTCTAGTTCGGGTCATGCCTACTTCAAAACCAAAACAAGTCGAGTAAGCCCTAACTCGATTCGAATCGACTCAATGCCCACCTCTAACCATGATGGTTGGTTTTTTTATCCACACAGTTTATCCAATTTGCCCGCTAACAACAGGGTATGAATCTAAAAATAGATAAATCGATATCTCAAGTAAACCACACCATAGGAAAAGTGGTGATTGAACACATACCATTATAAACTTTATAGAGCCCAATGTAATGTTTATTTTCCATCCAACCAATTGATAATGTCACAAAGACATGGATGAAGAGAAAATACAAATATCAACTTGATTCAAAACTTTTATAGCCCCCAATAAGTTTTCAATCTTCTAATCAACAATGTTTCTTATGGTGTGGTCCACCTGAGATTTGGATCTTTCTCAATTTTATGCTCATGAACTACAATGATCTATAAAAATAGATGGAGGGTGTAGATAAAATACATACATCATGATGGAGCTAATAGAGCTTTTCCAATAACACACAGTACTGCAGTTGGTGGTATATGTTACCAGTGTCCTCTTTGTCAAAGCCACTGGTATGAGCAAATAGTCAGTGGATTAGGTGGGCCGTACTGTGATGTTTTCTTGAAAATTAACCTGGACCACAAGGTGTAACCCCATTTTAGGCCACAAGTCGAAAAAATCAGTTCTATCAATAATTCAGGTTGACCATATGATTGTAAACAGTGTATAGGCAATCCTGGCCTTCCAAATTGTTTCCATTAGTTTGGCCCAAGTGATTAATGTATCGGTATGATTTTTAGTAAAATGCTTTATATATATATATATAATAATAATAATAATCTAGTTGTTGAAGTAGATTTTGATGTAAGTATAATGTTTGACCCTTTAAAATAAAGGGTGGACATCTCTCTCCCCAGCTATTTCCTTTAGTGCGTATCTCTAGGCTCTATATAGGACTTAATAGCCAGTGGTTATGATAGATATTACATAAACATCGCAGTGGGTCCTGGAAAAATCAAGAGTTACGCCCCATATATATATATATAAATATATATATATATATATATATATATATATATATATATCTATATATATATATATATATATAAATATATATATATATATATATATATATATATATCTTTACAATTGGAGAAGTATGAGGGATTGAATTTTTGGTGGAGGCCCACCATGATGTGTATGCACAATTCACCCTGACAATTAAATGCATAATCATTTAGGCCCGAATCCAATAATTAAAAAAAAAAGGTTAACATGAGATTCATGTAAGCCACACCAAAGAAAATTTTTGGAAGAAAGACATCCACTCTTGAAACTTATAGGACCCACTATGATGATTATATAAAATGAACACATTAGTTTATGTAATGGAACCCCATCATTTTGTCTAATGGAACCCTATCACTTTGTCAAATGAACCCATCACTTTGTATATTGAAACCCCGTCATTTTATTTGACAAGTCGCTACTTTATTTAATGAAATCCTGTCAGTTTGCGCAATAGCATCACTACTTTATTTAGTGGAACCAAGTTACTTTATTTGAAAACTCATCATTTTATCAAGCGAAACCCTATCAACCTGTTTGGCAACCTCATCACTTTATTTAGTGGAACATTCTCACTTTGTCTAATGGAACCCCGTTACTTTGACTAATAATCATGTATGTAACACCCCGGCTCCCGAAACCTGAGTATACTACTCATTTTCCAAATATCCGAGTGAACACCAACATGCCCATCATTTGCGTCTCCTGCACATTGAATATAGTTTGATGACATCAATGGCTATCCCAATGAGGTACAACCCCCAAGATTTACCAAACATCAAGATAATTAAGAATAGTTTTCAAGAATAATACATAATGAATAGTTTTCATTGTAATAAGACAATTCAACGTGGGCCTTAAATCATGTGGGGCCACCGATAATATAAACCATCTATTGTCGATAATTTTTTCTTAGTCATTAGATAAAGTGATAGAGTTATTAGACGAAGTGAAAGAGTTATACTAAACAAAGTGACGAGATTGCCCAACAAAGCAACATGATTCCATTAAACATAGTAATAAGCTTAAACGAGACAAAGCAAATAGGGTTTTATTAGACAAAGATAAAGATTGTTGGAAAAAGTGATGGGTTGCTAGATAAAATGATCTGGTTCCACTAAACAAAGTGATGAGGCTGGAAGACAAAGTGACAAGGTTCCACTAGACAAAGTGACAAGGTTACTGGACAAAGTGATGAGGTTATTGGACGAAGTGACAAGGTTCACTGGACAAAGTGATTAGGTTGCTGGACAAAGTGATGAGATTCTACTAGACAAAGAGACTATGTAGTAGGAAAAGTGACAAAGTTCTACTGTATCAAGTGACAGGGTTCTACTAGACAGAGAGTGATGAGGTTACTGGACAAAGTGATGAGATTTCACCAGATAAAGTGAAAGGGGTGCTAGACAAACTGGTCAGGTTCTAATAGACAAAGTGACGTGATTATTGGACAAAGTAACAGGGTTCCATTAGACAAAGTAACGATGTTCCACTAGATAAAGTGATGGGGTTGCTAGACAAATTGATAGGGTTTTGCTTAATAAAATGACCAGTTTTCGAATAAAGTGACTTGGTTCCATTAAACAAAGTGACGATGTTAATATGCAAAGTGACAGGATTTCACTAGATAAAGTAGTAACTTATCAAAAAAAATGATGGGGTTTCAATAGACAAAGTGATAGGGTTCCATTAGACAAAATGATGGGGTTCCATTAGATAAACAAATGTGTCCATTTTATATAATCATCATGGTGGGTTCTATAAATTTCAAGGGTGGATATCTCTCTTCCATATATTTTCTTTGGTGTAGCTCGCACGAATCTCATGTTAACCTAGTTTTTTTTTGGGATTCGGGCTTAAATGATTACGCATTTAATTATCAGAGTGGATTTTGCATACATATCATAGTGGGCCCCCGCTAAAAATTCAATCCCCCATAATTCTCCAATTGTAAAGAGAGTATGCAAATCACATATATATATATATATATATATATATATATATATATATATATATATATATATATATATATATATATATATATATATGGGGCGTGACTCTTGATTTTTTCGGGGCCCACTATGATGTTTATGTAATATCCACTATAACCATTGGCTATTATGTCTCATATTGAGCCTAGAGATACACACTAAAGAAAATAATTGGGTGAGAGATGTCCACCCTTTATTTTAAAAGGTCAAACATTATACTTACATCAAAATTTACTTTAACAACTAGATTATTTATAATTAAAAAAAAACATTTTGCCAAAAATCATACTGATACATGAATCACTTGGGCCAAATTAATGGAAACAATTTGGAAGGCGAGGATTGTTTATACACTGTTTACAATCATGTGGCCAACCTGAATTATAGATAGAATTGATTTTTTCAGCCTGTGGCTTAAAATGGGGAGACACACCTTGTGTCCAGGTTGATTTTCCAGAAAATATTATAGTTCGGCCCACCTGATCCACTAACTATTTGCTCATACAAGTGGCTTTGACAAAGGGGACATTGGTAGCATATACCACAAACTACAGTACCGTGTGTTATTGGAAAAGCTCTATTGGCTCCACCATGATGTATGTATTTTATCTATGTCATCCATCCATTTTTACAAATCATTCTAGTTCATGAGCACAAAATTGAGGAAGATCCAAATCTCAAGTGGATCACACCACAAGAAACATGGATAATTAGAAGATTAAAAACTTATTGGGGGCTACAAACGTTTTGGATCAAGCTGATATTTTTATTTTCTCTTCATCCATGTCTTTATGACGTTATCAATTGGTTGAATGGAAAATAAACATTACATTGGGCTCTACGAAGTTTATAATGGTATGTGTTCAATCACCACTTTTCTTATGGTGTGGTCTACTTGAGATATTGATCTATATATTTTTAGACTCATGCCCTGATGTAAGTGGGCAAAATGGATAAACAATGTGGATAGAAACACAACCATCATGGTTAGAGGTGGGCATCGAGTCGATTCGAACCGAGTTAGGGTTGACACGACTTTATTCAGTTTTGAAATAGGCCTGACCTGAACTCGTCCTAACTCGATACCGAAACTAGCATGCCTAACTCGATCTGAGTCTGAGTCTGGCTTTGACTAATCCAAATTGAGTCTGACCTAATCACAAGTACCGATTCGGGTCGAGTCTTAAAATAATATGAGAAAACGGATGGATGAAGTAGATATACTACGCATAGATCAAGGTGGGCCCACAATGAGGATCCTACGGACATCACTCATCTTGGGTCGCAGATAATATTCCTTGCTAACCAAGTAGGTTTTGTAAATATTTTTTTTAATCTTATAAAATTGCCGTGAGATGCATGGCCTAATTAATTTATAGAAGAAAGAAATTAGAAGTGGATTAGCTACCGACACATTGAGTAGCTAGACTCGCTACTGAAGTGACGCCACCAAGTTCTGTGGGCCCACCATGATGTATGTGTTGTATCCACACTGTCCATCCATTTGGAGAGATCATTTTACGACATGATCAAATCCAAAGCTTGAGTGGACCCCGCCATAGAAAATAGTGAGGAGATTGACGTCCACTGTTGAAGCCTTCCTAAAGTCCATCGTGATTTTTATTTGAGATCCAACCTATTCATAAGTTAACACAGACATTAATAAAGAAGCGGAAACACAAATATAAGCTTGATCGAAAACTTTCGTGGCCCTTAGAAGTTTTTAATGGTGAGCGCACTCTCTTCACTGTTTTCTGTGGTGGGGTACACTTGAGTTTTGGATTTAATTCAATCTTTGGCTCATGCCCTAAAATGATCTCTCCAAATGGTGGACGGTGTGGATACAAAACATACATCATGGTGGGACCGACATAACTAGGTGATGTCACTTTAGTAACAAGTCTCTCTAATCAACTTGTGCGCTGAATTCCCAAATGAAAACTTAAATAAAAATCACGGTGGACCTTAAGTTAACATAGACATCAAAGAAGGGAAAACATAGATATCAGTTTGATTGAAAACTTTTGTGACCCTTAGAAGTTTTTAATGGTGGGCGTGAGTCTCTCCACTGTTTTCTATGGTGGGGTCCACTCAAGTTTTGAATCTGATTCATTCTTTGGCTCATCCCTAAAATGATCTCTCTAAATGGATGGACGGTGTGGATACAAAACATACATCATGGTCGGACCCATGTCATTAGTAACAAGTCTCCTTACTCAACTCATGCGTTGAATCCCCAAATGGAAGGAAGCAAATTGCGTAATGAGTAACTCACTACATTAGCATACCAAGTAAACTTCGTGGGGCCCACAATGATTTATGTATTCTATCTGATCCATCCATCAATTTTATTAGATAATTTTAGGGCTTGGGACAAAAAATGAAACATATACAATATTCAATTGGACCACACCATAGGAAATAGTTGAATTGAATGTTTATTGTTGATAATTTCTTGGGGGCTACAAAAGTTTTGGATCAAGCTTATATTTTTATTTTCCCTTCATCCATGTCTATATGATCTTATGAACAGGTTGGATGACAAATAAACATCACTGTGGGGCCTAGAAAGGTTTCAATAGTGGAAATCATTATCCCCACTGTTTACTATGGTATGATCTATTTGATATTTGGATATACTTCAATTTTGGGTTCAACCCTTTAAATTAGATGGAAAAATGAATGGACGGTGTGGATAAACCACATACATACAAGGTGGGCCCAACTGAGTTTACTCAGTACGGTAAGAGCCCTACTATACTCCGTATGCAATCTGATTTCCAAACAAACCGTCTAACGTTCCGTTAAGACTTTTCCTAAATGTAAAATTTTCTAATATATTTTAAAAAAATGATGACTAGAGCTGGGCATCGGTCCAGATCGGATCGGATTGGGTTCAACTTGATCCGATCCGAAATGTCAATCGCTTGACCCAAACTTGATCCGATCCGGGACCGAGTCCGGGTCACTTGCCTCGAACCAATCCGATACATGGTTGGCCTGACCCGAACCGAGTTCGACTCTGTTAAAGAAACCGAGTCGGATCGAGTTGGGTGTGATTCGGATCATATGAATTTAATCCAACTATTTCATGTGGTTTGGTCCACTTCAACCCTTAATATACTGCCTTATTGTGCTCAACGCCTAAAATGATATGTCAAACTGGATGAACAGCTTAGATAAAACATATACATCAAGGTGGGCCCCACATGGCTTTGAAAGAACTTTACATCTACTGTATTCATGATATTACCGGCCTGTTGACGTGCACTACACGAAACCTGTGACTTGCTTTTTAAGTAAGCACAGCTTGCAACCTTGCACAGTGTGACTTTGTAATTTGTATTGACATTAGCAAGTTATGTGGGTCTAATCATGGGGTATGTGTTATATCCAAACCGTCCTTCCATATGGCGAGCTCGTATTAAGGCTTGAGACGAAAAATAAGACAAATCTAATTATCAAGTGGACCACGCGAATTGTTTAACGGTGAAAATCATTCTCTGCTGCTATTTGTGGTGTGGTAGAGATGATCTTTGGATATTATTCATTTTTTGGATAATGTTCTATAATGATCTCTAAAAATATATGAACGGTGTAGATATAATAAATACATCACTGTGGGGCCCATATAACTTTAATCTCCTTTGAACCGTTCGTACAACTCGGAGCTCGAGGAGCGTTAGACGCCCTGCTGGAAATGGATTGGCTACTCCCACTGCCACGAGCCAATGGCCGGTGGTGGGTGCTCTGTGGGCCCCACCATGATGTATGTGTTTCATCCATGCCCTCCATTTATTTTTATAAATCATTTTATGTTATTAGGAAAAAAAATGAGGTATATAGAAATCTCAAGTGGACCACATTATAGGAAACAGTGTTGAATGAACGTTGACCATTAAAAACATTTTGGAGGCCATACAAGTTTTAATTTGATCAAATTGATTTTTATTGTTCCCTTCATCTAGGTCCTTATGACCTAATCAACAGATTAGATGTCAAATAAACAATACAATGGGCCTTAGGAGGATTATAATGGTGGATATCCAATCATTATTGTTTTCCTGTGGTGTGGTCCACCTGAGATTTATATCACTATCATTTTTTTTTTGTACGAATTCCTGAAATGATCTGTAAAATGGTTGGTCGGAATGGATAAAACATATACATTATAATGGGGCTGGATCGGGTCGGATCAGATCGGATCGGATGCAATCGGATCGGATTCCGGATCAGATTGATCCGAGTAGGTATGGATTCGAACTCGACCCGAAAATCTTTCAGATCTGGACTGTCCTACTCGATCCGCACCGATCCAGGACGTTGGATCGGGTCGGATCCACCGGATCGGGTCAGGATTGCCCAGCTCTACCGATGATGTGGCACTTACAGCAATCCGATTTCCAAACAAATTGTCTAACGTTCCTTTAAGACTTTTCCTAAATGTAAAATTTTCTAATATATTAAAAAACCCGATGATGTGGCACTTACAGTGACGTGGACCAATAATGATAGTGGATTCAGCTGCTCACTGTTTCCACGAAACAGAGGATCCGCACTCAACATAGTCATTGTTACGATTGCAGTAGCTTGCTTTCCTCGTGTAATTGTATCGAATGTGGATCCCAACTCTATCAACAATGCCTTGCAGCCTGCAGAAGTGAAAGATGAGGTAGATTGTAGATAGATCAAGCGGAAATATATTATGCTCATGGCAGTGACTCGTGGTCTCTGTGGGCCCCACCATGATACATGTCTTCTATCCAAGCCATCTATCCACTAATCCAGATGAAGCTTATGATATGAGCCGAATAAATGGGGCGTTACAAATATCAAGCTCACAATATCACAAAAACAATTTTGATTCAATGGACAGTTTCATTCAAGTATCTTCCACCTAGGATTAGATTTGCCCTATTTTTGAGATCAACAGCTATATATGATCATAAGTCAGCATGAAACACATATATCAGTGTGGGGTCCATAAAGCACCGACTTAATGGTAGAGGCAATAGCCAATCTGCGTTTCATTCAAACTAAATGTGAAGGAGAAGTGATGTATGGGGCATTTAATAACGGACTAACGAATTCCACAGTCCGCTAGTAAAAGAAGCACGGATTGGGGCCCTCTATGATGTTTTTGGTAAATCTACCCTGTCCATCCATTGTGCGACCTCATTTTAGGACATCCAGGAAGAAATGAACCAGATTCAGGACTCAAGTGGGCCACACGAGATGAAAATCTGGGGAAAGAAAATGCCTACCGTTGAAGCTTTGCGGTCTCCAACTTGATGTTTTTATGCCATCCAAACTGTTTATAGGGTCATTCCCACTTAGATGAATTTAAAATAAAAATCTTAGCCTCACACAAAACATTTTTGTGCAAGAAAATGTTTCAACCTTGGACAACTCTTTCCATCTCGTGTGGCCCACGTGAGACTTGGATCCGGTTGATTTTGGGTCGTAAGTCCTAAAATGCAAAATGGATGGACGAGGTAGATTTCTCTCAAACGTGACAGTGGGCCCCACCTAAATGACTACCTCAGGAACTTTCTGAAAGGCATAGGATGAAAACCGCATCCCGAAACACACACACACACACACATACATATATATATGGGAAAAGGTTCTATGCGATCGAGCTCACGGGAACTCCCCACATATGGGAAAAGGTATATATATATATAGGGAAAAGGTACTATGCGCTCGACCTCACGGGTCCGTCCCATGAGGTCGAGCTGTGTGGGCCCCACCGTGATGCGTTTTGAACATCTACCCCATCAGTCAGATGCACCATTCCATCGTGGGCCTAGGTCTCAAAAATCAAGTCAATCTGTGACTTGTGTGGCCACACCACATACAGAAGTGGGGAGGGGCCGTTCACCATTAAAACATTCATAATCATTTTTTGGGCCCACCGAGATGTGGTTTGCAAATCAAGCCCATCCATTATGTGTGTCCCACTTGGATGAGGGTTCAGACTAAGTTTCAGCAGCATTCAAAACTCAGGTGGCCACCAAGTGCTTTTATATGTTTTAATAGTGTCTTCACATGATTTTAGATGGTATGGCCTACCTGAGTTCTGTATATGGCTGATTTTTGGGATATCCCATAATTTAGAGGGGACCCATCAAATGCACGGTGTTGATGGTCGACATGCATCACGGTGGGGCCTACACAGCTCGACCTCATGGGAGCTTATTGTGAGGTCGAGCGCATAGTACCTTTTCCCATATATATATATATATATATATATATATATATGGGAAAAGGTTCTATACGGTCGAGCTCACGGGAACTCCCCATATATGGGAAAATGTTTTATACAGAATTAGATGCACCATTCCATAGTGGGCCTAGGGCTTAAAAATCAAGTAAATTCGTGACTTGTATGGGCCACACCATATACAAAAGTTGAGAGGGGTTACCCTCCATTAAAACATTCATAATCATTTTTTGGGCCCATCGAGATGTGGTTCACAAATCCAGCCCATCCATTATGTGTGTCCCACTTGGATGAGGGGTCAGACCAAGCTTTAGATGCATCCAAATTTCAGGTGGGCCCCACCAAGTGCTTTTATATGTTTTAGGCATGTCTTCACATGATTTTAAATGATATGGCCCACCTGAGTTATACGGCTGATTTTTGGGATATCCCATAATTTAAAGGGGACTCATCAAATGCACAGTGTTGATGTTCGACATACATCATGGTGGGGCCCACATAGCTCGACCTCATGGGGATAATATATATATATATATATATATATATATATATATATATATAGGGAAAAGGTACTATTTGCTTGACCGTATTATACCTTCTATAAGATTAAGTGCTGGCGGCACGTTATTTGTCGGATGGTGAAAATTTTAAACAAATGAGGAAATTTTACAGGGAAACTGGAGAAACAAAACTGGTGCAATAGGTTATTAAAATATCCCACCACCTCTCTCACGCGTATTTTCTGTGAAACCCTTGCTCCCGCTGTTGAAACCTTCCTAAGGCCCACTATGATTTTTATTTGAGATCCAACTTATTCATAAGTTAAGACATACATGAAAGAAAGGAAAACACAAATTTCAGCTTGATCAAAAACTTTTGTGCCCCTTAGAAATTTTTAATGGTGGGCATCACTCTATCCACTGTTTTATGTGGTGGGTACATTCTAGCTTTGGATCTAACTCATTCTTTGTCTCATTCCTTAAATTGAAATCTCCAAGCGAATGGACAGTATGGATATAACACATACATTAGGGTGGGTCTCACAGAACTTGGTAATGTAACCTGTTTGTAGCTAATCTGCGTCTAGCTAGTGTTGGAGTCCATTACGACTTTTAATAGGATGCGTATTGCGTCGTCCGGGTGGGCAGGTCTCTGTGGGGCCCACCGTAATGTAAGTGTTTTATCCACACTGTTAAAAGATTTTCTCAGATCGTTTTAAGTTATTGTCCTAAAAATGAGGCAGGTCCATATAGCTCCAGTGGACCACAACAAAGGAGGTTGTGTTGATAATGACACTCACCATTGAAACCTTTCTAAGTGTAAGCGTTATGTTTTTTTACCATCCAACCTATTCATAAGGTCATGTAGACATGAATGAATTGAAAAGACAAATATCAACTTGATTCAAAACTTCTCCAGCTCGCAAGAAGTTTTTAATGGTGGACGTTCAATCCCCACCTTGTGGTCCACTTAAGCCTTGGACTTGCTTCATTTTTTGGTTCATATATTAAATTGATCTAAGAAAATCATTAAATGGAGTGAATAAAACACTTACATCACGTTGGGCCCCATAGAGCCCTGCCTAGACGGATTACCGTCCGGGTGAGGGTAGGACGCAATCCGCATTCCTTTTAATATGGAAGTGGATGTACGCGGATTAGATGCTGACAAGTTGACTGCAAGTCGGCTACCGAAGTTACGTCATCAAGTTCTGTGGGCTCCACTATGATGTATCTGTTGTATCCACACCGTCCATCCATTTTGAGATATAATTTTAGGGCATGAGTCAAAGACTGATGAAGATAAAAATCTGTAGTGGACCCCACTACAGAAAATAGTGGGGAGAGTGATTCCCACCGTTGAAACTATCCCAAGGCCCACCATAATGTTTATTTGAAATCCAACCTGTTCAAAAGTTAAAAAAGACATGAAATAAGAGAAAACACAAATATCAGCTTGATCTAAAACTTTTGTGGCCTTTAGAAGTTATTAATGGTGGGCGTCACTATCCCCACTGTTTTCTGTGCTGGGGTCCATTGGAGCTTTAGATTTAACTCATTCTTTGGATATTGCCTTAAAATGATCTCTCCAAATAGATGGAAGGTGTGGATAGAAAAAATACATCATGGTGGGGCCTACAGAACTTGGTAACATCACTTCAGTAGCGAGTATCGCTACTTAACCTGTCTGTAGCTAATCCACGATTGCACTCAAAGTGGATAGAAACGGTATGAATTGAACTTCTATCATTTAGAAATTCTCTGGGTTGTCAGGGCTGCACTGTTTGTCGTCATGACCAACCATAGTGTTTGTGAGAAATCCACCCAGTCCATCAGTTTTTGGAGATCATTTTAGGACAGAGGGACACAAATGAGGCGGATCTAACACTCAAGCGGGCCGTACTAAAGGAAAAGGTGGGTAAAGAAATTCCTACCGTTGAAACCTCCCTGGGTCGAAAGTGATGTTTCAATTGTATCCATACCTTTCATAATAATATTCCTACTGAGATGAACTGAAAACAAAAATCTTATCCTAATTTAAAACTTTTGTGGCCCCATGAATATTTCAACTGTGGACGTTCAATCCTCACGTTTTCGGCCCAATTGAATCTTGGATCCGGCTCATTTTTGTCCCATTTTTGTCCTCTTGTCCTAAAATGATATGGAAAAATGGATGGACATGGTGGATTTCTCAAAAAACAAAAAACAAAATGACCACGGTAGGCCCAACATAAGTTTCTAGTGCAAGATTTTTGGCATAAAATAAGCGTGAGAGAGATAGAGGTGGAGAGGTATTTTAATAACCGGTTGCACCGGTTTTGTTTATCCAGTTTCTCTATAAAATTTCTCAGTTTGTTTAAAAATTTCATCATCTAATGAATAACGTGCCACCAACACTTGACCTTATGGAAGGTATAATACGGTTGAGCGTATAGTACATTCCCCCCCCCCCCCCACACACACACACACACTTGAGGATCCTTGAAAACAATAGATGAAGGAGTTGGATAAAGACCGTATGACTTCTTTCACTTGGGATCTTCCATTTGACAGCATCACCGAACCCATTACTTGAGGATCCTTTAAAACCAGAGGCATTACCAAACCGCATATGGGGGACGACATGCATTAGATATCATAATTTGTGAAATTCATACACAGGGAGGATGAATGTCGAAGGTGGTGTGCATGTGACCCAAAAGATGCCCAGATGTAGCAATTTCATCTCATGTTGGGGATTTCAGTGTAAGCATGCATGTGGAGTTTCAACATGGTCCTACCTATGCAAGAAGTTTTTGATTGCCCATTTCTTATAAACCAAAGATTTGCACAGACATGACATTACCTGTGGGCTTGAAGCTTGCTTTCTCGATTGGTATGGTCAGAATGAGGAGGACGGTGACCTTTCTTGTGCCGAGTACTTGCGAAGATGAGAAATACATGCGCGAAGGAAGGAGATTGAAAACTGTTGGAAGATGGAACGTGAAGGAAGAGTTTGTACAGGAAGAAACAGTAGAAAGGATCTATTTCACATAACTGTTAGTGTTGATCGGCTGGATGTGGAGGAGGTCGGAAGGAAAGCTTGCAGACTGAAAGTAGGGCTGTACATCCAGCCGAGTTGAGTTGAGGTGGTCCAAGCTTGGCTTGACTCATCCGTGCTCTCCTTGAGCTCGAACTTAACATTGGAGCTTGGCTTGTTTGCTAAAATATTCGAGGCGAGCTCAAGGTGAGCTAGTGGATCAAGTCAAGTCGAGCTTACATCGAGTCGAGTTGAGCCCACTCCCACTTCAATTTATTATATTTTTTGCTATAAAATATAAATTAAAAGTCAAAAATATTAAGTCCAAGATGTTCCACATGTCACAACATCAAGACAAAAAAAGTCTCACATATATTATCTAGATACCAAAATATCAAGCCTAAAAAGTGAAAAAATATTACAAATATAAAAACTTAAACAAAACTTTAAAAGTATCCATTCCTTCATGCAGTTTTAGATGCATTCTCGTTTTCACTTTCATTCTCGTCCTCATACTCCTCAACATTGAAATTGATATCGCCTCAAACTGGATGCAACTAACCTTGTGTACATATCAGTGCTTCAACTATTTTCAAGGCAAGTGAGCTTCAATACTTGCTAACAACCTTAGTCCACATGATGGTAATCCGACGATAGTTAGGTGGTGGTAAATATACCCCTACTAACGCATGTAAATTGCTCATCATTACCCATTTTAGCGTAATTATATCACTACCAAAAAATCGAGCAAAGGGCACGGACTTTGAAAGTTTTTGTCTATGGATTAAATCTGTAGCAATATTGCGATAGATTTAATCCGAAGCTAAAACTTAATTGGTTTGTAGCTGAAACGTACCTCCTCACAATAACCATAATGGTGCTTAAGGGGCTCCATGGGGCCCATTAGAATATATGTGTTTGATCTAAGCCGTCCATCAATTCTGATATATAATTTCAGTGGATGAGCCCAAAAATTATGAGTGGACCACACCATAAGAAATAATAAAATTAAATTTCTATTGTTAATATGTTGTGTGGTCTTCTTACAGCTTCAATCTGACTCATTTTTTGTATCAACACTTTAAATAATACTTTAAAATTAATGGATGGAGTGGATAAATAAAATACATCACGGTGGGCCCCACAGTCCTAAAATCTAAAGTCCAAATGGGCCGGCCATCATGCGCCCTCCCAAAATGAAACGCGGCCCTCCCAAATCGTCCTCCCTTTTCTCCCGTGCACAGCAGGCCTCCCAAAACCCATCTCTAAATCTCTCTCTCCATCTCTCTCTTGCACTCAACCTCTCTCTTTCCCTCGCCCTCTCTCGATCTCCCGCTCTCCCTGTCTCTTGGCTACATTCCCCTCTCTCTATTTCCCAACCTCTCTCTCTCTCTCTCTCTCTCTCTCTCTCTCTCGCTAGGGTTTTCAAAACCCCCTTTCGCTGTAAGAAGGAGAAGAAGAAGGAGAAAAAGAAGGGAAAGGAGAAATCTATTTCTGAAATCTAAAATCCCCTTTCGCCGCAAATAGTTAGTCTCTCTCTCTCTCTCTCTCTCTCTCTCTGTTTCTGAAATCTGTTGCATTGAGAAGGAGAAATCTCTATCCATCATATCCTTTCGACGACTTCGCATGTTTTCACAACACGTATACCAGTGGCTGTTGAGTTGAGTTTTGCCCTTTCTTTTAAAAATCACTCGTGGTTTCTTTGCCAAACATTTAAATTGAAAAAATATGTTGGTGTGGATGTTGCAGTTCTGGGTTGTTAGAATACTCGTGAAAGTGCAGATGACATATCGGCAACATTGACAGCCATTACGATTGAGTTGGATGTTGGGGTCCTGTATCGTGGCCTAGTCCAGGGAAACAAACATTGCCTAGTTTCAGTGGTATGTTCAGATGAAACTTAGAATTTACTTCCGTTCAAGTATTGATCTTGTATTTTGCATTTTTTTGCTGCAATTAACAAAGATTTTTGTTAATTTATATTTGGGTAATAATTATCGGCCCCATGCTAAGCTAAACTGAAACATGTTTCTCTTCGTTAATCCTGTTCTCAGCAATCTTGTGCAGAACACCTACCTTAGGATGGCTAGCATCACCTCTTTTGCTCCTTGGGTGAATGCTTATTATGCTAAACACCAGTGCCCTACATGTACCAGTGTGGCATGTCTGAGAGATGTTATACATTCATCAGGGTTGACTCCTGCTTGAGTGTAATTCTAGCCTAAAGCAGGTTGGTGATGAATTGATCCACTCATCAAGTGTGCCTGATAGAAAATTACATACCATACAGAGAACAAAAACAATGAGGTGATGATACAGAAGGTACAAATCATTAGGCCAAAACATATACAATACCAATGAAAGAATAAGATAGATTTACACAAAAACCAAAACCACAAAAAATGGTTTAGTCTCCTTGAACAGCTTCACTCCATGCCATCTCTGTCTCTCTCAATCAATCATATGATGTTTTTCCTCTTTTCTCTTCACTAATTTTAAATGGTCAAATGGAAGTATAGGCCTTATGAATGCTGAATATTACTGGAAAATCCTTCATTTGTTACGATAACATTCTACTTTATCCTTAATGATACAGATACTGATGAAACTTTTGCTTTGGATATAAACAGGCGATGCAATATTTTGATTGTAAAATGACATCCAAAATGTTGTTCTTTTCATCTTTATCCAAAACGGTTTCCTCCCGGGGAGGAGATAGAATTCAGGGTGGTTGGTAGGGGGTATCTGGCGAACTGTTGGTCGGCACCTAACATTCCAAAAATAGCTCCTGCAGTTCCAAAGCCTCCAATACCTTGGTGACTGCAATGTTGCCACCCATAAAAAAAAAAGAGGTTAGAATATCTTGTGAGTCGTATGAGTTCATACATGCATGCACTAGTCTACACAATCTAACTAGGCTAGCAGGCTTGACTAGTTCAGATGTAACTAGTCAGTCTAATGGCTCTATTCAAGCCTCTTTTTTTGGCATTTTTTTTTGTTAGAGAATTTTTTTTAGTGATGTAGAATAAATAAATAAACTGCACATTCAAATCACTCACTGGCATAATTGGTGTCCTATGTGGAATCTTGCCCTTGATTTTGGGCAGAAAATCAGGTTATTCCTAACAGGCCAAAAGCAGTAATTGGCGATCATCCTTTCATAGCTTAGAGGATATCTATAAAGAGTCATGAAGTCTTTTGGCTTCAAATGTTGATTATTTTGTTTTAGTTAGTATCTACATTTTCTATGAGGTTCTGGTATTCAGATCCGAGCCGGTTCAATACCATGAGGCTGATTCAGCCCTGAATTGGGTGGGTCCCAACTCATCTTAGGAACAACCAGTTGATCCGAGTCACCAGGTCTTTTAACCATGGTATTCAGGGTTTCAACTAGTTGAACATTGGAATTTTATTTATATCATGGGGAGGGAATCCCATATGCCCATGTCATGCGAGAATGCTAAATGAGATTTTCCTACTTGATTATCTTTGATCAAAGCACTGATTGAGCATTGGTGTCTCCAACGTGAATCTCCCCAAAAATAGACCATGTTGAAGCATATCCAATTTTTTTTATTATCTATTCTCAGATATAATGCATCATTCCCTTTCTTTTCAATATTTAGTGGGCAGTCTTGGTGTTCATCAAATCAGTACCAACGTACATTTTCCCTATTACATAGCTCTATTCCAACAATTGAATCAGATATAGGTGATTGATCCTGGGTAATCAACAGTACATGCTCAACATTTGTAACAAAGGAGGTAATTTTGAGATTGGAAGAATTGTATGATCCTCGATCCAAGCATATGCACGGTATTCCCACCTAGTGGGAGTCATGGTTCAATGATCCAGACTATTGGTTTGTTGGGCCCCATTTGCAGGTTATAGCATTTTTGTACACTGGTATGCGAGGTATTGATTTAGGATTAAGAACTACACTTATAGTTATGGGATGTGATTGTAGGATGTGCATTTCATATTTATTTCATATGCTTTGTTTCTCTGCATTATTATTCTCGTAGGGTCTCACAACTTTCACCCTTTTCTTTTTCTAACTGTATGAAAATAGTGAGAGCTGATTTGGGTGGCTATCTTCCCTTGAAATGGACTTCTACAACTTTTCATCTTGCATTTCATTCTGGACTTTTTATTTTATTTGTTTATTTATTTTTTATGAGTGATTGCTATTGTTATTGCTTCATAAGTTGGTTGGTTTTTTTCGAAGATGCTATATTAACGGACAACAACTAATCTACTACATGTTCAAGAGTTGAATGGACAGCAAGTGGTTTTCATCTGAATAGTGATGGATGGATGGATGACGATACAGATGAATGGCCATGAATGCAGATGAATGGCCAGCAGGGAATAGCAGATGAATAGCTAATAATTTAGACGAATGAATGATCAGAAAAGTGGCCTAAATGGCTATGATTTGGACTGAAGAATGGCTAGCAATCTCAACTATAAATGAACAATAATCTGGGATGTAAAATGAGTAGCATGCTGGTGTTAAATAACCTACGATCTGGTAGTAGAAACAGGAAAGAATCTAGACATGAGTTAAGGTCTAGATTTGGATGAAGACAGAGCTTAGATCTAGACATTAACTCAACTCAAATAAGAGCTCTTAACTGAGCTTAGATCAGGCCATTATCTAAGCTTAGATCAGATCTGCAAATGATGGGAAGCCTATGCAGTTTGTGTCAGCAATGTACTCTCTTCTTCTCTATGGGATTCACCTAATCATTTTCTTCAGTTTCTCTTTCATGCCACACATGCCATTTCAATTAGAGATAATATGGTTTGCTGAATCTATTTCAGGCATATGAATCACTGAAGAATAAGTGGAGAATTGTGAAATCTGAACGTTTGAACTTTTTAACTATCGAAATGCAAAAGGTCGTCCCTCCTGGAAGACTTTTCAATGATTTAAATTATAGTAAATGATTTCCTTAGTCAAGGAAGGTTTTTGGATTATCTTTTGTTTGTTCATGCCCTTTTATATGGTAATTGCGTGGTGTGAAAAAAAAATGCTAGGGGCCTATTGTGATGTTTTTGCAGATGTGTCTCCCACACCATCAGTTGATCAACCTGATTGACAGTCCAGATCATCTACATTTGCCTGGACATGATGTATATCTTGGATGTTTTATTCTCAGGGCTATTAATTGGGTAGGCTTAGGCTCGCCAGGCAAAATGCAAATTTTGAATAGGCCCAGGTTGACAGACCCAGCCCAAACAATTTAAAATTTGGGTCGAAGCCAATCCCTAGCCAGGCCTCTTAATAGCCCTGTTTATTCATGTGCCAGGTCTGCATGTGTTGCCACGTCTAGATGCTTGTGGCCTTAGGAAAGCTCTATTTATTTAACCTTTACTGATTATCTTCTTTCCATATTAAGCAGTATATTAAATGAAATTCATCAGCTGACATTGCATTTCATTTGTTGTTAGAATCATGTAAATTCCTTGTTCCTTTATTCATTTCAACATGTTTTCTCATGTGTAGGAACTACTGAGGATTGCATCTTTGCAACATCTGAAAGGATTGCTTGGGATAGTTCATTTCAGTACTAAGATGGGATTCTTGCCTGTAAT
The DNA here is from genome assembly GCF_029962835.1 of Magnolia sinica. Taxonomy (NCBI): domain Eukaryota; kingdom Viridiplantae; phylum Streptophyta; class Magnoliopsida; order Magnoliales; family Magnoliaceae; genus Magnolia; species Magnolia sinica. The sequence continues at coordinate 34,147,384 of NC_080574.1, read as the reverse complement.
GCTTTTTGTTTTTAAGCACAAACTTGAGGTAGGAAACCATATGCTTTTTTTTTTTTCCCTATTTTGTTACACAAATGAGAAAATTTTCAAATTCTAATAAGTTAGAACATGAATAGTGTCCCAATGAGTAATTGAATTCCTGAGAGTAGTAAACTTGATATGAATATTAAGATAATTGTAATTGGGTCATAAAAACTAATTGTTTCAGTTCAATGTAATAGGCATTGAATCACAACCTTTGATGGGTTTCTAAAGCACACAACTAACCACAAAGTATTTTTCAAAGGAGGAGAATAAAGACACCATCGAATCACAAGATCAGGTTTTCATAAGACACCTTATTACACTTCACGACAGGTACATGGGCTACATAAAAAATAATTTTATGAACCATGCTCTCTTCCACAAAGTCAATTTTTAGGCTTCCGAGTTCTCTCTCTCTCTCTACTTTTTCTTGTTCTGATTAGGTTGGGTTGGGGTTGTCAAGATCCAGTTTTGGTTGAGCAAATTCAGGTTGGTTTAGGTTGGGTTGGGAACAATCACATGTATTTGGGTCGGGTTGGCTCAGGTTGAGTGTAGAATGAAGGATTGTAATTGATTCATTATTGAATGAATGAATGATTGTAATTGAATGAATAAATGATTATGCAAGTGGTAATTGAATGAATGAATGATTATAAACTTTTTCTAATGTAGGTAATAGCTACGGATATTGACCATAGCTAGTAATATGACAACTGTAGTTGTTATTAAATTCGGCATATTGTTACGGATTCAACACTACTTTTAGCTACCAATAATATCCGCAGCTTTAGGTACTCTTGGCTACAGAAATATCTGCTACGAATTATATCTGTAGCTATTGGAATGTATGGCTATGGATTAACTCCGTAGCCATAGGTTTTAGACTTATTGGCTCGGCACCTACAACGATGGTCATGCTACGGATGAAAACTGTAGCTATAGGTTTATGGCTACGGATTAAATCCGTAGCCTTTTCCCATTTTTTTGGTAGTATATTTGAGCTCGAAAAACAAACACCCCTTTGGTGGGAATCCCAATTATTGCTAATAGTAATTGAACTCCCGCCGACATCTCTATAAAAGATGAATCCCATCATTCGAAGGGGCTAAAGTGGTTAGAAGATGGGAGGAGAAAAGAGAGAAAGAGAGAAAAGGAGAAAAGGAAGAAGTGGGGAGTAAACCAAGCCATCAAACTTATCCTTCCAATGATCTAAGCCATCCACTCCAATACCACATTAATTGAGGGCTTCATAATGGTTTGGATTAAGAAAAATAGATGTAGAACTTAAGATAGCCGATCATCTCTTTCACCAAGAGTATTTGGTATCTCACTACTTCCTTCACATCTCCCGGAATGGTGTTGTCCATTTCAATTTTTAGTTGCAATATTTTCTTTTTATATATCTCTTTTATGTGTTTTTGTTTAGTTGTACCATAACTATCTCCTCAGTCATGATCAATATCGAGTGCTCCATATCCATGGTCATGATTGCAGCATAGCTGTTTTAGTTTCGTCTTTTAAAAATCGAATAATTTTTTTAAAAAAATCTTAAATTCCACAAAATAAAGGCCATAATTTGGTATGAGTGTAGAAGGGTCTCAAATCCCTTTCCTTATTTATCATGGAGGTCCTCATTCGGAATCAATGATAATAAACTGATCACGGTAGTCACTTAAGTTGGGAGTCTTCAATTCCATCACCCATTATGGGCTCACAGCTTCTAGACAACCATAGATCGTGAATATTATTGGCCACTGGTGACTCCAAGTTTAAATCATATCATTCTTGAGTCAACATCACCTAACAACAGAAACTAGAACAAACACGAAAGAAAGTACTGCACCACATGTCCAGCATGAGCGTTGACTAATTTGGTGACTCCACTAGGGATTTTTGCTAGCCATCAGCTAAGTCCAACTTGGAGTTGGGGGGTTTATGATTTTTTTTTAAAATTTCAAAACTAGTCCATTTATAATTTTGCACTTTACATTCCAGTATTTTACTTTTCTCTATTGTGTTTCTTTTCTTGTTTCTTTTTTCTTGCTAGGAGCAATCACACCACTGGAATTTGTACTACAAGCACCACTTGCTGTATAGATACCTATCGGGCAGCTCATAGGGAATTACTCTCTGGTCTTGCCATCGAGAAGGTCTCTCGAAATGCACCACCCAAGCACGTACATGAAGATTAATCTACCCAACCTAAAAGGTATATTGCTCAAGGAACTTGTTGAAGTAGGGAAGCCCTAGTCACATCCATACCTTTTCACTCTTAGTATGCCACCATTGTATAAAAATAGAAAATATCATAAAGGAAAAAAGAGATAAAAGCCAAGAGCACCCATTGCCACCATTGCGTGTAAAAGCGACCACGTTCTATGAAATAAAAAAATAGTTACCCCTCACAGCCTAATCCTTACATAGTCTCACATGGTAATGGTGGCTTAAGAGGACATACCCACGATCTTATCAGTCCTAAATCCATTAGACTATAAAGCTGACGGAATCACAGTTCCCCTATTCATGGAAAACATGGCCTAAGTATTGAAACGTTAGAGGACCTAATCACACGATTCCTCTAGAGCGGGGCCACATTCCTTGCCTAAAATTCATAGGCATAATAACCTAATGCACCAATTAATTAGTTAACCTCCCACAATCTTCAATCTTCCCCCTACCTTAATTCCAATTTTCAATTTTCCTCATCCTCCTCCTAATACTTAAATTCTCTCGACTAGAAGCTATTTAGTTTTTAATTTTGTCGCTAACATCAGCCTCAACCAATTCCAATAAACTCCCCTTAACAGGAGCCATAATCAATCCCAACAAAGTCCTCTTAACAATATCCACAACCAATTTGTAACATCCCGAATTTTTGCTATTTTGAATTACCAAAAATCCTTAAATTTTTATTTTTTATTTTTATAACTAGCCACGTCATCACTCACTGACCCTTGACACTCGAGATAGGCTTATACATGGCTGATACCGATAAGAACAGTACAAATAGGATTGATCGACCGTAAAAGACCAATGAATCTAAGCGATCACTTAAACATCGAGTTCAGCCCCATGATCTGTTCACATAGGGCCCAAATCTAACCAACTTGCCACCGACTAATCAAACTACCATAACTTAATTAGAGATCTACCCAAACCCAAGCAAGCTATGGGTCGAACCTTAATTAATGGACCGAATCAACCCAGTTACTCTTTTAGCCTAAAACAGATGGTTTACAGTGATCATGACCGAATCACCATTTTCGCTAATTTTGAATAGGTCATACCGTGAACGTAGTTACTCCATGCCTTAACCACTGTGCCTAAGAAATCTCTCTACCCAATTTATTCTAGAAGTGCCCAGATTACCCGAACAAGCTCTAGACCGCTCATTCATGGGCCACTAGTTTCGAAAATTATAGAGTAATGCCCATCTCATTGGGCTTGTGGTCCATCACGGACAATGGACTCAAATGACACCTAGAAACAGACAATTTGTGCCGTCCAGTCGGCATTTGTAAAATGCAACTCTCCCAAGTTTTAGCAAAAAATCTAAATTTTAAAACAAATGGCCCTGCCACTTAGGACAATTAATTAGGACATTTCAGTCATCGAATTTCACCTAAATTTGCACCATAGGTTGAAGATATTTCCCTGCACTCGTCTGCCAAAATTGACCTTCAATCGAGAAACGGTGACTGTTGATCACAAATCGGACCCTTGCGATAAAACCCTGTACCCGTTTGTCATCAAACTTTGCACAGCCCTTCATCGAACCATGGGGCACTCATCCCATGAATTAGATAGGCTAGGGGGCCATTAAGGCAGCCCCAATAGCCAGATATGGGCCCCACAAGACTGTTTGAAGCACTAAATAGAATCCCGGGGCCATCTGATTTAATTTCAGGGTATATAACCCATTTCAGCCCTCTCTCCCTCATTTCTACAACCATTTCCAGCAGCTGAGAGAGGAGAGAGAGAGAGAGAGAGAGAGAGAGGAGAGAGAAAGAGAAGGAGAGAGTGGTATGTGAGTGCATGTTGTGCTTGGGGATTGAAATTCCCTGCACAATCATCTCCACAATGTTGGGAATTTATACTTGATCGCCGTAGAAACAAACCACGTTTAGTCCAAGGTTAAAATGTGAACTCCCATCCATCTCTCCTAAGCTATAAACTACATGCATGCACCTTATAGAGAAATTCGTATGACGGAGGGTTCTGGCACGTCAAGTTGCGGACCCGTCAATGCTAGAGCAACTCCAAGGACCCCTAAACGACAATAGGTGTAGACCATTACCTTTAAGTGGCCGATTATCATGCCTAACGTAGAATTTAGTGAATGTGTGTGGTGGTTTGCTCCTGCATGTTGCTGAATTTTCAGATTTTATGTTTGGGATTGTAGATTAGGATTTTCCAAAGTTATGGGAAGGGGGTTTAGGCCCCTAACACCCCCAATGTGTTGGCTATTGATTTGCATGTGTATCTAGGGTGTAAACACTCAATTTTCCCCAAATTTTGCTGATTGTTTGTTGAATCATTGTTACATGTCAAATATGCTAGGAGTGATGGCATGAAATGTTGTCAATTTGCTGATTTGTTGATTTACTTGCATTTAATTCTCATTACATAACTGAATTATATGATTCATGTTGGCCCATGGAAGACTGAATTGTTGTGTATTGGTGTATGATTGTTCTTATGGTTGAATATGTTGGAACATGTTGGACATGATCCGTATGGTTTAACTGAATTTGGTATATTGTTGTCCTTGTATTTAAATTATTGAATTGTGCTTGCCACGTGTGACTTATTTCTGAATTTGATGATACATGCTGTTTATTAGTGCATAGGCCCCTTATGGATTGATCGATTAATTGGAATCACTTGGGCGATCATCCCTTGGACCTTCCCATAAGTAAATCTAGCCTGAATAGTTAAACTGTAAGTTGTCGGCCGTAGTTGGACTACACGAGACACCGTTCTCATGCTGATCAATTTATGGTTCAGCTTGTCGAGGTATATTAGCTCACAAGTCGGCTATCCTTATATGTTAACCCTGTTTGAACACGTCTGTATGAACCCGAAGTACCCTAAGATCATCACCCTATTCTCTTCCCAAGCTCTTAAAACCCAATGCCTAAGTCTTAATTCCCCCTTCCAACCCATCTCCTTCAAAAATCTCACCTTCCTCCACTTTATTCTTTAAATTTTTCTAAGTACCTTCATACTGACACAACTCCTAAAGCTCAAAGGATGGAGAGCTATAATTAAACAAAAATTTACTATAAATAGTAAAAATATAAATAAAATGGACTTTATACCATTAACCTGATAGAATCTTATGAAATAACCAGGTTATTTGGATAGACTAACTTCTCCTAATATATGGCACGTCGAGTAACTCATTGTAGATTGAGAGATACACCGATTTCAAATATCGAGTGGCATAGCCACTGCCAGGACCACTAGAGGGCGGCGGCAGCATCACCAAATAGGCGGTGCGCTACCGCTAGCACTAGAAGACGGCAGCGAGCCGCTGATCACCCCAGCCCACCAGAAATTTCTGCGATTTTCTATATTTTTTTGACTAATTTCAAAAAGTCATATCTCCCTCAATATAACTCTGATTTAGGTGATTCAAAAGCCAAATTGAAGCTTGATAAGTCTAATTTTAAATAAAAATAAATAAAAAATAAAATAAAAATTATAATATATTTAAATTTAGAATGATTTGAAAACTATCCAAAAATCATCAATTTTAAACAGTTGTTACTTATAGAATTTTAATAATTTATCTACAATTTAAATGAGAAGAAATTTTATGGAATAGATTTAAACTTAATAATAAATTATAATAAAAATTTTAAAAATAATTTAAGTATTAAAAGTATAAGAAACGTTACAAGAAATAGAGACATTTTGCAATCATATAAGAAATATTTAGTTTCAGACAACTGTTACTTCTAGAATTTTAATAATTTTTCTACAACTCAAAATGAGATGAAATTTTATAATATGAGATTAAACTTATTGATAACTCACTCTAAAAATTTTAAAAATAATTTAGTTAACTTAAGTATGAAAAACATTATAAGTAGTAGAGGTATTTTAGAAACAAACAGAAATTCGTTGGTTTTGGACAACTAGTACTTCCTGAATTTTTATAATTTTTATAGAACTTTGAATAAAATGAAATTTTGTGAAATAAAATTAATATTAATGATAGATTACTATAAAAAATTATAAAAGTAATATAGTAATCAAAAGTAAAGAATATGTTACAAATAATAAAAGGGTTGAAAACAAAAATTTCTTTAACTTCGAGTTGCCAATAGTTTAGTCATGTCTTTTCATATTAAAGTTTAGCATTTGGTGCCTGTTTAGGAATTATTTATAATCGTACTAAGAATCATCCCGTTATTAATTTGATTATATATATGTATATATATATATATGTTGCTTTGTGCAATTAAGTTAGGACCCATGAGTAGGATTGGGTTTCATGGTTTAATACTCAGGAAGCTATATTAGAGCAGACTACAGTAAAATATATTTTGAGTGTTCTTATTCTCTTATGGACTTAAGGTTCAAACAACATCAAGAAGATGATATTCTTCATCTTTCATTTTATGCGTCCTTAATTATTAACGTTATTAGCACTCCAAACCTCTAGAATATCTTAGAACTCTTGACTCTTCCTTCCCTCCTAAAGTTAACGAGACTGAAGTGCAGTTGCTCATAACCCACTAGCCATAAGATCGAAATGAGAATATGCCTAAAAATTTTATACCATTAGAAATCCTTTTTGGGATGATCTTTGACCATAGGCATATTGAGAGATTTATTAACCCCTACTTTGGACATAACTTAAACTAGAACTCTCTTAAACTAAGACCCAAAGGACAACTTTATAAATAGGAGATTTGAACTTTTCAATGATGGGCATTCCCTAAACATTTAGATTGATCGGACTACAGAATTACGGAGCTATACACCTATGAGGCATTCGCGGCTTGACTCAATTCTCAATCCTATGCCACTACCAATGAACTCACTGCTTTGACCGAGCGAAAAAGCAGGATCCACCAGGACTAAGAAGGGATACAATGAGCCTTCTACCCTAGTCAGTTAAATGATCGATGTATCGGGTTCAAGCCCACTACAACCATCTCTCCATGTTGGTCGAATATTGAAAACATATATTTTTACTCTAGATAGAGGGGAATCTTCGTCATGAATCCAAATCTTTAAAAATAAATAAATAAATAGATAAATTGTAGTAAACCATCAGGGTAAAAAAGTTTTAAGAGGGGTAGACTAAAATGAGCCAGACTAGCATAGATAGTATGCACTCTATAATGCACATGAACGTGAAACCAACGAAACTTAGGTGTACGAAATTAAAATACCTTTACCTATTTACATTAGGTAATTTCGATGATGAAATTGTTTTTAAATGGGGTAGATTGTAACACCCCGAATTTTTGTTATTTTGAATTACAAAAAATCCTTAAATTTTTTTAATAACTATAGCTACGTCATCACTTACTGACCCTTGACACTTAAGATGAGCTTATACATGGATGGTACCGATAAGAACCGTACAAATAAGATTGATCGATTATAAAAGACTAATGAATCCAACTGATCACTTAAACATCAAGTTCAGCCCCTTGATATATTCACATAGGGTCCAAATCTAACCAACCTGCCACCGACTAATCAAACTATCATAACTTAATTAGAGATCTACCCAAACCCGAGACAACTATGGGTCAAACCTAAATTGATGAACCGAATCAACCCAGTTACTCTTTTAGCTTAAAACCGGCGGTTTGGAGTGATCATGACCGAATCACCATTTTCACTAATTTCGAATAGGCCATACCGTGAACTTACTTAATCCATGCCTCAACCACTGCGCCCAAGAAATCTCTCTACACAATTTATTCCAGAAGTGCCCCGATTACCTGAACAAGCTTTAGACCACTCGTTAGTGGGCCACTAGTTTTAAAAATTATAGAGTAATGCTCATCTCACTGGGTTTGTGGTGTATCGTGAATGATGGACTCAAACGACGCCTGAAAACAGACGATTTGTACTATCTAGTTGGCACTTGTAAAATGCAACTCTCCCAATTATTGGCAAAAAATTTAAATTTTAAAACAAATGGCCCTGCCACTTAAGATAATAAATTAGGATATTTCAACCGTCGAATTTCACCTAAATTTGTACCATAGGTTGAAGATATTTCCATGCACTCGTTTGCCAAATTTGACCCCCGATTGAGAAACGGTGACCGTTGATCGTAAATCAGACCTTTGCAATAAAACTCATCATCCATTTACCGTCAAACTTTGCATAGCCCTTCATCGATCTATGGGGCACTCTTCCCATGAATTAGATGAGCTAGGGGGCCATTAGGGCAACCCCAACTAGAGCTTGGCATCGGACCGAGTCGGACCGGATTCGATCCAACTCGATTCGGTCCGAAATTTACATGGGCGGATCCAAACCCGATCCGATTCAAGACCGAATTTGGGACATCTGACTCGAACCGATCTGATACACGGTTGGCCTGACCCAAATCGAACCCGACTCGATCAGGGAAACCAAGTCAGATCGGATTGGGTACGATCCTGATCGAATTTTTTAACGGTGAAAATCATTATCCTCACTGCTATTTTTGGTGTGGTCCATTTGAGCTTTAGATATTATTCATTTTTTTTCCAAATGCTCTAAAATGATCATGCAAAATGGATAAACGGTATAGATATAATAAATACATCAATTTGGGGTGCCCATGTTGATCTCGTTTGAGTCGTTTGTACAACTCGGAGCTCGAGGTGTTTACAGCTGTTTACGTGCTATGAACGGCGTGCAGCAATGACGTGCTATGCATGAAAGTGTCGTGCACATTGGTGGTGTATAATGTATTGACGTTACCAAGTTAGGTGGGTCTAATCATGGTGTAAGTGTTATATTAAAATCGTCCATCCATTTGGCAATCTTGTTTTAAGGCTTGAGGCATAAAATAAGATAAATCTAACTATCAAGTAGGCCACATTGAGAAAAGTAGTGGGGATTGAACGTTTATCATTGAAACCCTTTTTGGGGTCAGAATCTCATAAAAGTTTTGGATCGATTTCAAATTTATTTTTCCTCTTAATTCAGGTCTTTGTGACCTTATGAACAGATTGGATGGAAAATAAATGTTATGGTGGGCCCTATGAATTGTTTAAAGGTAAAAATCATTCTCTGTTGCTATCTGTGGTGTGGTCCAAATGATCTTTGGATATGATCCACTTTTTAAGATAATGCTCTAAAATGATCTCTAAATATATATGAACAGTGTAGATATAATAAATACATCACTGTGGGGCCATATAACTTTGATCTCCTTTGAACCGTTCGTACAACTCGCAGCTCGAGGAGCGTCAGTCCTCGTCTTGGCACAACATGTACCTACAGCTAGGCGCCTACAGCCAGCTACATAGTTGTGTGCAGTACACCAGTAAATCTTCTTCTTATTGTACACAGTAAACTTTGTTGAGGCCCACCTTGAATGCATGTGGTTTATCCACGCCGTCGATTCGTTTTTGCAGATCATTTTAGTGGTTGAACCCAAAATTGATGCATATCCAAAGCTCAAGCGGACCATACCATAGGAAAAAGTAGAAGTATCGATTAGAACTACTTCGGATCGGGTAGGATCGGATCAGTCTGGATCCATTTGAATCGGGTTTTCGGGTCGGGTCGGGTCGAATCAAGGCCAATCCAAACTCGACCTGAAAAGATTTCAGATCTGGATGGGACTACCTGATCCGTATCAATCCAGACCGTCGGTTCGGTTCTGATCAGGTCAGATCAGGTCTGTTTTACCCAGTTCTAGCCCCAACAGCCAAATATGGGCCCTACAAGGCCGTTTGAAGCACTAAGCAGAACCCCGAGGCCATCTAATTTAATTCCAGGGTATATAACCCATTTTAGCCCTCTCCCTCATTTCTACAACCATTTCCAGTAGTTGAGAGAGGAGACAGAGAGAGAGAGAGGAGAGAGAGAGGAGAGAGAAAGAGAGGGACAGAGTGGTGTGTGGTGCATGTTGTGCTTGGGGACTGGAATTCCCCGCACAATCATCTCCACAATGTCGAAAATTTATACTTGATCACCGTAGGAACGAGCCACATTCAGTCCAAGGTAAAAATGTGAACTCCCATCCATCTCTCCTAAGTTATAAACTACATGCATGCACCTTATAGCGAAATTCGTATGACGCAGGGTTCCGGCATGTCAAGTTGTGGACCCGTCGATGCTAGAGCAACTCCAAGGACCCCCAAATGACAATAGGTGTGGACCATTACCTTTAGGTTGCCGATTATCGTGCCTAACATAGAATTTAGTGAATGTGTGTGGTGGTTTGCTCCTGCATGTTGCTGAATTTTCAGATTTTATGTTTGGGACTGTAGATTAGGATTTTCCAAAGTTATGGGAAGGGGGTTTAGGCCCCTAACACCCCCGATGTGTCGGCTATTGATTTGCATGTGTATTTAGGGTGTAAACACTCAATTTTTCCCAAATTTTGCTGATTGTTTGTTGAATCATTGTTACATGTCAAATATGCTAGGAGTGATGGCATGAAATGTTGTCAATTTGCTGATTTGTTGATTTACTTGCATTTAATTCTCATTATATAACTGAATTATATGATTCATGTTGGCCCATGGAAGATTGAATTGTTGTGTATTGGTGCATGGCTATCCTTATGGTTGAATATGTTGGAACATGTTGGACATAATCCGTATGGTTTAGCTAAATTTGGTATATCGCTGTTTATGTATTTAAAATGCTGAATTATACTTTCTACGTATGACTTATTCCTGAATTTGATTATACATGCTATTTATTAGTGCATAGGCCCCTTATGGATTGGCCGATTAACTAGAATCACTTGGGCGACCTTCCGTTGGACCTGCCCACAAGTAAATCTAGCCCGAATAGTTAAACTGTAAGTTCTCAGTTGTAGTTGGACTATATGAGACACTGTTTTCAGGCCGGTTAGTTTATGGTTTAACTTGTCAGGGTATATTAGCTCACAAGTTGGCCATCCTTATATGTTAACCTTATTTGAATATGCTTGTATGAACCCCAAGTACCCCAAGACCTTTGCGCCCACTGTCAACTGTGATTTACAGCCCACAAGACTCATGAGTAGGGGATGATGGTATGGGACACTATGCCCGTGCTGTCAGCATATGCTGGGGTGACGAGCCTCCCCATAGTGACCAGTGAGCACCTAAACTCGTGAGTCGAGGATGGTAGTATGGGACACTGTGCCCGTGCTGTCGGCCTATGTTAGGGTGACGACCTCCCCATAGCGACTGCAAGTAGGACATTGAAGTCCCAATTATTTTTTGTCTATGACTAAGAACTATGGGATTGACAAACCCATGAGGGCTAAGGATCGTGAGAGTCATATGACCACAGCCCTTGAGCCGCGCGATCGGATTAGGGCAATAATTCTGCTATGGGTATTCCGGTTTTCCCAACTTGTAGGACAAATGAATTTAATTAATCAACTGGGCTAACATGTTATATAAAATTGCATTATCTATTGTGGTGATTCGACAGTCGAGGTCACAATTGAGGGAGTGTTGGTCATTGCGATCATTAGATGTTGTCGCTTGAGGGAGTGTTGGTGGTGAAGGGCATGCATCATATCATTAAATCATGCAATGCATTAACTAACAATACTTAGGATTATATGATGTATGTTGTTCACTAAATTTACTTTATGTATGATAATTTGTGTAGCCTATTGCTAATGGTACCACTGAGTTAGCTACTTACTCCCACTCTGGGACGGTGTACTAAAACACCAAGCAGAACCTGTCATAGATACAGGGTCAATAGAGCTGGATGTGCTCGAAGATGCGAGCATGGACGATGAGGAAGAGCGAGTGTATTAACAGACTTTCAGCAGTTTCTTTTAGTTTATGTTTGGATGGTCATGGGAAATAGGCCAGGGCCCTAGTCATTTTGGGATATTTATTTGGGTGGGACTAGTTCCTAGTTTTGATTTTATTAGCACTGTATTTTGGATATCTTACATGTTTAACGGCTCGTATTTACATTTTATGATATTCTCATGCTTATGGTTTGCTTAACTCCTCATTGCTCATGAATAAACCTAAATGTATTGGAATCTGAAGCCCATTGGGGCACACGTGGCACCCGGGAATTTAGGAGCCGAGTTCCTACTTGACCCTTGTAATTTTGGGCATTACACAATTGTAGAAAACCTTTCCCTAATGAGAGCCACAATCAGTTCTAACAAACTTCCCCTAATCGAAGCCATGATGAGTTCCAATTAACTCTCCCTAATGGGAGCCATAGTTAATTCTTGCAAACTCTCCCAATGGGAGTTATAGTTAATTCCAATAAAACTCTTAATGAAAGTCACAATCAATTCCAACAAAATCCCCTTAATGGAAACTACAATTAATTCTAGTAAATGCCTCCTAACGAGAGCCACAACCAGTTCCAACAAACTCCCTTAATGGGAGTCAGTTCGATCAAACTCCCCCTAATGGGAGTCAGTTCAAACAAACTCCCCTTAATGGAAGCACTATTAATTCTAGAAACTCCCCATAATAGGAAGCACAACTAGTTCTAGTAAAGTCCCTCTAATGAGAGCCACAACCAATTCCAAAAAATTCCTCCAAATGGGAGTCACAACCAATTCTAACATCCCCTTAATGGGAAACCACATCCAATCTTCCCTTAAGGAAAGTCATAGGAGTGCTGATAGGGTCTACCATTATGAAGATGAAGTGATCCACATAGGGTTGTAAGGCTCAAAACACTTCTAGTTCAATCCATAAGAAATTGAACAACTCCATGAGCACTTTCAATAACAACTCTTTATAATGAAGAAAAAACTACAAAATAGCAAGGGGTGGATCTCCCATCAACTAAAATTTGGGACCTCAATCTCTTCTTAGATTTCCAGGTATTCAATAACTTCGAGGTATTCAAGTTCAAAAGATATGATGGTGGCGAGTGCACCACAGCTCATCTTAAGGCTTTTCATAGTGTGTTTGATGGCGTGATAAGCAATGATAGGGCATTGATTTGCCTTTTCTAAAAATCTCTAAAGGGTGATGCACTAGATTGTAATACATTGTTTGATTTTATTTTATTTTTTAAAATAAGGACTTTAAAAAAACATTCTCAAGCCTTCATCGATCGGTTCTCATGCAATCTAAATATGGTGACCAGGAGAGTGGATCTAGCTACTTTGAGACAAAGGAATAATGAGTTCTTGGTCAACTTATGTCTGATGTTGGCAAGCCATTGCTGCTATAATGAAAACACCCATAGACAATGACGTACAAATTTTCATGATCGTCCACCCTACCAACCTAAACATCTTTGGGTACCTTATCTCCTACCCCTATGCTAAATTCACCCAACTCATATGTGTTGGTGACCAAATTGAAGTAGTAATTCAGGTTTGAACAATAGCCTCTTGGCCTCATTAAACCAATGCCTCACAGAAGGGTTGTTTAAAGGAAAGGCTCTTAAGTGCAGGAATGGAAATGAAAAATTTTCAATCTAGTGTCCAATATAGAAGTCGAAAACCTCATTGTCACATCTTAAGGTATCCCATTCATTCCCTAATAGGGACAATGAAAATTGGCTTAATCATATAACGAGGGGCTAACAATGTAAGTCCATGAGAAAATCCTCACCATACTCCAACATAGACCCCTTGTGAAATCCCTTACTATGAAACTATTATGAAAGTGAGTACCACACATTTCACCAATCACGAGGTCACACAATCGACCAATGCTATACCCTGAAGTATGCGGTCCGAGATTTAATTGACCAAAGAAAATTACAGTCACAACTCTCAATAATGCTAGCAACATCCTCAAAAATCTCATGTCACAACATCAAGTGGGCCTAAGCTTATTCATAAATTCTATCGTTAACATGATTAGAAAGGGATCTACCTCATGTCTCTTCTAGTCCATCAATGTAATCTCTTTCATTATGCACTAACACCATGTCCTCAGTCAACTGATTGTCCACTAAGCTAGGAGTCCAACACCTCAAAATAATATAAACATTTTTAGGCCGATCAATGCTAGTCTAACCATTGTCCTCCAGGGAAATCCATCCAGGCCAATCTTCATGGTTTGCACTTATTTGTGCACCTATTTGTTAATCACGTGAGTCCATATGTTAGTGAGTTGGTTGAGCCCTTAGAAACTAAATACTGAAGACATAAGAGAACATGTATTGAGAGATTCCTAAGTTCAAGGCTACGATGCAGTTTTAACTCAGTGAGACTGAGATCGAATCCACAGAGACTTACATTAGTGCATTCTCAAAAACACTTTAGAACTAGAATTCAGACTAAAATTAGAACTAAACTAGTTATGATATTTTAATTAAAATAAGTAATGATTGAAACTTAAGTAATATAAAGAGGAAAAAATAAAATAAAACACTAGAGCACTAATAATACACGTCTAGCCATTTTTAATGCATAATTCACTTAATTCAATTAGATAACTCAACAAGAATTGAAGTCATATCTTATCCAATCGGATAATAGAGCAGTTAATTCTTAATTCTCAAACCAAAATAGATCTAAACTTTAATTGATTAAACTCCCACATATAGCACAAAGCTATTGATCATGGGGAATCGAAAGTATCTATCATGTCCAAAGTTTATGATAGAACAATGTATTTTATAGATCAATCTCTTATAAAAGAGATAATCAAACAATCTTAGCCTTCCTAAGCACCTGAAGTGTCCAGGGTCAACAAAGGAGTAAAGTAAACTAAAACAAAAGCTTTATTTAAATCAATATCAATAAATTGTTTAACATTCAGACCAAATAACTTGAATCAAAGTAAACTGGAATATTAAAAATAATTACAAGCTTCACCTCTTAGCCTTAGTTAAGAGATTTAGCCAACCATCATCATAGTTAAATAAATTCAAGGAAAAACATGAAAAAGAACTTAGAACCGAAAGATTGGAGAAGAAGAATGGCTCTGCAAAAGCTCCGTAACTCCTTGATCTCTCCCATAAACCCTAATTTATATCTAGAAGAGACTAAATCAATCCCTAAAATAGGAAGAAAAAAAATTATACTTTTGTTAACAACTTTAAATTTTTACACTTTTGTTACACGTCGGTCACACTGACGATAATCTTCATTCGCACTGAACATCACTTGAGTCACACTAAATTTATTTTTCGGTTGCAAGTTTGAAAATCATTATTTCTTGCTGGATTGTTTCGTGCACTTTTAGTCAGACCAAACCAACCTTAGGGGGGACCAAACAATATATTATTTTTATTATAGGATTGTGTGATTTTTCATTTTTTTTTTCATTTAAAGTGCTTGGTTTTCTTGGATCTTTTTGGCACTTGAATTCTTCATTATTATCATCCACAGATCCAATCTTTTACTAGGTCATTCTTAAAGCTTAAATACTCACTTTAATCACCATTTCCATCTTAGCTATCCAAATTACCTTTGATATCAAAACACACATAATTAGATCAATTTAACACACCTATGTATAGAAAATCAATGCACAATAAGGAATAAATATGTAATATTTTACACTCAACACATCCCCTAACCAATATTTTACTAGTCCCAAGCAAAACATGTGAAAACCTAACTTTAAATATCCTTTAGAAGAGCAATGTTTTGAGCAATCCGATGCATGTGTAGATAGAATTTAGAGATACAAGGATAATATGCTGTAAGTCTAAAACCTAATATAACTAGTAAATGAGTATACTAAGTTCTTATTCATCTATTAATCAATTAAATGCATTCAAAACATCAAGTTCCTGGTGTGCTCTGTGAATTATGACTTATAATTGCTAAAAGTCAGCCTTCTCTCCATGATGTTAACTATGATGATTACTCAGAAGTGCTCAGATCAACACAAGTCACTGATTCCAAACCTATCCCCCTCTCCACTTATTTTTCTAGCTTTGATTTTTCATTGACAATTTTCACACTATCGTCTTTTCTTCTTTCTTTTAAGAACATGCAATAGGCTCTTTTTGATTCCACTATTTCTCTTTTTTTATATGATCCTTATATATATATATATATATAGACAAAGATCTCCAGGCTTGATTCCTAATACATCTAAGAAATAATCAAGCCAAACACTAAGAGTTCAAGTTGACTTTAAAGAATATAAATCAGATGTGAATTATGAACTAGACTTAATTAATGTTTAAAGCTTCCTATCAATCAATTCATTAAAAGAATTTGTTCAAAATCTACTAACTAACTAGACTCTAGACTTTCAAAAATTACTTTGTATCTCATCATCATACATTTAAATATGCTCAAAGTACACAAAAAATCATTATTCTAAAAGAGTTGAAATATGAGAATGGTTTTTTTTTTTTTTTTTCAAGTTTTACTCAAAAACCACAAATATATGTTAATTCGACTGGATCTCACCCCCAACCTTAAATTTACATTATCCTCAATGTAAAGAGATATGTAATGCATCATAACACGAGACAATAAAAATAAAAGAGGAGTGAGTAGAGAGAGTACCTGAGAAAGGTCAAAGGAATGACATGAATTCTTGATCAACAAAAGGGGTTTTCAGGTTGCTAGAGACAAAAAAAAAAAAAAAAGGAGAAGAAGAGAAGAAAAGAAAAAGACTTAAGCTATTCTGTCTTAACCTAGAAAAGTAGTAAAGAGTGAAAGGAACCTCCATCAAACTAGAAGTCGGTCCTCTTACATAGGATCTTTTAGAGGAATGAACATATCATCTGAATCAAAGTTCTTAACAAATGACTTAAGGCAATGACCGTTCACTTTAAAAATATTACCTTTCACTAAAAATTTTTATCTTGATAATCCCATGAGGATAAATCATTTTGACCACAAAAGAGCTAGTCTAATGAAATCTCAATTTTTTGGAAAAAAAAAGATGAAATCTTAAAATATACAAAAGGACTTTCTGATGTGGTTCAAAAGTTTTCCGAAGGATATTCTTATCATAAAACAACTTCATCCTATCCTTGTATATCTAGGAGTTCTTATAAGCATCGTTTTAGATTATTTCAAGTTTATTTAATTAAAATTTGTGCAATAAGCCAGCTTGGTTGAGATTGATATTGATATTGAAAGTCTTTATATCCCAATACGCCTTATGTTTCAACTCCACAGGTAAATGACAAGCGTTTTCATAGACAAGTCTATAAGGTGATATACAAATAGTGTTTTTATAGGTTGTACAGTAAGCCTACACCGCATTGGTTAGTCAAAAGTAACCAATCCTTGCGATTTGGGTGAACTATTTTCTCTAATATTTGTTTAATCTTCCTATTTGATATTTCAGCTTGGTTGCTAATTCGTGGGTGATAGGAGGTGCTCACTTTATGCGTAATACCATATTTTTTCATCAAGGTTTCAAATGGTCTATTACAAAAGTGAGATCCTCCATCACTACTGATGGCTCAATGCATTCCAAATCTAAATAAGATATTTTCTTTTAAGAAATTAATGACATCTCGATGATCATTATTCTGACATGGAATTACCGCAACCCATTTGGAAACATAATCGATGACAATGAGAATATACAAATATTTAAAAGATGGGAGAAATGGTCCCATGAATGCCCTAGCAATCAAATGCTTCAATGATAAGAATGCGATTAAGCGGCATCATATTTTGACGGGATATGCATCCCAATTTTTGACATCTCTCGTACACTTTACAGAATTCGTTAATGTCCTTAAACATAGTGGACCAATAAAAATCCACATTGCATAATCTTTACTTTGATATTTTTAATCAAAAAGTAGCCACCACATGTATATGAGTAAAAAAATGAGATGCTACTATATTTATTGTAATCAGGGACATATCTCCTTATGATTTGATATGTGTAACATTTAAAGAGATAAAGATCATCCCAAAAGAACTTGCATACCTTGGTGATAATTTTCCTCTTATCTTGCATAGTCCAACGAGTGGGAATCATATATGTAGCAAGATAATTAACAATTTCAGCGTACCAAACTAATTGAGAGATTTTAAAGAGTTGTTCATTACAGAATATGCTATTAATTGGTGTCATCTCTGAGGAATCAGATAAAACAAGCAAGGAGAGAGAGATGGTCAACCACTAAATTTTTTACTCCTTTCTTGTTTTGGATTTCTAAATTAAACTCTTAGAGTAGAAGGATCCATATCAATAAACGAGACTTAGCATCCTTTTTGGAAAGAATATACTTCAGCATCCCATGGTTAGTAAAGATAATTTTCTTGGATTCGATCAAGTAGGACATAAACTTATCTAAGGTGAACACTATAGCTAAGAGTTCATTTTTCATAGTAGATTAGTTCACCTAGGTAGGGTTTAGAGTTCTCTTTTCTCTGGCCTAGCACCGCTCTAATTGCATAATTGCTTATGTCACACATGATTTCAAAAGGGGCAATCCAATCGGGTGGTTGCATGATTGGGGCGCTTGTCAACATGTCTTTTGTTGAGGATCAAATATTGTATATTAGACCTAGTTATTACCTGAATTTATGAACATAATACTGTTTAACGACCCATTTTAATCGTGTTTGTGATGCAATGTGTATTTACGAGCCTGGACTGAAAAGGGTACTAAAAGCATGAATTTAATGCTCTGAAGTCACCAAGGTAAGGTAAGGAACGGACCCCAGGGGACTGAGATCAAAGAATTTACATGTCAAAGATCCATGAAAATCAGGCCACTCACGTTAAATGGGCCTAGAAATAATCCAGAATGCAAGATAATAGGGTTCCCACCATCCGTTCGGCTCAAAAATTTATATATGGCCTGAGGACCATAAATTAACCGTACATGTCAAATTTTACCCATTTCATCCTTGTGAAAGTGGCTCAAAAGACAGATCAGCTCCTAAAATCCTGATTTGGGGCCCGCCTGATATCTAGATATGCTTCGATTTTGGTCTTAACCCCTTAATTGAGGTGAAAAAGCATATGAATGGAGTAGATTTTTCACATACATTTCACACCGCACCAGAACACAAGAGGTCGGTCAGCGCCCTCTGACCAACTCTCTTCTTCAAGAAATCAAAAACCACTAGCGCCCTTATGTACGTTGGCCGTTTTTGGCTAGTGGGCCCCACCCATCATCTTTTTAGATGATCTGAACCATCCATATTCTCCAAAGGGGGGGGGGGGTGTGACCATCTTATAGGTGGCCTTTTGGCCCCATAAAAACGTATGCACGTGGTTCGTCAGAAAACGTAGGTTGCATGGTGAGTTGTTTTAATACAGTGGACCGCACCTAAACTAGATAAAAACCACCCTTTCCCAACTTGTTTTTCGTCAAGAATCCAATTAACGAGTCGGATTTCTCAGAAAACAGCACTACGGGGCCCACTGACCTTTGCAACGCAAGAAAAATTGCAGGTTTACGTCTGAGCAACGCCCGGCCGCTGTGGACCAGCAACATGATCAAGATCATGCTCAAATTGATGATATGGACCTCCAGATTCTAGCCAGTCCCATTTCACACGCTTCTGTGTGGTCAGATCTTCTTAAACAGGCGCTTTTTCTTTGCAATCTCAGTCCAAACGCAAGAAATTTCTTACTTTTACTGCTGCTGCATAAAGAAAATGCATGCATGAAGTTTTCTTCCACCGACTGATCTTTGTTATAAAACGAGAAGGAGAGAGGACATGTAAGGCATCCATCTTTGGATGTGAGCAGCCGTGGAGGCGTGGAGACGGTCGGATGCTTCTTCTCCTTCTTCTTTATTTGGTTCTTCTTTCCTTAATTCTTTCCTTTAGATTCTAGTTAACCATGACTATAGCTAGCTAAATCTCTTAGATAGGGCTAAGAGGTGAAGCTTGTAGTGAGATGGAAGACTTTTCTTTGTGCTTTGATTCATGCTAGGAACTCTATTTTATTCTAGTTTGATTATATGGAATGCCTTTAGTTTTTAATGGTTTGTTGTGACTTAATTTACAATAGATCTGCGATAGTTTTGAGCATTTCTTTTTCATTATTATGATTGTGAATTTAGGAAGCCCTGTTGTTCACCATCGTCCCTTGGACATGATTGGATGATGGAATCCTTCCTAACATTCATATATCTTTCAAATTGGTTGTGAATTGGTTAAATTCTGTTATTTGCTTTGTGTCATGGGTATGGTTTTGTTATGGAATCAATTCTAATTCTCATACCTCTCATCTCTTGAAAACTAGATCAAAAGAAGTTCAGATTGAGTTTTAGTGATATATCTTCCAACTGAATGAAGACAGGATTCGAAGTCCAATTGAGTTCATGAATCAAGTGTAGATCTCCCTGATCTCTACAAGTGGATCCTTGGTACCCTAGTTTCCTACCTTTGAATTTCACAATCTTAATTTAATATTTTACCATTACTCTCTTAAAAACCTTTGATTTAGATTTCATCTTTGCCTAGTTCTAGTTCGAGTTACTTTCAAATTACGTACAAGGTTCAGTCCCTGTGGATTCGACCTTGGTCTTACCGAGATTATTACTACATCACAACCCTATACTTAGGGTGTGAACACCTTTGAGCTTGATGAAAGCTTTTTAACATTCGTCGCTCCACTCTAAATGAGTTTCCTTTTAAAGAAGGTTACAAAAACAACGAGAGATGAGAATAAAGTCCTTTATGAACCTTTGGTAGAATTTGGCATGTCCTAAGAAGGATCGTATATCACATATGCTCTTGGCTGGTGATAGGTTAGAGATTAAGTCAATTTTGGCTCTATCCATGTCAATTCCATTGGATGATATGATGTGTCCAAGGATTATTCCCTTCTAAACCATAAAGTAACATTTTTCTCGATTCAGCACAAGGTTCTTTTCTTCAGACATCTTCAATAATAATTTTAAGTGCTTAAGATACTCGTTGAAGGAACAGTAAAAGATTAAGAAGTTATCTATGAAGACTTCTAAAACCTGCCCCACCATGTCAAAAAAATACTCAACATGCATCGCTAAAATGTTGAGGGAGCATCACACAATCTGAATGACATCCTTAGGTAGGTGAAAGTGCCAAAGGACATGTGAATGTAGTCTTTAAAAAAAAAAAATAATAAAAAATCCTCAAGGGCTATCTTTATTTAGTTATAGCATGAATATCTATCTAGGAAGTAATGGTAGGAGTAACTCATTAACCTTTCCAAAATTTGATCAACGAAGGGCAAAGGAGAGTGGTCATTCCTTGTGACGTTATTTAGCTTCCAGTAGCAACATACATTCTCCAACCACTAGTGACTCTAGTTGGTATGAGTTCATTATTCACATTGGTTATGATGGTAATTTCAAATTTCTTGGGTGCCACCAAAGTTAGACTCACCCATTGGATATCAAATATAGGGTATATATAATACACATATCCAATACCTTTAACAGATCAGCCTTAACCACGTTTTTCATGTTTGGATTTAGATGGCATTGTGTTTTTCTAAATGCTTTTACATTATCTTCATGGTGGATGCAGTGGGTACAAATTAAGGGGTCCATTCCCTTGAGATTTGTAGTAGTCGATCCAAGAGCTCGCTTATGCTCTTTAAGAGTAGAAATTAACTTACTCTCTTGTTCCTTATCCAAGTGGGAAGAAATCACTACTGGATATATCTCATGTTCACCTAAATAAGCATATTTCAAATTAGTAGGTAAGAAGAAAAATGGTCACCTATCTTAAGAGAGGCACATCCCAAAATGGTCACCTATATGATTAGTTAGCTCCTCACATCATGAGCCATAATGTTAACAAATGAGGGGCTCTCACACGAAGTTCGCAATCATGGGATTTCATTGAATATACCCATTTGTTAGAAGAATCTTAAGATACATCTTGTGCTCATTGACAACAACTCAAGTTTAAATGTATGCCCTTCGAGGATTGTTGTTCGCCTAAGGATCAAGTTGTTCAACCCTTCAGGTCCAACAACATAAACATGAAAGTCTTTGATAACTTTAGGAGACAAGTCGAAGAAGAAATTGACATTAAAGTCTTATGAACACCGAATTGCAAGTGGATTGTGCTCACGTGACCTTTTAAGGCTTTCTCATATAGTTGTGACTCAGGGTGGTGTATGTTTGACTTGGAGTTGCCACTAGCCAGTTATTCAGATTTCCACAATCGAATAGACTATATAGAAACCTTAAGCCAAATAATCGAAAGATTTTATCTTAAAATGACTTTTGATCTACAATCTAGGATTTTGGGTAAAGGGACCGCGGTGACAAAGAGGGAAGGTGTTAAGAACCTACCCGTATGAATATACAATCTTTACTTCATAGGTTTGACAAAACATAAAGGATTATATTAATATGGATATAAGAATGTATAAAACTTAATTCACACCCTG
The DNA here is from genome assembly GCF_029962835.1 of Magnolia sinica. Classification (NCBI taxonomy): domain Eukaryota; kingdom Viridiplantae; phylum Streptophyta; class Magnoliopsida; order Magnoliales; family Magnoliaceae; genus Magnolia; species Magnolia sinica. The sequence continues at coordinate 34,124,930 of NC_080574.1, read as the reverse complement.
GAACTTGGGATTAAAGTCACTGTACTCGAGTTTTAAATTTTGGGGTATGACAATGACGATGAATTACAATGATCGAAACATATCACGATGGTAAGTATGCAGGCAACTTTCTCGTTAGTTAAGGCAGACAACTCTCTCATTGGTTAAGGAGAGGCTAGTAAAATAATAATAAAAATAAAAGAAACTCCAATCCAATGTAATTTACAAAATACAGCAACTTTCTGCAACATGCAACTGCTATATTTTTTTTTCCATTCCAGACTATATGGTGGTGGACTGCATTTTCTGGTTCTATAAGAGTCGGCGTGGTGATGGAAATTATAATATGTCGATGTATTAATATATGATATACATACCTGCAACGGTGGATATATCTGTTGCTATAAGTGATGTGGCGACGGAAAATGTAATCAGTTGGTGTATTAACATGTGATTAGCAGGACTTATAACGACTAATATTTCTATTGCTATTAGTAACATCCGGGTAGATAATATAATCTGCTTGTGTATTAATATGTGACTAGCAGCACCTACAGTGGCAGATATATTCGCCGCTATAAGTAACATTCATGACGAACTGTAGCGATTGCCGCTGTATTTTAATGGTATATATTAGTGGATATTATTTCGGCTGCACCAGTTACACAAATAACAGCGAATGAGCCATTTGCCGCTAAATACATAGTGACGAAAGCAACAACGGCAGATGCTTATTCCACCACTAATCCAACGGACTTTCACATATATAGCAGTAGAAAAATCCACCACAATAGGACGTTACTGTTGTAGTACTGAATCCATTGTAAAGCTCGTCATGAAACTAATAACTGGTTCAAAAGTTATGGCCATTGGAAGTTATAATACACCTTTAGAGCCTTTTTTGCACAATCAGAACTCTGACAGAATTTGTGCGGTCTTAACCGTCCGTTGAGACCACCTTTACCCATCCTATATCACTTAACCATAGTACTAAAACTCCCAAACTCAACCTAGTCAACTTGACTTGATGAGATTTTGAACCCAGTCTAAACAAAACTCAAGCCTGATCGGTTTGATTGACATGCCCTATCGTTTGGTGGTGAAACACAAAATGTTACTTGCAATAATAAGACCCATGACATCATTGCTAGAAAGCTTGCAGCCCAGATATTTCAATTATGTACCACTGGCTATTTAATACTCTCTCTCTCTCTCTCTCTCTCTCTCTCTCTCTCAAAATTCTTCAACCCAAAAGTTTCAAAGTATCCTTCATTTATATATTATATAATATCAAGTCAAGTCAACTGAAAATTCGTTCAAGCCTTCCAGTCGACTAGACTCAACTCAACGTCCCCTAATTTTTGAACTAATAATGATCATAACCATATACTACTACAGTTAACCCCAAAGATATTTTAGTCACTTAAAATGCATGTTTTTGCATCTAATCCAAATAGGGATGGGCCCAGGTGAACCCAATTTTATTTATTTATTTATTTATTTTTGGGTTAGGTTGTTAGCACACACCCATGTCAGTACACACACTCCATGTTAGCCACCCCCGCTGGGGATCGATGCCAAGACCTCAAGTGTTGAAACGAGGTACGTACATGTGACATTTACTCCATTCGTCCATCCATCATTTGTCGTTAGGTATTTAGAATACGAGCCCAACTCATGTAGGTTGTAGCACCAGTTCCTGGGTTCATTGAAGTTTTGGATGGAGCTGATATTTGATTTTTTACTACCTCTTGATGGGAATCACCTTATAACTTATAAATGGGTTTGAAGGGATTAGAGTTGGGCACGAGACGGCTCGACTCGATGAACTTGACTTGTCCAACTCGTTTAGATCCAACTCAATCTGAACTGAGTGGGAGAATCAATCCAAATCGAGTTGACTTCGTCCAATCCGAACTCAAACCAAGTTGAGTTCGAGTCACCTAGTAACTCAACTCAACTCAACTCGACCGAAAATCCAATTCGGTACTTGACTAGATCTGAAACTCAACTCCTATATATATATATATATATAAACTTAGATATGATATTTCAGATTTTTGATGTTGTGTAGCTGATGGAGAGCTGGGTTTTGAGTGGTGATTCCAGCCCATGAATACCCACTGCACCCGACCCGACTCGGTACTTGTGACCGGGTCAGACTTGGTTCGGATTATTCCAAGTCTGAGTCGAATCAGGCATGCTGGACTCGGTACCAGTCAGGTTGAGTTCAGGTCAAGCCTATTTCAAACCCGGACCAACTTGGGTCAGTCCTAACTCAATTCTACTCTACTGGATGCCCATCTCTAGATGGCATGTGAAAGGAACATCATGGTGCAACCCAAGAAGCTTTCAATGGTGGCGCCATCCCAATCCCTATTGATCGCTGTCGTGTGGACCACTTTAAGTCTTTGCGTGGGCCTGATTCTTTAGCTCTAACTCGTAACATAAGCTGCCCAAATGATAGAGGGAGAGGATGTCACACACACATCATGCTGTCTCCGACAATAACTGTTGGAAGGAAAATGGATTACTGGCAAGGGTAAGTTGGGAATTAAAATCCAGCAAAAGACTGAACAGGGGCATTTTGGACATTTCAATGGGAGTGAAGATTGCATACGGATTTGACCAGAAAATTTGACCGGGACGCTTCAATTGTTTGTTGCATTCCATCGTCAGGTCTGTTTCTCCAGTCGTACCCTTTCAACGTCACCCCGATTGGCATCTTTTCTCCCTCTCTCTCTCTCTCTCTTTTCCGTATTACTAACTATACGGAAAATAACAAAACAAAGTCCGGTAGCCCGCGAGAGTAATAGTCCTCATTTTCTCATTTGTGGGTGTGTGGGGCTCACCAGAAAGATCGTGATGCTCCCAGCCTTTCATGTTTTTGTTTTTTATGCAGGGCCCGTGTGTCAGTAGCCACTGACCAATAGGGAGTTTATTCGAGTGAGGAGTATGGTTCTTGCGGACTACTCTTGCGGACTACCGAACTGGTGGACATGTGGGTCCACTTGAAGCTGATGTGGGACCGTGAGCAACCGGAATGTGAAACTCACGTAGTAGTGGACATTCAAGTCTACTTGATGTAAGAATTTTATAAGGTGAGCCTAATTTATATTGTCTTAGGGGTTGGAAAATGTAATCTGAAGCATCAGTGAATCCTATACTTTTATACATCCACAAAATTTGTTTAAGGGGTGAGATGTTAAAACTGTAACATACAAATAATACATATGTAATATTGGGGATTGCCAATTTGTGTGGAGTTATAAGAGAGGAGTTTCGATGGATTTCACACTCTTTTGTCTTCAGTAACTATAAAATTAGGTTAGGACCTCATCTAACCTATCAACGTAAGTAAGAATCCTATCAGGGCTTCTCTAAAGGTGCATCGAAGGTAAGACTACAACATCCGACTTACAGCAGTAGGGTCTTAACAAGGTATGCCATATGGTTCATCAGATCTCCTAATCTCTTTGCGATTCCACATATATATTACACTTGAAAGTCACTGATGGAGTTCGTGGCCAGTGCTTGGAGGTGCATTTTGGGATCCATTGGATCAGATCTGTGATCCATCTGATCAGTAACAACGTCCAATAGGCTGGAGAATGATACTGTTTGTATTGTTTAGATAGCCGTAGATGAGTGCCACGTGTGAAGGGAATGAATGACCACCATTCTTCTCGAAATGATGGTAAAATATAATAGGAGTCTGTCCAAATTCACACTGATGAGGAACAATCCTAACCATTAGATAAAAGACATTTGCGAGTCTCATGTGGATCCATCTGCGCACAGGAAATGAAATGGTGCAACTTATTTGTACCGTGTAGCGTGAGTCTCGGTTGTATGGAATGTGTGGTTCATGGCAGACATACCGTAAGATGTCTTCAATGATTGACACGTACGCAACTTTTGATGGGTCCCATGAGCTTATTTCTTCAGACGTCGCTACGTCATGCCTACAGGGATGGGGAGATCATGAAACGATGAGAGGCGAAATAAGAGTCGTATGCACTATACCACAATAACCGTGCTGGGACGGTTTGAAGTTCCTGTGCCACGTGGCAAAAACCCAGAGGTCGAAATGGTTGTACCTACAAGATTGGTTATGCATCCATAATTAGATTGATTAGACGATCCTGACATCCGATTAATGGACATTTTTCAATCTGAACCGTTCGTTGCTTTTTCATATTTACCAGCTTCAGCTGTCCCCAAATCGGCCGCTTAGGATATAGTTTTGGCATAGTTTTGTTTGGTCTTCGTTGGGTCCCACTATTTTTGCAGCTCTGATTTGAGGTACACGTCGTGTCTGGAGTAGGGAGGGACCACTGCACAGTAGCTGTGGGATGATGCACACCATCATTTTCCACGTGAGTGGGTATAAAGAGAGGTAAATGGGGAGTTTTTTTCTTTTTAGTCCGGTTGCGTATGACGCTTCATACGCAGGCAATTATTCATTGTTTACTAGGCATACGTTAATTCCAATCAAACCCACTAAATTGTGCTTACAACGTGGCTAAGCCAAATTTTCAAAATAAAATTGGATTAATAATTCTAGCTTCTGATTATAAGACACCTCTTTCTTTAAATCCAACCATTCGTTATTTTTATCTTACACCCAATGTAACATTACCGGATCAAATAGCTAAAAAGCCAACGCATGGCAGCACCATCATATAAAAGATTATGATGGAATTCTTGTAGCCGATATGATAAACAGGAAAAAGATGATGGAAAATAAGAAGATCGTTGTCACGTGACATGTGCTACATATGATTCTTGAGTGGTATGTAGCTATCATATCGATACCGCGGAAAGGCCATATCTTGACTTAGAAGAGTGAGTATGATCGCATGGCTAGTTAGTGTTGATTCGCCTGAAAACACATGGCAAAATATAATTGATCACGCTAACTTGAAGGCTGGTTGATGATGCAAAGACCATGAAGCACAACTTTGAAAAAAAGTTCTAATTGATCACATTTTTTTGATTGACTAATAAATTGAAATGAAAATCGAGGAGGCGATTCTTAAGATAATATGTCAGCATCTTTTCAAATGTTTATAAATAAAGCAAAGAGTGAAGAACTCTATGCCCATGCCAACCCAACACAACCCTACAACCCTACTATACAGTGTAATATTACTTATCCCTCATATTTCATGGATGCTCCTAGATTAAATTTAGTCTAACTCCTCCACTACCATCTAGCATAATGCTACAGAAAATATATGTTAGTGCATTAATTTGTGTACTTTGTTTGTCCATCATATTCCATGTGTCATGTAATTGGTTGATCTCTTGAAAGCTAAAGACTAGAGACACAAGAGGATATGAAGCATCCTGGAGTAAATAATAGGTAAATGAAGTGCTTCAGTAACCCTAACCCTAAATCCAAAATAACCCTTAAACATTTAGATGATTCAAGCCTTAATAGATATACCTTGTAGATTATCCCTAAGCCTCAGGAGCATTAATTGAATATGATAAGAAAGGCTGAGAGGTCTCAAGCTAGTGGAAATATAAATTGCCTAAACCAGTAGTTTTGGTTGTGTGCTCCTAGAAAGCTTGATCGATCGAGTCACCTGAACATGGTAAAAAGCGTCCACCAAGCATCTAGCCTAAATATGAATTAGTTCGAGCACTTGAAGAACAAGCTTGATCGAACGTGGCCAAAACAGTCCAGCGAGTTCACTAGACTATTTTCAGCCTAACTTGATCGATCAAATGCCATGCTTGATTGATCGAGCTAGCCGTTGGATATCTGTTAGAGATTTTTTTATTATAAATATTGCATTCAGATCTTTGGGCAAATGATGAATTTTAGCATTTTAGATACCCCAATGCATTCTAAGCTCTACCAAACCACCTAGGATCCATCCACATGAAGTCAATCCTCTCTTCTTAGTGTTTCCTCTCTATAATGAGTATTTTATGCTCATATACAAGAAAATTATGATCTCAAGCACTCTCTAGAGTTTAGACACCAATTTTATTTGCAAATCATAGTGTCTATCAACTCTAAAGTGTCCATTAAGTAGAATCCCCTAGAAATTCAACATCCCATTAATTGTAGGGGATTCTATCCAACCTATCATTGCCTTAGTTACTTCAAAGGAGTACTAAATGTTAAGTGTTTAATCTTGAAATTGAAGCATTGGAAAAACATCAACATCAACGATCGGGGGAGCAATTCAGAGTAGGGGAGAGGATTGAAGAAGCATTTTGAGACAATGCATCAACAATCGAGACTCAATCTAGATAAGGTTATCATTTGTCGAATCTATATACACTTCTTCATTGTATATGGTTGAGTATAAGAGTTTGATTGTCAAACTCAATTAGGTTCTTATGTAGGATACAAATCAAGTCCTTGTGTAGGCTACCAACACAAGTATGTATGTGTAGGTTCTTGTGTATAACTAAGGTTATTGGTTAGCCGATAAAAGACCAACTAAAGTCTCTTATGGGATCCTTCAGTGGGAGTGTACATTAGGTAGGTCTTAGTGTAAGACTGTGATCCTTATGTAGGACCGCAGTACTCATGTAGGGTTGTAAAGATTAGAGGTTAACCTGATTTAAAACTTCAGATAGTGAAATCTGGTACACTCATGGGTTGAGTACGTCCGTCAGGAGTGGAGTAGGGAAACCGAAGTACTATACATGCTTATGTTTGAGAGTATCTTTTAAGCAAATTTCTAATTATACTTATGAATTTAATTTGATGAATTATGTGTATGTATGATTAGATGAATGTTAGGAATTAATATTTAGCACATTTTACACATGTATGTACACTATTATGATTATATACTAGTTTCTTCATTGGAATATAATTTGTAATCTATATGATTGGACCATCTATTAGCTTGGAAGGCTTAGAATTAATTACCTTACTTAGTTTAATTCAAAATTAGTTTAAATAAGCAATTATGTTTAAATAGGAATAAATTTTATTTGCTCCTTATCTCCCCTTTCCTCTAGGATATAGCATTCACTCCATAGCCCCGCTAAGCTTCCACACGCATAGCTTATTGCCCACCACCATGTGCAATTTCAGTATAGACCTGTTGGATTATTTATCCCTCCACCTACATCCACGATACATGCTGGATCCTTAGAAAGATTGTCGAATCTTGAACGGAAGGTTACACAACATTCTTAGTACGTGCTAAGTGATTCCGTTAACCATCTCACTATGAAGGTTAGATCTCTCGACCGAAGCAAAAACAGATAACCAAATCATAACCATCTCACTAGCTTTCTCGCTACGTGTTTAGTATCTCAATTAGATTTTTGAAAATTTGTCCTCCATTGGTCATCTCTTCACAAAGCTCAATTTTTCATCAAGCAACAAATAAATGATCATCCCCCGCCAAACAACAGTCTCACTATGAATCTTAATTCTCTACCGAGCGACACACAAATAACCATGTTTTATTGAAGTTGATTTTAAGCATTTATTATTAACATTAATAAAATACTTTCAATTTCAATTATATTATTATTATTGACTTGTAGGTGCTATCACATGTTTAATTGAAAGTCATTTTATCTAAAAGGTAAAAAATAATAAATTATTATTAGAAAGATAAATCATCATTTTCATAAATTGTCTGCTCTTCTATGATTGATAGCAGGATGGACAACGGAACCTTAAAGGACTTCGGTCCTTAGTCTATTTTGACACTTAGGATCATAATTCTTGCGGTAAATTTCAAATATATTGCTGCAGCGCCTCTTGTGTGCAAATGCCAACATGTATCAAATGCTGGTAACTCATGTACCTTACATTGCAATGGGCCACACTACAATCAATCCAAGCCATCCACCTCACAATTCCAGTTGTTTTGCAGCATTTATTGAAAATAATATTAGTTGAGAATCCTAACCGTCCGTTTTACGAGTAGTCGACTGAAAAGGTAGATGTTCGAAAGTCCAAACTCTATGAGTGAGATCAGGTGGCTAACTCTGCCAGATCAATGTCATTCTTTAGACTATGCACCATCCCTGATGGGGCCAACGAATCAGATGGATAGATTATCGTACGTTATATGCCACGAGCACATAAGAGGAGTTGCCAAAATTTGGCAAATGGGCAAGATGACATTTCCATCATCTGGGCCGTAAAACACATAGTTGGTCACTTGCGTAAGGGCCAGACCGAAGTTCACATCAGTTCAGTGCCCCTGAACTTCCTATTAGTGGAAGTTATCTGGACCCTTGTTGACGGTCCAAAGTTGGCCACGGATTAAACAGCTGGGAGATCTATTCAGTGTGGTTTTTGACATCTAGTTTGATCAACATGTGATATATCAATTGGACGGTCTAGATTTTATACTCGTTCCCCCTTTCAGGAGTAATAGTATGTGACCAAGTCTACGACGCGCTCTATATCTCTAACTCAAACCATGCATATGCTCATCAATCTGAACCATTCAACAGATTGCCTACCTCTTGGAAGGACCCCAACTCGTCAGAAATATGATGACCTCAATTTCTAAATTTAGGGAAAATTTGTGTGGACCGTTAATGATGAGAAAGAGGAGGCACCAGATCAGGTGCATGTAATCACCCATTCCGTGAGATTTTTCTTGGTTATAGAAACAATCTAAGAGGCGTCCCATCTTCCGAACGGTCTAGATGGAAAGCCTGCTCACCGATTATGCTCGGTGACTTTTAACATCACTCATCCACATGGTCGACGGTAGAAGGACTCCTTTCGAATGTAAAATTCCAGCGAAGCCTGACGTAGGGAGTTTGCCGCGGGAGCGGATTAGGTGCGGCCCGGGCCTCACCCAAGACGGTGCGGCCCTTACCGTGGGGCCCACCCTGATATACTTATTGTATATCCACATCGTCCATCCGTTTTGTAAGATTATTTTCGGTAACGAGTCCAAAAATAAAGTAGATCCAAATATCAGGTGGACAATAGCATAGGAAATAGTGGTGATTGACAATTAAAAACTTCTTGTGGGCCACAAAACTTTTAGATCAATCTGATATTTTTTTTTTTTTTCCCTTCATCCAGATTTTCCTGACATTATCAACAGGTTGGATGGAAAACAAACGTTATGGAAACATTACGGTGGCCCTTGAGAAATGTTTAACAGTGGAGCATTCATTAACCACATTTTCATATAGTATGGCCCACCTTAGACTTAGATATGATTAATTTTTAGGTTCACCCACTTAAATGATCTGAAAAAACGGATGGATGCGGTGACTTTTAACATCACTCATCCACATGGTCGACGGTAGAAGGACTCCTTTCGAATGTAAAATTCCAGCGAAGCCTGACGTAGGGAGTTTGCCGCGGGAGCGGATTAGGTGCGGCCCCGGCCTCACCCAAGACGGTGCGGCCCTTACCGTGGGGCCCACCCTGATATACTTATTGTATATCCACATCGTCCATCCGTTTTGTAAGATTATTTTCGGTAACGAGTCCAAAAATAAAGTAGATCCAAATATCAGGTGGACAATAGCATAGGAAATAGTGGTGATTGACAATTAAAAACTTCTTGTGGGCCACAAAACTTTTAGATCAATCTGATATTTGTTTTTTTTTCTTCCTTCATCCAGATTTTCCTGACATTATCAACAGGTTGGATGGAAAACGAACATTATGGAAACATTACGGTGGCCCTTGAGAAGTGTTTAACAGTGGAGCATTCATTAACCACATTTTCATATAGTATGGCCCACCTTAGATTTAGATATGATTAATTTTTAGGTTCACCCACCTTAAATGATCTGAAAAAACGGATGGATGGCGTGGATATAGAGTACATACATCAAGGTGGGCCCCACGATAAAGGCCATACTGCCTTGGGTAAGGCCAGGGCGTACCTAATCCACTCTCGTTTGGTACGGACACGGATTTCCAGCAAAAGCCAGGGAGTTTCTTTGCGGGGGCAGTGGGGCCACCGTGATATTTGTGAGAAATTCACTGTCCATCCATTTTGAGAGCTCACTTTAGATCATGCGATTAAAAATGAGGAGGATCCAATACTTAAGTGGTCCACATAAGAAGAAACAGGATTCAGTGACTTCGCATAGCCACAAAGTTTCAAATCAGGCTAAGTTCTCGGTATTTTCACTTTATCCCTGTGGGAATGAATTTATAAACGGTTTGGATGTCATATAAACAATAACTTATCCCAGTGGGAATGAATTTATAAATGGTTTGGATGTCATATAAACATCAAGGTAGATCCAAGGAAGATTTCAATGGCACGTAACTCTTTCCTATTTTACCTGCCGAATGACTGACTGTCTTCAGTTTTGAATCGTACTAATTTATGGTCACATATCCTAAAATGATATGAAAAAACGGATGTACATGTGGATTTCTCAAAAACATCATGGTGGCCCATGTAGATTTCTCAAAAATATTACGGTGGCCCACCTACATCCCAGCAAAGGAGCTTCCTGCCAAAGGTTTTCGCAGAAGCTCCTCGTATGCAAGGTGGGGGCCACTTAAATACTTGTAAGAAATCTACCCGTTCATCCAGTTTGTGAGCTCATTTTAGGACGTTCCATAAAATACAATGCAGATTCAAAAGTCAAGTAGGCCACATGAAAGAAAATAATGGAATTCAGTTACCACCGTTGAAACATTCATTTGGCCACAAAAGTTTTGTATTAGGCTAATTTTTGGGTGTTTTCACTTCATCTGTGGGAAAGACCTTATAAACAGTTTAGATGGTATATAAACATCAAGGTGAAGCCTAGGAAGGTTTTCACGGTAGAAATTTTTTTTTCTCAATTTTCCCTCTCTTATAGCACATTTGAGTTTTGGATCCACCACTTTTTCTTAGTACTCTTAAATTGAGCTGGTAAAATGGATGAACGGGTAAGGCTTTCGTTGGGAATCCGTGTCCGTTAGTCACCAGGTTGGGGCAAGTAGGCTGGTCTGCACTTGCCGAGGATATTCCTTACCCAGCCGAAGAGTGAGGGCCAACCCAGATGGAGAGCTGGGCCATCTGATCGAATATCCAAACCCGATAGTGATAAAATGTTTGGGGTTGAGAAGAGCCATCCGGTAGGTCTCTAGGTAACCACAGGCCAAGCTCGATTGTGTTGGCACTTGGGTTTCTACTTTCTGTATTGTAACAAGTTCGATCGTGCCATAATTGAATTTGTAGCTCAATTCGAACCGAATAACTATGACCCAAGAGAGATAGGCAGATATATAGTATATCATGGAGATGGAATGAGATCGGTCACCTATTCGCAACCAACACAATATATAAAAGGATTAAGTGGGTTTGATTGGTTTGGTATGTGACAAATATTTCTATTGAAGTCTTCCACTATTTATAGTCTCAATCTAGCCATCTCGATGATTCCCACGTTTTGACGGTTGCTGTAACCATTTAACACATCTTTAACCTTCTTTGCTTCTACTCCTATCATCTGTCATGTACCTGCTTTTACACGATCATTCTTCATCTAACCGCTTAGCGGATGTCCTGACATCGCTTGATGCACTCCAAATGTATTATCCTATAATCTTCTTCGTATATCCTCAAAGATCTCTAAATACACCATGAAAATCCATCCAGATTACATGTAACTTGTTCTGATTTCCTTTCGTAGGAATTAACAACAATGGGAATGAACATTGTCCCCACATTGCTTCACCTTTGGAAAAAGGCGAAAACGACATGTGACTTCTCATTAATGCAGCAGTCCTTTGGTACATGTGGCGGTACCATAGGAACTGTCTCTGACCAATTTATCCCTACACATCAGCTCTTACCATCCTTTTCGAAATAAAGGCTAACCCCATTGCGCCGCGTGTACTCGTATCATACAAAACAAAATTTAATGATGCCCTAATAAATGCTTCATCTCCTCGGCCGATATAAGCATCATTTCAAATATTCTTTTCACTCCAAGTTAATTCTTCATTATTCCTCCCCCAAATCCTACTTCATTCTCTTTCCAACCTTAACAATGGTTGTCGCATCGTCCTCTACCTCGTCTTTTCATCAAGACGACTTGGTCATCGTAATGAACACTCTTTCTGATAAGTTCTCCAATGAAATAGTCTTCAAATCACCGATTGGAGACTATAATTGTATGGGACTAGCGTTCTTTCCTGTGATTGATACTGATGAAGTCAGTATGATGGATCCTTCGTTTCCCAATTACCTAGGTGAAACCTTACTGATTCAATTTGAATTTGTCTTGGAGCTATCCAACACTCTAAAGAACCCTCGATCCTAACCCAAACCACTACCAAAATGGGATATTTGGTTCACTCGCATTTCTTCTCAATATGAGACGACATAAAGCAACTCTGGCGTTTACAAGTGAATCAAACTCTCCACATATGAGTATTCATCAGACCCTACTTTTCTTGCAGTGGCATCAACATTCTGGAACCCATCCACTAACACGTTCTTATTCGGATGTGGTCCAATGAGTCCAACAATTTTGAACATTACACCTCTAACCCGGCTCTTTCCCTTTTGGTGAGATTGTCTTCCCAAGCTTCCCTCAAAAAGAACAAGGACACTTTGCTAATAAGACCAGTAAAGACTATTTACACTTCATATTAGTGTATTGTAAACGTAAAGGCCTGGTCAATTATAAAGAACACATGACCTTCCCTTTAGATATGCCGACATTTACTTTTCATGAATGCTCTCTAGATCGCAAATGAATATGTTCAACTAGTTAAGGTGCTTGCATAGGATCAAAAACTCACTTTAGCACCTTTTGTACTCAGGTACCTATACAGAGGTATTTTTAAAATTAACACCAAAGGTCTATATCTTAGAGGAGGACCGCTATGACTTCTCTAGGTGTAGATTTACAAGTATTTTTGTCCTTCCCTTGTACATGCCCTCATTCATTCCGATATTATTTATTCTTCTTACGGTTAATGTATCATTCATTCCCCTCAGGAGATCCATACATTTTTCATTTATATGGACTCCTTATTCTTTTCTTTGAATAAAAGTAAACGTAGTCAGTTGTTTGCCCCCTTTCATAATAGAGAATTCGGCCCAGTCTGGTTTACCGCACGATATGAGGTTGAAGACAGCCAGGAACCTTCTTAAATGCCCCTTACTTAGGAGAGCTACCTCATTTGTAGGGATCTCTCTTATGGCAACATAATAAACACTGGCAAGAATGCTAAGGATGAAATGGAGCAATACTGTCCAAACCTGCTCGCCTGTCAGTTTGGTCTTGTCCAATGTGTTCCCTATTCATTCATTAAGAAAACTTGCAACCAACCTCCTTTCGCTCGACCAATCGCTGATCGAATTCACCTCTATCATTCCCTTCACTCTACTTTCCAGTCAACCAGTTTGAATCTCAATCTTCCCACCTATTTAAATCAGCCTCAAATGATGGACACCTTCTCTGATTGGTGGGAGAGTCACTATAAAGGGTTAGTTAATAAATCTCCTCAAGTTATCATAGCTCAACTCTTATTTTCTATAGAGCTACAAGGAAAGAAAAAAAGCAACGCCTCAATTGAATGCAACTCCTAGCTGAAAATCGAATAAGCCGAAGACCGAATTGGCTGTTGCTATTATCCCACAAGCTCCATCGACCGAGAAAGTTCCTAATAAAAGCGCCAAAAAGCTATGGTGAAAGGACCAATTCCATTGAAATCTCCATCGTCTCGACCATCTCCATCGGCCCCAAAGAGGGTCCTTGACTTAAGAGCTCCTCTCAACCTAGTCACGCAATCTCCTACTCTAGTCTTCACATATTGTAAGTGCTAATATTTTAAGCACACAAGCAATAGTCAAATTTCGTAGATAAAATATATAGGGTATGGAACTTCAGCACACTTCAGGTCTCTTCGACATTTTAAGACTAAAGCGCAACTCAACATCTCAAGGTTGGAAGGCTTGGAATGATTTCAATAGAAGAATAATTTATATGCCAATCTACAGGTTAAGAAGACCTTAGAAAAGACAATATGATAACGTGAATTATTATGGTTTTTTAAGCTTTTAACTTGTTGCAATTTTATATGTAATATCAAGGGTGTTTGGCCAGCCTAACCTTTCTTTCGACCAGCCAAACCATCTCGGGTTAGCCCGAGATCAGCCTAGGTCAAGTTTCCAGTAACATATGACTTTATATATTATGGAACTTTGGCTAGCATGACCTTCACTTCAGCTAGCCAAACCCAGCTTGGGTCAGCCCAAGAGTAATCTAAGTTAAGTTTATAGTAATGCATATTTTCTGATTTCTGGATTCTTAGGCCAGCCAAACCCTGTCTCTGTCTAGCTGAAGTTTGGCTTAAGCCAGCCTAAGTTTGAATAAAATCAAATTCTATGAAATTTGATAGTCGTTGGAACAGTATCAAGGAACTCCGACCAACCGAAGGGATTCTTAGGCCAACCAAAGATCCATATCTTTGGCTATAAATAGAGATAATTTCTCACTATTTCAAAAGCACAAAAATTAGAGAGAAATCTTCCAGAAACAAAAGAGAAAAATCCTAGTCCTTTTCAAATCATTTGCTTAATTATTCTTATATTTCTTTTATAGCTTATTCAATTCTCTTCTCAATTAGATTTAAATTCAATTAGAGAGTTTCATATACTCAACTTGAGATTAGAGGATTGAATTTGCAGCTTTTACTGTTTTATTCTTTAAGAAATCATATATCCCTAGATCATTTTTGCTTGAGCATACATTAGTTCACCATCATTTAAGAAAAAGGATCACCACATCTACTAAAGCTTCAACTTCAAAGGCTTCATTGATATCTTTGTAATGACTTTCGTCTATGAGAAGATTAGTTTTTATTTCAGCATATTACTTTCATTTTGGATTTGTTAAGATTGCCCAAAAATTTCATCAGATTGTGGAGTGATAAGCCCGTAAAAATCACTAGATGTTTTATTGTGGTTAGCCTATGAAAATCACAAGAACTGTAAGAGGTTATTGAAGTGATCCTGTGAAAACATTAAAAAAAGTGGAAAGCCAAAATTACGTGGAGTAGTAATTTTGGAAATGGAGTACGTATGTGCTAAACACCGAACCACTATAACTCTCTGTATATTGTGGTGATTGATAATTTTATTCTTGGTTTTATTATCTTGAAATATTAATATTAAGGATGTCATGAAATAAAGTTTTCCTACCTAAGATTTTAAGTAAAGGTTGTCCTCCAATTCAATTGAAATTAAGATTTCAATATATTTTATTGTTGTGAATTTATTTTCCGTGATTGATTATCAAAAATTGGTTTAGTCCTATTCACCTCTATCTAAGACATTTATAACTCAACTTACAAGTTTGCTCTTGTTTGGATTAATCTCCTATAATTAGATCAAGAGCTATAAGATGTCAAATTTTGAAAGCTTATCTATATCCAAGCCACCTCCCTTTAATAGCTCAAAATATTCATATTAGAAAGCTTAGATGAGGATCTTCCTCAAATCTATAGATGAAAGTGTGTGGCAAGCCACAGTTACTCAATGATCTCCTCCTGATGGAAGTAATAGCCAATGATATATAGAACTACATCCATAAGAGAAATAGCCTATAATATATGGACAAGTACTCAAAAAAGTGAAAGTAGTGCTAATGCAAAAGCCTTAAATGCTATAACTTATGCCATATCACAAGATGAGTTCAAAATAATCATTTCGTGTGATACAACAAAACAAGCTTGGGATATACTTGCAATGACCCATGAGGGAACTAATATTGTGAAAAAATCTAAGATCAAAATCCTCACAACCAAATTTAAAGAAATTTGTATGGAATAAAATGAGACATTCATGGACTTCTATACAAAATTAAATGACATAGTTAACTCTATATGGGGTCTTGATGAAAGTATCCCTAAAAGCAAGATAACTTCCTTAGAGGTTTAATTCTAAGGTTACCGACAAGAATTGAGGGATACCGACAAAATAAAAGTTGAGGAATTGGTTGGATCTCTTCAAACATATGAGTTAAATTTCAAAGCTCCAAAAAATAAGTTCATCGCCCTCAAATCCTTTAAGTACAAATTAAAGGTAATGAATGAAAATTCAAATAATGAGGAAAATGAGGATGATATGACATTGTTAGTAAAGAAATTTTATAAAATTTTGAAAAATGAAAGGAAAATTTATTTTCAAAAACCTTTTGACAAGAGAAAGGGAAATTCAAGCTATCAAAAGAAACCCAATGCTACAACTGCTCTAAGTTTGGGCATCTTGCTTCAAAATATCCTAAAAAGGATAAATTTTTTTATAAAAAAATACATAATTGCCACTTGGTATGGATAATCAGAACTTAAAACTAATTCAAAAACTAATGAATCAGATAAGGTAGATGTAAAAGAACATAATGCCTTTATGACAATAACCAAAGTCACTACTTCAAAAGATAGTGAAACATCTAAATATGAAACTCTCAAAAGTGACTCTAAAAATGAAGAAGAACTTCAAGAAGTTTATGATGCTCTTTATAGAGAAAGTTGTAAAATTTTGGCGAAGTTGCAAACACAAAAGAAAAAATGTGAGGAACTACAATTAGACCTTGAAAAAGTTATCTTGGAAAAATCTCATTTTTTCTGACTATTTTGAAAAATCAAAACTAGATTTAAATTTAAAAAATATAGAATTGAAAAATCTTAAATCTGATTATGAGAAATTGAAAATGGAAGTTTCTTCACTTTAGAGTTCAAAGGATACTTAAAAGTCTTGAAAAATTATTAACTTCATCTCATCAGTATGTTGACAAGTCTGGTCTTGGCTATAATAAATATAACAATGTAAAGCCTAAGACTTCTACTTCTACTTTTGTGAAAGGAGAATCATCGAATTCTAAAGTAGAAATTCTAAAAGGGAATGAATTGATCGCAAAAAGAACATCTTCAAAAATAAATAAGGATATGTAATATTAAATGGTCGTAGAACTTCTGAAAATTGCTATATTATTAATAACATTTGCTCAACAAACCTTTCATATTACATGATCCAAACAGATGAAAATGAATTATTGCACCAACGTCTTAGACATGTAAATTATAGAGA
The DNA here is from genome assembly GCF_029962835.1 of Magnolia sinica. Classification (NCBI taxonomy): domain Eukaryota; kingdom Viridiplantae; phylum Streptophyta; class Magnoliopsida; order Magnoliales; family Magnoliaceae; genus Magnolia; species Magnolia sinica. Next base: position 34,107,930 of record NC_080574.1, on the reverse strand, counting down.
TCTTTATAAATTGAGTAAAGAGATTACTTGCGAGGCTTACCTAAGCTGAGAAAGAAAGAAAATAAAGTATGTGATGCTTATCAGGTTGGCAAGTAAATTAAGAGTTGTCACAAAATAAAAAAAAAAAAACTCCTTAGCCACTACTAGACCTCTTGAATTTCTCCATATGGACTTAGTTGGACCAATAAGAATGGAGAGTAAAGGAGGAAAGAAATACTTCTTAGTCGTAGTTGATAACTACACAAGATACTCTTAGATAACATTCTTGAGAGAAAAGTCAGATGCTTTTGACAAGGTCAAAAAGCTAATTAAATGCATCCAGACTGAAAAAGAACTTTTTATAATAAAAATAAGAAGTGATTATAGAACAGAATTTGAAAATAGAAATTTTGAGAAATAATGCAATGACCATGGTATATTGCATGAATTTTCAACTCCTAAAACATCCTAGCAAAATGGTGTTGATGAAAGGAAGAATAAAGTATTGCAGGAAATGGTAAGTCTAATGCTAAATAGTATGAAATTGCCTAATCTATGGGATGAAACTCTGAATACTGATTGTTATATAACCAACAATGTTTATATTAAAGCTGAAAAAAATAAAACAGCATATCAACTGTGGTTTAAGAAAAAGCCTAGTGTAAAATTTTTCCATCCTTTCAGAAGCAAGTGTTACATCTTACATAACCGTGAAAATTTGAGAAATTTTGATGAAAAAAGTGGTGAGGGAATATTCTTGGGATATGCATTAAATAGTCATGCATATCATGTTCTAAATAAGAAAACTAGAGTAATTCAATAATCGATAAATGTTGTAATTGATGATCAATCAATCAATCCCAATCTTCACCAAGATGATGGTGATAGTAATATCATTCTGTTTAATTAAAGTGAACCATCATCCAAATCAGATTCTACTAATTTAAGGTTGGTAAAAGACAATCCAACTGAATAAATACATGGTAACCCTCTTTCTGGTGTTCAAACCAAAAAAATATTGGAAAATGTTTACAATCACGTTTACTTTACTTCCCAAATATAACCGACCAACGTAAATGAAGCACAAGCTGATGAAAGTTGGATTTTGGCTATGCAAGATGAATTGAATCGATTTGTAAGAAATGATTTATGGTATCTTGTTCATAGACCATCTGATAAAAATGCTATTGGAACCAATTGGGTTTTTACAAAATAAATCAGATGAACTTGGAAATATTATTAGAAACAGGGCATGACTGGTTGTGCAGGGTTACACTTAAATAAAGGGAAGTGATTACAATGAAACTTTTACATCGGTTGCTCGCCTTGAATCTATCATACTATTTATTTATGTTACTTATTATAAAAATTTTAAAATATATCAAATGGATATTAAGAGTACTTTTTTAAATGGTGACTTAAATGATGAAGTATATATATGTTGAACAACCTAAGGGTTTTGAAGATCCCAAACTTCCTAAGAAAGCCTTGTATAGTTTAAAACAAGCCCCTAGAGTATGGTATGAAAAGTGAACTAAATTTTTGCATAGCCATTATTTTTTGATGGGGAGTGTAGACAAAACTATATTTGTTAAACAATACAATGATGATATTTTAATTGTTTAAATATATGTTGATAATATAATTTATGGATCTACATGTGCTAATATATCTTCTAAGTTTGTAGAAATTATGAAGTTAAAATTAAAAATGAGTATGGTTGGCAAGCAAACATATTTTCTTGGACTTTAAGTAAAACAACTTGAAGATAGAATTTTTATCTCCCAAACCAAATATGAACAAAATTTGGTTAAAAGTAGAAATTTCAATACTCCTACAAGTACAACACTTAGATTATCTAAGGATGAATTAAGTAAAAGTGTTGATACTCGTCTTTAAAGCATGATTTGTAGCTTTCTTTATTTAACTGCTAGTAGACCTGTATATCATTTAGTTTGGTATTTGTGCTAGATATCAATATGATCTTAAAGAATCTCATCTATCTGATGTTAAATGTATAATTAGACATCTTGTAAGAACTATTAATTTTGGTATATGGTATCCACATGATACATCTATTCAAATAATAGGATATATTGATGCAGATTGAGCATGAAATATCGATGCTAGAAAATCAACTAATGGTGGCTGTTTCTACATTGGAAATTATCCAATCTCCTAAATGAGCAAAAAACAAAACTCAGTATCCTTTTCTATTGTAAAAGCAGAATATATTGTTGGAGGAAATGCTTGTACTTAGCTTATGTAGATGATGAGAATGCTGGCTAATTACGACATACTTTAGGATACAATGAATTTGTATTGCGATAATACTAATACAATTAATATATCTAAAAATCCTATCCAACACTCCTAAACAAAACATATTGACACATATATGATCATTATATATGAGAGTTAGTTGAAGAAAAGACAATTATGTTACAATACATTCAAACTGAAAAGCAGCTTGCAGATATTATAACTAAGTCACTTGACAGTGTTAAATTTTCTAATTTGAGACATAATATTAGCTTTTGTTTTGCTTAATTATTTTCTTAGGATAATATTTTTTTCTTTCTTTATCTTTATTTTTATTTTAAATTTTGAAAGAAAAATAAAATGGAAAAATAAAAACTGAAGAAAAAAAATTTGGCTAACCGAAAAGAAATCGGAATCCGAGTTTCCTTTTAAATCTTCAAATTTGAATAACTAGTCAACTTCATCTTATCTTAAGACCTAAGTAGCATGTTGATAAAAGTCAGATTCGGGTTACCCGGTTCATAGTTTCTGGTTAAGACATCTGTATCGACCATATTCATGAAACAACCATTGTCGACATCCTTTAAGCTTTCTTCAAGCTTTCTTATTTTAGTTGTGAAATCGGTCATGCACTGATCATCTTTCGGTGTACCAATCATGGGATTTCTTCGATGGTATAATATGGAACCAATTGAAAATGAATAATATCCCTCAGTAGGTTGGTGACTAGATGGATTACTTCCATAATGTCTTGCATAATGTTATATGGATTCTTCTTAATTACCGATATCCCGGTCAGTTAGCCATACTTATTTCTTCCAATAAATTAAACTGGTCCAACTTCATCGCCATAGTAATAGGCTTCATTTGTAGTTGAAGTGGCCAAAAAGGGTTTGTTGAAAACCAATACCAATTCAACTTTATCTTAGTTTTAGAAAATTATAAACTAGTGCAGGGATGATGGGATGCACACAAACGAGTGAATCTAGTCCCTTCCCAACAGAGCATTGTAGCTGGATGAGGTGTCGACCATGAAGAATGGAGTCAATGTACCCTCTTAGTCCCGACAGTCAAGTCGACCGACAAGACTCCATGTGTATTCATAACATGTCTAGTGAAGTTATTGACCGTTACCTCGAATGGAATTAGGTCAGCCATTGTCTTCCCCAAATTTTGCATCATTCTTAATGGGGGAAGATTGACGTTAACCCCATTGTTGACCAGAATCCTGATGATTGGACAACCCTCAAGACAAGATATATAAAATGGCTCGAGGTGCCATGTGATGCCATTGGTGGGTCTATATATGACCAGCTTTTCTGACATAGATCCTAATTATACGGCGATGGTGTTCACATGTGGCACTTTTTCCATTCCTAGTATCCATTTGATTGCTGCTTCTGAAGGAAAGGATACATGTTGTATTATTACTACATGAGGATTGAATTCCTCTACATTGCCTATCATCTCACTCAGCTAGGCTGGCTTGGCATGGAAACTAGAAGGCAAGGTAAGAACCATATTACAATGAAAGACGATGGGTAGCAATGTCCCAAACATAATCTTCGAACGTGGACATTGCCCCCCTAGTATTTTTGAACTAGTTTCCATATTGGAATTTTCATTAATATGCCCAACGTTCTCGTTAGCCACAACGTCTAACTGTATGACAGTAGGTGAAGTCACTTGTAATGCCTCAGTAGTCACTACTAGTCCATTTACCAGCTATTCATCCCTTCAGAAGCATTCATCACTGAGATAATTAAATAGATTATCACAATCATCCTTATCCTTTGGTCCAAGTGACCCATTTAGCTAAGCAGCATAATCAATGCCCTGACCATACAACATGAGTTGTAAGACTACCTCAACCTTGTTAATAGCCAACTGTTCCTCTGCCTAAAGAACTCTTCAAAATAGTCGTGGCAGCACTGTTTTCGGCCGAGATGCATCCTCGACCTCTGATGATTCCTTCCTCATAAACGATTTGCGCCACTGTCAATGGTGTTTGTAAATTCGAATCATCTCCTCAGGAATGGCTAAAAATTTAAGATGCATGACCAGCTTCCAAACTCCCTTATGGGTCAATAGGGATTTAACCATTCTTGATTCGACGTTCTATCCTAAGGGTGGCAATCAAGTAGCAAAAAAACTCCTTGCGGTCAATGATGACCGCCTCTTTTAGCCATCCTCAGAGTTTTTTGTTGACCTTGCCTCCTTGGTCAAGGAGGTTCTCCCCAACCCGGGATGTTTAGCACATCGGTCGCACAATTGAGAACCTCGACCATCTTATCAAACCGTGTTTGGGCTGCCAGGCGGTCGACGTGGGAGGTTAATATCGCCCTACCTTGACTGTCGTGATGTGCATTCACAGTTACCTAGGCCAAGATCAACCCTTTGTTGCGGTCGATCAACCCTTCATAGATCTTCCATAGTCATATTAACCTCAAGGTTAGGTAGGAACGGAACAGTATGGTTCAACATCGCTTGCTCACCTTTCTCAGGGAACTTCAGCAACCCACGATCAATATTATCCTATACATGACACATTTGTTAGTTGAATGGGAATGAATTCTGTGCCATTTACAATATTCAAAATTTTGTAATTTGTCGATCAAGGGTATTTTATGGTTAATGAGAACCTTGATAAACTTCCTAACCAACAGAATTTTGAATATCTCATCAGTCTGCGTGATATCAAAAGTCTATACTTTATAAGTCTTTTGTGTGGCTGACGCGGTCAATTTTGTCTTGACCAGCACCGAGCATATGAGTGGCTTCTTCATCACTACTTTAACAATTGCAACCTCAAAATTTAGGTCATGATAATATGTCCCAATTGGCGATTTCTTTTGCCTAACACCTTCCTGAAAAAGTTCTTCATACTTGGAGACCTTCTTATTCAGGTCATATAGATCCATGAACTTCATTTTAATGAATATCCTGCAGAGTTTCTACTCAAGACCATCCTTTGTAAGATGCACAAATTCAGCCTCGATTGTAATGACTTTACACCAACTCTTCACTCTCTTAAATTGGGTAATATAGCCCTCGCAAGTTTCTCTAGGTAATTGTCGGAAACGGATGAGATTGGCCATGGTTATTTCCCCGTTCTTAGAAAAGAACTGAGCATGGATTTTTTTTTCTTCCATCTCTTGCCAAGTATGTACTAAATTTTGCAATAAATTGGAATACCATGTTAAGTTCATTGCTATCAGCGAATGACCGAGCAATTGTAACTTATGATAGTCATTATTTTTTAATTCACCACATTGCATGATGAATCAACCAATGTGCTCGATGGTCGATTGACCGGGATCACCCGAAAATTGGGCCAAATTCGATTGATAATTTCTCGAGAACGGATACTGTCAGTGAATCCATTCAAGATAGGGCTTATGATAAACCAGGATGGTATTGCGGCCTAGTATTTGAACCATCAATATGATTTGGTCACGATCCACTCGTTGAGATTCAACCATCAACGACGGATCAAGACCTACTTAATTTGGTCCATCATGGAACAATGAGTTCCTAGGAAATTGCTAGAAATTTAGTCCTCCAATTAAACCTTGGTTTCAAACTTCAGGAAAGAAATTTCTGGTGACCACTTTGTTCACCTGAATTCATCAGGTAGCGAAGCAATCTGTACCTCCTAAACAAAAATTAATGGTGGGTTCCGCTATGGGGGAGGCATAAGTGGCGCATCAACCGCATTACCAACAGAACTTCACTCGGCATTATACTACGTTGCCGCTGACATTCTTTCGACCATCATAGCCATTAATCGATGCATGGCTTCAATCTGGCTAGCCATGTATTTGTTAGTGTTTTCAATTTGAATATGGAATTGCTCGACCTAAGTTCTCCCATATTCTTGAACATGTTAAATACTCAGTTGTACATATCGGAGTGCGACAGTCATCTCTTCAGGAGACGTGGTTCGTGAGTCGAGGCCCCTTCCTAATTTCTGGTACTGAGTGGGAGACTATTATTTAAATTTAAAGCTTCGGGGGTCGCTTGAACCGGCACGTCCTCAATCGGAAGTAGTGCGGTTGGTGCGGAGGGTTCGACCCCAGCAATTCAATTACTCACTTTATTCATATTTCTGATTGGTGAATGTCATGCCGATAAATTAGAGAAAGGGTCCCATAGAGTGTGCCAAAAAATTGTTGGCGCTTCGGTTTCCGGTTTGTCACGTGATAAGTGCAGGTGTGCCAAAATTAAATTTGTGGCTTAATTCAAACCGAACAACTATGACTCCAAGTGCGGAGATAGGCAGATACATAGTATGTGAGTAAGATCAAACGAGATCGGTCAATTATTCAGCCACTCGCACAGTATGTAAAAGGATCAGGCGTTATTCAGAGGTTAGGGTTTGTCCTATCATGATGGGTTACACATTTGCCTTTCATATGAAAGGACTTTTCAATATAGATAAAAGAAAAACAGAAAATGAAACCTTACAGTCGGTTATGAAGAGCAACTATAAAATACCTTCTTGGATGGGGAACTTAATCCAATGTATGAGCTTAGACCTAAATTATAGCTAAAATTATCACGTACTTGATTAACGCTGCAAATTACACTATAGAATGCAAACATCAGGCAAAAAGTAAAGAACTACATTAAAAAAATATATATAATTGATTGGCAGAAAAGTAGAGTGATTACACTATGGAATATAAATGACAGGTAATAGAAAGATATATTGGGTTTGATCAGGTTAGTATGAGACATATTTTTCTATTAAATTCCTTCGTTATTTATATCATCAATCTAGCTATCTAGATGCTTTCCATATTCTGGCAGTTATTATAACTATTTAAAACGTCTTAACCTTCTTTCTTTCTACTCCTATCATCTGTCCTGTAACTGCTTTTATATGATCACTCTTCAATCGACCGCTTAGTGAAGTCGTAAATCGACCGCTTAGTGAACGTCGTGGTGTTGCTCGATGCGCTCCGACTATATTATTGTAAAATCATCTCTGGATATCCCCAAAAATCTCCAAATATACCATGCAAATTCATCCAGATCACACGCAACTCATTCTGATTGGCTTTTGCAGGAATCAGTGACAGTGGAATCCGCGACAATGGGGATGAACACATTGTACCCATAACAACATCGTTTGAGAACAGTTGATCTGAGTCGTCGGATGCGGATGCTGCTCATACGAGTCAACTCGGTCTTGCTGACGAGAATGTGGTTCGGCATGACGAGTTGGGATTGAGAATGAGGATTGACTAGGCCCGACTCAGATAAATCACCTTGATCGAACAGATTCTCGACTCGCTCGGGACTATCTGAGCCACTAGTATTATAGACATGCAAGAGCAACTTTCAAGAGAGAAAGGGAAAGCACATTCTCTCTCCTTTAGGGCCCATTGAGAAGCAGTTTCCGTGTAAAACGGGCTTTTCTAAAAAAGCAAAGTTCGTGCCAACTTGTAGGACAATTTTTCAAACAAAATCAAGTAAGGTCTGCAAAAGTGTATCCAGACACATGACACGAAATAAGTACTATGCTTCTCCTGGGCAACAAACACCCTTTCAGGGTACACCCTGACAAGTTCTTAAATGAGGACGGGTGCGGATTAGGTGAGTGCTCCTTGACTACAGAACCTGGATTTATGTGTTACGTATCCACTTCGTCCATTAGTTTTTCCAACTCATTTTAAGTTATGGTCCAAAATATAAAACAGATCCAAATCTTAAGTGGAACACACCACATAAAACAGTGTAATTGAATACCTGCCATTAAAATTTTCCTAAGGCGCATCGAAATGTTTATGTGCCATCCAATCTGTTGATTGATAAGGTCACACGGACTTAGATTATGGTAAAATACAAATATCAACTTCATCAATGACCACCTATTTATGATGTTGTCTACCTGAGATTTGGATGTGACCGTGCTCTAAAATGAGCTGGAAAAATGGGTGGTTGCAGTGGATATGCAGTACGTACATGAAGGTGGGCCCAGGAGCTAACCCACTAAGTTGTTACTCAGGACTCACCTAATCCGTGCCCCACCATGACAAGGTTAGACCCTGTGGCAGGGTGCCAGATCGTATAGAGGCACATAAATAATTACAGAATATATATGTACCATTTAGATAGTATGCCAGCCCCACTATAGGTGGGCCATAACTCCACAATCACACTGAACGTATGGTACTGATTGGTAGATTAGTGGATGAAAAATTGATGTTTAGCTGAAAAAACACTAAACAATCAAAATTCAACAAAAAAAATAAAATAAAAAATAAAAAATAAAAAATGTTGGTTTATTATTTCGGAATGTCCATGTAACTACTCTACCTTGGATGACAAATGGGTCAAAATACACAAGGATGGCATGATCTTAGCCACCTCACCATTGGCCATCAAATCAATGGTTGGAAAAAGTGGGTGATTGTCAACTATTCAGTGGGGATAATAAAGAAAATTGATGTATAGGGTCATCCAATGGGTGTGATTTGTGAAAAGTAAGCCATTCATGATACCACATAATAAATGAATGGACCTGATTGAATCATCACCCTGTCATGTGTACCATGCATACGAGATGGCTTCACTGAATTTTTCCATTCTTCCAAATCGAATTCGACAGCAACAAGTTATTAAAAATTGGGGGAAATGAGTTTGGATGACTATGATCTTTTTATCATTCAAACTTATTGTCGATTCTAACGGGACTCCTGCAGCTGCTGTACAACGGCCGAACCGTATCGAGGTTGGCCAGCAAGCTGCCCCAATTTAAACTCGGCTCGACTCAGTCCTCATCCTGAATGTTCAGCTCGACTTGGCTCGATCAGCAACTTGGCCCAGCCCGAGCTGAGTTCGAATTCGAGGCGAGCTTGAGCTCGATCTTTTAGGCCAGGTTCATGTTTGAGTTTAAGTTTTAGGGTTTTAAATATATATTATAAGATACATATAATCTATAATATATAATTTATTTAAATATATAAATATTTATAAAATATTTCTATTAAGTGAACCCGATTCGAGTCGAATAGATTTGAATCGAGTCAAGTTCCGAGCCGAGTCAAGCTCAGTCTAACTCAGACTTAGATCAAAATTTTTTAGATCTCAAAAAATCATCTCGACTTGGCTCGAACCATATCGAGTCAAGCTTTTCTGAGTCGAGTTGAGCGAGTTAATCGAGATAACTCGGTTCGTGTACAATTTTATTCTCGATTCATTCGCTCAACCACACTGTTCTACTCTGGTGTGTGGCGGACTATGTTGTGCCCCATGATCCATTTATCTTTATAATACCTATTGAAATCCTCATAAGTGAATTTTTCACCGTTATCTATCCTCAATACTCTCACCTTTCATCATGATTGTTTTTCTACCATCGTCTTCCACTACTTGAAGTTGGTAAAAACATCAGATTTATTTTTCATAAAATGAACCCACACTTTCATGTAATAATCGTTAATGAATGTGACAAACCATGATGACCCACTACTAAAACCACGGGCAATGGCTCTCATACATCAAAATACATATAATTAAGAACACCCTCCAACTAGATTGTGAGATTAATGGGTGGATATGTAATCTAATTAATGAATAGTCAATTTTAGCAGATGAAAGAATGCATAAAAAGATAAATGAATGGATGGATGCTTAGATGTGTGGTTGGATAAGATATTGAATGGTTAGATGGATAAATGAACGATTGAATGGTTTAATACTTGAGCAATTACCTCAATGAAGAGTTAAATCATGCTAATTGGTGATGGGTGGATGTTTGGATACCTAGATGTATAGATGTATGTCATAACTAGTCAATCTAACGTTCGGATGTTCAGTTTAATGGTTGGAACAATGTAGAAATGCACATTTCTCTAATTTAAATGGATGAATGGATGGATGCCTGAATGCAAGGATGTCATGTTTAGATCTTTTCAAAACAAAATTTCTAGCCCTAAAATTTATTGGGGTTATTACATTTGTCAACCCCCAATCAAAGCCATTCATTCCACCCTAACATCATGTTCAATTGTCCGGAACCTAGTAGCCTAGGTCTTCCTAGACTTGTTTCGACCTACACTAAAAACCCATTTATCTTCATGGTTTGCAAACCCAAAACTCACTTGAACCTATCACATTTGAATCCATCAACAATTCACATATTGCCTCTTCCTTTTCACATGGTACCATCTCAAATCATATGAAGCCATCATCTTATTCTTGGTCTCCACCAATATAACTTAGTGACCATGGTCATTCTCAAAGGTTGGAGTCATTTAATCATGCCCAATGTTGTTCTACTACAACCCCATCTCAACCTGAACTCATCACCCTTTTCAAACCCATCCGACCACTAGCTATTGACAGAACCCATCGTTGCAATCTATCTTCTCCAAATCACAACCTTCCTTGATCGCTAGAACGAACAACCGCCACCTAAAATTTGGCCATTTCCAATTTGGGCCCTCCATCAAATCTACTGCCACATTTTTGTAGCTCCACTGAACCCACAAACTCCAAGGTCCACGAGTATATTTCTTCGTTGGATCTGCTCACCGACATCATCTGTCGATAAAGGTATCTACCATTGACATCAATATCTTACCACCTACTCAGTGTGTTAAATTGTTTTGAAGAAACTTAGTGGAATTTAATTTTTCAAAATTTTCAAATTTTAATTAAATCCTAAGGATCCCACCTTTGATAATCATAGATTTTTAAAACCAAAATATAAATAATGAGTAGTTTAGATTTTACTTAAGTTGAATGCGTGCACTGAAGAATTTAAACCATGTCAATGTTAATCTTCCAATGTAGGAAGTCTGTCTCCAATCTATCCTTGAAGAAGGAGAGTAGAGAGCTCATATGTCAACCCATTGTAGGGATGAGGAGACCCACATTTATGCCTGGTGGACCCCACATACACGTGCGCACGTGTGTTATGAGACGAGGGAGATGAGAAATGAAGATCTCTCTCTATTATACTTCCTCTCTCTTTCCCCCTTGATCACATTTAAGGGGAATGTCTAAGCTCTCTCTTTCTCCTTTTCTCTCTCCTTGAGGATAAGATCTATTTATAAGGAGGGATTAGGGTTATACAGTTGTACCGCTTGTGGTACTCCATCATTTTACATTTTTTCATATACCCACATCATTAAACTTTGGTATTTTTTCCTTATTTATGTATGTATATTTGATATAATCATCCCACCGCCATTACCATCCATCAAAGACTTGCTTAGGTCGATCGAGTGGTGGACCACTAGATTATCATCAAGTATGATTAAAATACTTTCAATAATTGAGAAGCTTGGTAAAACCTTTTAAATATTAGGCCAAAATAAAAAACTTAATGAACCTCATGTCTTTTTGATCTATATTATAAATAAGTCTCTAAGAAACAACTAAATCCCTTATTGACCAACGTAAGGATCAACAGACCTTGACAGATGCACTCAACCACGTGATGACCTCATAAAAGAGAGATAAAATACAAAGTCAAGACTTTGACCCTCACATGTCATCAAATTTAAGGATTAATCAAACTTTGACATAATCTTAATTAAGTCGATTATAATTTAGGTAAATGGGCCCATCAGATTAGTGACTTGACCTCAATCCACCAATGCAAGTGCCTAATAGGTCCAAACCAAGATCATGTGTACATTGAATACTTGCACTCCTACGTTATGGCATAGGCATTACCAACTCTAAGTCATGCCTAATGGTAAAAACCCTCCATCTTGATTTAAGTTAGCTCCTTCACACAAGATGACCATTTTTTTATTGGAGAAAGGTGGGAGCACCCCACCTGGAACGTTGTTGATATTACATAAAATTTACCTTGCAAGTGGGCACCACAAAAAAGTCAGGCCTCACCTATAATATATCTTTAACAAAACAAATGGAACACAAGACGACCATATCAATCATCATGTGATGATAATTAACCATAGGTCTATACTAAAACCTATAGTGGTCTTGGTATAATAGGGTATTGGGATCCCTGAACAATTCACTTGATCAGTGATCATTGTGTCCAATCTCAAGTTCCTACAGACAATTAAAGAAATTGCTCTAATTAATCCATATTTGTATATGTTTAAGGTATCATGACATATTAAATTAGGCATACTAATTTGTCCATGTAAGACCCTTGATCATTGTGATCTATAGTTGAGATCATCATTGTCACATCCACATGGCTAGTAGATTGGGCTCGCATTGGTGTTCCAGGGCACAACAACACATCACAAAACAATCATTTGCTCACCTCCTATTGTGCCCATACCCATTTCCTAATCATAAGTTGACCTACAAACCTATCATCAAATCCTATGTCAGACCCGAATCCCTCTATTGAATCTCTCAATCGAACTCATCTCCATTATTTTCAGCATTGTTTGAAGTATCCTAATGAAATATTCCTAATATTATACGTAACTCCAGCTCGACAACACTAATAACGTTGGTACTAATAAAGATAACACTGATAGAATCAAAATTTTCATATATCGGTAATTTATCGCCAATGTATCGTTAATATTTTTTATTGTATAAATTTCAGGTGTCGCTTGTACTACTAGTATATCGGCGATACTTTCATAATATCACTAATGTATCGAAATCACAAAAAATAAATATATTAAAAAATTTTATTTCAATTTTTTTAATGGGCGTATGATTATAATAGTGTTTAATTTGTCAATAATAATTTTGATAATATCAGGATATTATCATTATCACAACATAGGTAATATCAGGCCAAAATCTTTCATTATATTTCACTTGTTAATAATTTCTTAACGAAATATCAATAGATGTTTGGATGAATGGTTGGATAAATGTAAGTGTTGGATGGATAAATAGGACGGATGTGATGGTTGGACTAATTTCTTACGACAACACATGCTTTTGGGTCCCTATTAAATGAAAAATTATTATGTATGCATTATTTTTTTAATTTTTTATTTCTAAATATATGTGTGTATTTTCACTAAAAAAATGTCAACATTTTTCCATGTTTTTCCAATGGTTTTCCACATTTTCAATTATAAGCGATATTGTTGTTGTTCCTATATTCCCGATCAACAAAATTTGTAACAACACTGATACTTCGAACTCTGGTTTTACTACATTGAAATAGTGAAATTATGACAGATATTGTTTGTTGCAAAAATTGCTTGGTTTAATGATGGACTAGGTTCGTCGCTGATAGAAAATGTTTGTCGTGAATTTCTTCAAGGATTTGCATGATCATGGTAGGATTTTGGGATGGACCAAGCCCATCATGTAATTTTGAAAAAAGAAAATGAGATTTTTAAAAGAAAATGAGATTTTGTATTTTTGAAAAAAAAAAAGGAGTGATAAATAATTGAGGTTTTGAAAAAAGAACATTTGAGAAGTTTAAAAATTTTAGACATTTTAAAAAAATGGAGAAATTTGAAATAATCGAAAATTTTAAAAATAATTGAGATTTAAACCACTGAGATTTTGAAAAAAAAAAGTTATTTAAAAAAAAAATGTAATCAAATTCTAAGATGGCTTAAAGTATAATGATGTGTAATTACAAGAATAACTTATAATGATGAGATTTATCACATTATATGATTAGACCATTTTCAAGTTGATTTCAACGGTCAGATGTGTTCGGAACATGCTAATTAGGGCAAATAACAAAATTAAGTCCAATATGATATGAAACCAATTAAATCCATCAAAAAACACTCTTTAAATGGGCACAATCAATTTGTCTAGATCTTAGACAAATCTTGGACAATTAGACCCGTCCAGTTTGAAGGGTAAATTATTTAAGATGTTTAGATTAAATTTAACTCGAATAGGATGGTTGGATCACAACATATGGCCCATTAAATAGGTGATCAATTTTGTCCGCCCAATATCTTTCTCATCCAAACCCGATCGGGGCAAGTGACCAATCAAGTCAAAGATCTTAATAAGTAGAATAGGGTGACTGGAGCAGATTTCCAAATTGAGCCAAAATTTTAGGTCAAAATTATGACACAAATTGCTAACCTCATAAAAAGCCAAGAAATGTGCAATAATTGAGTGTCTCACCATTAAAAATTCCAAATGGCCCATTGTAAGGTTTTAATAATACGTATTTGCAATCCAACCCGTTGCTAATGTCAAGAATATCAGGATGAAGGGATTTTATTTTTTTTAGTTAGCTTGTTAGTACACCCACTCTCTGTTCACACTTCAGAGTTAGCCACCCCCTCTAGGGAATCGATACCAAGACCTCAGTGTTGAAACAAGGTATCTTTCACTCAGTCTACCACTTGAGCTATGGTCCTGGGTGTGGATGACAGGAAATTAGAAAGATCAGATTAATCCAAAACTTTTACGACCCGCTAAAGGTTTTTAATTGTTATTTATCACTGTTTCTATCTGTATGGCCCACCTATGATTTGGTTCTGCATGGTATTTTGGATCAATTTCAAAAATAAAATGTAAAAACATATGGACGGTGTGGATATACATAAAGTACATCATGGAGGGCCTTACACGATTAGGGTAACACCCACTAACAAGTTACTTGAGTAATAGCTAATCCACTTGCCCCATTCCAAAGAGAAATTGACCACTGTATACGCAATTTTTTACCTAGTTTCTTTTCTAAAGAGTCCAAAACTTACCTTCCCAACTTAGACATTGGATGTACGGACAGAGCATTTGAAGACGAAAATACCCCTGCTGTACGGGTGACTTTTCACCAAACCAAAATACCTCTGCCTTCCTTTCGGAAGCAGATTAGCTAGTGTGCGAAGACGAGCGCTGATGCTCCTTGAACTCTGAGTTGTACGAACGGTTCAAAAGAGATCAAAGTTACATAGGCCCCACAATTATGTATTTATTATATCCACAATGTTCATCCATATTTCGAGATCATTTCAGAGCATTATCAAAAAAAAAAAAAAAATCATATCCAAAGATCAACTGGACCACACCACAAATAGCAGCGGGGAAATTGATTTTCACTGTTAAAAATTTCGTAGGGCCCACCATAACGTTTATTTTCCATCCAATCTATTCATAAGGTCACAAAGACCTGGATGAAGAGGAAAAACAAATTTCATATTGATCGAAAACTTCTCTGACCCCTAAAAGGGTTTCAGTGGTAGACGTTCAATCCCCCACTGCTTTTTACAGTGTGGTCCACTTGATAGTTAGATCTATCTTATTTTTCATCTCAAGCCTTAATATGAGCTCACCAAATGGATGGACGATTTCGATATAACACATACCTCATGATAAGACCCACAGAACTTGTATCAGCCAATCCAGCGGGGTAAACTAGAAATTGAGCGGGGTAAACTGGAAATTGATGAGCAACGAAAACTGAAAATTGGGCGGGGTAAACTGGAAATTGAGCAGGGCAAATAGAAATTGAGCATGGAAAACTGAAATTTGTAAAATCATGTTTGGTAGACCATGAAATTGTAATTAACGGACTAAATTCACAATGGATGTCGTTCACTTATACACATATATAACTAAAATGTCACATGTAAATGGTGCATATGGATGAATGACATGGATAAATGCATGCATCAATGTGAGGCCCACATGTGTAATGGATTTCAAAATCCACGAAAATCCTGCATGGACCAAATGCATGCATCTGTTTGCCCTGCTTAATTTTTAGTTTGCCAACTCAATTTTCAGTTTGCCCCGCTCAATTTCTAGTTTGTCCCGCTCAATTTTCAGTTTGCCCTGCTTAATTTTTAATTTTTTCTGCTCAATTTCTAATTTGCCCCACTCAATTTCCAGTTTGCCCTGCTCAATTTCTAGTTTGCCCTACTCAATTTTCGGTTTGCACTGCTCAATTTCTAGTTTGCCTTGCTCAATTTTTAGTTTACCCTGCTCAATTTTCAATTTACCCCGCTCAATTTTCGATTTGCCCCCGCTTAATTTTCAGTTTACCCCACTCAATTTCTAGTTTGCTCTACTCAATTTTCAGTTTGCCCTACTCAATTTCTAGTTGGCCTTGTTCAATTTTTAGTTTACCCCACTCAATTTCCAGTTTGCCCCGCTCAATTTCTAGTTTGCCCCACTCAATATTCAGTTTGTCCTGCTTAATTTCGAGTTTGCCCCGCTCAATTTATTTACCCCGCTCACTATTCAACTTGTCCCGCTCAATTTGTAGTTTGCTCTGCTCAATTTTTAGTTTACCCCGCTTAATTTCTAGCTTGCCCCGCTAAATTTTCAGTTTGACACGTTCAATTTTCAATTTGCCGCACTTAATTTCTAGTTTGGTCCGTTCAAATTTCAGTTTGCCTCGCTCAATTTCTAGTTTACCCCGCTTAATATTCACTTTGCCTCACTCAATTTCTAGTTTGCTCTGCTTAATTTCTAGTTTGCCCCATTTACTTTTCAGTTTGCCCCGCTCAATTTCTAATTTGCTCTGCTTAATTTTCAGTTTACCCTACTCAATATTCAGTTTGGCCCACTCAATTTCTAGTTTGGTCTGCTCAATTTTCAGTTTGCCCCGCTAAATTTTCAGTTTTCCCCGCTCAATTTTCAGTTTGCTCCGCTCAATTTCGAGTTTGTCTGGCTCAATTATCAGTTTACCCTGCTTAATTTCTAGTTTTCCCTGCTCAATTTCTAGTTTTCCCTTCCAATATCAGATAAAGGGACCTATGGCTACGGATTAGGAGATATGTCTACGGTTTAGAACCGTAGCTTTATGTAGTGCAGTCATCGCTCCAATAGGATTGACAGCTTTGAAAAGCAGGGGTATTGGAAGAGGAAAAACAAATTTCATATTGATCGAAAACTTCTTTGACCCTTAAAAGGGTTTCATTGGTAGGCGTTCAATCCCCTACTGCTTTTTATAGTGTGGTCCACTTGATAGTTAGATCTGTCTTATTTTTCACCTCAAGCCTTAATACAAGCTCACTGAATGGATGGACGGTTTCGATATAACACATACCTCACGATAAGACCCACAGAACTTGCACCAGCCAATCCAGCCGGGTAAACTTGAAATTGAGCGGGGCAAATTGGAATTTGAGCGGTGAAAACTGGAAATTGAGCATGGAAAACTGAAATTTGTAAAATCATGTTTGGTGGACCATGAAATTATAATCAACAGACCAAATTCACATTGGATGTCGTTCACTTATACACATATATAACTAAAATGTCACATGTAAATGGTGTATATGGATGAATGGCATAAATGAATGCATGCATCAATGTGAGGCCCACATGTGTAATAGATTTCAAAATCCACGAAAATCCTGCATGGACCAAATGCATGCATCAGTTTGCCCTGCTTAATTTCTAGTTTGCCCTGCTTAATTTCTAGTTTATCCAGCTCAATTTTCAGTTTACCCCGCTTAATTTTTAGTTTGCCTCGCTCAATGTATAGTTTATCCCCGCTCAATTTTCAATTTGCCCCGATCAATTTCTAGTTTGCTCCGGTCAATTTCTAGTCCCCCCCCCCCCCCCCTCAATTTTCATTTTGCCCCACTTAATTTTCAGTTTTTTTCGCTCAATTTCTAGTTTGTCTCACTCAATTTTCAGTTTGCCACACTCAATTTCTAGTTTGCCCCACTCAATTTTCAGTTTGCACTGCTCAATTTTCAGTTTACCCCACTCAATTTTCGGTATGCCCCTGCTCAATTTCAAGTTTGCTCCGCTCAATGTTCAGTTTGCCCCCTTTAATTTTCAGTTTACCCTGCTCAATTTCTAGTTTGCCCCGTTCAATTTTCAATTTGCCCCACTCAATTTCTAGTTTGCCTCACTCAATATTCAATTTGCCCCACTCAATTTCTAGCTTCTTCCACTCAATTTCGAGTTTCCCCTGTTTAATTTCTGGTTTGCCCCACTCAATTTTTAATTTGCCCTGCTCAATATTTAGTTTGCCCGGCTCAATTTCTAGTTTGCTCCGCTCAATTTCTAGTTTGCCTTGCTCAATTTTTAGTTTGCCCTGCTTAATTTCTAGCTTGCCCCGCTCAATTTTCAGTTTGCCTCACTCGATATTTAGTTCGCCCCGCTCAACTTCTAGTTTGCTCTGCTCAATTTCTAGTTTGCACCACTCAATTTTCAGTTTGCTGCGATCAATTTTCAGTTTACCCCGCTTAATTTTCAATTTACCTCACTAAATTTCTAGTTTACCCCATTCAATATTCACTTTGCCTCGATCAATTTCTAGTTTGCCCCGCTTAATTTTCAGTTTGCCCCGCTCAATTTCTAGTTTGCCCCGCTTAATTTTCAGTTTACCCCGCTCAATTTTTAGTTTGCCCCACTCAATTTTCAATTTGCTCCGCTCAATTTCTAGTTTACCCGGCTTAATTTTCAGTTTACCCCGCTCAATTTTTAGTTTGCCCTTCCAATATCAGATAAAGGGATCTATGGCTACGGATTAGGAGATATATCTTTGATTTAGAACCATAGCTTTATGTAGTGTAGCCATTGCTCCAATAGGATTGGCAGCTTTGAAAAGCAGGGGTATTGGAAGAGGAAAAATAAATTTCATATTCATTGAAAACTTCTTTGACCCTTAAAAGGGTTTCAATGATAGGCATTCAATCCCCCACTGCTTTTTATAGTGTGGTCCACTTGATAGTTAGATCTGTCTTATTTTTCATCTCAAGCCTTAATACGAGCTCACCGAATGGATGGACGGTTTTGATATAACACATACCTCATGATAAGACCCACAAAACTTGCACCAGCCAATCCTGCGGGGTAAACTAGAAATTAAGCGAGGCAAACTGGAAATTGAGCGACACAAACTGAAAATTGAGAGGTGCAAACTGGAAATTGAGCGTGGAAAACAGGAAATTGAGCGTGGAAAACTGAAATTTGTAAAATCATGTTTGGTGGACCATGAAATTTTAATCAATGGACCAAATTCACAACAGATGTCGTTCACTTGTACGTATATATAACTAAAATATCACATGTAAATGGTGTATATGGATGAATGACATAGATAAATGTATGCATCAATGTGGGGCCCACATGTGTAATGGAATTCAAAATCCACGGAAATCCTGCATGGACCAAATGCATGCATCAGTTTGCCCCGCTCAATTTCTAGTTTGCCCCACTTAATGTGCCCAGCTTAATTTTTAGTTTGCCCCGCTCAATTTTCAGTTTACCCCGATCAATTTCTACTTTGCTTTAGTCAATTTCTAGTTTACCTTACTTAATTTTCAGTTTGCTCCACTCAATTTTCAGTTTTTTCCGCTCAATTTTTAGTTTGCCCCCCTCAATTTCTAGTTTGGCCCGCTTAATTTTCAGTTTGCACCACTCAATTTTCAATTTACCCTGCTCAATTTTTGATTTGCCCCCGCTCAAGTTTCAGTTTGCCCCGCTTAATTTCTAGTTTGCCCCGTTCAATTTTCAGTTTGGCCCACTCAATTTCCACTTTGCCATGCTCAATTTCTAGTTTCCTTCGCTCAATTTCGAGTTTGCCCTGCTCAATTTTCAATTTGTCCCGCTCAATATTCAGTTTTTCCTACTCAATTTCTAATTTGCTCCGCTCAATTTATAGTTTATCCCGCTCAATTTTCAGTTTGCCCCGCTTAATTTCTAGCTTGCCCCGCTCAATTTTCAATTTGCCTTGCTCAATATTTAGTTTGCCTTGCTCAATTTCTAGTTTGATTTGTTCAATTTCTAGTTCGCCTCGCTAAATTTTTAGTTTCTTGGGCTCAATTTTCAGTTTGCCCCACTTAATTTCTAGTTTGGCCCACTCAATTTTCAGTTTGCCTTACTAACTTTCTAATTTGCCCCGCTGAATATTTGCTTTGCCTTGATTAATTTCTAGTTTGCTCCGCTCAATTTCTTGTTTGCCCCACTCAATTTTCAGTTTGCCCCACTCAATTTTTAGTTTGCCCCATTCAATTTTCAATTTATCCCGCTCAATATTCAGTTTGTCTCACTCAATTTCTAGTTTGCCCTGCTCAATTTTTAGTTTGCCCAGCTAAATTTTTAGTTTGCCCCAATCAATTTTCAATTTGCACCGCTCAATTTTTAGTTTGCCTGGCTCAATTTTCTATTTGCCCTACTCAATTTCTAATTTGTCCCACTCAATTTTCAGTTTGCTCGCTCAAATTCTAGTTTGCTCTGGTTAATTTTGAGTTTGCCCTTCCAATATCAAATAAATGGGACTTGCAATTACGGATTAGGAGAATTTCTACGGTTTATAACCGTAGCTTTTTATAGTGTAGCCATCACTCCAATAGGGTCGGCAACTTTGAAAAGCAGGGTATTTTCGCCTTTAACTTTCTGTCCGTGCCGCTTTGGCTTAGATTGAGAAGGTAAGTTTGGGACTGGTAAGAAAAGAAGCTAGGTAAAAAGTGGCGTCTACATTAGTCAATTTCTGTATTCCAAATGCCCTAAACCCTAATCTCCCGCCCTCTCTCTCTCTCTCTCTCTCTCTCTCTCTCTCATTACATCTACCTACAACAAAAACAATGATTCTCGAGCCTTTCATCCGATCAATCTTTCGACGATCGGAGTTTGCAAGCTTGGAGTGGTTGGTGCTATGATCTGGTCCTTATTTTGAGGGATTTTTCAGTTTTTGTGGTTTTTCTGAGGATCAGAAGTGGTTTTTGGAGCTGGATTTAAGGTTTTTGTTGTGAAAAGTATAGAGAGGGTTTTAGGGACCTGGAGATCTAATTCTCGTCTGGTTGATTTGATTCTGGTAGGAATCGTCGTGGAGATTCTGGCATCAGTGAGCGGTTAGGATTATGCAGCAACAAGGAGGATCGGTTTAGGTAATTTTGTAATTCTTTTTCATATTTTGGATTTTTTAGATTTATTGGGAATTTTTGTGTTGTAGCTAGTGCACCCTTTCATTTACTTCTCTCTGTGTTTCATATTTCTCCGTAAGGGGGTTGATTGTTGAGTTAGAACCCCTTCATTTTGGGAACACTCATCATTTATTTCTTTGAGTTTTTAGGACATTGCCAGCGAGCACCCGGAAAGATTTTTTGGTGGTTGTACTTTCAAATGCACCGTAACTTTCCTGGTCGATGTAATTTTCAAGAAGAAAATTTGGTGCATGCACCTGGTAGGGTCTTTTCTTCAATTACTTTACTTCTTTAACCATACTACTAATGATGGGAAGATTCAGACACTTGGTTTTGTTGTTTCTTGTTCAGCAGCATTGAAAAAAAAATCAGAGGAAATACATGCATAAATATATCAGAGTTTTTTCTCTCCCTTTTTTTTTTCTCCGGTAATATGGTAATATGAAACTTTGGTTTTGGTTGTTTTTCAAAGCAATGGTACACACCAGTGTTTGATCGAGTGCTTCATAGAGTTTTGGAAGTTGGTTTTGTCCTGATGTCAGGATTTGATAGTTTGATCATTGAAATTGAAAGATATATACAGATTCTGGATGTAAATCTATATGAAGCACCAATCAGTCAGCTGTTGCTGCACTGATCTTAGATAGAAATCTTGATTCTTGGAATTAGGTTGGAACATTTAGCCTCTCCATTGTATATTGTGTACGTTCCTTCATTGCTTCCTTTCCTCTGTTTTTTCAATAAAATTTCATTAAATTTTCATTGAAAGATAACCATTTTTAGGTTGTGTATGGTGCAACTCATTGTATCCATAAAAGAATCATATATATTAACAATATTTAAAAAAATATATACTTGATTTGGATTGTGCCCAAGAGAATCAAGTTGGAAGTGTGTTGTTCAGTCAAACAGGAATGTCAAAAACTAATAATTTTTAATAGTGTTGTAATGAGGAAGAAGCCCTTCAACTCTAATTGAAGTGAAAGTATGGAGTGACCCTTCTGGACAGATTGGATACCTTTTATACATAATGGTGGTATCCACATGTGGGCAAAAACCGAACGCCTCAAAATGAGGGTATTGTTGTGTTATTTTTCTGTGAAAGAAATATCACATCCTATGACGTAAGAGACCAATGCAATAGATAGTTCTTCATTATTTCACGTAACTGGTAAACATCAATAACTTTCATCTTCTCCACTTGAAACAATGGTCGTAATTCAATTCACTTGCGCTTCTAAAAACCACCTAATTAATGGTTTTGGAATTTGTTTTTGGGCAGCTGAGTTTCTTCCATGAAAGTGTTGCTTCTGCAAATCTAATCACTCAAAGAATGTTGCACACTCCAGTTTTCCTCATGATATGAGTGTTACACAATTATCTCCAAGAAAACGAGGTTGTTTTGTTCCCCGTTGTACTGATTTCACCTTCCTTGGATGATGGTAGGTTTTCTATATGCATCAGCATCTGAAATAGAATTTTTGAGCCATCTTTGCTGTCCTAAACAGTTTGGACTTGCATTGCATGGCAATCAACAAAATACTTCAGTTATGTTCTTCTTCATTGTTTTTCTCCTTGTCATATTCTCTTTTGTATTCATATTTGCATATGCGCGAATGCATTTTTCTCTTATGCGAGGAATTCATATTTTATAAAAATAATATATGTTTCAACACTATCACATAGTCATATGTAGCACCATGTCGGATTTTCCAACGGTGACAGGTTTAATTGTCTGGTACAGTCACATGTTTTTGTGCCTATGTTACTTTGAAGATGACTCCTTTCTAGTATTATCTTAAATGAACCCATTCTTTTTCATCACAAGTATATATAAATACTTTTAATGTTGATGACTATCTTGTGGAATCAATAATTAGACTAGCCATAGACTCCAATACAGGAGAAGTTTATTACAGGTACTCAATTAGAACCAAGCATCATTTCATCCAATCCCCAATGAGAATTTCTGATTTTTGTTGGAAAATGTATTTTAACTTTAACAGTTGCCAGCTTATGTTGGAAAATGTTCTGTTTGAATCTTGAAATTTGATTTGGATACTACAATGGATGGCTCCATCTCACATGTGATTATATGGTAGGATGTTAGTTTTCCACCTTATTCACCGTTTCCAAGTCATTCTCTATATATCGGTATTTTGATTAAATAAATGAAGTTTGAAACTCTCTCTCTCTCTCTCTCTCTCTCTCTCTCTCTCTCTCTCTCTCTCTCTCTCTCTCTCTGAATCTTATATTTTAGAATGGTCTCTCTGAATCTTATATTTTAGAATGGTATTCGGTGCGCTGCTGATATCTAGGAATACCATGACTAGCTAGTGGTTCCATGATTTGTTGGCCTGCCAAACTTGTTATGCGAAGATTGTTATATACTTGCTTTCACTTGTGAAAAAACCAAGTTTGTCATCACAGAGTGGCTTTTGCCCATGCCAGCAACAGAGCTAGTTTATTGAAATATTCTGTCATCATTGGTATCGTCTTCGTCATCATGTTTCCATTATGATTTCATTTCACTTTGAAATGAAGACGTTCGTTGTTAACAACTAAAAAAATGAATGCAGGTGGTGCTAGTGGAAAGAAAGGTTGTGGGCATACAACTCATTACCCTTTAAATTAGGCCGAAAAGACAAGGTAAAGCTCTTAAATAAAGGGACCATCATTAACTTGTCATTTCCTAAATATTCATAATTATATTTATTTGTGCATCCAAACGTAAGCCTAATGGATTTATTTTGTTGTTTAAAACTTGCTTTTGTTGCAGATATTCCTGATAAACATAAAGGGAATCGTTGGAAGCTTGGTGACTATGGTCAGCTGGTGGCTGGTTTCATACGCTTTCAACTTTTTCACTAGTAAGAGCTCATCGGGAGAGTAGTCATATGATCCTAGTATAGTTGTTTGGTTATTGGGCGGTTTCATATACTTTGTTAGTATTTGCTGGTGGTTGTTTATTTTATTTTTGTTGGCATGAAAAGTTTAGATTGTACTTGCAGACTGCCCAAGTGAGCAGCCTCGAGTGATTCAAATGTGTTTTCTTGCCTTCATATTATGATTTTGATGTGTATAGATATGCATTCTTGCTTTCGTGTCTGCGTTGAATTGGGATAAAGATGACTATTAGGTGCAACAGATTAAATGTGTACACACACACACACACATATATATATATAGAATATTTAGCGACGGGCCAAATCCGTCGCTAATTTCCTGATAGATAAATCAGTGACGGATTTGAAGTCCGTTGCTGTATCTGTCGCCAAATTTTGGAAAAAACCATACGGATTATTTGCAACGGACTGAAACCGTCGCAGTTTTGTGATGGATCCCATCCATCCAATTTTTGTGGTAGCAAACATTGACAAAACACGCGACAGCACAAGTCCATCGAAAATTCAGAAGTTTGGTTGTGTTTCCAACTATCATCATTGTCGCCTCCGGACTTCTAAAGTTTTCGATCATTTGGATATACCCGTTCAAGTACTTGCCGGATCTGTCTTGTCACCGTTGTCAACAATTCCTCCTTTGACTACCATCCACTACCCAGAATCTGCCACAATCATAGCTATCGTCAGCGTCCACCCAACTTTCTTTTTGCTCCTCCAGAGATTTTTTGATCAGATTGCCATCAACCTTGAATCCACCCTTCTCAGACCATGACCCATCATTTGATGTTGAAATGTTTTCTATTGCCATCACTGGTTCTTCATCATTCACTCTTCAATCATTGATTCAACTTTTGATTGATCAGATCTTTGCATTGTTTTTGTCCAAGCTCCCTAAAACATATTAGTTTAAACACATTTTTTGTTGTTGTAATCCCTCTAAAGGAGGTGATTTTAGCTCATGGGTATTTGGTATGCTGTAAGTGCACTAAATTTAGCACATCTTCAGATTCAAAGTACTGTATTTTTATGACCTATGTCCAGCTACGATCTTCTTAGGAAGGATTTTGGTCTACCCTTCTATATGTTCTGCAACCTCTTGACCATGTCATCACTCCTTTGTTGAATATTTTATTTTCTCAGGTCTTCAGTTGCATTGTGCAGAGCCTTTTCTGGTTGGATCTATTTCTCACGTTTCTAATGAATATTTCCCGAGGTTTGATTTTGTGGTACCAGTTTTGATCTCGTGTTTCTTCTTTGCCATCAAACTCCGACTAGATATTATTGGTCATCGTTGGGTGGATTCGTTTCTCCTGTCATCCAATTTAAATTGTGATATCCCGTATTGTTAGCTCATGGATCTATTAATTTAAACTATTGTGCACTTGCGAAGGTATGCAACTGTAGTTATTAACCACCATTTGCAAACCAGTTTCTACTTATATGTATTCTGCCAACCAAATTGTCCGTCTCTTGCATCTGAATTTGAATCTTGTTTATTGTATTTGGATCGAATCTTTTGATGTCTCTGCATCACCTATTTCTTTTAGCTCTCGAGTTTGACATTTATGACCATATTAATTGCAGTATAAAGGCCTCTGACACCAACATTTGTCTATTGTCACTGGTATATGTTGCATGCTCGCCACTCATGCTATTCGTTGGTATTGCTGCTATTTAGATTTCGTCGGAAGTTTTACTTTAGAATAAATATGATCATGACTTTTTAACTCAACTTGTGTTTCTCTTGCATCTAGAGTTTTGAGGGGAATGTAAGGGAATAAGTCAACATAGATATATAATACAGCTGACGCACAATTGTACAGTAAATCTAGATATGATTACAGTTGATTATCTGTTTTCTCTTATATATATTTGATTAAGGCCTCAACATGTGATTTATCATCCTGGGAATACAATACAGAACTGTCCGAGATGTAGCCTCCAAGCAAGCATGGTATCAGTTATAACCTTTAAAAAAAAAAAAAAAAAGGAGATTACCATCGTCTTCCCATTTTTATTTTATTTATTTATTTATTTATTTCGGTGATACTAAAGAGTAATTAGTAAGGAGATGATATGATAGAGCTCTCCTTGATACGGAAGTGTGGTAGCGGATTCGTAGAGACTCGACCCTTCTAAGGAATATGAGAAATCAGCTTCACAGACTAGGGTTAGGCCAATGCACAGATTAAAAAATGCAATCTGACAAACTGGAAAGAGATGAAGTGGATATAGGGCTTAGACAAACAACAATCAGGCTAAAGGAAGTCGTCTGATTAATGACCCATATCAGATAGTTCTGATACTATTAAATTTCAGAAAATTTGGGATGATTTTCTCTCTCTTCCATTCCTTTAATCTATAATTAATAAAATTGTACAAATATGATAAGGGAACAAACAAAAATAGAATGTAAGCAAATATGGAAAAGAAGTATAGTGGTCCCGTACGAGTACATGAATATATACACTAACACAACATAAACCATTAATTACTTGTTCCTTTCACGGTTTCACCGTCCATTTGAGGGTCACCGATTAGACGATTTATGGCCATTTTTTTTTTAACTAGGTACTATCCACAGTGTGTAAACTAGGATGGGTGGCTCTATCATATTATTTCCGTAGAATCGTATGGGACACAGATTGCGTCTCCAGCCACGAACGGGCAGCGGAACCATTGTGATTTATCTATTTATCTACACCGTCCATCCCTTCACTCAAATCATTTTAAGGTATGTGCACAAAAATGAGGTAAATCCAACTTTCAAATGGACCACACCGAATAATAAGCTTGGCTGCATTAAATGCACAAAAGCATGAAATGGGAAACGGATTGGCTACTTCCCTGCCACTAGCCTGGTGGCTGGTGGTCGGTGCTCTGTGGGCCTCACCATGGTGCATGTATTCCATCCATGCTGTTCATCTATTTTTAAAGATTATTTTATGGCTTTATCCCAAAAATGAGAGGGATATAAATCTAAGGTGGATCACACCACATGAAACACAATAGTGATTGGATATCCACCATTAAAATCCTCCTAAGGCCCACTGTACTGTTAATTTGACATCCAATCTGTTCATTAGGTCATACAGACTTAGATAAAGGGAAAAAACAAAGATCAGATTGATCCAAAACTTTTATGACCCCGAAAAAGTTTTAATGGTCGACATTCATTCAACATTGTTTCCTGTAATGTGATCTATTTGAGATCGTGATATACCTCTTTTTGATCTCATACCCTAAATTATATAGAAAAATAGATGGACGGCATGGATGAAACACATACATCATGGTGGCCCACAGAGCACCGACCACCAGCCATTGGCAGGTGGCAGTGGAGTAGCCAATCCGTTCTCCATAAATGCAAGAGTCATCCATGGTGTGATATACCTGAGCGTTAGATCTGCCTCATTTTTATGCACATGCCTTAAAATGATCTGACAGAAGGGATGGACGGCGTAGATAAACAGATAAATCACAGTGGGCCCGCCCACAGAACTGCCCGTTAGTGGCCAGAGACGGGTGGGGGTCGGGGTGGGACGCAATTAGCGTCCGAATCGTATCCCCTAATACCAATAGTATGAAAAAGCGGAACGGCATCCACGGTCGTCCAAACCGGGAAATGATACATGCATTACAAGGCATGTTAACTACCATATGTTCGGCATGTTTGGGGCCCATCGTGATGTATGAGAGAATCCAACCCGTCCATTAGATGTGCTTGCTAATATTTGGCCTACAATCCAAAATTCATCGTGATCGTCTGTTTAAGTAGGCCACCGTAAATGGAATAATTGGGGATTGGGGGTTGATCCCTACCGTAGAAGCTTAAGATTTATGTGGGAACCACCGACTTGCGTTTATCTCATCCAACCCATTCATCAAGTGCGTCCCTCCAGGATTAAGGCACGACCGTACATCGCTTCCTGTGTGTCCCTCCTGAGTTTTGAACACGGATGGTTATGGAATGGCACCCACGAGATGATTCTCACCAGATACACAGTTTGAATTCCATATGCACATCACGGGTGGGCCCCACGGAGCTCCAACGTGTGGTAAATACCATGTGATCATTCAGTCGCATGCAGCTGGCTGCAGGTGATCAGTGCATTCATATGATCCTCACGTGAGGATATGCACAGTTCCTCTGGTTTCTTTGGGCCCATTATCCAGCAATCCAGACCGTTGGAATGGTATGATGGGTCACTCTCCATCCTGTCCGTCCTCCATGACCAAATTCTAAGTTTCTAACTATATATCCAATTCATATCAAGGTAGACTGTCCACTGTCCACTGATTTCAAAGACATGGTCCGCTGGACGGGTGACCGGACCGATTTTCTGTCATGTTGGATATCCTAACCATGTGACCCATTGACTGGAAGGACAGTTCTGTGTTTGAAGCTCACATGCAGTGGACCGTACGTGATCATTTCCCCAAAAGACTAATACATGCAGAGAAAGCTGGGATGGTCCGGTATATGGTGATGGTTGGTACAGCTATGCAGAGCCACAAAGAAATGGACGCGGATTACATACTGACCCTGCCAGTACCCTTTCGCTGCTGGTCCTGGCTGTGGGCCCCACACCATATATGTGGTTTAGCTAAGCCGTCCATCCATTTGCTAGCTCATTTTAAGGCATGAAACCAAAAACGAGGCAGATTCAAATATCTGGTGGACCCCATGGTAGGAAAAGAGTAATGATTGAAATCCTACTATTAAAAACTTTATAAGGACATAAAAGCTTTGGATCAAACTGAAATTTGTGTTTTCCCTTCGTCCATGTCTGTGTGACCTGAGCAACAAGTTAAAAAGAAAATATAAAAGCCTGGGAAGTTTAAATGGTGGGTGTTCCATCATCACTATTTTCCTGCACCGTGGTCAGAATGATTTATCAACTGG
Source organism: Magnolia sinica (assembly GCF_029962835.1). Classification (NCBI taxonomy): domain Eukaryota; kingdom Viridiplantae; phylum Streptophyta; class Magnoliopsida; order Magnoliales; family Magnoliaceae; genus Magnolia; species Magnolia sinica. The sequence goes on along the minus strand of NC_080574.1, from coordinate 34,079,101 downwards.
ATCATCAAAATTACATCAATAGAACAATTTGAACAGTCCAAACATTGGCCTGCCTAAGGTTTGGCATTTTGCCATGTTTAACCATGGTATATATTTCAATGGACTTTTTATAGTTATTCGGCCAAGTGTCACATGTCTAACAATTAAGGATATCAAAATTGATTTAGTAATCAAATTCAAATTCATATAAATATACTAAATAATTTCAATATATTCTTCTTTTTGAATCCCAGTGCGTTAGAATTGCAAGCTGCCAAACACATTAGAGGTTTCAAAATCACTTTGACTTGTGAGTTGGAATCCAATATATTCCAAACACAAGCTCCCAAACAGTCCCTTAGTATCTCATAAATTATGTGGTGACGATGCCATGCAGTTGCAAAAGAACCCAAAATTAAAAGGTTTACTAATTTCCAACACGTGTAGAGCCACAATGTCACGAATGGGAAAGATTAGTGAGATTTGAGCTTTCCATGAGGTTGGAAATAATTCTTAGGTCATAAGCTTGAAGGATCAGAAAATTTCACTCTTAAAGTTCCACTGCTAGGAAGTAAATTAATAGTATATTTTCTTTTCTAATCAATTGTATGTTTTGATGCTGTGGTCCACTTGAGGTGTGAAATGGTGTGATTTTTGAATGTAGCATAGTTCTAAAACTCAGAACTAAATTGGATTGAATTGCAACTGAGTAAGACATGTTGAGTCAACCCAACCACTCATTTGAATTGACGTGACTTATCGAACTGTCGACTACTCACTATAGGGATTAATCAGTTCATCATTAACTCATTCGGTGATAATTATTTATTTATTTATAGAAAATCTATCTATTTTAAATATATATTACTATTATTAATTTTCTTAAATTAAAATTATTAAAAAGTTTTGGTAAGTAGGCCTCCTGGTGAGCCAGGCTCAGATCTGGATTTCGAACCGGTCAGACCGGTGTTCGGGCCAACCCTGTTCAAAATTTTGATCACTATGGTTTTAGGTCTGGCCTATTGCCAGCCTCACTGCTAAGTTCACATGTTTATGCAATAAAGCTTCTGTACATAGCATGGTAGTATGTCTGAGATCCAATCCGTCCATCAGAATGATGCTACTATATCAATGCCTTAGCACAGAATCAGGTTGATCGACTGGTTAGTGGGCCATAGTTTTCTAACCTATTCCCCTATTTCCAATATCTGGTTGTATGGTGAATCAATCTTTTTGATGGATTAGATCTCGCACATGTGCCATGCTGATATGTGTAGCACATAGATGAGCTTTAACACAAGCATGTGTTGCACTATGCAAAGCTCATTATTAAATTTTGAGTGGAATTGGGTTGAGCCTTCCAGTCCATTTGACTCGATAAAAGGTGGAATCGAGTCAAGTGGGGCACATTATTTAATATCGAGTGGAATTGGGTTGACCCTTTGAGTCCATTTGACTTGACAGAACATGGACTCCCGTTGAGCCGGGCACATTATTAAATATTGAGAGGAATTGGGTTGAGCCTTCGAGTTCATTTGACTAGATAAAACGTGGAATCAAGTCGAGCCGGGCACATTATTAACTATTGAATGGAATTTGGTTGAGTCTTTGAGTCTATTTGACTTGATAGAATGTGGAATCGAGTTGGCTTGGACACATTGTTAAATATCGAGAGGAGTTGGGTTGAGTGTTCAAGTCCATTTGACTTGATGGAATGTGGAATCGAGTCAAGTTGGACACATTATTAAATATCGAGTGGAATTGGGTTGAGTCTTCAAGTCCATTTGACTTGATAGAGCGTGAAGTTGAGCAGAGTTAGGCACATTATTAAATATCGAGAGGAATTGGGTTGAGCGTTCGAGTTCATTTGACTTGATAAAACGTGGAATTGAGTTGAGTTGGGCACATTATTAAATATCAAGTGGAATTGGGTTGACCTTCAAGTCCATTTGACTTGATAGAACGTGAAGTTGAGCAGAGTTAGGCACATTATTAAATATCGAGAGGAATTGGGTTGAGCCTTCGAGTTCATTCGACTTGATAAAACATGGAATGAGTCAAGTTGGGGACATTATTAAATATTGAGTGGAATTGAGTTGAGTCTTCGAGTCCATTTGACTTGACAGAACGTGGAATCAAGTTGAGTCAGTTACATTATTAAATATTAAAAGGAGTTGGGTTGAGCCTTCAAGTTCATTTGACTTGATGGAATGTAGAATTGAGTCAAGTCAAGCACATTATTAAATATCGAGTGGAATTGGGTTGAGTCCCCAAGTCTGTTTGACATGATAGAATGTGGAATTAAGTGAGTCGGACACATTATTAAATATCGAGTGGAATTGGGTTGAGCCTTCAAGTCTATATAACTTGACTAAACGTAAAATCGACACGAGTGGGGCACATTATTAAATATCAAGTGGAACTGTGTTGAGCCTTGGAGTCCATTTGACTTGACATAATGTGGAATGAGTCTAGCCGGGCAACTCCAATGTCGACTCCAGCCTAAACGAGTCTATCTGAGTTGCCGAGTCTTTTAATCATGGCCATGACGGACTCACTGGAAGCCTTGCAAGCGTCGGTGGTGCATGATGCATGTCCTTGCGCAAGCGTGATATAGACGCTTTGAAAGGGTTTTGAGTTTGTACAGCAGATATCCAAACTGTTGCTATGATAGCCCCTCCTCGATATTAGAATATCCTGAACATTGAATCATTTAACTTACAGCATTGAATGTCGACCATTCCTTATTTTCTTTATTAACTGTCTATTTCCTGTCCATTAATTAAAATGATAATGACTTGGTGGATGTATATTGGTTTTGTTGGGCCCTCTATCATGGTTGATTGATCTAGAACGCTGTTAGAGTGAGCCTTATTCTAGATCTATCATTCTTGACAAAAATCTTTTGGACGAACAATCCCAACTATTCATTTGGTTACCTGAAATTGACTCTAGGTCTTGATTATTGGAACCATGGGTCTACTTACGTACACTGAAAACACTAAAGACACTATGCATGTCCTTCGGGTCTGAGGATCGTATTAGGTCTGCTATCGGTGGATCCTTACTCTTGCTCGGGTGGTGGACTCCCGGGAGTTTCAACACCCGGTTAAGGGTTCGAGTATCCATAGATGGTGAAATCCTACCATGGTGAGTGTGTGTAAAATAATAATAATAATAATAATAATAATAAAGGTCTGCTATTGGCAGATGAACGATGCTCAACGCTGCAACGGTGGACATGGCTCACATGAGCTATCTGGACCGTTCGTCAGGTGAACCTCTTGGTGAGTGTGCCATCTGGTGGGACACACGGCTTATGAGTTGTTGGCTATCGTTTTCTCATCGTTCCACATTACACACAGGCAAAGAAATATTCACTGTAAGGCCCACCAATGAAAGGCACAGATCTTGCACATTTTTTGCCACGTAGACACGTGCCTGTCGTTTGTCTTTGGCGTTTGGCCTAAAATAGCACCCCACGTTTCACAATACTGAGAAAAAAAACATGGTTACTCAAGTAGAGTGAGACCTTCACATGCAACTAACACAGACTACACGTGGCAAGCATACAGGCAGATCCAAACCGTTCAGATCATGGGCCACACTGCAAAGAAGTCATGACCCAAAGTCACATTTCAAAGATATCCTTAACCGTCAAACTACCGTGAAGAACACCTGATTGGATCTATGGGCCATCTGCAGTGGGGCCCACAATTTGGAACGGTCTAGATGAGATGCAAGTCTGTAGATCGTACAAGTAGGCCATTGATACGACACGCGGTAGATGGCACATCCATCAACAATCCCCGGATCGTCAGATCACAGCTACAGAATATTTGCCCCTTGCGTCGGAACCGTTGTCGTATTTGCCGATCGGAATATGGTTCTACAACGCTTGTTTTAGGCAGCGCCTAAAACAGTCAAGCTATTGGGCCCATCATGTTGTATACGTAAAATCCGGTCCGTGCATCAGTTTCCATCCTTAAGTTTAGGATCTGGAGAAAATATTCAGCCAGATCCACTACTCAGATGGACCACGCCACAGGAAAAAATGGAGATGGTATGACAACCATAGGTTTTTTTCGGGCTTCCATGGTGTGTACCTTTCATCAAAGCCGTTAATCAGATTTATCTCACCAGGATGAAGTGAAAACACAAAATCCAGTCTGACCCAGAACTCATGCGGGCCACAACATTTTTAGTGGTAATTTTAGATTATTCCCATCGGAGTATTTAATCTAGCTGATATTTTTCATGTTTATGTAAAATAATGTTTCTCACCTACTGGAAGGAGTAGATTTACATATACAACAAGGTGGACCCCACAGAACCTGATTGTTTCAGGCCAGTGTATTTCCTGTCTCTTCCTCTATTCAAAGGCTTCGCAATTCGCAACTTTCCATCCGTAGGATCTTTTTGAAACATATACAATCCAAAGTGGGGCCCATAATATCAACAGTTTTGATCACTGTAAAGTGGGCCCCACCTGTACAGAGCTAAAAAACCGAAAGGCCCGTACAAGGAAAAAAAAAGAACTCGGCTGGAATTTTCAAAAAATCGGTCAAATGGATTTGACCATCATTTGACTGTACAGAGAAGACTGCCATGTATGTCAGGCCAGTGCAGCGCCCGTAGTACCCAGAAATCATATTTCAACAACAAACAAAAGAAAACCCCCCACCGAATCAATGCCCCACTAGAATCCGAATCCCAAATGAGATGAGCTTCGGTACTCTGTCAGAGTGTGATGGATGATACACAGCCTCTTAGAATTTACTTTGAAGTTGCATATGTAGCATCTGATCAATTTAAATTAAACTGTCCAAATTATTCACGCCAGTTTAAATTTATCTAACCATCAGATTTATTGGACGGTTAAGAATGAGAGACATTGGACTTGTTTCAGCTAACAATTTCAACGAATGTGAGGTTAGGACCGTTCAACCATTCTAATTTTGGGACTGTGAGTTTTGATTTGAGTTAATTTATTCCACGTGGACATTTCTGAGTGCCTGCGTATCAGGCGTCATAAGCTGCCACAGTATCAAATAACTCCCCCATCCCAAATAATGCCTTCCACCCCTTTTTCCCAAACTGACCAAAATACCCCTATTCCCTAGAAAATGACAAATCAATGGGAAATATGGGAAGGCGACAAAGGCACTGGTCCTTCTCTCTCCGTGTGTGGGAAATTGAAGATGGTCTTTTTTAGCTAGTTCCTGTCTAGTGTGAGGGGTATTTGCGTCACTTGAAAAACTGCCTTTTCTCGCTCAACAGGACTTCGGTGTACGATTATTAATGTCGATGACCGTGTATTTTCTCAGCGGAGGTCTGGTTAGGTGGTCCACTGGACTACTAGTTCGGGTGATCAACTCTAGGAAGAGAAAAGCGGACCACGAAATGCAAGAGAAAAGCACGTCACTCTATACTAAATACGAACCGTTGAGAAGGTATGGCCCACTTGATAGTAGATCGGCCAATTCATTCAAATTTCATCGGCAATGGAAGGAAAATGGATTGACCCAGTATAAATGCAAGGCCCACCTGATGAGTGGATCGGCCTCATTTTTTTCGGTCAATGATATTAAGGGTTGTGCAACGTTTTCAATGGGTCGGATGTCTGTCATATATACGTGACATGTTAAGCTGCATGTGAACTCTACTATCTGCTTTGTTTTTTATCACCGCCCCGGCTCTTATTACAGTGCTACCAGTACCACCGTAGGAAAAACGTCCGTGATAACGGACGCCGATTTCTTGCCAGTTTCGCAGGAACTTCTGCGTTGGGAAGTTGGGTGGGAGCCACCGTGATGTTTTTGAAAAATCCACCCCCTCCGTCCGTTTCTCTTATGTCTCCAAAACGGACGCGGATTGCGTCCTGCCCCGCCCGTCTCTAGCCCCGAACGGGCAGTTCTGTGGGCGGGCCCACCGTGATGTATCTGTTTATCCAAGCCGTTCATCACTTTTCTCATATGATCTTAAGGCATGAACACAATAATGAGATAAATCCAACGATCAAATGGACCTCACCACAGATAACTCTTGCAACTAGTATTTAATGCAAGCAAGCTTATTATCTGGTGTAGTACACTTTAATGTTGGATCTTTCTCATTTTTTATGTTCATGTTAAAATGATCCGAGAAAAAAGGAATGGACGGCTTGGATAAACAGATACATCACGGTGGGTCCGCTCACAGAACTGCCGGTTCGAGGCTAAAGACGGGCGGGGTAGGACGCAGTCCGCGTCGATCCAAAACTCAGGTGGGCTGCACGATGGGTAAAAGTGCATGGAAATTCCTACCGTTGAAACCTCCCTGGGTCCACTGTGATATTTATATGACATCCATACCGTTCATAAGGTCGCTCCTACTGGGATGAACTGATAACACAAAAAATATAGCCAGATCCTATGTTTCTGTGGCCCCACGAATATTTCAATGGTGGACGTTCAATTCTCACTGTTTCCTGTTGTGCGGCCCACTTGAGTTTTAGATCTGCATCGTTTTTGAGCCCGTGTCCTAACATGATCTGGAAAAACGGATGGACGGGGTGAATATTATACAAATATCATGGTGGGCCCCAACTAACTTCCCGTAGCCAGAAGTTCCCGCAAAAAGCTTTTAGCAGGCAATCCGTCGCGTTGTACACAGGAGTCGCCTGGGACGCCTGTTTCACACAGCGTGTAAAACGCCGTGTGTAGCCAACATCTTGTATATAATCCATTCCGTTCACCATCATATACATATGAAATCTATTCCGTCCATCAGGTGAAGAAACTTATGTTCACAGTATTATAAGAAAAATTCAGGCAGATAAAAACGTCAGTGTGCCACATCCATGAAAATACGTAAACCTGTGCCTAAAACGTCTAAGTTCACTTGGTGTGGCCCACCTGAGTTTCGAATCAGGCTGATTTTTGTACCATCCCTTCATCCTTATAAGCCACACTTGATTAAAGTATTCAATGAACGATGAACACCATGGTGACTTCATATATATACTAGCCTAAGGTTGGCCTCCTATTTCCATTTTTCACTTTGGTAATACCCATATGAGCTGTATTCTCTCGATTAAATTACTGGTCAGCACCAAGATTTGACGTGTGCACCTGATTGACGGAATGGATGACACACATACACCTTGGTGGGCCCACAGAGCTTGGACGTTTCATGTGCTACCTAAAACCATTGCTGTGGAAGATTACAAGGGTGCTTGTAAAAGCTTGTAAGATAGAGGTAAAAGCTGTTGTTTTGACTTCTATGCACGAAGCACCTGGGTCAAGCGAGGCTTGATTGCCTTTGGAACGATTCAACATCACGCGTTTCTCAGCTCATGCTATTAAAACACACGTCTTTAATAGCAATTGTTCGTAACAAGCTATTCTAGGCTTTCAGGCTAGTTCACTCTTATTTATATCCATTTATGATTCTTAGCCAGTGAGGAGAGATGTTTTTTAGTAGAGGAAAAAAGTGCTTAGGTATACAACACGTGTGCATACATGTGTCAACATCTCCTAATTTGCCACTATAGGCAATACATTTCTATATTTATACTCTCATCCACTAATATGTAGTTTAATCCGGCGGTTGATTAATTCATGCAATCACAATATACTGTTATATTGATATTCAGAAAGGATAATTCTCCTTAGTGTTGGTACTGGTTTTTGGTGGTTGGAATGCGGGCGTAATATAATTGAATTTGTGGGTCAATTCAAACCAAATAACTATTGACCCCGAGCGTCGAGATAGTTAGATATGCAGTATATGACCGAGATATGATGAGATCGGCCGTATATTTAACCACTCGCCCAATGTGTAAACAGGATTAAGCGATATTCAAAGGGTAGGGTTCGTCCTCTGATGATGGGTTACACATTTGTCATATGTACGAACAGACTTTTCAATATCGATAAAATAAAAACGAGAAAAGAATTCTTACAATCGGTCCCGGAGAACAGTTGTGTAATACCTTTATTAGTGAAGAACTGAATCCAACATATGAACGTATACTTAAAATATAGCTAAAGTCACCAGATACTTGATTAACACTATATATAACACTACGGAATATAAAATAGCAAGCGAAAAGCAAAAGATTACACTAAGAAAATTAATTTACCTGACAAAAAGTAGAATGATTACACTAGGGAATGTAATTAACCGGTAATTGAAGGGATAATTGAAAGATCATGTTTGGGTTTGATTGGTACTATGCTAAAATTGTGAGTCCGTCGCAAAATGAAATTAACGACGAACTTGGTTCGTCACATGGTCTGTCACTGTTTGTTGCGTCGCAAAAATTAAACAACAGATGGGATCCGTCGCAATTTTGCAATGATTTGAGTCCATTACAAATAAACGACGGATCCTATCCATCACAAAAGCTAAAAATCCATTGTTGAACAACGGAAAAACCCACCTGGATTATTCCTCATTATAAAAATTGGTGACTTCAAATCCATCGTTGATTTTCGACTTAGTCAAAAATTAGCGACAAATTTGGTCTGTCACTAAAATTTCTGCAAAAAAGAAAAAAAAACAGCGTTAGATTTGTTGTTTTTTAAATCTGTTGCACTTGATAGCCATCCAAAAAATCACAAAATTGTTTAATAAGAACCCCATTCACATAAGATTGGCTTGAATAGCAAACTGAACTAAATATATAGTAAATAACGTAAATTTAAGTGTAGCAACATTGCCATCTTACCATGAAGATGCTCTTCCAATGAGAACCGCTACAAAGTATTAACAATTGTTTTACAACAATAACCTGTTTAAAGAAGCACACGTTCTCATTAGTAAAATGCAAATGTTTTCCAAAATGTACATTGTATTTTGCATTGATATTATTTAACACTACGTGAAAAATGGAAAAAAAATGACAAATTTAGAGACGGTTCTGGACCGTCTCTAAAATTGCTTGGTTCAAAGACGCTTTAGAGACGGCCGTAAACCGTCTCTAAAATTTTAGACAGCCCCTGACCATCCTTAATATTGTCTTAAAAATTTGAACGTCCAGAAATCATTTAAGACATTCGTTGATCGTCTTATATGGGTCATCTGGCCGTCCGCATTAGAGATGGTCATTGACCGTCTTATATGCGGTCATCTGAGACGGTCATTGTGTAATCTGAGACTGTCAAAGATCGTCTCTATTAGAGACAGTCCTTAGCCATCTTATAGCCTTGGCAAAGACCGTCTCTAATGCTCAGGTCAAAATTTAAGAAGCTCAAAAAAATTATGAATTTCGAAATAAAAATTAGTTGAGAAGCTTAGAAAAATAATTAACAATGTTTAAGAAAATTTTAAATTTTGAAAAAAAAAAAGTGTAATTTTATAATTATCTAGATTTTGAAAAAAAAAAATAAAGAACTTTGAATAATGTTGATAATTTTGAAAAAAAAAATTGATAAAAAAATGGTATTTTGAGAAAGAAAATTAAAAAATTAAACAAAATTGTGAAAAAATTGATAATTTGTAATATATATATATATATATATTAAAAAAGAAAACTAGATTTTGTATTTTGACAAGAAAAATTAAAAAGTTATATAACAAAAGTGAGATTTAAAAAATGATATTTTGAAAAAGAAAATTTTAAAAATTAAACAAAATTGTGAAAAAATTGACAAATTGTAAAAAAATATATATTTTAAAAAGGAAAACTAGATTTTGTATTTTGACAAGAAAAATTAAAAAGTTACATAACAAAAGTGAGATTTTAAAAAAAGATATTTTGAAAAAGAAAATTTTAAAAATTAAACAAAATTGTGAAAAAATTGACAAATTGTAAAAAAATATATATTTTTTAAAAAGAAAACTAAATTTTGTATTTTGATAAGAAAAATTGAAAAGTTAGATAACAAAAGTGAGATTAAAAAAATGATATTTTGAAAAAAAAAATTTAAAATTAAACAAAATTGTGAAAAAATTGACAAATTGTAAAAAAAATATATATTTTTTTAAAAAAGAAAACTAAATTTTGTAAAAAAAAATGTTAAATTTATTTATAATGAAAATGATATTTAGTTAAAAGAGTAAAAAAAATATACATTTTGAAAAAAAATGTTAAATTTATTTGTGAAAAATAAAAATACTAAATTATTAGGCACATCCACTAATTGAACCTTTAATCGTTTTTGGACAATCTAATCAGTTCAAATTGAAGAGTAAATAACTTCAGATGTTTAAATCAAATTTCACTGAAATTGTTGATCAATCTTATATGCCCAATATCTTTCTCATATGTAGCATGATTGAGGCGAGTAACTAGTCAAATTGAGAGTATTGATCAATAAAATAAAGTGAATAGACTAGACATGTAAAATGGGCCAAATATTCTGGTTAAAATTGTGACCCAACTTACTGATCTCGTGAGAACCTAAGAATTGATGTTAGTAAGTTTTGTGGGGCCCATCATGATGTGTGTCAAACATCAACATCGTGGATTTGATGTGTCCCATTTAGGTTATGAGATATCTCAAAATTCATCGGTAAACGAAACTCAAGTGGGCCATACCATTTAAAACTATGTGAAGACATCCTAAAAAATATAAAAGCACTTGGTGGGGCCCACATTAGTTTTGGATGCGGTTGAAACTTGGTTTGACCCCTCATCCAAGTGGGACACACATAATGAGTGGGTTGGATATGTGAATCACATTTAGGCAGGCCCAATATATGATTATGAATGTTTTAAGGAAACCTTTCTCCACTACATTTAAGTGAGTTACTCATTACCTTTACCAGAGTAAACTCTGTGGGGTTCACCATTATTTATTTATTTTATCCACTCCATTCATCCATGTTAACAAATAATTTGAGGTCTAAAGAACAAAAAGGAAGCATATCGAAAGCTCAAGTGGACCACACCATAGGAAATAGTGTGATTAAACCTCTACCATTTAAAATTTCTTGGAGGCCATAGAAGTTTTGGATCAAGCTGATGTTTATGTTTTCTATTCATTTATATATTTTTGATATTATGAACAACCTTTAACTATTTTTGGACAATCTAATCAGTCCGGACATAAAGAGCAAATAACTTCAGATGTTTAAATCAAAATTCACTCAAATTGTTGATCAATCGTGTTTGCCCAATATCTTTCTCATATGTAGTATGATCGAGGCGAGTAACTAGTCAAATTAAGGGTAATGATCAGTAAAATAGAGTGAATGGACCAGACATGTAAAATAGGCCCATCATGATGTGTGTCGAACATCAACACCGTGCATTTGATGTCTCCCCTTTAGCTTATGAGATATTTCAAAAATCATCCGTATACGAAACTCAGGTGTTGATTACCATTTAAAACTATGTGAAGACATCTAAAAAAATATAAACAGTACAATATTGGATGTCATACCATTTTGGGGCCATAAAAGTTTTGGATCAAGCTGATTTTTGTTTTTTCCCTTCATCTGGCCCTGTATGACCTAATTAACATATTGGATGTCAAATAAATAGTACAGTAAGCCTTAAGAGAATTTTAATTATGGATATCCAATTACTAATTGATTTCATGTGGTGTGGTGCACCTACAATTTCTGTGGTGGGGTCCACTACAGATTTTTATCTGCCTCATTCTTTGGCTCATGATGTAAAATGATATCTCAAAATGGATAGACGGTGTGGATATAACAAATACATCATAGTAGGGCCCACAAAACTTGGTGGATGTTGGTCGATGCTCTATGGGTCCCACCATGATGTATGTGTTTCATCCAAGTGGGACACACATAATGAATGGGCTGGATCTATGAACCACATCTAGGTGGGCCCAATAAATGATTATTTTTAAGGTCGTGGCCCACCATGGAATGGTGCATCTGACTGACGGGGCAAATCCAAAGTTCAAGTGGACCCACCATAGAAAGGAGTGGGATAGTGACACCCACTATTGAAACCTTCTTAGGGCCCGCCGCGATGTTTATTTGAGATTCAACCTGTTTATAAGTTAATACAGACATGGATGCAGTTGAAAATTGGTTTGACCCCTCATCCAAGTGGGACACACGTAATGAGTGGGTTGGATATGTGAATCACATTTAGGCAAACCCAATATATGATTATGAATGTTCTAAGGAAACCCCTCCATTATATTATGTGGTGTGACCCACATTTAGGCTGATGTTTGTGTTTTCCCTTCTTTCATATTTTTTTGATATTATGAACATGTTGGATGATGCTCTATGGGCCCCGTGGTTGGTGGTCGATGCTCTGTGGGCCCCACCATAATGTATGTGTTTCATCCTATCCGTTCATCCATTTTTACTGATCATTAATTTTATGGCTTGATCCTAAAAAGAGGGGTTACCCTCCATTAAAATATTCATAATCATTTGTTAGGCCCACCGAGATGTGGTTCACAAATCTAGCCCATCCATTATGTGTGTCCCACTTGGATGAGGAGTCAGACCAAGTTTCAAATGCATAAAAATTTCAGGTGGGCCCCACCAAGTGCTTTTATATGTTTTAGGCATTTCTTCACATGATTTTAGATGGTATGGCCCACCTAAGTTCCGTATACGGCTGATTTTTGGGATATCCCATAATTTAAAGGGGGCCCATCAAATGCACGATGTTGATGTTTGACACATGTTATGGTGGGGCCCACACAGCTTGACCTTTGTGTTTAATCCATGTCGTTCCCATAAGGTCAAGCTGCGTGGGGCCCACCATGACATGTGTCAAACATCAACACCGTGCATTTGATGGGTCCCCTTTAAATTATGGGATATCCCAAAAATCAACCGTATACGGAACTCCAGTGGGCCATACCATCTAAAATCATGTGAAGACATGCCTAAAACATATAAAAGCACTTGGTGGGCCCCACCTGAAATTTGGATGCATTTGAAACTTGATATGATCCCTCATCCAAGTGGCACACACATAATGGATGGGCTGGATTTGTGAACCACATCTCAATGGGCCCAAAAAAATAATTATGAATGTTTTAATGGAGGGTAACCCCTCTCAACTTTTGTATCTGGTGTGGCTCACACAAGTAATAGATTGATTTGATTTTTAATCCCTGGGCCCACCATGGGATGGTGCATCTGACTGATAGGGTAGATGTTTGACACGCATCATGGTAGGGCCCACAGCGCCCGGACTGATCACGACCTAAATTTGGGCGCGCGCTCAAAAATAGAGCCGCGCCCAAAAAAACCCCAAATCCCAAATATCTCGCTCTCTCGCTCTCACTCTCTCTCTCCGTTCCCTAACCCACATCTCCTTCGATCTCTTTCTCTGATCCAAGCTTTAGGGTTCTCTTCTCTCTTTTCTTATCTACATGGAGAACGCCAAAGAATCTAACCATGGCAACAAACCCAACGAAGAAAACCCTAGCCCTAACTCCGAGTTCGAACTGGAACCCGAATCCATCCCCTCATCTCGACAGCCTTCCCGCACGCCCTTCACTAGCCTCAGCCAAGTTGATGCCGATCTGGCCCTCGCCCGTACACTTCAAGAACAGGTTCGATCCATTATTCTGTTTAGGGTTTGGTTTTTCTTGAATCAACTCCTTCTTTCATTCTCTGTCTTTTTTGTTGATTGGGTTTTATTACTTATGGGCCAGGAAAGGGCGTATATGATGCTTAGAATGAATGGCAGTGATGGAAGCGATTATGGAAGTTCTGATAGTGTTAGTTATGTTTATGAAGATGAAACTGGTGATAATCCAAATGATGATGGGAATGATGCTGGGAGAATTGATGATGGTGAAGATGCATTCGATGTGCATGGACGGGCCCCGAGTGAGGATGAATTGGGTGTGGAGATCAACCCGTCAGCGTTTGATAGTGATGAGGCATATGCGAGGGCCCTTCAGGAAGCAGAGGAGCGAGAAGTTGTTGTTCGCTTGATGGCCCTTGCTGGCATCAATGATTGTGAATTAACTCGAACTATGGTATTTTAAATTAGACAAAATCTGGTTGGATTGCATGGCATGAATTTCCATGACTGCTGCACTACACTCGCATTGGACACCATTAGCACCTGAACCGTTTGTGGGATGGGTTCTACTGTGGTCGGGCCTCTGTAGATGATATCACCAATTGGGTTGTCTTATCTATCCTATCTGATGACTTCTAAATGGATTACAGCATGGGAAAAGCTCGCCAATTGGATCTGTAGGATAATCTAATCTGTGCAATTTGTGGAGACTGGTCTATTTATTTGGGGGCCCACTCAATTTAAAGTATCATCATTGTTATATTTGGGCCTCTTTCAACCTCCAATTGTTATGTACAATTGCAGTTCAAAATATGGGTCTCAATTTTTTTAATCAAAATGATGAATGAATAACAATGGAATGGAGCATGTAATTTTATCTAAACAACGATTTTAAAAGACTAAAATTTATTGACAGCATGAGATTGAAGGAATTTACTAGTTGTTATGGTCTTAAGATAAGCTTTTGATTGTGTGGGTGATTTGAAGTTATCGACCATGATAAATTTATCATGCTAAAATTTGCATATTCAATGTGTTCAACATGCAGCTATTTCTCATATGCTTCTCATATTTGCTAACCTTTCATTTGCAACTAGTCCATGATCAATGTTGGTGCATGCGTATTAATTAACTGAGTATATTCTTATATGGGAGATTGGTATATGAGAGGTAGATGATGCATGGGAACCAGATTCTTTATGAAAACTTTCAGTTTCTTTTAGATCCCACTCCATCTATCATCTATCACTTCTGGCAGCCTTTTTCAAAGTCTTCACGTCTTATGACTGCAAATTCCATCAGACAACATAACCCACTGGATTATTCAAAGCACCCTTTGGTGATATTCCTTCTAAAGCATCCGGCCTCTATCATTTTAGAAGCCAATTTTGAATAACAGCTATGGTTTTTGGCTAGGACAAGTTGATGCAAAAGAGTTTTAGGGTCCTCCAAATTGCAAAATCAAATGAGTAGAAAAGGAGTTGGTTCAATGACCTCCACTCTTAAACACTTGATTCACATGTTCATCATTATTTTTCATTATTTTTCTTTTTCTTTTTAATTTTTTGATGAGTTGGGTATGCTGGAGTTTTCTTCCATTACAGTATGTTCTTTTTGGAATCCGTAGTGTATGCTGTTGTATTTTATTTTACAATACACCCTTCTTGATGAACGGCCTGGATCTTTGACAAGTGTTGTTCACCTAGATCTGTTTTCCTTTCAGATCTCATTGTTTGGAGTTTTGATTTTATTTATTTATTTTCTTTCTTTTTCATTTCAACCATCTCCACTGTATTGAAAGGCAAAGGAAAGGCCCTATTGAGGCACTCTGGCTTGATAAAAGTAGTTGAAAACATCTTTTTCTTAATGTCTTTAATCTTTTTCATGGCTCTTTGAATCCTTTGATTAGAAATAATATTAGTTGATAGTTGTTGGTATGGGTAGCTAACATTAGCTGGTACTCATACCAACTGTAAAGGGTACAAAAACCAAGAAGAAGGTTATTACAAGGATGGTTTTTTATAGCACACTTTACCCAGCCAAGGGTTTGTGACAACAAGCAACTCTAATAAGATTTTTGTAGATATTGCTGCATAAGGAATATGATATTTATTCATTAAGCATGAGCTACCATCTTTGAAACTGAATCTATCATTAGTTTCTTCAAAGAAGGGGGGTTGCCTGTGCTAGAGTGGTTCTTCAATCTTTTTTTTCTTTTTCTTTTTTTGTTGATTAGTTTTGGTTCTTTCATGGTTTTAAGGGAATGGCATTGTGAGTTGTTTCATGCTTTCTAGGGAACTAGATGGTCATGATCTCTCTTTTTTGGTTCTTTCATAGATCTAGATAAATAGTTCTTGGTGGAGTTTTCTAAAATTCTTTTGGAAAGTTCTTTTCTTGAGTTTCAGATAAATAGTTCTCAAAAGAAGCTTACCAAAATTTTCTTCTTCTTTTGAGTGTAGATGGTTGGAATACATGTAGAATCATTAAATGTACAAACGCATGCCTTAGATCAAATTTTTGCATCTCATTTTCTATTGTTTTTATATTTTATTTTCAGCTAAATTTTCAAATGAATGGTGTCAGTTCATAAAATTCAGAAAAACGAGTGTTTGAACTATAAAGGTGGTTGCTGGGAAGACGAGGCTGCCAACATTACTGGTTACAAGGTATTAAAGGGTACAATTAGCCCAGATGTTTCCATGTATGCTGATAGTTGCTTTGTTTCTTCAGGATACATTCCGTGGAAGGGTGTGTGAGTGTCCGTTGGTTCAGGAAGTGCAGTTTAAGGGAGATATTTATAGCAGTTGTTAAGGTAAACCTCTCTCTCGCTCTCTAGGGTATATCCTATCTCTGTATCTCACACACACTTTCTTATAAAAGAAAGTGAGTTTTTAGGTTGTAGAAGGGTGTCCTATTTCATGGGATTGCTACTTACTAGTTTTACTTCTTTTCCATTACTCTTACCACTATGTTATATGCAGGTACCTATGGTCTCCTATATATTTGTTGTATATGATTACTTAGAACTGAATGTGCAAGCCTTCATTACTAGCTATAGTTGCTAGATCCATCTATATGATGGATGAATGGAATGGTTTATTTGAATGTAAAACTGTCATGATATGTTCGTGTTATGTCTGGACAGTCTCTGTAGGTATTTCACACCCTTTTATCATTCTGATCTGCAAAATGCACTTATCCACAGTGCCTTCAAATTGATTTTGATATATTCTTTGGTGAAATCAAGATCTTATATATATGGCTTTTATCATTTATGCAAAACATGCTTATATATAGTGTTTTCAAATTGATTTTGAAACCCAGCATTGTTTCAAGAAGAACCTTCATTTTGTTTCATGAACAGAGGATGGACAAATGATGAGCTTTTTTGTTGTATTAGAAAGAAAATTTGTTAGGAGATGTCTGAGTGAGGCACATGGCATAATTATAAGTCCATCTCTCCATATGTCACATTGGTTATATATGAAAAAATCATCAACTATCTACCCTGTTTCAATCTAGAAAAAAAAAGCAGTATTTGGTCTAGCTGGATGTATCTGACTAATAAATTGGACCTCACTGATAAATTGGAATTTTTTAATTCCTTATATTCCTTATATGTGCACAGGTAAATTCATTTTTTCTTATTCCTTATATTATTTCCCAATTATATTTGTGTTGGTTTCAAAGTACAGGTAGCAATAGAAAGTGTTGGTCGATTGTGCCTTATAGACAAAGGGATGAGTAACCATACGAATATGGGAGGCCTTCTCCAGGTATCCAGATGCTTTTAGATATAATTATGTTGTTTTTAAATGTATTGGCTTGAAATTGATGGAGCAGACCCGGATGTGCGTCGGAGCTATCCGAATGTTGAGCGGGGGTCCCTGGAAGGTGGGAACCACTGTTATGACCATGATGAGGCTGTCCATTTCTTATGGACAATATTGGAGTGGCCTAGCCATTTGGACAGGCCATGTTTATGTATTTACTCAAAATTAATGGAGCAGACCCGGATGTGCGTCGGAGCTATCCGGATGTTGAGCGAGGGTCCCTGGAAGGTGGGAACCACTGTTATGACTATGATGAAGCTATCCATTTTATATGGACAGCATTGGAGTGGCCTGGCCATTTGGACAGGTCATGTTTATGTATTTACTTGAAATTGATGGAGCAGATCCGGATGTGCGTCGGAGCTATCCGGATGTTGAGCGGGGGTCCCTGGAAGATCGGAACCGCTCTTATGACTATGATGAAGCTGTCCATTTTCTAGAGATAGCATTGAAAGGGCCTAGCCAATTGGAGCAGGCCGTGTTTATATCTATATTTGCATGGACCACACCCTTAACCTATAACCTAAACTTATTCTCAAATCCCAAAACCTATAACTATAACCTAAACCTTAACCAAAAACCAATAACCTAACCTAAACCTTAACCTTAACATATAACCTTAACCTAAACCTAAACCTAAACCTCTAACCTAAACCTATTCTCGAATCCCTAAATCTAAACCTAAACCTATTCTCAAATACCTAAACCTAAACCTAAACCTTAATATATTCTCAAATCCCTAAACCTAAACCTACACCTAATCCTAATCTAAACTCCCTGACCTAAACCTAAACGTAAACTTGAAAACTCAAACCTAAACCCGATCCCAAACCCAAACCTGAACCCGATTTCCCAAAACCTAAACCTAAACCTATAACCTATAACCTAAACATAAACCTAAAACTAAAACCTAAATGTATTCTCAAATCCTTAAACCTAAACCTACACCTAATCCTAATCTCAACTCCCTAACCTAAACCTAAACCTAAACTTCAAAACCAAGACCTAAACCCGATCTCGAGAACCCGATTTCCTAAACCTAAACCTTAACCTATTCTCAATTCCCTAAACCTATAGCTTATAACCTAAACCTATACCTTAACCTAAACCTAAACCTAAACCTATAACCTATAATCTAAACCTAAACCAAAAATCTAAATGTATTCTCGAATCCCTAAACCTAAACCTACACCTAATCCTAATCTCAACTCCCTAACCTAAACCTAAACCTAAACCTAAACTTGAAAATCCAATCCTAAACCCGATCCCGAACCCGAACCCGATTTCCTAAACCTAAACCTATACCTATTCTCAATTCCCTAAACCTATATCTTATAACCTAAACCTAAACCTAAACCAATAACCTATAACCTAAACATAAACCTAAAACCTAAATGTATTCTCAAATCCCTAAACCTAAACCTACAGCTAATCCTAATCTCAACTCCCTAACCTAAACATAAACCTAAACTTGAAAACCAAAACCTAAACCCGATCCCGAACCCGAACCCGATTTCCTAAACCTAAACCTTGACCTATTCTCAATTCCCTAAACCTATAGCTTATAACCTAAACCTAAACATAAACCTGTAACCTATAACCTAAACCTAAAACCTAAATGTATTCTCAAATCCCAAAACCTAAACCTACACCTAATCCTAATCTCAACTCCCTAACCTAAACCTAAACCTAAACTTGAAAACCAAAACCTAAACCCGATCCCGAATCTGAACCCGATTTTCTAAACCTAAACCTTAACCTATTCTCAATTCCCTAAACCTATTGCTTATAACCTAAACTGAAATCCAAACCTATACCTTAACTTAAACCTATAACCTATAACCTAAACATAAACCTAAAACCTAAATGTATTCTCAAATTCCTAAACCTAAACCTACACCTGATCTTAATCTTAACTCCCTAACCTAAACCTAAACCTAAACTTGATAACTAAAACCTAAACCCGATCCCGAACCCGAACCCGTTTTCCTAAACCTAAACCTTAATGTATTCTCAAATCACTAAACCTAAACCTACACCTAATCCTAATCTCAACTCCCTAACCTAAACCTAAACCTAAACTTGAAAACCCAAACCGAAACCCGATCCTGAACCCGAACCCGATTTCCTAAACCTAAACCTTAATGTATTCTCAAATCCCTAAACCTAAACCTACACCTAATCCTAATCTCAACTCCCTAACCTAAACCTAAACTTGAACTTGAAAACCCAAATCTAAACCCGATCCCGAACCCGAACCCGATTTTCCTAAACAACCTTAACCTATTCTCAATTCCCTAAACCTATATATTATAACCTAAACCTAAGCCTAAACCTAAACCATAACCTAAACCTAAACCTAATCCTGTAACCTATAACTTAAACTTAAAACCTAAATGTATTCTCAAATCCCTAAACCTAAACCTACACCTAATCATAATCTCAACTTCTTAACCTAAACCTAAACCTAAACTTGAAAACCAAAACCTGAACCCGATCCCGAACCCGAACCCGATTTCCTAAATCTAAACCTTAACCTATTCTCAATTCCCTAAACCTATAGCTTATAACCTAAACCGAAACTTAAACCTAAACCGAAACCTAAACCAATAACTTATAACCTAAACCTAAACCTAAAACCTAAATGTATTCTCAAATCCCTAAACCTAAACCTACACATAATCCTAATCTCAACTCCCTAACCTAAACCTAAACCTAAACACAAACATAAACCCGATCCCGAACCCGAACCCGATTTCCTAAACCTATATCTTATAACCTAAACCTAAACCTTAACCTAAATCTATAACCTATAACCTTAACCTAAACCTAAACTTAAACCTAAACCTGTAACCTATAACCTAAACCTAAACCTAAAATCTAAATGTATTCTCAAATCCTTAAACCTAAACCTACACCTAATCCTAATCTCAACTCCATAACCAAAACCTAAACTTAAACTTCAAATCCCAAACATAAACCCGATCCCGAACCCGAACCCGATTTCCTAAACCTAAACATTGACCTATTCTCAATTCCCTAAACCTAAACCTTAACCTAAACCTAAACCTAAACCTATAACTTATAACCTTAACCTAACCTAAACCTAAACATGTAACTTATAACCTAAACCTAAACCTAAAACCTAAATGTATTCTCAAATCCTTAAACCTAAACTTACACATAATCCTAATCCCAACTCCCTAACATAAACCTAAACTTAAACTTGAAAACCCAAACATAAACCCGATCCCGAACCCGAACCTGATTTTCTAAACCTAAACCTTAACCTATTCTCAATTCCCTAAACCTATATCTTATAACCTAAACCTAAGCCTAAACCTAAACCTTAACCTAAACCTAAACCTGTAACCTATAACCTAAACCTAAACCTAAATGTATTCTCAAATCCCTAAACCTAAACCTACACCTAATCCTAATCTCAACTCCCTAACCTAAACCAAAACTTAAACTTGAAAACCAAAACCCAAACCCGATCCCGAATCCGAGCCCGATTTCCTAAACCTAAACCTTAACCTATTCTCAATTCCCTAAACCTATTACTTATAACCTAAACTGAAACCTAAACATATACCTTAACGTAAACCTAAACCTAAACTTATAACCTATAACCTAAACATAAACCTAAAACCTAAATGTATTCTCAAATCCCTAAACCTAAACCTACACTTAATCCTAATCTCAACTCCCTAACCTAAATCTAAACCTAAACTTGAAAAATCAAACCTAAACCTGATTCCGAACCCGAACCCGATTTTCTAAACCTAAACCTTAATGTATTCTCAAATCCCTAAACCTAAACCTACACCTAATCCTAATCTTAACTCCCTAACCTAAACCTAAACCTAAACCTAAACTTGAAAACCCAAACCTAAACCCGATCCCGAACCCGAACCCAATTTCCTAAACCTAAACCTTAACCTATTCTCAATTCCCTAAACCTATAGCTTATAACCTAAACCTAAACCAATAACCTATAACCTAAACCTAAACCTAAAACCTAAATGTATTCTCAAATCCCTAAACTTAAACCTACACCTAATCCTAATCTCAACTCCCTAACATAAACCTAAACTTGAAAACCCAAACCTAAACCCGATCTCGAACTCAAACCCGATTTCCTAAACCTAAACCTTAACCTATTCTTAATTCCCTAAACCTATAGCTTATAACCTAAACCTAAACTTAAACCTATATAACATATAACCTAAACCTAAACCTAAAACCTAATGTATTCTCATATCCCTAAACCTAAACCTACACCTAATCCTAATCTCAACTCCCCAACCTAAACCTAAACCTAAACTTGAAAACCCAAACCTAAACCCGATCCCGAACCCGAACCCAATTTCCTAAACCTAAACCTTAGCCTATTCTCAATTCCTTAAACCTACAGCTTATAACTTAAACCTAAACCTAAACCTAAACCTTAACCTAAACTAATAACCTATACCTAAACCTAAACCTAAAACCTAAATGTATTCTCGAATCCCTAAACCTAAACCTACACCTAATTCTAATCTCAACTCCCTAACCTAAACCTAAACCTAAACTTGAAAACCCAAACCTAAACCCGATCCCGAACCCAAACCCGATTTCCTAAACCTAAATATTAACATATTCTCAATTCCCTAAACCTATAGCTTATAACATAAACCTAAACTTAAACCTAAACATTAACCTAAACCTAAAACCTAAATGTATTCTCAAATCCGTAAACCCAAACCTACACTTAATCCTAATCTCAACTCCCTAACCTAAACCTAAACCTAAACTTGAAAACCCAAGCCTAAACCTAATCCCGAACTCGAACCCGATTTCCTAAACTTAAACCTTACCTATTCTCAATTCCCTAAACCTAAACCTATTACCTGCAATTATAACATAAACCTATAACCTAAACCTAAGCTTAAAACCTAAACCTAAACCTAAAATCGAAATGTATTCTCAAATCCTTATACCTAAACCTACACCTAATCCTAATCTCAACTCCTTAACCTAAACTTAAACCTAAACTTGAAAACCCAAACCTAAACCTAATCCCGAACCCGGACCCGATTTCCTAAACCTAAACCTTAACTTTAACCTATTCTCAATTCGCTAAAGCTATAACCTATAACTAAAACCTAAACCTTAACCTAAACCTAAACCAAAACCTATAACCTAAACCTTAACCTATAACCTATAACCTAAACTTATAACATATAACCTAAAACCTAAACCTAAACCTATAACCTATAACCTAAAACCTAAACCTAAATGTATTCTCAAATCCTTAAACCTAGACCTACACTTAATCCTAATCTCAACTCCATAGCCTAAACCTAAACCTAAACTTGAAAACCCAAACCTAAACTGAATCCCGAACCCAAACCCAATTGCTGTAATAATGTAGCCCAATCACATGGCAAGAAACAAGAATGTATCCCTTTTAACACATGCCCCTTTATACAAAGCTTTAATTTTTATTGTTGTTTCTATTAACTTGGATTGTAGCCCAATCACATGGCAACAAACAAGAATGTATCCCTTTTAACACGTCCCTTTTTGCAAAGCTTTAATTTTTGTTGTTGTTTCTATTAACTTGAATTGAAATACTTTTTTGCATTATTTGCTTGCATTAGTTTTATTTTAATGATCAGTTTTATTTTTAAAAAGTGCCCACTTTTTTGGAAGAAGTTTATGCAATTCTTCATGATTCTGAATTATAATGTTTTGTTGGTTTAATATTTTTTTTTCAAATGAAAGACACAAAAAGAAAATTGTTGCTGATTTTTTTCCTTTTCTTATTTATGATGTTAAACTTATATGTATTTATGTGTGGATGAATGTAATGTGGATAAGATTGTTTGTGTTTGGATGGATGTAATTTATGTTTGGATGAATGTATTTTATGTTGGATTTACGTAGTTTGGGTTTAGATGGATATGAATGTGAATATGATGAAATATATTATATAACAGGTGTATATCAGGAAGAATACGATGAAATATATTGTAAAGGTGTATATTGATCCTCTTAAATTTGAAAATGTGCTTTGAAGGCTCACAAGGGATGGTCCATGACAGTCCTTTTTAAGGATGGTCTGTGGCCGTCCTTTGAAGGCTCATAAGAGATGGTCCATGACAATCCTTTTTAAGGACGGTCCATGACCATCCTTTTGAAGGACGGTCCATGGCCGTCCTTTGAAGGGCCATAAGAGACGGTCCATAATAGTCATTTTTAAGAACGGTCCATTGCCGTCCTTTGAAGGCTCATTAGAGATGGTCTATGACAATCTTTTTTAAGGACGGTCTTTTAAAAGACGGTCGATGGCCGTCCTTTGAAAGCTCATAAGAGACGGTCCATGACCGTCCTTTTTCGTCAATAAGAATGACGGTTTTCGACCGTCCTTTAAGTAATACGACATGTCAAAATTTGACGGCCCATGTGACGGTCCATGACCGTCCTTTTTGGTCATTTGAGACGGTTTTGGACCGTCCTTTTTTCACAGTTTTGACGTAGTGTAAGTTCATTTCTAAAGGATGTGATAGAGGCATTCTCAAATTGCACAGAAGAATCTCTCATCTACAACTCTAGATTGAAGAGTTTCAGCTCCTGAAAATCCATCAAAACCAAGATACATGATTCTGAATTCAGAAAAAGGAACCGGAAGACCAACATAGCAAACTCTATTCTATATCAATCTATTAGAATGAAGCAAATAGTTTATATTCCCAACTACATGAAAATTACTACTTATCGGGAAATCAAAACTATGTTAAATTAAGTGTCTAAAAGAAGAACAATATCCTACTTGTAAACCATTTATATCTAAAAGATTTTACATGCATCTAAATGACCAACAAAGGTTTTGGTTAGCTTGTCAAGGAGACATTTAAGCATATATATTCCCGGCGATAGAAGGACAACAACCTCGGTTATTGAACCATGGGCCACACGTACAAGTTAGAATAAAACCTAAGGAAAAAAAAAAAACCTACCTCAGCAGACCCAATAGGAAGACTCCCACGAATATCATCAGATTCATCTTTGGCCTATTCATCCTTCTTGAAAATGAACAATATAAATAAGGGAATTGATAGGCATCAGTAAAATAAAAGCCATACATGTGACTATCCCTGCGCCACTCAAACCACTTGTCGGCCCACAATATATGAGTGATGGCCAAAGATCATATACGGATTGGATGAATCCAAGGAATTCGTGTTTGTGGGGCCCACGTTGTGTTTGTTTTTTTGAATTCGTCGCACCTGATGGTTGGCTTATCCAAATTCAAAAAAAAAAAAAAAAAAAAAGGAAAATCATAAATCAGAAGTGCATTATAAATTCATTTTCAAAATAGCAGACAATGAACCTATGAGAGATGTTGGCAATTCATTAAAAATTCATTTTCAAGGTTGTCAGCTCCTAAATCAGAAGATGCAATGCTTAGTCAAAAATTAGAAGATTATAAATGCCACAAAACACAGAAGGAACGACTTTTATGCAAGCCAAAGTTAGAACATTTGAACAGCAAAAGTTTACCGATTTTGCACTCAAAAAGTAATATTATGCAAGCCAGACTGAAAAAATAGAAGCTCAATCGGTCAAGATCCTTGAGGCATTTTTAGAGGGAAAAAAGAGACAATGACCTTATTGACATAGTTAATGAGCTTGTTAGCATATTTCAGTTTAAAGCATGCATGGGTATGATTAAATAAAAGGAAATGACCAAAAAAAAAAAATTTTAAATGCAATATTTGTGTTTCTTGCATCTCCAGGAGCAGCTGCAGAGCATCAGAATACAATATTCAATTTCTCCCGTCTGATCATATTTTCACATCGAGAAAAAGTACATAATCACATCTACCATGATCTGCAAGTCTTCTACATTCTTTGCAATCAAGTTCTAAAGAAGAGATTACCATCTTCAATGCCTCTGTAAATTTCACACTAAATTCTTTTAGTCTATTAGCATGGCTGTTTAGTCTCCTTCTCCATACTTGTTCTGGTGGAGCCACGCTATCAAAGTCCAGCTACAAGAAAAATCGCAAAATTATCAGTGGAAAGAAAATGAAATAAATCTAATAGTATGATCCAGAAGAAACATAAACACAAACTGCTAAGTCATCTTAACATGAACCTCACACTGTTTTAGGTGCTAGCAAACATTGCCAACTAGTGCAACAACATAGGCCACGCTCAACCCAAAATTGGACTGGCCCAATCCGAATTTTAACTCAAGCTATTTTCAGGGTGGATTTCTATTATGCAGTTTAAATTTGGGTTGAGGTTTAAGTCATAACCCAACCCAACCCAACCCAACCCAACTCAGCCTAAATGAAACCTATAAGAGTTTTGGGTCACACGCCGCGGGGAACTTTATATCATTGGCCCAATGAAGTAACATAACCCAAATTCCAAAAGCTACAAGAATATCATCTCCCCCTAAACAAGGTATCTTCCACTAATAATAATAATAATAATAGTAATAATAATATATAATAAGTTTTTTATTTGTATTCTCAATCACAAGTATCATTCATCATTCAACTATGAACAACATTTATAAAAATAAAAGATATCCAACCAACTCTGTATAAAAACTTGTAACTTAACCTATTGGGAACCGTCATGCACCATAATGTCTTATGACAGAGCAGGTTCCGAGGAGTTACAAGTTGGACCTCTATGAAAGAATATAAATGAAGTGATTAAAATATAAATTAAGCAATATCAATTCAAGATTTTAAGAACTTACGGTTCGCTTAAGCTTTCTAGGTTCACCAAAGAGGATAAAATTAGAACTGAAAGCTTTCTGGGTTCACTGAAGAGGACATAATTGGACCTGAAAGCTTTCTAGGTTCACCAAAGTAAGCAAAAACTATCACCAATCAGCTAATCCCTGGAGCATGCATGTGGATAATTATTATTACTGGAGCATATTCAATTAAAACTTGAATTTCCAATTATAGAGCATAAATGCAACATTAGTTTGGGCTTTGAAAGGAGAGCATGTCAAATTGACCATATTAAAAACCCAATTTGCAACAGGTTACTATGCCAAAACTAATAAATAGCAAAAAAAAAAAAGACAAGGTAACTTTGATAAGATAAACAATTAAGCCGTATTATATTATTTTAAGATAACAATAATTAATAATTTTGCAAAGTCTTAGAAGTATAAAAATTAACATAAATGATATGTCAGCATAAAAATGATGATTAATTAAGAGAGGGTTTTGGGAGCTTCACTTTGGGAGAGGATTTTGGGAGTGCCGGTTTTGGAAGGAGAGAGAGAGAGAGAGAGAGAGAGAGAGAGATATTTGGGTTTTTATAATGAGTGGAGAGCGGATTCGCTACTTTACTGAAGTTACGTGTCCAAGTTCTGTGGGTCCACCATGATGTTTGTGTTGTATCCACACCGTCCATCCATTTGGAGAGATCATTTTAGGGCATGATCCAAAGAACGACGGATCTAAAGCTCAAGTGGACCCCACCACATAAAATAATGGGGACATTGACACCCACCGTTGAAACCTTCCTATTGCCCACCATGATGTTTATTTTAGATCTGATTTGTTCATAAGTTAATAAATACATGGATGAAGGGAAAACACAAATATTAGCTTGACCAAAAAACTTCTGCAACCCGTAAGAAAATTTTAATGGTAGGAGTTCACTAGGTACTTTTTTTTTCTGGTGGGGTCCACTTCACCTTTGGATCTGTCTCATTCTTTGGTTCATGCCCTAAAATGATCTCTGCAAATGGATGAATGGTGTGGATACAACACATACATCATAGTGGGGCTCGCAGAACTTAGTGATTTCTTGGGTTTTCACAAGGTCAGCAAGTTGTGGCACAATTTTAACCTGAATATTTGGCCAAATTTGGAAATCCGATCCATTCACTCTATTCTACTAATCAAGAGCTTCGATATGACTGATTACTCGCCCCATCATGCTTAAGATGAGAAAGATATTAGGCAGACAAGATTGATCAACAATATGATACGCCATATCTTGCCATCCAATGGTCAGATTTGAGTGAATTTTAATTTAAACATCTCAAGTTATTTACCCTTCAATATGGTCTGATTAGATTGTCCAAAATCTTATCAAAATCTTATCAAAATCTTACAAATTGATTGTGCCCATTTAAAGAGTATTTTAGACTAATCTGATTCGTTTCAAGTCAGAATGGGATGAATTTTGTAGTTTGTCCTAATTAGCACATTATGAACACATCTGACCTTTCAAATCAACTTTCGGATGGCTAGATCATAGAATTTGATCAATCACGTCATTATAAGTTATTCTTGCCATTATAATTCATTATAAGTTATTCTTGCAAAATCTCTTTTTTTTTTTACCGAACTTTTCAATTTTTTTCAAAATACGAAATCTCAATTTCTTTATAAAAATTTGGGTCTTTTTAAAACCTCAATTTCTTTTTAAAATTTCAATTTTTTTTCAAACTTTTTTCAATTTTTTAAAATGTTAATTTCTTTCAAACTTTTTTTAAAAAATTTCAAAATCACAATTTTTTTATATATAAAATCTCATTAGCTTTTATCAAACTTCATAATTTATTTCAAAATACAAAATCAATTTCTATATAAATATTTCATTTTTTTTTTCAAAATCACTTCTTTTTTTTTTTAATCTTAAATTTTTTTCACATTGTCAAATTTTCTTAAAAAATTTGAACTTTTTTTTCAATAATCACAATTTTAGTTTTAAAACTTCTCAATTTTCTTTTTCAAAATGTCAATTTTTTGTCAAAATCTCAATCTTTTTTAAATCTCATTGGGATAACCTCATTTTCTTTTATCAAACTTCTTAATTTGTTTTAAAATACAAAATCTCAATTTCTATATAAAAATCTCAATTTTTTTTTTTCAAACTTATTAAATTTATTCAAACTTCTCAATTTTTTTGAAAATGCAAATTTTTTTTTTTTAATTCAAACTTCAATTTGACTAGTCACTTGTCTCAATTGGATTTCAAATGAGAAAGATATTGGGCAACCAAGATTTATCAACAATATGATGGGCCATATCTTTCGATCCAACAGTCAAATTTGAGTGTAGTTTAATATAAACATTTGAAGTCATTTACTCTTCAATCTGAACCGACCATATTATCCAAAATATGTATAGATCTAGACAAATTTATTTTACCCATTTAAAGAGTATTTTGGATGGATCTGATTCGAACTTCGATTTGTCTAGTCACTCGTCTCGATTGAATTTCAAATAAGAAAGATATTAGACAACCAAGATTTATCAACAATATGATGGGCCATATCTTACGATCCAACGGTCAAATTTGAGTGTAGTTTAATATAAACATTTGAAGTCATTTACTCTTCAATCTGAACCGACCATATTATCCAAAATATGTATAGATCTAGATACACTTATTTTACCCATTTAAAGAGTATTTTGGATGGATCTGATTCGTTTCACGTCAAATTGGACTGAATTTTGTTCTCTATCCTAATTAGCATGTTCTGAACACATCTGACATATCAAATCAACTTTAGGATGTCCTGATCATAGAATTTGATCAAAGTCATCATGATCATAGAATTTGATCAAAGTCATCATTATAAGTTATTCTTGCAATTACACTTCATTATTCTTGGGCCATAATTTTGTGTACAAGTGAACTTGTGTGAATGCATAAACGGTTGGAGGTTCAATTATTGGATGTCCCTAGTAATTTACTAAAATTTGTTTATATCTAGACAAACTAATCATAACCATTTAACAAAGTTCTTTCGATGGATCTGGTTCGTTTCATGTTAGATTAGGCTGAATTTTGTTCTCTATCCTAATTAGCACATTTCAAATAAATTTAACCGTTCAAATCAACTTTGGGATGGCCTGATCATATAATTTGATCAATCTCATCATTATAAGTTATTATCGTAATTATACTTCTATTATACTTGGGCTATAATATCAATTTTTCAATATCTCAATTATTATTTTTAATCTAATTCATTTCAAAATCTTAATTTTTCTCAAACATTGTTATTTTTTTTCAAACTTTATAACTTTGTTTTTCAAAATCACAATTTAAAAATAAAAATTAAAAAAAATAAAACAATTTTTTTTTTCAAAATCTCTCTTTTTTTTTTTTAGTAATCTCAAAATTTTTCAAAATCTCAAATTTTCTCAAACATTGTCATTTTTTCCAAACTTTTGAACTCTTTTTTTTTTTTTTGTTTTTCAAAATCACATTTTTTTAAAACAAATCAATTTTCTTATTCAAAATGTTAATTTTTTGTCAAAATCTCAGTGTTTTTTAAATCTCATTTTTTTTAATCATTATCAAAAAATTTAACTAAATTTTGTTTTCCAAAATGTCCATTTTTTTTTTCAAAATTCTTAATAAAATCTCATTTTTGTTATCAAACATTTCATTTTTTTTTAAATATAATTTTTTTTTTGTTTTTCGAAATCTAAATTTTTTCCCAAAATCTTTTTTTTTTCAAACTTGACAATTTACTCAAAGCTTCTAAAAAATTTCAAGACACCAATATCTTTTTTTTTTTTTTTTTTCAAAAGCACCATTGTTTTCAAATTTTCAATTTCTTTTTCAAAATGACATTCTTTGTTAAAATCTCGGTGTTTTTTTTTATTTTTTATTTTCAAACCTTTTTCTCGACCATTTTCAATTTTCTTTTTTCAAAATCGCTATTTTATTTTTTTTTAACTTCTCAATTTTGCTTTTCACAATGTCAGTTTTTCACTGAAACCTCGATTTTTTAATATCATTTTTTCTTCAAAATTCTACTCTTTCGAACTTCTCCATTTTCTTTTTCAAGATGTTTTTTTTTGCCGCACAAACTTGTCAATTCTTTATTCAAATTCTAATTTTTTTTTCAAAATACAAATTCTCAATTTCTTTTTCAAAATATATTTTTCCAAAGTCAAAATTTTCACATTTTTTTATAAATCATTTCAATTTTCTTTTTCAAAATATCATTTTTTTTCTAAATCTATTTTTTTTTCAAAATTATCAACTTTATTCAAACTTCTTAATTTTTTTTCAAAATCTAGATTTTTATTAAATCATATTTTTTTTTTTCAAAATATCAAATTTTCTCAAACATTGTTAATTTTTTTTTTTTAACTCCTCAACTATATATTTTTTAAAAATCATAAAAAAATTTAAAATTTTCAATTTTCTTTTTCATTATGTCAATTATTTAACAAAACCTCAATTTTTTTTTTTAAATCTAATTTATTTTCGAACTTCATTTTCTAAAATCTCTATTTTTAATAAAATACTAAGGATGTAGAGTGAGATTTTCCATGTGATATTGCAAACCATTTAAATATCAATTTTAAAGCAAAAAAAAAATCATAATAATAATTTATACTTAATGACGTTTTTAAAAATCATTGCATTCAATCAATTGATACATAAATAATCTAAGATACAAATAAATATAATTAAACCATTGAAATTCTATTTAAAAAACTTCTTAGACTATAAAGTACAATTTCCACCAAATTGTACAAAAAAATAAAAATAAATAAGAGTTTGGGGTAAAAGTAAAGCAAAATAAAATAAAATCCGTCACTAAATGTTTTTAAAGTTGGGATTTTGGGCGGTACTTTGCAACGGACCAAAATCAGTTGCAAAATCTCAAGTTGAGGGAGCAAATCCATTGCAATTTTAAGACAGGCGAAATCTGTCGCAAATCTCATTTTAGCGACGGACTTAGTCCATTGCTAAATCCCACCACTTATCCACCAGTTTTATATTAATTTTACAATTTGCTTAATTACGAACTCTAACCAGAATCTTGATATCAATCTCAATCAATAGGCTCTGGTTCAACTGTCTCCACCTCCGCAACCTAAACTCATTAAAAGAATTGTGGGTGATACTCATGATCCTACAACTCATATAAACCGCCATAATTTCCATTAAAAAGAAGCATGCGACGGACATTTTCCATTAGCGATGGATGAAGTCTGTCATTAAACCGAGCCTTTTTGCACGTTCTCTATCGCATATTCGTGATTTTGACGGTCTGGGTTAGTGTGAGATGTCCTTTTCTGTTGAATTCCTCTTTTATTTATGGCCTTGATCCATCCATTTGTATCATTCCCACATTCTGATAGTTATTATAACCATTTTAACACTACACAGCCTTTTAGATACTTCTCACGTTCTAACAGTTATTATAACCATTTTAACACTACATGGTCTTCTAGAGACTTCCTTGCCACCATTTTAGCACTACATAACCCTCTAAAGACTTCCCACCATTTTAGCATTACATGGCATTCCACTCGGTCCCTTGATCAAGCTCTTGGATGATTATCGGCCACTTGATTGAGCTCTTGGATGATAATTGGCCGCTTGCTCGACCTCCTGAATGGCTATCAACTGCTTAGTTTCATTTTGAATTCCTCTCAATTACTCTGTCTTGTCGTCTTGTCATCCTGTCAACTGTGATTTTGTAAAAAGCACACCAAGCATCCTTAAATATCTTTAGCATTCAATATCTTTCCCTTGCTATAGCACATGTACATTTTAATTGGACTTTCCAAGAACGGTTAGGAATACAGTACAACATTGCCCACCTACATTGATTCGCTTCGCTTTTGGTGAAAAGTGAATGTAATGTTAATTCATTATTTGAAGGAATAAATATGATTACTTGGCCGTGTAAAAATATCAATATCAGCCATCTTGGTCGAACTCAATCATCTTGATCAGAAAACATCAAAGTCGGTCATTTTGATCGAAAATAACAGAATCGACTTTCTTGGTCAAACTCGGCCATCATGATCGAAAAATGGTAAATTTTATGGTCCTGGTCAAACTCGGTCATCTTGATCAAGAGACAACAAATTCGGCCATCCTGGTCGAACTCGGTCATCATGATCGAAAAATGGCAAATTCGGTAACCCTAATTGAGAGACAATAAATTTGGCCGTCTTAGTTGAACTCTGCCATCATGATCGAAAATGATAAATTCAGCCATCTTGGTCAAACTCGGCCATCATGATTGAAAAATAACAAATTTGACTGTCCTGGTCGAGCTCAATCATCCTAATCGGAAAATGGCAAAATCGATTGCGACAATGAAGATTGTCGGTCAATTCATTCTGAATAGAGCTTATGGTTGACTAGGCAGTAATATGACCGTGAACTTGGCCTATGCACATACTTTTGGACTTCTGAGACTGTCGGTCAATTCATTTTTTTCCCAAGGCAAAGCACTGATGCTTATATTTTAGGGAAACCATGGCAAAGTGCCTGTTAATATACTTTTAGGAATTTTCAACCTAGGTGGCTGGATTGCCCCATCTATTTGCTTCAAGGATTTTCAACCTAGAGGAGTTGATTGCCCACTTATTTTTCGATGTTTCAAACACAATTCCAATAATGCATTAATTAAATATTTTTTTTAAAAATCACATGATCACTCTTATTTGATCAAAATACTAATAAATATGATGAACATAAATTGTCAAACCAAAAGCTTAAAACTTTCTAATCATCATGAATGATCCGCACATGATTGAAGTTCCACGTAAATTCTAAGTATGCAATGTGATGAATCAAATTTATAAATCTAAAAAATTACACCTGAAACTCTAAAATTTAGAGAATTTATAAAACCGTGTAAGAAGTCGAGAAATTTGTGCAGAAAACCCTATCATATAGAATCCGAACAAAGAACTCCTGAAACATATGAACAGAAAACTCCTAAAATATCTTAATAGAAAATCCCTTCTACATATTAATGGCGGAATTCCAATAAAATTTCACAGAGGTATTGTTATTCCAAAAAATTATGTAATAACCCATTGGAATTACAAAAAAAAAAAAAAAAAAAAAGGTGATTGTTGAGGCTGAAATTTCAATTTTTTCATAATAAACCCTAGAATTCCATCACTAAATCCATATTTTCAAGAATTTAAAGAAATTGAATAAGAAAATCAAGACAGATCAAAACCTAGAATTTACATCATGAAATTAAATAAGGAAAAGAAACAAAATAAAAGAAAAAAAGAACATGTGGAAAGATCAACTAATGCAATCGAAGAAGAAAAGCCGAGATTTATAATTTGTGTAATTAAATATAACTAAAAGAATTTGAGAGATCACTTAGCAATAAGAAACCCTAGAATCCTTCTCTTCTTCTCTTTTCTTATTTCCTTCTCTCTCTCTCTCTCTCTCTCTCTCTCTCTCTCATCATGCCTTCCCTTTATATAATTAGGGAGGGTCCAGTACCGTAGGTCCCCCCTCCTCCATGTCTACATGCACATGTGCCTAATTAGGTCCCCCTCTAGGCACTTGTGTGGCTTCATCGCCGCACCCTCCTCTCTACTTTTAGAAATAACACTCGCACCCTCCCCCTTCTCCGTTTAGAAATTGAAACCCCTCTTTTTTAGAAATACTCTATTTAAAAATTGGAATCCCTCTCTTTTGAAAACTAGACTGTGAGTGCAACACGTGACGTGTGTTGGATGTGGCGTGAGATGATGTATGTTGTATGCATGTGTGTGGTGTGTGACACTTATTTATAGAAAAAATGATATTTAAGTAAATGTCATTAACCTTACCTTAAGTTACTTTTAAGTAAATAAGGAAATACCCCCATTTAAATTTGATAAAAATAGTTAAAATTTTTAAATTTTCAACAATTAAAAACATAATTTTCTATAACAAATCATGACTTTTTGACTTTTTTTTAAAATGTAAACTTTTAAATTATAAGATTAGTCTTAAATTCTAATAGCTTCTAATTTTTTCCCATATCAAAATAATGATAAAACATTATAGATTGGTAAAAAAATCAAATTATTATTTACCTTTTTACTTAAATTTAAATTTTAAAAAAAAAAAAAAAAAGACATCAACAAATAACAGATAAATGATAGCTAAATGAATAATTAGATAGATAGCTCAATGAATAAATTATTTAGGCATGTAGTTTGATGATTCAAGCATAGATGGATAGATAGATGGTCAGAAAGATTCATAAATAGTTAAATGGTCGGTTAGATAAGTGAATGCATGGTTTAGATATGTACATGCACAGATAGAAGAATTAAATATACAGGTGAATGGAGAGTTAGATGAACAAATGGATGAATGGATGGTTACTTGTGTGTGTGTGTGTGTGTGTGTGTGTGTGTGTGTGTGTGTGTGTGTGAGATACTGTAAACAAATACACATAGGAGATAAGGTCGCCATTAATTTTTTTTTAATTATTACATTCTACTCATAAAAGAAATTGTCCTCAAAATTCGAGTGTACTTACTACATGACCAAATAAGGATACTTTTCTACATGTACATGTGTATGTGTGTAAACATATGTTTAGGGTCACTATAATTATGCTAATTAGCTCAAGTCTACCTTTTTAACTATGGAAATAGGCCCTCTTATCCGCATGCCACATCCTAAATCATGTTTCACACAAATAGTTTATGAAA
The DNA here is from genome assembly GCF_029962835.1 of Magnolia sinica. NCBI lineage: Eukaryota > Viridiplantae > Streptophyta > Magnoliopsida > Magnoliales > Magnoliaceae > Magnolia > Magnolia sinica. Next base: position 34,044,341 of record NC_080574.1, on the reverse strand, counting down.
AAACTTAAGGAAGAACAAAACACCAAATATGAATTACCTCAAAGTGTGGGAGTGCCTGGTCAAAATAAAGTTACTTTTACCTAAGAAAACAAAACTAAGAGCCAACGCTACTCATGATTGTGCATTCGTAGGATATGCCCAAACCAGTAAGACATATAGGGTCTTGGTGTTAAAAGTCCAACAATAACATATAAGTAAACACTATATTTGAATCTTTAGATATTGAATTTTTTAAGAATAACTTTCCATTAAAAAAAAAAAAAAAAAACCTAAGACGTTATAATTAAGGAAATATAAAATTCAATAATTATAAGACTTGATGTAGAGGATAATATAGTACATGATCCCATTGAACTTAAAATAAGTAATAGGCTAGAGTAAAGACTATCTTTGTATCCAACTTTTACACCTTCCTTATAGAAGAAGATCCTACTACATATACGAAGGCAATGAGTTTTCTTAATGTAGCATTCTAGAGAAAAAATCATTAATAATGAAGCATATATACTTGATTCTACACAACCACACTTGAAAACTTGTAAATTAACCACCAAGTAGCAGCAAATCCATATGATGTAAATGAGCATTTAAGAAGAAACTCCGACTAGATATATGAATTACAAAATTTAAGGCTAAATTAGTAGCTGAGGGGTATAATAAAATGCATTGATTTGTGTACACACACACACACACACACACACACACACATATTCACCCCTTATTAAAATAACCACCATTCATATATTAATAGCAATTGCCTCTATTCATAACCTTATAAATCACTAAATGAATGTAAAAACTGTTGGGGAAAATAGCAGAATCACACAGAGATGAATCTAGGCTAGCAATCAGAAATCATCAAGCAAACATAAGAGAATATAACGATTTAACGTGGAAAACCCTTTTGAAAAAAAATCACGGCACAAAGCGACAGAAATTCACTATGAAAGCAGAAATTACAAAGAGAGAAGGCTTACCTGATTTGAACAACCTCAAATCTCATCCTTGCTACACCCCTTTAAAACCCTAGAACTATTTAGAAACCCTTGGAATAACTCCCAATCCCATTTACACCTATATATATATATATATATATATATATATATATATATATATATATATATATATATATATATATATATATATATATATATAGCCTTGAAAATAATCCTAAACGAAATCGGAAACTAATCCCTCAATTTCGCAGTTTTGCGAAAAAATCTGCCTGGAATCTGTCGATGTAATCGAAGGCTTGTCGATGGCATTGAACTAATCCCGTCGATTCCATCGAAGCCCTGTCGATGGCATCGAACTAACACCTCAACTGTCCAAAGACAAAACATAATTTTTCATAAAATCTTAATTGCATCAATCCAGTTTTGATGTCATCGAAGGTTCAACTAAACATCTATCGATTGGATCGAAAAAGTGCCTAGATAAGTCAGTGACCAAGTGGAGAAAATTCAAAAAATCTCAATGGGATCGAGTACTGTTTAATGCCATCGAAGGTGACATCGAACAGATCGTTGATGGCATCAACAGATCCTGTATTTGATTAGATTTAAGACATCAAATGCTACAATCTCCACCATATCTTCAATCTTCAAACATGTAGCTCCTTGTCCTCTTCTTTTATCTCTGTCTCGCATCATAGCTTCATCAATGCTTCTCGTACACATTCCGTCTTCTTTTTATGCCATCGCTAAGCCCAAAGAAGTTGCACAGAACTTGAACTTCTCCGTATGAATTACCTTGGTGAGCATGTCTACCGGATTCACGTTGGGGTGAATCTTCTCTAGAGTTACGCCTACTTCAAGCACCTGTCAGATAAAGTGGTGATGAACATCAATGTGTTTAGTACAAAAGTCATAAATAGAAATGTTAGCCAAATTTATAGTGCTTTCGCTGTCACAATTAACTGTCACGACTTCCTGTTGAAGCCCCAATTGATTTATCATGTCTCTCAACCAAACACCTTCTTTAAACGCTTCTATTAGTGTCATATACTCTGCTTCGGTCATGGAAAGAGTCACTCGGACTACAGCTTCAACATCTAACTAATTGCTCTATCTGCTAGTACAAACGAGTAACCTGAAGTTGACTTTCTAGAATTCACACTGCCTACGTGGTCTGAATCCACATATCCTACCAAATTTGCCTCTGTCTTCTCAAAAGTTAAGATGAAGTCTTTTGTACCTCAAATGTATCGAAGTAGTCATTTCACCGCTTCTCAATGTTTCTTACCAAAGTTTGACATGTATCTGCTCACAACACCAACTGCCTATGAAATATCTAGTCTCATACAGACCATGACATACATTAAATTGCCAACCGCATTCGAATAAGGCACATAAGACATAACTTATTTTTTCTCATTTGATTTAAGACATTGTTATGAGGAAATCTTAAAGTGAGCCACGTGGAGAACGCTTATCAACTTTGTTTGGTCTATCTCATACTTGATCAACACGTTTTCAAGGTATTCTGCCTGTGATAACCAAAGTTTGCTCCTCTTCTTATCTCTATGATTATATATAATGAGAACCCTCTTTGCAGCCTCCAAATCTTTTATCTCAAATATCCCTAATAACTGAATCTTTAATAAGTTGATTTCAGACATATTATAACTGGCGACCAACATATCATCAACATACAATAATAGGATGATGAATTTTTCATCACTCAGTGTCTTGTAATAGATATAATGATCATATTCACTCCTAGTAAATTTCTGACTTAACATAAAAGAATCAAATTTTTTATACCACTGCCTAGGCGACTGTTTCAGGCCGTACAACGATCTCATTAACCTGCAAATCTTATTCTCTACCCCTTTAACTTTGTAGCTCTCTAGTTGCTTCATGTAGATCTGCTCTTCTAACTCCCCATGTAGGAATGCAGTCTTGACATCCATTTGTTTCGGCTCGAGATCTTATTGGGCAACCAGCGTCAACACGAATCCAATAGATACTTGCTTAACCACCTACATGAATATCTCTATGAAGTCGATTCCTTGTATCTGAGCATATCCATTTGCTACCATCCTCACTTTGTATCTATCTTGTTTCTTTTTTAATAACCACTTGCATTCGATCGCTTTTCAGCCCACTGAAAACTCCACCAGCTCTCATGTGTTGTTTTTGTATAATGAGTCTATCTCATCGTCCATAAGTGCCTTTTACTTTTCTGCATCAGGCTCATAAGAGCCTCCTGAATAGTAAACGGGTCCCCCTCATTTGTAATGAGGGCATATGCAATATTATAGTCATCCTTGTATCTTGTCGGTAACCTGCGATCACGCGGTGAGTTTTTTCTCATAGGTGGTTGCTCCACCTACTCCTGTACCTATCTGCGCATCCGTCTCTACCTGAGTATCATTTATGTCAATCTGAATATATACAATCAACCTTTCTAGTTCCTCTTGCTCCTCTTAATCATTCTTGTGGAATAGGGAGCTTTCATCAAATCTAACGTCACGGCTAGTGATGACCTTGAGTATGACCTTCTCGAATAACCTATAACCTTTCGCACAAACACCATAACCAACAAAGATGTACTTTTTAGCTCTATGGTCTATCTTATCTCTCTCAACTGACAGTACATGAGAGTAAGCCTCACAACCAAATACGCACAAATCTAAATAGTCCATCTTATGCCCCCTCCATACTTCCTTTGAGATTTTACATTAATGTTATAGAAGGAGACCAGTTCACCAAATAGCAAGTCATGTTAACGGCCTCTATCCATAAGTCCTTGCCCAACGCAACATTACTTAACATGCATCGCGCTCTCTCCAATATAGTCTGATTAATCCGCTCAGCCACACTATTTTGTTAGGGCGTGTGGCGCATTGTGTTATGCCTAATGATCCCTTCATCCTTGAAATATTTATTAAACTCAATGGAAGTAAATTCTCCACCATTGTCAGTCCTTAAAACCTTTATTTTTCGCTCTGATTGTTTTTTCACCATTGTCTTCTATTGTTTGAATAAAGTGAAAACTTTGAATTTACGTTTCATTAAGTAAACCCAAACTTTTTTAAAGTAGTCGTCAATGAATGAAATAAATCATGACGACCCCCCAATAGAAACCTCTAGCAATGGCCCCCATACGTCAAAGTGCACATAATCAAGTACTCCCTTACATATATGTTTTCTAGATTGTTTACTATATATACAATGCTCACACAGAAACTGGAATCAAATAACGATCAGATAGTACCTTTGTGCCCCGCTTGCTCATGTGGCATAAACGGGCATGGCACATACGTACAGATGTGGAATCTGCAATAGTTGTTGTCTCTCTACCTTCTGAAGTGCTCCCGATCAACCTGTAAAGGTCTCTGTGCATTGCGCTCTCATAACTACGAGTGCCCCTTTTAAAACTTTAAGGACACCATTAAGACCAGTGAATTTGCACCCTATAGCCTCAAGTGCACCGAGACAAATTAAACTCTTCTTCATATCAGGAACATGCCTGACATTAGTCAAGGTACACTTCATCCCATCAAACATATTGATGCTCACCATATCAATAGCTACAACATTACAGGCATTGTTATTGCCCATAAAGACTTGTCCACCATCGCATTCAATGTAGCTGGCGAACCAACTCCGATGAGGAGTCATGTGATATGACGCTCCTATGTCAAGGTCCACTCATCTCTATGATTATCATGCAAGTGTCTGATCATGGACACAGACAGAACATCACCTCCACTTATCTCTTCATCAAATGTGACAACAATGACATCCTTGGAAGGAGCCTCTGAGTTTTCTTTCTTCGCTTTAGGATTTGTATAATTCTTCTTCATGTGTCCAGTCATCCCACAGTTCCAGCACTTTAATTTTCCTTTGCCCTTGCCCTTGGATTTGGATTTAGGTATTGAAGATCTCATACCTCAATCAGTATTCCTGCCTCTTGTAAACAGTGCATCAGAAGATGTCCCCACGCCATCGTTTACTTTCTCATGGCCTTTCCTTGAAGGATTGAGATAATGGTGTCCACACTCAGGGCTTTATTTGCGGTGCACAATAAGTCCCTAAATGGCTCATACGATGCCGGAAAAGAATTCAATAACATGCATGCCTGATCTTTATCTTTGACCACTTCCTCTATATCTAGCAACTTGCAAATTAATTTATTAAAGTAACTGATGTGGGCCTCCACATTTCCTCCCTCTGCAATCTTGAAGGTGAACAACTGTAGCTTTAAGTGTAGGCGATCAGTAGATTTTTTTACATAAATATCCTCTAACTTCGCCCATAAACCAGCTGCAATTTTCTCCCTCAAAAAATTATATAGAACCTCATCCGCGAGACACAAACAGATCGATGATAAGGCCTTCTTATCAAGAGTATTCCAATCATCATTAATCATAGTCGGTTTTCGCTCTTCAAGAGTACCATCCTCACTTTGCTTAGTTAAGGAACTGATCATCTTGATCTTCCATAACTCAAAGTTATTTTTACCTGAGTACTTCTCAATGTCATACCTAGTGTTTCCCATTAATGTTAATCATTCATATACAGGCCTACACCCCAACGATAGCTCTAATACCACTTGTTGGGGAAAACGGCAAAATCATGCAGAGACGAATATAGGTTAGTAATCAAAAATTACCAAGTAAACACAAGAGAACACAACGATTTAATGTGGAAAACCCTTTTGGGAAAAAACCATGGCACAAAGCGATAAAAATTCATTATGAAAGCAGAAATTACAAAGAGAGAATGCTTACCCGATTCGAACAACCTCGAATCTCACCCTTGTTACACCCCTTTAAAACCCCGGAACTATTTAGAAACCCTTGGAATAACTCTCAATCCCGTTTACACCCATATATATAACCTTGGAAAGAATCCCAAACGAAATCGAAAACAAATCCCACAATTTCACACTTTTTCAAAAAAATCTGCATAAAATCTGTTGATACCATCGAAGGGCTGTCAATGACATCGAACTAATCCTGTTGATTCCATCGAAGCCCTGTCGATGACATCGAACTAACACCTCCACTGTCCAGAGACAAAAGATGATTTTCCATAAAATCTCGATTACATCGATCCAATTTCGATGGTATCAAAAAAGTGCCCAGATAGGTCAGCGATCAACTGGAGAAAATTCAGAAAATCTCGATGGGATTAAGCACTATTCGATGACGTCGACGATCACATCGAACAGACTGTCGATGGTATCGACAAACCCTGTATCTGATTAGATTTAAGACATCAAATACAATAAAAACTACATTTTTAATTGACAAATTAGATAAATAAATTCATATGAATCAATCTTAAGAGTTTATAATAATAGGACAAGAAAAGAAAGTATATAGATTAATTAAATTCATTTATGATTTTAGACAAGCACCTAAGAAATATTATAAGAAATTTGACAAAATTTTGCTATCAAATATCTATCAAATCAATAAATCTAATAAATTTGTATGTAGTAAACTTTATGGGAAATATATGTGTTACTATATGTTTATATGTAGATAACGTGTTGATTTTTTTTCACCAATATAGAGGTAATAAATGAAGTTAAATCCTTCTTACCATCTCATTTTGATATGAACTGAATATGTAATTTTAGGAATCAAGATAATTAAGAATTTTAATATAATTATATTAACATAATTACATTATGTTGAAAATTTTATAAAGAAGTATAACCTTCTTCATTGTACACCTACTAGTACTTCCTTTGATCATCATGTAAAATTGTTTAAAAATGAAGAAGAAAATATATTATAACTCGAGTACTCTAGTGTTATAAGGACATATAATGTATTTAATAAATTGCATTAGACTTGATATTGCATGTGTGTGTGTGTGTGTGCGTGCGCGCAACTGGTAACTTAAGTGGATACATTAGTAATCCAAGATAAGATCATCGAGATGTTATAACCAGATTGTTTAGATATTGAAGACCTGTAATTATGGTCTTCAATATGATAAATATTTTTCTATGCATTATGGATACAGTAATGTAAATTGGATATCAGATTTCATCAAGTCCAAATCCATGCATGGATGCATGGATATATTTTCATCTTAGGAGGGATTAAGGTTTCATAAAAATCAAGGAAACAACATGCATATCTCCATTTATAATAGAATCTAAGCTCATTGGTCTAACAAAACCTGAAGAATAAGTAAAATGGTTAAAGAACTTGCTTACAAATGTACCCTTATGGGATAAATTTGTGGCAACAATAATCTTGTATTGCAATTGACAAGCTGGAATAGCAAAGGCAAATACTTGGATCTATAATGAAAAATCCAGACACATATGTCTGAGACACAACTTAGTCTATCAATTACTAAATAATTAATGGGATAATTGCAATTGACATCATAAGGCCAAAGGATAATTTGGCCAATCCATTGACAAAAGGTTATCTAGAAGTATAATGTTGAATACATCAAGGGAATGTTGGGGTGGTGCCCTTAAAAATTAATATTTATGTTACTTCGTGACAATATGTGTGTGTAATCATTTGAGTGGCCTGGTTATTGTGTATGGAACATGTTTATAATTATGGGTTAACGTTCTTCAGCACTTTAAGATTGGACATATCAATCTGTGACCGAGGAGAGATGTGGTCCATAAATCTTAGTGCCTTAGACCATGTAAGTGTTTAGACAAACTTAGGGCCTGTTTGGCCGGACGGATCCCACGGTGTTAGGTGGGATGGGATTCAAAAAACATCATCATTACCCATGGCAGGGACTGTTCCCTGTACCATGGGATAAGCGTAATTCCTTTTTTTGTTTGTAATATGGTGGTACATTGAAAGGATGTACCCACCATCATTTGATACTATTGACAATAACACAAATTTGTTATATCTAAACAGTTTATTTGTTTTGTAACCTCATTTTATGGCATGAGCCTAAAAATGAGGCAGATCCAAAACTTATGTAGCCCCAAAGAATTTTTCAACGGTAAGTGTTCAATCCCCATAGCTTTCTATGGTGGGTTTCACTTGAGCTTTAGATCTACCTGATTTTTTGGCCCATGCCCTAAAATGATCTCGAAAAATGGGTGGACGGTGTGGATATAGCACACACATCATGATGGGACCTACACAACTTGCTAACATTGAATGATATTAGCACGGGACCGATACGATTCCATCCAACCTACTTCCAAGCTTTTCCACTCTTCCCAAACATGGAGTGGAATTGGCACAGGACCAAATGCAATTCCATCCCACTTAAGCCCATCTAATCCAGCCGGCCAAACAGGCCCTTATGTTATTAGATTGGTCATCTCATGCGAGGGAACTAGCTTGATGTAAGGATGGACAGTCTCAACCATTAGGCCTGACTTGGTGTCAGTGTGACATTGCCATACCCCACTTGAGAGTGTGAATGTGTCATAGATGATTACCAGGGCTGAGCCTTTGACTATTCATATTGGTAAGATCAATTACAAGTACTACTCAGGGAGATCCATCATGCCCAAATTAGAGTGCAATTATAGTTATACTGAATCCGTCAAATCTTTAGACCTGAGCGTATTTGGATGGAGATATTCTAATTGATACTTTTTAGTTCGCTTGATAAGGCTTCCTAGAAGCCACTAAAAGTGGGTGTGACTAGGAGGTTTCATCAGGGTTGTCAAAGCTCACACGATCCGACAACGGATTCACTCAGTTCTCTTACATTAGTATGTAGCTTGATCTTAGGGTTTAGACCATCTATCAAGTATTTAAAAGGTTGGCCATTACTATGATTTTTTTTTTTTTATTGCTTAATTGTGAGTGTTCAACCATTGACTTTGAGTTTTCATCATTAGTTTGTTTTAAACAATGCTTAATGGACATCAAATGGCTAAGATCTGATGAACTGGCCTAAGGGCAGTATGGGATGGCCTTAAATTAGTGATCACAATTAGTAAAATGACTTGGATAGTTAGGGTACATGGATTAGGCAAGTAGAAAAGTTCGATCCATTCACACTAAGATACATAAAAATCTTTACAGTGGTGAAGTACTGGACCTTTTTTCTCCTGAAACCTTACCCATCCTCCTAATTAAGATCCTATCCTAAAGGGGGAGAGAGAGAGAGAGAGAGAGAGAGAGAGAGAGAGAGAGAGAGAAGCCTTGGGACACCCAAGCACCCTTGGATGCCTACTTGAGTGAGCAAGAGAGAGTTTGGTGTAAAGAGAGGAGAGGGTGGACATCTCCACCCTTTCGTCTCCCATTTTCATCTATGCATGTCCCTTGGGCGCATGAGGTCGACTCGCAGATAGCTTAAGGTTAGTTCTTGGCCCCTATTAGGGAATTTGACGCAGTTTCTCATCCTCAACCTCAAATGGATCTAGGAGAGACTACCTCTTTTGAGAGACTGACATCAACGATTATATCTGATATATTGCTCAAGTATGGATGTATGATAGATGTTTTTCTTTTGTTTTGTAGCATGACCTAATCACAATGGGGATCTATAAGTTTATTAATTAATATTAATATGAAATTTAATTTTTAAAATTCTATTCCACTGTGTTTCATAAAAATCCCTTCAAAGAATAAGGCCTAGGCCTATCGGCAATAACAACTCAACCTATATTACTAGAGATTCTAAGAATCAAGTTTAATAGGTAAAAATAAGTTATTATTAAATGATTTGGTATCAATATTGTAAACTTTTAATTGGGGACCTCATTCGTATGGTGTGATAGTGTTATTACAATTAGCAAGAGAAGTTAGGTATTGTCTTAATGAGCTCCATAGCTGTGATATAATAGGATGTATAACTTTAGGTACATTCTTGATGGACTCACTTATATGAGTGTGGAAGTGAGGCCACTTCATAAAAGGATTAGGACATTATCTTGAATGTTCATAAGACTGAAATAAAGCACATGATCATAACCTCCTAGCTTTGTAAGGGCTTAGACTTTCTTTGAATATTGTGTGCGTGATATATTAGGAATGTCATCTAATGCGAGTTAGTTCATGCATATTAGATCACTGTAACGCCCCAAACTCAACACCCAAGTATGGAGACTCAAATCCCAAAATTGGGAATGTTAACTAAATAAAACCACACGTAGGCGTGTTCCTCACATGTTCATATAATTAGATTACACCTGTTAATTCCCAATTAGAGTCTGAAGCAACGAGCAGGCATTAAAATGTAAGTACAGATAACCATAACTAAAATATCAGGGCTAATATAATATCAAATAATCTAAGATGGTACCCATAAATGAAAAAATATATAAACCCACAATAATCTAAAATGTGTAAGATGAAATATTACGAAAATCAAAATTAATTAACTATAGGTGAAGCTCATGTAGTTCTAACATGCCCTGTAAAAAGGTCTCGTCAACTCTCAATCCTCTTTAGCCCTAGAATGAGTTCCCGAACTCTCTCTAACGATAAGCTCTACTCTGCATCACCTTGTTGGTGCAATCGCACATAGAAAATGACATGAGTGGCCAACTTAGAAATCCCCTTAAGATTAATTACATGCACAACATATTGGTCGAGTATAGTTTCATAATGAAGAAAATAAACTTACAATAAGTAACCCATAACCAAAATCTTATTTAAATGCATAAATGCACATCAGTTTGGGGATGTTTATCGAGCTGGCTATGGGTAGTCTAATCACCAAAAAAAATACCCGAAGGTATGCACATCATTTTCAATGATTGACTGCCGATGCAATCCCATGATCGGGCTAACCACCAACGATAATACTCAAAGGTACATGCATTGTTTTTAATGACTAGTGCACAAGTGGCATGGCGCATGTGCGATTCACTAGCCACCAATGAAAATACTCGAAGGTACATGCATTGTTTTCAATGGCCAGAACACTTTCATAGGTGTTTGTGCAACCGGCTAGCCACTAGCAAAAATACTCAAAGGTATGCGCATCATTTTCAATGGCTAAACTTGATAATGCATGCACATTATGTATGTATGATTAGTCCAATCGTTATTAGTCTAATTAATAACCAATCCAATTAATGTAAATTCCTTCGACTCGTGGCCTTTTTCAAATAAATAATATTCTCCCCGAATTATCCTTCCCATCATAAGTTCGGATAGAGACATCACAAAAAGGTTTAACCCAACAATGGGCTAGCCAACAGCAAAAATATTCTCAGATATGTGCATTATTTTCAATGACCAGTCACCAACAAAAACACCCCAGTATCCAAGCTCAAGGGGCCCATAATAGTGCTTTTCTAACCGAAACCCTTCGTATCCAAGCGCAAAGGGGCCCAAATAGGATATGGGCTCTTTAAGAATTGATCAACTATAGATCGAGGCACCTTGGAGCGGTAAGATCCACTTCTAGTCTCCTACTTTGGGCTTCCTCTCACTCACACTATTTATTTATCCCATAGGGTTTAAAAAAGGTTTTTCAAAAGGTTCTAAGGGGCTCAAAATGAATGAAACAAAAAGGGCTTTTATAACCTTCAACTTTTTAATTCGGTGGTGCACAATTTTTCTGCTCACGGGAGTCTGTTTGTCAAACCGTTGACTTCTGTCGGTAAGAGTGATAGCAACTAATAGTTGTCGGTTAGACCGACAGAGCCCCGTCTCTACCTAATAGTTGCTCCAGCTCCGTTGGTCGAACCGACCCAGGTGTACGTCAAACCGACAGATCCCAACCTGCCTGTAGTAAGTTCTTTTCACTATTTTTAGTGTCTTAAGGTTTGATCATGTGTACTCTATTAGCTAACCCTCGGACCTATAGTACCTAATTTGATGTGTTTTAGCGTGAACTCGCTCACGCGTGAAGTTTTTCTTTGAATTGGGTTTTCCATACTTCTAGATTTCCCTTGAAATTTTAAGTCTCTCAGGTTCAAGCACATGGATGCATGTGCCAACATACAATAATTTTAAAAAATCTTATAGTGACGCTTAAGGCCTTCCAATATCCGATCATTGGAGTCCATGGTCTCACAATCACTAACCTTCTAACGACTTCGATATATTTACACTAAATAAGGTTCAAATCTCTAAATTTCTCCACCAACATACCTTGTTTCCATTGATTTTCCCATTAGCTTTAATTCACCTTATCATCTTCTTACTATTTTTCTATATTTTAAATTATAGGAAATTATTAGGTAAGATGATTTAAAACATAGGAAAGACATGTAGTTTTGCCTCCTTTAACTTCTTTATTTAGGAGTGTTGCTTGTCCCATATTGAATAGAGAAGGACTTGAGAGACCTTTATATTAAAACCTTGGTCTAGAGGTTTGTAATGCAAACCAAAAGAGACAATAGTCTTTGAAAACATCCTCCCACACACGGTGCAACGTAGCGTCACATAGTGCAAGTGGGCGGGTGGGCCTCGTGTGAGTTTTCTTTTGTTTTCTTTTATAGTATTCTTCCATTATTAAATCTATTACACGTCTCTAGTGGCCAACCACTGTATGATAAGTGCCCAAGCCTATCACTATTTTTGTGTCCCCAAGTGCCATGCTGCCTGGGTTGGCGCCATGTGTCCTTGGCTGGCTTACTTAACGAGTTACTTTTTTTATATATAAAAAGAGGTTCTTTCTTCTTTTTTTTTTTTTAGTACAGTATGTTTTCATTTTCTTTCTCATTCATCATCATAGAGAGTTATTGTATCCCGAAGACAGAAAGCCACGATTAGGGATAAAATCCTTTGTGTGGACAAATCTATCTTTAAGACAATAACAGCAACATCCCTCAGCTCCCTCTCTCTTCACTCTTATTGTTGTACCCACGGTTTTTTCTCTTTATTCAAAATTAATACAAAGAATGTTATAGTAGTAGGTACTCAATTTCTGCTCCTTGCGAGGTGCTCACTTGATTTTTTATTTTTTAAAATTTGCCTCATTTTTAGTTTAAGTCATACAATGGACATAACATGGACATCAAGTGGCCCTAGTGAGCCCCAATCAAGGGTGAGGGGAAAGTTGTACAAAACTATAGATGTCTTATATAAGGTCCTATTCCAGATGATCAAGGGTTAGTTGGCAGTGTGGATTGGCAGTGTAGATTTGAGTGCATTCGGAATCCAAAAGTCATTTGAAAATATGGACTTGGAAGTAGTTGAAATAAACACTTTTGTTGTGTTTTGAAATCCATCCATTTGTTGTTATTTGAAGTCAAATACTTTTTTACTCCTTTTTAAATGTAGGAGAGTTACACTGTAACCAAGGTGTCACTTAGATACTAATCCAAATGATATCTTAAAACAATCAAATTACTGGCTACATCACTAAAATTATATCAATACAATGATCCGAAAAGTCCAAACATTGGCCATGTAAATCAACAACTAAAAATTTGTCACTCATTTGTGATCCTATACTTTTGACTCACTTGATGCTCAAAATTTGGTCATTTTTTTGCTAAAGTATATATTTCAACAAGCTTATTATGATCAATCTATCAAATATCACATATTTAGATATTAAAGCTAATTTAATAATCAAAATTAATTTTTTATAAACATATTTTTAAAAAAAATCGATGCATTGCTAATTTTGCATTACAATACATACATATTACAAGGTAACAAACTCAACTGATAATTTGAAATCACCTTGATTTGTGATATGTAATTGAAATCACCTTGATTTGTGATATGTAATCTGGAATCGACTTCATTCCACATACAAGCTCCCAAAAGGTACTAGCTTTTTTTTCTACGGAACTGACACGATACACTGGATGTGCGATGAAACTGTGATGCAACCTACCAAAATAAGGAAGATAGATAGCGACCATCCATCTAATGGGATGTATTATGGTTGGTCCACACGAAGAATAGTGGAAAAGGTAGGCAGAAGGGTTGTAGTTTCCTCAATTACGTGACCGACCGTAGATGCCCATTGCATGGACTCCTGAACTCCTGAGCTATTAGATCATTTTCGGTAAGAAAACGGGGTTCCTTCGTAATCGAAAAGAAAGCTCCGAAAGAAAAGCACGGTTCACTTCTCCTTCAACTCGTGTTTTTAATCATTATAAAATCGTGCAAGAAGTCCCCGCTATCGAAGCGATAAAAAGAGAAAAACTTTGATGCTCTGGTGGAGTGTGATGGATGATACACAGGCACTTAGAAATTACAGACATGTCATATAAATAGTCAAATTAAACCGTCCAAATTATGGTACTCGGTGTAGATGTTCTGTAGACCAAAAACTAAGATTATTCGATTATATGACCATCGGATTAGTGAACATTTATTGGACATTTTAAAATAAAATATTAAACGGTCATTTTTCCACAAACAAGTATTTATGAATCAGGGGTAATGACTGTTCAAAAAATCCGAAATTAACTATTAAATCTGAAAAAGTGAGGCTGAACAATCTAGTCGGTTTTATTTTATTTAGTATGTGCCACGTATATAATTTCTACGCGCCTGTGTATCAAGGTTCATACGCGGCCTGAGTACCATATAATTCCACCAATACAAAAGCTTTCAATGGGCGAAAATATAATGATAGAAAGACTGAGATATCCCTATCTTTTCTGACAGTACCAGTTACGTCCCAGTACTTTTTCTGAAATGACAAAACCATCCTTCCCCATTAAAAAAATAAAATATAATAAACCCCTTTTTCTGTTAAAATTTAAAATAAAATAAATATAAGCCATTCGATTAAAAATTAAAAACAAGAATACAGGGTACATTCTTCAAATAAAGAAAGAGGGAGGGCAAATTCGTCTTTTACCATTACACTTCTTACAGGGTAATGAAAGCAGACGCAAAAGAAAAAGAAGAAGAAGAAAAAATGGATTTTGAAGCAATGAAATAACAATAATAATCAAATCCATTTTGCATTTACACACCCGACACGCGGAACCGAAACTCGGTAACGAACTCGGCCGAAATTTGAATAGAAAACGCGGTGAGGGTTGTTATCTCGTATCGTGTCGGTCTGACACGAGTGACTGGATTGCATTCGAGAGGTTATTAACGGCCGTGATGAGTCCAGCCATCCCTTGCCGATTTATCTCCGTCCGATGCTCTTCCATCTGCAGCTTCCTCTCTTCTAATTCCAGCACGTCTCGATGCCGTTTATCTTTCTTCTCCTCACAAGCTAAGAGCGCACGAGCCAAGACCGATGCACTACGCACTACGCTCGAACCCAGGCTTCGGACCTTTCTACGCTTCTTCGTATCGGAGTCCTGTCTATCGCTGCCACCTTCTGTTTCGGACGAGTCCGTCGTTTCCACTACAAAATCGGAAGAGAGGTTGGCGTGTTTGGATGGACCCGATATCGGGAAATCTAGAGATCGCGATAAATGAAAATTGGGTGTCGGCAAAACCTACAATGCGCGTATTTATCGGATCGTAATCTATAATGCGCGTTTATCATAGGTTAGTCATGATACCGGAAACGTGGTTCTCATGCATGAAAATCCCGGCCGTCCAAATCGTTTTCCCATCCCAACCATCTCTTTTCGACCATTGGATTAGGACCGTTCTCCATTTTCACTCCATTTGATGGCTAGCAATTGGACGAATACGATTATCTGATCGGGGTATGCCTTTCCCTGATGGGCCCCACAAGTAGGATGATTTAGATTGGCCTGAATGTATGCCACGTGTAAGGTGTATCAGTTGCCACATGTTAGCGAGTTGTGAAAAGCTCACAGTGAAAGTCCAACCTTGTTGTCGCAAAAATAACAAGAAATAAGAACGCTAATCATATTAGTACATGAGGTTTGCTTGAAAACATCCCCGACGTATATCAATACAATGCGTCGCAACTCTAGCCGTTGAATCTGGTCATCTTCCAACGATCCAAACCGTTTATATGATAAGTCTCACTTTTTTACTTTGGAAATACAGCAGATTAAGCAAAGTTCTCAATTGGATTATCATAACCCTTTGATAACTTATCTCTGTCGATTTCAAGATGAACGGTGATCGATATAAGAGTTCTTTTGGGTATTCACATCCAAAGGAAATCCTATCCATTAAACGGTTTGTGTCACACAAAAGGGCTCGAATCCAACGGCTAGAGTTATGGGAATAAGTCGGGATGTATTCGGGCATCGATTGTAATAGAATACAATTTTCGTAGGTTTGCTCGAATACATCTCGACGTATTACAATACAATGTGTCGGGACCTCAGTCTTTGAATCTGGGATCTTCCAATGATCTAAACCGTTCATATAACGAGTCTCACTTTGAAATAAAATCTCTCAGTTGGGTTATTTCAATCCTTTAATAATTTGTATATACACGTTCCTCACAACATTCGTTCGATTAAAAGGTTTAAAACTTCAATCCAAGAAATTTTGGTGCAACCATTGAAATAAACGGTTTGGATCATGGATACAGAAACCCAAATCCAACGGCTAGAGATCTGATGTATTTTATTTTAATACGTCGGATTTGTAGGAGCAACACTCATTACAAGTACCTGAAATAGGGTGAGGAGGCGGTGGGACAGGTGGAGGGAGAGGCTGAGGTGGTGGAAGAGAAGGCGGAGGCATGGGCCGTGAAATCACAGCCGTTGTTATAGGAGGAGGAGGAGCAGCGATTTTCTGTGAATATCTACGATTGACGACCTCATGGAGAGCTTGGTAAACCTCGTGGAGGAGATTGGAAGGGAGATTCCGCTCCTTGCGCTCGTGCTTCTCCATCTGCCAGTAAGAAGGGCGGTCTTTGGGATCTGGTGGTCTCGCTTCGTATTCTCTCACCTTCTTGTAGTCCCGCAGGAGATTATCCCATTTGTCGTTGCACTGGTTTTGGCTGCGCTGACAGCCATGGCTCCAGCAGTAGTTCTCCACCCATTTCCAGCGCAGCTCTGCGGTCTTGCAGGAGGTGGTGGTGGCGGAGGATGACGGAGATGAGGAGGAAGACGGCTTGGATTGGGCGGAGCGACGCTCTTCGTCCATCTTTTTGGCGGTGATGAGGACCAGAGTCTCGTGTAGGGTCCAATTCCCCTTTCGGTACTCGCGCGGGAGGGAGGGAGCGATGGTGGTGGTGGTGGTGGTTGGTGGTGGAGAGAGGAGGAGGGGGTGGTGGTGGTGGTCGAGGACGACTATGGAGGAGGTGTTTGGAGGATCGGACATGGTTTTCTTGGCATTTGTGTTGGGAGGAAGAGAGTTTTTGGTCTTTTGTTTTCTTTATGTGAGGAAGTGATAGAGATTGGAGTTCGTTTTTACCTCCGCCGCGATTAATAACCTTTGTGCATCGCGACCTGATGGGGCCATATATTGAGATGGAAACATTATTTTCACCGTTTGTATTCTCGGCTGTTGAATTAATTAAGGGTTTATCTTATAATCTCAGTTTATAGATGATTATAACATTTCACTTTAGGAATTGAATGTTATCCGTTGAAAATTTTATTTTCTTTGATTTAGTTTCAACCATAAATATTTATGGTCACGACCTCCTTTGTTATAAATTAATTTGGGTGGCCTGTGTAGAATTGAGTCGACAACGTGGACGGTTCCGATTAGTTGTTCACTCAGTATATGGGCGCCACTGCGCTGCAACACACGGTGACATAGGTAAAAACGAACTCGTGAAGTGGAGGGGTTACACGTGCGTACATGGCATGCGTGTGAAGGACCCGAGATGTTTTTAGATGAGTGTACAATTGGAAAGTACGTAACATATTTATAGAATCCAGGACCTTTTTTACTTCTGAGGATTTTCATGGTGGGTGGAAGCTGATGAACGTTCGTGATTTCAAGCACGTGTTTCGAGTTGGCACTTGTGTCGCGAAGAGTACCTTCCATCTCACGCGTGGGAGTACGGTTCTCGTTAATTAGAAAGGGAGAAAGAGTGGAGAGAGAAGTAGCGTTGAATTGGACGCGAGAAATTGCATCTGTAGCGGACGCGAGATTCTCGAGGTTTGCTAAAATTCCTCGTGCGTGTGGAGTTGTACACATCAGCATATTGGAAACGTGAAATATGAAACACGTGTGTGAGATTTGAGCTTTCCATAATGTTGGAGTATTGCTTAGATCATCTTCTGCCTAGAAAAATCAGGCAATTTCACTTTCAGGTGGGCCACAATGTGTGAAGTAATTTGGACGGTTAAAATTTTTTCTCTGCATTCCTACTTATGATATTCTGCGCCGCACCAAAGTTGTTAAATGGCTAAACTTTGTATCTCACCTGATGGAAAGCTCAGATCTTCACACGTGATTCATATTTGCACGCGTGGGTGTGTACGGATCCCACACGCGTGTAGATTAGTAAACCTCTTTCTTTTCCTATGTGGAAAAAAGCGTTCGGACTTCCTCCGGATAAGCCAATCTTCCATGTCATTAGTAGGGGTGTCAAGGGGCCGGGTTCGGGCCTAAAAATCGTATTTTGGATGGTCTTGGCCTGACGGTCCACCATAAAACAGTTCAAAATCGGGCCGAGACCTACTGAGGCCCGACCCGTCAACAGCCCTAATCATTAGGACACATGTGGCCCACTGGTGAATGGTTTGGTAGATTGGGGCAGCCCATCGATTGGAGACTTGGATTTGGTAGTGATACTGCCGGTGGGTACTGGTCGGTGTTGGAAAAGCTTTGTGGACCCACCTAGACACATATATTCTATCCTCTTCATCCATCTATTTTACTTTATGTCAGGGCATGAACTAAAAAATAAGAGAGATCTAAATCCTTAGTGGACCAGACCATAGGAAATAGTGGTGATTAAATGTGCACAAGTAAGACCTTCGCAACTGCTATACTAGTTGATGCTGTGATATGGACATCTTCTATTTTTACCCATAACAATACTTATTTACCATCCAACTTGTTGTTTAGGTTACTCAAACCTAGGTGAAAGGAAAACATAAACATCAACCTAGGGAAGGCTTTGGTGGGAACTTTCTAGGACAGGGAAGCTAGGTGGGGTCCACCATAATGCTTGTGAAATGTTCACTTTGTCTATTTATTTTTGTTAAGTCATGTGCCCAAAAATAACATAGATCCAAGAGAGTCACAAATTGGATAAAACACAAATGTGAAATAACTATCTAACTATAGTGGGGAGTGCACATCCTTGGGGTAAAGAAAATACCCCGTGTTGAAACATTTTGATTTCCACTGATATGTTTATATGCTATCCACACCGTTTATAAGGTCACTTCTATTGAGATAAAGTGAAAACATAAGATATTAGCCAAATTCAGAACTTTTATGACCTATGAATGCTTTAATGGTATATGTTCAATCCTCATTGCTTTCTTTCAACAGTTCACTTGAGTTTTGGATCTACCTCATTTTAGGTCATGAAAATGAACTGAAAAAATGGATGGATGAGTGGATATCTTATAAACATCACAGTGGGCCCCACGTATCCTATAGCCCTCACAAAGGTTTTTCTTATGATGGGTGTTCAATCACAACTGTTTCCTATGGCGTGGCCCATGTGAGATTTGGATCTACTTTATTTTTGAATTCATGCCCATGTATGATCTGGCAAAATGAAGTGGATAAAACACACATTATGCCCCAAATATGTTCATTCACCACAAAGTGGATAAAACACACGTTATGGTGATGCCATGTAGCTTTTCCAAAACCGACCAGTACTGAGGTGGGTACTGGTGGTGTCATTACCGAATCCGAATCCATCGATTGGGTTGGGCAGGCTGTAGCAGAGATTGTCAGATGATCAGAACCGTCCATAGTCAGATGATCAGGGGTCAGACCTCCTAAGAAACTCATGCCGAATGGGTGGAGAGCAGATTAGGTGACACCCTGGCCTCACCCAAGACGCTGCGGCCCTTACCCAGGATTACCGTGGGGCCCACCTTGATGTATGTATTATGTATCAACACCGTTCATCCATTTTTCAGATCATTTTAAGGACATCATTCCAAAAATGAAACAGATCCAATTATCAGGTGGACCATACCATAAGAAACATTGGTGATTCGCCATTAATGGCCCACAAAAGTTTTGGATCAAGCTGGTATTTTTTTTTTTCCCTTCATCCAGGCTTACGTGACGTTATCAACAGAATCGATGGCCCTAAGAAGTTTTTAATGGTAGGAGAGTCAATCACCAATGTTTCTTATGGTATAGTCCACCTGATAATTGGATCTATTTCGTTTTTGGTAAAACTTCCTAAAATAATCCGGAAAAATGGATGGACGGCGTGGATACATAATACATATATCAAGGTGGGCCCTACAGTAACCCACGGTAAGGGCCGCAGACTGGTGAGTCCAGGGTCTCACCTAATCCGCCATCGAGTGGGTGATTCTTGCCACTGATACATGTATATTAATCTGGACCAACGACCGGAAACTTTTAATTTCTCAAATCAAACTGATAGATCAATGGTCAGGATAATTTTCAGCTTCAGGTTTGGATAACAGGCTATTTTGCGACTAATAGGTTCCAAATCCAACCGGTGAAGAAGTTCCATCCTATCATATGCATGCGATATCAACCGTCCCTATAGGTTGGGCCAAGCATTAGGATCATCTTGTGTAAAAATCAGTTCCATCCACTCATCACTTAGCCTATGACATTGGAAACAATTTATACCCATTGATAAATAAAAATATACAAATGTGGTCCATTTGATTAGTGGATGTTATTTATTTTAATAAGAGACGATTCTCATGATGCTGGATAACTATTGGATGGATTGGATGTTACACAAATGAAAGGATGGTGGTTATTCTTTGTTAGACCGTGATGGTCCAATTGGTTCAACCAGTAAAACTCCCGACGATTGTAGAGTCAGAGCGGTAAGCCCATCCACGTCGTGTCCCACCACATTAACGTAAGCGGATTGGCTGGTGACCCTGACACCAGGGATATCCCTGGTGGCAGGATCTGTAGGCACACTGTAATGTATATGTTTTATATCCACACCGTTGATCCTTTTTGACAGCTTATTTTAGAGCATGAGCCCAAAAACGAAGCATATACAAAGTTCAAGTAGACCACACCACAGAAAACAGTGGTGATTGAATTCTGACCGTTACAAACTTATTGGGACCCAAATGTTTTAGATCAACCTCATATTTATGTTTCCCTTCATCATCCAAGTCCGTATGACCTTATGAACAGGTCGGATGGGAAATAACCATCACAGTGGGCCCTAGGAAGGTTTCAACGGTGGGTGTCATTATCCTTACTCTTTTCTACGATGTGGTCCACTTAACCTTTGGATCTGCTTCAATTTTTTGTCTCTTGCTCTAAAATTAGCTGTCAAAACGGATGGACAGTACTGTAGATATAAAACACATACATTACAGTGGGCCCCACAGCACCAGCCACCATGGAATCCCACATCAACAGTCCCAACCGCAGGCTGCAACTGAAGACGATCCTAGCCATTGATATTATGAACCCCACCTTGAGTGATCCAACGGATGAAAAATCGCCCTGAATTGGCCCACCAACAGGAAGGAAAAAAAAAAACCAACATGCCTATTTAACTAATAAAAGGCCACTTATTCTACGGCTAAGATCTTCCAATTTAGAGGATTTTTGGTGGATGTGCCATCCACAGTGATTCCCAGCATATCAACGTTCAGGATAACCTAACTGTGGGCCCCACATGTACAAACTAAAAACGAGAACTGTCTATAAAATCTCCACGTTTTGTACAGTAACTCTTTCCATGCAGCGATGGCATGATGGTCCCTTGACAGTATCGTTTCGGCTATATGCATGAAGACCGATACGAATATTTTAAAGCCCGGTACGAATACTCGAAACTAAGATACACATAGTACGACGCCATCAACTGCATTGTCGTGTTTTGCAGCTGTGGACCATCAATCACGATTTATTGCCCATACTCGTCCGGAGCCCTACCCATTGATAGGCCAGCAGTCATGCCAATATGTCACACGTGTTAGAGATTCGAGCTTTTGTTAGCATTGGTGTGGCTCATACGTGTAAGTATTTATTCTTTGGATTTTGATCAGTTTATATGTCAAAATGTCACACGTGCTAGAGTTGTGATAAACAATTTACCATTGCCTTTGTCATGTGATACAAACATAAGGTGGAGTGATCGGTGTGTCCCCAATCGGGTAGTTCTCTGGGCGGGCTTACCATAGTGTATCTATATATCTAAATTGTTCACCTCTTTTCTCATATCATTTTAAGATATGAACCTAAAAATAGGCAAATCCAACCCTCAAGTGGACCATACCATAGATACTCTTATATTTAATGCAACTAGCATTTAATGTTATGTGCATTTAATGCAACCAAGTTTATTATTTGTTGGGGTCAACTTGGGCGCTTGGATCTGCCTCAATTTATGCTCATAGCTTAAAATGATATGAGAAAAGGGATTGACGCCTTTGATGCACAGATACATCACAGTGGGCCCGCCCATAGAACTGCCCGTTGAGGGCTAGAGTCAGGCAAGGGTAGGACGCAAACCGCGTGCAACATACAGTGTACTCCTACACTATCATGTGGGGCCCACTTTTTAATCCTTGCATTACAAGTTTGTCTGATCATGCACACAAAGACATGGGCTCTACATGGACTTTATTATCTCGTCCATGCCAGGATCGCACGCGGGAGCTCACCACGATGACTAGAAGAGGATATCATTAACCATCACGTCTATGCATGTGGCCTCAATCTTGACCGATCATTAGGATGGTATCATGATCTTTTCATCATCCATCCGTGTAATATCCTGATTTATTAATTTTCTAAATATTTATTTAATTAATCTAGTTATTATTTTGTGTGTGGTTATTTTATTTAGTGTACTCTCATGTATATATTTATGCGCTAGTGCAAGTACACTCACTCACACACTTTCATGCTTTTACATCTAAATGTATATACTTGCATTTTATTCTCATATACACCTTTTATATTTAATTTTTTACTCACTAATATAAGTGTAAAGTTAGGTAAATAATTAAGAGTCTCAATGAGAGAGGATGTGAGGGAGTTAAATTAACTGTAACTTTTTATAAAATTTTAAAAGAACTTTAAAATTATTTTTAAAAAAAATGAATAGGTCAAACAAGCAACCAACATGCCCTTAATTCTCATCATTTATTTCACTCTCCCCTTTCATAAATAAAAGCCATCTATGACCATCATAATGAGAGAGAGGGAGAGAGATTGGAAAAAATCTGAACTATTCATCCCATGCGGTGAGTTCATCTTATTTGATTTTTTTATATTTATTTATAAATTTGTTTTACATTCTAATTAATACTTTAAGGGCGTGTTTGGATCGCAGGCCCAGAACGTACAGTATTATTTTATTTTAAAATATTACATTAACGCATGTTTGAATCAGATTTGAAATCCGATATACACTCGTCACCCTAAGTACGTCTCCGAATAGAAACGGATGGGCACGTGTCACTGCTGTTACGTCTTCTCATATCGGGCAGTGCAACCGACTTCATTGCATTGCAGACCAGGTTGGAAGAAAAAAAATCTCCTTTCCTATGGTGTCTTGAGAGACCATTGCGCGAGTGCATATCTTCTTCCCTCTTCTCTGTTTGTCTGACATTCTGCGAAAGAGGAAATCGTGCCTCTCCGTTTGAATTTAGGACGTCAGCCGGGATGTACGCTCATCCGTCTTTGGCCCAGACGAAGATGCAATGAACTGTTGTGCTGCTTCATCGTGAGAAAAAATCAATTTTCTTTTTCTGTATACCCATCATTCTCACAGACTCTGAAAGACCAGGTAATGTATTTTCCATCGTTTACATTATCTCTGACAAAATCCGATCACTGTTTTTACATGACAGCATGCATTTTATGTCTTCTGGATATACATTCTCTCCATGCATCTTCTGTTATTGGAGCAGTCGATTAGGGCTGTG
The DNA here is from genome assembly GCF_029962835.1 of Magnolia sinica. Lineage (NCBI taxonomy): Eukaryota > Viridiplantae > Streptophyta > Magnoliopsida > Magnoliales > Magnoliaceae > Magnolia > Magnolia sinica. Next base: position 34,020,566 of record NC_080574.1, on the reverse strand, counting down.
GTGACAGTTCTTTCCTATACCCTAGAAAGAATCGAAAGTATGCAATACACTTGAGAGACAGTATTCTTTAGAAGGAAATCTTTATTTTTAAACTGTGTATCAGAAGAGTATCCCGGAGATGGATTCACCTCCTGACACCTTCGACATGACTTGTGCATGTCATAAAGGTGTGAGTAGATGAACTCCACCAACCGAAATTAACTTCATTTCTTAGTTGCTTATAAAAGACACTTGTCTTCTATATTCTTCCATGAAATGTAACAGAGAAGATAGAACTAAGTTCTGAAAATTTTCTGGGCTGCGTCTATAATATCCAGAGGGTATTTTATTGTCGAAGGTAATATTCTATCTTCTTTCTTACATGATTTAAATTGCATAGATCTCATTTTCACATATGGCTGATAGGATACATCTTCCGCTGAAACTCCGTATTGATTGTATCCACTGTATTATTTGGAGATGTTCATTTCCTATGATATATCTCTGAAGGACCAACGGATAATATCACATTTTATATACTATATTTGATAAATATACCTTTATCATTTTAACTCTGTACTCAGATGATTGCTCGATATAGTAGTATTTGAAAATGTTCATTGGAGATGTATCATGTGTTATATCTGAGACCTAACTGTAATATGTTAAACTGTTAAATATAATTTGCATATTTGATTTCGTCTGAAGAATCCATATACATTGAAATCAACTCATCTTCTGTGTACCTGAATTCTATTCTGTATTAATTATGTTATACTGTCATTTGCACTAATAAATAAAAAATCTTGAAAAGAATAACAAGTGACAGACCCTTCTGTCTTATGGGGTCTGATAGTGGCGAATCTAGCTATGATCAGTCCTCCAGTAGTGAATGGAATGAAAACGAATAAGCAGCTGCATTAACGACGATTGCAGCGTCTGCGTGTGTCATGCGAGCTGCCGAATATTATCGACATTATTGTATAAAGGCTACGCCTAAAGGTGGTAATATAGAGAGGAATAGATTCATAAATGGAATCATTAAGAAAAGTGATGCTGAGTGTCTAGCATAGCTAAGAATGAGTCGGGATAAGCTCTTCAAATTGTGCTTTCTAATTAGAGATAAAAATTTACTTTCAGATTCAAAGAGATGTAGCTTAGAGGAACAGGTGGTATTGTTTCTTCACACTATCGGCCATAATATCTACGATGTAGATTTATTACGCACTGCATCCTAAACAGTTTGGATGAAAGACATACATCGTGTTGGTGCCCCCAGAGCATTTGACACCATCCATTGGGTGGTGTCAAGTTTTAGTAGCCAATCCGTGGTCCATAGCAACCAACACATGTGGTCTGTGTTACAGACTTTTCGCACTAGGGAGTCCGTTCCTTGAACAAACACTAAATTGGATATATCCGCTAAATAAATATCCAAGGTCACTCCATACTAAACATTGTTCTGATCTATGATAATACTCATGAATACAGTGTACAATGTCCGGAGTATACGTGTTGTATAGTATTACATCGCAATACAATACTATACACGAATCTAAATACACCCTAATAACCCAAAATCCTGATGTAGATCAAGATTGTTTATCAGACTTATCGATAGTCAAATCTGAATATTTAACAGATAAATAGATAGGTGTGATTTTGTTTTATGAGAATCATGTTCAAATATTTTTGATATAGAATATTTTAATGTCCAGCATCAGATCATGAAATTGATCTCATCGATAGGTGAATCCGGACCCTTTGTATTTTCTAGTTTGGAATTAGATTGTGTACCTTAAGGAACGATTGAGATTAAATGGGTGTAGAAATCTAATAATGGCCTCAAATTGTGTATAATAAACCTATAGTTGATGAGGAATGTATATGTCTTTAACATGAATTTAATTGGTATAACTCTGTAATGAATTAACACAACTCTTATCACGTTTATTATTTAGTGCAATAAATAGCATCGATACCCTTCTGAACTATCCAAATTAGTGGAGTTTAGAGATCATGGATCAATTTAGATTTTATACAATATTAATAAATTTATTAAGGAATACGTTTATAAATTAGAATTATTGATTTGAGATCATTTGACGTATCTTACAAATTATGATATTTTTCTTTTAGTTTTTAGGTGATTTGAGGAAAGATTTAATAAGACTTAGTTTATTATTTAGTTATGTTGTACATGCATTACATATGATTATTATCAACTAATGTTGGGATTTAATCTGATTAAGACTTAATAGTTATGTATCAAGGAAATCCATCTTGATTTCTTATATTGCAAATTAAAATTGTTGATTTGATATCATTCCACCTACGAAAGGTTCACCTTTTATGTGGTGAATACATTAAAATCATGAATTTATCTATTAAAATTTTATCAAATTATTAAGGATTTATGAAAATAAATTCGAAAAACATAATTAAGGATCTAAACAAGGTTGAAAAAATATTAGACGACATAAAATTTGGCACATGGAAGTGTAAGATAAGATTATTTCTCTTTGAATAAAACATTTATTACCTTTCTACTGATGTATTGAAAAAAGCAACTAAAGGCACAAGCCATGAGGCTACATGTTTTATGATTGCTTAGGACAAGTGAACATGACAAAATACTTTGGCACAGTATATCATTCACAGCGATAAGCCCAATAATTTTAATGGACAATTTAAGAATATGAATACTAGGAAAACTTTGATGAACTTTGTCACTCCAAACTTTGAAACTTGAGCATGGTGTCCTTGATCCTAAGCTTAAGGATTAGATCAAGATTTAGTTTAACATTACCTTTTGAATAATGAGGGTTTTAAGCCCTTTAGGGCCCGTTTGGCCACCTGCGTTAAGTAGGAGTAGCTGGGATTGCATTCGTCGGCCTACCATATCCACCGTCCAATCATATTTGAAGACGATATTTCAACCCGGGATAATGAACTTCAGGTCTCCCGCCAATACCGTCTGTCAAAAGGTAGGATTTGGCAATCCCGTGGGTGAGTTTGCTGTAACCTGCTTCGACTTCACCATCGGGTAAACCGCTTCCACTGCTGTCTATTTGAGTGACGTCCACATGAATGAAGCCATTTGGGTATGACACTTGACCGTGGGCCTCTTGTGTTGTATATGATTACATCTACTCCATCCATACATTTTAAAAGATAAGTTTTTATCGTTAGCCTAAAACTGAAAATTTTTAAAAAGCTCAAATCGACCACACCACCGGAAACAGTGTGAATTGAACATCTACCATTGATAATTTCTTGGGGACCACAGAAGTTTTGTATCAATCTGATATTTGTGTTTTCAGTTAATCAATATCTTTATGATATTATGAACAGGTTTGATGAAAAAAAACATACATATAGGCCACAGAAAGGTTTCAACGGTGGAAATCATTATTCCCTATGGTATGATCCACTTAAGATTTATATATACCTCATTTTTTATCTCAACCATTAAAATGATCTGAAAAAAAAGGATGAACGAAGTGGATAAGATAATACACTGACGATGGGCCCAACTGAGTGTACTCAGTACATAAGGTGAGTATTGAGTAAGTCAGTACGATATAAAGTGGGTAGCAATCTGATTTCATGTGGATTATGGACCAACGCGTTTCGTAGGATCTAAGTAGCCCCCTAAGAAGGATTACTCTTGAGGTTATCCTCAAGATTTTTAAAAAAAAATTGAGAGACTACTAAAGGACAAATTTATTAAGCCAATCAGGTATGCCAATTAAATCTCCAATATAATCCTAATAATCAAGAAGAACGAAAAACTGAGGGACTGTATAGACTTCTAAAATCTAAATCTAACAACCCTAAAAGATGAATATGCGCCGCTTACAAGTTTAAGTTCATATATTCTACACCGTACTATGCTTATGCCAATGGACAGGCCGAGTTAACCAATGAGATCTTTAAGAACATTATTAAATGAATGGTAAAAGATAACATACAATCATGGCACATAACATTATCCAAAGAATTGTGGACTTATAAAACTTCACAAAGAACTAATACAGGGATGAAGTCATTTTCCTTGACATATAGACATGATACTGTATTTCTCATAAAAGTTGACATTTCTTCCTTAAGGATATCTTATTAGAACAAACTAATCCCGAAGATTTTATCGAGGCCATACTTATAGAGTTGGAAGAGTTGGACATCGTCTAATTGTAGGCTATGGATACAGTAAAGGTTCATAAGCTAAAAGTTGTCAAAGACTATAATAAGAATGTAAAACGAAAAAGTTTCAATGAATGAGAATTGGTGTGAAAAATCATATTGTCAATTGGAGTAAGGGATAGTAAGTATGATAAATGGTCCTCAACATGGGAATGATCATTGAAAGTTAAGCGAAATTTACATAAGAGGAGTGTATTTGCTGCAAGATATGGACAACCAAAAAAGCAGTAATCCTATCAATAGTCGATACTTAAAGAAATATTATCCAACATCGTGGGAATTAATGCAGACATGAGAAGTATCAGTTGCAAAGTAAGTTGATAAAAATGAAGGGTAAAGAAAAAGTAAAGATCAGCCATTATAGAAACTTTATGTGATACACATTCTATTACAAATAACTTTGGTCAATTGAAAATAAAGTCGCTATTTTTTATTAATAAAATAGTTGACAAGTTTTAAGCTTCGGCTGCCGCTCATAGAGAGTGCAAATTTTCACAGTCTTTTAAGACACTCACATTAATACGCACCTTAAAACTGAATTGGAACCGGACTATAAAAAACCATTTCGATTGCAATTCAGTTCTACGGTTCTGGGCCTTTTATAATCCATCCTAATTGCATGGTCTATTTTTATAATCTAGCTCAATTGCATGTTTTTTTTATAATCCAACCCAAGCTCCTCTATTAAAAAATTTCATAGAGAGTAATCATGTCATGGTTTGTTTTTATGACCCTTTCATGTTCCCAAAATATATTACCAATGTCTATTCGTGTTGTGATCCATTTAATGAATGATCTTTTTTTAATATTTTTTTTAATAATATTTAATTATTTATTAACCAAGGGGTTCGGTTCCAAGTTCGATTCTAAGGTCTGGTTCACGAACCGGTTCGGTTCTACAAAACCCCAAACCGAGAATCGAACCGAACTAGCCAATTCTTTGATTTTCAGAACCGGAACTGGAACCTATACACTTTATAAGCAGACCAAACTGTGCGTCTGGTCATTTCCGATCCAGTTTACCGATTCTACCGATTTCATGTGCACCCCTACATCACAAAAATTTTGAACCTCTGATGATCATATCAATATCCGAGTGAATTGGTAACACAGACCCAAATCAAGAGAGGGTTGACGCTAATATATCAGGCTCATATCCGTGCATTGATCGAAATCAAGAGAATGGGAGATCAAGATCTGGTGGATCCAATCCAACTAGTTCCATAATCAGAAGGGAATAAGATCGTAGAAGGGTGGAGACAGCATTGATTGGGTCGTTCATATGCAACAATGGCCTGATCAATGTGAGATCCGAGACAAAGGGTGGACATAGCTCTAATTGAGCCCAAATCTAGATGCAGTAGTGTCCCCAAGATCTTATAGGAGACCATTTATGTAAAAGTGAAGATCTATAAATCAATGGTTCCAAATTTACAGAAATTTCCCTATTCAAAATGTAAGCCATTGATGTGAATGATCCTGGACCAACAAGAAGACGTAACAAGGGTATTGCGACCTCGACAACATATAAAAGGAGTGCATGATGAAGAGCTTGACACCCATGCCAAATACAATCAATGTATTTTTTACATTTATCTTTACATTTATCTTAGTATAGTCTAGTCTTAACATCGATAGCTATTGTCTAGCATTATTCCTACAGTACAGTAGGATTAACATAAACATCCACAACCCTAAGTCGTTAAATCCTCATCAACTAAGTTCCTACTCGGGCTATCAACATTCTAGTCGCATCCTACTAATCATCTGCCCGGATCAACTATTCTTACGAACGGTCTAATTATTTTTTATTCTATCAATTGTAATGAGCCACATCTGCATGTTAATAAAAATCAGCATTGTTTTAGCCTTCTTTTATTTATTTGTTCATATACGGTCTTTTGAGAAATACGTTGACAGGTGGCAGTGGTGAAAAAGAAAAGTCTTTAAATACAAGGCAAAATGAATCCATCAAAAAGAATTCATTAGGAAAGACTCAATCCTATCTTTTTGTAAATTGTCTGATCACTGGTCTGATAGCTGAATTTCCTAATCCAATCTTAATCAATCATTTTAGTGCATGGTCACCAGCATTCAATTAAATATTGAATCGACTAAATCTTTGGCACCCCGCACTTCCTAATAAGTACATCCAGCCAATACATTCGTTTTTAGAACTATGGTGAGAGATCCAATCCATCTATCAAGTGGGGCCCAGTTTGATTACCGTTAAAATATTTTATCTATCTAGATTAGCCATCTGAGTTACTATGTAATAGTACCTCACCTGACGATTAGACTGGCCTGATTTCTATGACAATGTACCAATGTACCAATGCAATGGGACCCACATGAGGTACACCTCAGATGCTCTTCACGTGTGCTTTATGGATACGTGTACACACATGATCCAAGTTAAAGCAGGAGGCCGGTTCATCTGTAAGCCCTTGTAATAAAGCTTTTTCTTTTTCTTTTTTCAAGTTATACATATGGTGGGATGACCCAAATTCACCCCATCGGCGTGTAGGCCACACCATACAAAACAATGGGCAACCACCCAAAAACCTCCAAGGTGGCCCAGTAGATCTGCCTAGTCTTCAAGTAGGGGTGCAATGGGCCGGGTTGCCCGGCCTGCTCAGGCTGTCTAGTTGTGTAGGCCCAGCGATTGAGCCCTAACTTAGCCTGAGGACTGCACCCAAGCTCGAATCCTAGGCCAAACCCAGACACCAGTCCACATCGCCTGAATCATTAAGTGGGCTATTGTTGTATGGAAAGGACAAATTGTTTAAAGACACTAGCAAGCAAGCGAGCAGTTCACATTCAATGTTCAAGTACATTTTAAGATCCTTGGATTTGAAGTCATGTTCTAATGATTAAAACCATTTATATGCAGGGTTTTATTATGGATAGAAGAGGCAGCCCAAAAAATATCCTAAGATTAATTGGGCTATTTTAACCTTTTGATCATTTAACTCTTTTCTTAGAAAGGCTGCCCTTGCTTGGACCTACCCAACCTACTAGGGCCAGGCTCAAGGCCAAGTTCTTTGTAACCTTATTAGAGCTAGGGCTGAGCCCAAGCCAGACCTTAGGGGACTCCAGCTTCACTCTAATCCATTCCCACCCCTATTTTTGGGTGTCTAGCTTTTATAGTAGGGCAACCCTTCTCCACAGGTTAGATTGCCACATACATGATGGGCCCACAAATGGGCTTATTGCATCAGAGAACAAGTAGAGGAATCAGCCTCGTTAAAGCAAATGGATAACAATTTAGAAATAAAAAGAATGGTATAGGGTTTGAGTGATGAGTGTCAGGCCATGCAAGTCATGATTATATTATGTTATTGATGCCAACAAGGAGTGATATCTCCTTTCTATGCAATCTCCAGCCGTGCCTACTGCACAAAATCGTCAGAGAAGGAAGGAAAGGGAGGGAGGGAGAGAGAGAGAGGTGATGATTAGATCTCATTTTTCGTCTCAAAAGAAAAGAAAAAGGCATTCTCAGTCGCTTCTCGTAAATCTTTTTACTTTATTATTTCACTCAACTTCTCAATGGCTAGACCCACGCCACACCCATGATTCCGTATCTCGGTATCATGGCTCACTCAATCTTTCCACGAGGTTAGATTTATGAGGCAATTCCTGATACACGTGCAAAACCTAGTACTACGTGTCCTTTGATTTCTGGGGTCCCACAAATCAGGATGGTCCACTCATCTGATGGACCGCTCATGTGCTGAATGTAGATTGATTTTATTTTATTTTTTTGCACGAATGGCCCACTTGATGAGCGGAGCAGCTTGATTTTTGGGCTAGGTCATTTTCTGGGAGAGCCCGTCTGATGAATTGTCTAGATCTTACACAAACTTGCCAGGCTAGCATGTGTGCAGCGGATTGATTGACTCTTTAAATCAGGTCCGTCAACCTGTCAACCCTTGAATGGCTGTCAATGGACTGGGCTTGGGCCTAGCAAAAGGGCTGACCCAAACAGTTCAAAAGCATGACCCAAGTCAACCCAGCCCCAGCCTGTTGGAAAAAAAAATGAAGGAAAAGGTTCATCTAGCGAATGCGATTAATCAGACATACCCAATACAAAATGGGTCTCCTGATTTACGTTGTCTAATTGATATCGGCTACTTAACTTACATGAGCTGGGTCTTGGCTGATTTCAGCCCCGTGGTCTCGGCATGGCCCTCAATTGTAGGCCCACGAACTAAACCGTTTAGATGCAAACTTAGACTTGCACTTGGCCCTGCCTCTTAAAAGCCCCTGCTGATGATAGCCTTGACCATTAAAAGCCATAAATGTTTATATATAAAGGAAAGCTCATGAGAACTTTTTGAGAACTCATAAATCGTGATGTGAGTGTAAGATATGAACCGTCCACCTGATGCAGCCATGAAACCCCTCGGCTCAACTTTTACCCTAATTCAAAACTTTGGTGGGCCATGGCAAGATGAAACAGTTTCCTCTCTAGATTTGCCTCTTTTTTTTTATGGCACACCAAAGTATTCAATCAGGGTAAAAGTTGAGCCTCTTACTCTCATATCACGCTAGTTCTCAAAAGTGAGAAATGGTGCGCAGGTTGTATGTATCTGTGCGCGTGGGAAATGGTACTGTGAGGTCGAGCTGTGTGGGCCTCACTGATGTGTGTCAGAAATCAACACCGTCCATTTTATGGGTGCCCTTTAGTTCATCAGATATTCCAAAAATCAGCTGTATATGGAACTCAGGTGGGCCATACCACATAAAACCATGTGAAGACATGGATAAAACATATAAAAGTACTTGGTGGGCCCCACATGAGTTTTGGATGTGGCTGAAACTTTTTATGATTCCTCATCTAAGTGGGACACACACAATGGATGGTCTGGATTTGTGAACCATATCTAGGTGGGCCCAATAAATGATTATGAATGTTTTAATGGGAGGGTAACCCCTCTCAACTGTTGTATGTGGTGTGGCCCAACCAAGTCATAGATTGACTTGATTTTTAAGCCCTTTGCCCACCATGGAATGGTGCATCTGATTGATTGTTAGATGTTTGACACACATCACGGTGGGGCCCCCACCGCTCGACCTCATGGGAAAAAAATGTTTTGAATATAGTATTGAATATAGAATTTATATTCCAGTACCCTTTTTTAAAAAGGTTTTCAATAAGCTAATTATTCCCGGAGTACAGTCGGCATGTGTGCAAGCAAATGGGTTGGCGACTGAGGTGGCCCCACAGTGATATTTATGTGAATCCACACAAACCGCCAGGTACTTTATCCTCTTTTAGGCCCTGGGCCCAAAACCCAGCTCCAACTGTGATTTAGGCGGACCACACAATTGGAAACAGTGTACATGGCAACACTTACTCTCTCCAAATTATTTCCTTTGATATAGCCAACCTAAATCACTGATTATACTGATTTGCAGGCCCAACACTTAAATTTTGGTATGCCATCTAATGATTGGAGTGGATTTCATATAATCATTTAGGTGAGCCTTGTAAAAATTAAGGGTGGACATCTCTCTCCGAAGTGTTTTCTTTTACGTGGCCCACCTAAATCACAAGTTAGCTTCTTTTTTTGTTGGACCTAACCTGGGATTAACACATCTAATCATTGGATTGAATTGCACATGCACATCATGATAGTCCCCTTAAAAAATGAAGAGCCGGTGCCTCTCCCAACTATTAAAAAGTAGAGATTACATATTATATATATATATAGGAAATTTTACAGGACTATAACCCTTGAATTTTTATGATGCCCGTGTGTGTGTGTGTATTAAAGGAAATTTTACAGACTATCACCCTTGATTTTTTATGATGGCCACGTGATATATATGTGAGAGCCACTCCGACGGTTAGATATGTAATCCCACATTCGGGATTCAAAAAAGAAAAAAAGAAAAAAAAGAAAAAGAAAATCAAGTTGACCTATGATTCAGGTGAGCCATAATAAAAGAAACATTTAAGAGAGAGATACCACACTTAATATTTACAGGGCCCTGCTGTGAAGATTATACCAAATTCACTCCAACTATTAGATGTCAATCCAAAAATTAGGTCTAGGTCCACAATCAGACCCATCAATGATTCAATTGGGACACACCAAGAAAACAGTTTAGAGAATGAGCATAGTCATATACATTGTTTACAATCTTGTGTTGTACACCTAGATTGATGGGGTTGATTTTTGGGCCTTTGGCCTAACATAGGGTTAGCCGCTTGGTGGACCAGATGTACATTACATGAACATTATTTCTAGTATGATGTAGCTTATTAAAAACCATTTTAAAAAAAGATATATACTAAATGTAAATTCCATGTTGAGGATTATGTGGACCATAAAAGACTTTGGAGCGATTTAAAAAGTAGAGACTGGTGAACACCGTCCATTGATACAATGGATGGTCTGGATTTGTGAACCACATCTAGGTGGGCCCAATAAATGATATAAATGTTTTAATGAGAGGGTAATTCCTCTCAATTGTTGTATGTGGTGTAGCCCACTCAAGTCATGGATTGAATTGATTTTTAAGGATGTGGCACAACATGGAATGGTGCATCTAACTAATGGGGTAGATGTTCTATGCACATCACAGTGGGTCCCACACAGCTTGACCTCATGGGAAGTTCCCATGAGGTCAACCTCATAGCAACATTTCCATATATATATATATATATATATATATATATATATATATATATATATATATATATATATATATATATATATATTTAGGGCTGAAAGTTGGGTTGAACCGAGTGGGTTCAACCCATGACCGACCTGACATTGGATTGGGCTCGGGCAGGATGTACCAGGTTTGGTCTTGAGCTTGGGCTATATAAACACTAACCCGATAAAAGTTGGGTCAGGCTTAGGTTGAGGTCTCGAGTTACCCAACCCAACTCGAACCTAATCAATATGTAAGTTATAAATTGTAATTGAGTGTGGATCATCTATGTTGAAGGCATAGGAAATTTAAGTGCCATCAGCTCTCATTGGTCCAAGCTATTTCCAATGATTCAATCTAACAAGATATGCCAGATTTCTCTCTCTCTCAAATGGAGTTCGTACTACATAACACAACCTTTATAGGAGTAGTCCTATATTTTAGCTTGTTTGTTTAGAAAAATTAAAGTTCTTTACCATAAATAACTACATATATAGTTAATAAAATCAAAGATACAAAAATTAAGAAGTGTATTGAAATATAATAAACTAATGTAATAATGCAAATATTAGCATATATCCGCCTGACCAACCCACCCAACCTGGCCGAGCCCACTTGGGTTAGGCTTGGGTTGAGAATTTCTAACCCAAGGTTGGGTTGGGTTGGGTTAGGGTTGAGGTATAGGAACTTTGGGTTAGGCTAGGGTTGAGCACCAACCCGACCCGATCCAACCCAACCCACCCAACTTTCAGCCCTACACACACACACACACACACACACACACACACACACACACACACTCGACCTCATGGGAAGTTCCCATGAGCTCGACTGCGTAGAACGTTTTCCCATATATATATATATATATATATATATATATATATATATATATATATATATATATATATATATATATATATATATATAAAGCATATCTTTACTAAGTAATAGATAGTGAAGGGTTGCATCTTGATTGGGCCCGAGTTGATTTGGGCTGAACTGGGCTTGGCCTATTTCCATCCTACGTAATAGATAGGAGAAATGTACACCATTTTTTCTAGGATCCATGCTAAGGGTATGCACAGCTCAACCCAATCACTATAAATATATCATCTATGCCTTGATTTTTTCCTTTGTTTCAGGTTTTTATTCAGATGGGATCACTTTGCCCAACCCATTGATAACCTTTATAGGTCGGTTGGATTGGAGAGGTTTCCACCCAAGCTTAATCTATTACATTTTTAGCCCGAGTGCAACCCACCTCAAAGGTGGGCTGGACCAGTTGATCCACAGGTCGACAACCTGATCCATCGCCACCCCTAGTCATAAAGGTCAATCAGAGTGGGTAGCCCAACGACAGTGCTAATTTTCAGTCAAGATATAAGTGCTGTCATTGGTCTGGGCCAGCATGTTAGGCCGAGTGCACCGCTATTTTCAGGTTTGGGTTTAAGCACTTGGGTTGGGCCTGGCCTATTTTGGGTGTAAAAATTAGTTACTATTTAAGACCTGGCGCGAGTCCTACTCCATGCCCATGTGTTGGGCCGGGGTGGGTTTAACTTTCAAGTTGGGTTGAGGGTCGAGCCTAAATTTCTGGCCCAAAATTTAAATGCGATAGGCTCAAGCTGATGCAGGCCTGACCCGAGCCTGTCCCATTGACAGCCCTCGTCGACATGGTAGGTCCATACATGCATGGCCCATGCGATAGAAAGGTTATAAAGACACACTCCTGGCTTCAAATTAAAAGTTGAAAAGAAAATAGACGATGGTCCACCGTCGAAGGGAAATGCCTTTTTTTTTTTTTTTTTTTTCTCCTATGGCTAGGACTTCCCAATCAGCGTACTTTTTGTGGACCAACGGTGGTAGGTCCACCAGGAAGGTCTGCATACCATTGATGGGACGGCAAGGTATTGCCCATGATTCTTGAGCTATGGCTTGGGCCCATATGTACATTACGAACAGTGAAACAAGCGAACTAATCTGAGGTATGGCATTTTTCGTGCCTACAGATCATGTACCATACAAGCAGCGAGTGAAAGATAACCAGGAGTATGCATTCTGTGGACCCATTATTGATTGGCCACTAATAATAAATAGTTTTGATTGGACCATCTCAACCACCTAATGAATGGACCTTTTTTCTCATTGAATGAAAAAAATTTTGATACGTCTTTTTGTATCCATTCGTATGCCTTTAATTAGGACTGTTGATTTTGGACTAATAACACATTTAATATATGATTTCTCAAATAAACGGTCTTGACATGGTCTAAGTATGCCATCCTAAGATATGTTTGATCTAGTTGTTTGGGCATAACCCTCTCCGGTGAAGTGGTAATTGTTGAAAATTAGTGGTTTTTAAAAATAAAAAGAAAATTCGAATTTTTCAAAATTTCAAAATTTTCCTGCCAAAACGTTTTTTGAAAATTTTGAATTAAAAAGTGAGGTGTGTGTGCTTTGTCCCACATCGGAAATGTAAAGAAAAGTTGTGTGGTTTATATGAGATTTTGTGAAGAGTATTTTTACTTGGAGTTTTTGGAGGAGGTGATACTCGAGTTAACGCACTGGAACGCACGCACGCGTGCGCGCTCGGGCTTGGGCACGGGCGTGGGCATGGGCAGTGAGGCAATGTAGCTGTAGTAGCGCTAGATGACGTACAGAATACTGTGAACATCTCTACCGTCTGAGTCTACCAGAAGAGATCTAAGTTTTATAGAAGACTGAAAACGGTCAGATCATAAATCCGAACGTTTAGCAGTTTCTGAAAATGGCTCTCTGCCTTGAAAGTCAAACGGTCCGAAAACGGACGAACCATGATGATCTAACGGTCAGATCCTTTGATCCGACGACCAGAAACGGCTAGAGTTAATGATCAACGGTCAGAAACGTAATCCAAACGTTCTAAACCATTGATAGCCGTCTAGCAACAGTCCACTACCTGATGCCTATATAAACTGGACTATTTCAGTCCAATTTCATCATCTCAACACACCATCTCTCCCATCAAATCAGATACAATCCAAATCTCCATTATAGAATACTTTGAACATCTCTACCGTCTAAGTCTGACAGAAGAGATCTGCTCCGTTAAAACTGTTCTATAGTGGACCTATCGTGATTGCTGCACGTTGGATCCAGATAAGGCTTGTCTTATCCTGTAAGCAATTCGCCTGTAACCCATCAGCAGTTGATAAGGGGGCGAATTATGCTTTAAGGACAGCGTATTTTATACGTGAATAGGTTGCTGCTAGGATCAAGCGACAAGAAGATAAACTGTTGTGTCGTAACTAAATCCTCAATGCTCTCTCTGATCAGTTGTATGATTTATACACGAGGACCACATCAGCGAAAGAAATTTGGAGCGCGCTGGAATACAAGTATAAGGCTGAAGAGGAAGGTACACAGAAATTTCTAATTGCTAGGTATTTCAACTTCACGATGGTAGACAATCTACCGTTGCTTGTCCAAATCGAAGAACTGCAGCTTATTGTAAACAAAATAAAAGCCATAAAGATTGATCTTCCTAAATCCTTTCAAGTCGGAGTTGTAATCGTAAAATTACTTCCGAGCTGGAAAGACTACAGGAAGAAACTACTGCATAAATCCAAAGAATTCACCCTTTAACAAATCCAAAAGCATCTTCGAATTGAAGAAGAATCCCGTAACCGAGACACAAAGGATGACGCTAATGGTGCATCCTCACCTAAGGTGAACGCAGTAGAAAGGCCATCCCAAAATAATTCTTATAAGAAGGATGATTCCCTTAAACCTAACAAAGATCAAGGAAAATTCAAGAAAATCCAAAAGAAGAAAAACGGCAAACCTAAGAGAGCTTGTTATGTCTGTGGTAAGACCGGTCATTTCGCCCGAGTCTGTAATGACCGAAAAAAGCCTAAGAAAGAGGCTAATGCAGTAAACGATGAAATTGTAACCATGGTCGCAGAAGTAAACCTAGTTTAAGAGAAAATTCCTGGTTGGTGGTATGATATAGGTGCCACAGTCCTTATATGCAATGATCATTCTGCCTTCAAAACCTATGAAGATGAGACCAATAGTCAAGAGGTTCATATGGAAAATGAAGGACGATCGAAAGTTGCAAGCAAATGAACCGTGGAATTACTCTTTACCTCTGGAAATAAGGTAATCCTGACTAACGTATTACATGTCCCAGACATAAGGAGGAATTTTGTCTCAGGGGATCTCTTAAACAAACCTAGGATTATAGTTGTGTTAGAATCAGGCAAGCTAATCTTGTCTAAAAATGAAAACTTTGTGGGTAAGGGTTATGCTTGTAATGGGATGATCAAGCTTTCTTTAAATGAAAAGAATTCTTCTGCTTACATGATTGAGTCTGTAACGCTATAGCATGGTAAACTAGCCCATATTAGCTACAGTACCATAAAGCTCATAGTTAAGAACAACCTAATATCATACAATAATAGTGACAAAGATTAATGTGAAGTATGCATACGGTCTAAAATAATCAAGAAATCATTCTCTAACGTTGAGAGATCATCTCAAATATTAGACCTAGTACATATGACATATGTGAACTAAATGGCGTTCTTACCCGTTGAGGTAAAAGGTACTTCATAACGTTTATAGATGATTGTTCAAGATATGTATATATATATATATATATATCTGTTAAAATCGAAAGATGAAGCATTTAATGCATTCAAGATTTATAAATCTGAAGTAGAAAATCAATTAGATAAAAATATTAAAATCCTTCATAGTGATTGAGGATGAGAATATTTCTCTAATGAATTTTCTAACTATTGTGAAGAACACGCCATAATACATCAGTACACAACACCTTATACACCACAACAAAATGGTGTAACAGAGAGAAAAATAGGACATTAGTAGAAATTGTCAACTCAATATTAATACAAGCACAGTTGCCATTAAACCTATGGGGAGAAGCATTGTTAGCTGCATGTCATGTTTTAAACTGAATTTCATCTAAGAAAACCAAGACCTCTCCATACGAAATATGGAAAAGAAGAAAACCAAACATAGGGTATCTTAGAGTATGTGGGTGTCTTGCATACTGCAGAACTCCAGAACCTAAAAAAACTAAATTAGGACTAAGAGCTATCAAGAGCGTCCTTCTAGGATATGCACAACATAGTAAAGCCTATGGACTTCTAGACTTAGCCTCCAATGTAATCATAAAGTATAGAGATGTAGAGTTCTTTGAAAATTCTGTATTTACAAAGAAAAAGAATGTTGAGATTCAATCTCCTAATAAAATTATAAAAAAAAACACAAATAGACGAGAAAACTCCTAGTGAACCTCGTAGAAGTCAAAGAGCAAGAGTAGAAAAGAGTCTTGATCCTGATCAAATAGACTCTTAGCGACTCTCTTTTCATCTAGTTGAGGGTAATAGAGAGAAGGTGATTAGGAAAATATCTATGGTTTTGACTATAGAAGATGAATCTAAAATCTTTAGGGAAGCTATGTCTTCAAGAGACTCTGCTTTTTGGAAAAAGTCATTAATGATGAAATGGATTCCATATTATCTAACCAAACATGGGAATTGGTAGATCTACCTCCAAGTTCTAAACCAATATGTTGTAAGTGGGTATTTAAGAAAAAATATCATACAGATGATATAATTCAAACCTTAAAGGCAAGGTTAGTTGCTAAGGGTTTCTTACAAAAAGAAAGAATCGATTATTTTGACACTTATTCACTAGTAGCTCGAATAACATCGATTATGATCTTATTTGCTCTAACATCCATACATCATCTTCATATCCATTAAATGGACGTGAAGACAGCATTCTTGAATGGTGATCTCAATGAGGAGGTTTACATGGAACAACCAGATGGATTTGTTCTACTAAGAAATGAAAGAAAAGTGTGTAGACTTGTTAAGTCTTTGTATGGATTAAAGCAAACACCAAAATAATGGCATGATAAATTTGATTCTAAAGTCTTGTCTTATGGTTTTGAAAATAATATTGCTGATAAATGTATATATTTAAAAGTGTGTATTGATTATATTGTAATCATTTGCTTGTATGTAAATGATATGTTAATAATCAGTAATAAAATGGAAGGTATAACTGAAACCAAAAAGTTTCTCTCTTCAGTTTTCAAAATGAAGGATCTTGGACAAGTAGATACCATATTAGGTATTAAAGTTAAAAAACATAGTGGGAGTTTTGTATTATGTCAATCTCATTATATTGAGAAAATAATAAACAAGTTTAATCACTTGAAAATTAAAGAGGCAAAGACCCCGTTTGATCCAAGTATCAAGTTAAAAGAAAATAGTGGAAGAGCAGTTGCACAACTAGAGTATGCTAGTGCTATAGGCAGTCTTATGTATGCAATGCAATGCACAAGATCAGATATATCATATGCTCTGAGTAAACTAAGTAGGTTTACGAGTAATCCAAGTGTTGAACACTTGAAAGCAGTAAGTAGAGTTCTAGATTATCTTAAAGAAACCAAAGAACTAGGGCTATTTTACTCAGAATTTTCAGCAGTATTAGAAGGATATACCGATGCAAGTTGGATATCGAGTGTAGGGGACAACAAGTCCACTAAATGATGGATATTCACCGTAGGAGGTGCAGCTGTATCTTGGGGATCTAAGAAACAAACTTTCATAATGCATTCAACTATGGAATCTGAGTTCATAGCTTTAACTGCTACAGGCAAAGAGGCTGAGTGGTTAATGGATCTTTTATTAAAAATCTCATTTTATGTGAAGCCTATACTAGTTGTTCCACTTCATTGTGATAGTGGAGCCACTCTAGCAAGAGCCTATAGCGGTACCTATAATGGGAAGTCCAGACACATAAGTTTGAGACATGACTATGTAAGGCAATTGATTCAAGATGGAATCATTATAATCTTATATGTAAAGTCAAGTAATAACTTGGTTGATCCTTTCACTAAATCTCTAACGAGAGAGGTAGTAAGGACAATATGTAGAGGGATGAGGTTGAAACTTTTACTCAAAGTTTCACCAGTGAAAGAAATCCAACCCTAAATTAGAAAATCTTTAAATATTGAGTTTAATGAGCAACAACAATTCACTGATAAGTGAAAAGTTTCAGTACTAAATAAATTAATAACCTCATACAGGATGATAGTGCTGGCTGTTATAAAAGAGGAATGAGTATTAAACTCTCAATGAAGTCCAGTCAAACAGGTCAAGTGTTTTAAATGGAAACACTGGAAGGATTTCACCTATATGAACGTAGAAGTGGTGCCGTTTCTCATGAGAGTTAGAATTATCTTGGAATCGTTCATGAAACAGGATAAGCACATGGCCATTAAAAGTATTAAACGAGTAATATAAAGAAACTCACATAATGCAGAAACTATTATGTGTGTAGTATTTTTAGTTATGTCATTTAGAAATAACTGGTTCAATGCTGGGGCAACTAGAAATTTTGACAAAACTTTAAAATACTTGCACTAAAGAAATATTCAAATCATAAGATATTTTTATCTATGCATAATAACTGTCATTTATCTTTTGCAGATATTTTCTATTATTTTTAAAAAAAAAAAAAAAACAGTTGAGGATTGTTGAAATTTGTGGTTTTTGAAAAAAAATTCAAAATATTCAAAAATTTTGGGATTTTCATTTTGCTGCCAAAATGCTTTTTAGAAATTTCAAAATGAAAAGTGTGGTATATGCTTTTGTCCCACATCGGAAATGAAAGGAGAATAATTGGGGCTTATATGTGGAGGTGTGTGTAGTATTCTTACTTGGTGCTTTAGAGATTAAGATGCTCGGGTTGCATGTTCCAGTATATAGCATTGGAATATACACACGTGCACGCTCAGGCTCGGGCTCGGGCATAGGCATGGGCACGGGCGTGGACAGTGTGGCAGTAGTGGCGCTAGTTAGCGCACTTTGCACTTCGCACGTGTGCATGGTGTCATAAAATTTTGAAAAAAGGAAACTGCTGTTACCAGCTTCGTAAAAACGGAAACAGGGGCTTGCGGAACCCTGTTGTGGGCCACCATCACGATTTGTACGTCTAATCTGGACCATCTATTAGACCACAATGGCCCATATTACCATCGCCTAGGTGGCGGTATTTCAGATGGCAGTAGAGATCGGTTTTCAACCGTTCAAAAGTAGAATGGACGGTAGGTTTAAAACTCCGTGGGCCACATCAACAAATGGTGAAAACCGTCCATGCTCGACCGAAATTTCATCGTGCATCCAATGGACGGGGTGGATTTCCCCGAAAACGCTTATGTGGGGCCCACCGAGCATTGCAGCGTTGGATGTGCGAAGGCTTACGCACGTCCGCGAAAAGAGGACTTCCAAGCAGTTGTGGCCCACCATACTTGATCAGATGAAAGATCTGATCCGTCCATCATGTAGAGAACTCGGAAACGTCCTAAGGGACGGTATTTATTTAGAAACTGAGCAAGGAAAGATGGGCTGTTTTGCATCTGAACTTGGCTGCGAAAGGGAGTACGCACGCTGTTGCGGAAGATCTTCCACTGTTGCTGCGTAAATAGCTGTACAGCTCTCCACCGCACCTAAGAGCTATAAAGGAGAAAGAAAACAAGAGCAGATCCAGGGAGAGCTTGGAGAAGAAAAGAGAAGAAAGCAAGGGGAATCTGTGGCTGGACGTGGAGCTGAGAACAAACAAGAAAGAGAGAAGGGAGAGATTGAAAAGGGATGTATTTTTATCAACTATGTTTTTCCTTCTTTCCAGTTGAATCTATGAGTTTCTAAGTTCTTAGCTAGGGCTGAGATGAAGCCCCTAATTTGAATAACCCTGGTTATGTGTTGATTTCATTTTGATTTAATTGATTTGTTTCTTTCTCTAGTGTGCTTAATTGAAAGTTTTGTACTTCTCCATTCTAAGAGCTCAACCAAAGTCTAGTTATGGATGTTGTTTGGAATATTATTCTAGGTGCTTGTGTCTGACCATGAACAGGTTCCTATAGAGGAAGAAACAGGAATCTACATCTCTCCATGCCTGACCATGGATGGAAAGATGTGATCCATATGCTTTAAGGAATTATACATTCTGTGTGCCCGACCAAGGACATAGAGTGCGCTTTATTTATTTTGATATCAATCTGAATTAGGGTGAATCAACAGGTAGAACAAGGTTTATGATAATTAGGGGTGGATTCGAAAGTCCTAGTCTTCTCCTTGATTGAATTTTTCTTATTGCTCTCGGTTATTTTTCTATTGATTTTTGTTTAGTTTACTTAATTACTATCTCAAATATTTGTTGGATTAGTTAAGAAGAGTCTTTAATATTGAATTGTGACAACCAGTCCTCGTGGGAACGATCTCGTAATACATACCATATTTACATTTGATTCGTATATTTGCGAGTTTAAAATCATTTAAATCAGATTGGTTTAAATAAAACAATAAGTTTTTGGCGCCCCGGGGACTTTCGGTCCAATTGGATTTAGGATTCTCTCTTATCATAATTCATAGTCTTGGTTTTTACTAACTTTAGGTTAAAATTTTTTTAGAAACTAACCTATTTCCTGTTTTGTAGGGTCCTGACATAAACTGCTAATTTGGTAATCTCTTTCTAAATTCTCTATTTTTTTTAATTTCTATTTTTAGAATTAGGGTTTTAATTTTTTTTTATAGAAATTTTCTATTTCTAGGCTTTTTTTTTATAGAAATTTTCTATTTTTAGATTTTGATTCTTTTTTCAAGTAACTTTTTATTTTCTAGTTTTAGAAAATTTTTCCCTTTTTAGAAACTAACTTAGCTTTTATTTCTAAGATTAGAAACTTTCTTTTTTAGAAATTAACCGTTGCTTAGGATTTTTTTAGCATTATTTTAGGAAATTCAATTTATTTTTGTTATGTCTACAAGAATTGAGGAAGGAAGCTGCTAAATAAGATTGTCTTCAAAAGGAGGAGCTCTCAAATCTTCAGACATTCATCATCTCCTTTTCCGGGTTTTTCATTCCAATTCTCGTTTACATAGCTTTCTCTTGTTTTTAGGAATTCATAACTTTTATTTTTAGTTCTATTCATCTTAGGTTGCATCTTAGTTTAGTTTTCTTTCTTATATTGATAACATAGTTTATGCTAGGACGTAGATCTCTGAACATAGAACTAGCACCTTTTGATCCTGAAATAGAAAGAACCTTTCGTAGAAGATTTAGAAACATCCTATTTGAAATGGCGGAAGAGAATGGAACTAAAGCTCTTAGAGATTATTCAGCTCCTGTCCAATTCAA
This sequence comes from Magnolia sinica, assembly GCF_029962835.1. Classification (NCBI taxonomy): domain Eukaryota; kingdom Viridiplantae; phylum Streptophyta; class Magnoliopsida; order Magnoliales; family Magnoliaceae; genus Magnolia; species Magnolia sinica. The sequence continues at coordinate 33,999,503 of NC_080574.1, read as the reverse complement.
TGCGCCTTCATGTATAGTGTTGCCTACCACCACGGCAGCACACTTTGAACTTAAACCTGGGGTCATACAATTGTTGCCCTCCTTTTATGGTTTAGATAAGGAGGATCCATATCATCATGTGAAAGAATTCTTAGACATTTGCTCCACCTTTAAGTTTCAAAACTTTTCAGACGATTCGATCCGTTTGCGCCTTTTTCCTTTTTCTTTGAAGGATAAGGCGAAAGCATGGTTGAATTCTCTAGGAGTTGGGTCTATCACTACATGGGACCAACTGTCTAAGAAGTTCTTAAACAAGTTCTTCCCGGTTCACAAAACTAATGCTCTCCGTAGAGAAATTACGAATTTCACACAAAAAGAGGGTGAGCACTTTCATGAATGCTGGGAAAGATGGAAGGACTTACTTCTTAAATGTCCACACCATGGTTTTGAAAAGTGGCAACAGGTTCAATACTTCTATGACAGTCTGACACCCCAAAACCATCGCATGGTTAATGCCACCAGTGGAGGGTCATTCATGACCAAAAGTGATGTCGAAGCGTGGAATTTCTTTGAAACCTTGTGTGAAAATTCCCAGCAATGGGACTACTCAAATAGAGGTGAAAGAAGTCCCCAACCACAGAAGAAAGGTGGTATATATGAGGTAGGAGTCACGCCAGATCTTTATGCTAAGATTGATAGCCTGACAAAGAAAGTGGATGCTTTGATGATGAATAATGGACCTCCACAAACAACTCAAACTGAGTCATGTGCCATATGTTCCAGTCCCGCCCATCCTATGCAGTCTTGTCCATCTAGTGCAGCATTTCCAGAATTTCTCTCTGAACAAGTACATGCTATGAACACCTTTCGGAGACCTGGGAATGATCCTTACTCAGACACCTACAATCCAGGGTGGGCTCAGCATCCAAATTTTTCTTGGGCAAAAGGACCACAACAAGGAGGACCATCTGAAAATTCTCCAAGGCAACCATACCCCCAAGTTGGCAGTCAACAACCTCAGTAGTTTGCGTAGTATCAACAAGTACCTCCACAATCTAGGAAACCATCTCTTGAGGATACACTCAATCTTTTTATGCAGAGTTCACTTCAATTTCAAAAAGACACCCAACATACTTTACTAGCTAACCAGCAGAGTTTACATGCAAATGCGCAATCCATTGCTAAGCTGGAAGTACAGTTGGGTCAACTTGCTGCCACATTGAGTGAGAGAGAGAAGGGCAAGTTCCCTAGTCAACCTGTGGTAAATCCAAAAGGACAGTATGAGATTGGCTCTAATTCAAACCAAGAACAATATCATGAGCAAGCCAAATCAATCATTACCCTTAGGTCCGGTAAACAGATCGAGAACAAAGTAGAGATGCCTAGGGAAGAATCAAATTCCAAATCAGAAGATCAAAATGAAGCGGAGAGACATACTAATGCATCGAAAGCCCAAAAGCACTCTGACTCTCCAGGAACCACTCATGTGCCATCTTGTGTGCCTAAAGCACCTTTTCCTCAACGTCTGGCACCGGTTAAGAAAGGAAACAACTTTAATGAGATATTGGACATGTTTAAGCAAGTGCAAATCAACATTCCGTTGCTTGATGCTATCAAGCAAGTTCCTGCTTACGCTAAGTTCCTTAAAGATTTATGCACTCAAAAGCGTAAGATGAATGTTCATAAGAAGGTCTTCCTTGCGGAGCAACTCAGCTCCATGATTCAACACAACACCCCTCCTAAATTTAGGGATCCAGGAGCTCCTACCATTTCTTGTGTCATAGGAGAGCATAAGGTTCAGAAAGCGTTGCTTGATTTAGGGGCCAGTGTTAATTTGTTACCATATTCGGTCTATGAGCAGCTAGGACTTGGTGAGCTGAAACCAACTAAAATAACATTACAACTAGCTGATAGATCTATCAAGGTGCCCCGTGGTATTATTGAAGATGTGCTAATCCAGGTTGATAAGTTTTATTTTCCAGTGGATTTCATCGTTCTAGATACTCAGCCTGTCCAGAATCCTACAAGTCAAATCCCGGTTATCTTAGGACGTCCATTCTTGGCCACATCTAATGCAATCTTAAATTGCAGGAATGGAGTTATGAAGCTCTCCTTTGGTAACATGAAGATTAAACTCAATGTTTTCAATGCTGGACAACAAATGTCAGACTCGGATGATATATTTGAAGTGAACATGATTGAGAGTCTAGTGCATGACTCTTTCCTTGAATCTTCCGATGACGCTCTTGAGACTTGTTTAGCACATTTTGGCGTAGATTTTGACATAGAAAGTTCCATCCAAGAAGTCAATGCATTGCTTGACTCTAATCCAGAAATGAATACAACAAAATGGAAAGCTAGAGTGGAACCTCTTCCACCTTCTGAGTCTAAACTGGTCCCGTCTATTGAGAAACCACCCGAAGTCGACCTTAAACAATTACCTGAAACTCTCAAGTATGCATTTTTAGGACCTTCTGAAACCCTGCCTGTCATCATAGCTGCTAACCTTGATAAAGAACAGGAGGGTAAGTTGCTTAATGTTCTTAGAGAACATAAGGCAGCTATTGGGTGGACAATAGCGGACATAAAGGGAATAAGCCCCACGGTGTGTATGCATCGTATTCATCTTGAAGAAAATGCAAAAACATCGCGTGAAATGCAAAGGAGGCTTAACCCTAACATGAAAGAGGTCGTTCGGGCTGAGGTGCTAAAATTGTTAGATGTTGGTATCATTTACCCCATTTCGGATAGCACATGGGTCAGCCCAGTTCAAGTTGTTCCCAAAAAGTCTGGGATTACGGTGAAAAAGAATGAGGATAATGAGTTAGTGCCAACTCGCATGACTACGGGTTGGCGAGTTTGTATTGATTACCGTAAACTGAACCTGGTCACAAGGAAGGATCACTTTCCTCTTCCTTTCATAGATCAGATGCTTGAGAGATTGGCAGGGCACAGCTATTATTGTTTCCTGGATGGTTATTCCGGGTATAATCAGATTCCCATTGCTCCTGAGGATCAAGAGAAAACCACATTTACATGTCCCTTTGGCACATATGCCTATCGGCGTATGCCATTTGGGTTGTGTAATGCGCCTGCAACCTTCCAACGATGCATGATGAGTATTTTTTCAGACATGGTTGAGCGTTTCCTTGAGATTTTCATGGATGATTTTTCAATTTTTGGATCTTCATTTGATGAATGTTTATACCATCTATCTCTTGTCTTGGAAAGATGTGAAAAAATGAACCTGGTATTGAATTGGGAAAAGTGTCATTTTATGGTTCAAAAAGGGATTGTACTCGGGCATGTTATTTCAAGTAAAGGCATTGAAGTTGATAAAGCCAAGATTGATTTAATTTCTAGTCTTCCTCCACCCAGAACGGTTAAGGAGATTAGATCATTCTTAGGGCATGCGGGATTCTACAGGAGATTCATTAAGGATTTTAGCAAAATTTCTCGACCCTTATGCAATTTACTAGCTAAAGATGTTGCTTTTGTCCTTAATGATGAGTGTCGGCAAGCTTTTGATAAGTTGAAGCATTTACTGACTTCTGCTCCAAATGCAACCACCTGATTGGAGTTTACCTTTTGAGCTTATGTGTGATGCTTCGGATTATGCTGTTAGAGCCATCCTAGGACAAAGATTGAACAAAATGCCTCATGTCATTTATTATGCCAGTAGGACTCTAAATGATGCATAGCTCAACTACTCTACCACTGAAAAAGAATTGTTGGCGGTGGTATTTGCTCTAGACAAATTCAGGTCGTATCTCATAGGGTCAAAGGTTATAGTGTTCTCAGATCATGCAGTATTGAAATATCTTCTTTCAAAAAAGACGCTAAACCTCGATTGATTCGGTGGATTCTCTTGCTACAAGAATTCGATATTGAAATTCGGGATAAAAAGGGTTCCGAAAATGTGGTAGCCGACCATTTGTCTAGACTTGTCTTAGAGTCCACAGTGGATCCTTTGCCAATGAACGAGTCTTTCCCTGATGAACAACTTCTAACTATTTCTCAATTACCTTGGTATGCGGATATTGTAAACTATCTTGTTACAGGTCAACTTCCTTCTCATTGGACTAAACAAGATAAATCCAAATTTCTTGCTGAGGTTAAACATTTCTTTTGGGATGACCCATACTTATTCAAAATTTGTCCTGATCAGATTATTAGGAGATGTGTGCCTGAGAGTGAGTTTCATAGTATAATCTCCTTTTGTCATGATCATGCATGTGGTGGTCATTTTGGTTCAAAGAAAACAGCTGCGAAAGTCTTACAAAGTGGATTTTATTGGCCTACACTGTTTCGAGACACCCATGCCTTTTGCTCAACATGTGATAAATGCCAACGTACGGGTAATATTTCCCACAGGAACATGATGCCACTTACCAATATTCTCATTGTTGAAATATTTGATGTTTGGGGTATTGACTTCATGGGCCCATTTCCCCCGTCATTCGGTTATGTGTATATCCTTGTGGCCGTCGACTATGTCTCTAAGTGGATTGAAGCAGTGCCATGTAAAATGAATGATCACAAAGTTGTGGTCCGTTTCTTAAAAGAGAATATATTTTCTCGTTTTGGCACTCCTCGAGCAATTATAAGTGATGGGGGTACTCATTTTTGCAATAAACTGTTTGAATCTTTAATGAAGAAATATTCTATCACTCATAAAGTTGCAACGCCATATCATCCACAAACAAGTGGTCAAGTTGAGGTGTCAAATCGGGAGATTAAACAAATTTTAGAGAAAACGGTTCGCCCCGATCGTAAGGATTGGTCACAACGTTTGAATGATGCTCTTTGGGCATATCGTACGGCTTTCAAAACCCCGATTGGAATGTCTCCGTACAGGCTTGTCTTTGGAAAAGCCTGTCACTTACCTGTGGAATTAGAACATCATGCTTATTGGGCCATCAAAACTTTTAATTTTGATTTGCACAAGGCTGCACACCGTAAACTTCAACTCAATGAGTTAGAGGAAATTCGAAATGAGGCATATGAGAATGCAAAAATTTATAAAGAGCAGACAAAAATCTTCCATGACAAATCAATTCTTCGCAAGACATTTGAACCGAACCAGAAAGTATTACTGTACAATTCCAGGCTACGCCTCTTTCCTGGAAAACTACGTTCGCGATGGTATGGTCCTTATCGAGTAGTACAAGTATTTCCTCATGGAGTAGTTGAGATTCAAAATCTAACAGACGGGAATTTCTTCCAAGTAAATGGGCAACTGCTGCAACAATATTTAGATTATTTGGTGAATAAAGATGTTAAGGAAATTTATTTGGCGGACCCAGGTTATCAAGATTGATTAGTTCATGGTCCATTCTTGTCTGGCTGAAGACGTTAAACTTAGCGCTCCTGGGAGGCAACCCATCTTTTCATTTCATTTTATTTTCCTAGTTAGTTAGTTCAATGTTTGTGGGTAACATTATGCAAACCCTCACGAGACTACAACTCATCCACTAGGGGCAACCTAGAGGTTTAAAGGCTTGTTGCATACGCTAAATGCAATCGAGAACACCTGCGAAAGTGGTATAGGTAGGATCTTCTTTTTGTGATGTTATTTTTATTATTTTATTTTTGTTGATTTCTCTCTTGTGCTGACCCGCTTTTACACTGATATCTTTCTATCACTCCTCTTTTATTTTCGTTGTCCCATGTGCATTGCATGTTTATTTCTTTTACATTGAGGATAATGTAGATTTTAGGTTGGGGGTTGGAGATTAGGTTACCTAATCAGTGTTGTCTTGGTCTTGAGAGCAGAAATTTGTGAAATTTTTTCAAAATTTTTGTGGAATTTCTTGTAAATTCGATGCGATTTTGAAGGATAAGGGTGATTTTAACATTGCAAGGTACAGAATGTCGGTAATTTATAACTCTTGGATTCAGCCATCCGTTAGATTTCACAGTTAAGTTTGAATTATTAACCCATAATTAGAACTTTTAAACATTGATTGAGCCATGATCTCACATATCACATCTCGGTTGCACATTAAGGTTCCGTTTCAACATTGAATGATTAACTTGGTAATCACTAAGCATGAAGGGAACCAGCCTGCTTCGGTCTATAACTAAGAATTGAGAGAAAGTGTAAGTCATATAATCTTCACCATAGGTTTGCTCCCTATAAGTGTAGATTCGATTCCCTATGGTTGTCATTTGAAAAAGTTAGGTGACAAGTTTTCGCCATAGGTTTGCTCCCTATAGGTGAGGACTTGATTCCCCTCCTTGGCGTTACTATTCATAAAGAAAAGCAAAGGCTAGTAGAATGAAAAGTTAACCTATCAGGCAAGTGTTGGTTACAGTTGTCATGCATTTCGTTGTTAATTACTAAGGATATCATGAAATTGACAATTGGATCTCTTAATGAGAGTAAGTCGAGATTACACTATACACTCATGGAACTCAATGTTTAGAATATTCTAATTAATGGATTAATATTTTGAAATTGATTATGAAGTTTACCGTGAGCTTGATTCTAGAAAGAAAAATTCTGTGCACCGTTCATGAATCTTAAAATTCTCGTGCCTCGACGATCTGTTCACAAGTCACTCGGGTTCACGGGAATTGTCAAGTATTTTTGAAATTATTTTTTCGCATGTTTTGCTCGGGACTAGCAAAATGCTGGTTGGGGTTGTGATGAGGGTTGAATATTGCATATCGACCCCAATTATTGCCCGATTTTACGTATATGATAATGCTTTAACGGAGTATTTTAATTATATTTTTGTTGCAGGATGAAATCGGGAGCGTTGATGGAAAAAGAGTACTACAAGCATGGATTTGACACTCCAAAGTCATCGAGCCAAGGGACGCACTCCAAGAGAACTAAGGCCAGAAGAATTTACATACCAGGGGACCCAAGGAAATCAAGCCATTCACGTTAAATAGGCCCGAAAGTTGGTCAGAATGCAAGATCACATGGTTTCCGCCATCCGATTGACTCGAAACTTCATACATGGGATGGGGGGCATAAATAAACTGTACACATAAAATTTCAACCATTTTATATCCCGAGAAGTGGCCCAACGGCCAGATCAACCCTTTTATTCATTAAGTGGGGCCCACCCGGTCTCTGGATATGCCTCATCTTTGGTGCATACATCATAATGGACCTCACATGTGCACTGCATGCACACAATGCAGACACACACCAACAGTGCATCCATACAATCAACGTCGGTCAGCAGGCGCTGACCGACAAAATTTTGAAAAAAGGAAACTGCTGTTTCCAGCTTCGAAAAATGGAAACAGGGGCTTGCGGTCCCCTGTTGTGGGCCACCATCACGATTTGTATGTCCAATCTGGACCGTCTATTAGACCATAATGGCCCATATTACCATCGCCTAGGTGGCGGTATTTCAGATGGCAGTAGAGATCGGTTTTCAATCGTTCAAAAGCAGAATGGACGATAGGTTTAAAACTCCATGGGCCACATCAACAGACGGTGAAAACCGTCCATGCTCACTGAAATTTCGTCGTGCATCCAATGGACGGGGTGGATTTCCCCGAAAACGCTTATGTGGGGCCCACCGAGCATCGCAGCGCTGGACGTGCGAAGGCTTACGCACGTTCGCGAAAAGAGGACTTCCGGGCGGTTGTGGCCCAGCATACTTGATCAGATGAAAGATCTGATCCGTCCATCATGTAGAGAACTCGGAAACGTCCTAAGGGACGGTATTTATTTAGAAACTGAGCAAGGAAAGATGGGCTGTTTTGCATCTGAACTTGGCTGCGAAAGGGAGTACGCACGCGGCTGCTGCTGTCCACCGTCCTTCCAAAGACCTATAAGAGAAAAAGGGCTCGTTTGGAGAGGGGAAGGCTGGTTTTTAGAGAGAGAAGAGGGAATTCAAGAGCAGATCCAGAGGGAGAGCTTGGAGAAGAAAAGAGAAGAAAGCGAGCGGCAAGTTGTTGGAGAAAGAGAGACAGGATAAGAAAGAGAGAAGGGAGAGATTGGAAAGGGATGTATTTTTATCAAGTATGTTTTTCCTTCTTTCCAGTTGAATCTATGAGTTTTTAAGTTCTTAGGGCTGAGATGAAGCCCCTAATTTGAACAACCCTGGTTATGTGTTGATTTCATTTTGATTTAATTGATTTGTTTCTTTCTCTAGTGTGCTTAATTGAAAGTTTTGTGCTTCTCCATTCTAAGAGCTTAACCAAAGTCTAGTTATGGATGTTGTTTGGAATATTATTCTAGGTGCTTGTGTCTGACCATGAATAGGTTCCTATAGAGGAAGAAACAGGAATCTACATCTTTCCATGCCTGACCATGGATGGAAAGATGTGATCCATATGCTTTAAGGAATTATACATTCTGTGTACCCGACCAAGGACATAGAGTGCGCTTTATTTATTTTGATATCAATCTGAATTAGGGTGAATCAACAGGTAAAATAAGGTTTATGATAATTAGAGGTGGATTCGAAAGTCCTAGTCTTCTCCTTGATTGAATTTTTCTTATTGCTCTCGGTTATTTTTTCCATTGATTTTTGTTTAGTTTACTCAATTACTATCTCAAATATTTGTTGGATTAGTTAAGAAGAGTCTTTAATTTGAATTGTGACAACCAGTCCTCGTGGGAACGATCTCGTAATACGTACCATATCTACATCTGATTCGTATACTTGCGAGTTTAAAATTATTTAAATCAGGTTGGTTTAAATAAAAAAAAATATTCAAATCACAAGATATCTTTCTTTATGCATAATAACTGTTATTATTCTGACAGAGTTTTCATTGTTTTAAAAACACCAATGAAGGATTGTTGAAAATTAATAGTTTTTAAAAATAAAAAGAAAATTCAAATTTTTCAAAATTTCAGGATTTTTCCACCAAAACACTTTTTAAAAATTTTAAATTAAAAAGTGCGGTGTGTGTGTGCTTTGTCCCACATCGGAAATGTAAAAAAGGGTTGTGTAGTTTATATGAGATGTTGTGAAGAGTATTCTTACTTGGAGTTTTTGGAGGAGGTGATACTCGGGTTCGGGCACAGGCGTGAGCGTGAGCGTGGGCGTGGGTAGTGTGGCTATAGTGGCGCACTTTGCACTTCGCACGTGCGCATCGTGTCGTAGAGTGGTCACTCCCTCGCGACCTTACGCGAACCGATGCGATAGGTCTGGTCAGTGCCTGTGTGCGGTGGGGTCTAAAATTGTCTGAGTTTTATAGAAGACTAAGAATAGTCGGATCATAAATTCGAAACGTTCAGTAGTTCCTGAAAACGGCTCTCTGCCTTGAAAGCCAAACGGTCTGAAAATGAACGGACCATGATGATCCAACGGCCAAATCATTTGATTTGATGACCAGAAACGGCCGGAGTTAATGATCAACGGTCAGAAACGTAATCCAAACGTTCTGAACGATTGATAGCTGTCTAGCAATGGTCCACTACCTGATGCCTATATAAACTAGACTATTCCAGTCCGATTTCATCATCTCAACACACCATTTCTCCCATCAAATCAGATACAATCCAAATCTCCATTATAAAATACTTTGAACATCTCTACCGTCGGAGTCTGTCAGAAAAGATCTGCTGCGTTAAAACTGTTCCATAGTGGACCTATCGTGATTGCTGCACGCTGGATCCAGATAAGGCTTGTCTTATCCTGGAAGTAATTCGTCTATAACCCATCAGCAGTTGATTAGGGGGGCGAATCACGCTTTAAGGACAGCGTATTTTATATATGATTCAGGCTAATGAAATAATTTTTTGATTTATTTTTTATATTTTTGGTGTATCAAAACATTAATTCCTAACAGTAATATGTAAGTTGAATTGTGGAATTAAATAATCTAACCATGCATCATGTATGGAGATCAAACAACTGGCTTGAAAGTGCCTACCTGTTTGGGAAGCCATTATAAGAATCTCAATTACGAATCTTCTGCTCAAATGCGTACCTGTTCGGGAAGCCATTATAGGAATCTCTAGTTAGGAATCTTCCGCTCATTACACCTTAAGAATATATATATATATATATATATATATATATATATATGATGGGAGTTCGAATGTGTATAAGTATGGGACCTCATCATATCTGCATAGTTGTAGGATGGAGGAATAGAGTTCTACAGAAGTTGAATCGAGTCAAGCTTGGGACAGCTTGGCTCGGCTTGGCGAATAGCTAACCCCAGCTCGAACTTGATACGGCTCGGTCCTCAAACCTGTCTGCCTAGCTCGGCTCGATTAGGTCAACAGATCAGGCCAATTCGAGCCTAGTTTGAGTCTGTGCGGCATTTTCTCAAGCATGTAAAATGCATCTTCAATTTCCCACAGAATGCAAAACGGTAACAACATTTTAAGGTATTTCATTGAACACTAAAGAGCAACATCAAAATCAAACACTCAGGCAAGCAGCATCAAAATCAAACACCCAACGTATCCATTCATTCCTCACCAACACTTCATTGAGTCATTTCATCAAACACTTAGCGAGCATCATCCATATCAAAATAATCAAGTCACCAAACTTATTTGATCTGAGTCGGTTCGAGGTGAGGTTCAATCCGAGTCGAGTCGAGATCGGGCAAGCTCAAACTCGGTTCGAAATTTTCTCAGGCTTCAAAAATCACCTCAACTCAGTCTAAATCCAATTTCAAGCCAATGCGAATCAAGCTTTTCCAAGTCGAATCGTGTGAGCTGACCGAGCTAACTCGACTCGCGTACAGCTATAGAGGAATTTAAAATCTACCAAAACTCTTCCTTTAGTGCTCCACACGTTAGAAGTTTCCAAGTCCATCATAATATCGTGCGTGTATCACGGTAAAAATGCACCATCTCTTATATGAATTTGAGATGATCTCTAGTGGGGCTCACTGGTATACCCAATCAGAACATTCAACCTTTAGGTAGATCCATATCATTGATTAAGGCCACCTTATGAAGTCTTATAATAATCAATCTTGATATATTTGATCTGTGTATGAACATAAGATTAGAGAGGCCAGCTCAACATACTGATTAGGAAGAAAATTGGAGATTAGTACGTGGGCTCCAACAAGTACGGAGAATAAGGATTACGTCCTACCCCGCTGTCTCCAGCAGGAACGGGCAGGATCTTTTAAGTGCCCATCGTGGGACGCGGATTGTCCACACCGTTCATTCATTTTTTTCTGTATCATTTTGATATATGACTTTAAAACTGAGGCAGATCCAAAGCTCAAGTGGACCACACCACAGGAAGCATCAGTGATAATGATTCTCACCGTTGAAATTTTTCTAAGGCCCACCTTTATGTTTATTTTCCATCTAACCTATTTGTAAAGTTACATAAACCTGGATGAAGAGAAAACACAAATATCTACTCCATCCAAAACTTATGTGGCCCATGAAATTTTCAACGGTAAGAGTTTAATCCCCATCGTGTAGTCCACATCTGTCTTGAAGCTACCTTAGTTTTGGGCTGATATTTTAAAATGACAGTAAAACATGGAAGAACGGTATGGATAAGACCCATACATCACGGTGGCCACTCAAAGCTCCTGCCCGTTCCCAGCTGAAGACGGGCGGAGGTAGGACGCAACCCGCGTTAGAACTTCGAGGTGACGAGATTATCATCGACAAGACAGAGGAATCGGATTGCGTACTGAGTTACTCAACATGCTCTTATCATACTGAGTAAACTCAGTTGAGCCCACCGTGAAAATAAGTGGTTTATCCACACTTTCCATACGTTTTTTCAGCTCATTTAAGGAGTTGAGCCCAAAGTTGAAGCATATCCAAATCTAAAGTCAATCATACCACAGAAAACAGTGGGAATAATGATCTCCACCGTTGAAACATTCTTAGGCTGTACAGTGATGTCTATTTGTCATCCAAGTTATTAATAAGATCACAAAGACATGGATGAAGGGAAAAAACAAATATAAGCTTAATATAAAAATTCTGTGACACTCGAGAATGATTCAACGGTATAAGTCCCATTCACACTGTTTCATGTGGTGTGGTGCATTTAAGCTTTGGATATTCTTCATTTTGTAACTCATGCGGACCGGGTGGATAAAATACATAGATTATGGTGAACCCCACAGAGTTTACTCAGTACGCAGTCCGTTTCTACACAAAATCCTGCAGCAGGGCCCACCTTTGAAGAGAATAATCCGAAAGCAGATTGGCTAGTGTACTTCACACCACCTATATAGCTGCATGTCAGCAAGTTTTGTAAGTCTGATGATAAAGTATGTGCTATATTCAAACTGTCCATTCATCTGGCGAGTTTGTCTTAAGGCATGAGACTAAAAATAAGACAAATCTAACTATCAATTGGACCACACTGCAAAATGTAGTGGGGGAGTGAACATCTACGATTGGAACCCTTTTTGGGGTCACAGAAGTTTTGGATCAATATGAAATTTGTTTTTCCTCTTAATTCTCTTTTTGACCTTATGAACAGATTGGATGAAAAATAAACATTATGGTAGGCCTTACAAATTGTTTAACAGTGAAAATCATTATCTCCGCTGCTATTTGTGGTGTGGTCCAAATGATCTTTAGATATGATTCATTTTTTGAATAATGCTCTAAAATGATCTATAAAAATAGATGAATGATGTATTTTCGTACTGAGTAAACTCAATTGAGCCAACCATGAATAAAAATGGTTTATCCACACCGTCTATACGTTTTTTCAGCTCAACTAAGGGTCGAGCTCCAAATCTCAAGTGGGTCATACACAGGAAACCGTGGGAATAATGATTTCCATTGTTGAAACCTGTCTAGGCCCCACAGTGATGCCTATTTGTCATCCAACCTGTTAATAAGATTAAAAAGATATGGATGAAGGGGTAAAAAAACAAATATAAGCTTAATCCAAAAATTCTGTGACACCCAAGAATTTTTCAACGGTATGTGTTTAATTCATACTGTTTCATGTGGTGTGGTGCATTTGAGTTTTGGATATTCTTCAATTTTGGTCCAATGCCATAAAATTATCTGGTAAAATGGATGGACCGAGCCGATAAAATACATAGATCATGGTGAACCCCACAGTGTTTACTCATTAGAGTACTGAGTTACTCGTACTCAATCCGGTTCCCCAACAATGCCACCGAATATATGTTGTCGCATTATTCAAAGGCACTCCCAACGCTTTGATATTTTGGTTGAAAAAGATGTTGGAGAGGCAATCAGGCAAAGGGTCCTTACTCTTTCTCGGGTGGTTGACTCTTGGGAGTTTCAACACCCCGGCAAGGTTTCGAGCACCCATAGGTGGTGAAATTCCACAAGGGCGTGAGTGTGTGGGTTAAAAAAATAAAGATGGAGAGGCAAGAGGCTTGCAGCCGTTCATCTGTGACCATTTCAAAAGGCTGATAATGTACTTTGTTTGAGACATATAAAAAGTCATTCTTTAAAGCGTGGAGCCTCTACGTCCAAAAAGTGATGCAACGGTTGTTTGAGACATGAAAAGGCATTCTTTAGAGCGTTAAGCTTCAATTTCCAAAAAGTAATGTAACAGCCGGATGTCTTTCATACGGACGGAAATTGCAAGTACCGTATGAAGAAGTTCAAAGGTTCTTGCATAGCTAGAAGCCAAGAGAGGAGTAAAAAACAATGGTTCTATAAAAAGTGAGAGAGCCTTGCCATTATCAGTCTAATACCATAGGAGGACAATAAATAGTGAAGATATTGAGGTGGAAAGAAGTTGCATATATAAAATATTCGGCAACCTTTACCATGACAACTATTCAAATTTTGTAATTTACAATTATTTAAAGTCATGTTTGAATTCCAAAATAAGCCTAAGAAAGGAAATAATATTTCTCCAAAAACCTTATTTCCAAGAATCTTAGGAAAGGAAATATTGCTTTCCTTGTTTGTTTATCAAGAAGATTTTTCTAAAAAATTAGGATTTATTTTTAAACTTATTGTACGGCAAACCAAAATCTTTACTTGAAAAAAAAAAAAACTAAGCAATCATTGGCATGCACTAGATTAGCACATGTGGCACATGTGCTAACGCTTGAAGATGGAATGTAACATGTGGCTTATACGGCATGTGTAGGTGTTTGAAGTTGAACTGTGGCACATGTGAGATGCTTGAAGTGGTATAGTGGCAAACATGGAACAAGACACAAATTGGCCCATTAGACACATGTGGGCACTTGAAGCTAGATGGTTGAAGTTGTGCACATTGGCACTATTGGCATATATAGTATATTAAGAGCAATTGAATATGGATGGTGGCACATGTGGCATATTGGTGCATGTGGGGTGCTTTGCGCGTGTGTGACACCAAAGAAGATGAATAATGATACTTGTAGCACATTAGCCAATGTGGATCGCAAGAGAAGTTGGATGGTAGCAAATATGTCACGTTAGCACATGTAGGATGCTTTGCACATGTGGGTTGCAAAAGAATATGGCAAAGTGGCACAATGGTTCATATGGCACATTAGCATATGTAAAGCAATGGAAAGATGGTGGCACATTTGGGTCCAATGGTTAAGAAATCGATTTTCCTTACATGTGGGAAAATGACTTTTTTAGGAGTGAAGATGAGAAAACAATGTACATTTATCTCGTAATGAGCATAACCACAAGATTACCCAAACCACAAAGGCAACATCATCATCACATATCCACTAATATAATCGTTTGAATACAATACGAAAAGGAAATACATATATAAAATAAATCAAAGCTCCGAAGACCGCACGCTCCAGGCTTAATGTCAGCAACCTAATATCACCCGTGCATCTATCGTGCATGCTTAGAAAGCTTAGGGTGGTGTAAGTGTGGCATAAGATAAGTGGCAAGTATTCAATGCAATAACATAATCATACAATGTCGAAATAAGCGCAAGGTCATGAATCATACATTATCAAACGATATAGATCAATTATACAAATGAAGAGTCAAAAAGAGCCAAATATCAGGTGCCGAGAGTATAATGCAATATGTAAATCTTGCTAAGTCCGTCTGGCCATATAAGTCCGAAATATAGTAACCCAAAATGCTAATCTGGATGCAATGTGATATGCGGTGCGAATGAAATGACCATGCTTAGAGTGTGAAGTCGGGATGATAGTATATAGTATCGCAAGTCACGGGGTCCATCACAAGGGACTTCTATCCAAACCACCCCATACCTAAATTTGGATAGTCGGACTCAATGTGGTAAACTCCGATCTCGGGTTAGTCGCGCGCCCAATCGAAGTCCTAGTCATGCGAATGTACACGTAACAAATAGTTGCGCACCACCACAGTGGATAGTGAATGAATGAATGAATGAATGAGTATGCAATGCTGCTCAATAAGTCCACATATCGATACGGCTCTCTCGAGAAATCACCGGGGTTTATTACACTCCAAACCAGTTGCCGCCCCATCGCGCGCAACAAGGTGAGTGGAAAAGACCTTACTATTCGCCTACCAATATCGGGCCGGCTCGTCGATAGCGGACCCATTTCTCGAGGGTCAAACTCGGCCTAGCTTTGCCCCCTCCTCTCGGGCGGGTAAGGCCGCACCCCTTCCAACCGACCACGACACAGTGGAAAGTGCAACCGTCTGGTATTCATGCGCTCATGCATCCACTCGGTCTAGATGTTGGAGCAACCTCTGGAACCAAGAGGGTTTAGGGACTTTCACCCAGGGATATCTATAGCACCCCATGTAGAACAGATTTTCGGTGTCCCATCTGGCCATCCACGAAATACCTGTGGAGGCTACGACCCTGATGTCGCTAGGGCGTACAGTAATCACAACACACAATGCAAGATGCATGAGTCATACAATCCAATCATGCATCAATCCTGCGCATACCGTGTACTCACGTGAGACAATCTCCGCCTATCAGGGAGTCTCATAACAACATGCCCAATAACACGTGTAATGGTTAACCACATCTCATAACAAACATACAAATGATGCGTATGGGCATGTATCGTGATGCTATGCTGTCACATACTCATAATCGGTATTAATAACTGGCACTAACAATTGGCCTCGACAATGTGAACATTTAACCAACATTGCCACCAAGGAGTGGCCCACATAGAACCTAACATATAGTGGGCCCATGGCCTCACATAAGGGCCTAATACACATCACGACGGGCCTCAAATACGGGCCGCATATACATCGCATTGGGCCTCAAATACAGGTCGCATATACATCACATTAGGCCTCGACAATCGGCCTCGATATCTGGCCTCGACAATGTGGAATCGGAATCGGCCTCAACAATTGGCCTTGGCAATCGGAATCGATCGATAATCGGCCTCGATAATCAAAATCGGCAATCGGTCACGATAATCGGCCTCGATCGCTAATCAGTCAATCGGCCACGACAATCAGAATCGGTAAACGGCCATTTTAATCGGGATCGATCGATAATCGACCTCGATAATCAGAATCGACAATCGGTCAAGATAATCGGCCTTGATTGCTGATCGGTCAATCGGCCACGACAATCAAAATCGACAAACAGCCACGATAATCAGGATCGATCGATAATCGACCTTGATAATCAGAATCGGCAATCGGTCACGATAATCGGCCTCGATCGCTGATCGGTCAATCGACCACGACAATCAGAATCGGCAAACGGCCATGATAATCGGGATCGATCGATAATCGACCTCGATAATCAGAATCGACAATCGGTCACGATAATCGGCCTATACAATCGGCATTGACAAATCGGCATATAAACAAGGCGGGGTCCATCGATGAACAGCCGATCAACCATAATGTAAAGATCGGCCCTCGGTCGTGGTTATATCAAGTCCGATAGCACGGAGTCATCCCTCTATGGTGAATGGGACCCACTGATTTGGGTTAACCCACTAAAAGAATGATGAGAATGGGCCTAATAAGGCCTAAGAGAAGGTCACAATGTGGACATCCAACCACCATTGCCCATCAATGTGGACATTTAACCATCATTGCTCCCAAGGAGTGGTCCACATAGAGCCGAACATACAGTGGGCCCAAGGCCTCACACAAGGGCCTAATATACATCACAATGGGCTCCATAATTACATCACATCGGGCCTCACTCGTGGGTCGCATATACATCACCATGGGCCTTAACACAAGTGCCACAAATACATCTCATTAGGCTACTCCCACGGGCCTTAAATACATAACAGGTGGGCCCTGCACATGGGCCATTAATACATCTCAATGGGCCACGACCCATAGACCTCAGTACATCACAATGGGCCTCAACCCATGGGCCCCAAATATATCTCAATGGGCCTTACCAAATGGGCTGAAAATACATTATAATGGGCCTCTTCACACGGGTCGAAAATATATTACAATGGGTCGCTCAATGGGCCGCACCAATGGGCCTTATATACAACAAGTCGGGCCGCATCATGTGGGCCTCAAATACATCAAATTGGGCCGCATCATATGAGCCTTAAATACATCAAATCGGGCCACATTATAAGGGCCTCATATACATCAAATTGGGCCTCACTTATGGGCCTCATGCAAGGGCCACACATGTATCAAGGTAGGCCTCATGATTTGGACGGTTTGGAGAAAACACATACATCACATCGGGCCTCGCTCACGGGCCTCAAATACATCAAGGTGGGCCTAATGGATAGGCCACAAATACATCTGGGTGGGACCTGTGGATGGGCCATATATACATCAAGGTAGGGCCCACCGTATACTCCCCATCCAATCTGATTATAAGGTCACAAGGACCTGAATAAGAGGTAAAACAAATTTCATACAAATCCAAAGCTTCTGTGACCTAAAAGGGGTTTCAAGGGTACCTGTTCAATTCACCATTGTTTTCTACTGGGTGGTCCACCTGATAGTTGGATGATGTGGATCATAAATGCATCACGATGCGCCCCACATAGCCTGTCAGATGGACGGCTGATACAAAATACATACAATCAAGGCGGGCCTCATGGATGGCCACAAATACATCAAGGTGGGCCTTATCACATGGGCCGCGCCAAAAATCATTTCAATAGTTGTAGGTGTAACATGTGTATCACCACACACTATCATTCCATGGGGCACATGGTCCACTAATGAAGATCAGCACTGTCCAAACATTGTCCAGCAATTCAGCACCATCCAAGCTTTGGACAGTGCAGATAAGGCACATACAACAAGGTGGATCTCACCGTCCAGGTGAATGGACGATGAGATAGAACATATACATCAGGTATGCTTCACAGCTGCTGGCAGCGTGGATGCAACACATGTACATGTGGGGTCCACAGCTGCTGGTAGCGTGGATAGGACATACATCACGGTGGACACCACCTCTAGGTGGGGTGGATCCACAACACGCACATCAGAGTAGGCCCAGTACGGGTCGACGCACTGGATAGCACGGTGATACAACACATACTTCATGATGTGGTCCACGCGGTGGACAGATGGACGGCATAGATATACAGCACATGCATCAATGCAGCCCACGTCCATGTAATGGACTATGAATAAAATACATGCATCTTGATGGTGTCCCACGTCCAGGAACTGGACGTGAGGTGTCCCACATCCACCGTCCAGATGATGGACGGTCTGGATAGCGTGGATATAAGACATACCTCATGTGGTCCCATATAGGTGGACGATCTGATTCAAACAGGTGCACCACGTGATGTCCACACGGGTGTGGGTCTCACATAGGCCACCATATAATATAAATGTTATTATTTTATATCATGTTATTCTATTATATAAATATATATCTTCATTTTTGCATGTCAACAGCGTCCAACGTCCAATGATGGACGGCTGGATGAAATACATGCATCGGGTGGCCCACCGTCCATGGATTGGACGGTGTAGATGCAACGCATCACGATAAGGTGGGCTCCACACACGATTACAGCAGCTAAATAGCTAGTTTGTACCAGCCAACGACGTCCAGATGAATGGACAGTTTAGGATACAACACATGTATCAGCTGGTACCAGCGTCCATGGATTAGACGGTGTAGATGTATATATATCAAGGTGGAGCCGCACATCGCACCGTCCAGATGGACAGTGCTACATATAGAATACGTCCATCAAGGTGGGTCCATCCCACACGTGCAGCACGTGTGGGGTGGCCTCACACGCCCAAAAAGGTCTAACGAATTGGAACTCATGGTCAGACTCCAGAGCCTGCTGACGTCCAAGCTGCTGTGGACGAATTGGATATAGGACACATACATCAAGGTGGGGTCCACGCCAGTGTGGCCCACCCGGCTGGATCAAACTGATATTTGTTTTGCCTCTATGTAGCAAGTGGGCGTGGAGACCTAAGACGTTAGCAGCACCTCTGCTGCTGCTGCTATGGTGTAGCCCACCAGATGGCTGAATATGGACGGTTGGATCTGCCCATCAGGGATCAGGTCCTAAAATAATCTTTTCAAAGGTGGACGATGTGGATATACTACATAAATATCAAGGTGGTATTGACATTTTCCCATCATCCCGACCAACAGTCCAGCAGGGTGGACAGCAAGGCCGTCCCACCTGCTGGATGGTCTTGATCGTCCCTACATGATCTAGGTGGGCCAGCAAACCAAGGAAAAAGGAGAGAGAGAGAGAGAGAGAGAGAGAAAACGGCATCCGATAGAGGGCTCCGCCACTATGAGCCTTCCCTTACAAAACATACATCAAGTGAGTCCTAATACATGTAGGCCCTAAATCAAAATTAAGATCTAGCGCTATGATCACCCACCAATTTCGCTTTTTCTAGGCTCCATGGACTCCTAAAGTGGCACAATGGTTCATATGGCACATTAGCATATGTAAAGCAATCGAAAGATGGTGGCACATTTGGGTCCAATGGTTAAGAAATCGATTTTCCTTACATGTGGGAAAATGACTTTTTTAGGAGTGAAGATGAGAAAACAAATTTTTTTTTTTTTTTCCAAGAAAGATAAAGTAAGAAAAGTTATTTATCATAATTTTTATAAAAAAGGGAAGGGGGCTTAACAAATAATAAAAAGTTAGTTTCCTTCCCATGAATCCAAACAAGCCCTAAGTGAACCAAATGAAGAGAATTTGTGGGATTTGTTGAGATTGGGATATGCATTGTTACTCTAATAGGAAAATCATGCACTAAGGATCTCTTTGGTCAAAAGATCATACCCATCGACCTTTGATATTTCGAAAATCAATTTAGGAATTTTATATTTTAAAAAATTGAGGAGCATCCTTCAAACTTTAGTTGTTTGCCTATGCGGCCATAAAGACTCCTTTATTTTGAAAATTCCATTTACTATTGAAAAGAATTCAAAATGAGACTCAAACATCTTGATGAAAGTGAAAAAAAAAAATCATGTAAAGCATTTTATTTTTGTAGCCATTTCCAAATCCACAAAGGAAGACAATTGCATAAGGATGTTTGCTAATGCACAAAAAACCAAGGGCTTGGGTGATTGATGCACACTTTTCATACATGGCATCCTCATAAAAATTTTCTAAGACCGGCATAGACTTAGGTTGACCATAGTGTTTAGCGAGCATTTAACCTACTGCTAAGGGTGGTTTAGGTTAGTGGGTTTGGTTGGATTGACCAATTTAAGGACTCAAGGCTTTTGGGCCTTAGTCCCATGGGTCTAACTTATGATTTAGGGTGGTTCGTTTTCATGGCTCAAATCTAATTACGTTGTAAATGACTAATCATTACTTATCAACTTAATTACCTATATCTACCTTCATCTTTCTCGACTTGACCGATAACTTTTTAAACACTCAAATCAAGAAATTTGTAAAATAAATATGGGGCCCATCATAATGTGTGTGGCTTATCCACACCGCCCATTCATTATGCCAAATGAATTTAAGGCATAGGCCCAAAAATTAGGCAAATCCAAAGGTCAAGTGGACCACACCACATGAAATTATGAGAATTGAATGCCTAGCATTAAAAACTTGTTGAGGCCCTTAGAAATTTTAGATCAGGCTTATATTTATATTTTTCACTTATCTATGTCCATGTGACCATATGAACGGGTTAGATTGTGAATAAAATCATATGTGGCAACTAAAATAATCAACTTTCAACGGTGGACAAATTAAGTCCATTGTTTCCTTTCATGTGGGCCAATTGAACATTAGATCTTCCTAATTTTTCCAGATCAAGCCTCAAAATATTCTAATAAAATAGATGGACGACACGGATATATTATATACATTATGGTGGGGCCCACGGATTTAAGTCAACATTTTTGGACCAGTTTTCTAGGTGAAATTACTCACTCATTTGGTTGGATTGACCAATTTAAGGACTCAAGGCTTTTGGGCCTTAGTCCCATGGGTCTAACTTATGATTTAGGGTGGTTCGTGACAATGGGTTTAGTCAATGTTGATCAACTTGATCACTTGATGCCTTAGTGAGCAATTGATTTAGTTGACTATTGTATGACATGGCATTTTTAGGTGACAATGACATGAATTGTCAAATGAGATAGTGATTTCAGGACAGTGATTACGTGGACCATTGCACTTGGTGACATGACAAAGAGACTCGACTATTTGACCAACTTCAAAGCAGTTGCTTTGACGGTGGTAAGGGTGACCTAAGCAAATTCATGTCTATTCTGAACGAAGTACAAAAGCTAGCCAAATATGCACTTAAACCTTGAGAAATAGAGGGCCTAGAGGAGGTTTTAATAGAATTTTATGTTATATTCTTTTCACAATTCCATATAATATGTAGGGATCAGAATCTAAGACAATAGACTGGATTCCACTATTCATATTGTATTAAGCTCACTAGAGAAGTTGATAATAGTTATTGTGTTTGAATATTCAGATCCCTCATACCCTCTTTACAAAGGAGTTTAAACGTCTTAAGATGGGTATCATGATAAGGGATCGGGGCTTTGGTTTTATATGATGTTAATCAAACGACTGAGTCCTATCCATCAATGAACTTGCCGTCGACCCTTCTCCTCCACCTCATGCAAGAGGGAGAGAAACTCCTATTTGTTGTAACTCAAATATATAAGTTAGAATGGTACTTTAATGTACAAATATTAATTGTATATGCCATGCTCCTAGAGACCCTAATCAATGTCCATCGGACTTATTTAAACCATCCACTCCATCACTTGTGTGCTAATACCATGTGTGACCCATAAAAAATTATAATATTCTCCCACTTGGGTCACTCATGGCATTGGTGTATATACAATAGATTGTGTATATCTAGTGCACACTTTATGAGCTCTAAACCTTACCAAATATCTATAATGGATCATAGGTAAAGCACAATTTATAATCCTATGAACGCTTCCCACAAGCTTGACCCCCACCAGTCAAGAGGAAGCTCGCACACATGCCACTTCGAAAGTGTGAGATGTTATTGGTTTGATTTTTTTCCTTCTTGTTTCCTTGATTGGTGTAATTCCTTAAAGGGGATAGGACATGGTAAGGAATATACTTCAAAAGTGGAGTTGTCAGTAGCCAATCAAGCTATCGAATCTACAATCAGATAGAATCCTTAGAATCGCTTAAGGGTTAGGGAATCATAAAATTTTTCGACTTAAGTAACTGCTATGACTGGTCTACAAGCATAGGTTCCAGACAAAGGTCTCAACAACATAAGAGGAAGGGTTTAGGCACCCTCTTCTACTCGCACGATGTGTGTGTCTCCACTCTACGGGATTCACAACCTTTTTGGGAATTTAATTATGTCGTGGCATTACGTAATTAGCCATGCTTCGCATAGTCCCTTAAGGGGATTGGGCAGGAAAATATATGAACGATCCTAACCTGACTTCGCAGAGTCAAATGAACCCGAGTAGGTGCATGATATGCAACTAATAATAAAAGCTTAAAAATAAAATGAAATATGAAACTAGCATTGCTTCACGAGTTTAGGACCTGGGCAAGCATATGTATTCAAATAAAGCAGTTAAGGAAAATAATGTAAAACACGAGTTAATGCTAGGAGCCGATTGAGAATGTGTGGAGTTAAAATGCAATCTAATTTTGACCAAAATGTGGTAAAAATGAGAAATCAGCTACCCTTTTTTTATTTAAAAGGATAATCGAACGTTCCTAATTTTAACCCTACTCTTGATTCAAATGGTTTCTTTATAAATAATTTATTGTAAAGGGTTGACTTCTTAAGTCGTGGAGGGCATCGGCATCGACCAAGAATCTCTGAAGTATTCAGAGAATAGGACCCACCCTGACACTCCTCTCAATCTATTTGCCTCTCTCGATCCTTGCCTCCTTGTCTCTCTAGCTCCATTGAATGCTTATTGTGGGGTCAAATTTATGGAGGAAAATTGTTGACTCATGGTGGGCCGATGGAGTGACACTTGTCCCATCCTTGTTGTTTTAGCATTTGGGAGAGGGGAGCGAAATCTTGGTTAGGTAAAAAGTATGTTAAGTATATGTCGGCATGTAACATGCATACAAATTTTTTTATCTCTTTCCTCCGCTTCCTACAACATTCCAGTGCCTATTTTCTTTCTATGAGACTCATTTTCTGATTAAATCCAAGTCTATAGGTTTTTATGATCGCCTGATCAGGACCATTGAATGTCTTCGTGAGGTGTCCAAGTCCTAGTCTACTCTTTTCTAAGTGGCTTTTAATGCTCTTTGGGGTGCCCAAGTGCAATTTTATTAGGGTAATGTATAGGCATGAATTTTAGAAACTAAACAAATTATTAACTTTAAATCTAGTTTCTAGGGACAAGGATCTTTTAATTGAGTCCGGTGATTGCTCGTGTGACAAGTCAAGAGTCATTCCTCCTAGATTGATTGATTTTTCAACGATTTTTGAGCATCCTGGAAACGGTTTTATTGAAGCACAGTCAATGGTGCGAGGAGTAGTTATTCTCAACTTAGGTGTTGTGTTTACAAATTTGGTCAATTGAAAATACTAATATGAAAACACGATAGTCATTACTATATTTATTAAGTGGGACTAGGTATGATCAAAGATATCAACACTCCTAATGATATGGATGTTAACAATATGGGCGTGTGATATGAAAATTTCATAACAGGTGTGGCCTCATATGCGGACTTCCAAACGATCCTATCATCTCTCATAAAGATGCATCATACATCAATAAATGTGGAATATTATGACTCAAGTAAAATTTCAGACAAAAAATTGTTCTCTTAATTATGCAGTAGAAATTATTGCGTAATAAAAAAGATAGAGCAATAATATGTGAACAATTCGAATACAATATTA
This sequence comes from Magnolia sinica, assembly GCF_029962835.1. Classification (NCBI taxonomy): domain Eukaryota; kingdom Viridiplantae; phylum Streptophyta; class Magnoliopsida; order Magnoliales; family Magnoliaceae; genus Magnolia; species Magnolia sinica. Next base: position 33,975,370 of record NC_080574.1, on the reverse strand, counting down.
ATTTGACATTAAAATCCAATACAATGTATGCGTAATTTCCAATTACATGTGCAAAAGAAAGAATACTATGTGTGAGCCAGTACTAAGGTCTAAACAACTCACAATCATAAATGCTAGGCTAGTTAGCAAACAATACTAACTCAATGCCATCAATTGTTTTGACTCCATTTAACAATCATCACCAAACAAACCTTTGAATTAATACACAATATTACAATTAAATATCATTATAAAGAATAAAAGACTAAATGTCATTTAATTAATTAATCATAGTTATATTAGATCTTGTTTACGAATGTTTATAAAATAAGATCAATCAACACCATAACACAACTATGAATTCTATAAATAAGAAATTGTGAGGAATGATCAAGTGGGCTTAACAAGTAGGATTTTCGCCCTTTATAAGGTTTAGGGGGCCATTGGATGATAATGATGAGTGATCAACGTTGTTTAAAGATTGCTAATGATGAGACCCGCACAGGGATCAATACATAAAAAATAAATAGGTCAAGCCTCTCGCTTGTTTGCCCAAGAAAATGGCCAAACCATTAGGAATAATCACCTTCTCCTCACCCCACTCTTATAAAAAAAAAAAAACCACATTCCTATAAATGAGCATCTTGAAAATCATCTATCCAAAATAATGCTAAGTTGAATTTGTTACTTATTATTAGTGGTGGCTCGAAATACATATGATTCTTTCTTTTGTCTTTTTAATATTATGGCCAATGTAAGATAGTGATAAACTAACAACATTGGTCAAATGACCTTAAAAGTGGACCCACAATCATCATGGTTAGAGAACAATGATGCAGGTATATTAGCTATATAGGGTTGGCCTTTTATTTAAGTTTACTTCATGTCTGGATTTAGACATCAACGACCAGCATTTATTGATTTTCTAAAAGGTGTGCATAATGCATCCATCATTGATAGGCTATTAGTAATTGGATGAGCCAAAATCTGGACTAGTAATAACCAAGCCTAACAAACTCACAAAGTAAGCCCATCAAAAGCTCAAGAACCCATATTCTCCAACAATACTAATAACATTCATGATGGAGCAGTCATGAGTCATGCCAGAATCTAGTAATGAGAGAAAATCTTATGACGATGATGACCCTAAGTGAAATGGGAGCGAAAAATGACCATTACTACCTCTACTCTATCATCTAACTGAAAATGACATCGAATTCTAACGACAATGACTAGAATTCTAACGGGATCTGTATCATGTCATTATCAATAGAGAAAGAAAGATTGCACAATCCCAAGTTTCATGGATAGTGTATGTATTCACTCTAATACCAAATCTTATATTCTTTTCGGATATACATACATTGTGCAATGATTAGGGTCTAAGACAACATATTAAATTCCATCATGCTGCACTAAAGAGCGTTGAAGAAGTCGATAATGGTTGCGGTGCTCAAATATTCCACTCCCTCAAATGCTCCTTACGATGGGGCTTAGACGTCTTGAGATGAGTATATGGAGAAGGGATTGAGGCTTTAGTTTAATAGGGTGTTAACCGGTGGCTAAGTCTTAACCATCGATGGACTCATTGCCAACCTCTTCTCCTCCATGCCTCTCTCATCCAAGAGGGAGAGAAACCCTTGTCTATTGCAACTTAAATACATGAGTTAAAATGGTACTCTAGAGTGCAAACGTAAATTATATGTAGTATGCTCTTATAGACCTTAGTCAACGTCCATTTAACTATTCAAACAGTCCACTCCATCACTTATGTGCTTGATGTCATACGTGGCCCATTAAAAAGGATAACATTCAAAAATTATATCTTCTCCTTATAAATTTTAGTTTTCAGAATTAATTTTTCTATCAACTTTCTACTAATTTATTCATTAATTTAGACTGTTATCAAGGTTCAATGTATGGATAGAGATCAAATTATGCCCTCTTTATATTATTTACTGACTACTTACTTCATTTTCTTGTTTTTATTCTAGTCCTACTCCAATTGTGTTAATTAATCTCACAACTTATTATACTCTTTTACGAGTCTATATCTTTTACTCTTGTTGTACAAGTAATAAATGTAGAGGTAGGTGTGCGAATGTGATCCAACCTTTCCATTGAGGTTGACCCACTATGAAATTTGAATGCTCCCAAAATCAAGTTAATCCAACCATCATATGGGATACCACATGAATTTAGAGTTTTTTGGATGTTTGTTTACTATTTTCTACGATGGGCCCATCATGTGTTATATATGTCATCCAACCCATACATTGTAAGCTTCACCATGAAGATGGGATGACCTAAAAATCTAGCCTATACAACCTTAGGTGGCCTACACCATAGAAAATAATTGACAACCATAAAAAATATCCAAATTCACATGGTGGCACATATGATGGTTGGATCAACTTGATTTTTAGGTGTTTAATTTTCATAATGGGAAACTCTTTGGGTGTGCTGGGTTCCAGAAACACACTCAATGGACCCACATGCAATGTATTGGGATTAGTATCGTCTATAACACCTATTTTATGCATGTAAAACAAATAGGCTCAGTGGAGTCTATCATATTGCATATGAAAATTCACTTCATACATTAAATGATAACATTACTTTAACTATACATAAAAAAGCTAAACCTAATTAAAAACTAATATTGACAACAACAATAGAAACAATATAAAATTGCTCCCAAAATTGCTAAGTTGACACAGCATGGTCCACCTGATTTTTTAATTAGCCTGTTTTTTTTTTTGTTTTTTTTTTTTAAAAATTTTTAATCTCATCTCTTCATCTTGATGAGTTAGCCTAATTAACAGGTTTGAAAAAAGAGACTATGGTGACCACATTCCCAAACCTATGGTCGACATCCCATCCCTATTGTTCAATGTAGTGTAGCCCATTTGAATTGTGAATTAAATTATGTTTATCCTCCTAGCCTAATATTAAGGATAGAACCTGATGGATATAGATTATATATTTACAGCATGTGGGCCCTACAGACTATGATGCCTTTTTATATTTATATATATATATATATATATATATAAATAGGTGTTGTAAAGGATTCTGACTTACACACTTAGGAATCAATCTTTTATGACAGCTCAAAATTGTTTACAACACATGCCCAAGATCAGTGAGCCCGACATGCTTTATATCTAAAATCACTTTGTCCATGAGGTGAGAACTACTCTTTTTACCATCCATACAAAATATCAAGCTTCATAAAAATATTGATGGGCCACACCAATGTGTCTCCTAAAACCTTTAAGGTCATTTTATGTGGCCTTTCTGATATTTGGATCACGTTGATTTTCATATTTTTACTTCATCTTAATGAATTCCACCTTATTAACAAGTTTGATAAAAGATACATACCATTGTAACCCCACACAAAAACCTATGGTTGGCAGCCTATTCCCATTCATCCATGTGTTGTGGCCACCAACCTAGGTTCTTGTTGCTTTTATCCATAGGTTCTAGAATCAAGGATAGAACTTGATGGATGGAGTAGATTTTACATATAAAATATGGTATGTTTCATAAGCTTGAGTGTTTTACTCATTATGTCATACAGGTGTTGTAGACAATTGAGTCCTCTTACAATAGAAGATGATAAGGCAGACCATGATGAACTGGAATGGGTTTTAAGGGTAGGGTGCCCATGTACCATATCTACCATAAGGTGTAGGTTTTTCTCTCTCTATTTGCATTTTAGATGGTAATCTAAACTTTCATATTATAAACTTCATACTACATAGGTCATTGTAAGAAATATTTGTTAAAAGGATGATTGTTTGAAGATGATATAGAACAATAAAAAGTAAAGTTTGAATAACTCATTCAAATCCTCGAGGCAAATATTAAGATGGTTAATAAAGCATGATTATAAGGTCACAACTTTTATACAAGGCAGTAGAGAGGATGACAATTGAAATCACCATCTAAGATGCAATTTTGGTGGAAACCCACTTTGTATTGCATTGTAGTAGAATACCCTATTAAAACCTAATTGGAATATGGTGAGCTAGCCATGATGCGAATTTCTTGTCATCCCTTCTTTAAGGAGTGAACCAATGTAACCAAAAGTTCTGTGGAGCCCACCATAATTTACATGTGACACCTAATTAATCCATGAGTTTCGTTAGCTCATATTAGGAAATGATCTAAAAACTAAGGCAAATCTAAAACTTTAGGGGCCAAACCTCAAGAAATAGTCCGGATAAAAATGCTAACCATAAACCTTCATGACCCACCATCATGTTTATATACTTACTATCCATTCATAAGCTAATTACTATTAAGATGAAAGAAAAAAATTGTTGTATTAGAATTGAAAATTTTAGAAAAAAAAATTGATTTTTGCCTTTGGTAACCAACTTGCCTTAATTGTGTTTATAAGTTTTAACCCACATTAAAAATTTATTAGGAAAAATAAGCATTTATATTAAAACCCACCCCTTATCCTTTGTATTGAAAAACAAGGGTATGCCATAAAACCAACTTTGCATACGTGCACCGCTGCTGCGGCCATGATTATAAACGTGATGAGGCATTTTGCAGTATAGTGTTAGACACTTTTGGCTTTCTTTATATATATTTTAGCTTATTGTTATATCTCTGTATTTTAGAACTAACAAACACTAGTATTAAGTTTATTCAAAACTTTTGTGGGACCACGAAGGTTTCAATGGTAGGCGTTTAAAGCTATGTACATACAAAATAAATGAGGATAACTGCTAATTTCAAACTTAATTAAACAACATTGTACCACACCATCTACAACTTACGTAAGTAATTAAATTAAATAACTTAACTTATTATATTAACATTTGAAATTTTAAACTAAACTTAATACAACTAATAATAAATGCTCGCCAGCTCGAAATATTTTAACTCGACACCTATATGGTTTAAATTACATGAGTACAACGACTCAATATGATCGTTTCATACACAAATATGAAATTCTAGATTTCTCTTTAAGTAATATATTTGAAATAAACATAACAACAGAACTTATAATAATATCGAGTAAAAGGAATGTAAAACTGATATGCATGCGATACTATTCATGATTCCATATAAATAATTAAATAAACATCTATTATTAATTACAACATCGTACTCAGTGTATGACCACCTTGCATTAACGCTTAGGCATCGGTACCTTGTGGTGAGGGACTCATTTATATATTAGCTAGTCAGACTACTACTCCAATTGTACTTCTGACGTATGTCCCCACACACGATTGTACTCATACGTCGTACACAAAGAAAACTCTAAGGAATTTAACAAGTTCTGAGATTTTTCACCCAAGAGACGGGATTGCCATACTTGCTAGGTTTAGAGTCTTTTATCCAAGGGACATGATCACCCTACTTGCTTTTATCATCCCCTCATTTTTTTTCATAGTTCCATAATAAATAGAAATGTAAAACTGATATGCATGCGATACTATTCATAATTCCACATAAATAATTAAATAAACATTTATTATTAATTACAATATTGTACTTAGTGTATGGCCACGTTACATTAACGCTCATGCATCAGTATCTCTTGGTGAAGGACCCATTTATATATTAGCTGGTCAGACTATTGTTCCAATTGTATTTTTGACGTATGTCCCCACACACGATTGTACTCATATGTCATACACAAAGGAGATTCCGAGGGATCCAACAAGTTCTGAGATCTTTCACCCAAGAGATGCGATTGTCATACTTGCTAGGTTTAGGGTCTTTCATCTAAGGGACACGATCACCCTACTTGCTTTTATCATTCTCCCCCCCCCCCCCCCCCTCCCCTTTTCCATAGTTCCATAATAAATAGAAATGCATGTATGTCATTAATGCATCCAAAATTGGTAATGAAATAATTCAGTAAATTATATTTTCCTACAATAATGTAAGTTTTATACAAATTTTGCAGAATTTCAATGTTGTTAAAATTCAGTCCCTGAAATTATCAAAAAAGACTGTTTATTATAACCGACAGTAAATTTGAATTTTCTAAAGGTATATGTCATGTTTCATAATAGTGTGAAAATTTATGCCAAAGCCCCTTGACTTTTATGAAAATTTTATTTGAGCTCTGAATTTGTGATTATATATATATATATATATATATATATATATATATATATAGAATTAATTCTTTTAATTTTTTTTTGAAATAATATTAAAATTCTAACTTGAACAATTAATTAACCATTATACTAAAATTTATATTAATCGCTAAATACTAATTTTATAATTCTTAACAATTTCAGAAATAATCTTAATCTCATTTAATTAATTTTAAATAGATTTAATTTTTAATATTTGAGTTGAATTCATATTCCAAGTGAGTGTAATTACTATTAATCTCATAAATACTAACTACAAATTAAATTATAATATAAACTTATAACTTAATTAAACATATCAAGGTAATTCTTGATTTAGGTTAATAAATCAACTAATCTAAAGTCCTAGATTTATATTTTGTATATATTAAATCTATTAAATTAATTATTCTGAGATTTTAATCAATACATCAAATTAAAATTTTAAAATCTTCAAGAGGATTTGTGCTACTAATTTAATTTATATACATCAAATTTTCTTTCAATTTGTATTTAAGTTAATTAATTTATAACATTAAGTTTTTTTTCTCTCTAAAAATTTGTGGATTAATTTGAAATTAAATATAAAAGAATTTCAATTAATTAACAAATGTAGAAATTTAAAGTATGTTTTATACTATTGATGGTAAAACATTTCAATTTAAAAGAGTTTATAATTTACAATAATTTAAAACGATAAATTTACGTAGAAAATTTCAATAATAAATTAAAATTAATAACTCTTAAAAATTTTATATTTTAAATTAATTATATATTAAATTTTTATAACAATAATTTAATAAATAAAAGCATATAGAAATTTCATATATGAGTTAGAATCACCCCAACGACACATAATAATTTATTTAAAAATTAAAGGATTAACTAACCTATTATATGAATTTTAATTAATTAATTATAATAAAAATTGCATGGAAATTTGAATTTAAAATCTTAGAATCTAAAAGTCCAAATTTGTATAAGATCACATACCTTTAAAAAAAAAAATTCTGTTAATCCAACTTGATAGGGCCTGATGCAATATTGATCCCTCTCTTTTGATCTCTAGAGTTCTCCTTATCCTCTCTCTCTCTCTCTCTCTCTCTCTCTCTCTCTTTCACTTTTATTTTTTTGTTTCTTTTTTTTTTTTAAATAAAAAGAATGAGAAATGGAATGGAAGAGTGAGATGGATATGGGACAGTTTAGACTAGTGGGAGGGTCTAGTACAAAAAGAAGGAAGAATGGAGAGAGAGTCGATGAGTAGATTGGATCGGGTAGTGACGTGTTTCCATATGTCATGTCAGATAACTTTTTTTTAATTTAATTTTTAAATTTTTTTTTTTTAGATGTGGTAGGTTCCATTGATGATACTATAAATCTACTTTGTTCATCATGTTGGCCTGACCATGAGAGGACATCATGATGCAAAAAATGAGGCTAATCAAAAACTCAGGTGGCCCACATGAAGGAGGACGGTGGGATTGGTTTCAACAGTTAAAAGGATAAGTTGTTACATTCAATCTCCACTATTACTTATGGTGTGTCCAACGTGAGTTTTGAATTTGCCCCATTTTTTAAGTCAAGCCCTAACACAAGCTTGGTCAATGGTTGGACGGAATGCATATTACACAGCTATCATGTTGGATCCGATTTATACATCACCCTGCCACAGGTCATACATACGAAGAGATGGTTGTACCATATTTGGTTTCTTTCCTAAGAGAGCATTAAATTTGGAAAGGGTGAAGAAGAATGCGAAGGAAGAATGCTAAGGGACATTTGCTTATTTTAGGGAGTAGGGAGTAAAACTCAAAAAAAAAAAAAAAGAAAAAAAAAAAAAGGAAGAAAAAACCAATAAAAGAAGAATCAAGGAAGACTTTGTCATATACAAGGTTTGATGAAATTAAGAAAGATTTTGCTAAATAAAAGAGTTTTATGAAACTGAAATTTACAAAGTGAATGGTTAGTTTGGAAAATATAATAGAACGGGTGTTTGGTGTTGACGCCTTTAAAGTATCGTACGAAGTCAAAATGTAACCACGAGCAGATGCACTAGCTGAAATAGCCTCGTATAAGGTGATTTGGGATGATTCATGTCGGTATTGATATGGATGATAGAGTTCTAGGTTCATAGTGAAGAAAAATAACATTTCAAGGAAAGTAACCACTAAAAGCTGCATTCCTCCCTTGGTTATTTTGCACACTTCTAGTAATGTAGGTCATTGATACCTTCTCATCATAGATGTCTATTTTCATACCATGAATTGAACGGTCATGACTATGTATGTGTCTCAGAAAATTTTAGGGGTCATAGATGTCTATTTCCACTCCATGAATTGAACGGTCATGACTAAGTATGTGGTTCAAGAAATTTTAGGGGCATGGTCCATCCATTCGGGCCCAAAGCAACAGTATTGGATCACTAACCATAGACCCACTTCAAACTTTAAACTGGAGTGCATGGTCCAAAACTTCAATTCATTGTTCAAAGGGCTGTCAATGGGCTAGGCTGACCATCAGACTTTTGGGGGCTGAAACACTAGTACTAAGGGCTCAACCTAGCCCTAAAATTGTCCGTCTATTTACAGTCTGGACTCGGGCTGTGTCTAAGAGCCCATCCGCCTGTCCCAATATGGACTCCAGACCATTTAAGCTTTCAACTTCATTTTTAAAAAGCTCATTTATCAATATTGTATGCGTCATTAGGCAAAACAAACAACTAAAGCTGGGCATCTGACAACTCAACTCGGCAAACTCGACTTATTTGACTCGTTCAGGCCCGACTCAATCCGAACCTAGTGGGTGAGTCAATCCAAACTGAGTTGACTTTTTCCAATCCGAACTCAAACCGAGTTGAGTTGGGGTCACCCAATAACTAAACTCAACTCGAAATCCAACTCGACACTGACTTGACTCGGTACAAAACTAGACTTGTACATATATATTAAAAAAAATTAAAAAAAAAAAATCAGATTCGACATTTCAAATATGAGATGCAGTGTAGATGATGGAGAGGGTGCAATTCTGCTAAGTGCACATGGATTTTGAGTTGTGATTTCAGCCCATGGATACCCCCTGCACCTTACCTAACTTGGTGCCAACTCGACCCAACTCAATACATATTAGTCCAGGCCAGACCCGGACTCAGATCAGGTCAGGCATGCTAGACTCAGTACCAAGCGGGGCCGAGTTCAGGTCAGGCCTATTTTAAAACCGGATCAAGTCAGGTCAGCCCTAACTGGGTCCGACTCGACTCAACGCCCAGCTCTACAAATAACCCAGATCTTCCACGAAAAAGGGTGCCCGGCTTACGATCGGGCGGAACTCTGACTAAGGTCATGCATGATCAGTGCAGGCCAAGGGTTTTACTTTGCAGTCTGGGTTGGTACAGACCTCAGTCCAGCCCAAACCCGGCTGGTAGACAGCCCTGGTCGTTCCCCATTTTCACCGCCCTGCTGATCACATGGTTATTTCCACTTGCGTGAACTGAAAACACAAATATTATCTCGATCCAAAATGTTTACGTAGTCGCGTGAAGGTTTAAAGGGTGGTCGTTCAAACCCCACTAGTTTCTTTGGCGTGCCCAACTTGAGTATTGGATCTGTCTAATTTTTGTACGTTGGCCTTACCACGAGCTGAAGAAACTGATGGACGGAGAGGATGTCACACAGACATCATGGTAGGCTCCATGTAGCTGTCCAGCTGAACTGGGGTGGTAGTGGACTTCTGCTCCTCTCTAAAAATCTCTGCGTCCATGCAGCAAAAAGCTCAGTGGCCACCATGATGCATGGGAACCATCCACACCGTCGGTCATGTAATGATCAGAGACTACAGTGGGCCCCACGAGAGGGATAAAGTGGGAAACGGATTGGCTACTCCCCTGCCACCAGCCCCGTGGCTGGTGGTCGGTGCTCTATGGGCCCCACCATGATGTATGTGTTTCATCCATTCCGTTCATCCATTTTTACGGATCATTTTAGGACTTCAACAAAAATGAGAGGGTTATAAATGTCAGGTGGACCACACCACAGGAAAACAATAGTGATTGGATATCCACCATTAAAATCCTCCTAAGGGCCACTGTTCCACATCCAATCTGTTGATTAGGTCATACAGGCCCAGATGAAGGGAAAAAACAAAGATCACCTTGATCCAAAACTTTTATGGCCTCCAAAAGTTTTTTAATGGTCGACGCTCATTCAACACTTTTTACTGTAATGTGGTCCACTTGAGATTGGGATATATCTCATTTTTGGTCTCATATCATAAAATGATCTGCAAAAATAGATGGACGGCATGGATGAAATAATTACATCATGATAGGGCCCACAGAGCACCGACCATCAGCCATTGGCTGGTGGCAGGGGAGTAGCCAATCCGTTTCCGATAAAGTGGGGCATGAGCATGTTGCTTTTAAGAAATTAATTTTCTTACGTATGCTTATACCAAACATGTACTTTTTAATATAAGATTTCTCAGAGGTATCTGTTTCTTCAGGTTCAATTCCGCAATTGCGTCAAGCAAAATACCAAACAGGCCCTAAGGAGTCTTCTCGTTTTCTTCGCCATCGTTCCTTTCTCCCTCTCTCTTCGATGGCGACGATCGCCAACAACAATCTCAACGCGAAGCTTGTAAGTCATTTCAAATCCCTTCCTTCTCCAATCCCAACACGAATCATCTGAATTCCAATTCAAGTCGCTTTTCATCTCTAATTCGAATCTCGTTTTCTCCCGATCTCGAAAATTTCCAGGTTCTCCTCGGAGACATGGGCGCTGGCAAGTCCAGCCTCGTTCTTCGATTCGTCAAAGGCCAGTTCCTTGAATTCCAGGTAATTCTCGCTTTCCTTGAGCTCGATTTCCAGGAATCCTGACGCATCTGATTCTGGACTCCGATCCTTTTTTTAATTTCGCAGGAATCAACTATTGGTGCTGCTTTCTTCTCACAGACGCTGGCGTTGAATGATGCAACTGTGAAATTTGAGATCTGGGATACAGCGGGCCAGGAGCGGTACCATAGCTTGGCTCCTATGTACTATAGAGGAGCTGCTGCAGCGATCATCGTCTATGATATTTCTACCACGGTGAATTTTTTCATCTGATTTTGAGTACTTTAAAAGCTGTGTTTGGATGCGCAATTCAGTTGAATAACAATTGTTCTATTTAATAGCAAAATTTAGCTGCATTTCCTTGTATTCGCAACGTGTTCCTTTCAACCTGACTTAAACGAAATGCCATTGCAATTTGGAGCTCAGACCTGCAAGGTGCATTTGGATGCACTATCAAACTGAATTGTGATTGTTCACCTACTGGAGTGGAAATAAGCAAATCGTAATTTGCATCCTAACAACTTGCGTAGAGCATCTTGGCTTCAAATGGAAGTTACGCTGTGTTGCAGTGGACTTGAAAGGAACGCAACTGCAATTTGAGAAGCAGTAGTTACTCAAAATATTATATTTTTTTTTTCAGTTCTCTTGATCCAACTGAAATTTTGCAATTCAATTGACTTGTACATCCTAATGCAGCCTCGATATGAATTTATTTCTACTTATAGTTAGACTAATGATTGCAATTCGTTTTGTAGTGCATCCAAACACACCCTCAGTTTAATTTGATTTGATTACTGTCAAGTGTTTATTTCATGGAAATGGTTTCTTGTTCAGAATTGTAGTGGGCAAGTTTCAATTTTTTATACTGTGTTGAGGTTTAGGGTGCGTTTGGTTGTACTAAATATAATGAAATATTATGATATTTTGCACCAAATTATACTGAATAATCAGGAAATATATATTTGGTGCAACCAAACCCATAATCAATTTTTTATTGTTAATAAATTTCTTATATGATTTTTTTGGGCGATGTTGCTACCCAAGTTTAGGACTGTCAATGGGCTAGGACTGGGTTGAGTTGGGCCCCGATTTTGATCTGGTTGGGCCAGGCTTGTTCAAATTTTATTTCTACTCTGCCTGCCTTGGTCCATGAACTGACCTACTGAACTTGATCACTACAGACTACAGTTTGTCTTGATTTAAAAAAAATAAAAAATAAATCTCAAATGGTAAATTCCATGAGATGTAGTAAGCTTCAGTTTTAGTGGGCAATTCTCCATTTTGTTTTATTGCATATCAAGGTTTGATCTTCTTCTTTTTGAGGGAGGGAGGGATTTCCTATACTCCAGTTGTCGCAGATGATTTTTTTAAAGCATGTTGGTGCTTTTAACTCTCTGGTTTTTAAATCTTTTTGGAGTGTCCTTATTGCTGAATTTTGTCATTGTGTTGCTGTTATCAATTTTTAAAAGTGATATTCTCTGCTTCAGTTGCATCAGGCATTCATTACCAATAGCATGTTAGTTTAAGTGGTACATACCTTGGAAACTTTATTACTCTATTGACTTCTTCTTCTCATTTAAATTTAGGAATCTTTTGAGCGGGCTAAGAAGTGGGTGCAAGAGCTTCAGAAACAAGGTATGTGCAATGGTGGTTGGTTTTAGTCATTTGAAGTTTGGTTTCTTACATGTATGCTCACTTCAATGTTTATGAAAGCCAGTTCGCTGTTTGATTATTGAAAGAAAAAGATGTCAGGCAGCGATAGTCTGGCTGTCTTATGTATCCAGTCCTGCATTTTTCGAAATATTTCCTTGTTATTCATGCTCAAGAGGCTTTATATATATATATATATATATATATATATATTGGTTATGGTTTTTATTGTGTTGTGTTGTTATTGTAGTCTTGAACTTGGATTAGTCGGACTTTTCTTTGTTAGTTTGTTGTAAATTTTAGATGCATTTGGATTTGGGTCCAGGTAATCCAAACATGGTGATGGCGCTGGCAGGGAACAAAGCTGATTTGGAAGATAAAAGGAAAGTGACTGCTGAGGCAAGTGCATATTCATTAATCCTTGGGCGTGTTTTCTGTCTGGTATAGAGGAATTGGTACTTCATTATTGGATTTTCTTCTTCTTCTTCTTCTTCTTCTTCTTCTTCTTTTTGTGATTATTTTTAAGTACTTTTTTTTTTTTTTCCCATTTGATTGCTTAAAATTGTTTCTGCCACTCTTGCTCATCTGGTTGGCAGCTTTTGTATTTCCGTAGATTCTCGGTAAATTTCTGTGCTGGTTAGGATTGAGTTGGTACAAGTCGAAGCTCTAAAAGGGCAAGGGAAGGCCCGAAGGATGTGAGTGGAGGTTGTAAGAAAAGACTTGATGACCTATGGTCTAATTGAAGCTATGGCCTTGATAGAATGGAATGGTGGAACATGAATCATTTAGCTGACCCCAATTAGTTGGGGATATGGCTTAGATGATGATGATGATGATGATGTTCAGTAAACATGAATGCTCGAGTTTTTCCCTTTAGTTAAGAACAGGATGCTAGGAATGATAGCATGCAATCCTTCAACACTAGAAGTCCATTTTTCTAACATGTCTGCCTTGGATGCCGATCAATGCATGCTAAGTTTCTTTGTCATTATGGGAACACTAAGGTGTTTGTGGAATAAAACCAAGAATGTGATTCAAGAGATTCTGTGAGGAACAAATCATTGTCATCAATGGGGAAAAAAATCAATGGAAGTACAGAACCATTCTCATGTTAGAAATATGTGTCGAATTACAAATTGGGTTTATTGCTTTTGTCCATCTGGAGTTGACTTAAACATGTGGAAGCAAGATGCCATCGATCGGACAATGTTTGCTTGCCCTTATCAGGCCTTTAATAGCTTAGGGATATTTCCAGGAATGTTAGCAGGTGGGCCTCTTCCCAAGATTCCAATCCAAGGAGGTAATCTTTTATTGTCAATGAATCCCATGTCGTCATCTAAGGGAAAGCTAATGATGTTTCCAATGCCCTCGCCAAGAAGATGAAATTGACTCTTTGTAGAAGCCTTTTTGGACAAAAGTTTCTGTGAATTATAAAACAAAAAACTATTTGGTCTTGGAGTCTCCAATCTTATCCATACAACAACAGGTACGTATGCCAAACTGTGCCCACTTCTAGGGTCCCCTGAAACCCACTTTTCTTCTGTATTTTTTGTCTGGAAAGGGTTGGCTATAAAGTGCAGAATACTTATTTTTCCTACTTTGCTACATTTCTTTTATCATGTCGTGCAAAAATAGGGAAGCAAAATTACAACAAAGGGAGTCCATTTCAAATTTCATGAAAGGCCTACCAGCTCCTCAGCTAAAACGTCAACAGCGGAAAAAATTTTCTTAGGCGAATGACAACAAAATATTGTAAAAGACCCACAAATTTCCTTTGCCTCTTTATTCAAATTCGCCATCCTCCAGTAAGAACTATCAAAGGAAGAAGCCCATCTTAATCTTTTGCAGAACCCCTCTGATAACAGCACGTCAAAGGGACTAATAAACTACCACTTTTATCCCATTCTCCACCTCGTTGTGGAGTCCATTACACTAATCAGGCCCAAAATTCTTTGGATACCCCTTCTCCTCATTGCAAAAAAGGCTCCCAACCTCAGTTTGACCTGGATTACCACATGAACTACCATCAAAATTAAGCTTCAACAATCCCACTTGGAGGCGGCTGCAAAATCTTGTCTTGATGCTCCTGCTCCTTGTGTCAACAACCTCCATCCAATCTTTCTTAAGTCACTCAACTCACCACAAAATCCTTGCTAACCAAGGCCAAGAGGTTATGCTCCCTTGTCTTTGTTTGGTCATCCTGGCCAGACTCTTTAGATAGGGTAGAGACCAAAGGTTCCAAGCAATATGATCAAGGGATGAAAATCCTATTCCAAGCTTCCATGTGCTTAGGAATAGACTTGGGCCTCAGCCTCATCACCCCCGAACAAATTAGGGCAGTCCACACCTGGTTGTAAAGGAAAATGCTCAAACAAATGATCCAACAGATTTATTGTCCCTTGAGCACATGATACAGCCATTCATAAGATTTCTTCCCTCTTCGAAGTTGATAGGTCATTAATACCTTGTTATCCCTGCCACCCAACAAAACAGGAGCACCCTAGGCTGACCTTTGAAAGACCAAAGCCTTGCTGTAGTAGCTTCTTCTGCACCTCCATGCTGGCTAGACGTCGAAGTATGTGACAAAGAATTGATTTTAAAAAAATGGATTGGACTAGGAATGCACCGAATGCTCCGAAATCCAAACTCTCATATCCCTTCACAACCCTAGGGATAAAAACTCCATCTAGAACTTGAGAAGGGGGGATTAGTGCAACGTATCTTGCTGTTATTATTATTATTATTATTTTTAATCAAATCTACTGGTGGTGCTGCTTGACTCACACTCCTTTGCAAAGGAATGGGTGTCTAAAGGGGCTTTATCATTGAGCAAACATTTTTACTCCTGCAGTTGAAAAAAGATTTATTGTAGTATGTAGCATATGCTCTTTTTCTATAGTTCTTGATGTGAGCAAATGTTTAATTTTGGCCTTTTGGAGTTTTGAGTCCATACAGTTCCTTTTCAGTAGATCTGAATGTCCCATCATTGGTGGTTTCATAATCACGTACGCATGTTGGACACTCACAACAAGTATGAAAAACCCTTAAACAAACTCTCTTTGTTTTTCCGGTTTACAATCATTTTCATTTTCTTATAGTGTAATTTATGCCATAAATGAGACTTTCTACCCAAAATGTAGAGCAACACGCCCCCCCACACACACACACACAAAAAGAAAAAAAAAGAAAAGAAAAGAAAAGAAAAGAAATAGCATTCTGCATGTGGCCTTTCTCGTTTGCCTCCCAATGAGAAGTGTTATTGAATATCTGGTTTACAAAATGACAAGATGCATGAACTTAAGTAATGAGCGTCGCTGTATGACTGTATGTGCGTAGACTCTATTATAATTTGGAAATATCAGCTGTTCTTTCTTATGCAACATGAAATATAAAGGCATGTCACATTTACTTCTCCAGACTGGTTTCATAATTTCTTAGGCCCCATTTGTTATGTTTGCTCTGTCTGTTTTTGTAGGAAGCTCGCTCATATGCTGAGGAGAATGGTCTTTTCTTCATGGAAACCTCTGCCAAAACTGCCATCAACGTGAATGACATCTTCTATGAAATAGGTTTGTTTCAGTTTTCTTGCTGCTGCATTAGGACAAAGGGATATTTTTTCTTTTTTCTTTTTTTTGGGAGATGTAACTGAAATTTTATTAAAAAGCATGCAAGAAAAAGCGAAAGAAACAACTTGGCTCTACAACTCAGAAAAAGAGGAGGGATCGACAGATTTAACTGGCTTTACATAAGAAGCCCAACCCAAAACACTAAATTTAATTTCCATAATAACCTCTTCTGGCATGGAATTCCTATTCCAGAAACAAATCCTATTACAATCCCCCCAAATGGACCAAAAAACTGCCAAGATAAACAATTTCCACACAACTTCTCCAACTTTTCCCACCCCTCCTCCATACCATGCTCACAAAAGATTTGCAACAGAATTCAGCATCACCCAAGCAATATGGAAAGCATCCAAGAAACCATCCCACACCTTTCAAGTGAACCACGATGAATGAAGAGGTGATCGATCAACTCCACATCTCCCATACACGTCAAACATATGTTGGGAAGGACAAGGGATCTTCTGTGCAATTTATTGATAGCCAACACTCTCTTTCTACACACTAGCCAAGTGAAAGCTGACTCTCTTGGAGGGGCTCCATAAGACTACAAATGATATGGAAAAAAATGGGAGTGAGGCAAACCACATATCAACTCATAAAAAGATTGAACGGAGAAGTGACCCGAATTATGAACATGCCAAACCGTAGAATCTTCTTCTTGAATCAAAGGAACCACATTCTTCAATCGGTCCAATAAAGTAGATAACTCCAAAATTTCTTCATCTGACATATCCCTAAAGCAAGGAGGAGACCAAACGAACAAACTGCCCCTAATCAAGTAGCAGCCTTGCACATAAATAAACCTATATGAAGTGATGCGAGCCAGACTGGGGAAATCTTCTTGAAGCCCCAATCTCCACACCAAATGTCAATCCAAAAACGAATGTGATTACCAACCCCAAGGAGAAAGATATCCCTCTGCTGAAAATATAGTGAACCGAAATAACCGCTTTCCACAAACTAGAAGCACAGTATAGAGAAGATCTTTTCACTTCTCATCCTCCCTCTTGCAGTCCATATTTGCTTGTGGTAACCTCCCTCCAAAGCCTTCCTTCTTCAATACCAAATCTCCAAAGCCACTTGCTGAGCAGCGTCACATTCATGCATTCCAACACCTTTAAACCAGCTCCACCTTTGTTAATCGTCTTGCAAACATCTTTGCACCTTAAAATATAAAACTTCTTTTTAACCTCTGCCCCTTGCCAAAAGAAGTATGTCTCAGCTTTTCTAACCTAACCAAAACTAACTTTGGACATTTAAGAGCTACATAAAGAAAACTGGCATATTGGACAAATCAGCTTTGATAAGAGTTAGCCACCTAAAGGTAAGTATTACCATTTCCAACTTCAGAACTTCATTTCAATCCTTTCTGTGACCTTATCCCATAGATGTTTAGCCAGTTTACCCATGCAAAGGGGCAAGCCTAAATACCTTGAAGGAAAATTTCTTCCCGCATTTAAATAAATAAATAAAAATCCAAAGGCGTTTGCTAGCTGCATCAACTCCTCGCTATCTGCATGGACTTCAAGCATTTTGCTCTTGGCGGCATTAACACTAAGCCCCGAGACCACTTCAAAGCAAACAATGGTTTTCGCAGGTTATTAACTGAAGCCATATTCGCATCATAGAAGAGGAGTGTCATTTGCATATTGAAGACGACTAATCTGCAATCCCCCCATTTGCCACTTTAAATCCTCTGATAAAACCCGATACCTCTTCTTTATGAAGCATCTTGCTCAAAGCTTCCCCAACCACACCAAAAAAGATAAAGAGAAAGGATCTCCTTGCTTAATGCCCCTTGAAGCCTTGAAATAACCCTTTGGCAACCCATTAACCAAGATGGAAAAAATGCTGATTGCACACAATTCTGCATCCAATCCTTCCATTTCTGATCGCATCCCAACTTGCGGAGCATGTAGTCAAGAAAATCCCAATCAGCATGATCGTATGCTTTTACGATGTCGAGTTTGCAAACTATCCCACCTGTCCTTTCCTCATATACCTAGAGTCAATGCATTCATGTGCGATTAAAGCACCATCCGATATCTATCTTCCTAACACAAAGGCCCATTGATTATCAAATATTACTTGCACAAGCACCTTATGAAACCGAAGAGCCAAAACATTAGCAACAATTTTGTATGGTCCCCCAATTAGGCTAATTGGCCTAAAAGTATCACTTCTGCCCCTTCAACTTCAGGAATAAGAGCAATGAAGGATACCTGTAAACCATTTGAAAGGCGACCTCGATCATGGAACTCAGAAACGTAATCTATCTCATCACTCTTGAGTCTTGATGACTTGCCAATACTGTTGGAAAAACATCATAAGGAAACCATTGGGACCGGGAGCCTTCTCACCACACATAGTCCAAAGCAAGTTTAACCTCATCCTTGGAAAAAAAAAAAAAAGGAACTTCAGGGGACATCTCAACCTCACTTGACAACTCTGAGCAAAATCCAAATTATCCAACTGCGGTCTTTTCCATTGGTCTCGAGATAAAAGGTTCTTATAAAATGACACTATTGTATCGCAAATTTGCCCTTTCTTGCTGGCTATAAACCTGTAGTCTGGATCATAGAACTGTTTGGTTTGGCAAGACCTGCTGCAGGTATTCCTCATTGCAGCCAACCTTTCCTCCCCTCCTTCAGTTGGTATTGTTATTAAAGCATGGATGATGCCCCATATTTTTTTATAGCTTTCTGGATTGTATCTACACATTATGGTAACTAAACTTGCAAGAATGTGCAATTGATTCTATGGTTGTTGTCAATCAATTATGTGCATGTACGGAAAAAGAAAAACCTTCAATCTATCACTTTTTTCCGCAATATAAAAAACGAAATGCCTTTGGGTTTTTAACCAGAATTGACAGTTTGTCAGTTTGTAGGGGCCTTGAGAATTGACATGTATGCCCATCTCCCTCCCTCTCTCAAATTGCAGCTTATCCATTTCGCAGTTATTTCTTCCTTTCCTCAAACACCTTCCCCTTCTATTAACAATAGAATATATTCTCTCAGCTGCACAATTATCTACTGATCAGCATAAAAGAATGTCTCCATTCTTTTGTTCATTTCAAGGTGGATAAGCTGCTGCTTGCTGATGAGTTGAACTGAGATATGAGTTGAATTACTCTACTTGTTTTTATGCATGGTTGTGAGCTCAACATTTCATGAATCTTATAATTGATGAGGTCCTAGTTAAATCATGGAATATTATCATCGTTTTGTTGGCGGCCACTTAAATAGCATTTTAGTCTCCTTTATCTTCATTGAGTAATAACTTTTCTCTAATCATCATGCTCCCAATTTCATTATTTATCCATGCTACTGCATGCAACCATATCTGTAGTTGATGACCTTGGATCTGTGCTTTGGTGCAAGCAGCAAGAAAGTTGCCTCGAGCTCAGCCTGCTCAGAATCCAACAGGGATGGTTCTCGTGGATAGACCAGCAGAACGATCTCAGGCTGCAGCATGTTGTTCATAGGTATTGCTTGGGTCCTCTCTCTTCTTGAAATCTCCTTCTCATCTTGCAAATTCCTGTAGTCTGATATACATTACAGCAAATGTTGTACGATATTTTTATAGCATTACTAAGCATGCCATGTGAAGAAAGAATAACAAAGAGATGAATGCACTTATGGCCTGTTTGGATAGAGTGAAACCAGAAGGTGGAATTGGTTTGCCTAAGTAAAACTAAGATGATGAATTCCCTAGGTAAAACTACTTGGTTTCAATGTCCCTTCCATCTGTTTGGTTTGCAGCAACATTTGCAGTGGAAATGTATTTTCCCTTCCATTTCATCTGTTTGGATTGGCTTGCGAAATTGTTGAAATCTAATCATATTATTATGATGCTCTACAGCACTTGTTACATATAAAATACCCATGCTACGGGGTGCCCCAGTTGGCCAGTATATATCGTTTAAGAAGGTATTATATGAGATGCTGGATTGGAGAAAAAAAAAAAAAAACAAACATTTTTTGTTTGATGCAACAATGGTACAAGTTGGACCTATAGGTCGGTAATCGAAGTTGTTCATATGTTGGGCCCCATCAAGAGATGATCTGTGTGCCCATACTTCCCCTCTCATATGATCATAGCTGTCTGACTGGGTTCCTGTAAACTGACAAGTACAGCCCATGGTCCACATCTGATAGGAAGAAGATGGGGTTAATTGGATGGATAGGATCACTCATTGGGAAGATGCTTTGGATATCTCCCATCCATACATGGTCCACCATATGAATGGTTTGGATCACTGGGCCCCCCAACATTCAGGTTGTTGCGTTGGGCAAAATTGCTTAAATGAACATCTGTATATTTCTGACCCATCTATTCATCATAAAATTACAATAAAAAATTATGTATTTCCTCATATTTGGTAGTATTGCCCAACTCAAATGCCTTTGCCATATGTTGTTGGTGACCTATGGTCGATTTTAAGCCGTGGATCAATCTTTATGCTTTATTTACTTTTAACTTCGGATGTGTTGGGCAGGTTATTAACTCTCCAAATGCTTGAGAAGGGTGGTTGAATGGCTGTTGGCTTGTTTGCGGTGGGATGAGTTGGTGCAACTCATGAAATGTTATTCAAGGTCTGATATATTAGTGGGTCCCACCATTTACACATTAAGAACGGCACCAAATTTTATTTTTCTCTGTTTTGAACTTGTCAAAGATATTTGTGATGAGCACTGTACATTTTAGATCTTGTGTGCCTATCTACCAACTTCTTGATATGAAACAATGCTGCCTTGTGAAGTTAAATGTTGCCATTTTAGTGGAGAGGGATTTCTCCAGTAGAAAATGAAACATTTGATTCATGTAACAAGAGGAAGATTTCCCATTTGTCAGCTAGAAAGATACTTTGCCATGAAAGGCTAATCTCTATTACATGGAATGCCGGTCAGCGAGGCCAAGATTTTCCATGCAATTAGTTTTCCTAGTGGATTAACTTTGCCTTATTAGGATGTGGGAAAGATTAAAGGAGATTTAGGTAATGAGACCTGGCAGTACAAAGCATTTCTCTACCCTTTTCACATCTTGTGGCTAAAAACGCCCTGTACTGCAAATAGTGGTACTGGTGTCTATAGATGATCAATTCTCTTGGGTAATTTGCAAGGATTTGCAAGATGAAGCCAAATGATGGAAGATCTATTTTTCTAATGGGATGGACATGATAGTTAACCATCATTTTAAAAGGAAAATGATACGGTAGAGCATGCCCTATCTTAATAGGGTGAAGCTCCAATCAGAGGGCCAAGTGGAGTAAAATTGCATTTCAAAATTACTTCTGTGGCCCCCAAGAAAGTTTCGATGGTGGGCATTCATTCGACACTATTTTTGGTGGCATGGCCCACTTGAGTTTTGGATCTCCCTCATGTTTGGGACATGTCCTGAAACGATCCCCTCCCTCAGATTCAAACCTAAACCTCCAGCAATGGAGAGCTAAGGCTGTTAACCAGCATGGCAAGCACAATGATGTTACTAGGGTTTTGTTTTTATTACTTTTGCCAAAGCATGCCTGTTTGAAATGTTTATTACCCTTCTTAATAATTTTAATTTATGATAGTCAAGTCTTTGAGTCCACCCCAGCCGGCTGAACATCAAGTCAAATCGAGATTTCAAGTTTTTTTGAATTATGGTACTAACGGTACTATAAGCTGAATTTACAAGGTAACTTTTAAGTCCGAGATTTGATCTACCTTTTATCAGTGCACCACCTCTTGGAGGAAAAAAACAAAAGGTTAGATCAAAGGTGGAGATGACTTATCAATAGGCGGGCCGCATAAATCAAAAGATTTACTAAAGGGCATGTTTGGATTGCACGTGGAAATGGAAAAGAAAAAAAAAAAGAAAAAAAAAAGGAAGTTCACGAGCTAAATGATTTTTTTTTTTTTTTCCAAGGGCATGTTAACTCTTTAGCAATGGCATGTCCATGAGATGACTTATCAATGTGGGTCAGATAAAAAAATAAAAAATAAAAAATTGCTAAGGGCATGTTTGGATTGCACGAGGAAATGAAAAAATATAATCATTAAATGATTATTTCCATAATTAGTATTGAAACATCAATTCCCTTATAAGAGTCTTATTTTGATGGAAATTTCATTTTCTCATGATAATGCGTACTTCAGGAACCTGACTAAACAACAGCTGGCTTCAAAGCCGTTGTGGCTCAAAATGATCATGACCATCAAGTCAATGCCTCATGTAATAGGGGCTTTGAAGCTTGTTGAAAAGCAGTTGCACTTTTCAAAGGGCCCCTTTTAAGGCCTAGGCACCTCACGGAATAGCCCATTTGAGAGCGGCGTAGTTTTGAGGCTGGCTCCTGTGCTGTTACAATGGAAGGGTGTGCTAGTGCACCATTACTATTAACCGACCATCACAACCTGGAAACCTCTAAATCATTTTTCGTGATGCTATCTCCTATTGTAAAGTGGCATGTTTTAACAAGAGGGTAATGAATGGACATTCACAATAGTCATTTGGTTTCACTCTTGCTGCGACTCTGTGAGCCTAAGTTCCTGCACACAGACTTCGGAGTTGCTCAGGATCAGCTTGTAGAACTTCTGCTAGTTCCTAAGCCAACAGCAGCTCCTCAAGGCCCAGCAATTTTGACATCCAACCAACGAACATATGCATGTGCACTTACTATAAACAAGCTTGTGCACATATTTGGGAAGCATCTTTGCTGTGCTAGGCAGCCTCGAAACAATTGGAATGCCTTCAACTTTTGCTATCCAAACAACACCAAACGTTAAAATAACTCCTATTCCTATAATTCAAACATACCCTTATCTCAGGGGTTAATGAGTAAATGCCATATGTAAGTGGACAGTTTTGATTGGTAGATAGCTCTGTCAGGTAAGGCTGTGGATGATATTCAGTTCTATCATACTCACGTTCCTTAAGTAATTTCATCTCCTCTTTTATAGCACACACCTGTTGCCGTGGCTAAGTGGTAGACTCTAAAGTTTTGAAAGGAGATCATGGGTTCAAGCACCCAAGGACAGGTGTGCATGAGAGCGTTTGGGGGTGTATGTGTGTTAGTGTATGCAAATAAAGTAGTTTGGGTTTAAAATGACTTGAGCTGATATTTGTGCTTTCCCTTCATCCATATCTGTGTGACCTTATCGACAATTTGTTTGGAAACTAAACATTAGAAGTTTTTAATGGCAACCGTTCGCTTTTTCTTGTGGCGTGGTCCACTTGAGAGTTGGATCTACTTCATTTTTGGAACCATGTCATAAACTGATTTGGAAAAACTGATGGACGGCGTACATGCATAACACATATATATTAAAGTGGGCCTCACAGTCAGGGAAACACCCATGCGGTGCGGTGTTACCGGGTAACGCCTAATCCACTCCGCGGGCACTGAAAGCTGCGTATATACTTGTGGGTCGCGTACAAATCGTGTGTAATTCCTCTTTCGAAAATCTTACGACCGCCTTCCGTCCTCTCTTTCAAACTTCAAACGGAAGAGAGAAAAACAAGCGACGAAGAAAGAAAATCAAACCTTGCAAAATCTCTCTCTTATTCCTTCCATTATTCCGAAAATACCCTTATACATTCCAAAGATTTCCAAGATTTCTCTATCCCTAGGGTTTCAAAGATTTCAATGTCTGGAATAAACAGAGCATCATCGGCATTTTATGGATTCTAAAGAAATGGATATCTCCTCCGATCTTGACGAGCCCATCCACGATTCTATACAACACTCCGCTGGTCTCCTTGTCTCTTCCAAGACCCTGCAATCAAAGCTTCTCATCTCCGAAGAGGTTTGCCACCGGCTTCAAGACCAGATCTTCCTACTCCAAGATCAATTGAAGGAAAAAGAAGAAAGAATCAAGCGATCGAGGGTCTGTATTTCATCTCAATTTGTCCATTTTGTTTTCAGGAATTCTCGTAATCGGAATTGTATTTTTTTTTTTTTAGGCAGAGGCGAGTTTGAGTGCCCAAGCGTTGAGGAAATATGCCAATGAGAATCATAGGTTGGCGGCGGAGTGTGGGGAACTGTCGAGGCAGTGCACGAGGTGGGGGGAGGAGTGCTTGCTCTATGACCGAGATAGAGAGGCGTTGATGGAATTTGGGAATGATGTGGATGAACAGGCGAAGGATGCTGAAGTTCGTGCTCTTGAGGCAGAGGATGAGTCGAGGAGGCTTGTGGAAGAGATAAAGTACTATAAACATGAATGGGAGATGCTCATGGTAATTTTCTCTACATTCTTGTTTTCTTTTCTGTAATTTAGATGTTGTGGTTTTGTGTGATCTGATGGCTGAGATCTATTTGATAATAGATCCATGAAGTGAGAGTCACAGAGGAGTTAGGTGCATTTAAGCAGCGGATTGATGAACTTGAACATAAAAGGTATGGTGGGCTTTAAATTCAATTACAGTGTATTTTTTTCAAGATGGAATATGTGGAAGGTTTTGAGTGCCATTCATGCCTCACTTGCCAATGTGTGTGTGAGATCCAGGCTGTTCATTAGGTGGACCCCTTCTTGTGTGTGTGTTGTGGCGTGTAGGAAGTAGTAGCCTGTTAGATGGTTCATATATAGTTTAATTGTGAGCAGTGTGGGCCACTTGATTGATGGTTCAGATTTGTGAGAGAAGCCATGATGCCCTACCATTGGATGGTGGAGATTTGGTTTCAAGTGCATTAACATTAGAGGCATGATGGTCCTAATAATAATGGGAAGATAGGAACCAGGTTACTAGGTCAACACCTGTTGGATGGTGGAGATTTGGTTTCAAGTGCACTGACATTAGAGACATGATGGTCCTAATAATAATGGGAAGATAGGAGCCAAGTTACTTGGTTAGCACCTGTTGGTTACACTCCATACACATTTCCTAGTGGGACTTCCATATCTGAAGCATAGTTAGCAAAACTATGCTTTAAATATCATATTTTTGAAAAAGAAAAGAAAAACTTATATAATTGGCTCAACTTTTAAAACTCCATATTTTTCAGAAGATAGGCAAGGTAAGTATTTTTATTTTTATTTGTTTTTAACCTCATTTTTTAAGAAATCCGAATTCAATATGTTAAAAAAAAAGTGTAACTTAAAAAAAAAAAAAAAAACTTTTGGGGGCAATTTGAAAACAAAGATGGGTAATGATGGTTGCCATCCATTGATATAATCGAGTATAAAGTGAAATTTTTTAGTGGAGATTGATTGTTTATATAAGGATTTACTTGAAAAATGAAGGATTCCGGGAGGCAAAGAATGATTTTAACCCACTATTTGACTACCTATGTACATTATTACTCAGGCATATAGAAACCTCACCATTTTAATTGTAGTTTTTGTATTTCAATCTTATTTATATACAATATCTACACATATTATGTGCATATTTAGTCTTCTTCTTTTTTTTTAAAAAAATAAAATAAAAAAAAAAGAAGAGTGGAAACCATATTAAAAACCCTGGCTTTTTTCTCCTATTTTTTGGTGTTTCCATTTATGTGACCAAAGTTTTGACTGTCTTTTTTAATGATTGAAACTGAATTAAATGTAAAGATTTCCGTACTGTTTTTTGCCGAATGGCATTTTGCTCTATGATTCTAAAGATGGGAAACATAAGTGTGATAAAGATGATGGGCTATGCATTTTGGTTTCTCAAATTTCAAGCTGATGAGGACGTTGAGATTTCATAACAAGTTGGAGCTTTGGACTCATTGGGATTTCACATGGGCCACCCACCCCGAGTGCATCTCCGTATCCTAAAGGCTACCCCACTCAAGCCCGGTGTGAAAATGCCCTTGCATTAATCACCCTCGGTGAGGAGTCTCGAACACGAGACCTCCCTTTATGATACCAATTTGATGCAGGACAATTGATCACTTGCTCTAAAAGCTCAAACTGATAGAGAGTAGCAAATCAATCCATTTATCTCATACCCTAGGCGCCACATCGCATGGGTTAAGACCTCGGCCAAACCCCCCCATGGGCCCCACTTCACATAGGTTCTGCTTCACATAGGCCACCCACCCCTAGTGTGTCCTCGCATCCCACAGGCTACCCCACTCTAGCCCGGTGTGAAAATGCCCCTGCATTACATTTGCCATGAGCAGTGTTTTAAATAGCGGTAGCATGTTGCGTAGTGTTCAACCCTCCGTAGCGGGTAGCGTAAGCTGCAAGATAAATTTTATATATATATATATATATATATATATATATATATATAGAGAGAGAGAGAGAGAGAGAGAGAGGGTGTGGGGGGGGGGGCCAGTTCTCACAAGAACTCGTGAGAACTTTTTAATAACTCATCTCCCGTGATATGAGCCCAAAATTTGAACCGCCCACGTGTTGCAGCACCCCATGAAACCCGCAGGGCCCAACATTTACCCTGATTCAAAACTTTGGTGGGCCATGGAAAAAGGGAGAGGCAAATCAAGGGAGGAAACTGTTTTGTTTTTCCATGGCCCACTGAAGTTTTGGATCAAGGTAAAAGTTGGGCCATGGGGGTTTCATGGGGTGCTGCATTACATGGACGGTTTAGATTTTGGGTTCATATCACGACAGATGAATTCTCGTGAGAATTGGTGCGCAGGTGAGCGCGCGCGCGCACACACACACACATATATAATGCCAAAAAGTTGATTTGTTTTTCAAGTATAAGCATGTCCAAACAGGTTATCAATCATCATTTATTATTAATGTTTAATTCATAATGTCTAATTGAAACCACAAGTCACAAGTATGAAAAGAAATTAAAATCCCACAGGTTGAGAGTATTAAGTACAAAATATAATTGCCATCTATTAAAAAAAGGCGTAGCGTACGCTAACGCTATGTAGCATTGTAGATATGCTAAGGGTTATATTCAAAACACTGTTTTTCATGAGTGTGTCAAACCACAAAAACCCTATACCCAACAAGCGATCTTTGCCATGGATGGATGATGCTACAAAAATCACTCGTCGGATGATCCTAGCCACCTGATTGCTCTTCTGCAAATGGATGATTAAAGATTGAAGGTAATGTGTAGCCAAAGGCCCATCAGTGATTGGGTGGCTGGATTTTTTGGAGGGTATTTCAGCATGGTTTTAAGTATCGTTTGGTAAGACTCAGTATTATCCAAGTTATATTTGTTTTGGTCTGCAACAAAATGAGTCACCAGACCAGTACAAGACTGAACTGACCATGAAGGACCAAATCGGATGAGTCAGGGCTACTTGTAGTGGTTCTGGTCCACAGGTGAGTTTCACTCTGAAACCGCTATTTAAATCCTTGATTTCGGCCTAGCTCCATCCAAAGAATAGCTCATGAGATGAATAGGGCTCATGAAATAAATGGTCTGGATCGGAAAGGTGGGGCTTGCCTGTTTGTAATGCTGGCCTAAATCAATAGCCCATTAATTTGGGCCTAGCGCTGTGTACATAGTTTTTAAACTTGAAAACTTGACTCTACAGGAAAGTTTGTTGAGTGGAGTTACTAGAGGTTTTTTGTGTTTTGCATTCCAATGCGCTCAGTAATATTTAATAGTTGAAGATAACATGTGGTGTATTTTGGACAGTCAAATTGAGTTTTGACAAGCTTTGTTCTTAATTTATTTTTTCCGAGTTTTGGCAAGTTCTATTCTTAAATATTTTTTCCTGAGTTTTGTCAAGTCAAGTCAACTAAGGCTTGACCAATTCAAGTTTTTTTTTTTTCCCTGAGTTGAGTTTTTATTTTTATTTTCTTTTTTCTTCAGTTTTCAAACAGAGATATGCAACTGCTACTTTTTCATTGCAGACTTGTGTTGTAGATCTATTAATTGTGTATGTCAAATAGGTTGCATTTACAAGGATGTAATGATGGTCATCTTGCTTCCTGCCAATGTTCTTCACTGAAGAAGGAGAATCAAGAATTACAGTTGCAGTTGCTATCTTCTATCCATGTGAGTGTTAACGTTTGAATGATTTATGTTGTGTAGTTTGTAGGAAGTGTGCTTTGATTTTGATAGAGGCACTAAAATAAAGTTTAGTATCTATTCTCAAGAGTAGCCTTGTTCTTTGTATAATGCTGATTTATTTTATAGCTAGGTTTCTATTTGAGCACTGTCATTTCACATTATGAAATGGGTGGTCCAATGCTGAGATAAAATTGAGAGAAGACTGTATATAAGGTGTTTTGATAGTTATATCAGATAAAGGGAAGTGTTTTGATAGTTCATTATTCGCATTCCGAGACTGGCGATGATCTGATGGTACATGTGTCAACATAAAAAGGATAGATTCCCAATGTACACGGCCCTATGAGGTGCTGTGTCAATGTAAGTGCAACTGTAATTCGATATAGCTAAAAAGGAAATGTACTTTATTATAAACTACATGATTTATTTGAGCTAGTTAGGACATTGCTTTCTTGCTTTTGCTAACGCTGTACAGTTATCTCGTGAAAACATTTTGAATGGATTAACGAGTTCTGTTTAA
Organism: Magnolia sinica; assembly: GCF_029962835.1. Classification (NCBI taxonomy): domain Eukaryota; kingdom Viridiplantae; phylum Streptophyta; class Magnoliopsida; order Magnoliales; family Magnoliaceae; genus Magnolia; species Magnolia sinica. Next base: position 33,946,741 of record NC_080574.1, on the reverse strand, counting down.
TTATAAAATCTCACTAATAATTTTCATCAGTCGACTCACAACTAAATTTTTATTAAAAATACATTTTATTAGTGGATTTCTTCCCCTGATTTACATTTTAATCGCATCTAACTGACAGGGGCAGTATAGTCATGGAAACTTTTCGTGGGTTTGTTGATGAAGGAACTTTTCTTGCTGAGGAATGAAAAACAAGTTTACATTTTTTGCGACTTGGCCGTGAATATGTACGCAGCACATGGAAATCAATTGAGTAGCTTCATGCTGTAGTTTGATAGTTTGTAGGGTAGCTGCAGTCTAACATGAGCGTGAAGACAGCTTGGTAAATTCTTGTTGTTCTAATTTATTGTAAGTGAATATTATTTTTGGGACTTGTTGGCTAAATGCATGCCAATGTTGGTAGTGTAAGCCATTTGCTTTACTATAGTCCCAAAATGAATTTAGTGGAACTTTCAGGCGGGGACCTTTTTCTAGAACATTTTGTAACTTATATGACAAATTTTTCTGTGAAAGAGCATACCAATCAATTTGGTGCTGAAATTGTGAAGAGAACAGCAAATCATATATCACATTGTCTATCCCTGGAATGACCAAAGAAGCAAAATAGAATGCATTGTAGGTAATGCACAAATCCATGGATTGCCATTTGAGACTGAAACTAGTTCTCCTATAGAAACCTGGAATGACATGTTTGTGTCAGACATGGATATGATCTGAGAAGTCATGGTTTCTTGAATCTTAGTGGAGTCACCAATTTACTCCTTATTTCTGGTGTACAGATAGTGTTCAAATTGCTGAAAGGTCTTTTAGCCCTAAAAATTCGTTATGAGTAGGATATTCATTTTTTAGGTTTTTTTTTTTTTTTTTTCACAAAGTGGTCTCTTATTCCACAAGCGCCTTATTTTCCTTCTTTGTACTCCCTGCATGATGATGGTATGAGTATTAATTATTAAATATTGACAAATCCATGCTAATGCCTGTTAAAATTAAATAATTCATCAACTAAACAAAATGTATGGCAATGCCTTCTATATTAACTATTATCATCTGAACTGAAGCATATAGAATCTTGAGAAAAGCTTACAAACTACACCTTAGAAGGCTAACGAGCTTATAACTTGCACCATAAGGGCAACGAAAGCAAAACTGTGGAAGGACATTTTCTTGAGTCAATGATATCTTCTATGCTTGCAAAAGCCGACATCACAAGACATGTAAAAGATGAAGTTGCAGCAATCGGGCGCTCTTTCTTAGGGACAGAGGCGGGAGTCGAATCATGCCAGAGGCTGCTTAGACTGTGGGAAAGGTAAGGTCATATTTCCTTGAAAAATTTCAGACAATTAGCGGCAGAACTTAAATGGCGTCAGTTATCTGCAACTGTTATTCAAATATTTCTCCAGAAATTACACCTTCAGTGCCTTGTCAAAATGGGTCATCCTTTAGGTTGATCCCACTGGTCCTGCATTATGTGGAACTCATCATCTTACATTCTTATGTTTTGAGTGTGATTTCTGTGTGATTTCTTGCTTCCTATACTGATAGAGAAAAGGATTCTATTGGTTCTCTTGAAATATCTGGTCTAATCATTGCAGTCTAAAGCCGACAACTAAAAATATTCTAGCCTTGGTTGCTGAAGTTGGATCACTGCGGAAAGACAAGGAACATCTAAGGATTAACCTTCAGAGAGCAGAAGAGGAGGCATGAAAATGAGCTCTTCATTGTGTTTCTTTGTGCTTTTCTTTCATACTGCTTGTAATTTAGTCTGTTCATTTTATTTTTCAGGTGAAAGTTTTGTTTGAAGAAAGTAACCTGTTGGATGAGGAAAATAAAAGGCTGCTGACACATTATAACTGGGAAAGTTACCATCAATGATCCGGTGGCAAAGACACCGCCAACAATTCTGCCCAGGTGTGTAAATATACCAATTCACTGAATTTTGCTGATGGTTTAACTTGTGTCTTGGGAGTTTTAGATGAAGAAAAAATTTGGTTGATGGATGATATGCAGACACTTAGAAATTGCAGACATGGCTTGGTAAGTAATTCAAATTAAACCCTCCTAGTTGTGGTACCAGTTTGATTTACCATAAACCAAAAATTACGCTTATTTGATATCAGATTGGTGGATATTCATTCAATGGTTAAAAAACGAGAACTATCCAATCTTCTTATTTTAACAAACAACTGTCCGTGAATCAAAGGTCGGTTGTTCAACCAAATCTGACTTTTGGGTTGTAACTTTGCAACAGCACGTTCCACAATTTAGTCAGTTTAATTTGAGTTAGTATATCCCATGCGCAACATTTCTATGTTCCTGTGTGTCAAGCATCATATGCAGCTATAGTATCAAATAACGCCCCTTTTAGATTGTTGCATATTTGTGGGTGTTTTCTTATCATTTTTTAGCAATGGGTTCCTTGAATAAGAACTGGGTGCATGGACCTATCATGTATTTAACAGCTAGTTGATTTGATTTATGTGATGGTCTGCATTTCGTGGTTAAAATTGAGCTAATTTGAGGCATTAAAAACTCATGAGGCACCCTCTAAATCTGTGGATAAACCCCTAACGCATGTTAAACTTTCGTCTCACCCGTACGTCATCTAATTCTGGGAGCCTTTTCAGCATGACCCATCACTCATTTTCCTTGATCAGCATCCTTAATTTGAATGGAGATGTTACTATCAAGCAATCGTTTTTGAAGGTACTTGCAACTTGCAAATGATAAAGAGTTACGTGATCCTTGACCCAGGGATATGCACCATATACTTGGTAGTTTGGTTTGTAGAAGTGAGGCCATGGTTTAGACATCCAGACCATTGCTTTGTTATGTCCAAAGTATTTAATAATGGTAATGGTGGCCATAATGGCCAGCCTTATGGCTGATACGATACAAGCCATAACAGCCCATTTGGCATGCTCATTGCTGGCAGGATACAAGAAGTATAAGGCCCTTATGGCCAGCCTTGTAGTTGTTTCAATACGAGCTACAGGGTTTTTTTTTCTTTTTTTTCTTTTTTCAAAGGAAGAAAATGTATCAACCCCCTACCGAGCCCTTACATATGGGATGGAGGAACCATATGTGGAGAAAGGGAGGGGGAGAGAGAGAGGGAGGGAGGGGAACAAAACCATGTGTGGATACTAGTGTTTAAAAATTTGTCCACCCGAAGACCTTGTCAACTTTATATTCTTGAGGTTTATGCGTCTTTTGTTATTGCTTCTCTTGCAGGGCAAGCACAAATCAGGACCAAAGATGATGTCCTCTATTGAAAGGGTGAATCACTTTAATGGATTGGATTTTCTGAGAGCCTCTAACACCTCTACAGCAGAATTCCCCAGATTCCAAAATGCATACGAAGTAAACTAGTAAAGACAAAACAAACAGGGTGCAGATCCAATACCAAGCTTTGCACATTAAGCTAAACATACATAATGCATCTAAGTTCCTCAGTGCGTCTATGTTAATCTAAGTTCATTCAAATGTGTCTTAGTACATGATGTAATTGCATTTAAGTTCATCCAAGTACAATACAGTTAGATGCACTTAGATGAACATTGACGTACTTAAATGCATTTTATATTTTAAGCTTGCAGTACAAAGCTGTGTTGGATTCCGGCTATAAAAAAAACAGCAATCATTTTCATATATGTTACTGTTGATTGCAAGTTGCAAGGTATTCTTCTTCTTCTTCTTCTTCTTGTATTTTTTTTTTTTTTTTTCTTTTCTTTTTTTTTTTTTTTTTTTGAGGCGTACAGTTGATGATATTCAGCACTACATTTGTATAGACTTCATATGTAATATAAGCATCAAGAAGAATTTATATATGAGAAATTATCTTTACCATCTGTCAAGGCCGTTTGGAAGCCTGTAACTTTTATTAGTTATGAAGGGTTTATAGGAGGCTCACACCATGAAAATAAACTGGTACGAAGATCAGGAGTGCCACACCATTAGAATCAATGGACGGCCTAAGAACCCAACATACAGGTGTGGTCCACTAATGAGTGAATCGGTCCTATTTTGACGCTAGATGATGATCTTCATGATGGGGTCGACTGTCTTGCATGGCTTTAGATGTCCTGGATTTGTAGCACCGTAAGCTTACCGTACCAGGGTATTAGCCAAAGTTTCCACCTTTAATAATTAATTTTCAGAAATCGTCTACTCGTATTATGTTCGAACGAGCGGAAAGATCGGATGATGTTAATAGTCTGTTGCCCTCTACTATTGCGCCCTTCCATTGGAAAAATAAAGGTGGGTTATTTTATACTGTGCCAGAGTATTGATACTTCATGCTCATGCACTCATTAATCTGGCACGTGTCATATATGTAACTCAATTTATCCCTTCCAAATAGTGGGACCATTGCATGTAGGTACTCAATCCTAAAACCATATTGATTGGACGATCCAGTCTTTTAGATTCGTGGAGATTCGATTGGTGAATTCAGACCGTCCACTAGATGTCTGCTGATCGGCCAATTAGGACATCATTTCAGTTTGATTGTTGGTTTATGACCCGTCTAAAATGGGATGCTATTTCGATCCCACGTCTCTGATTTCCGAGCCCATGCATGGGGACGCGGCTTAGGTGGATCCCTGACTCTGGAGCCCACCGTTATCTATGTCTATATCCACGCCGTCCATCCGTTTTTACCAGCTCATTTTAGGGATGAGCCCAAAAATGCAGTAGATCCAAATCTCAGGAGTACCACACCACAGGAAACAATGGTGATTGAACGCCCACCATTTAAAACTTGTGAGGGACACAAAAGTTTTGGATCAAGCTCATATTTGTGTGGTCCCTTCATCCATGTGTGTGTGACCTTATCAACATGTTAGATGGCAAATAAACATTCCTGTGGCCTCTAAGAAGTTTTTAACGGTGGGAATTCAATCACCACTCTTTCATCTGGTGTGGTCCACATGAGATTTGGATGTGCTTCATTTTTAGGATTATACACTAAAATGAGCTATTGAAATGGATGGACGGCTTGGATACAAGGTATGCAGATCACAGTGACCCCGAAGTCGGGATCCACCCACCTCCGTGGATCCGGGTATCCACCAAAGCCGCGTACGGAACCGTTAATATTCTGACAGAGTATCAAATCTTTTTTCCGAAAAACAAAACCACAGAATGAAAATTCCATTCTTCCTCTCTCCTCCATCGAAGGAGAGAGAAGAGTAAGAACGTGATCTTCCATGGACAGGAGGAGTGGGCCACCTCAACAGCCCCTCTCGGCAGAGTTCCTTCCTCCATTTGCCCAAGGAATATCACTGGTTCTCTCTAGATGGCCCGCGCTTCAGATGGCCGTAAAAAACGAATGGGGAGGAAAGAATCCTGGCCAGAGATTGGAGCAGTTGGCTTCTGTTCTGCATTCCTGGTTCGATCAATACTGGGGCCCACCTGATATTGAGGATTTGGAAAATAGGCTTGATGAATTCATGGTGCTTTCCTTCAATGCAGATATCGAGGATGGCAGCATTGAGGAAGTTGCTGAACAACTCATGATTTTGTACGAAGACTGTTTGCAGGAGAATTATGAGCTAATTGAAAGATTAAAGCGGTCTAATGATGCAGATCCTCCTCTAACCAGACGGGTAATTATAAATCTAGGCCCTTCAAAAGTTCTTATTAGGATCACATATGCGGTGAGTGATCTCGACCATTCATTAGGATTGATCCTGCCGTTGATGGGCCTTACGAGTCACATTGCTGGGATGATTCTTCCTCTTTTGATCACTGTGAACTGGTGTTAATAATAGTCTGTTTGATTAATGGTTTGGATCATCTGCTTGGATCGATGTTTGGGAGTGGCTAGCAATGGGCCGTTCTTGGCCCAGGCAAAATCTATTAAGGGTGCAAATTGATGGGTTGACCAGATGGCTCATTGGACCAAACCAAAAAATTAGTGGGTCTGGGTCTAAAATTTATATTCAATAGGAAGGTATATGTTCAAAAGTTCGACCCAATTTACTAAATTGGTGGTTTCAATCCTCCCAAAATCAATTTGACTCAACCGAACCCAGACCCAGACTTTAAATGGGTCCAATTTGGACAATTCTAAATGGACCCAATCCAAACCTAAGAAAATGTAATTAATTATGTGTGTGAGTTTTTGTTTTTCTCTTGGGTTAGATTATAGCAATAATTCACCACCTTCTTCCAGAAGGTAGGTTTACCTTTTGAATTTGGACAACTGGTCATTTCATTTTTATTTTATTTTTACTATTAAAATTGATAGCTACCAGTAATTGGATGGCATGGAACATTATTTTTATAAAGCCTTAATTATAATTTCTATACCCATCTTAGATCGGACCCAAATCCAACTCAGGTGGTCAATGGGTTGGGTCTGAGTCCGGTAAACTTCAACCTGACCCAGGTCCAACCTGAATTTTAATGAGTTGGGTCTAGGTCCAAAAGTCCGACTCCATTCTTAAATGGGTCTTATCTTGTGCCCCCATTAACCTGACCCATCTGAACCTCTAAAATTCAATATTTTGAATAGACTCATCCTAGGCCAGTTTAAAATCCGGAGATGAACTAACTCCAGGGCCACCCCTTGCCAGGCCTATGTCCCATCTGGATGGATGGTCAGGATCACCAAATGTGTGCCATATGCAGTATCCCTGCTGAAGTTTCTGCTTAAAAAATCAAGCTGGTCCACTCATCAGTTGGACGATCCTATATGAAAACAATGGACGGTTTAAATTAGAGTTGCTGACGTTCAACTATGGCCATTCTGATTAGTGGACGAGCATGCTTTTGTGCTGAGTCTCATGCATGGACAAGGCCACCATTTACACGACTCGGAAGGTGTACAAGTATGACTCATTGGCACGTGTGCAGTAGGCACCCATGTGAACTTCAAATGCAATTCTTTTGTCATTATAATCTTTGTTTGAGGATTTATAGGCTCTGATGCGTCTGACGATGTGCAGGATTCCATACATCTGAGGCCCAGGAGCTGGTGATCTAAACGGTTCATGTCATGGGCCGAACGGAAGATGCTGCTTATAAAAGATATTACAGTATGATAATCCTACATGTGCGACGTGACTACATGTTCTGAGAGGGTACCTTTTCCAACATGCATATGTAAGATTAACAAGGGCCGCCATGTGACTGATTTGGATCACAAGAAGGTGGGCCCTATAGATGCTTTTTGTGGGGCTGGTTCGATTGGGTGCTGTATATTTCATCTGAATATTTTGGAGGATGAAGTTCTTTTCTTCTCTCTCTCTCTCTCTCTCTCTCTCTCTCTCTCTCTCTCTCTCTCTCTCTCTCTCTCTCTCTATATATATATATTTCCATTCTTAATGGTGGACCCTACTCCCTTACTCCATTTGGAGCAGATGTGTGCAAGACATACCATCTCATGGCACCACACGTGCCAGTGTGGCAGACAGGAGCATCATTCCATTTTAGCGGTAATGTCTGGAACTATGATTCATGTGGACCGTACCGTTGGAAACAGTACACGGGACATTCCTCTCCTAATTGTTTCCATTCGTATGGCCTACCTAAATTATGGACAGTGTTGATTTTTAGGCCCTATGGCTAAAATAGGATGATGCACTTGTGATCCAGGTGGATTTCACATAATTGTCATGGTGGGGCCTGCTAATTCTAAAATTCAACTTGGGCCATTTTCATGTAAAAAGTAATCAACTGAACACACGTTTAAAAATTCTCACACCTGGCCATCATGATATTTATATAGAATTCACCCTAATCACTAGGTGCATCACCTCATTTTAGCCGCAAGGCCCAAAAATCAAGCTCGTTTACGATTCAAGTGGACTATACAATTAGAAACAATATATGATACATCCCTCTCCCAACTGTTTCCCTTTGTATGGTCCACCAGAATCATGGATTGGGCTGATTTTTTTTACCCTTCGGTTAAAATCAGGTAACATATCATTGATCAAGGTGGATTTCACTTAAACATCACAGTGGAGCTCACTAATTCTTGAAGTCAAATTTATGACACCCATCCATGCTTAAAAAATTCTCACATAAGGCTCATCGTGATGTTTACGTAAAATGCATCTCGATCACCAGGTGTGTTACCCCATTTTAGTTTTAGGATCTAAATATCAGCTTGGTCTTTAATCCAGGTTGGCCATACAAAGGGAAACAGTAACGCTCACCCTCCAAATTATTTCCTTTCGTGTAGTCTGACGCAGGGGATGACGTGAGGTCGAGCACCGTCTTCCTCAAGAGGATATCTGTTCCGAATCCACGGAACTTAAAAAATCAAGGGTAGAACTCCTCTCGGGTCGTGTTCGTTTGTATGGTCCACTGAATCATGAACTAGGCTAAATTTTGAGCCCAACAGCTAAAATGGAATGATGCACCCGATGATTGGGTTATATTTTACTTAACATCATGGTGGGGCCCACCAATTTTAAAGTCGAATTTACTTTGATTTTCGTGCTACCAGCATCGTGGTAATTTGTGGCAATGAGCTTGAAATCACTCATCTGCCAATGGATTTTAAAATGTATGAATTAGTAGTAAATGGATTTTATTTACCATTGCTATACATCATTTCAAATAACCCCCGTAACTTTTGCTTTTACCACCTATTACCATTCTTTCTATCTGCCAGACAACCTTTTAAGATAGGAAGTTCTACATAAAACGACTTAGGTGAAGGAGAAGAATTCTTTAATGTATGAAACTATAGCATAGTTTCATGCATCCAAGCGTCCTCGAGGGGTCATTTAGCAACCTGGGAATGGATGTTGCCGGAAGTGGAAGTGGAAGTGGTAAATAGGAAAACTCTTATGCTTGACACCTTGAAAAATATAAGAAATAGATTCTTGTCAGAATCCAATTTTAGTAAAAGTCCAGTGTTGTTTTTTCAACTACTAGCTGCAGTTTAGCTTGCAAATTCCAGTAGAGTGAATTTTTGTCAAATTTGAAATTTTTTTCTAAGTAGACCTTCCAAGGGGGTGAATTTTAAGTGCTCAGATACAACTTTTGAATTACATAGAATTTCATTCTCAATTGCTAAACATGACTTAGAAAGCTTAAGCCTACTCGGATAGTGAGAAAACAAAAGAAAAGAAAAGTACAATGAATCAATGATGCTCATGGATTACAAGAGAGCCATTGAAACATGTGTTAGTAGCTTAGTTTGTCAATAGTGTGAGATAAGAAGTCTTGAGTCGGTTGAGCCTCCATTGGAAACATTGAAGACTGGAGACTTGAAAATTTTAAGCATTAAGGCTTGAAGACAACATTAAATTGAGGTACCTTGATAAACCTAACCTTGACCCCTTTAAGTTCTAAAGCAACCTATATCTAGATGATCCTTCTCCTATAGGTAAATCCTTGTTTGATCATCCTAAGCCTTAGCCTTAAAATCAACATTACAAGCTAGGCTCATAAAGATTCAAAGCCACTAGAAACCAGAAATCCAAACAATATTGATTTGTTGAGAATTGTTGATCGAATTGACTGTCCATCGATCGAATTCGATCGATTGACACTAGCCGTTATAGATCTATTGGATCTTTTTCTTTATAAATCTAGCTTCCAAATCTTTAAACAAATGATGGATTTTGGTTATTTGGGAGTCATAGTGTATTCCACTCTTCCCCATTACTCCTGGGCTCTGTCCCAAAAAGATCATTGTCTTCTTCTTAGTGATTCATCACTCTAATAAACATTCCAAACTCCATTTGAACAAGAATATGGCATCTTATATTCTCTAAAGATTAGGCACAATCTTTATAGGTAAACTCATTGTTTATCATCCTTTAGAATGCCCATCTAGGTGAATCCCCAATTTGAAACCAACTAAGTTGTTGCTTGTAGGAGATTCAACCAACCTGTTCCTCACATTACCTTGGCACTTCATAGGTATATTCTCAAGGTAGTTGATCATTTAAAGTCGAAGAAAATTGACATTAAAGTTCAAGAGGTACATCCTCAAGGTAGTTAATCATTTAAAGTCGAAGAAGATTGACATTAAAGTTCAGGAGAACAAAAGAGAAGTTAATTTGAGTGTGGAGAAGCATTGATCAAGCATCTCAAGAATGCGCATCAATGGGGCTCAATCTAAACAAGCAAGGTTTAATTAGAGTCCATTGTATACTCATTCGTTATGTAGGATTTGTTTGTGCACTGATTTGTATACCTATTTGTCAATCACGTGAGTCCATGTATCAGTGAGTCGGTTGAGCTCCTACAAGCTGAAGACCGAAGACAGAAGAGGACAAGACACATCAAAGAGTGAAGAACAGGTAAATTGATGTGTCTTGGTGACTTTAACCTTATATCTAAAACAACATAGCCTCTAGATGATCCTAACCTTAATAAGTAAACCTTAATTGATCCTCCGTTAGCCTAAAGATCTTAATTAGAACATGATGAGATAGGCTAAAAGAAGTATAAAGCTTTTATAAAATATACGTTTGACAACAACAGTTTTCGAGTTATCCTCGATTCCATCGACAAGCTCTCGATGGGTTTCGTTGAAATTAAAGGACTGCTTGATACAATTGAAGAAATAGTCCAATAACTAAATAGAAAAAACTTGAAATTTTTCGATGGGATTGAAAGTGAGCTCAATCCTATTAAAGGACCTTTAATCCTATCGAAGGGCTTTTCGATCATATCGATAGAGTTATTAACTAGCCATTGCAACACATTTTTTATAAAATAGGCATTCGGTTCTTGGGTGTTGAGATAAGTTTTTAGTGCAATAGAAGCCTAGGTGATTCTCCACTTACATTCCTCATCTTAAGCCTATAAACCAATGAGATCTAAGTCATCTTCTTGAGCTTTACCACTTTAACGAGAATTCCAACCTCCATGATGAATATGAACTCCATCTCCACTACTTTCTAGATATTAGACACTAAACCTATAGATATATCCATATCTAAATACTCTAGGAAACCCATCTAATCAAATCTCATTTGAAAATCAACTATCCATTAGTTGTAGGAGATTCTACTATCCTCCCACCACATTGGTCAGCTCATAGGGGCATCATATGTAAGGCGGTTGATTGTAAGAGCTGAAACATTGGCATGAACGATCAAGTAAGCGATTGAGAAGATGATTGAAGCACAAGAGAGCATCGATCAAGCATCTCCAACAAGGCGTTACAAAGGGGCTTTATCCAACAAGTGAGTTATTAATTGTAGAGTCCTTTCCCACTCATTTCTTATATAGGATTGAGTGTAGAGTTTATGACCTAAACTCAAATAGGTTCTTGTGTACAACTTGAGCTCTTGTATATGGCTAAATTCACTAGACACAGGTGTGTACGTGTTGATCTCTATGAGGAGTCTCCAGCGGGAGTACCGTACCTAGAGCCTTGGATCAAGACTACTAGTGGTTGTTGGTTAGTCGATAGAAAACCACTAAAGTCTCTTATGGGAGCCACCGACATGGGTAAAAACGTATTTCTACAACACGAGAGTATGTTGGTTAGCCTAGGAGAGACTATTTTAAAGGTAAGGGGTGAACCTATTAAAAACTCCTAAGATAGTGACTATCGGTATACTCGAGGAGTGTGCGTTCACCGGGAGTGAAGTAGGAAAACCGAACCACTATATATGCTTGTGTTTGTGATCGTCATTTGAGCACAATCCTATTTATGCTTATGATTTTGATTAGTTAAATAATATAAATACTTGAATTGGGTTGTATGCTAGACACTCAACTTATAAGCACACATAAGCTCACTATCTTTATAGACTAGTTGCTTAATTGTTACATCTATTGTAATGTATATGATTGGACTCACTTTGGCTTGGAAGCCTAAGCATTAATTTGCCTTATTTGTTTTAATTGATAAATTATATTAATTAGGTTAAAAATTTTAAAGTGGTCCTATTCACCTCCTTCTAGGACTTAACCGTAATTCTAAGCTCTGCCAAGCTTCCGCACGTGTTGTGGTAGACAATCCATGAAATTCAGGATCAAGTATAGAGTTTCCAAACCAAACTCGAATAGGTTCTCATGTAGGACCGACACCGACACGGGTGTGTACGTGTTTCACCAACATAGGTGTGTACATGTAGGTTCTTGTGTATGACCACTACGAGACATGGGTGTGTACGTGCTAGTCTCCATGGGAGCCTACGGTGGGAGCACACATAGGTCCTTGGATTAAGACCACATAGGTTGTTGGTTAGCCAATAGAAAACTAATTAAGTCTCTGAAGGAGCTAATAACACGACTGTATACATGTTCTACCGATACAGGTTTATAGGTGTTCCACCGACATGGGTGAGTATATGTTCCACTGACATGGGTGCATACGAGTGGGTTAGTGGTGAACCTATTGAAAATTATTGTACAGGTTTGTGGTGAACCTATTAAACACCATTGAGATAATGAAATCTAGTACACTAGAGCTTGAGTGCGTCTGTTGAAAGTGGAGTAGGTACTTAACCAAATCACTATATATCCATGTGTTTGTGATTGTTTATGTGGTTGAAATTCTATTTATACTTGTGGATGATGTGTGTATATGAATGCATGAAATAGATTATATGTTAGACACTTGACTTAAATCAGACACAATTGATATTTTCACATCTCACCTCTTAAACTACTTTGCACAATTAGTTGAATCTTGGAGCATTTAAGCTTTGAGGCTTAATTGAATTAAAATTGGTAAATATTTTAAATTGGTCTTATATGATGTATATCCACACAGTCCGTTTAGTGGACGTGTGGGGCCCACCTTAATGTTTGTATTGTATATTCACACCGTCCATCTCTGGACAGTGCCATGTGGGGCCAACCATGATGTATGGGTCTTATCCACACCGTCTAACACTCTGGACGGTGGGACCCACCTCTATGTATGTGTTGTATATTCACGTCGTCCATCTGCAGGGCCCACCCTGCACGTGTAGGGTTGGGGCCCACCTTGACGTATGTATTGTATATTCGCACCGTCCATCCTTGGACGATAGTGCGTGGGCCCACTACATTGTACGTGTTTTATCCAAGCTGTCCATTTGGTGGGGCCGATCTGAATTGTGCAAGCCCACCATGATAAATTCATGACCCAATTGATGCATGTTTTGCCCTCAGCCATCTAGCCCTGGAATGTCCAGATTGACTAGACTACTGCTGGCCCAAAAAGTCTAGCAGCAGGCCCACCTCCTTGTATGGTATACACCACCATGTTGAACATAATTTGGGCCCTTTTGATGCCTTGTTAGGCCCACCTTTCATCTAATTGTACATGGGATAGATTGCCCAGATTTTCTGGATGTTTAATGGGCTAGATGGGCTAAATATCCAGCCTTAGAATTCTCATAGTGAGGTGTTATCCATCCATTATGGTGGACTATATGGGCTGATTTGTAAACCACTATGTTGAGTATATTGTATACTTGGTCCAGCTATATTTTTGGAGCCTATGGGCTCCCTAAAGAGGCCCACCATGTTGGATATGTTAGACATAACCTACCTCAGCATTTTGCTGGGCTCTAGCCTGCCCCATGTGGCCCACCTTGATGTATGTGGGCTATGGGCTGACCCAAGAGGCCGAATATTGATGTATGAGATAATATGAGTGAAGCCCATTTATTTTTCATCCATTATGAGGGTTACGATTAAGTTTATTAGACCCTTGTGTGAGGCCCATTGTAAAATATATTAGGCTCTTGTGTGAGGTCAGACACCCCACCCAGGCTAATATCTTAAGAAAGCTAAGACAATCCAGGAACCATGATCATATCCTAAACCCAACCCTAATCCTAACCTGAGCCATTACGAGCCATCATTCAAGCCAGACCATGACCAAAACCGATCCATTTCTCGAGCCATTTTCGGGTAACAATCGAGCCAATTTCAAGTCGTTGTGAGTTAAATATCCAAAAACGGGCTTTGGGCCACTATCTGGGCCCGAAATAGGCCCATCAGTCAAACCGTGGGAGAAACTGTACCCGAACAGTAGTTTGACTACGCATGCAAAGCCCACATGCTCGAGTTCGGTCCGGGCGGTAGTTTGACTACCACTGGCGGTACTCAAATTACCGCCGCTCGGGAGGTGCGTGTGTCCTCCGAGCAACAACTATCTCAATGTCTAAAAATTAGCTTTAACCCCCTATCCGACCTTTTTTACTATTTTACCAACCTCAAGAGTCAATGAGAGCATGTCACATGGCATTCCTCTCCCCTCAACCAATCACAAGTTACCATATCAACTTTTACCCCTTACCTACCTACCAATTACAACAATGTCATTGGAGAAGGTTATAAATAGCGCTCTCCCTCTTCACATTTGACACACAACGAAGAGAGCTTAAAATCCAAGTGAGGGAGAGGGAGAGAGAGGAAGAGAGTGACGGTGAGGAGGAGCTCCTAAGCCTCCAAGTTCAGATTTTTTAGCTCCCCCTTAACCTCATCCCGACCTTCCCAACCCCATAAGCCTAGCTCGGATTGATTATCATGACATCTATTCCCTTCTCAACCCCCTTGCTTCTCTAAATCTTTAGTGAACGTATGATCTGTGACTTACCGTATATCGGATCTTGTCACATCAAAAATTCTTAGTGATCTAGTCCGCTTTTCTTTACCTTTTTTCATCAGCATCATCACATCCACCTTTTAAACACCCCGTTGGACGTATGCTCTGTGTCTTACCGAAATCTCGGATCTTGCCGCATCAGAAATCCGCGTGTATGCCTAGTCCCTTCTCGACCATAGCATATATCATCCCTTGAGATTATTTTTTCACACCAAGTAGAGACCGTACCTTTGTACTGACAAAGAGGGTGCCTAACACTTTCCCTCTTTGTAACCGAGGTCCCTTACCCAGAATCGTGGATCGTAGACCAAGAGTCAATCTAAGGTAGGAGAGTCTTCGAATTTTTTCAATCTTACGTATTTCGCAGGTTTTAGCCGACTGCGTGATTATGAGATTTATTGGCTAGTGGCGACTCTAACATCCACAAATTAACCTAATCACCCCCACCACCAAAACAAACATATAAATCAGTGTCGGAGCCGATTTCTAGTGTCTACAGAATGATGACTCCACTGGGGATTTGTTAGCTCGCACTAGCTGAGACCCGACTCGAAAGTGTATGATACTTTAATTTCAAGGGGCATTATCACTATATTCATGCAAAAAAAAAACATCTTTGGCTTACACTTGTTTGAGCATCAATCCTAGCCATAACTACTAGATCTTATGCAGTTATGGTTACCCATGAAGAATAGCCAACAGCTTTGCCAGCTCCTGAAGCATCAGCATCGGGACCGGCGCCGACACCTTCGACAACTCCAACAGACTCACTAACTACTGCAGCCATGAATGAGATGGCCCAAAGTTTCCGTGCACTGCAAGACATATTGCTTCGCCTAGTGCCAGCCGTCATACCGAGCATGCAGGCAACACAGCCTAGTGTGTAAAACAGCTCAAACGCGCAAACTTCTTTTGCTTTCTTCCTTATTCCTCCAGTAAATCATGTTCTAACTCTTCTTGCAGAATCAACCCAACATACAAGCGGGAGTAACCCTCCCGCACATCTTCCTCCTAATAAGAGATCTAACTAATTCCAAGTGGCAAAACCCCTCTCGACGACCGGTCCCTCTGAAATTGAAGAGCTCCAAGTGCAATTGAGTAATGTGCAGAGAAAGCTACGGAAGCAGCAAGGGGTGGATCTCCCATCCACCAAGTTCAGCGATCTTTGCCCCTTCCCTGATGCAAAGGTACCTCAAGACTTCGAGGTACCAAAATTCAACAAATACGATGGAACAGGGTGTCCTATGGACCACTTAAAAGCATTTTATGGAGAGCTTAATACTCTGGCAGGTAATAACGGAGTGTTGTTTCGTTTGTTTCAAAAATCCTTAAAAGGCAATGCGTTAGATTGGTACACATCATTAGACTACCGTCAAATTAATACTTGGGAACAACTTTCCCAAGCTTTCATTGATCATTTTGTGTATAATCTTAATATAACGCCCAAAAGGGCGGATCTTGCTGCCTTAAGGCAGATGAATGATGAGTCATTGTCAGCTTATGTTGGATGGTGGCGGGCTATGGCCGCCATAATGAAAACACCCATTGATGACGAGGAGCAAATTTACATGATCATCCACTCAGCAAACCCGAGTGTCTTTGGATACCTCGTATTATATGCATATGCCAATTTTATCCAACTCATCCGTGCTGGAGAACAAGTCAAAGCCGGAATAAGGGCTGGGATGATCTCCCCTTGGTGGCCTCATCAGGCCTCTCCAGTACTACAGATAGTGGAAGGAAGGCTAACTGTATACGAAAACGGTAACAAAAGTGTTCCCGACCTCCATCCAACAGAAGAAGACAATCTCGTCGCCTCTACCCAAGGTGCTCAATTCGCTCCTCAAGAGGGACAATGGCAACAACAATAGCAAGGGGAGATTCCTCAGTACCCCAATCATGGTCAGTAGATGAGGATGGCCCAGGAGCCTAGGTAGTTTACACCGATAGCCCAAACTTATAGTGAGATACTAGCCATGCTAGTTCAAAGGCAAATACTTACTCCGCTATTGCCTAGGTCCCCACCAAACCCTCTGCCACTAAACTATAATAAGAATGAGTACTATGCATACCACCAATCCCGAGGCCACACAACGGACCATTGTTTCACCCTGAAGCATGTGGTCCAAGATCTAATTGACAACTAAACGATTGTGGTTACCTCTCCTGCTGCTGCCACCACCAAGTACACCCTCCAGAATCCCCTACCACTGTATAAGGTAAGCCTCACCTCATCGGGTACCCCTGCCACTAATATCATTCAGGGAGAATCGCCTTGCCATCTAGTCCAATGTATCCATTCAATCATTGGCAATCCGACACCAATACTCCAGTTCTGCAAGGGACATGCACATCCAATCCAATCTCTGCGCCCTTAAATATGCAAGGGGCATCTCCAGCCTGTCCAATCTCCATGCCCTCACAGCCACCCCCAATCAATCTAATCCATACATCCTTTGTCTCACAAGGGGCACCACCTGCCTATCCAGCCCCTACTCCAACCTCATGATCCAAGAAAAAGCTCATTCCCTGATCAACATACCGCATGCCCTAGCGAAATCAGGGCTCAGCTTCAATAATGCGGTAACTTTCCAAGAAGGACATTCTGGTACTCAAAAGGATTTACCTACCTCTAATCAATCTACAATCCTTCAAGAGAAGAGTCTAGGACGAGTGGTTCCCACCTCTAGGAGAAAGATCGAGAAGAGATTAATGTCGAGATCTTGATTAGCCTCAAAGCATCAACCATCACTTTTCAAGTATTTGACATCATAGCTTCATTTCATCTCCTCCCTGATCGGTTTTGGATCCATAGAGTCAAGGCTCTCTCTTCGACTCTTCACCAAAAGGCCAAATACATTTTTGGAGACAAGGTGCTGACCGTTCTGGATGATCCCGAACAAATCTTTTCTATTGAAGTAGTCAACCGTCAAGAGCTAGATATCCCGATCATAGACATACAATGCTCCGATGAAGATATCCCATACCATAGTCTTGCATTCGAGACTGTGAATTACATGCCTTTTGCATGTCCCATCATATCAAACTATGTCTTCCCATCAGTCGAGCACCAACATTTTTATTATCAACTCAAATATCAAGAAAATGTAGGCATGACAGGACTGGGATATCAGCCTCCTAAGGGTGAGGTACCAAAGCACAAATGGACCAGAGGAGGGCAAAATCGGCAAGAGGATGATGATCCCTTCATCCACACATCAATTAGATCCATCAAGGAGGTGATCATCTATCTGGTGGGCGAGCCAAGATCCACCGTGGAGGATCAAATGTGCAAAATGAGCCCAATTGGGCTGTTTGACAATGACTCGGGCAAGGGGCAGGAATTGCCCCTAATTGACTGGACCACAGTCTGGATCCCACCTGAACTGAAAGAATCCAAAGAGTCACAATACATTGGGGATGAGCTGAGGAAAGTGATATCTAACACCAACTCGAGCCCAATCCCAAACTCATCACGACATTTGTGCACTATAATGAGGGCCCACCTACTAATCCGTCTGGCCCTGCCTCTTAAGGGGAGGGAGTGCAGGGCAATAGCTGGTTCACAATCCCCAAGACTGCATAATAAAAGAAAACAATGTTTGGCTCCTCGAACAGAATCAGGCAATCCTTGGTTCACATCGCTGTCTTTCTAAAAAAAATTCAAAAAAAAATATAAAAATTAGAAAATTCTCAAAAGCCAAAAACATTAAATATTTTCGAAATGCGAAAAAAATTTAAATACTTGTCAAATGCCAAAAAATCATATATTTGCCAAAATCCAAAAAAAAAAAAAAACAACAGAAATTTCTCAAAACACAAAAATAATAGAAAATCTTTCAAAACTTGCAAGCAATAATGTGCCAAATACATCTGTTACAACACCTAAGTTTAAAGTCAACTCACATAATTTCGATCTAGAGTTAGACTTCAAACTCATGGATTTGGACAAAGCCCAGGATGTGGAAAATGATAATCCAACTCTCAAGCTAGAGGATTCCCTGAGAAAGCTCGAAACAAAGGCCAATGTCGTCACGGATGATTTTAAAATTGTGAACTTGGGATCCCTTGAGCTCCTTAGAATAGTACGCATTAAGAGATCCTCGCCTCCTGAATACAAGCAGACAATGACAGAATTCCTGAGGCCCGGGGCTATCTAACTTTGGGTTCTCCTTTGGAGCCTTACTCAGATCAAATGAAGAACCAATCACGCACCATCTGCTATGAAGCTTGAAGTCAAGCCCATCAAGCAAAGCTGTCAAGATCATGTCTGAAGTCCATGATGGAGTCCTACTAATGAACGATGGAGATAAGCTATTGCTGCATGTCAGGAAGTGCTTCAAGTATTCGAAGCTTGCATAACGGATCCATGTGCATATTTTGAGTCTTTATAACCTGGCAACACCCTAACCCATCTTCATTATGGGGTGTGGATGTCATCAAAAGAATTAATCCAAAGGCATCCAATGGTCATGAATGCATTCTCGTGTCAAACAAAAGCGGGTGGCGATGACATCCTACATCATCGATACGAATGAAGTAAGAAGACAATGAAAATGATTGGTAGTAAGCTCAATACAAACAACTACATCTTGCAGACATAAAGTGCACGACGATCACTAGGACCAACGATAAGCAAGTCTGAAAGAAAGGTTAGCAATATGGTAACAATGCACATCTTATCATTGCACCTACGAGATTCAGGGGCCAAGTCTAAGTCATCCTGGGATGATTCACTGATCGTTTGCGAATATTCTTCTGGGAGGTTCCCTTCATCTCACCATCATAGGGGGTAAAGATCTTCCAGAGCCCATCAACGCCGACAAACTGAGTATCTATCACGGGTAATCCTACCAGACTATGTCAACAACCACAATCATAAAGCTAAAGTTAAACGACAAAAGGTAGCATCCTGAGGTACATTCCATCATCATTCCTTTCCTCTAATAAGTGTTCCAAAAAATAAAGGGTTTAAAAAAAGGACAAAAAGATAAAGAAATAGAAAAATGGATGAATAAAGCGCGCAATCCAAAAAAAAGGAAAAAAGAAAAGAAAAGAAGAGACGAACCCAATGAGTGAGAACACAATTCACCAACCCATTTCCCCTCAGGATAGTTTAACCCAATGTCAACAGCTTCACGATCGTGATTGAAGACAAAGTCAGGCAGCTCACCAGTCGACTGACAATGAATGGAGTCCAGCCTCCCGCCTTTGTACAAAAAAAAAAAGAGAAATCAAAAGAAAAGTAACGTGCCTAGGCAAAACGGGCCAGGTGAAAACCCGAAAGGGTGCCTCGAGTAAAAACAGTGGGCATGTAGCGGATTTGGTGAAAACCTATAAAGTCACCATGGGTAAAAAGAGCACAGCTGCTAAGGAGCATGCAAAAGAAAAAACTTGGGACGTAGTGAAAATTTAAAAGGACGTCATGGGCAAAAATTACGAGAAAGCCTGTCGTGGTGAAAACCTAAAAAGGTGCTACGGGCAAAAATGGTTAGAAAAGAAAAAGAAAACAAAAAGTCCAGGTACGAAAGAAGCTAAGGCAACGAGCAAAGTGAAGAAGCACAAGGAAAAGATAAGTCCTGGATCAAAATTCTGTCAAACTCTACCCAAATCTAAGGGGCATGATCTTAATATGCGTTACTCTCAGGGAACAGAGATCCCTGGTAAACCACTCAAAATATCATATTCGACATGGACTGAGTTTAATATTCTGATCCCAATCATCCAAAGCACAAATCTAAACACAACGAAACACTGACAAATTTGGCACAAAAAAAAATTCATTCCTTTAAAACATATTTTTTATAAGTACATTGTTTTCCTTCCTTTACAAGAACAAAAATAAAAACATACATGCATATACAGGACAAGCAGCCAACAAAGTCAAGGATCCATAAAGTCAAAGTCAAAGCCCCAGAGGCCCACAAGTTCAAAGCCCCAAAGGCTCACATTTTAAAACCCCAGAGGCTCATAGTTCAAAGCCCCAGAGGCCTACATTTTAAAGCCCCAGAGGCCCACAAGTTCAAAGCCCTAGGGGCCCACATTTCAAAGCCCACAAGTTCAAAGCCCCAAAGGCCCACATTTCAAAGCTCACAAGGCCCACATTTCAAAGCCTCAGAGGCCCACAAGTTCAAAGCCCCAGAGGCCCACATTTCAAAGCTCACAAAGCCTACATTTCAAAGCTCACAAGGCCCATAAGTTCAAAGCAAGGCCCACTTCACAAGCCCAATTTCAAGGCCCATGGTCCTAGGCCCACATGTCCAAATTAGGCCTATGTTCCCCAATTGCCCCATTAATTCATTAGTGGAGGCCATTTGGCTATTCAATCCAGACCGTCGCCCTCCCGCGAGATCGAACGGATGTTTCAAAAATCTCAAAAATATCTCAAATAAAAACCGTTAGCCCCACCAACTCATCAGTGGAGGCAATGTTGTTTACTTAACTTATGCAAATAAAAACCGACAACAACGTTCACCCACGAGATCGAACAGACATTTAAAAAAAATTAAAAAATATTTCTACATAAAATCCTCAAGGAGTCTACTTCCAAAGGGAATAGCTTTCAAATAAAGTTTTTTAAAAACGCACATGGCGCGCAGTACAGTGAGGAATCTTCCATATTCTCCAGTTGCGGTCAGTGTAAACAGCTAAATAAGATTTGATCTCTTCCAGTTTCCGCGGAGGATGTTCGAATCCGTACATGATTCATGTACGATTGGCCCGATCTTTATATCTGGATAGTTGTACGAATGCTAGTAGGAATGATTAGATCTATCTCTGGAAAGAATAATCAAA
Organism: Magnolia sinica; assembly: GCF_029962835.1. Classification (NCBI taxonomy): domain Eukaryota; kingdom Viridiplantae; phylum Streptophyta; class Magnoliopsida; order Magnoliales; family Magnoliaceae; genus Magnolia; species Magnolia sinica. The sequence continues at coordinate 33,925,425 of NC_080574.1, read as the reverse complement.
CTCAAAGTGACAACAATCCATTGTAACTAAAGTATTAGAATCAGTAGACTACATGGCAAAAGATTACCTACACATACCTAGTCCGGGATGTTCATAAAATTTGATCGAGTCCCAGTTGGCGTAGTGAGTTCTCCGTAAGGCCGCACCAACATGCAAGGCAGCTAATCACTTTGACGATCAAATGGATCGAATACTCCTAGGGTGATTACGTAGTAAAGGAATGACAGACTAAACAAGTACGGGAATCCTCGTAAAGTAGCACCAAGCGCAGAGGCCCTACTTTTCAGACTTACCCTCCAATGCTATTTAACAATCTGACGTGAAGGGGTTGTGATTGGTAACCCGTAATGCCACACCAATGAGCAGAGACAATCACAACATTTTTCTCAGCTCTCACAATATGTTTAAGTCATCTCTTTTCCAAACAGTCAACTGACAATGATATAATGGTAGGCAACAAATTCAAATCGCTACCCTTTCTAACCAGAAGGGTGGGGTGTCCACTCGCTTTGGCGCTTGGTTGCTCGCAACCTCGGCTAAAGAGGAGCATCTATAGACACCCCACCCTGACTAATATCTTAAGAAAGCTAAGATAATCCGGGAACTATGATCATATCCTAAACCCAACCCTAATCCTAACCTGAGCCATTACGAGCCATCATTCAAGCTAGACCATGACCAAAACTGATCCATTTCTCGAGCCATTTTCGAGTAACAATCGAGCCAATTTCGAGTCATTGTGAGCCAAATATCCAAAAGCGGGCTTTGGGCCACTATCTGGGCCCGAAATAGGCCCATCGGTTAAACCGCGGGAGAAACTGTACCCGAGCAGTTGTTTGACTACGCATGCGAAGCCCACACGCTCGAGCCCGGTCTGGGCAATAGTTTGACTACCACTAGCGGTACTTAAATTACCGCCGCTCGTGAGGTGCATGTGTCCTCTGAGCAATAGTTATCCCAACGTCTAAAAATCAGCTTTAACACCCTATCCGACCTTATTTACTGTTTTACTAACCTCAAGAGTCAATGAGAGCATGTCACATGGCATTCCTCTCCCCTCAATTAATCACAAGTTACCATGTCAACTTTTACCCCTTACCTACCTACCAATTACAACAATGCCATTGGAGAAGGTTATAAATAGCGCTCTCCCCCTTCACATTTGGCACACAACGAAGAGAGCCTAAAATCCAAGTGAGGGAGAGGAAGAGAGAGGAAGAGAGTGAGGGTGAGGAGGAGCTCCTAAGTTTCCAAGTTTAGATTTTTTAGCTCCCCCTTAACCTCATCCCGACCTTCCCAACCCCACAAGCCTAGCACGAATTGATCATGGTGCAGTCCATGTCTTAGCCTACTCAAGATCGAGCTAAAGATCTTTCCATTTTTACATATAAGCATTCATCATGACATCTATTCCTTTCTTAAACCCCCTACTTCTCTAGATCTCTAATGAACATATACTCTGTGACTTGTCGTATATCGAATCTTGTCACATCAGATATTCCTAGTGATCTAGTCCACTTTTCTTTACCTTTTTCATTAGCATTATCACATCCGCCTTCTAGACACACCATTCGATGTATGCTCTGTGGCTTGCCGAAATCTCAGATCTTGCCGCATCAGAAATTCACGTGTATCCTTAGTCCCATCTCGACCATTGCATTTATCATCCCTTGAGATTATTTTTCCACACCAAGTAGAGACCGTACCTTTATACGAGTAAAGAAGGTGCCTAACACCTTTCTCTTTATAAACGAGGTCCCTTACTCGGAATCCCGGATCATAGACCAGGAGTCAATTTAAGGTAGGAGAGTCTTCGGATTTCTCCAAGCTTACGTATTTTGCAGGTTTTAGCCGATTGCATGATTCTGAGATTAATTGGCTAGTGGCGACTTAACATCCACAAATCAGCCTAATCACCCCCACCACCAAAATAAACATATAAATCAGCATGGGCACCAATTTTCAGTGTCTACAGAGGCCCATTGTGATGCATATGAGGCCTTTGTGTGAGGCCATGGGCCATATTATATGTTTAGCTCTATGTGGGCCACTCCTTGGGAGCAATGTTAGTTGAATGTCCACATTAAATGGGCAATGATAATTAAATGTCAACATTATGACCTTCCCTTAGGCCCATTGTTAGGCCCATTCTCATCCTTCTCTAAGTGGGTTGACCCAAATCATTGGGCCCCATTGATATTTGCATGATCCATCTATTCATGCTTGGCTAACCCAAAATGTTGGGTCCCCATTGGTGGCTAGTAAGATTATTTTAATCTTGAAGTCCATGTAGGACTTATTTGGGCCCCCTAGGAAATCTAGCAGGCTATATGATAATATGAAGATGGAAGATTGTTCCGGATCCTTAGGAATATAGGTAGGCCACCTAGGCCCAACCTTGTTATGAGGAGACTACAACATCACCGTACACAGAGGGATCTGTGCTATCAAATTTGGTATATCCACAGTTGAGGATCGATCTTTATGTTATGGTTTAGATCTATTGTCCTTCTATCGACCCCGCCTTGTATAGGCCGATTATCGATGCCGACTATGAATATGTGATAGCATAACATCATGATAGATGCCCATATGACCATGTGAGGCCCATTGTGATTACCTAAGGCACATTGTAACCGTGTGAGGCCCATTGTGATTACTTGAGACCTATTGTAACTGTGTGAGGTCCATGGTAATTGTATGAGCCCATTGTGACTAGATGAGGCCCATTACGATGTGAGAGGCCCATTGTGATTGTGTGAGATCAATCATTATTATATTCGATAATCATGCATAGCATCATGTTACATGCCCATACGCATCATCTGCATGTTTTATATAAGATGCGGTTGACCATTGCATATGCCATTGGGCAGGTTGTTTATGGGACTCCCTTATAGGCGGAGTTGCCCCATATGAGTAGCCTTACCCACCCGAGGGTAGGGAGCAGTGTTAGGCTGAGTCTGACCAGCTCATAAATGAGTCCGCTACTAATGTACTAGGTAGATATTGATTGACTACTAGTCAAGCAGGTAGTGAGGTCTCTTCCACTCGCATAGTTGTGCATCTAGTGTGGGGTGACAATTTGGTGTATAGTGTACTAGACTCCAGTGATATTCCAAAGATGAATTATATTGATATGAGGATTTAAATGAGATTTGAAATGCTTGAGTTGCACCTCGCATATGACATTGGCCCTGTAGGCCTTGCATCTCACAACCTTGATATGGCCGATAGGATTCACGCCTTGCATCGCAGAGCCTTGTTACGGCAGATAGTATTCACGCCTTACATCGCAGAGCCTTGTTACGACAGATAGTATTCATGCCTTGCATCGCACAGCCTTGATATGGCCGATAACATTCACGCCTTGCATCGCAGAGCCTTATTACGACAGATAGTATTCATTCCTTGTATTGCATAGCCTTGGTACAGCTGATAGCATTCATGGACTTATCAGCATATTTCCACATTACTCTAATATTGCATTCTTTGTATCTACCTTGTGCACACACTTTCACCACCCTCTAAGCTTTCTATAAGCTTATGCATGATAGATGCGTGCAGGTGAAGCCAGGATGCAGTCGTATCTGAGTAGGAGCAAGAGCGTACAGCCGAGCTTTTGGAGTTCTGATATTATTATTGTATTTCCTTTTATGCATTGTACCTCAAAGTTTTTTTTTATCATAGTGGATTTTATGATGGTGTTCTGGTTATTATTCGTAAGTTATGCTTATGGTTATGCTTATTATGGAATAAATTCATGTTGAAAATCCTCCTTGTAGGATCCCAGGATCGGAACCTGGTATATGAGTGCTGGGAGCTGAGAATGGGGTACTACGGAGGCTGTTGGCGCCGGATTCAGCAATCGAGAATTTTATGAGCCCGGTTTCCGAGTTTGGGGTGTGACGGGCTCGGTCCTCGAGCCAGACCAGCCAGCTCGGTTCGGTTCGGTTAGCAGCTCGGGCCAGTTCGAGCCGAGTTCAAGCCAAGATCGAGCCAAGTTCACCTATGCAGCTTTTCCACAAACACCTGGACTGCACCTTCAAAATCTCACTGTATGGGAAACAGTGGCAATGGTTTTACAAGTATTTTATCAAACACCTTCTAAGCAACATAAAAACTAGGAAAAAAGGGTATTTGTTTCATGTACATACCTTCCTTACCACAAGCCACAATTCGTTGAGTCATTTCATCAAACACTTGGTGAGCAACATCAATATCAAAGTAACCGAGTCACTGAATTGGTTCGATCCGAGTTCGTTTTGAGCTGGATTCAATCTAATTCGAGTCGAGCTGGGGCCAACTCGAACTCGACTCAAACTCATTTTCGAGCTTAAAAAATCATCTTGACTCGGATCGAACTCAGCTTCGAATAGAGTCGAATCAAGCTTTTTCGAGTCGAGTCAAGCAAGCGAACTGAGCTAGCTCAGTTCATGTACACCCCTATTCGTTTTCAATGAGAAAGTGATCCTGTTATTAACAAGGATTATGATTCCGATCTTTACATGTTTCTAGCTCAATTAGAAAATGATCTTATGGCATTTAAGGAGGTTATGCCCTCCCATTATACTATCTTATGAAAAGAAGTAATTACTAATGAAATAGATTCCATTAAGATTAATGAAATATGCTCTCAGAGGCCATGAACCCCTTCTAAGTTCATGAGATTGAAAAATCATCCAATGAATGTAGATGTAGTGAGTTGGGGCCTACATGATAATGGCCCATATCGAAGTGGCCCCACATGATGGACGATCCATATAAAACGTCCACCCCTAATGATGAATGACACACATCCAAGGCGAGCCCCACATGATGGGCAACTTACATTGAAGGTGAGGTCGACATGATGGACGATCCACATAAAATGTCCACCCGTGATGATGAATGACCCACATCCAAGGTGAGTCCCACATGATGGGCAACTCACATTAAAGGTGAGGTCCACATGATGGGCAACCCACATCAAAGGTGGGCTCCAGGACCTTAAACTAACCGTACAAGTCAAATCTCACCCATTGGATCATTGTGGAAGTGGCCTGACGGATAGATAAGACCATAAAACTCTGATTTGGGGCCCGCACGATATCTGGATATGCCTCAATTTTGGTATCAACTGTTTAAATGAGATGATAAAGGGGATGGACGGATTGGATTTTGCATAACTATCATTGAGGGGCCACACGAGTGCTGCACGAGCACTGCAGCAAGTGCACTTGCAGTGCACTGCACCAGACAAACCGCACTAGTCGGTTTCCTAAACAGAGACGGAAGCTCTCTGTTTTCTTCCGCACACAGGCTGTCTATTGTTCCATCAACGGCCCACTTTCATCATCGGACGGCTGATCCCGACCGTCCAGAGTGTCCAGAAAAGTCAAATCCACGTTAACCGTGGGCAACCATACATACGTACGTGTCCGCTATAGAGGTCATAAGTAGATCGTTTTAAAACATTCAAAGTAGATGCTGCTGATTTAATTCTTTGGGTCGCAACAATATCAGATCAAAAACTTGATTTTCTAGGCTAAGATTCCACAAGGCAGCTAATGGACGGAGTGGATTTCTCTGTCGACAGCAATATGGGGCCCACTGAGCATCGCAGCGCAGCCCCTGCGTAGGTTTTACACACGTCCGTGAAATCTGGCCGTTGTGGGCCATTGTGCGTCCATGGTGGTGGTCGGATGTATGATCCAGACCGTCCAATATATTGAAAATGTGGCCCTAACCCTATCCATGACGTCGTTTTTGAGATAGTTGGGCAGTTAGCAGATCAAATTCAGACCAAACGTAGATGCTCTTGCGTTTTTCTTTTTCGCTGCGCTAGACAGAGATACGCAAGTCCTTGCTTCGAAAGGTCTGACGCACGTTTCGACAGCCCCAGCACCGACTCTCCTATTCTTATATAAGCAAGAAAATAGAGAGAGGGAGGGGCGATCTGGGCTTAGTTTGGACGATTGAAGGAGGAGGCTGCGAACGTGAGAGAGACAAGACATCGAGAGTTTGTTCTTTTTCCTATTATTTTTATTTTTATTTGTTTATTTTATTTTTAAGAGATCTAGCCATCCATGTCTGGCTGAACCTCTTAGCTAGGGCTAAGAGGTGAAGCTTGTAAAGTGATGGGGCGATTTTACGTTTTGGATTCATGTTTATGAACTGACGTTTGATTCTAGTTGATTAATAGGAATGCTTTCAGTTTTTAATGTTTGTTGTGACTGAAATTACAATAGATCTGTGATGGCTTTGAGTATTTCTTCCTCCTTTTGATGTTTATAACGTCGGGAAGCCCTGTTGTTCACCATCGTCTCATGGGCATGGTTGGATGACGGTATCCTTCCTAACTTTTATGCATCGTTGATTGGTTGGTAATTAGTTTAATTCATTTTTGCTTTGTCTACTGGGCATGGTTTGATGATGGAATCCATTCTAATTCATATACCTTTCATCTCGTGAGGACTAGATCAAGTAAGTTCAGTTTGATTTCCATGATTCTTGATGCGGGCATAAGATCTCCCCGATCTCTACAAGTAGATCTTCCGAATCCCTAGTTTCCTTCCTCTGAATTCCTTAAGTTTTATATTAGTATTTCACCATTATTCATCAATTTATATTTGATTTCGATTTCATCTTAGGCTATTTCTATTTCTACCTAGTTTCAGATAACGTATAGGTTTCAGGCCATGAACCCCTTCTAAGTTCATGAGATTGAAAAATCATCCAATGAATGTAGATGTAGTGAGTTGGGGCCTACATGATAATGGCCCATATCGAAGTGGCCCCACATGATGGACGATCCATATAAAACGTCCACCCCTAATGATGAATGACACACATCCAAGGCGAGCCCCACATGATGGGCAACTTACATTGAAGGTGAGGTCGACATGATGGACGATCCACATAAAATGTCCACCCGTGATGATGAATGACCCACATCCAAGGTGAGTCCCACATGATGGGCAACTCACATTAAAGGTGAGGTCCACATGATGGGCAACCCACATCAAAGGTGGGCTCCACATGATGGGCAATTAAGAATGGTTGGTCCCACATGATGGATGATCCACATCAAGTGGGTCCTACATGATGGACAATCCACATCAAAGGTAGGCCTAATGATGAGAGGCCCATATCCAAGGTAGGTCATGCATGATAGATGGCCCACATCAGAGGAGGGCCCACATAATGAACGGTCCACATCAAAGGTGGGCTCTATATGATGAGTAGTGGATATTGAAGATGAGCTTCCCATGATGGGCAATAACATTGATGGTGGGCACCACATGATAGATGACTAACATCAAAGGTGGGCCCTGCCTTATGAATTGTGAGCATTAAAGATCAACCCCTAATGATGAATGGCCCACAACCAAGGTGGGCCCTGCATGATGAATGGCCTACATTAAAAGTGGGGCCCACACAATGAATTATCCACATTGGCCCCACATGATGGATGGTATTTGTGAAGGATACCAAACAAACTTTTGGAATAATTACTTATAATGCTGGAAATCAAATATGCTTTTGAATAATAATTACCTAGTTTACCTGACATATTTACGGGTTAAGTAGAGGAAAATATGAGTTATTCATGGCATACGTAAGCTTATATAAAGTAACTTATGATCCAAAGCGCCCCCTAAGCAACCAGTTCACATACCTCCATCCGAACCCTTCATTGTTGACAATTTTTTTTTTTGATGAAATTGACCATAAAGTCCTATCCATCTCAACCGTCCATTAGGTATCCATCAATCAACGAAACAGGATCATCAATTCAGTGTACTATTTGGATGATGCCTCATCTAAAGCAGAGACAATGATTTAGACGGTTTGATGTAAGTTACGGGTACGCCATGTGTATAATCTCTAAGATCCTGCATATGAAAGCATCACATTCCGTCTGAACATCAAACTTCTTAAAAAAATGTAAGGGGGTGGACCAGGAATCGTGTAGCTGGAAAACCTCTGTAGCCCACCATGATGTAAGTGTTCTATCCACGCCGTCCATCCATTTTGCCAACTTGTTTTAGAATATCAGCTCAAAAAGAGAGCAGATCTAAACCGCAAGTGGACCATACAATAGGAAAAAAGTGATGATTGAATGCCCACCATTACAAACTTCCTAAGGCCCACTGCAATGTGTACTAACCATCCAACAGGCATGTTGATTAGGTCACACTTACCTGGTGAAGGGAAAACACCACTGTTTCCCATGGTGTGGTTCACGTGAGATTTGAATCTGCCTCATTTTTTTTTTCTCAAATTCTAAAATAAGTTGATGAAAAAAAAAAAAAACGGATGAATGCATGTATAAAATTAGGTGTACACGAACCGAGCTAGCTCGGTTAGGTCACTCGACTCGGCCTGAAAAAGCTCGATTCGGCCCAACTCAAAACTAAGTTCGATCTGAGTCGGGCTATTTTTCATAGCTCAAAAATGAGTTCGAGCTGACCCCAGCTCGACTCGACTCGTATCGATACTCGGCTCGACTCGTTCGACTCGATATTATATATATATATATATATATATATATATATATATATATATATATATTAAAAAGTAAAAACCCTAAATCTCATTCCCCTTTTCAAAAGAAAGCCGCCCGACCCCAGCGCCCTCTCCCTGGCCACTGCTCGTCCAGCGCCCCTCACCTCTCTCTCTCTCTCTCTCTCTCTCTAACTTTTGTCCTTCTCTTCTCTGTCCACACTACAAGAAAAGGAGGCTTTAGCCTCGTTTCAAAATTGAGTGGTTCTCAACAAACGAGGCTAAAGCCTTTAGCCTCGATTTTGCCTCGATTATCCAAACCGAGGTTGAAACCCCGTAGCTAAAGGCTTTAGCCTCGTTTGTTGCAACCGAGACTAAAATGACTTTTATAGCCTCGATTCTTCAAGTGAGGCTAAAAGAACCTTTAGCTTCAGTTTTCTCGAAATGAGGCTAAATCAAAATTTTAGCCTCTATTGTTTCTAACTGAGGCTAAATCCAAATTTTAGCCTCAATCACCTCCAACTGAAGCTGAATCTATTTTTAACCTCGATTCCTAACAACTGAGGCTAAAGCCTTTAGCCACGGGAGTTGTAGTCTCAGTTTAGGTAACTAAGGCAAAACTGAGACTAAAGATAGATTTAGCCTTCGTTGGCATCAATTGAGGCTAAATTCAATTTTTAACATCATTTATCAATAATTGAGGCTAAATCTAGTTTCTATCAACAAAAGCTTATTATAATCAACCAATGATTGAACCTATACATGTTTCACCCATTTAACATCCATCAAGACAACAATCAACAAAACAATTAATGGTTTGTTTAAAGTTTTCAAAACACGCAAACTGCCACATAGCCTTCCACATGAACTGTTTCAGCAAGGTCCCCTTCCACATGACTATTTTCTCTTGAATCGGATCAATCGGTGGGTTTGTAGCCTGAGCAAACATCTGCTTGAAATACTCAAATGTACGTTTCTCTCTGTTGGACATCACAGCCAAAGGAGCGTCATTTCCCATTGAGCCAAGAGCCTCAGTACCATCTTTTGCCATGGGCAACAACAGCATCTCCAGGGCTTCTATAGTGTATCTGAATAAGGAAACTCAACAAAAGCAATTTCACCCATTGTCAACAATAGATTAATGAGAAAACATTTTCCCATGATGCTAAAACGGCTAAGAATTGTTGCTATTTTAATGAGAAGAGAGAACTAACTCACAATGTCGAGAGACCAGTTAGTTGTCCACCAAATTGGCCACCCAATTCGCCCTGAAGTTGATTGCGACTCATGTTTCTACACTCACCACCAATACCACCGCTTAATTCTCAGGTTTCCAATATAAATTCATAATATAATTAAACAAAAAAGGTGCCAAACTTACAATCAGTGTTCGAAGTATTAACAAAATTTCCAAGACAATTGTTTAGTCATGCTAAAATGATGTTGACGAGAAAATATTAATAAATCTTCCTTCCTAACGTAGCGATTTTCTAAACTGCCCGATCATATCTGCAGTAGTGCCAGTCCCTGCCCTTCTGGTACAAGAAAGATCATGAATTAATCTTTTCTAAGCCATTGCTACCTATAAATAGTAACATACAGATCAAGCACAGAAATATGTAGCCATCATACCAATCGACTAACTGCATTTTGCACAAACATAGAAATATCATAGAAAGTAACATTTAGGTGAATGCCAACAGAACACCAAACCGCAATTAAATTGTGTCGTATGACATCGAACATACCAATTTAGGTAAGAAAATATCCATAAGGCAAAATGCATTCAAATTACATTTCAGCAACTGCCATTATGACAAGAAAATCCACTGAAACATTCAATCTGCCATTTGTCAATTGATAGTCACCGAGACTTTTCCCTGTTTTGAGTTTAACAGCTATATTTAAGTACTGATACATTCTGGTTTACTAAAATAACAGGAATGGAAAATGAAAGAAATTGATAAAAACAAAGCCGAAATGTGGGAGTTACAACAACTAAAAAAATTAAGAAATTTTATGGAAATTGAAGATCTGACTGTAAATTCGTCAGAGTATTCGTCTTCGATTCCATCAGACGCTCCAAATTCCAGATGCGAGCTCGACCTCGACAACCGCTTCGTGTATTGTAAAAACAGTGAAAAACAGACCGACAGAGTGGAATTACAGCCGGATGTTTCTATCATGAAATAGTGTGATGTCATTAAGAATATCATTGATACTGTTAAATCTAGTTTTACACTTGATATTCAATACTCTAACCCAACGGCACAGATAAATAACAACTGATAATATCACCAATATTATCAATTATATTGATGCTACCAGGAAGACTGGTCCATTTTCATAAGGTGGTATTCAGATAACAAAGATATTAGGGCACAGCCCAACCCATGAACCATGAGATCGAAGGATTAGGCTACTGAAAGGTGGTTCCACCTGTACCATTGACAAGTTGAACAAAAGATGCTTTTTTCTCTTAGTCGAGTAGCATAACCCGTCTTCCATCTCCTCAGCCGCAGAATTGGTCGGTTGCATTTGAACATTTATTTCCAATTTGAGTAAAGTTTAAACATTCCAAACTTGACCATGCATTCAATAGTCAAATGCGTGAAAAGTAAACCATACACATTTTATTCAATAAGAAACTTTATTGATGTTGATACATTAGATACGATGGATAATCAGACGATCTAGGGTTCTCGATCGAGAAAAAATAGAAGAACAACAAAGAAATTCCAAACAAATCAAGAAAAACAAAATTGAGAGCTTGAACATCCGATCTTCGACGAGATTTAACGAGAAAATGCGGGACTAAGAGCAATACCGACCTGCACGTCCGAGAAACGAGAACTCCGAAGCTCCTTTCGCCATCAATCGACGAAATAGTTGGAAGTGAAGAAGGAGACGGCGATTTCCGAGCAAAAATCAAGAGAAACGAGGGTTTTGGGAGACTTGTGTGGGCTCGCAGAGACCTTTTGCCCGAAATGCTGAGCGAGAGATAGTGCCTTGCTTTCGTAGAAATAACGAAAACGCAAGGTCGAAAGTACCCTTGCTCTCTTCTCAGTGTAACGGCAGGTGACCAGTGCGATATTGGCCTTTGTTTTCATAACCGAGGCAAAAACGGCCAGAGACCTTTATACGGCCCACCATGACATGGCATCCGCTCCATCCATCTCTTATGATATATTATTTTGGAATGGAACCCAAAATAGTAGACTGATTTAACATTTCAATAGGCCATAATGCATGGATCAATGATAATAGGATCATTTACCTTTGAAATCTTACCGTGGCCCACCATGAAAATGACAGACTTTTGGCCTCAGTTACTCACCAACTGAGGCAAAAGGGTAGACATTGGACATACTTTTAACCTCGTTTGCTCACCAACTGAGGTAAAATGGTAAATTTTTGGCCTCACTTTCTCACCAACCGAGATAAAATGGCAGACTTTTGGCCTCAGTTTTCAATAACCGAGGCAAAAGGGTAGACTTTTGGCCTCAGTTGCTCACCAACCAAGACAAAAGGATAAACTTTTGGCCTCAGTTTTCAATAACCGAGGCAAAAGGGTAGGCTTTTGGCCTCAGTTTTCAATAACCGAGGCAAAAGGGCAGACTTTTGGCCTCAGTTTCTCACCAACCGAGACAAAATGGCAGACTTTTAGCCTTAGTTTCTCAACAACTGAGGCAAAAAGGTAGACTTTTAACCTCGGTTGCTCACCAATCGAGGCAAAAAGGCAGACTTTTGGCCTTGATTTCTCACCAACCGAGACAAAAGGGCAGACTTTTGGCCTCAGTTGCTCGCCAACCGAGGCAAAAGGGCAGACTTTTGGCCTTAGTTCTCAACAACCGAGGCAAAAGGGCAAACTTTTAGCCTCAGTTGCTTACCAACCGAGGCAAAAGGACATACTTTTGGCCTCAGTTGCTCACCAACCGAGGCAAAAGGGCAGACTTTTGGCCTCAGTTGCTCACCAACTGAGACAAAAGGACAGACTTTTGGCCTCAGTTGCTCACCAACCGAGACAAAATGACAGACTTTTAGCCTCAGTTTCTCACCAACTGAGGCAAAAGGGAAGAGTTTTGGCCTCAGTTTCTTATCAACCAAGGCAAAAAGTGAATTTTTAACCTCAGTTCCTTTACAACGAGGCTAAAAATCATATTTAGCCTCCTTTTTTTTGAACCGAGGCTAAAAAATTGAGGCTAAAGGCCTACTTTCTTGTAGTGACGACCCCTCTCACCTCTTGCATTGGATTCTTAGATAGATTGGTTTTGAAACAGGTGGCATTGGTGGCTGCTACCGCTAGTCTTGATGGATGGTCTAGATGCAACTGGACAACAAATCTTGATTCTACCCACTCTACTGTACTAACTTTACCAGGTGCACGTTAGATTTCCCCCAAACTGGACCCTCCCTCACCTTTCGTCTCCTCGATACAATACAAATGTTTTAAAAAAATCCATTTGAAGAGCGTTTTTCAATTCAGATCTCAGGCATCCCTTTTCCTTTTCCACTTTCCAGGTCGGAAAAAAAAAAACCAACGGCGGAGGGCTCTTCTTATCTAGGGTTTTGGATCTTCTTCCAAATTGCATTCTCTCCTCTTCCAGTGGCGGAAAAAGCTAATGTTATGGTTTTAAAGCTCATCTTCTTTTCTTCCATTTATACCCTCATGATTTTGTTTTCAATCCCTGCATTCTGTTATTTTATCAGGTCTGTAGATCTGTAACAAATTGTCTCCTTCCTATTCGGAGATCTGGAAATTAATTGACGGCAAGGATACGCTCAAAACTGGCTCCAACTCGGCTCGAACTGGTCCGATTGCTGACCGAGCCGAGCTCGAGCCGAAGATGTTGGCTTAGTCATCGAGTCGAGCCGAGCTGAGGGCAACTTGACTTGGTTCGGCTCGATGTACACTCCTATATAAAATATACATCACAGTGGGCCCACAGCTTTTCCAGTAGCACACAGTATAGACGTCAGTGCTGTGTGCTACACGACGCAATTCGAGTCCTATGAGGGAAGAGTGGTTTTGTTCGGTGCCGTGGATGAACGGACTGCATTGTTTACAACACCTATTCCACACAGCCCACAAAACACCCATGTTCCGAGCGACCCACCTGAGTTTTGGATTAGGCTGATTTATTTATTTTATATATTACCTTCATCTTTGTGCATCAAACCTGATGAACGGATTTGACGAAACATGCAAACCACGGTGACCCCACACAAAGCTATGGTTGATGTCCCACCTCCATTGTTCCCTTTGACGTGCCTTACTCGAGTCGTCCATCTAGCTGATTTTTGGTTCCAGGTCCTAGCATTGGGGATCTCAACTGATGGACAGACTGGATGTCAAACAGACAACATGGTGGGCCCACAGAGCTGGAGAGATTTACGCACCATGTAAAGCAGGAGGTGATGAGTATCCAGTCCAAAAATGCCTACCCTCCCGATCCCTCTTACACATGTGAGAGAAAGTGGGTGCCTAGCCACTGTTACGCGATGGCAGAACACAAAGGTTTAACACACGTGTACACACGTGTCAAACACTCGTACCTTATAAATACAGGCTCTCCCCTGTTGCAAAATGTTGATTTTAAAAAATATATATTCTAATAATATTAAATATTATATACAAAAAGGGTATGCAAAACGCCTTTTTCATGGTTTTGGTAATAGTCCCACGTTGAAAAAAGAGAAGGGATTTTTGTGGTTTATATGAGGAGTGTGGAGTATTATAATACTTACCCACATGGTCCAAAGGAGAATGAAACCTGTGTAGTACTGGAACACCTGTGCTGGGGCTCAGTCACGGGCACGGGCTTGGTGCGAGGGTGTAGGCATGTGAGGCAGTGTGGCTGTAGAGGCGCTAGTGGCGCACTTTGCACTTCGCACATCCCCATCGTGTCTCAGAGGGTCGCTCTTTCATGACCTTATGCGAACTGGAGCGAGATGTGTGCGAGTCGTGGTGCGACTAAGTAGCTAAGGCAAGTAACTAGTTGAAAAAGATACTAGAGGACTGAGAGAGAAGTCCTTCAGTATATATAGAGAAGTCCTTCAGTACATATGTGTAACAGCTATGTAATTAAGTGCAGAACCATGCTGTAACTGCTGCATGGCTAGCCCAATAGCTAGAAAATGGCTAGTTCTGTCTCACAACAGTCAGCATGCAGCAGCCATTATGGCTCATGAACAATAGTCGGAAACAGTTAAATAACGGCTAGTTTTCCAATAGCCGAAAATGGATTAATGAGATTTATGTCCCTGGACCATAACCCTCTGGCCACCATAACCTATATAAAGAGAGCCTAGATGAGTTTCTAATCCATTACAACTCACTCCAGCATAACCATACGAACCATAGCCTCTTTACTCCATTAGATCAGTGACTCCAGCAAGACAGCAAGGTTGAACCATTGTTTGATGAACAGACCAGTGGTGTGGTTTAGAACGATTCAACTGAACCAATAGTTGAAGAACAAGAAAAACAGACCAGTGCAGTGGTCTTACTCACAAAAATCTTCTTCTCTCTTCTACTTTCTGGGATTTTTTCTTTTACTGTATTTCTGCCAGAATGTGTAACAGAGTTCCATTAGTGGGCCTTCGTATTTGCTGAATGTAGACCCACATTAGGCTCGTCATATCGTAGAAGCGGTTTGCCTATAACAAACGTCATCAGTAAAGGAAATCTAGACCGCTCTGGAGTTCAATTACAAGGCTGAAGAAGAAGGTACCAACAAGTTCCTCATTGCCAGGTCTTTCGACTTTAACATATAGATAACAAACCACTGCTATCCCAAATCTAAGAACTGCAGCTAATAGTAAAAAAAATATAATCAAAGCCATAAAGATTGGTCTTTCTGAATCATTCCAAGTCGGGACTATAATCGCTAAATTGCCACCGATGTGGAAAGATTATAGAAAGAATTTGCTGCATAAGACTGAGGACTATACAATGGAACAAATCTAAAAATATCTTCAAATTGAGGAAGAATCCTATAATCATGACAAAAAGAATGACAACGGGAATGCCTCGTCCAAGGTACATGCAGTAGAGAACATTAATAACAAGAATCCTCAGAAGGACGATTCCCTGAAACCCAATAAAGGAAAATTTAAGAAAACTGCCTAAAAGAAGAACGAAAAGTTCAAAGGCCCATGTCATGTCTGTGGGAAAACCAGGCACTATGCTCGAGTATGTCGATAATGCAAATCTAAAAAAGATGCAAGTGTAGTAGAAGAATGCGATATTATGTCCATGATCACTGAGGCGAATACTATCCAAGGAAAGGTTCTTGGTTGGTGGTATGATACTGCCGCTACCGTACATGTGTTCTACCACAGATCAGCCTTCAAAACCTATGAGGAATTGACCGATGGTCAAGAAGTCCAAATAGGTAATGAAGTCTGATCGAAGGTTGTTGGAAAAGGAACCGTTGAACTAGTATTCACCTCTGGAAAGAAAGTGATTCCGACAAATATCCTGCACGTCCCAGACAAGAGGCGAAACTTAGTTTCTAGGGATCTTTTGGGTAAACTAGAAATAAGGATGGTGTACAAGTCAAGAAAACTGATTGTCTAAGAATGAGAACTTTATCGGAAAGGGTATGCTTGTAATGGTGTGGTCAAGTTTTCTCTAAATGAAAATAGCACTTCTACGTATATGGTTGAATCCGTTGGACTGTGGCATGATATACTAACCCATATAGGGTATAGTACATTGAAGTTCATGGAAAGAATGGTTTAATCTCATACACAGATAATGAAACCGATAAATGTGAAGTGTGCATACGAAAAATATGAAAAAATCTTTTCCAAGTGTTGAGAGATCATCTCAAGTATTGGATCTTGTGCATAGTGATATCTGTGAGTTAAACGGCATTCTTGTGTCCTCCTCAGATACTTAGTTAGTTTTCTATTGGCTAACCAATAACATATATAGTCCTAATCCAATGACCTATGTACACTCCCAGCGGATGCTCTCATGGAGACTAACACGTGGTAGATAATTCACAAAATTTTAGGATTGAGTATAGAGTTTGCAAACCAAACTCAAATAGCTTCTTGTGTAAGGTCATCATCGACACGAATGTGTGTGTGTTCCACTAACATGGGTGTGTACGTGTAAGTTCATATTGCTAAGTTTCACCAAGCTTCCGTACACATTGTGGTAGACAATCCATGAAATTTTAGGATTGAGTATAGAGTTTGCAAACCAAACTCGAATAGCTTCTTATATAGGACCATCACCGACACAGGTGTGTACATGTTTCACCAACATGGGTGCGTACATGTAGGTTCTTATATAGGACTGCCACGGGACACGGGTTTGTACGTGTTAGTCTCCATGGGAGCATCCGGTGGGAGTGTACATAGGTCATTGGATTAGAACTATATATGTTTTTAGTTAGCCAATAGAAAACTAAGTATATGTGGTCCACCGACACGGGTGTATACGTATTCCACTGACACGGGTTAGTACGTGTTCTACTGACATGCGTGTATACATTTAGATTAGTGGTGAACCTAATGAAAATCATTGTAAAGGTTTGTGGTGAACCTATTAAACACCATTGAGATAGTGAAATCTAGTACACTAGAGCTTGAGTACGTCCACCGGTAGTGGAGTAGGTACTTAACCATATCACTATACATCCTTGTGTTTGTGATTGTCTATGTGATTAAAATTCTATTTATGCTTATGGATGATTTGTATATATAAATGCATGAAATATACTGTATGTCAGGCACTTGATTTAGATCACATAATTGATATTTTCACATCTCACCTCTTAGACTACTTTGCACAATTAGTTGAATATTGTGTAGTCTATGGTCTTAGACCATTTAACCTTTAAGGCTTAATTGAATTAAAATTGGTAAATATTTTAAATTGGTCATATTTCCCTCCCTTTAGGACTTAACTATAATTGTAAGCTCCGCAAGCTTCCATGTGTCGTGGTATCATGTTAGAGAATCCATGTAATTTCAACACCATGCTCATAGATTCTATGATTAGGGTTCTTATTTGCATAGCAAGTGAAAATGTAATATATGATATAATAATCACTCTACATCTTAAGCTTAGGGAATAAATTGTGGAAAATGTAATACTTGCGGAGCCTTTCATTGTTATTTTCGCTATCTAGACATAGTGGAATGTCCTATCATAAAAAAGTTACTTCGGTTTTTTTTTTTTTTTTTTTTCATTCTAAGTAGGTCATAAATTCTTAAACACCTTTTTTAATTACAGGTTGGCAATCATCCTCTGTGAATGCAGAAAGACATTGCCCTCATCAAACCTTCACCGAAATAGAACTTTTTTTTGGTGAACTAGTTTATTGGATTTTGTGCGCATTCACGTAGATTAGTCTTATCCCATAAGGCAAGGAAATTAAACCATGAACCACATGATTGTTAACTTGAGAGGGGGATGATCTTCTAGAAACAGACAATGGTCCATGCTCAATACGAGAACTCATAAATAAATGAATGTTAGAGTTGTTTGAAGTTTCAAATGGTAATATTTTTAGCCTATAACCCGATTATTTGGTGGCCCCTTAGATTACCAGTTCCCGTCGTCATTGTGAAAGATGAATCGTGAGATGATTATGCACTTGGATCAATGCTTGATGGTGATGAAATGGCGAGCCCCAACATTACAAGTAACGAGTTTGCATCGTAGATCACATAATTGCTGATAGAGACATCATGAGGCAACGAGTTTATGCCATCAATGCATCCAGTCTTAATGACAGACTACCACATCTTAAAAGATTTATACGTTGGTTTTCATTTATGAAAAGTGGGGCCGCCCTTTTCTGATAATTCGAGCTATTGATCTGTTGTGTCTCATTGTGGATGGACAATTCTACGAAAAATGTCCTTACCAGATGGTCTTAACCTTTCGATTTGTGGCCTTCAATGGGTTCTAAATAATTAGTGGATGTGGACAAGTAGGGTGATGAAATCTTGCTGAAGGTACAATACTATGATGTGTCCACTGCCTACATTTGAACCTATAAATAATGGGGCCATCTGAAAATTGGTATTCCCAATAAAAAGAAGAAGAAGAAAAGATTAGACAAGCCTAACTTATGATATGTAGAAATTTTATTTGTTGAATATGGACTTTTTACTATCCTTCATTTATTTATAATATATCATAGGCAATGGATCATTCGTGTTGGCCCACTAGATGAATGGTAGGGCTAGAGTTGTACACGAACCGAGTCAGCTCAATTAACTCCATTGACTCAGTTTGATAAAGCTCGACTTGACTCACCTCGAAACTGGGTTCGGGCCGAGTCGAGCTAATTTTTGGGAGCTCGAAAGAAACTTGACTTGGTTTGGTCCTTGGCTCGAACTCGACTCGGAACGGGTTTGACTCGTTTGACCGGGTATAAATACTCATTTGTTTAGAACCCTAATCTAATTTCAACTCCCCCTCTATGTCCAACGACCAGTGCCTGTCCAAAAACCCACCGTCCTTTCCCCTCCCTATCCAACAAGCAGTGATTAGCACCCAACCGGACCCTAACCCACTCAACCACCCCACCCATTTGGGCCATTTCTCTCACCCTCTCTTTGTTTGAAGTTCAGGTCTAATCCGGCAAGCACCGAGGTACTCTCTCTCTCTCTCTCTCTCTCTCTCTCTCTCTCTATTTGTCCCCTCCCCTTGCCCAGCCAGTCATTGTCTATGTTGGCCCGGCCTAACCATTGTCAATCAAGCTCAAACTCGGCTCAAGCTGGCCCGAGCTGTTGACTAAATCGGACCAAGATGGACATTTAGGCTCGAGGACTGAATTTGAGCTGGGGTTAGTTGCTGGCCGAGCCGAGCCAAGCTCAACTCAGTTCGACTTGGGTACTGCTCTAGGTAGGGCCATGTACATTAGGCCCACCATGTGCATTGTCCAGATTGAGGCCAATTTTTGGGCCATTGTGGGCACAAGATGCTCACAAAACAAGTTAGGCCACTTTTTAATAAGACCATTGACTAGATGGATGTGGGATAGCATGGCCCATGAAAAGTGGGTCCAACAATATTCAGTTTTAATCACCATCTGCTAAGATCATGTAAGATGGAGACAAGATAGAATACATTAGGAAAAAATGTCAAATGCAGGTGCCTTTACAACTTAGATAATCATTCTTTATTTTATTTTTATTAAAATAACTCTTCACTAAAAGTTAAAAACCTTTTCAAACTTCTGAAAACAAAATTACCCCTTAAAAGACCCTTCTACTCTTTTTTAGATGCCAAAACCTTCCTCAATGTTGAGAGCAAACGCTTTGCTTAATTCCTACCATAGCCACGTGGGCACGTGTCAATGTAAAAAAACATGTGTAAGATTTGAAATAAATTTATAAAAGGTTTGGATTTTCTAGGAGTTGAGTCTTAATGGGCTTAGTTTTGTCAAAATTTACAACTATTTTTCTTTTTTATCATGACCATTTGATGTGTCAATTATGTGAAATATGCCTCTTTATTCGGGAGCATTTAAAACGTTGTATTAGAAAGTGATCCTAATATTGGCAATGATTATGATTATGATCTTTACATGTTTCTAACTTAATTAGAAAGTGATCTTATGGCATTTAAGGAGTTTTTGTCCTCCCATGATACTATCTTTTGAAAAGAAGTAATTACTAATGAAATAGACTCCATTAAAATTAATGAAATATGCCCTTAGAGGCCATGAACACCTTCTAAGTTCATGAGATTGGAAAATCATCCAATGAATGTAGATGATGTAGTGGGCTGGGGCCTACACGATGATGGTCCATATCGAGGTGGCTTCACATGATGGACGATCCACATAAAATGTCCACCCCTAATGATGAAAGACCCACATCCAAGGCGAGCCGCACATGATGGGCAACCCACATCAAAGATGGGCTCCACATGATGGGCAACCCACATTAAAGGTGGGCTCCATGTGATGGCAATTAATAATGGTTGGTCCCACAAGATAAATGATCCACATCAAGTGGGCCCCCACATGATGGACAATCCACATCAAAGGTAGGCCTAATGATGAGTGTGGCTCATATCTAAGGCGAGCCATGCATGATGGATAACCCACATCAGAGGTGGGCCCACATCAGAGGTGGGCTCCACATGATGAGCAGTGGATAATGAAGATGAGCCCCACATGATGGACAATAACATTTATGGTGGGCCCCACATAATAATGACTAACATCAAAGGTGGGCCCTGCCTAATGAACCGTGCATATCAAAGATCGGCCTCTAATGATGAATGGCCCACAACTAAGGTTGGGCCTGCATGCTGAATGGCCCACATTAAAAGTGGGGCCCACATAATGAATGATCCACATCAAAGGTTGGCTCCACATGATGAATAGTATTTGGGGGACCAAACAAACTTTTGGGATAAGTAAAATGTTGGAAATCAAATATGCTTTTTGAATAATAATTACCTAGTTTACCTGACATATTTACGGGTTAAGTAGAGGAAAATATGAGTTATTCATGGCATACGTAAGCTTATATAAAGTAACTTATGATCGAGTTCGGGTTATATAGTAACCTGATCCGACTCAAACCGAAACTCTATTTGGTCGGATCCGAACTGAACCGAAACCCAACTCGATCCGTGGTGGGGGCCATGTTCTACACTTTTCTGTAGTCCAGCAGACTACTGGGCATGTTTGTTTTTTGTTTTCTTATTTACAATGGTAAACGGTGGTAAATAGGTAATTATAACTTATTCCGTTGTTTGGAAGAGAGGAAATACAAAGATAATTACACCTTGATTTTTTGAATTTGCTTTTTGAAAAAATGGATGGAAACGAGTGAAGGAAATTTGTGGGTCCGACCATGATGTATGTGATCAATCCACGCTATCTATCTATTTTATAAGATCATTTTAGGGCTTGTGCCAAAAAGTTAGGCAGATTATAAGCTCAAGTGGACCACACCGCAGAAAACAAGGGGATATTGACGTCTGTTGTTGAAATGTGAAGCCATCTGTGGGTCCCACACTGATGTGTCTCTGTGATCCAACCTATTTATATGATTACACAAACATGGATGAAGGGAAGAAAATATCAACTTGATGCAAAACTCCTATGGCCCATAAGAATTTTTCAACGGTGGGTGTTTAATCCCCTATTTCTTGTGGTGTGGTCCACTTGCACTTTGGATTTGACTCTATCTTCAGTTCATACCCTAAAATGAGCTGTTAAAATGAATGGACGGTTTGGATCATACACATATATCATGGTAGGCCCGACAAAATTTTAAACTTTTTCCTTGGTATTAGTGTATGTCAAATCAAAGGTCCTTGGATATGGGCGGCTGGCATATAATTCATATGGGAGATAGAAATTAGACGACTGGCATATATTTCTTATAGGAAATAGAAATCTGATTGCGTAATGAGTTACTCATTGCACTTTTATCCTACTAGTAAACTCAGTTGGGCCTATTATGAATGTGTGTGGGTTATTCACGCCGTCTATCCATTTTTCCAGATTATTTTAATGGTTGAGCCGAAAATTGAAGCATGCCCAAAGCTCAAGTGGACCACACCACAGGAAATCGTGGGAATAATGACTCCCACCGTTGAACCTTGTTAGGGCCCACAGAGATGTTTATTTGTCATCTAACATGTTCATAAAATCACACAGACGGATGAAGGCAAAAAACAAATAACAGATTGATCCAAAAGTTTTGTGGCCCCCAAGAAATTTTCGACGGTAGAATTTCAAGTCACACTATTTCCTGTGATGAGGTTCACTTGAGATTTGGATATACTTCATTTTTGGACTACAGCCCTCAAATTATTTATTGAAATGGAAGGACGGAGGGGATAAAAATGTAAATCATGGTGCACCCCACAAAGTTTACTCAATACGCAATCCCAGGACTTTTATTTCCAGCCGTAAATAAGAAAACAAACAATTGTTCGAAAAGAAGTGATTTACGGTGTAATTTTCTCGAAAACCGTGGCAAAAATAATGGGCAGAGGGACTGAAATTATGGTAGTATAATTTGTGGGTCCCATTGTTATGCATGTGTATGATCCATGCTGTCCATCAGTTCTAGGTGCCCATTTTAGGGCATGAGCAAAAAAATGAGGTAGATACAAGCTTCAAGAGGACTACACCATAGGAAACAAAGAGAACCTCTACCTACTATTGAAAGTAAAAATGAGCCAAGAGCCCACAGGGATGCGTACCTGGCATCCAACCCGTTCATGGCATCAGACAGAAATGGATGAAGAAAAAACACAAATATCAACTTGATCCATAACTTTTGCGGCCCCAAAAAAGAAATGAACAATAAACGTTCAATTTCTCCTATCTCATATGGAGTGGTCCACTTGAGTTTTGGATCTACCTCATTTTTGGGCTCATGCCATAAAATGAGTGGGAAAAATGGATGGATGGCATGGATCAAACACATACATAACAGTGGGCCCCATAGATTTTAATGATAAAAAGCTTTCTTTACCTCTTTCAAATACAGAAGCTTTTCAAACAAGCTTCCTATCAACATCTGGTGACCCGATCTGAACCGTAACCAACTCGATCCGACTCGGTATCTCTGACTGAGTCAAACTCGGTTTGGATCGGCCCGGCCAAGTTCCGGTTCAGATCGAGTCAAGCCCGCTGGACTTGGTCCCATGTAGGATCGAGTTCGAGTCAAGGTTTTCACAGTACTGGATCGAGTCGAGTTGGACCTAACTCGGTCCGACTTGACTCGATGCCCACCTCTATTTTTGGACG
This sequence comes from Magnolia sinica, assembly GCF_029962835.1. Lineage (NCBI taxonomy): Eukaryota > Viridiplantae > Streptophyta > Magnoliopsida > Magnoliales > Magnoliaceae > Magnolia > Magnolia sinica. The sequence goes on along the minus strand of NC_080574.1, from coordinate 33,902,182 downwards.
CGGATTGCGTCCTACCCCCGCCGGACGGTAATCCATCCGGGCAAGGATCTGTGGGGCCCACCATGATGTAAGTGTTTTATCCAAGCCGTTAATCGATTTTCTCATATCATTTTAAGGTATGAGCCAAACACTAAGCAAGGTACAGGGTTTAAGCAGACCACAAAGTGTGGATTTAATTTCCACCATTAAAAACTTCTTAGGAGCTGGAGAAGTTTCCGATCAAGATAAAATTTGTTTTTTCACTTCATCCACGCCTACATGATCTTATTAATAGGTTGGATGATTAAAAAAACATCACAGTGGACCTTAGAAAGGTTTCAACGGTGGGTGTCATTATCACTGCAGCTTCCTCCGATGCGGTCCACTAAAGCGATGGACCTACTTCAATTTTACTTACATACCTTAAAATTATATGAGAAAAGCGATGAACGGCATGGATAAAACAGTTACATCACGGTGGGCCCTACAGACGGATTATCGTCCGGATGGGGGTAGGATGCAATCTGCGTCCTCTATTTTTGAATGATAAGTTCGTTGTTTACCAAACATATTTATTGGATGATTAAGTAGAAAATAAAATGAGCTAATTATGGCATAAGTAGCTTATTTAAATAGTTTCTTTAAAGTAACTTATGATCCAAACGCCCACTACGCAATTGGTTCACATACCTCCATCCGAACCCTTGATTATTGACATTTTTTTTATTGAAATTGACCACATAGTCCTATCCATCTCAACCGACCATTAGGTATCCATCAATCAACAAAACAAGATCATCAATTTAATGTAATTTTTGGATGATGCATAATCTAAAGCAGGGACCGTAATTTAGATGGTTTAATGTAAGTTACAGGTACGTCATGTGTATAATCTCCGAGATCCTGCATATGAAAGCATCACATTCCGTCAGAACATCGAACTTTTAAAAAAAATGTAAATAGGGTAGACCAGTAATCCAGTCCACTCATTTAGGTCCTACAATATGTGTTTTCAGAGGTAAGGGGCACTACAAAAAATTGGCCTTTTACCGATGAAATTATTTCTGACAAAATCAATTTTGTCGGTAAACATGACTTTCACCGACGAAATATGATTTCGTCGGCAAAAGATTCCTACCACGACCGAATATGTTCCCACCACCATTTACAACAATGGCCTGGAAACTTTTACCGACGAAATTATGTATCGTCAGTGAAAACTCTTTTCCCGACGATCATTTCATTGGCAATTGTAATTTTTCTCGACGAACCAAATAGTTCGTCAGAAAAAGATTGGAGAGGCTATTTTTCCAACGTTATATAATATTGTCGGTAAAGGAACTCTTTACCAATGAAATAGATGCATCGTCGGCAAAAATCGGCATTTTGAATTGATGTTAGTAAGTTTTGTGGGTCCCATCATGATGTCTGTCGAACATCAACACCGTGCATTTGATGTGTCCCCTTTAGGTTATGAGATATCTCAAAACTCATCCATATACAAAACTCAGGTGGGCCATACCATCTAAAACTATGTGAAGACATCCTAAAAAATATAAAAGCACTTGGTGGGGCCCACATGAGTTTTGGATGTGGCTAAAACTTGGTCTAACCCCTCATCCAAGTGGGACACACATAATGAGTAGGTTAGATATGTGAATCACATTTAGGCAGGCACAATATATGATTATGAATGTTTTAAGGAAACCCATCTCCACTACATTTAGGTGAGTTACTCATTACCCTTATCATACTGAGTAAATTCTGTGGGGTCCACCATTATTTATTTATTTTATCCATTCCGTTCATCCATGTTAACAGATAATTTGAGGTCTAAAGAACAAAAAGGAAGCATATCCAAAGCTCAAGTGGACCACACCACAGGAAATAGTGTGATTGAACCTCTACCATTGAAAATTTCTTGGAGGCCATAGAAGTTTTGGATCAAGCTGATGTTTGTGTTTTCTCTTCATTCATATCTTTTTGATATTATGAACAACCTTTAACTGTTTTTGGACAATCTGATCAATCCAAATTGAAGAGTAAATAACTTCAAATGCTTAAATCGAAATTCACTCAAATTGTTGATAAATCTTGTATGCCCAATATCTTTCTCATATGTAGCATGATCGGAGCGAGTAACTAGTCAAATTGAGGGTAATGATCAGTAAAATAGAGTGAATGGACTAGACATGTGAAATGGGCCAAATATTTTGGTCAAAATTGTGACCCAACTTATTGACCCCTTGAGAATGTAAGAATTAATGTTAGTAAGTTTTGTGGGGCCCATCATGATGTGTGTCAAACATCAACACCGTGCATTTGATGTGTCCCCTTTAGGTAATGAGATATCTCAAAAATCATCCGTATACGAAACTCAGGTGGGCCATACATCTAAAACTATATGAAGACATACTAAAATATATAAAAGCACTTGGTGGGGCCCACATAAGTTTTGGATGCGGCTGAAACTTGGTCTGACCCCTCATCCAAGTAGGACACACATAATGAATGGGCTAGATATGTGAATTACATCTAGGTGGACCCAATATATGATTATGAATGAGACAGATCAAGGCTTAAGTATTGGAGCACAAAGTGAGGATTGAACGTCCACCATAAAAAAATTCTTAGAGAAGTTTCAAATCAAGCTGATATTTGTGTTTTCACTTCATCCACATCTACATGACATTATGAATAGGTTGGATGGTAAAAAAACATCACAATGTCCCTTGGAAAGGTTTCAATGGTGGGTGTCATTATCACTGCAGCTTCCTTTGGTGTGGTCCACAAGAGCTGTGAACCTGCTTCATTTTTAGGAGCATACCTTAAAATGATCTGAGAAAAGTTGTGAACGGAGTGGATAAAACAGTGACATCACGATGGGCCCCATAACTTATTTCCAAACGAAATTGATTTCATCGGTAAATATTACATTGTTCACTCCCCAAGTATAGGGTTGTGATGTAGTAATAAACTCGGTAAGACCGAGGTCGAATCCACAGGGACTGAAACTTGTACGTTTCCTGAAACTAGGTAGAAATAGAACTAGCCAAAGATGCGATCTAAAACAAATAGAATTTAGGGAATAATTGCGGAATAGTTATCTAAAACTTAAGTAATTCAGAGGAAGGAAACTAGGGATTCAGAGGATCCACTTGTAGAGATCAGGGAGATCTTATGTCTGCATCAAGGATTATGGAATTCAAACTGAACTTACTTGATCTGGTTTTCAAGAGATGAAAGGTATATGAATTAGAATGGATTCCGTCATCTAACCATGCCCAAGAGACAAAGCAAACAACAGGATTAAACTAATTACCAACCAATCAACAATGTATGAGGATCAGGAAGGGTACTGTCATCCTACCATGCCCATAGAGCAATGATGAACAACAGGGCTTCCTGACTTCATAAACATAAAAAGGGGAAAGAAATATTCAAAGCCATTGCAAACCCATTGTAATTTCAGTCACAACAGACCATTAAAGACTAAGAAAAATATTCCTTATAATAATCAACTAAATCAAATTCAGTTTATGAATTTTAAAGGCACAAAGTAGAGTCTCCCATCTCGCTACAGGCTTCACCTGTTAGCCCTAGCTAAGAGGTTTAGCCACACATGAATGGGCTAACTTAAAAATCAACAACAGAAGAAGGAGAAAGGAAAAAGGAAAACAACCAGGTCCAGGTCTAGCCCAAGCCTTCAGCAGCCCCTCCTTCTAATGCTTCCTCCACATGCTCATCTCCAAAACCAAGCTCACGTGCCGCCAAGATCATGCCAAATTCCACGTTCCAGCCGGCAGCCCTGTCAATCCCAGCAGCAAAACAAACCTCCGTTTCTCTTTCTCTCTCCCTGACGTGCAGCAGCAACCCACCTTCCACGTTCCTCTCGTCACGGCTGCACTCCCCCTTCCTTTCTTCCTCTCTTCTCCTTTTATAAACAATAGAGATGGCGGTGGGTGGATTTTTGAGTCGGTGCGTAAGTCGGTTGGAAGAGAACAAGGAGTCACGCACTCCTCTTTCGCAGCAACAGTGAAAGCGGATCCGGTTTTCGCATGCCCTGTTTACGGAACAAAACGCAAACGACCTGCGTTTGGATGGATTTTGGGACAGCTGGTCGTCCTCACCGTCTATTTGGCCTTCATGGATGGGGTTAGTCCCACCTTTTAGAGCTTATGGATGGTTCAGATCGCGGGTCCGATTTCCGCCATGATCGCACAACCCGCCGCGAAAGTCGGACGACGTCCGGCGCTAAAACAGAGACTTACGCTGGCTGATGGTGGGGCCCACATAACTTTTGTTTTGGGAAATCCACGCCGTCCACTGGTTTCCCCTCGAAATTTCAGTCAGGAAGGGCTGGTTTTTGTCGAGTTTTGGTGCGGTCCACCGATGTTTCTCTTCCACTGTCTATCGTCCGTTTTAATGATAGAAAACGGATCTCCGGAGTCTTTTGAATTTTTATCCACCTAGGCCTGAGTAAGATTGGCGGTGTGAGTCTTATGAACGGCTCGGATCCTTCGAAGAACTGCTGTGTGGGGCCCACTAATGAAAAACAGACGGACAGTGTAAAGACGCTGTCCGTTTTTTCCGCAGAAGAGAGAGGGAGACGGGTCGCAGTCGGTTTGACAAAACCGGTTGGTCCGGTGCAGCGCACGTGCTTGTACACTATACACACTTCCAACTCGTTTGGGGTCCATGATGATGGATCCCGGAAATCCGCTCCGTTCATCCGTTTTGTCTCCTCAAATAATGGGTTGAGAGCAAATTTTAGGCATATCCAGATCTCAGGTGGGCCCAAAATCAATGGTTTATGGGCTGCTTTAAGCGTTGGGCCACTTGCAGAGGGATCCAATGGCTAAAATTTGACGTGTACGGTTATTTTTTTGTCCTCAGGCCACGTATGGAGTTTCAAACTGATCAGATGGTGGGAACCCTATGATCTTGCATTCTGGACACTTTTCAGGCCACTTGAGCTTCAATTCCTCGATTTTCTTGGATCCCTGGCGTGCAAATCTGTCAATCTTGGTCTCCTAGGGTCTGTCACTTGCCTTGGTTCTTTAGCATTAAATCCATGCTTTTAGTACCCTTTTCCAGTCCAAGCTCGTGAATACGCCCTGCATCACAAAAGTGATGAATGGAGTGGATAAAACAGTTACATCATGGTGGGTCCCATAGAGCCCTACCCAAATATTACATTTACCGACGAAATCATATTTCGTCGGCAAAAGATTCCCGCCCATACCAAACATATTCTTGCTGAGAGGCTATTTTTACCGACGTCATACAATATCGTCAGTAAAGGAGACTTTTACCGACGAAAAAAATTGTCGGTAAAGGCGGACAAAATGAACGGTGGACATATTATTTCAATTTGTGTGGTTGATCATAGATGTTGATTTGTAATTTTTATTTTTGGTGTAGCTAATAAGTGTATTTAAAAATATATGTACGGAGTGGATGGGGCTAATAGAGCACGGGTGGGCCCAAATATTTTTATAGCCTTTTACCAAAAAATGGTGACAAGTATTACTGACGAAAAATTTCATCGGCAATAAGGTTATGTTTTAAGCCGAAACGACTCCAGCGCCCATCTATCTCCCTCAGTCACTCTCTCTCTCCCCTTTCCCCCTCCGCTCTCTCTCACTCTCGTTGTCTCTCTCTCTCACTCTCACTGTCGCTCTCTCACTCCAGCCCTGTTGCACATCAGGTATCTCTCTCTCTCCTTATCTATCCATTTCATCAATTTGGGCATTTTGTTTTTTGAGTTTTTGAATCCCTAATTAGGGATTTGTAGTGTCGATTCCCTGGATGAAGGAAAACAGAAATAACAGCTTGATCTAAACTTTGGTGGCCCACCACGTGGACCACCTTGATGTGTGATTCCATCCATGCCGTCCATCTGTAAGGACGACAGCAAGTTCTGTGGGCCCTGATCACGAGACATGTTTTATACCCAAACCGTTCATCCGTGTGGGGCCCACACGTGATGCATATCCACACCGTCCAGTGGTCTGGAGGTGGGAACCACCATGATTTATGTGTTTTACATCCAGGCCGTCCAGGGCCTGGACGCTGGAGCTCTTCAAAAAAAAAAATAATATAATAATAATACTTATATATTATAATATATAAATGTTATGGTGGGCCCCAAGTGAGACCCACCTGATGGGAAGCTGATTGATTGGTGTACTTCACACCAACTATATAGCTGATGAATTGTAGTCAGCAGGTTCCGTGGGTCCCACATGATGCATGTATTTCACCCTACGTCGTCCATCCACCTAGATGGGACCCACCGCATGATGTATGTGTTACATCCAAACCGTCCATCTGTTGGATGAGCTCGTCTTGAGGCTTGAGACTAAAGATAAGACAGATCTATGTATCAGATGGACCACACTGCAAAAAAACAATGGAGGATTGAATGTCTATCATTGAAACTCGTTTTGGGTCACAAAAGTTCTGGATCAATATGGAATTTGTTTTTCCTCTTAATCCAGGTCTTTATGACCTTATGATCAAATTGGGTGGGAAATAAACATTATGGTGGGCCCTGTGATTTGTTTAACAGTGAAAATCATTATCTCCACTGTTATTTGTGTTATAGTTCAGATGATCTTTCAATATGATTCATTTTTGGGTAATAGCTGACTCGGCTTAGCCGACTCAGACTCAATTGAGTCCGATCTGGTTCAGCATCACGAGTCAGCCTTGGACATGGAAAAATCTGACTCTCTCTAACTCGGTGAGTTGACTCAGGACCAAGTGAGTCGTTTGAAGTCACTTGAGTCTTCAATCCATGCTCTTTCTTTAATTAGACGATAGAACAATGTACCAGAAAGAAATGATGCAATTATTTGTATTGCATTTAGATGATTATTTGTGTGGATAACTCTGTCAACTTGGTCAGTGGACCCCACACCTGATCTATTTCAAGTGGATTCCACAGCTAACATCTATCTTTTCAAGATCAGATGATCTCCCATGATGGGTCCCACCAAAAAAACCAATGGTTGGACTTTCGCTCATCAAGCATTAAATTTAAGGGCCCCAGGGCCATAAATTGCAATGAAAAAGATAGTCATTTCACACACTTATATTGTTGTGGTTTTTAGCTTCCTTTTTTTTTCAAATGCACTCACACTCACGCATTCACACCATAATGGGATTTCACCACGATGAGTACTGTAGCTCGTGACCTTGGGTTAAAACTCTTGTGAGTCTACCTCAGGACATGAGTAAAAACCCCACCATTCATCTGGTTCTCATCATTAGGATGAGCATATGCTTAAGATAGAGTGAAAGTAGTAGTTTTAGCGTAAATTTACATTTGCCTGCTACCATATAACTTAGTGGTAAGCTCACGAGAGTTTCAACCCGAGGTTATGAGTGAGCACCTAGTGTGGCGAGCTAGTCATGAGCCAAAATTTTTTAAATGCCTGAGTATCATCCACTTACCTGTATCAAAGTTCTCCCTTTTGAAACATGCCCCGTTCACAAATTGACCTATCAAATGGGCCCTTATATGCCATGCTCAGGCTTGGGCCTGTGCCTAACATGCTCATCCTGCACATTTATACAAAGAGAAAAGCTTTAATACTCTTGTAAAGTGTAACTATTATACTTTCACTTAGTGATGCTTAATATGTATTACATTTTTTCTTAAATTATTATTGTGACTTGTTAGTTTATAGTTGTGACTTGTGATTGTGATTTGTAACTAAGATAATTAGTTACCCGTTTGAGGATTTCTATGTAGCCATATATAGATATGGTATGTTTTGGTGGCATAGAAATCACTCAAATTGTCCCATTTTGGATAGTTCAAGGTTAAATGGATAGTATGCTTTCATATAATCTATTTAAATGTTCATGCCTGATCCGCGATTCATCTCCTCGTTTATCTCTGGATGTATTTCTTCCGTTCCGTATCCAATGCCAAATAACATTGTTTTAGATATTTGGCATCGAAATGTAATGTAAGATCAACTTATCTAGAAAGGCATGGGGAGATGCTGCCAGATTTTCAGCGTGGACATTTAAATGGGAATATGAAAGTATTATAATCAATCCAACCTTGGATGGGTAACTAATTTAGGATTTAATTGTATTAGCTCGAAATCGATGGAGCAGACCCGGATGTACGTCGGATCTATTCGAATGTTCAGCGGGGGTCCCTGAAAGGTGGGAACCACTGTTATGACCATGATGAAGTTGTCCATTTCCTATGAAAAGTAATATGGGTGGCCTGGCCATTTGGACAGGCCCGTATTTATGTATTAGCTCAAAATTGATGGAGCAGACCCGGATGTGCGTCGGAGCTATCCAGATGTTGAGAGGGAGTCCCTGGAAGGTGGGAATCACTGTTATGACCATGATGAAGTTGTCCTTTTCCTATGGACATCAATATGGATGGCCTGGCAATTTAGACAGGCCCGTGTTTATGTATTAGCTCGAAATTGATGGAGAAGACCCTAGTATAACCCTAAACCTAAACATACACCTAAAACTAAAACGCGGACACTCAATTATAGTGTAGGTTTAGGTTTAAATTTCTTTTTCCTTCAACGCCGACACTCAATTATAATTTATAAGTAGCTTATATATCAATCTAGTTCAAATTGAGTCGGGCAACTCAAGACCTCAACCCCGTCAAGATCCATGTTTTATCGGGTTGATGTTTGTATAGCCTAAGCCTCAAATAAAACCCTATACGTCATGCCCTAAAATAACCTGGTGCTAAGAACGTGTCTGTGACAGGTTCTACATCAGGAAGGATCCACCAAAGCCGCCTCCACCTAATCCAATACTCAAGTAGGCCACACCACATGGACCAATGGGGATGAGGACACCCAACATTGGAACCTTTGCAGGTCCATTTAAGATTTTTTTTATATATATAATCTCTAAACCTAAACTTATACCTAATCCTAATCTTAACTCCCTAACATAAACCTAAACCTAAACTTGAAAACCCAAACCTAAACCCGATCCCGAACCCAAATCCGAATCCCTAAACCCTAAGCCTAAACCTAAACCTATTCATAAATCCCTAAACCTAAACCCGAACCGAACCCGAATTCCTAAACCTAATCCTAAACCGAAACTCAAATCTCTAACATAAACCTAAACCTAAACCCGAACCCGAATTCCTAAACCTAAACCTATTCTCAAATCCCTAAACCTAAACCTACACCTAATCCTAATCTCAACTCCCTAACCTAAACCTAAACCTAAACTTGAAAACCCAAACCTAAACCCCATCCCGAATCCGAATCCGAATCCCTATACCCTAAGCCTAAACCTAAACCTATTCGCAAATCCCTAAACCTAAACTCGAACCCGAACCCGAATTCCTAAACTTAAACCTAAACCTATAACATAAACTTAATTCACTTAAACCTACACTTAAACCCAAACCTATAACCCTAACCCGAACCCGAACCCGAATTCCTAAACCTAAACCTAAGCCTATTCTCAAATCCCTCAACCTATAACCTAACTCTAAAACTATAACCTATAACCTATAACCTAAACCTAAACCTATAACCTATAACCATAACCTAAACTTAATTCACTTAATTTAAACCTACACCTAAACCCAAACCTATAACCCTAAACCGAACCCGAACCCGAATTCCTAAACCTAAACCTAAACCTATTCTCAAATCCCTAAACCTATAACCTATAACCTTAACCTAAACCTATAACCTAAACCTAAACCTATAACCTATAACCTAAACCTAAACCTATAACCTAAACCTAAACCTATAACCTATAACCTAAACCTAAACCTAAACCTATAACCTAAACCTATACCTAAACCTAAACTTAATTCACTTAAGTTAAACCTACACCTAAACCCAAACCTATAACCCTAACTCAAACCCGAACCCGAACCCGAATTCTTAAACCTAAACCTAAACCTATTCTCAAATCCTTAAACCTGTAACCTAAATCTAAAACTATAACCTATAACCTAAACCTAAAGCTATAACCTAAACCTATAACCTATAACCTTAACCTAAACCTATAACCTATAACCTATAACCTAAACCTAAACCTAAACTTAAACCTATAACCTATAACTAAACCTAAACCTATAGCCTATAACCTAAACCTATAGCCTATAACCTTAACCTTAACCTAAACCTAAACCTACAACCTAACCCTAAACCTATAATCTAAACCTAAACCTATAGCCTATAACCTTAACCTAAACCTAAACCTATAACCTAAACCTAAACCTAAACATAAACCTAAACCTATAACCTATAACCATAACCTTAACTTAAACCTATAACCCTAACCTAATCTTAAACCTATTTCTGTAAACTGACTCTAATCTTTTTATTGTAGAGATGGATAAGAGTTGGATGCGAGCTAAGAACAGGTTTGGCCCAGAGTATAATCAAGGGGTTCAAGAGTTCATGGAATTTGCACGAAATCGGGCAGATTCAGGTAATAGGATTAGGTGTCCATGTTGAAAATGTAAGAACATGGTTCATAAGACTTTAGATAAAGTAGAAGATAATTTATTTATAGTTGGGATTTACCATGATTACACTTGGTAGATCCATCATGGTGAAGATATCCACCAAAGAGTTGAGGCCCCTGAAGCCCTTGCTGACCCAATTGTGTCGGATGACGAGGATGAAGACGTTGACGAAATGTAAGATATCATAGGGGATGTGTTAAGGAGAACAACTGCAGATACTAATTTTGCAGCGACGAGTAGTAGCCAGGATATTCCTCCTATGAGTGATGTCGAATCAGAAAAGTTTAGTAGGTTGTTGAGGGATGCGCAATGTCCACTTTATCTGGGGTGTGAGAACTTCTCCAAGTTGAATTTTCTTACAAGGTTACTTCATTGAAGACAATAAATCGTTGGAGTAATAAATCGTTTGACATGTTACTTGACTTATTGAAAGAAGCATTACCGGATGGTGAGACATTGCCTAAGTCTCATTACGAGGCAAAATCTTTGATACGAGACTTGGGCATTAGTTACATCCCCATACATGCGTGTATAAATGATTGTGTATTGTATTGGAAAGAGCATGAAAATGTTGAAGACTATCCAGAATGTGGAGAGTCTAAGTGGAAGTATGACGAAGTCAAGCGTAAGAAAATCCCACAAAAGGTGTTAAGGTACTTCCCATAAAAACACAGATTGCAAAGATTGTTTATGTCTCGCAAGACTGCTGAAGATATGAGGTGGCATAAGGAGAAACACGTTCATGATGATAGTACACTGAGGCACCTTGCAGACTCTGAAGTCTAGTAAAATTTTGATAAGGAATATGACTGGTTTACAGAGGATTCTCGCAATGTTCGACTAGGTCTTGCAAGTGATGGTTTTAATCCATTTGGTAACATGAGTAGCTCGAACAGTATATGGCCAATAGTACTTATACCCTACAATTTACTTCCTTGATTTTGTATGAAGGAGTCATTTTTCATAATGTCATTGTTTATTTCTGGACCCAGGTCACCCGAGAATGACATTTATGTATATTTACGAACGTTGGTAGATGAGTTAAACGAGTTATGGAGTCAAGATGTACAAACGTATAACACATTTGAAGGACAGACATTTCAATTGCATATAGCGGTCCTGTGGATAATAAATGACTTCCCCGCGTATGGGAATTTGTTTAGGTGGAGCACGAAGGGAAAGTTTGCTTGTCCTACATGTAGTATTGAGACTTATTCATTGTCATTAAAGCATGGTAAAAAAATGTGTTATATGGGCCATCGTCACTTCCTTCCAAGCGATCATAATTGGCGCAAGAAGACGATGATCTTTGATGATAAATAAGATCATAGGCCACCACCGAAAGAGGTATCTGGAAAAGATGTGATACAACAACTGAGTAACATTGGAGAAGTTAAATTTGGTAAGACAACGCACTTGAAGAAAAGGAAACATACAATATCAGAGTATAACTGGATGAAGAAGAGCATTTTTTTAATTGCCCTATTGGAGTGATCTGAAATTGCGACACAACTTAGATGTCATGCATATTGAGAAGAATATATGTGACAATGTCTTCGGAACATTGATGAACATAGAGTAGAAAACAAAAGGCAGTTTCAAGGCTCGATTGGATATATAAGCAATGGGTTTAAGGAAAGAGTTGCACTTGCAACCACATGAAAATTCATTACTATACCAGCAGCCTACTACACATTGCAAAACTAAAGAAAAAGCATTTATGTGAATGGTTGAGATCGGTGAAGTTTTCCGATAGATATGCGTCAAATATATCTTGGCGCGTAAACATTATGAACTGTAAGGTAACGGGAATGAAAAGTCATGATTGTCACATTCTTGTGCAACGTCTACTACTGGTTGCGATTCGTGAATTCCTGAGCAAGGATATTAGTGCGGCGTTGATTGAGTTGAGGATATTCTTTAAGGATTTGTGTTCAAAATCGTTGAATGTAGAGGTAATTAAACGACTGGAGAGGGACATTGTTATAATCCTTTGCAATCTTGAAAGAATATTTTCCACCTGCGTTTTTCGATGTCATGGTACACTTAGCGATTCACTTACCGCATGAGGCGAAGCTTGCAGGCCGAGTACAATATCGTTGGATGTATCTGATCGAAAGGTGATAGAACCTATTAAAATTTTTATTCATTCCATAGACTACATATATCCATGTTTTCATACGTATAACATAATAGTTTTGTGTACAGATACATTCACACACTAAAAAGATTTGTGAGGAATAAGGCATGTCCAGAGGGATCCATGGCTGAGGCGTATATTAATAATGAGTGTCTGACATTTTGCTCCATATATCTTCGTGGCATAGAGATAGATTCAACCGAGAACGGAATACCGACGAAGGGCAGGAGCATGAACAATGACTCATATCTGTATTCGCACATAACGTCTGTCCATTACGATCCCCGACGTATCAGGATATGGACCTTGGGGATCAAGTAAATATGTGGTGGTATGTGTTGCACAATTGTGAAGAAATAGAGTCGTACTTAGAGTAAGTCAAATTCCTCAATAATTGTATCTCTACAGACGATGATCTTAATGTTTCTTGCTGATGACATGTCAATTATGTGTAGCGAACACATCGAGGAGATGAAGTCCCAATACCCTACAAATTATGATCGAATGCATCAGGATCAGTTTCCAGAATTGTATGCAAAACATGTAAGATTTCACCTTGTATCTTACCGCACTTAGAATTTTGTTGTATTGCACAATATTTAAACCTAAGAAAATCCCTAAACAATTACATTCTGTACGTGATAATAGATGAAGACGTTGCGCTCTAACAACTCTGCGGATGGGTCTGATGTACTTTACTCACTGGCGTGTAGCCCTGATAGATGTGTATGTAGATATACAGGTTGTATTGTAAACAGGATTCAGTTCCACACTGAAGAGCGTGAGAAGTATAGGACCACACAAAATAGTAGAGTGGTTGTGAAGGGAACGCATGAGAAGGTAGAAATTGACTTTTATGGCATTTTGACGGATATTATTGAGCTGAGTTATTGTATGAGAAAGCGAGTGTGCTTATTTAAATGTGATTGGTGGGACATTGGAAATAAGAAGTTGGGAATACAGACTGACGACTACTTTATGAGGGTAATTTATCTCAAAAGTGGTTTAAGGACGACCCATTTGTCCTCTCTAGCCAAGCCAAACAAGTATTTTACCTCGCTGATACCAAGTTAGGCGGCTCTTGGTACGTGGTGCAGAAAATAAAGCCCGGGAACGTATTTGACGTTCCCGAACCAAACATTGAAGATAGCGAGGATGGGGGAAATGAAACACCTAAGGTTGAACAAGCGTATCAAGAAGACATGTCATCTGGGGATAGAGGGACTGATCCAAATGTTGATATTGATGTGGTGCAATTGGATAGAGATGATGTGTTACCTGATCATGTTGATACCTCAATAATACATGACATTGTTATAGATGATAGCGGTTTCATTGATAACGACGTTGCAGACGATGAAGAGGAAATACTGATCAACGATAGTGATGGTGAAGAAGAAATAGTCCTAAGCGATAGTGATATAAACGACGATTATTAAATGTACACATAATTTACATGTCATTTTTTAATTCGAATAATTTGATTATTACATGTATACGTGAAAATTACAAGTCATGATTTATTCTTTTAACTGACTTGTTTATAATCCACATTTGTAGTTGAGTCAATTTCTGATCATGTCCTCCTCAAACCGGAGCGTAGCGGAAGCACACAGCGTACTTCATCAGCTGTTGTGAATGGACTTTACAGCCCTATCTTCTTCTGGTAAGGCCAAAGAGATACCCGATCTGGTCGATGAGTGTAGAGAGGAATATATCGACGATGACTCAAATGAAAGATTACACAATCTCAAAGAAATTCTCGACCTGATGAAGGAATATAACCGCGGGAAACTTCGCATGGAAGATGCGGTTTTGTCACTTGCACATCTGAATGAAGTCCCGAAAGACCATATTTCTCCTATTGTGACTGGCATGTTGGCTATAACAATGTCAAGTGCTTCACACAGCTTGATATATACTTCTACAACGTAAGATAACTTATGCAGGGAGTACTTCAGATAGTTGGTCCGAAGTTGTTTTGTATTACAATAAAATACATGTATTTAATATAGAATGACAATGTATAATGGAATTTTCAAATTTTACTGGAATGTTTACGGTTTTATTATATTCTGCTTGCATCATAGTGTAATGGTCTAATCATATTTTAATCATCTCTCTAAGCATAAGCACAAATTCATTCTACCATCAACACTGCTTGTATAATGTTTTAGTATATTTCACTTGCACTGTAAAGTTTAATGTGTTTATTATATTGATGTTCATACACTTGTACTAACATTGTTTAAATTTATAAGTTTGTAGTTCGCACATATTCAGTTATGGCACCAGGTGGGAAATCAGGTTGTTCGCGCACTAGATTTACCCCTTCCACCCATGATGCGACGGAAACATCATCGACGTCGCGTGCTGCATCAGAGTGCACCGATTTTTAGGTTCCAAAAATCAAAAAACCGGTGACAACGGTTCGGTTCTCGGTTTGGGGGTATGTAGAACCAAACCGAACCGTGAACCGATCCGTGGATCCGATCCGTAGAACCGAACCGTGGAACCGAACCTTGAACCGAACCGATGTATTTTTGCATATCTTATAATTATTTTCTCTAGAATAATTATTTTCATAAATATATTTTTGAACACCTTATACAACATCTAAACCATTCATCAAATGGACCACAACATGGATGGACATGGGCTTGCAATGGGTTGGATTATAAAAAGCCAAGAACCGTGGAACCGTCCGGAACCGAACCGGTTTTAACGGTTCGGTTCGGTTCGGTTCTAGGGTGCCAACGGTTCGTTCGGTTCCAAATTTCCTAGAACCGTTAGGAACTGTTCGGTTAAGTTTGTAGTTCGCACATATTCAGTTATGGCACCAGGTGGGAAATCAGGTTGTTCGCGCACTAGATTTACCCCTTCCACCCATGATGCGACGGAAACATCATCGACGTCGCGTGCTGCATCACAGGTGTCTGAGCCCTCGGTTGAGCATATATCGGGCACTGCATGTAAGTCTAAACATATATTTATTTAGTAAATTCTATTTATGTTTAGACTTACATATTTCTTTTGCGACAGCATCGTCGACCAACCAACGAGGATGAGGACGTGGACCCATGTGTGAGTTAGTTTTAGAGCGACTTACGCGTGAGGGTAGAATGACGGTAGAGTTTCCACAGGACTACCTTAGACCTGTTGGGGACAATGTCAAGTTATTTACGTTGGAGGTCGATGTCCTATGCCGATCTCTGATTCCCGCTACCACCCCCGTTGGACAAACGTGACAGATGATGCACGGCAGCTCATCCGTCAGCGCCTTCAGGTAAATATTAGTAAATTAAATTTTCTTTTGTGAAAGTTCTTTTATGGTTAAATTATTTTCTTAATAAGTTTATTGCCTTAATCTATTATTTACGAAACTATATGATAAATTTGTCTTGAATCTGAGTGTTACTTACATTTCTCATGCCGTCAACGACATGGTCAAGGAGCGATTTAAAGAGTACCGTGGAGAGTTACACTGGCGGTACAAGTGGTGCAGGACCCACGATGAGGTTGTACTGTTCGCACCACGGCACGTGACCATAGACGACTAACGGATACTCTACGAGAGATTTTTGTCTGAGGCTTTTCGAGTAATATTTGCATATTTACGATATCTTAAGGTAATAATTAAATACGCAATTAATAACAATGTATTATGAATAATGTGTTTAAAAAATGAGCAGAATAAATTTTGCGAACAAGGAAAAGTTAGAAGTGAACCACGTAGCTAGTTCAAAGTTATTTATACGACATTGTTACGACATGGTAAAAAATTACTGGTGATTATTAAGTTGATATATTCTTTCCATGCATTTATATTAACTCTATTGTCCTTTCAATTGCGCAACGAGATTCCATCACCGGCCAGGAGCCTGGACCAGTAGACCTTTACAGAGGCGACGGGATCTTAGGTTCATCTTAGAGCCAACGAGAATTGGGTAAAAGTCCTTACATTATAAAATTTAATTGCATTGAATTATAATAATGTCATTCGTTATGAAAATTCATATGTTATTACAGACGGCGATAGACATCATACGCAGTCAGCCCACTCCCGATGGTAGTCAGCGGAGTGAGCCAAATATCCTGAGCGAGGTGCTTAGCACCCATTCTGGATATGTGTGTGGGCTTGGCCATGGTGCTAAGCTCATGGCATTCGCTAGACCTGCCTCCAACCTCCAGCTGATATCTCAGAGAGAGGTTCAGCAACTACGGGCGATGAGATCAGAGAGCAGCTGGAACCAAAACCGAATCCGAACCCGAATTCCTAAACCTAAACCTAAACCTAATCTCAAATCCCTAAACCTAAACCTACACCTAAACCTAAACCTATAAACCTAACCTAAACCTAAACCTCCGCCTTTATCTTTGTGATTTATTTTATATACGAATGTTAAACTTATATACATTTGTGCATGGATGAATGTGGGTTGTATGTAGATGTGGATGGGATTATTTGTGTATGGATGGATGTGGTTTGTGTTTGGATGGATTTAGTTTGTTTTTGGATGGATGTGGATGTGAATATGATGAAAATGTATTGTAACAAGTGTATTTACAGGTGTATATTAGGAATTTTTTCCTGAATTTAATCCACAGTTTATGCCAACGAACTATTTCATAGGTAAAAGTTTAATCCACAGTTTATACCGACTAAATATTTCATAGGTAAAAGTTTAATCCACAGTTTATATCGACTAAATATTTCATAGGTAAAAGTTTAATCCACAGTTTATACCAACGAAATATTTCGTAAGTAAAAGTTTAGGTAAAAGTTTAATCCACAGTTTATACCGACTAAATATTTTGTAGGTAAAAGTTTAATCCACAGTTTATACCGATGAAATATTTCGTAGTTAAAAGTTTAATCCACAGTTTATACCGACTAAATATTTCGTAGGTAAAAGTTTAATCCATGGTTTATACCAACAAAATATTTCGTAGGTAAAAGCTTAATCCATAGTTTATACCGACTAAATATATTATAGGTAAAAGTTTAATCCACAGTTTTACCGACGAAATATTTCGTCGGTATTAGCTTGGTTTACCGATGAAATATATTATTTTTTCCTACCAAAAGTAACATGTTTTGCCAACGATTTTTTTCGTCGGTATTTGTTTTACCATAGCCGACTAAGTAATATTTCGTCGAGAAAAGCCTTTAGCCAGGTCTTATCGTGACGATCTTTCCGACGACATATTTCATTGATAATAATCATTACCGATGAAAAAATATGAAATATCGATGAATTATGTCGTCGGTAAAAGAGCAATTTCCTGTAGTGGGGGAACTCGAATTGTGTCGTGTAGCTGGAAAACCTCCGTAGCCCACCATGATGTAAGTGTTTTATCCACATCGTCCATCCATTTTGTCAGCTCATTTTAGGGTTTGATCCCAGAAAGTAGGCAAATCTAAACCTCAGGTGGACCACACAATAGGAAAAGTAGTGATTGAATGCCCACGGTTACCAACTTCCCAAGGACCACTGCAATATTTACTTGCCATCCAACGGGCATGTTGATTAGGTCCGACATACCTGGTGAAGGGAAAACACATATATCAGCTTGATCCAAAAGTTTTGTAGCCTCCAAGAAGTTAACGGTAGAATCATCGCTGTTTTTATGGCGCGGTCCACCTGGGATTTGGATCTGCTCTTCTTCTTTTTTTTTTGGCTCAAATTCTAAAATGAGCTGAAAAAAAAAAAAAAAAAAAACCCGGATGAATGCGTGTATAAAACACATATAATAGTGGGCCCACAGCTTTTCCAGCAGCACACAGTACTGACGCCGGTGCTGTGTGCTACGCGACGCAATCCGAGTCCTACAAGGGAAGCGTGGTTTTGTTCGGTGCAGTGGACGGACGGACCGCATTGTTAACAACACGTGTTCCACGCAACCCATTCCAAGCGGCCCACCTGAGTTTGGGATTAGGCTCATTTTATTTTATTTTTAAATTACCTTCATCTTTGTGCATCAAACCTGATGAACGGATTTGATGAAACATGCAAACCACGGTGACCCCACACAAAGCTATGGTTAATGTCCCACCACCATTGTTCCCTGTGACGTGGCTTACCTGAGTCGTCCATCTAGCTGATATTTGGTTCCAGGGCTAGCATTGGGGATCTCAACTGATGGACGGACTTGATGTCGTACAGACATCATGGTGGGCCCACAGAGCTGGAGAGATTTACGCGCCGCGTAAAGCATGAGGTGTTGAGTATCCGGTCCAGAAATGCCTACCCTATCCCTCTTACACGTGTGAGAGAAAGTGGGTACCCAGCCGCTGCCACGCAATGGCAGAACACAAAGGTTTAACACACGTGTACACACGTGTCAAACACCCGTACCTTATAAATACAGGCTCTCCCCTCCCAACAAAGAGAAAGCAGTGGGAAATGGCGCGCGTGAAGAATACTCCTCTTTTGACCCTTCTCTTGCTGGCTTTCCTCCTATTTGCCTCTGGTGCCTCCCTCTCTTCTCTAGTCTCTTTTCCATCCAAGATGCAATTGTGTAGAATATCTGGGCCGTGCATAAGATGGGTCCCACGGTTTAGATGACCTGGATGAAATACGGACACCTTAGAGTGTCCTTTTATAGGAACTGGCCTCGTTGATGTTTAGATCAGCCTGCTTTTGCACGCCATTTCATCTGAACGGTGGGGATCAACTTACAAACGGCTCGGATGTCTCAAAAACGTGCCACTTCGCCTGTATACCCCGCGGGTGCATGTGGTGTCAGCAGTACTTTTACGTATTAAAAGTTGCTCGAATACATCACGACGTACTGTAATTAAATACGTCGGGACTTTAGCTGTTGAATCTGGGTCATATTCCAATGATCCAAACCGTTTATGTCACGAGCCTCGCCTTGCATGGTCGGAATTCGAAGAATAAAAGCTCTAAGTTGGATTATTTCATCGTTTCGATAATTTGGTTCTTTTTCTTTAAACGATGGTCACCATAGCCTCTGATAATCAGAGGGTTGAAATATGTAGTCGGAGATTATTTTGGGGGCATCCTATCCATGTAGACCTCAGTCAAATAAACGGTTTGGATCATCCTGATGTAGGTCAGGATGTATTGTAGCAGACGTACTAATCAAACTACCGAATACAAGAGTACGTTAAATCTCTTACTTGTGGCACACGTGCATGAGATCCATACCGTTCATCTGATGGAAAGTAGCATGGATGGGTTCGCATGACAAAATAATAATAATAAATAAATAAGAGCCGTCGTTGCTTATAATCGCAGCGACTGATGGAAGTACGTTTAGAAATCCATCCAACAAAATGGCTAGGATCAAGCATCCCCTGCCCATCAAGACATGTGCCACGTGGACATAAGTGGAGATGGTTGCTTGATATATAAATTATGGTTTTGTTGTATTTGTATTAAGGTTGATGATGGGATTTTTATCATAACTCTTAAAAATGATAAAAATGTGTGGGGGCCGGAACAGCCACCCCAGCCAATAAAAGGGTATTTATAATGGTAGTTGGGGGGTGGTATGTACAGAGAAGGCGGAGGGGCGTATATGCGAGACGGCAAGCAAGACGTTCAATGGAATATGTATCAGGAGCAGCAACTGCGCGAGCGTATGCCAGGCTGAGCATTTCTCTGATGGAGTATGCCAAGGTGTCCGTCGACGTTGCATCTGTCGCAAGCATTGCTAGACCTCTCTCTCTACTCTTCTTGGCTGCTTTGTATGTCTTTGTTGCTGTTGGGTCTCTCTCTCTCTCTCTCCCCCTTCTCCCCCCTTCTTCTCTCCTTTAGAGTTTTGTTTGTGTTTGTTGCTGTTGGGTCTTTTGATAAATAAAAACTAGCTTTTGAAGCTCCGCTCATTTGGTATCTCTACCTTATCATCGATGAAAATAGAAAAATTCAGTTGAGTAGGAATTTACATTTCAAGGTGGGCTAAAATGCAATTTGGCTGATCATTTATTCTTGACGACTGAGGTTTTCTAAAATTTAAATGAAGTGCGTAAGAGCTCTATACTCCTCACATCTTTAGTGGCAAACGGTTCGTTTGGATGATTTATAACTCTTTTTAAGCGGGTATTCCTAAGTTGTTAAGTTCTTATGCTTAGGTAAACAGCTCCTATGGTTGTGGAACCTATTAAGTGTAAAGGTGGATGCTTAGATATCCGTATAAAGTGTTTAGCTTTGAGATTTAGTGGTAAATCCTTTTAAAATCTTCAAATTATATGAAAAGGGCCCGGCTTTGATATTATAGCCGAAAATTTCAATTTAACTACATAAAATGGATAGCCCATAGATAGAGCTTGGAAGAATGAGTGATTAATTGCTCCAAAATTACATAAAAGGGCTTGACATTAGATGTTACCACTCTTAAAATCATCAAATTACATAAAAACTCCTTTTGACATTAAGATCTACCATTCAATAGGTAGAGTTTTGAGCGGTAAATCATACCCCAAAATCTTATATTTTCTCACATAAAATATGCCATCAAGGGCTATCAGCAGCTTGACATAAGATATGCAGAAGCCCCATCCAGATAAATCCTTGGCTGAAGACCTTTTTTTTTTTTTTTAAAGCTAAAGTTAGGTGGGCTATAAAAGTGGGGCCATTAATACTAATGACATATCTGACTAATGTTTTGCTGTGTGGCCTACCTTATCAATCAATCGATCAGCTCGTTTGGGCCGGAATGCACACAGTAGAGGGCTTGAGTTACATTTACAGTGGGCTTCACAAAGCTTCAGGTGGGGTGGCTTGAATTCCCGTGTGATGGGCCTCACAATACTTCTAGAAGATTTTTCACCATCTTAACATGGTGGGTTTACCGACTTAACATGACGGGATTTGATCAGCCCACACAGATACAGCCCAGTCAAGTATCTACTCGACCCGACCTAACAACTATCAAACATGCGGATGATCCGTGACAGGAGCGCGCAGCTTCGGACTGTGGGGCGTACCAAGATATGTGTACCTTACATCCACGCAGCAAATATGCTTTGACAGCTCAGTTTAAGGCATGATCCCAAAACTGAAGCAGACCCAAATCCGAGGTGGACCACACCACAGGAAACAGTGGTGATTGATCATTAAAAATTCCTGTGGGCGACACGTTTTGGATCAACCTGATATTTGGGTGGTCCCTTCATCCAGCACATTTGACCTTATCAACAGGTTGCATGGCAAATAAACATTCCAGTGGCCCCCAAGAAGTTTTTAGCAGTGGATATTCAATTACCACCTGAGATTCGGATCTGTTTCATTTTTTTTCTTTATTATTTATTTTTATTTTTTTGATCATGCCCTAAAATGAGCTTTTAAAAATGGACAGAATGGTGGGCCCAACAGCCAGGGATCCATCCACCCAAGCCACGCCGCTGCCAGTGGCATCAAGTCACCATGCAATCCGCCGCCTCCTGTGCGATCACACTGGGGCCCAATAACTTGTGGAAGGCAATAAAGATGGGCCTCCCATCCAACAATGCCGTGTGACTTGCTTGATCAAACAATACGCTTTAGACCCGGGGAGGGCATCATCACAGGACAAGACAAGACAAGACGGATTGCATCTTCTCTGCCTATATCCAGAATGAAAGGGCTCCCTTGAAGTACATGAACAATATTTCTCTTCATGCATTGGAGCTTGAATCGGATGCTTTGCTTTGGCAATCGCTCAGTAGCATGGCCTCTGCCAAGGAAGTCAAATTGGCATATCAGTTTGTTGCTGTTCTTGCTTGCGAATGCAACAGATATGGATTCCAACCAGAGATGTTCAACACAATTAAGGACGGATTGATTTAGGAAGCAGAGCTTCACCATGTTTCCCAATTGATGGATGGGAGAGAAGGTATCATTTGGCTTGATTGCAAGAAGAGAATGATTAAAGGTGTAGATCGATTTGTGTTCTGACACCCTTAATCATTCTCTTGCAATCACCTAACAATACATTCTCTCCCCTCGCTTGCATAACATGATCCAGCTTTCCTTCTTTAAACCAATTTGTTCTTATCATGGTTGAACATCTCAAATCTTCCATGCGCCTGCCGGATCCCTCTCTTGTGCATTCACAGTCAAGATTTCTTCCAAACTAATGTACCCGTTTCTGTCCACCTGCTCTCATCATCGATTCGACTTTGTCAGCAAGGCCCGTGCTGCCAAGGGACCGTAGCATCCATCCCAGCTGCCATGCCATAAGCGTCCCACAGCTTTTTGAGCAGTACTTGTCAAAGAGAGGATGCAGATTGTCATAGTCTAGTGTTTTTAGAGTACAGAAACACAAAGAAGTTGATGAATTCAAGGAGGATTTCAATTTCTTCGGAGACAATTTCTTCAGGTTGAGAGAGAAATTAGAATGAATATCACAAAAGGCTTAAAAGAAAACAAGGATTGAAAAATCTCTGAAAAACAATTTCTTTCGGTAAAGAAGACTCTTTGGGAGTGAGATATCCTTCTTATAGATTGTCATGTGCCACATGGCACCATTCAATCAAAAGCTGCTGTTGGCTACCATGAAGTTATGTCAGTAGTAGGTGGTTCGTTATTTCAGGTAAGTAGGCTTCTGGGCCTCTGATACTTGTAGATCAAGTCGGGTAGATTTTCTTTGCTGCCCCATCTTTGCCATACATGTCTCAGGTGGACCTCGCATTGGAGGGTCCTGATTTCCACCTGGAGAAGCCCATCTGTTGGAGGACTAGGATCCTGCACAAACCTTATCTGCTGCCATGTGATGAATATCTGATCACATGTTCCCTGCTAGTGATGTATGGTCGGGGTTATCTGATGGGAGATTAGTATGGTAGAGCCATCTCTAGAGAGCTACACATGTGCCATGCTAACACAAGTGCAAGATCCAATCCATCAATCAGGTCGGTCTGACCTTCTACGTGTTTTCTCAAAAAATAAATCTAGTTAAATCAGCATTTGGGCCCCAATATTGGAAATAGGTGAGTGGGTTAGAAAACTTCAGCCAAGTTTTTCAGACCCGTACATTTGTTTTGCAAACTGTGGCCCACCTGACCTGTGGATCAACCTGATTCTTGGGCTAGGCATCAATATTGTGATGTCTTTCTAATGGGATGGATTGCATCTCAATATCTTCTTCTTCTTCTTTGCCCAACCACAGGGCTAATCAGTAATCACCCAACAACCACCCCATTGCCTCCTATTAACTTTTCAAGCAGAGGTCCCTAAGAAATTAGGGAGGACAGGCGACTACCTCAACATCATAGAGACAATAGACAATGGAAGCCATGGACAGGCTCTTGCATTCCTCTCCTTCCAAACAATGGCATAAGGAAACTTCACCTATGACACCCTAAAAAAGGGGCCAGAGGGCCATCCTGCAATAGCATTAAAGACATACCTCTTTAACACCCAAAGGACTCTAAAAAGCTCAAAGAAATGGCTCAAAATGCCTCTTAGCAGCCTGGCAATGCAGGAAGAGATGGTCTACTGATTCCTCATTCTCCTTCTCCTTCACATGATGCATATATTGGCCATCACCATATTCATCTTTTTAAGGTTGTCAATGGTAAGGATTTTGCTGGCAGTGCCAATCCACACAAAAGCTTGGAACCCGGGGAGGAATAGTGGGGCCTGGATAAAGGTGACCTGGTTCTCAAAGCTTGGTGAAAAATGATTTGGAGGAGAAGCAACCATTGCCTACCAACTTCAGATACTTCGCATCCTCACTTGAGGTATCAAGGCAGGCCTCATAAAAGATCCCCATGATAACTGCAAAATCTCTTGATTCCTCATCATTTAAATTGCTCCAGAGAAAATTTCCAGACAAAAGAAAACCAAGAACTCAAAACAATCCTCCACTTTTGACTCTGTCGGTCCCAAGGGAAAATAACAAAGGGAAAGAAGCAGACAAATTTGAATCCCCAATCCAAATATCCTACCAAAATCGGAAGGTAGAACCTTTACCAGCACTGGATCTAAATCTTTGTCAATCAAGATGCCATTTTTGTTTTTTTCCAGAATACATCAATCAACCTGATCAAATCTCCTGCCGAAATGACTCACAACCTTCCACACAGGCCATATTCTCAATCCCACAGTGTTCACGACCCAATTCCAGTGCTGACCATATTCTCTAAAAATGACCTCTTCGTTATGCTTTCATCTCATCTTCAAACCGCAAACACCATTTGGCAAGGAAGCTCAGCTCTTTTCCTCTAATTCCTCCCACCGCAAGGCCCCCCTTCAAATTTTTGACCTCTTCCCAATTGATAAGTAACTTATGGCCCCTTCCTGCCCTTCCCAAAGGTAATCTTTGGATCGTCACAATTTTATTAGCCACCTTAGATCAACATCTAAAGGAGGGAAAATAATAAAGTTGGAGATTTTTTACCTCTAATTCCTCCCACCTCAAGGCCCTTTCTTTGATGTTTTGACCTCTTCCTAATTGACAAGACGTAATTTATGGGCCCCTTCCTGCCCTTCTCAAAGGAAATCTCTTTGGATCTACACAATTTTCTTAGACACCTTGATCAACATCTTAAAGAGGGAAACTAATAAAGTGGGAGTTCAAGAGAGCAGCTTCAATAAGGAAAATTCTACCATGCATAAGAAGGTAAGATTTCTTCCACTTGGCCAATCTATTCTCAGTTCTTTCCAACATCTGAAAGGAAGGAGCATTTGCGTTTCCCCTGATCATAGGGCAAAGATACCTTCTTTTTTTCTGGATGACAATTTATTTATAAAAAACGGCAAAGCCAGAAGAATACAAGAAAAAACAAACAAAGCAAAAGTTGACTTCATCAGAAGATGAGATGCTCTACTATTCCAGCACCTAAACTAAAGAGTTTGCATCTCCATTCTCCATAGCCATCACCACAATAGCACTTTTTTACTCACAGTTAATCTTAAGGCCCAACATCCTTTGAAGCACCACAACAAACCTTTAACATATCTTCTTTGACTCCTTGAGGCCTTGCATCATTTGAAGGTGTCATCCACAAACTAGACGTGAGAAATCTTCATCTACAATCTATCCCAAACCCTCTCACCATACCTAGGATCAAAGCTTTAAAACTAAGCAGGCTTCTTAGCATGGTTGGACCAAAAGAAGCCCAAACGAAAGCGGAAGTAATCTGTTAAAACCGGACCCAATCATGTGTAGGGCATGACATAACTGGACCCCAGGTATGTCCGATTTGAAGAAATTCATCCCGGATATTGAAAAATTGCCATTCAAAGTTTTGATCATAAAAGAACCGTAACTTTTGGTCCAGACATCGTCATGAACACACAATCTATCAATTCTTATGTAACAATGGTTCCAAGGTCAATTGACCTACAAAGTGGATCATGCACCTCCGTTTTGCGAGAAAATGCACCATTCTGATTCAAGATTGCGATTTTAGGAAAATTTTACGAATTTTAGTAATTTCTATTTTTGTCGTATCTTCTTATTTTTAGAGTTTTAGGTTTATTCGTCTTTTTAGAAATTGCTTGTAATTATGCTAGGAATCCTTTGGTAAGGTTTCTTTGGACTTTCTATTTTTAACAAATTAGACTTTCGAAGAGTTTTGCTATTTCAGGTAACCAAGAGTTTTCCTATTTTGGATAATTTTGAATTACTGTTTGGATTTTCTTTATTAGTGGTGTAATTGAGAAATCATACACACATTATTCAATAAAATACCCAAATTTTCTCTCTTATTTTCTTGTGGATTCAAGATTTTAACTTTTAATCACCTATGGAAGACGGTGATCTTTCTCTTATCATTTCACACTCTTCCCTACGTCAGTCTCTTTGTTGCAAACCTCTCAAGCTAGTAAAGAAGCATGCATGGGATCCACTGATCAAAGCGGAGAGAGGTCATGCTAATGCATTCCTCAATCCAAGACACCCATCTAGAACCAAAGCCCATTATGTTCAAGACATGTAACAAAACACCCAGTCAATATGGTCATGTGCCTTATCCATGTCCACCTCACAAAGAACAACCCACCCCCCCCCCCCCCCCCCCCCCATACTACCATATTTCTTGAATCAATAGCTTCATAAGCCACCAAAATACAATCTTAAATTTCCATCTCTTTCACAAAGGCCCCATGAAAAGTACAAATCACTAATCTACAAGCTTGTCTCATAGAAAGCATCCTAGCAAGATTCTTATACACCTCCAACAAAGTTTATTGGCATATGATCCATGATGTTAGATGTGCCTTCAATTTTAGAAACCAAGGTAATCAAAGTAGCATTAAGGCCCTTACTCAAGATAGCTCAGGCATGGAATTGCTTCATAAAAAACATAGGTCACCTTTTATGATCTCCCAACATTCTTGGAAGAAAGACAAAACCCGTCCTACCCAGGGCCTTGCCTTCCTCCATGTCCAAACCACCTTATCTCTTCACCAAATTCTCTCTCAAGCTAGGAGGCTTGTGCCTCATTTGTTGAAAAGATCAAGCTTTGCCCACAACAAATCTTCTTTAGATTAATGCCGACAATAGAAATCCAGAATTGCATCTCTTACTAGCGGCATGTCCACAAGCAATTACTTGGGAACACTTTCTGAATATGTTTCACCTTTCTTCTACCGTTTGCTATCTCAGAAAAGAAAATTTTATCGCAATCCTTTAACCAACTCACAATTTTTGCCTCCATCAGGTGCCTTTAACCAAGTAACTCTCAATTTTTGTCTCCAGCTTGCCACATTCCTCCTGATCTCTTGATATTCAAACTTTTAAGGATTCCCTAAGCATTTAGCTTTCTTCTGCAGGATTTCCCCCTCTTCCTCTCTATCAATGCCACTAAATATCTCCTTGCTTTTGGGGGTGCATGCCATTTCTCATTTAAGCCAGCTTGCATCTGTCTACATGAAGGCCTAAGACTAACATCCTCATGTAAGCTGCTGTTTACAATATGCCCATAGGTGCCACATCAGTACATCATCCACCGCTTTGTGAGACATGCCCCACAAAATAGGCAAAATCGAAAAGTCTGTAAAATTCATTCTCCAAGTCTTACAATTTTGTGGGGAACCCCCTCATACAACAGACAGCAGGCTGGGGTGGGGAACCCTCTCTTATCTCCCGACAGAAAACACATCCTGGAAAATTCACCAAACGAAGCCTAAGCTTGGATTTTCCTTTCATTACTGTGCCTAAGTTGGAAGTGAGAATTGCCCATTTGGCTTCTCCAGCGCCAGGATCTTCCAATTCCTCAACAATGAAAGGTAACTGAAAATATTGAATAAACAAGTGAGAATGAGGATAGGACCACCTCCTTTAAGGGCCTGTTTGGAAGCGTGGATTTGGAACCCCCTGTATTCTGAACCCCCTGGATTTGGAATCCTTCCGTTGTGTTTGGCACCCTAGATTTAGAATTCCCTGTAATCCAAAAGTAGCTATGCATAGTATATTTACAGTGGTTTGAATTTAATTACTAAATCAACTTTAATATCTCTAATTAGTGTACTTATGTAATGTTTGACACAATGGTTGTAACAAGCCTGTTGAAATATATACTTTGCCCAAAAATGATGAAATTTCAATTCTCGGATGGGTCACAAGCACAGGATCACATCCAAGTGACTAACCAACGATTTTTAACTGTTGATTTACATGGTCAATGTTTGGATGGCACAGATTATCCTATTAAAGTAATTACAGTGATGCAGTTGATAATCTGATTGTTTTGGGATACCATCAGCGGGCCATGTGCCCAATAGATTAGTAGCCCAGTGACACACATGTTACACATGCAACTATTGGAAGGATTTGAGATGTAATCCAAGCTTCCACCTTGGATTTCAAACCCTCTCTTCGAAATCCCCTGGATTTGAAACCCCCAGTTACTTTATGTTGCCAAACATACGAGGGGATTTTAATTGGAGGAATCAATTGATCATCTTCTTCTCCACTGTCGTTTCATCTCCTCCATCTGGTCGGAATTCTTGCTCTGTTTCAAGATAAGCTGGTGCAATCCTGATTCGGTTAATAGTATGTTGTCGGCGTGGTTTGGGGTCTCCCTGGACAAATCTAAGAAGCGGTTGTGGAGAATGGCGATCTTAGCAACCTGGTGGACCGTTTGGTCAGAGAGAAACAATCGTTGTTTCCGCAACCTGTCCAACTCTGTTAGCAATTCCATCGCTAGTGCTAAGCGGCTGCTGATTGAATGGGCTGCGGTAGATTCGAAAATTAAGGATTCCGATCTGTTTTGTTTGCGAGCTTAGTGTGGTCCACATTCTCAGCGGACCGCCGTTTTTCGGTTTTCTTTCCTTTTTGTTTTTGTTTCCGTTTCCCGTTTCACTCTTTGTTTCTATTTCCCCTTTTTCAATGATATTTGGTTATCTTTCACAAAAAAACATACGAGGGGATTTGAAATCCCCTCAAATCCTCCCATATCCATGGTGCCAAACGACCCCTTAATCTTCACCTTTCTACAACAAAGATCCTTGGCATAAGCAATGGCTTCACACCATTGGTTTCAACCAGATTATATCTGGTTCACCTAA
The DNA here is from genome assembly GCF_029962835.1 of Magnolia sinica. Lineage (NCBI taxonomy): Eukaryota > Viridiplantae > Streptophyta > Magnoliopsida > Magnoliales > Magnoliaceae > Magnolia > Magnolia sinica. The sequence continues at coordinate 33,873,096 of NC_080574.1, read as the reverse complement.
AGGAAGCACAAAACCCATGAATAATAATAATAATTAATAACATTTTGTACTACATCTTCTGATCAGCCTTCACAATTGCCACCATTGCCACCTTGCTTTCAATGTTTGTTTCTTAAATGCAGAGGAGATTTCCACAAGAAGACATTCACGAGGAGATTCACGGGGAAGTGTGCGCAAGAACCAGGCCATTATCAGCTGGGTCCCACCATGAACATAAGCCTGGCCCAAAAGTAAATAGCTGATAAACTCATACTGTGGCTGGCTCAGTGTACGTTAAATATGAACCGGTGGTCATCTTTTTCTCTAACCATCCATTTTTCTCATGCCCGATTAATGAACCAGATCTTCTACATCTGAGACATGTTAGTGTGTCTTCAATCTGCCCTCACAGGAACCCCTTAGCGCTTCTCATGTTTGTTATTGCATTTTCTTTGTACAAAAACAGAGATCAATTCTGCGACAGTCCTGACAGCATTTATTGGTCGGTATTTTTGCAAATTCAAGGCAGTTCCTATGATATAGATTGATGGACGAACCTTCAGAAAATTTTCCCAGAGAACCAACACTACAAATCATGTAAACAGAAGAAGCATGTTCTTACTCAGCCAAAAATGGAACCCGTCTCCATACGGTCAAAACTTACTGGTTACATAAACCCCCTTTGAGCTCATCATCCTTAATATAACATTACCTTTCTTTCTTTCTTTTTCAAAATACACCTCATGTTGCTCCCAAACTACAAAAGCCCAACTGAACGGTTGACCTCTTCAAATGGCAACCAGGATTCAGACTTTTATTTTAAAAAATATTTTTGAATTTGACATGCACGTAAATCTCACACATGGGAAGAATGACTCACCTTAAACTTATAACTTATGCTGCTGCGGACTGCTTGTCATCATGATCTTCAAGATTCAGTGCTTGCAGTAGCTTTGGCCAGGATTCTGGGATTCCTCCTGGTAAATCAAACTCTAATAGTTTCCCTCGGCTGCGATAGAACTCCTCCACGGGTTGGCTCTGCAGAAATAAAGAAATCATTCTGATGATGAGTCGTCGATCAAAAACATGAAAGGACAGAATGAATGTTTTGACTTCCCATGTTTCAGGCAAAAGGAAATCCACCTTAGATCTTATTAGATATTTCTGAAAAATCATAGTCATTACCATAAGTTCCAGCATGACAATTCAGTAGCCCCCCCAAAAGGAGCATTTTTCATCAGGTGTCTGTGCTTGGTTTAGTAGCCTTGTGGTGATCTCTCTTGATGCCAACCAATGGCACCCACCTGTATTCAGTTGCTTAACCATGCAATACATGGGTGAGTCCCTATTGTTTCGACCAAAGGGAGTCCCACAGATCAACTATCTCAATGGCTCTGCAAGTAACAACTCTTCCCCCCTTTATACGCATTGAGGAAACTAGAAAATATTTTTAAATTTAAATAAGAGAGAAGAGAATGGCACCAATACCATGTCATTGTAGATGCGGAGACGTTCTTTTACTACTGCTTCAGTATCATCAGAGCGGGTGATGAGCTTTGATGCACAATGTGCAGGAGGAAGAAGTGGAGCCATGCAAATTCCAGGCATCCCATTCTCACCCTTAATGTTAATGGAGGCAACATTGAAGTTCCCTCCACATTGGCTGCAAATCCTCCTACCGAGGCACTTCACAAGAAGTATATCTTCTCTGAGCTTTAGGTTAATGACCAAGTCAATATCAGTCACTCCCCCCAATATCTCCTGACAATGCCAAAAAGACATGCAAATTAAGAGCAGTGAACAGAGATAGGTAATGTCTATGTTATATCATAATTATAAAATTTCAACATGAACCATGATCAAGGTTGCTAACTGACCGGTAACTGACTACTGGCTACATGCAGCACACAGTTTGTTTGGTTTTCTAGCATCAAGAAAGCAGAAAACTAGCAGTTACATTTGACTGCATAGAGCAGAAATAATCTTTTCTGGTAAGGTTGTATATCATGAATTGTTGTTGAACACTGACCAGTGTTCGAAAAATCGGTATCGCATTAAGTATCGCACCCTTGGGATATAGATACGTATCAGTTATCACACAGGATATATCATTTGTATCAGATAATTTATCACACTTACTGGGAAACATGGGGAAACATTAGGAAATTGGTTGAATCTTTCAATGAAACTTCAGGGATTGTTAAAAAATACCTTAATACACACTTTTAAATCATAACATCTTAAAAAATAAGTGGACATAATTGGTTTCTTTTGTATAGAGTCATAAGCTATGCATTGTCTGACTGAACTAATGCAACTATCTTCAAATTGAATGGACAACCTCTAGAATATATGTGACAATCATTTCATTAAACTCTCCTAAATAATTCAAAATTAGTCTCAATTGACAGCTGTTTGAAGAGAAATTTTAAATAATAATAAAAATATTTTATTAATTTTTAATTAAAAAATGTTTTTTTATTTTTTGAGAATTGACAAGGGCTTAACAAATCAGTAGATCAATCCTCATAGATGCTTGATTTCATGATTGGAGTGCAACATTGCAAGTAATTTGGGAGAAATTGGGGAAATTTTGAATTTTCCTCAAATTGGACCACCTATACTCAAATTTCGAAAGTAGAGTGTATATGATGATCATTTCATCAAATACTCCTAAATACTTCTAAATTAGTCTCAATTGACAGCTGGTTGAAGAAAAATTTTGAAAAAAAAAAAAAAAAACATGGAGAACATGAAGAATCAAAGCTCAAACTCCATGATTTTTCATGCAAAATATGAAGAACCAATAGATTTGTAACCATTTGACACCAATTTAAAATAATTTCAACAAAAAAAGGGATTGGAAATTGAAAATGCTCACCAGATTGAACACGTGGGATATATTGGCACTACCTATGCATTTCGTATCGCACAGGTGGGATACAAGATATATCATGGGATATATCGGTCGATATCATCGATATTTAAAACATTGACACTGACCACCCGACACTTAGTATTTCCTGCAAATACCAACAACCACATACGGCTGCATTGGTCGTCCCCTGGGACCAGAGCAGGCGATTGTTTTTCTACAAATTAATACAACATAATGTTATTTCAGGGGCAGAAAAGCTGAAAAATGATAACCCACCCATTAGGGTTTCATTTTTCATGCAGCCTCAAATACTAGGTTAGTTTGAAAACAAGTCAGACCTCTGATGGGTTACACAAAAAGTCAATTTTTGGGGTTTTCTAAAAATGATGCCCACACAATGTAGCGCATCAAGTGGTAATCAGACACATAATATAACTCCATCCCATTCCATGTGCAATTTCTACGTTGGAGCACCGAATGGTGGAAAAACCAGCCTTTGGACAGCTGGAGATGGTTCAACATGTGTGAAATGTTTAAGCAAACAGATACTGTGAATGATTGGGTGGAACAGCACATATGCTATTTCATATAGGGCATGTCCGGATACCCACTAGAAATGGAAAGGAAAGGAAAATCATTATTATTACTAAATTATTATTTCCACCAGCTGGATAAGAAATGGATAGCAGTATGTGGGATCTTGTTCAGCAGTGAGTGAAAGCCTCAGATTTATGAGACAAGGATCATAGTTTCTTGTACTACCATCGAATATTGCTATGTGAAATTCTCCTTTTTCTTTGCTATCCAAACAACAAGACACTGTCACGTCAAAGAAAAACTTCTCCATTTCCTTTCTTTTCCCATGGATTCCCTGTATCCAAACATGGCCTTAAGGTTACTTGGGATTGGGTTCCAATTTTGAAGAAAAAAAAAAATGCAAACATCTTAATACTTAGAGAAGAATGATGCAACACAGCAGTAGGATCCAGATTTTCGAGCTGGAACCTGGTGGAAATGCAGCAATAGGACCCAGAATTTCGAACTGGAACCTGATGGAAATGCAGCAGTAGGATCCAAATTTCCAAAATGGAACCTAGTGGAAACCTTGAAGGCTACAATATTAAACTCCAAACCATTGTGACATTAATTAGTTCTGGAACACCAAGTCTCATAAATATCAGCTCCATAATAACAGTTTTTTTTTTTTTTTTTTAATGGTCAAATACACACACACTCTCACATCTGTGCACCAGATGGGTTCTTGAACCCATTGACCTCAGAGTTGAAACACACAGCTCTATAATATCAGTTGATTGATCGACAATATAAGCTCGTGTCATTTATCATCAGCATGTTTCATGAGATCGGAAAAAATAAGGACTAAATATGGATTAAGAAACAGAAATTGTTGCAGTGAAGGAAAAAGAAAAAGTTCAATAACATTTGTGCATGAGTGCGGATCGTCTATGTTGAAGGCACAGGGAATTCCTGTGCCATCGATTCTCATTGGTCTTCATCATTTCCGATGACACCAGCTCACAAAACATGCCAATTTTCTCTCCCCCGAATAGATTGTGTACTACACCACAACTTTTAATGTGTGGAACTTCTCTTAGTCCCACCATGATTTGTGTTAGGTCCACACCATCCATCAATTTTTCCAGATCATTCTATAGAGCATGAGCCCAAAAATGAGGCACATCCAAAGCCCAAGTGGACCACACCACAAAAAGTGGTGGGGATTGAATGAGCTACTGTTGAAACCTTCCTAGGGCCAACCGTGAGGTTTATTTGACATCTAACCTGTTCATAAGGTCACATAGACCTAGATGAAGGGAAAACACAAATATCAGCTTGATCAGAGCCTTTCATGGCCCCATGAAGTTTCAACGGTAAGCGTCCAATTCCTATTGTTTCCTACAGTGTGGTCCACTTGAGCTTTGTATTTGCCTTGGTTTTGGTCTCATATCTTAGAATGGTCTGAAAAAATGGATGGATGGTGTGGATCGAAGAAACACATCATGGTGGGGCTCATGTGAATTTCACACGTCAAGAAATTCCATTGTTGGCTGTGTGGCGCAGCACATTCTAGGGAGAGAAGAAAACCCGAAGTGTTGACATGTGGCACTTCCATGGGGCCCATCATGATGTATGTGTCAGATCCACATCGTCCATCCATTGTTCCAAATCATTTTGGGGCATGAAACTAAAAATGAGGTATATCCAAGGCTCAAGTGGGCCACACTATAGGAAACAATGGGAATTGGATGCCTACCATTGAAAACTTCTTGGGGCCACAGCAAGCTCTGATCAAGCTGATATTTGTGTTTTCCCTTCATCTAGGTCTGTGTGACCTTATGAAGAGGTTAGATGCCAAATAAATCTCATGATGGACCCTAGGAAGGTTTCAATGGTACTTGTCAATCCCCACTGCTTTTTGTGGTGTGGTCCACTTGAGCTTTGGATGTGCCTCATTTTTGGGCTCAAGCTCTAGAATGATCTGGAAAATTTTATGGACGGTGTGTATCTAACACATAAATCATGGTGGAGCCTAGAGAAGTTCCACATGTTAAAAGTTGTGTTGTGTAGTATGCAATCTATTCGGGAGTTAGAAAATTGGTATGTTTTGTGAGTTAATGTCATTGGCAATGACATGGACCAACGAGATGGTAAGGCCCAGGAATTCCCTGTGCCTCCAGCACAAACGATCTGCACTCTGTGCATATACAACAAATCAAGACAAGCAAACACGTAGTAAGGGCATACCAAGTATGAAAATTAGTGAAACTAATTTTATTCTAATGTCTTGTATGAAATAAAAGGTGGATAATAATAATAATAATAATAATAATAATAATCATTTTTCCTCATGTTCTTCCTGCCCTTTATGGTGATACTCACAGCTTGTCTAATTGTCCTTGGAAAACCATCAAGAATGAAACCTGATTCGCCCTTAGCTTCTCCACTTTCAAGACGTTTAGACAGCAGATTTATTATGATCTCATCTGAAACTAATTTGCCTTGATTTACAATTTCTGCAAGCTGCAAAATTGAAGGAAGTCAATGGACGCTATTCAGTATAACTAAATCATTAATTCAAACTGATGATCAGCATTTTCTAAAACTCTTAACAGGCCCCATACTGCTAGAATTCAAGCTTTTCTAAATACAATTACCATGTGGAGAAGAATAAGCAAAGTGATCTTTAAACGCCTCACATTCTGACAATATATTCACATGAAATCAATACTGAAGAAGAAATCAAATGCTTGCCATGGCAGTAAGATTGCTTGCATGCGCCACTTCAAATTTATATAATCCTCCCTAATTTTTTTTTATTTTTTTGGAGAAGTTATGCATGATTGCCTCGTGGGACTAGTAGGAAGATCCACTTTCAGGCTATTTGGATGCACAGTTTAACTGAATGGCGATGACTAGTATGATGAAGTGGAGAGAATAAAACTGAAGTTACCTTAGTATTCTTGTTGAGGGATTAGCCTCCAAACTGCAGTTGGATAACTTCCAAGTCCAACATGAAAAAAACATAACATGCAATTTGAGTGTTACTTCTTCATTATCAATACTAGGATGCACCACTACAATCTGATCATTTCCTGAGGGAGCTGATTGTTAACGATTCAATTCAGTTGTAAATCCAAACACAACCTGAATCTCCTTAGTGGGAATAGTTCTATAAACCTCCTACATCCTTCAAAAAATTCCTTTTTGGGTAGGCATCTAGATATTGTAGAGCTTCATGACTAAGATACTAAAACACAACACAATTGTGCTACTAATAAATGAATGGTCCAGCAGCATGAATTTAGACTTACCAAGTGGACACCTTCAACAGGTTCATTTTAGTCAAGCAAAGAGAGTAATGTTAGCATGGGAAATATGCTTGGAGTCTTTATGATGACATTTTATTAATATTATGAAAAGATACTAAATACTAGGAAACCTGCTTTTACTTCATAATGAAGTTGTAGAACTAGTTAGGAGGAAAAGAAGAAACCTATCCCAGACTTCCATGAATCAACTGAAAAGTAAGCATGTACCCATGAAAAGCTATTGACAAAGGACTTCAAATAACTTACCAGTCAATAATTACAAAACCAGAAATGAGCTCATTGATTCTCTTGCCTAAACTTTTTCGCCAATCATTTTAATCATTCTGATGCTGTCATGAAGATGTGACACAGCAAAATACCTTCAACAGTAAACCTGGAAGCCCTGGTATTGCATGGAGATGGGAGGTATGACAGTAGGAGAAATGGGGAAGACACTAAAGGTCTCTAGGTTTGCATAAACTGCAGAAGAGGTTCCATGTTGGAGAGGAGTGAAGATTAATGGAGAGCAAGAGCAAAAGCAGTCACCACATCGCACACCAAATACAATATCAATATGTTGCAGCATGAGTTAGCCCTTAGTTGTTGAAGGTTGAAAGTAAGGACGAGGGAAGACTAGTGGAAAGCTTTCACCCCAAACCCAACATTGATGCGGTTAGTAAATGTCATCTTTTTGATATTGGGATGTGGGAAACAGATGTCATTGTGGTAGATCTCGTTGTGTAACACATGGTTTACTTTTTTCTTTTCAGGGGGAGGGGGGGTCTCACATGATGTTAACGTTTTTGTCAAGGTATTCAAAATCAGCGCCGTAACGGCCATTATGTAATGGTTGTAACCATTATGTGTTACAGGGTTGAAATGGCTGTTACAGAGAAGAGAGAGAGAGAGAGAGACGGCCCTATAATGATCTACAAACAATTTTTTCAAAAAAATAAAAGAGATCATAACGGTAACGGTGGCCGTTACGACTACTGTTACCGTAATGGAACACCTTGATTTTCGTAAGTGCAAAGTTAAAACCATATTGAAGTTGATCACTAGCATCAAATCAAGGAGGTGAAGTTAAAACCCATTAATTCAACTAGGAGTGCCTTTAGATAACCAAAATTTCCAACAAAAAAAATAAATAAATAAAAATGAAGGCAAAACTTTATGGAGGATAGATTTGGAACCATGGTGTGCCATAAAGGCCGTTACGGGGCCGTAAAGGCTGTTAAGTAAATGTAACGGTGGCAACCGTTACACGTTACGGGGTCGTAACAGCTGTTATGGAAAAAACGATACGTAATTATCGTTAACAACACGTTACATCTCCTATAAAGGCCATAATAGCCCCGCAATGGTCTATTACAAGACACATACATGTTTTTCATACTTTTTAATCAACATTACAGGGCAAATACAGGTTTTTCGAAGGTTTTTTCAATAAATAAAAAAATAAAAAAGAGAGACCATAAAGGCCGTTACAGGGCCGTAACAGCCGTTATGCCCCGTATCGTAAAGGTAACGGTGGTGGCCATTACGACCACCGTTACCGTTACGGAACACCTTGTTTGGAACACTAAAAAAAGAGTCCTATATGTTGCAATTTCCCATAACCTCAATAGGACACTTTGTCCATACTTGATGGTAACATTTTCGTCAAGGTATTCAAAATCGGTGCCATAACAGCTGTTATGTAATTGTCGTAACCGTTATGCATTACGAGGTTGAAATGGCCATTACAGGGGGAAAAAAAAAAAAAAAGAGTTGTAATAGCCCCATAACGACCCTGTAATGGGATTATAACCAAGGTATTCCATATTGATAATGATGGTCGTAACAATCACCACTATCACCGATATGGGTATCAGTCGTAACGGTCGTAACAGCCGATATAGGGGTGTAACGACCGTTACAACCCCTGTAACGGTTGAAAATTTTCTTTTGCCCAAAAAATTCTGGGAAAAAAATATCTAGAAAATCCATAATAATATAAATATTCCAAATATGTATTCGTTTTTTGTTCTGAACATGTTTATGGTAGTGTAACAGTCCACTCTTTGATGAGAGTGTTATATCGAGCTATCTAGTGAATTTGTGAACATGATTATATATCTCCAATGTTTACACATCACAACCAAGCATTAGAACTATAAATCATAAAAATGCATAAATACTACATTTTCAAATTTTAAAAAGAAAAAAAATGCCCTCAGAGCTTCTATTCACTCAAATCACTTAAATCTACAATTTTAATCTTAAAAACTATAGTAAGAGGGGTCGAAATCTGTTGTAAAATTATCTACGAAAGTTTTTGGAATGAGAAAAGTTATAAAATAGAAGAAAATGGATTTAAATAGAAAAAAAAAGGTGGTTTTTATACCATTATTAAGGTAATGGTCATTATGCCCTATAATGGCCTTTACTGCCACCATAACAGCCGATATGGTCCAAAAAACCAACTGCCCTATTTCACTCCAGTCCCATATTACACAATGGTCATGACCATTACCTATACATATTGGCCTTTGTGTATCATAACGGATACAAAACACCTTGCTTGTAACGACCCTATAATGGTCCAGAAACAAATTTTTTTCAAAAAAATAAAAAGGATCGTAATGGCCATTACGGCCCGTATCTTAACAGCAACGGTGGTGGCCATTACGGCTACTGTTATTGTTATGGAACACCTTGATTTTCATAAGTGCAAGGTTAAGACCATATTGAAGTTGATCGCTAGCATCAAATCAAGGAGGTGAAGTTAAACCCATTAATTCAACTAGGAGTGCCTTTAGATAATTATGTTGGTAGTAACTAGGCAAGTCACCCTTCATGCTCTTCCCAACATTGAGGGTAGTGGCAGAAATTCTCATTATTAACAGGAAAGGCATCTTGGTAATGATCACAAGCTACTTCTTGCATCTGTAGTTACCATTATAACAGGTGATGCCATTCTATAGCCATAACAAATAAGTGTGAGCTGGGAATATAGGCATAGCTTTCTTTGTGGATCCATGGAAGAGCAAGTTGCCATTTTAAATGTGTTACACGCGTTTTTAGCATTGAAAGCAACATATTTGACAAATTGATGTGTAACTACATAGTCATCTTCAAAAATACCGACAAATTAGAAATCTTAGTGGTAAGGATGAACTATCATCAAGTTAATGTGTTTTGGAATCTGACACAAATGTAGGCATCAGGAAACTTCTGCAAACAAAAAGAATTTTTAGCAAGTGATAGATAAAATAGAATTAAAATTTCACAATAAAAACATCGAAATATGTCTCATCATCATCATGACCTTGGACCAGCTATTTGGGGTCAGCTTAGGATTCATAATCACAGTAGCATAGCAAAAGGTTGACAACCTGCCACACCTTTCAATATTTAGTAAGTGGGCAAGGTATACCGTAACGGTCGCCACCGTTACGTTTACGATACGGGGTGCAACGGCCATTATAGTCTCTTTTTTTATTGAAAAAAATCTGAAAAACTTGTATCGGGTCCCATGACGGTACATTATGGGGTTGTTACAACCTTTACCGGGGGGGGGGGGGGGGGGAGGAAATTTTTTCCGTAACGGTTACAACCCCGTAACGTGTAATGGTTGTTACCATTACCTTTACATAACGGCTTTTACAGCACACCATGTAAGTGGGTCATGTATCTATAATGAAAATGCACTAAAAATCTAGTATAACAAGAGTCCTCATGAATAGTTTCTTTGACACCAAGATAATGGAGGCAAGCTTGAGGACAAGCAGTGAAAAGTCTCTACCTTGACAAGTGAAATTAACATAACCAAAAAAAAAAAAAGATGAAAGGAAAACTTTATGGAGGTTAGATTTGGAACACTTAAAAGAGTCCTACACGTTGCAGTTTCCCATGGCCTCAATGAGACACTTTGTCCATACTTGAAGGATCCATCGTGAGGAGTGTCCAAGTTTCCCCAAGTGTTTCACCTTCTTTTCTTTTTTTAAAGAACCCCAAGTGTATCACTTCAACACGGGAAAAACTGAAAAGCAGAAGCGTCTAGGTAAACTGGTAAAAGCAGCCTTTCCTTCTCTTATACTTCTATTGTTCTACTTGAGCTCTATATTTTGAACTCAAAATGATGCATCAGTCATCATCATCATCAACACGATAACCATCAGCATCCTAATACTCGTTTCTTTTGGGTGGGCTGTCGATGCCTTCAGTTTGTTGATGATATGTTGGATTGTTGGTATTTTGTAAAGCTTCCATGGAAAAAATCGACAACAGGAAATTCATCTTCAGAACGAAGCAATCTTGGGGCGCAGAGTGATTTTAAGCAAAAGTTTGATGGCGGGAATTGAAGTAAACGAGCTTTGTTTCGAGCTCCTAGTGAGTCAAGTACGTTGCAATACTCAAAGCTTCCCTATCACATATTTGGATCTCCCATTGGGATTTGGTGCCACCTCATCTTCTATATAGGACCTTCTGATCAAGAGAACAAAAAAGAGACTCACCTCCTAGAAGTGGGGATTCCTCTCCCTAGGAGGAAGGATAACCCTCATCAAGTCAACATTGGCTAAACTTCTTATCTACTTCTTATCAATGCTTAAAATCCAGCATAGAAAATAAAAAGGATTCAAAGGTAGTTTCTTTAGAGCGGATCCTTGGAAAAATAAAGTTCCATTTATTTAAATGAGAGGAAGTTCAAAAAGCCTAGGAAGTGGAGGTCTAGGTATTGACAAGAAAAAAAAGGTATTGACAAAATCAGGGAGAAAAACAAAAGTCACATACCTAAGTGGTGGCAGCGATTCAGTAAGGAGAAAGATGCTCTTTGGCACAGAGTTGTGGTAGAGAAATATGGCTCAGTTAACAAAAGTTGGGATCCGGGACTTTTACATGGGTCGCCAACTTCGAAGATTTGTAAGGATGGCCTCTACCTTACCTTTGCATCTACCTCACTTGAATCAATCCAATCCATATGCCCTACGAAGGTGATTTTGAATATTTCCAGATAAACGGGAAGACCTGCCAAGAAGAGGAAGAGATGGGGGCAAGAACCGAGTATAGAGATTTCACCGAAAAGTTGCCAGATTTGTGACGTAACCAGGTCAGTTTATCGAGAGACGAGAGATCCAAAATGGGCATGATACAAAGAGGACTGCTGAGATAGCAGGCAGAAAAGAAACTTAAACACCTAGGAAAAAAAGATTATAATCTTTTAAACCCAACACATTCGACACCCATTCAAAAATCAACTTTTTGGCGAAGTATCCCACATCTTCAGCCGTAGACTAAGAGTCACTGAAGCACCTATCATTCCTTTCCTTCCAGACAGCCCACCAGATGGCGATTATCGCCATTCTCCAAATTCGTGTTTGCACTTTACCTAGTTTATGGCCCTGCCACGCTGCTAAGAAGGAGGCTACAGAGTTTGGAATACAGCCAACGATATTAAATCTAGACCAGAAGTCCCACCAAATCTAGGTGATGAAGGGACAATGGACAAAGAGATGGTCGACAGTCTCCTCACTACTCATACAACAGAGGCAAATATTAGGCAGCTGCATACCACGCTTCCTTAGGTTATCACTTGAATCAATCCAATCCATATGCCCTACGAAGGTGATTTTGAATATTTCCAGATAAACGGGAAGACCTGCCAAGAAGAGGAAGAGATGGGGGCAAGAACCGAGTATAGAGATTTCACCGAAAAGTTGCCAGATTTGTGACGTAACCAGGTCAGTTTATCGAGAGACGAGAGATCCAAAATGGGCATGAGTAAGATTAGCATATCAACAATTTCTCTTATGTGCATGAATAAGATTTGCATGTTTCCACAGGACCATAGTTAATAGACATCCAAGCATATGGGCCAATCAAGATTCATATCGAAAATTTCTCTTATGTGCATGAGTAAGATTAGCATGTTTCTACAGGGCAATAGTTAATAGACATTAGCTAGTTCACATGCATGTATAGCCTAGCCCTAGACAACATCCCACTGCATCAAAATCACCACAGGGTGAACATCCAAGCCGCCCATCACGTGGACCCCACCACGTAGATCCCCAGGTGCAGAAATAGGGAGTTCAATGGCCGATCAGGTGGACCACAGTCAATGGAACACATGAACAGCTAATTTAATGGCCTTCCATTTGCTCCCTTTGCTATTGCCCACAAGATGAGAGGACCTCCCAATTTTCTCGGGCTAGGGCATCTGCGGGGTGGGCCCCAGCCGATGGAAGGATCGGATTATGTGAATAGCTTCATACAAGTCCGAATCACCACTAATTTCAACTATATTAGAGAATAAATGATGATCAGTTCAACGAACGGTATATATCAAGAGCATTGAAAGTTAAACAGAATCAAAGATTTCCAATATATATATATATATATATATATATATATATATATATATATATATATATATATATTAAAAAGCCCTACCTGGTGGGAGAGGGGCCCAGAGCTGGAGAGCTCCTCACGGACAAGATCACCAGTGGCGATGTGAGGGACGCCGAGGAGGTGAGACAGACGGCCGGCGTAGGTGCCCTTGCCGACGCCAGGGCAACCAAGGAAAACCCATTGGACGTTTCTGCCCCGGGAATCTCGGCGGAGAGGGAGGGAGGTGTGGGAGAGGGAAGAAGGGGAGCGGAGGTCAGTTTCGGAAACGAGAGCGGAGAATGTACGGACATGATGTGGTGAGAGGGTTTTGAACTTTAAGAAGCGGTTTAAGGCCCCCATGAGAGAGAGAGAGAGAGAGAGAGAGAGAGAGAGAGAGATTCTGGAATTTCAGGTTGTGGAGAAGAGACTGTTGCACGAAAACGGGAAATAGCAGATGGGCGGTTTTTTAATACCAGAGCACATAGAAAACGTGGAATTTTTTAAGAAACAATATATGATTCTCAGGCAGACAGTGATGAGTGATACGCAGGCAATTATAAATTACTTAGAAATTGCAAACATCTCACCCACACGTGTTTTCAATATGTATGTCATGGTAGATGTATTTCCGAAAGAAAAATGAGCTTATTTGATGACGTGAATATCATCTCAGTGGGCATTTATCAGACGGTTCATAATGAAAATATCCTATGTCTTATTTTAAGAAAAAATGTCCTCAAATCAGAGGTTAGGACTGTTAAAACAATTTGATCTTTCTAATATAACTTGGGTCACGAACTTTAATTTAAGCTAATGTATGAAATATGACTTTTTTAAAGTGCTTGCGTATCAAGTGTCATATATCATAGAGTAGTAAATAACTCCCCTCTTGTTTTTTAAAGCATGAGAGGGGGAATCGGACTGCGTGGTGACCAAGTAGCTTAGCATGAGAGAGGGGGAATCGGACTGCGTGGTGACCAAGTAGCTTAGCCGTGCTGGGACTTGACTGGGACCCATGCCGAAGATAGGCACAATACTCAACCAACGACTTTTAAACATGCTTAGGTGTGCCTTGGGATCCAAGGAAACACCCTGATTGTGAGGCTTACTGTGATTTATGTTCCTTACATTCATGTTGTCCAAATATTTTGAAAGCCCATTTTAGGGCGTTGTTCCAAAACTTAAGCAGCATTAACTCTTAAGTGGATCACACCACAAGAAAGAATGGTGATTAAATCGCAACCATTAAAAACTTCTTGGGAGCTACTGAAATGTTTATTTGTCATCCAACGTTTTTTATAAGCTCAAAAAGACCTAGATGAAGGGCCACACAAATACAACTTGATCCAAAACTTTAGTGGCCCATGGGAAGCTTTTAATGGTCATTCACCTTTGTTTCCTATGATCATATGATCTAATTGCAACCCGAAACTGCTTCAATTTTTAGATCATGCCCTAAGATGAGCTGTCAAAACAGCTGAATGCCATGGATGTATGAACACATACATCACATCAGGCCTCACAATTAGAGATCATACCCACCTTGGTGGACAGGGGATCCAACAAAGTCTTGCCCAATTAAATCCGAATACATTCCAACAGGAGTCACCATGTAATCCACATTTAAGAGAGGGGGTGGCAGCCAACATATGATTTGAATTGCTAAACGACCTTAACACAGCTTAATATTGTTAGGACATGGTGGGATTTGATTAAGCGGCATGCTAATGTTAGAGTTGAGTGAGGTAGGTAAGTATTGTATCTAACAACCTTTAACATACTCCATGTGTCTCATATTCAACAGTGGTATGTGGTCCAATCAAATCCTACCATGTCCCAACACCATGATCGAACACAATTTAAGTCTGCTAACATGCACTGCGTTATAGGAAATGTTTTCATTAAAAATATTTTAAATAAAAATTTATATATAAATATATAAGTATTTGTGAAAAAAATTAGTTTTTTGCATTTAGAAATAATCCCATATAGAGAAGAAATTTTTTTTCTTAATAAGTTAGTTATTGAGTACCTTACTATTTGCTTGGTGAAACAGAGGAGTACCGAACACGCGCGCACAATCACAGACTCGAGTTTGGTGTAAGGGCATGGGTATTTGAGGTAGTGTAGCAGTAGAGGTGCTAGTGCCACACTTTGCACTTCGCACATGCACCGATGCGAATCAGGTGTGAGTCAAAGTGCCCAAAATGTCCAGCCGCCCTTGCTTATATAAATTGAGCTTGGCTACTTCATTTCAACAACACAAACCATTCGACTCATCTTTTCATATGAACTAGTACAACTCCAAGTGTTTTTTGATTAAGCCAACTAGTTCAATACGAGCCTAAGTCAACAAGTTCATAAGAACCAAACCAGTGTAGTGGTCTAATACAGCAAAGCAAAACTTTATTTTCTATCTCTCTTTCTAATTTGAGAATTTTCTTTTTAGTTTTCATCTGCTAGTAAAATTGTATTTACATAATTTCACCAGTGGTTCCTTCATACTTGCTGAACGCGGAACCACACACCAACTCATTGTATCTTGAAAGTTATTTGTCTACAGCCTATCAACAATCTCAATTACTTTGAAAAGTGACAAATAATGCTTTAAGGACAATGTGATCATACGCACTTCAACCTATCCTTAATATTTTCAGTTTTCAATTTTCTTTTATTTTCTAGTAATTATAAATCTGTACTTTGATATTATCAAATTCTCAAAACACCATTGGGTAGTAGTTACCGAGTCATGGAGGTAGTGTTCTTGTGCATGGTATTCTTTATTAGTTTGTACTAGTTGGGGCTGTTTCAAGTGATCCATGCCATTAATTTAATAAATCCCACGGTGGATGGACCTTGCTCCAGAAACCCAGTGTCCACCATCTTGAGATTTTTCTTTTCGCATTAAACGTGCGTTGTTGCAATATTTGCATTATTGACATCTATTTGAAGGACACCAATTGGATGGTTGGAGTTGTCCTATCAATGTGTATCGAATTCACCGTCCATCCATTGTGGGGAAAGATGGAGCAATGGTATGGATCAGTTAAATGCGGGCCCAGCTTAAGGAAAATAGAGGCATGATGTGTGTTTCCCAAGTTTCAAGGGACAAGATCCCCTAATTTCTCCAATATTAACCCTCAAACTGGGTCGAATTCAATTTGATTCTACACCATGAGTTACCACCACTAGGCGATTTGAGACTTAACTCGAGAGTAGAGAAGTCAGTTGGAGTCGCCGAGATTTTAAACCGTGCTTCCATCTTATCCCCATCACTGGATGGAAGCACCTCGTCAAAGGTCAACGCGGAATACAAGCATCCCACATTCGCAATACTAAATAGTATCCCCCGTTTCTAGCCACGAACGGGCAGATCACTATGGGGCTCACCACGATGTGTCTGTTTATCCACGCTGTCCATCCCTCTTGTCAGATCATTTTAAGGTATGAGTTCAAAAATGAGGCTGCTCAAAGTGGACCATACCACATATGACTCTTACATTTTATGCTTTGTACATTTAATGTAACCCGAGCGTACTATTTGGTGTGGTCGACTTTAGTGTCAGATATGCTCATTTTTTGGCTCATACCTTAAAATGATCCGAGAAAAGTGATAGAAAGCATTGATAACACAGTAGGCCCCAACATAGATCTTCCCATCCATGCTAGAGATAGGTGGGCAAACGACACAATCCGCTTCCTCACAATACAAGCCCACTGTGGCCTGGTTGATAAGGGTGGTAATGGGATGCATAGCCTAATCAACTAATAAGCCCAACTAGGCCTTAGGCCAGTCGTGTACCTGTTGTAAATTTATATAGAATAATAAGACTTCTGTAAAATATAGAACCCGAAAAAATCAAGATAAATTGAACCAAGGACAAGCTGAAGCATGTCTGAGACGCTGTCCTTAAAGCGTTATTTGCCCCTACTCAAAAAGATTGAGTATGCTGATAGATTACAAGCAAACCACTTCTAGGATACGACGAGCCTGATGTGGGTCTGCATTCAGCAAACACAAAGGCCCACTAATGGAACTCTTTTACATAGTCTGGCAGAAAAACATAAAAGAAAAAATCTCAGAAGAAAGAAAGAGAAGGAAATTGTGATTTGGACCACTACACTGGTCAGTTCTTCAGCCACTGGTTCAGTTGAACCGTTCTAGACCACACCGCTAGTCTAACCTCTAAGCAAATGTTTAAAGTTGTTGAATTGCTGGAATCACTGGAGTATAGAAGATGTATGGCTACTCAGTTCTCAAATTGGTCTGCTGGAATGGGTTGAGAGATGGTTTGGAATCCCATCCAGACCCTGTTTATATAGGTTATAGTGGTTAAGGGTTATGGTCCAGGAAAATAACTCCCATTAAGTCATTTTCTAGATGTTGGAAAACTAGCCATTTTATGGCTGTTTTCTTACTGTTGTACATGAGCCATAACCACCGCTGCTTGTAACTGTTGTGAGACAGCAGTTAGCCGTTTTCTAGCTGTTAGGCTAGCCATGCAGCAGTTACAGCTAGTCTTTGCACTAATGGTACAACTGTTACAGTTTTTGCTACAACAGCTCTTTTCAGCCCCTCTATATATACTGGAGGACTCTCATTCAGTCCTCTAGTCTTTTCCTTTAGCCAGCCATCCGATTTAGACAGTTAGTCACACCGCGACTCGCACACATCTCGCGAATGGAGCGACCCTCTGCGACATGATGCGCATGTGCGAAGTGCAAAGTGCGCCTCTACAACCACACTGCCTCACATGCCTACGCCCTCGCACCGAGCCCATGACCAAGACCGAAACCGTGCTTGAGCCCGAACCCGAGTGCCAGCGCACGCGTGGGTGTTCCAGTGCTAGGCACTAGAACACGCAAGTCCCATGGGTACTCCACACTTTTCATTTAAACCACAAAAATTTCTCATCTTTTTCCAATGTGAGACTATTCCCAAAACCCACAAAAAGGTGTTTTTCAAACACTTTTTATATATTATGTTACTCCCCGAACTCAGAAACTAAGCTCACAAAATTCCTGATCGTCGAAGCCGGCGTCGACAGCCTCCGTAGAACCCCATTCTCGATTCCCAGTACCCATACACCAGGTTCTGATCCTGAGATCCTATAAGGAGGATTTCTAATATGATTTTGATTCTTAATGAGCATAACCATAAGCAAAACCCACGAACAATAACCATAAGAACACCATCACAAAATCCACTATTTTAAAAAACTTTGAATACAATGTGTATGAAAGGAAAATACAAGATAATGAAAATAACAGAAACTCCAGAAGCTCGACTGCACACTCCAACTGCGGCAAAGCTACAGCTGCGTCCTAGCGTCACCTGCACGCATTAATTATGCATAAGCTTATAGAAAGCTTAGAGGGCGGTGTAAGTGTGTGCGTAATATGAACGTGCTCAAAATGCAATGCCAGAGTAATGCGGAATCATGCTGATAGGTATATGAATGCAATCAGCCGTACCAAGGTTATGCGGTGCAAAATATGAATGCTATCGGCCATATCAAGACCATGCAATGCGAGATGCAACTCAAGCATGCCAATCCTCATCCAAATCCTTATACAGATCATCAAATATCAGTACAGTTCTCATTCTAGATAATAACCAGGGTCTAGTACACTCTATTGTATGTTCACCATGTTTGGACACTACTGCTTGAACATAAGTACTGTAAGACCCATATCTTGGCCCATACTGTTCCGTAAGCTTCCGCGGTCCTCCCGGTCGAATTCCGGCGACTCGCGATCTGTAATCGGCAGTTACGCGCGACCCTGAGTAGTATCCCATTTTTTTCAGAGTCAGCTCGACCCGAGACCTGTACCTTTGCGACCACACCGTCGCCGCGGTTCCGACGCCGCGTCTCGCGCGCTGAGGCGATACCCAGGCTAGGAAATGTGGGCCCGCATTCGGTTTGAGAAAAGGCCGCACGTTGCAAATACTGAGAGAATCTCTACAACATGTCAAATCAATCCCATCAATCAAACAAGTATCATATCACATCACTCCCATCACTCACACCCATCCCTAAGTACAACTAACCACCCCCAAAAGTCAACTTTCCATCACTTCACCCATCTCTCTCCCCATCACCCCATCACTCACATCACCTCTCTCTCTCATCTCTCTCTCATTTCTCTCCCAAGCTCTATGGGAGCAATTCCAACGTCCCAACCTCCATGAGAGAAGCATTGTGTGGCCCACTCCCTACCACTCAATCCAACCCTTCTAAGCCGATCTCGACCGTTGAAGCACACCCTTTGGAGCTCTAGAACCTATAGGCGAAAGGAGAAATGAAGGAATTCGAGGTGGGTGATTTTATTCATTTGATTTATGATTTGAGGGCCCACATATGTGGGACCCATCTTGATGTATGTGTCGTATCAAAGAGGGGCCCATAGTGGCGGGGTCCCTCCATCTCACGGATCTCTCTCTCTCTCTCTCTCTCTCTCTCTCTCTCTCTCTCTCTCCCTCTCTCTTGATGTGTGGCCCACCTAATGATACACGCAGGATGATCCAGACCGTAAGATTCACCTTGCTGACTGTTTTTGGGCTGATCTAGACAAAAGGGAAATCACTAACATCAGCTTGAATTTTCTTATGAGAGTGGGGTGGCCCACTGACGTGTGGGCCCTACCTTGATGCATGATTGAATCCACACCACCCAGCCAGGGGAGGACGTCCCTGCACTGAGCCCAGCAGGTTTGGACGTCCCAGTTGCTGGTACCGTCCAGCAGCATGAATGAAGGGAAAAATATGGATAATAGCTTTATCCTGGTGGGTCTCACACGTGTGGACCCACCTTGATGATGTGTTGGATCCACACCGTCCAAGCGAAGGATGGTGGGTCCCAAGCAGCTGCTGCTGCTATAGTGACGTCATTAAGTCCTGGGACCACCATGGTATGTGTTTAATCCACGCCATCCATCTGATGTGGGGCCCTGATGTAGGTGTCTTGACCACCCGCATGGGACGTGGGCCCCCACCCAAGACATACGTGTGGTGCATCCACACCGTCCATTGATAGTGGGACCCACCTCTATGTATCATGCATCCAGGCCGCTCGTCCAGGGCCTGGACGCTGTGTGCATTAAATAATAATAATTATTATTATTAATATAACAATATTATATTATATCATGTGGTGGCCCACATAGGACCCACCGTGATGTACGCTGGGCGTGGGACCCACCAGGCATGTTATATCCTGGCCGTCCCTCAATATATGATCAGACCCTGGACGTATAACAGCAACAAAACAAAATAAAATAATATACAATGTTATATATATACATGCATATATCATTAATATTATAATATTATGATGGCCCCACATAGGACCCACCTAATGCACGCGCCTGACATCTCTGTCGTCCATCACATGGACCCTATGTGGTTTAAATCCACACCGTCAGTCCAGATGCTGGACCCTTTCCTTCAAATATAATATTTTATTATGTTTTATATATATGCGTGTGATATATATATATGGCGGGTCCCATGTGGGACCCACCTGCTAACGGATTGGCTGGCACCTCACGCCACATATATGTCTGCTGCACTGTCAGCAAGTTCTATGGGCTCCACCTCGATGATGTGTTGCATATCACACCGTCCCATGCCTAGACGATGCTGATTTGTTATTAAAGGTGGACGGTGACGTGGTGTCCACCTTGATATATGTGATTGTAGCCACACCGTCCAGACCATCTGGACGGTGCTGGACAGTTTGGACGGTGGTCTAGTGCCCCGCATGATGTATTTAACCACACTGTCTGCCATGTGGGCCACACCGTGATGTATTTATCCACACCGTCCAGTGATCGAGATTCCTGTGAATCCGATTTTGGGTTTGGGGCGTGACGGACCTCACTATCCGCCTGTCAATATCGGGCCCGGCTCGTCGATAGCGGACCCATTCCTCAAGTTGATCAAACTCAACCTAGAAATTGTCTCCTCACTCAGGCGGGTAAGGTCACACTCTTTTTCAACCGATCACGACATAGTGGGAGACGTGGCCTACTGGTATATGGCCCTCGCGCGCTCATGTATCCATTCGGTCTCGACGTTGGAGTCATCCTCTGGTACCATCGGATTTAGAGATTTTCACCCAGGGACATCTATGGCGGTACAATGCTAGAAATGGTATTTTCAGTATCCAATCCAGCCATTCACGATGTGTTTGTGGAGGCTATGGCCTTGATGTCGCTAGGGCATCCAGTAATCACAATCATACAAATGCAAAGTGCATGAGTCATGCAGTCCAATCATGCATCAATCCTGCGCATACCATGCGCTCATGTGGGATAATTCCGCCTATCAGGGAGTCCCATAAACCACCTGCACTATGGCATATGAAATGGCCAATCACTTCCCATAACAAACATACAGATGATGCGTATGGGCATATATTATGATGTTATGCTGTCGCAAACTCAAAATCGGCAATGATAGCTGGTATCGGCATTTGGCACCGATAATTGACCTCGACTCTAGGCGGGGTCCATAGATAGACGACTAATAATAGATTAATTAAAATC
This sequence comes from Magnolia sinica, assembly GCF_029962835.1. Lineage (NCBI taxonomy): Eukaryota > Viridiplantae > Streptophyta > Magnoliopsida > Magnoliales > Magnoliaceae > Magnolia > Magnolia sinica. The sequence goes on along the minus strand of NC_080574.1, from coordinate 33,851,487 downwards.
AATGGGGTCGAAGCATTTGACTTAACCCACTAGAGAATGATGAGGATGGGCCTAAGAAGGCCTAAGGGAAGGTCATAATGTGGACGTCCAACCATCATTGCCCATCAATGTGGACCTTTAACCAACATTGCTCTTAAAGAATGACGCTCATAGGGCCAATCGTATAATGGGCCCACGGCCTCATACAAGGGCCTAATATGCATCATCATGGGCCTCGCTTATGGGGCATATACGCATCACATTGGGCCTCACTCATGGACCAATATATTTATAACATCGGGCCATATTAAATGGGTCGAATCAAATAGGCTGAATCAATTGGGCCAAGTCGAATGGGCCGAATCAATGGGCTGATCAAATGAGCCAAGTCGAATGGGTAGAGTTGAATGGGCCGATCAAATGGGCGAAGTTGAATGGGCCGAATCAAATGCACCGTTCATCCATAGCTAGAGATCATTTTAGAGTATTATATAAAAAAATAAATCATATCTATAGGATCATCTGGACCATATCACAATAACAGCGATGATAATGATCAAAATATCATTTGGACCGCATCACAAATAGCAGTGGAGATAGTAATTTTCACTGTTTAGAAAATTTCATAGGGGCCACGATAACCTTTGTTTCTGAATAGGAGGAAAAACAAATTTCATATTGGTCCAAAACTTCTATGACCCAAAGGGTTCCAGTGCTGGACGTTCAATCCCCACTGTTATAGTAGTGTGGTCCACTTGATAGTTAGATCAGTCTTATTTTTCTTCTCAAGCTCAAGGACGAGCTCACCAAATGTATGGACGGTTGGAATATTACAAATACATCAAAGTGGGGCCCACTAGCACGTCAGGTGGATGGACTGTCTGGATGGAACACATCCATCATGGTGGGAGCTAACCGTCCAGCAGATGGATGGTCAGATATTTCCAAGTGGATGGACGGTTTGGATGGAAAATATCCATTGGAGTGGGGCCCATGAACTCGTCAGATGGATGGACGGTTTGGATGGAACACAACCATCAGGTGGGGCCGTAAATGGCACCGTCCAAATAGACGGTGTAGATGAAATACATACACCGCAGTGGGCCCCACCAGAACTTGCTGACGTAAACTTCATAGCAGCAGGTGGTGTGAAGTATGCCAACCAAACCATTCATCAGGTGGGTCCCACGTACGTGGCCCACCATATAGTATTATTAATACAATATATATTATATAATATAATATTATATATTATATACTACATGATGGCAAAAGGCTACCCAAGATCACTGTCGAGATTCATCTGGATGGTGCAGATAATATATATTAAAGGTGGGTCCCACGTAGGAGTGGCCCACCATTGCATTGTGAAATATAAAATATTATATTATAGAATAACATATATCATATATGTATATATATACACGTGTGTGTGAGAGGGAGTGTCAGTGTCTGAGGGTGAGAGTGTCAGCGTCTGGACGGACGACTGATGGTGGGTCCCACATATTTGGATGGTTGTGATGCAACACATATATCATGTGGTGGGGGCTCGTAGATCTAGCTGACGGTCCAGCAGCTACATGTTGTTGGACGTCAAACTGATGGATGGTTCGGATTCAACGTACACATGAGGTGGGTCCACTCGTGTGGACCCACCAGAATATCAAGCTGATATTCGTTTGGTTAGACATCAGTACTTGCACTTCATATTAGCCACCCCCATTAGGGATCGATACCAAGACCTCAAGTGTTGAAACGAGGTATCTCCATTCAGTCTGCCAGTTGAGCTATGGATCTGGGTATGTCTAGGCCCTAGACAGCCTAGATGCAGATGCACTTTAGAGTGGAGTCCCACCGTTCATGATGGACGGTGCGGATGAAACACAAATTAGTGGGGCCCACTTCATCAAAACGGATAGAGAGAGAGAGAGAGAGAGAGAGAGACGGTGATGGAGAGGAGGGACCCCGCCACTATGGGCCCTCCATTTCTTACATTGCATACTTCAAACGGGTCCCACCACATGTGGCCCAAAAAAATGAAATTTAACGGTGGATCACCCACCTATCGCACTCCTCCTTGATCCCTTGGACTCCTATGCTCCTTGCCTTCACTTTTGATGGAGGTTGATGGTGATTGGAAGGTTGAGATGGGAGATGAGAAGGTGGGCTACACTTAGTATTTGGGAGAGAGGAGCTTGGACGTTGGAGCTCTCATGGGATTTGAGAAATTGCTAGAGAATGAGAGAGAGAGAGAGAGGAGTGATGGGATGATATGGGATGGGTGTTGTAAGGAAAGGGGATGGAGAGGTATGAGTGTGTTTGAATTTTTGTAAAAGAGGAATAAGTAGGGGAGATAGAGAGTTGACTTGTGGAAAAAGGAGGGATGGGTGTTGGTACTTGAGGTATGGAGTGTACTTAACTTAATTGATTGATTGATTGATGGGACATGTTGTAGAGATTCCCTCAAAATTCGCAACGCACGGAATTTTCTTTAAAATGAACGCGGGCCCATATCTCTTGGCCCGGGTATCGGATCGGTGCGGGAGTCGCGGCGTTGAAACCGTGGCGACGGCGCGATTGCTTGGGTACAAGTTTCGAGTCGAGTCGACTCCGATATGCAGGACTCGGCTTAGGTTTGTACGTAAACGTCGGATATAGGTCAAGGGTTGCTAGAATTCGATCGGGAGGATCGCAGAAGCCTAGGAACGGTACGGTTAAGTATACGGGTCTTACATATTATATATATTATTTTTATTTTAAAATATATTTATAAAATTAATATTTTATAACAATCTCCCACTGATTTTTATAAAAATATATTTTCTCGATAAAATATTTCTGCCAAAATAATCAGCTTATATGCATAAGGAAAGATATCTTTCAATTTTAATCTTCCCTTAGTGTAAGTATCTCAAAACTCTATCGAAATGACTGGTAGTCGTAGCGTTGAACCAGTTATTCCTAAATAATAGAGTCAGAGAAACCACACATATATTAGTTATGTATTAGTTAGAATTCTCCCTATCTTGCTCAGCATAATTAATGGCCATGTACTTATCCTATTTCGTGAACGATCCTGAGAGAAAACTCCTAACTCTCATGAGAGACGACACCATTTCTACGTTCATATAGGTGAAATCCTTCTAGTGTCTTCATTACTATAAGATACTTGTCCTTTAGACTGAATTTCATTAAGAGTTCTAATTGCTTGCCTCCAATTGCAGAGGTTCGTAAGTAGTATCCCGTGAATACAGGGTTAAAAATTTTTCACATATCAGTGACTTATTTTTACCCATTAAACCCAAAATTAGAGATTTTCTGACTTTAGGTTGGGTTACCATCACTGGTGGAACTTTGGTTGAAGAGTTTCAACCACATCCCTCTAGATGTAGCCTTTACTACCTCTCTCGGTAGAGGTTTAGTAAAAGGGTCTGTCAGGTTATTGCTTGATTTCACATATGAAATAACAATGATTCCATCTCGAATCAATTATCTGACATAATCATGTCGAAGACTGATATATCTAAACTTACCATTATATGTGCCGCTATAGGATCTAGCTAATATGGCTTTACTATCACAATGTAGTGACAGAGCCGATATAGGCTTTATAAAGAAAAGAATTTTTAATAGAAGATCCTTTAGCCACTCAGCCTCTTTGGCTGTTGCAGTCAGGACTATGAATTTAGACTCCATAGTCGAGTGCGTTATGTAAGTCTGTTTCTTAGATTCCCAAGATACAATTGTACCTCCTAGGCTAAATACCCACCTTGTAGTAGACTTGTTGTCCCTTGCACTCGATATCCAGCTCGCATCGGTATATCCTTTCAATACAGTAGGAAATTCTGAATAAAATAGTCCTAAGTCTTTAGTTGCTTTTAAGTAACCAAGGACTCTACTGACTGCGTTTCAATGTTCAATACTGAGGTTACTAGTAAATTTACTAAGTTTACTCACAGTATATGCGATATCAGGTCTAGTGCATTGCATAACTACATAAGACTCCCTATAGCACTCGCATATTCTAATTGTACAACTGTTCTTTTGGTATTTTCTTTTAGCTTGATACTTGGATCAAATGAGGTTTTTGTTTTTTTTTTTTTTATGTTTAGATGGTTAAACTGGTTTAATATCTTCGTAATATAATGAGATTGATACAAAGCATAACCCCCACAATGTTTTTTAACTTTGATACGTAGGATGGTATCAACTTGTCCAAGATCCTTCATTTTGAATACGGAAGACAAAAACCTCTTTGTTTCAGTTACACCTTTCATTTTATTACTTATTATTAACATGTCATCAACATACAGACAAATAATAATCATGCAACTACCAACTACTTTGGAATATATGCATTTATCAGCTACATTATGTATGAAACCATAAGATAGTATTTTGGAATCAAACTTCTCATGCCATTGTTTTGGTGCTTATTTTAATCCATACAAAGATTTGACTAATCTACATATTTTGTTTTCATTTTCTGGTAGAACAAATCCTTTAAGTTGTTCCATGTATACCTCCTCATTGAGGTCACCATTCAAAAACGTGGTCTTTACATCCATCTGGTAGATGTGAAGATGATATATAGAAGCTAGCCCAAATAATATCCTAATAGATGTTATCATAGCTGCAAGAGAGTATGTGTCAAAGTAATCTATCCCTTCTTTTTGTCTAAAATCCTTAGTTACTGGTCGAGGTTTAAAGGTTTGAATAGTTCCATCAGTGCGATATTTCTTTCTAAATACCCATTTACAATCTATGAGTTTAGAACCTGGAGGTAAGTTTACTAGTTCTTATGTTTGATTTGACATTATGAATTTCATTTTATCGTTTATAGCTTCTTTTCAGAAAGCTGAATCTCTAGAGGATACAGTCTCTTTATATATTTTAGGATCATTTTTTATATTCATCGCTATAGGTATTTTTCTTATAACATTTTCTTTATTTCCTTCTAATGATGAAAAATGACGTGTTGTGAGTCTATGTAGTCATCTCCTAGACTCTTCTCTATTCTTGTCCTTTGACTCCTACGAGGTTCAACAGGAGTTTTCACTATTTGTGGAGCTCTACTATCTGGTTCTCTATTAGGAGTTTGGATTTCATTATCCTTTTACTCCAAGGATAGTGAGTTCTCAAAGAACTCAACATCTCTTGATTCTATTATTGTATTAGACTCTATATCTAGAAGTCTATAAGCTTTACTATTTTATGCATACCATACGAAGGCGCACTTAATAGCTCTTGGTCCTAACTTAATTCTTTTTGGATCAGGAGTTCTACAGTATGCAAGACACCCCCACACTTTTAGATGTCATAGGTTAGGTTTTCTACCTCTGCATGTTTCATATGGAGATATTTTATATTTTTTTTACATTGAATTCTATTTAGTATATGACATGTTGCAAGCAGTGCCTCACCCTATAGACTTAGTGGCAATTTTGCTCTTATCAGCATTGAGTTGACTATCTCTACTAATGTTCTATTATTCCTTTCAGCTATTCCGTTTTGTTGAGGTGTGTATGGCGCAGTACATTGAAGTATTAGTCTATGTTCTTCACAGAAGTTATCGAATTCATTGGAGGAGTATTCACATCCTCTATCGCTATGGAAAATTTTTATCTTCTTATTTAGTTGATTATCTACTTCTATTTTATATATTTTAAACATGTTCAATGCTTCATCTTTACTCTTTAACAGATAAACATACACATATCTAGAGCAGTCATCTATAAAGTTTATGAAGTACCGTTTACCTTCATGAGTAAGAATGCCGTTTAACTCATAGATGTCAATGTGCACAAGATCCAATACTTGAGACGATCTTTCAACACTTGGAAAAGGTTTCTTCGTTATTTTGGATCGTATGCACACTTCACATTTATCAGTTTCATTATCTGTGTATGAGATTAAACCATTATTAGCCATGAACTTCAAGGTACTATGCCCTATATGGGCTAGTCTATCATGCCACAGTCCAGCAAATTCAACCATATACGCAGAAGTGCTACTTTTATTCAGAGAAAACTTAACCATCCTATTACAAGCATATCTCTTTCCGACAAAATTATCATTCTTAGACAAAATCAGTTTTCCTGACTCATATACCACCCTTATACCTGGTTTACCCAGAAGATCCTCAGAAACTAAGTTTCTCCTCATGTCTGTAATTACATTAGTTAGAATCACTTTCTTCCTAGAGGTGAATATCAGTTCGACAGTTCCTTTGCCGACGACCTTCGATCGGACTTCATTACCCATTAGGACTTCTTGACCAACAGTCAATTCCTTATAGGTTTTGAAAGTTGATTTGTCGTAGCACACATGTACTGTAGCAACAGTATCATACTACCAACCTAGAACTTTGCCTTGGATGGTATTCACCTCAGTGATCATAGTCACAATATCACCTTCTTCTACTGCACTTGCCTCTTTTTTAGATTTACGATATCGACATACTCGAGCATAATACTCGATTTTTTCACAGACATGACATGGGCCTTTGAACTTTCTGTTATTCTTTTGGGCGTTTTTCTTGAATTTTCCTTTATTAGGTTTTAGGGAATCGTCCTTCTCGGGATTCTTGTTATTAGTGTTCTCTACTGCATGTACCTTAGACGAGGCATTTCCGTTATCATTCTTTTTATCGCGGTTACGAGATTCTTCCTCAATTCTAATGTGTTTCTGGATTTGTTACAGTGTGTAGTCCTCAGTTTTATGCAGCGACTTCTTTCTATAGTCTTTCCACATCGGTGACAATTTAGCAATTGTAGCCCTGACTTGGAATGATTCAGGAAGATCAATTTTGATGACTTTGATTTTGTTTACTATTAACTGCAGTTCTTGAATTTGAGGTAGCAACGGTTTGTTATCTACCATGTTGAAGTCAAAATACCTAACAATGAGAAATTTATTGTTATCTTCTTCTTTAGTCTTGTATTTGAACTCCAGAGCGGCCCAGATCTCCTTTGCTAATGATGTCTGTTGGTACAGATCGTACAGGCGGTCAGAAAGTGCGTTCAGAATGTGTCCTCGACACAAGAGTTCATCTTCATCTCGTTTAGTGTGGGCAGCCACTTGTTCAAGTGTGTCTTTGTCGGATGTTTCATGTAGTGCTTGCAGATTTGGATCTGATATGTAGTAGATCTTCAGTACTGTCAAAAGAAATTTGAGCTTGTCTTGCCATCTCGTAAAATTGGTTCCATCGAACCGATCAAGACGTATTAAGTCCTGATTCATCAACTTCATGGATTAATTACCGTCGGCTTCCATTAAATAACGCTTTAAGATTATTGTAAATTTATACAGAATAATAATATTTCTGTAAAATATGGAACCCGAAAAAATCAAGATAAACTAAACTAAGGACAGGCTGAAGCACGTCTGAGACGCTGTCCTTAAAGCGTTATTTGCCCCTATTCAAAAAGATTGAGTATGCTGATATGTTACAGGCAAACCACTTCTAGGATATGACGAGCTTGATGTGGGTCTGAGTTCAACAAACATGAAGGCCCACTAATGAAACTCTTTTACACAGTCTGGCAAAAAAATATAAAAGAAAAAATCCCAGAAGAAAGAAAGAGAAGGAAATTGTGATTTGGACCACTGCACTGGTCAGTTCTTCAGTCATTAGTTTAGTTAAACTGTTCTAGACCACACCGCTGGTCTAACCTTCAAGCAAATGTTTAAAGTCGCTGAATTGCTGGAATCACTAGAGTATAGAAGATGTATGGCTACTCACTTCTCGAATTGGTCTACTGGAATGGGTTGAAAGATGGTTTGAAATCCCATCCAGATCCTTTTTATATAGGCTGTGGTGGTTGGGGGTTATGGTCCAGGGAAATAACTCCCATTAAGTCATTTCTAGCTGTTGGAAAACTAGCCGTTTTATGGTCATTTTCTGATTGTTGTGCGTGAGCCATAACCACTGCTGCATGTGACTGCTGTGAGATAGCAACTAGCCGTTTTCTAGCTATTGGACTAGCCATGTAGCAGTTACAGCTGGTCTCTGAACTAATGCTGTTACAGTTTTTGCTGCAACAACTCTTTTTAGCCCCTCTATATATACTGAAGGACTCTCATTCAGTCCTCTAGTCTTTCCCTTTAGCCACCCATCCGATTTAACTAGTTAGTCATATCGCGACTCGCACACGTCTCGTAAAGGGAGCGACCCTTTGCGACACGTGCGAAGTGCAAAGTGCCCCACTAGCGCCTCTACAACCACACTGCCTCATATGTCCACGCTCTCGCACCGAGCCAGTGCCTGAGACCGAGACCAAGACCGAGCGTGAGCGCGCGCGTGGTGCACCACTAGCGCCTCTATAACCACACTGCCTCACATGCCCATGCCCTCGCACCGAGCCCGTGACCGAGACCGAGCCTGTGCCTGAGCTCGAGCGCGAGCGTGCGCGGGTGTTCCAGCAAGTCTCATGGTCCATGAACTATGTGTGCAAATAATAAGGTATTCCAAACTTTTCATTTAAACTACAAAAAATTCTCCTCTTTTTTCCAATGTGGGACTATTCCCAAAACCCATAAAAAGGTATTTTTCAAACACTTTTTATATATTTTATATATTATTTTTATTTTAAAATATATTTATAAAATCAATATTTTATAACAGTACCTGTTAGCTTCGTCCGTGGCTTCATGCATGAGTTATGTCCTACAAACATGCATGAATTATGTGGCTGATTCTTTTAAAATATATACTTATTTTTATTTTTCATGTGTGGCCAACTCAATGAATTGATAGATTAGAAAAATTCAACTTGTAAATAGAGATTGATATAGAAGGGGTCACAGACACTTTCATGGCAAAGATGGACAAGAAAATGCCTGATCGGAGGAAATGATCTAGACAGTTAAAACCTTAAAATAATCTTATCTCACAAACCGGGATGAGTTTTTTGACATATCATATATGATTTTGGGGATAGGAGAAGCTACTTTAGCCCGCCAACCCGCTATGTCAGGTTGCCCATGTCGGATACGTGAGATTCCATCATATCAACGGTCAAAAGTCTCTTTTATTTTCATTTATACTATAAATAGTAAGTTTTAGCTCGAGGATAACTTTTCATCATTGAGTCATAGGAGTCATGCCTAAAACGAAAAGGGCTTAGAAAAATTAAGAGAATGATATGGTTAGGCCAAATTGAACACATACTATTTTTAGTCGAAAACCATTAAGTCTAATAGGAATGGAGATCATCTATAAATAGTAGGTTTACTATTTATAGTAAGTCATGTTTTTTAGGGTGTTTAAATTGGAGTTTGAGTCTAACACTCCATCCTGAGTTTGAACTCATTATTTAAAGGATTGTAAATTTTTTTTTTTAAAATAAAAATAAAAATCATGAATCAATTTATTTCAAATTTATTAGAATTTATTTTTACTTTTATACCTTGTGAATTCGAGGAAGCTCTCTGAGGAGTCCAGTGAGCTCCATGGATTCGGGGTAGATATCCCCAAAGGAAAATGGTGATCGACCTCATCAAATCCCTCCCTGTCTCACAATTTTTTTTCAAAATTTGATTGAGCGGTAGGGTCAGGTCAGGCCTAGCCCCAACCAATTTTTTCAAGGCTTGGGCTTGGACCTGCTGTTCTAGGCTAGGGCTGGGCTCAGGCCTTGGGTCTTAAGTGTGGAGCTAGGCTCAAACCTATCAATCGTATGAAATGGTTGGTTCATGTAAAAGAATATATGTAACTGCGAGCTATGTGTATTACCAAGTCCAACCAGATGAGACACAGGTTATAGTCGACCTAGACCATAACTTCCAACCGGTCAAGAGCAAGTGACGTCCAACCTTTGCAAATGGTTGACCCTGCCATGAGGATTGGCTAGTGCAGAAATCAGCCGTCTTCATCAAGTGGACCACACCATATAAAAAAATCCCAACCATTGATAAATAGCAAAATATAAGTGTGTTCCACTCAATAAGTGGTTGTTGCGCTGAGTTTTCTCTAAGGTGATCCTCATGATGGGCCCTACCTATCAGACGGGTTGGATGTTGTACATCCATGAAAGGGTAGAAGTTGTAATCCAAATAAATGGACTTGAGACTTCATATGTGTGTGTAGAAAGCAGTGACCCCTACGGTTGCCGGTCATCCGACCCTGAGAATTATCATACCATGGTCCATCCAACTTAGGCAGTCCACATTGACAGATATTCAAGCCATGTGAACGCCTTGACGATAAGTTAGGGACGTGGCTTGAATGTAACTCAGGGCTACAAAAATTCCACATAACCCCGTACTCATTTTATTTCATGAGCTAAAAGATAATGGAGATGGCCCGCAACGTAAGAAACAATTGAGAATGCAAATGCCTACCATTGAAACTTACTTGGCCCCACAGGATCCCAATATACCATCCAATTCATAAGGTGATTATCAGTCGGATGAAAGGAAAACATAAATATCAACATGCATGATCCAATTTTTTTGTGGCCCTAAGAAGGTTTCAATGGTGGGCGTTCAATTAATTTGTGATTGTTTCCTGTGGCATGGTCCCACTTGAGCTATGTTTGGCCTCAATTCCTAAAATGAGGAACGTATGAATGGAGTGGATAACACAAACATCATGGTAAGCCCTGTAGAGGATGGTGTTACAGGTAGCGGTGTACACAAACTGAGTTAGCTTGGTTAGCTCGCTCGACTCAACAACTGAGTTCGAGCTGATTTTTTTAGCTCGAAAAAATTTCGAGCTGAGTTTGAGCTTGACTCAACTTGGATCGAACCTTAACTCGAATCCAACTCAGATTGGACGAGTTCAGTGACACGGTCATTTTGATATTGATGTTGCTCAGCAAGTGTTTGATGAAATGACTCAATGAAGTATCAACCGGTGGCGAGGAAGGTATGAATATGAAACAAATACCCTTGTATTTTGATTTTTATGTTGCCTGCAGAGTGTTTGATGAAATACCTGTAAACCGATGCTGCTGCTTTACATTCCGTGAAATATTGAAGGTACACTCCATGTGTTTAAGAAAAATGCCATAGAGGCTCGATCTTGGCTAGAACTGGCCCGAGCTGCTGACCGAACCAAGCCGAGTTGGCCATTCAGGCTCGAGGACCGAGCCGAGCCGAGTTCGAGCTGAGGTCAGCTAGTGGTCAAGTTGAGCCGAGTTGTGCCAAGCTCGACTCATGTACACCCCTAGTTACATGCAAGGAGCGTCCATAAATAGGCATTCATGTTTTCTAAGCAGCGATTGGCCTACACCATGATAATTTTAAGTCTGATTTATAATAATAATAATAATAATAATAATAATAATAGAAGAAGAAGAAAAAGACCCTTAAAGAAAGGATCAAGCTTTCAATATTTGTATACTTGGTGCATGCACATCAGATCCAAACATTTCATCTACCGACCCCTACATTGGAATCTGGATTGCATGTACTGAGAAAAGTACATCACTTAGAATACAAATGGACAGTCACCATATGGTCCGATTTTATTAGCTCTGTCTGCTCATGCTCACATGCATACTCCATTCATTAGACATTGTAACACTTTCAGCCTACATCATGAACACATTCGTGGGCCATGATGCAACTGCCATGATATGGGATGCAAATCAGCTAGAGCATTTTCTAGCTTTCATTGGGTTGGTTTATTGCCACGTGGATGATATTTGCACCATGGCAAGGCTAGGATATTGGATCGAGAGCTTTAGAAAGGCCTCACACGCCTATACATTAGACACAATGAAGGGTGTAAGGAGAGAGATCAATGTCTTCCTTAAGTAGATAAAACCTTGAATATAGTTTTAAATTCCTATGAATTTAAAAAATTGATTGTAATCATGTCAGCAATGTTCCAATAAGGTTAATTTAGGATATTTTAATTTTTATAAAACTTAATATTTCTGATAAGTTTTATTTTAGTTGAATTAAGACTTTTATTAATGTTATAATTTTGTTATTTTGGATAATTTTAAATTAGAGTTTTATTTTTCTTTATTAATAGCATAATCGAAAAATTATATACATTAGATATTATTGAATGATTTAAAAGTAAGAAAATATGATAAAAACTTGATTTTGAGTTGGAAGCGTACGTTTTCTTATGAAATAGACAGACATGACCTACTTTGTGGGTCGATTGACTCTGGATGGCGCGCTAGGTAAAGATTAATAGATTATGCGTCCTATAACAATACTCGAATAACATGCTTAGTTCCCAATTATGTCCTGCCCTACATGGAACTGGGTTCAAATATGATGGACTACTGCTACTGTTTGAACTTTTTTCGGTCCAGTTGCGCTAAGAATAGGTTTGCAGCCTGCTGAACATCAACATTCACATGTGCCAACCTTGCACGCACGTAGGACATCTAAACCATTTGGGCCTGTGGTATAGTTGGCTTGACTAAAAGAACAGACCTGTCAACTCATGTGTTGTATGTGTACAGTATACATGGATGATATGGAAGACTTATGAGTAGTAGACGCTCAATGTACATATGGTTGTTATGATAGTAAATTGCCCTGATTTTCCACACCAAGCATCCACATAGTTCGGCCCACTAGATGTAAGGATCTTCGATCTTCCCACGTGCTAGGAAGGCACATGTGACTACACGTGGAGGTGTGTGTGAGTTGAGTATTAGACCATCTCTATTTTTCCCTTTTCTTTTCCACACACAACCGCACTCACCCCCAATGGGAGCTCGAACTCATGACCTCAGGTTGCACGAGACCATCTTTTACAAGAGAAAATTCCAACTCATAGGACAAGGGAATCTCACATGTAAAACTAAAGATAACACACAGCTTATAAATTACCATAAATCTGCCAAATTTGTCTTTTCTTTATTATGTAAATCAACACTGTATAACTACAGATTATATAACACCCAGATCCATAGCTCAAGTAGGAGACTGAGTGAAAGATACCTCGTTTCAACACCCAAGCTAACAAAAAAAAAAAAAACTACAAATTATAAAACAATTATCTCAATTAAAGCAATTTAGAGATTATCTTCAATATTGCTATTTCTCAAGGAGAACTTTTTAAATGGGATAAAACATAGAAAATGAGATGAATGATATCAATAAATAGAGACTCAAGACACCACATAACAATTACAAACACACACAATAGGCCATGAAAAACAATTTCACCCAACTCTCTTTACCCTACGACACAACATAGTTTAAAAACAAGAAAGCTCGACTCAACTCAAAACTCAATCAAGTCAACTTGAAAACTCATAATTGAGTTTTTTCAAGCGCTTATCTTCGGTTTTTACCCAATTGTGACCTGATCAAATTTTCCTTGAGTCTTGGTGAAATCTAGTCAAGTCGATTGTTTCCACATTTTTTAAACCATGCAAGACACATGCACACTTACTATCAATAAACCAATTTGAACTTAAGTACACATCAATTGATTGACTTGCATCTCCTCCTTATCTCCCCAGAAGACCCAGTGAGAGGATCAATGTCGCCCATCTTGACCATAGCCGCAGCAAAATCGGAGTAGAAAGCAGCCTGGTCGTTGCTATACTTGGTCACGAAATTGTTAGTGGAGCTTCCACTGAAGAGAACCTGGTCTGTCTTGAGGAGACCCTTTCTCTTAATGAGGTTCTTGTAGTAGTTGTTGTCGAAGGAGTTCGGTGTTACTAGATCGATTGGAGCCAAATTGGCGTCACCACCATTGGATGGACACCCACGTCGGCGAGTACTTGCGAAGCCAGCATCAATGTCGGTCTCGTTGTAGATCCTATTTCGGAATGTTATACATTGTGCTTGGCCAATCGTATGCGAGCCTGCCATATTGATCACAACAGTGTCATTTTAGCTAATGTAGACATGCATATATGAGAAATGTAATAATTAAAGTAGAAAATCAATTAGAGAGCGACAACTGGTACCTAAAAGCACTTTTAAAAAATAAAAACTACTTTTACTTTTTAAAGATACCTTCATATGTCGCGCCATTTGATAAACTGAAAAAAAACAAAAAAAAACAAAAAAAAATCTTTGAAAACTTAAAGTGCTGAATTATAATTTTGAAATAATTTTAGGAATATTTTAATTAAAAGTGAAAAGAAATTTTAATTCACCACCACCTTCAGCATTAAGTGAAGAGAGGGGAACTGAAAAATGATCCATATTTTCAGTGAAAATTAATAATTTGTATTCATTAAACAATTTGAATTATATAAGTACTTAAAATAAGTGATAAGTGTTGAAAATAAGTTTTATCAAATGGTACCTAAGTATGCCTTAGCATTTTACCTTATTATAATTTTATCAGCTCTACCATATCATTTTTCATATCAGTCAACTAAATTAATGCAAGTTATAATATGACTAGTTGGTACATTAGTCTCTTCTTCAATACCACCCATTTTCCAAGCCTAGGATGGGGTGGTCACCATCCACTAGAAGTGATTCTTGAGAGCCGTAGGCAGGCAAGGTAGGCCTACTGTGTAGATCTAGATGGTTAATGTTGATTATCAGATTTTTTGTTATAAAATAATGGAACGAGCCATTTTTTTAAGGGACATGATTACATGGATAGGATGCTCAGTATGATGTGATTCTTGCATAGTGGCTCATGGAATGTAGTGTGTACTGAATAGACGGTCCAGATTAGTTAATCTTATAAATACATGTCTACACGTGCAAACATTTGAGGAGGCCTTCTTACCTGAGAGTGCAACCATCTCTTTTGCGTTGAGACCCTTCCTTTTGAATAAGGAAATGAGAACGCTGAGGTCGTCTGAAGCCCTAGGAATGTTACTTTCTGCTTGGCTTTTGCTCGCTGTCCTCGAGTCCCTCCTTCCCAGCTTCACTTTCCATGTAGGTCCACCTACCTGTTTATTTATTTAAAAACAACCCATCTTCAATATGAAAATTTGCAAATTTTAGACTTTAAGTGGACCATAAAAGAACCGGGCCCAAATCAATGGCCCACGTTGAGTCCTCTTATATAAACGGTTTGGATCATTGAAACACCAATGTATCCAATGAATGTTTATAAACTATACATGTATAGTGAAAAACACCATCCACAGTGTCTTTAAACCATCCATTTCTTTTATAATGATATATAGCTCACTTGATGATTGGTGGGCCAACAGGCCAAGATATTCATCATAGGCACAGGGCCATCGAGGACATGGGTCTATATGCAAGCCTAGGCCGAATTTCCCCAGCCATAGCCCTACAGGGCCCATTTCCATCTCTGCTTGAGCCATGAATACTAAGCTCATTTGGCTAATGAAAGATATATGGGCCTCGTTTTGGATCTGACCAAGACTCAATGTCCCTTATGGCTGGACCTTGATTACATCATTTTAACTACAGGCCTATCTTAGGCCCATTGAGTTCTAGCCGATCCACACGCTGTATATGTTTAAGAAAATCATGTTTTCTCTTTTCAATGAGCAAGCAAGATCCATATGTAAGCACTCACAGCAACGGATGCATCACGTGCCGCGACTGCAAGTATGTCCGCGCAAGACACAACCCCTGGGCAAACATTCTCCACCCTAGACTTCACCTCGTCAACCACTTCAAAACCTCTCACTGACCCTGAATTCTGAAATGCACCCCTCTCGCCTGTGAACGAAGAAGTGTCTTCGAGCAAGAGCGAACCGTCGCACCCTTGGACGAAGCAATCATGGAAATGGAGCCGAATGAGAGATCCGGCCATCCGACGTTCACGTGAGATGGCTGTCCTCACAGCAGACTGGATCGTCGAGAGCGCATTAGGGCACGCCTTATCATAGAACGTGGATGATAGTTTTGCATGACATGACCCATTGGACACCAATGACAACATGGTAACAAGAAAACATGCAAGGTAGACACAAAAAACCCTGGTGGGCTTGACTACTAGAAAGCCCATTTCTCTCTTCTTCTCCTCTATGTTACTCTACTGCTGTAAATCTAAAGAAGTTTTAATGAGATATGGAAGTTACAGCCTTTTATAGACAATGGGATTCTTATATCTTGGGTTGAATTAGTCTGATTTCAACGCACGCCAGTTTACATGGTCTTAGTAAAACAGCTGTATTAGTCTCTAGGCTGCTGGTCTTCCGTACAATGAACTAGGATATGGTGATGGTTTGCCACCATTTTAGATGGTGGTGACCCATCAACTGTTCTAACGTTATACACGTATCACATCCGTGTCTTGCAAAAAAGGTGGGCTCCTGTTGATGTGGTTCATCCCAAAAATCACACTGATTGAATGATCCAGACTTTTGAATTGGAGATTAGAATAAAGTGGCCAGAGGTCCTCATTCAAATGTTTCAGATTGTTGGATTGGTGTGCTTCATTTATACATTTGCCTTTAAATTTAGATGGCCCAGATTTATGTACATTTATGGATCACTCACGGACATTTTGATTATGGTGGTGAACTATCACAGTGATCTGTCGAATAATAAATTGTAGAGAAATTAACCACTGTATATGCCATCTTTTACTCAGCATCTTTTTAAAGCGATCCCAAACTTTACTTTCTCAAGGTAAACCATTCTCTGCAGACAGAATATTCGAGGATGAAATATCTTTACATTCGATACCTATAGCTACGGATTATAACTGTGCTGTAGGAATTTAACAACGGAAACACAAAAGAATTTTTTTCTGCAAATAGTATGTCCGCACAGAATGACTTACTTTGGGAAAGTAAAGTTTGGGAGCACTTTGAAAGATGTCAGGTAAAAGGTGGCGTTTACAGTGATCAATTTTTCATTGTATAATAGACGAAAAGTAAAATCTTATATTACTTTGGTAGAGCATGATGGGAATTGCACACGTGGCATACATGTAAGTAAAATAAAACTGTCGAAATTATATGGTTCTGGTTTAGATGTAACGTAAACCAAAAGATTATGCCTATTTGATCGTATGATTGTCATGTAATGCATTTATTGTACGGTTAAAAATGATAAAATCCAACGGTCCTATTTCAACAAACAAGTGTCCACGATTCAGAGGTTAATATGATCTTGGGACCATGACGTATCACACGTGGTTGAAGATTTGATTTATTAGAGTTAATACATGCTACGTTTACAATATTTGAGTGCCTGCGTATCAAGCTACGTACTCCACCGGACTATGAAATAACTCCAGGTGGAAAAATGACTATGCAAGGAAAACAAGTCGTACGGCTTCTTATTCCGTGGATGAAGTCAGAATATTACCTAACATTGTTTACCAAGACATTTTCAAATGGTGTGTACATTAAACAAGGATGATGGTGGGTGGATCGTAATTATAGTTTTTCAATGATTTTTGGTGAATCTGGATCATCCATCTGGTGGTCCATTTTGAAGATTGACCATGGTCAAAAAAGCTACTAATTTCATGAAAAAATCAGGTGGATGAACGGATTTTATTCATGTGAATGTGAAGCATTAATGATCTTTATTTTCAGCGTCTATTTAACATAAACATATTGTACTATCATTGTTGGTTGATCTGTGAGTTTTTATGTATGTACACAATCGAATACTAGGAACACTAGATGAATGGTCTGGATTCCCCATTCGTTCATCCATGTGATGATGCGATGTAGCTACGAACACTGACGCCATTAACCGACTCAGCGATGAAGGAAATACCGAAATGGACGGGACTTCGTAAGGGTATATTAGTCTTTCTAGAAGCGGAGAAGTAGCTCGAGGCACGTGGAAATATTTGCCGTCGGGAAATAATACAGTAGAACCGGGAGTACCAGAATATGGTAAATCAATCTCTTCAAAGTACATATGGAAGGGTTATATGTTTATCAGTACCGTCCATCTAGTATTATTCATCATTTTTTGCTTTTTTTAAAAAAAATAATACTATTAAAGGAATTTCTTCCACCACCTTTCCTTACTTTCTGAGAATAAATGCAGATCACTAGTTACTTTTGCTTTTTCTGCCACTGCTGGCAAGGCCAATGGTTAGATGGACAGGATCTCTTCCTTAAAAATTTACTTTCAACCACTTTCCATCAAGACAACTTGATGGACGGACGAAAATAACGTGCACTGACGTGTAAATAAGGCCAGTGCACTCAACATTGGAATCACATATTTACATCGTATGTGGACTATGGGTTATCATTTTCCTTCGCCATTATCTGTTTTTAATTATTGTGTGGCCCACCTGACGAGTGGACGAGCTTGGAAATTTCACCTTGGGCCTACCCAATGAACAGACCTGACCTTGCGTTCGTGTACCATTTTGGCATGTGTAAGCCACTTGTAGATAAGACAGGGGACGTGCATGAATTTGTGCAGAACAAATCAAAATCACTCATTTTCACCAGTCACCTCAAAATCATTAAAAATGTTGAAGCGGTCTTGAGCGTGCATCTTGATTGAGGCGGTGCCTGACATCATCCGACTTTGCTCCTTAAGTGTACATTAAATCAATAGTCACGTACTTATGGGTCCCATTTGGAGTAACGAGCGTGGGTTTACTTCAGGTTGCAGAAAAATCTGGACCCTCCATCAACCACTGAACAGTTAGATTGTCTTTTAACCTAACCTCTGGCCCATGTTGATCTAGCATTTAAAACAAAAGACCTATGAGACATCACTTTTGCACCTTTCATTTTTGAATTGGTCAAATATTGAAGAAAAAGTTAGACGGCTAGGATTGCCTAGTAAGCTTACTTTTTTGAAATATAAACCATCAAAGGGCCAGTGTCAGGAATTGGATAGAACCTATTGATGGATAGATTATCCAAGTAATAATCAGTTCTTTTCACATAGATTATCCAAATTGCTAACGAAATTCTGATTGGAGGATAACCAAGAAACTGTACAAAGAAGATTATATTAAGTCCTATTTTTCTTCATATATGGTATGGACCACCCACCATTTACTTTTAGCTATCTATCTTATAGGTCACTGTTTAGATGGTTAGGATTACTTGATGAACATGATTTTAGAGATATGGTCCATCAACAGTGAGAGCCACAATTTTGGATGATCTGTATAGCTGTACATCAATGCCACCATTTTGAAAATGGTTCTAAACTAACATAGGAGTACAGCCTCGCCCTGACCTGGAGTGATGCGTGGGTGGCACGAACGCGGGCGCTGCAGATGGCAGGTGGGCATGTAATGCAAGGGCACACGGTGAGAAATAAAGATTTCCTACAGGAATATCAATTTGCCAGTTTCACCGTGGAATTGTCTTTGCACACGCGCACGCACTAGGTACTTTTTCATTGCTACTCGTAACTAGGGATATATTAAGTGGGGCCCACCATGATTCACATGTACTTATTTATGCTGTCCATTCTTTATGCCAGATCATTTTACAGCGTAAGTAAAAAAGTGAGGCAAATCCAAATCTGAAGTGGACCACATTATAGGAAAGAGTGGGGACGAAACACCTACCTTTGAAAACTTCTCAAGGGGTACTGAAGCTTTGGATCAAGCCGATATCTTAATTTTCCCTTCATTCAGGTCGGTATGATCTTATGAACATGTTTTTTTTTTTTTTTGGTGAAAAAAAAAAAAAACCAGGAATTGTATTAACCTAAAAAAGGGGACTATACAATAGAGGGATGCACATTTGAGCAGCCCAAAGGTACAAAACTCCCTCAGGCTACCTATCATATACCTCTACATTAAAAGAAAAAATGGATGGAGGGGGAAATGTTTTCTCTAATATGAGCCAGGTCCAAATGATCCAAAGAGAGGACTCTGCCAATGGGCTGAGGGAAGATCATACCAGACCTAAAGGGTCCTCCCAATTTGAGTCTGCTCGTTGCCCAATTTAGCCAAGGCATCCACAACACCGTTGACTTCCATTGGAGCATACACAATGCTGACTCGAATACCCCTCCTTAAAGAGTCTATACAGGCCCATCAGTACCACGAGCTCAAATTTGAGGGCCTCTCTCCGTTTAGCATATCCACTATGACCTAATTAGAGTCACTCTCGACCAAAATTTTGGGAAACTGTGCTCCGCCTATAGGGAAAGGCCTTCAAATAGCACTCAAGCCTCAGCACAAACATTAGAGCCCTGCCTATAGGCACTCAAGAAAGCAAAAACAAAGTTAACGTTGCTTCCTTCGCACACTCCACCTTTGCCAAATGGCCCCGCGTGAGTTGCCTTGTGAAGAGCCATCCATATTAATTTTGATCTAGCCATTTTTTGCCCTCTCCCAATTCAGCAGAGATAGGCATCTGCTACGAAAGAGTCTCGAGACTATCCAAGGCCAATTGTTGAGAGAGGAGGCTATCCTTGAAGAAAGGAAGAGCTGGGCTAATGACAAATAACCACCTTTTGATTCGGATGATAGTCCTCTCCACGTTCACCTGAATATCTTCAAATCGGTGGTCATTTATTTCTTTTCAAATTTCTCAAAAGATAACCTTAGGAGCAAACCATGTAAGGACATAAAATGATCTGCGTTTGAGACAACTTGCCATCATTTGTCTCTGTGTGCTTCCTGATAAAAGATGAGGATCAGGTATGTATATTGTTGAATTCTCTCCCAATTTCGTATGAGTCATTCAATGACTCTTTTGTACACCGATAGAACGACCATTAATGTTGAGACCGTTATCTCAACCCTTCAGTCAGAGGCGATGAAAAAGAAAAATGGTGATATAGGTGCTTCTATAAATGCATTGGTTACAAGCGAGAGAAATTTTGAGCGGGATAGCGGATCTTCACGATTGAGTTCTAAATCCAATGGTAAGGGAAAATGCAAATTGATGTGTTGGAATTGTGGCATGTCAAGGCACGTGAAGAAAGATTGTTAGAATCCTAAGTTGAGAAAGGAGAATTCAATTAGTTCTTCGAGAAAGGCCAACACTGCAGAATCTAATGTAGGTACGACTGGTTGTGATATGTTGTCAATGTCCATGGTCGAACACTTATACAATGAGCGTAAAGATGAGTGAATTTTGGATACGGGGGCATCGTATCACATGTGCCTCATTGGAATTGGTTCATCAGTTACAGTGAGTGCGATGGTGGGTAAGTGAGTAATGATAACGCTTATAAAGTACTGGTGGGCGTTGGATCGATGCACATCAAGATATTTAATGGCATAGAGCGTATCTTGATCGAGGTAAGACATGTTTCTTAATCGAGGAGGAGTCTGATATCTTTGAGAGTACTTGAGGCACTACGGTGCAAATTCACCAGTTTCAATTGTGTGCTTAAAGTTTCAAAGTGGGCACTCATAATTATGAATGTGCAAAGGAATGAAAACCTTTACAGGTTGATTAAGAGTACTTCATCGAGTGAAGCTACAACATCTGCAGTGGATTCCACGTCTACACATATATGGCGTGCACGCTTAGGCCACATGAGCGAGTGGGGTATGGAGGTACTTTCTGACTGTTGTTTAATTTCATTTTTTAAAAGCATTAATTTTAATACATGCGAACATTATATATATGGTAAACAATCAAGGTTATCTTTTAAGTCTACCATCCAATTTTCAAATGTTTGAATTTATAACTTATCGTATTTGAGATTCTTATATGTTTATCGGAAACTAGCAATGATCTGATGACGCACCAAGACCTGAGCGGGCCAAGACCCCATCCGTTAGACAAGAGATTACTCTCTTTTTCAAATCAGCCACAAGGGGAAAACGTTTGATGGCAAACAAACATCATTGGTAGGCCTTAGGAAGGTTTCAACAGTGGGTGTCATTATCACCCCTCTTTCATATAGTGTGGTCCACTTTAGCTTTGGATTTGCTTCATTTTTGAATCATGCCTTGAACTTTTTTGGATACATCATGGTAGGCCTCATAGAGTCAGATCACTAGGGATGACCAGGTCTCCTGGCAATCCACGTGCCTGGACAGGCTGCGTCCAATGATCTGCTGGATGCAGTCTATGTCTGGGTGGCGTTCAGCCGTGCATTAAAATGATTATGGAGCCATGGCCCTACGTTTTAGATATGAAAAACAGTGAACACCCATCTTGTGCAAAAATGTGAGGCAACTATATATCATATAATGTCTCCTCTTCCTTACCATCATCATCATGGTCACCTAATTAGATGGTTATGAATGTCCACTTGAAATGACATGATATGCAAGATGAACGGCTTGGAAGTTGTAAATTAATTTTCACGGTGGGGTGATAATTTGCCTTCCATATGATCTAATAGACCCATGCTGAATGTACACTCCATAAATAGGCATGGCCTACACCATGCGAATTTGAGTCTTAATAATAATAATAATAATAGTAACAATAGAAGATAAAGACCATTAAAGAAAGGATCAAGCTTTCAACATTTGTATACTTGGTACAGGCACATCAGATCCAAACCTTTCATCTACCTACCCCTACATTGGAATTTGGATTGCATGTACTAAGAAAAGCAAATCACTTTGAATACAAATGGACAGTCACCATATGATCTGATTTTATTAGCTCTGTATGCTCATGCTCATGCTCATATACATACTCCATTCATTAGACATTGTAACACTTTCAGTCTACATCATGAACACATTCGTAGGCCATGATATGGGATGCGAATCAGCTGGAGCATTTTCTAGCTTTCATTGTGTTGGTTTATTGTCATGTGGATGATATTTGCACCATGGCAAGACCAAGATATTGAATCCAGAGCTTTACAAAGGCTTCATACGCCTATACATTTTGACACAGGGAAGGGTATAAGGAGAGAGATCAATATCTTCCTAAGTAGATAAAACCTTGAATATAGTTTTAGATTCCTATCTTTTTCAAAAATTGATTGTAATCATATTAACATTGTTTCAATAAGGTTAATTTAGGACATTTTAATTTTTATAAAACTTACTATTTCGGATAAGTTTTATTTTAGTTGAATTAAGACTTTTATTAAGGTTAGAAATTTGCTATTTCGGATAATTTTAAATTAGGGTTTTATTTTTTCTTTATTAATAGTATAATCGAAAAATTATATACATTAGATATTATTGAATAATAAAATTTTAAAATTTTCTTTTTATCTTGTAAATTCAAAAATAACCTTGTGAATGATTTAAAAATAAGAAAATATGATAAAAACTTGATTTTGAATTGGAAGCGTATGTTTTCTTATGAAACAAACAGACATGACCCACTTTGTGGGTCGATTAACTTTGGATGACTCGCTACATAAAGATCGATAGATCATGTGTCCTATAATGATACTCAAATGAAAAGTTATGGCTGATTTATGATTTACACTTTGAATGACAATTTCTCACTATCCGAATTGTGTTTATTTGGGAACCGGACCTGTTAACTCATGCTCGAAAAAATTTCGAACCAAGTTCAAGCTTGCCTAAGCTCAACTCGACTCAGATTGAACCCCAACTTGAATCGAACTCGGATTGAATCAGTTCGGTGACTCGGTTACTTTGATATTGACATTGCTCACCATGGTGTTTGATAAAATGACTCAACGAAGTGTCGGCTGGTGGCAAGGAAGGTATGTATATGAAACAAATACCCATTTTTCTTGATTTTGATGTTGCCGATCTTAGATCCTCCCACGTGCTAGGAAGGCACATGTGACTACACGTGGAGGTGTGTGTGAGCTGAGTATTAGACCATCTTCGCTTTTTTTTTTTCTTCCTTCCATACACACCTGCGCACTCACACCACAATGGGAGCTTGAACTCATGACCTCATGTTGAAACTCTTGTGAGTCTACCACTAAGCCATAGGGTTGCTGGCGACCGTCTTTTGAAAAAGAAAATTCCAACTCATAGCCCAAGAGAATCTCTAGATATTAAAAAAAACATGTAAAACTAAAGATAATACACAACTCAAAAATTACCAGAAATCTGACAAATTTGTCTTTTCTTTATTATGTAAATCAACACTGTATAACTACAAATTATAAAACAATTATCTCAATGAAAGCAATTTAGAGATTATCTTCAATATTACTATTTCTCAAGGAGAACTTTTTAAATGGGATAAAACATAGAAAATGAGATGAATGATATTAAGAAATAAAGACTCAAGACACCACATAACAATCACAAACACACACCATACTTGTGGTAGTGAAAAACACCTTCACCCAACTCTCTTTACCCTATAACACAACATTGTTTAAAAAGATGAAAACTCGACTCAACTCAAAACTCAATCAAGTCAACTTGAAAACTCATGATTGAGTTTTTTCAGGCGCTTATCTTCGGTTTTTACCCAATTGTGACCTGATCAAAATTTCCTCTGAGTCTTGGTGAAATCTAGTCGAGTCGAGTTGACACAGATGAGTCGATTGTTTTCAAATTTTTTAAACCATGCAAGACACATGCACACTTACTATCAATAAACCAATTTGAACTTAAGTACACATCAATTGATTGACTTGCATCTCCTCCTTATCTCCCCAGAAGACCCAGTGAGAGGATCAATGTCGCCCATCTTGACCATAGCTGCGGCAAAATCAGAGTAGAAAGCAGCCTGGTTGTTGCTATATTTGGTCACGAAATTGTTAGTGGAGCTTCCACTGAAGAGAACCTGGTCTGTCTTGAGGAGACCCTTTCTCTTAATGAGGTTCTTGTAGTAGTTGTTGTCGAAGGAGTTCGGTGTTACTAGATCGATTGGAGCCAAATTGGCGTCACCACCATTGGATGGACACCCACGTCGGCGAGTACTTGCGAAGCCAGCATCAATGTCGGTCTCGTTGTAGATCCTATTTCGGAATGTTACACATTGTGCTTGGCCAATCGTATGCGAGCCTGCCATATTGATCACAACAGCGTCATTTTAGCCAATGTAGACATGCATATATGAGAAATGTAATAGTTAAAGTAGAAAATCAATTAGAGAGCTACAACTGGTACCTAAAAGCACTTTTATAAAATAAAAACTACTTTTACTTTTTAAAGATACCTTTATATGTTGCGTCATTAATTTGATAAACTGAAAAAAAAAAAAACAAACCTTTGAAAACTTAAAGTGCTGAATTATAATTTTGAAATAATTTAAGGAATATTTTAATTAAAAGTGAAAAGAAATTTTAATTCACCACCACCTTCAGCATTAAGTGAAGAGAGGGGAACTGAAAAATGATCCATATTTTCAGTGAAAATTAATAATTTGTATTTATTAAACTATTTGACTTATATAAGTACTAAAAATAAGTGATCAGTGTTGAAAATAAGTTTTATCAAATGGTACCTAAGTGTGCCTTAGCATTCTACCTTATTATAATTTTATCAGCTCTACCATATCATTTTTCATATCAGTCAACTAAATTAATGCAAGTTATAATATGACTAGTTGGTACATTAGTCTCTTCTTCAATACCATCCATTTTCCAAGCCTAGGATGGGGTAGTCACCATCCACTAGAAGTGATCTTGAGAGCCGTAGGCAGGCAAGGTGGGCCAACTGTGTAGATGGTTAAGGTTGATTACCAGATTTTTTTGTTATAAACTAATGGAACTAGCCATTTTTTTAAGGGACATGATCACATGGAAAGGATGCTCAGCATGATGTGATTCTTGCACAGTGGCTCATGCAAATACATGTCTACACATGCAAACATTTGAGGAGGGCTTCTTACCTGAGAGTGCAACCATCTCTTTTGCGTTGAGACCCTTCCTTTTGAATAAGGAAATGAGAACGCTGAGGTCGTCTGAAGCCCTAGGAAGGTTACTTTCTGCTTGGCTTTGGCTCGCTGTCCTCGAGTCCCTCCTTCCCAGCTTCACTTTCCATGTTGGTCCACCTACCTGTTTATTTATTTAACAACAACCCATCTTAAATATGAAAATTTGCAAATTTTAGACTTTAAGTGGACCATAAAAGAACCGGGCCCAAATCAATCTCAATGAAATCATGGGCCCACGTTGTGCACCAATGTAGGCCCATGATGAGTTCTCTTATATAAACGGTTTGGATCATTGAAACATCATGTATCCAATGAATGTTTTTAAACTACACATGTATAGTGAACAACACCATCCACAGTGTCCTTAAACCGTCCATTTCTTTTATAATGATATATAGCTCACTTGATGATTAGTGGGCCAACATGCTGAGCCGTTTATAATCAGCATCCGCCCATCGCAGACATGGGCCTAGATGTCAATACAAGGCCCAATTCCCCAAGCCATGGCCCTACAGGGCCCATTGCCATCTCTACTTGAGCCATGAATACTTAGCTCATTTGGCTAATGAAGGATATATGGGCCTTGTTTTGGACCTGGCCAAGACTCACTGTCCCTAATGGCTGGGCCTTGATTACATCATTTTAAATCAGGCCTTTCTTACGCCCATTGAGTTCTAGCCGATCCACACGCTATAAAAATCATTTTTTCTCTTTTCAATAAGTAAACAAGATCCATATGCATGCACTCACAGCAACGGATGCATCGCGTGCCGCGACTGCAAGTATGTCGGCGCAAGACACAACCCCTGGGCAAACATTCTCCACCCTAGACTTCACCTCCTCGACCACTTCAAAACCTCTCACTGACCCTGAATTCTGAAATGCACCCCTCTCGCCCGTGAATGAAGAAGTGTCTTCGAGCAAGAGCGAACCGTCGCACCCCTGGACGAAGCAATCATGGAAATGGAGCCGAATGAGAGATCCGGCCATCCGACGCTCACGTGAGATGGCCGTCCTCACGGCGGACCGGATCGTCGAGAGCGCATTAGGGCACGCCTTGTCATAGAACGTGGATGATAGTTTTGCATGACATGACCCATTGGACACCAATGACAACATGGTAACAAGAAAACATGCAAGGTAGACACAAAAAACCCTAGTGGGCCTGACTACTAAAAAGGCCATTTCTCTCTTCTTCTCTTCTTTATGTGACTCTACTATTGTAAACCTAAAGAAGTTTTAATGAGAGATGGATGTTACAGCCTTTTATAGACAATGGGATTCTTATATCTTGGGCTCATGAATTAGTCTGATTTCAGCGCATGCCAGTTTACTTGGTCTTAGTCAAAAAAGCTGTATTTGTCTCTAGGCTGCTGGTCTTTCGTACAATGTACTAGGATATGGTTATGGTTTGCCACCATTTTAGATGGTGGTGACCCATCAACTGTTCTAATGGTATACACGTATCACATCCGTGTCTTGCAAAAAAGGTGGGCTTCTGTTAATGTGGTTCAACTCAAAAATCACACCGATTGAATGATCCAGACTATTGAATTGGAGATTAGAGAGGTCCTCCTTCGAATGGTTGGGATTGTTGGATTGGTGTGCTTCATTTATACTTTTGCCTTTAAATTTAGATGGTCCGGATTTATGTACGTGTATGGATCAGTCACAGCCATTTTGATTATGGTGGTGAACTATCACAGTAATCTGTTTTCTAATAAATTATATATAATGAACGAAGAGGGAAATCTTATATTACTCTAGTAGAGCATGATGGATAATACGCATGAACTTAGGAATTGCACACGTGGCATACAAGTAAGTAAAATCAAACTGTTCAAATTATGGTCCTGGTTTAGATGTAATGTAAATCAAAAGATTATGCTTATTTGGTCATATGATTGTCACGTCATACATTTATTGTATGGTTAAAAATGAAAAAATATCCAATGGTCCTATTTCAACAATCAAATGTCCACGATTCAGAGGTTAATATTATTAAACTAATATGATATTAGGACCATGACTTATCGTAAATGGTTCACGATTTGATTGGTTAGAGTTTATACATGCCACGCTTACAATATTTGAGTGCTTGCGTATCAAGCTACGTATTCCACCGGACTATGAAATAACTCCACGTGGAAAAAGCACGATCCAAGAAGAACAAGGCGTACGTCTCCTTATTCCGTAGATAAAGTCAGAGTATGACCTAACATTGTGTACCGAAACATTTTCAAATGGTATGTACGTTACACAAGGATGATGGTGGGTGGATCTCAATTATAGTTTTTCAATGATTTTTGGATCATCCATCTGGTGGTCCATTTTGAAGATTGACCATCGTCGAAAAAGATACTAATTTCATGAAAAAATCAGGTGGATGAACGGACTTTATTCATGTGAATGTGACGCATTAACGATCTTTATTTTCAGCGTCTATTTATCAGAAACATATTGTACTATCGGTGTTGCTTGATCTGTGAGATTTTATGGATGCACATGATCGAATAATAGGAACACTAGATGGATGGTCTGGATTCCCCATTTGATCATCCATGTGATGATGCCACGTAGCTACGAACACTGACGTGATTAACCAACTCAGTGATGAAGGAAATACCGAAATAGACAAGACTTCGTAAGGGTATATTAGTCTTTCTGGAAGTGGAGAAGTAGCTCGAGGCACGTGGAAATATGATGATACGGTAGAACCGGGAGTACCAGAATGTGGTAAATCAATCTCTTCAAAGTACATATGGAAGGGTTATATGTTAATCAGTACCGTCCATCTAGTATTATTCATCATTTTTTGCTTATTAAAAAAAAATTCTATTAAAGAAAATTTTTCCACCACCTTTCCTTACTTTCTAAGAATAAATGTAAATCACTAGTCACTTTTGATTTTTCTGCCACTGCTTTGAAGGCCAATGGTTAGATGGACAGGATCGTCTTCCTTAAATTTACTTTCAACCATTTTCCATCAGTACAACTTGATAGACGGACGAAAATAACGTGCACTGGCGTGAAAATAAGGTTAGTGCACTGAACATTGGAATCACATATGTACATCGAATGTCATCATTTTCCTCCGCCATTATCTGACCCACCTGACGAGTGGACCAGCTTGTTTTAGTCAGGGGACTTTCATTTGAGCACACCAAATGAACAGCCCTGACATTGCGTACGCGTGCCATTTTGGCATGGGTAAACCACTTGTAGATAAGAGAGAGGACGTGCATGAATTTGTACAAAACAAATCAAAATCACTCATTTTCACCAGGTCACCTCAAAATCATTGAAAATAGAGAAACGGTCCTGAGAGCGTGCATCTCGATTTAGCAGGTGGCTGACATCATATGACTTTTCTCCTTACGTGTTTATTAAATGAATAGTCACGTACTTATGTGATTACTTTAGGTTGCAGAAAAATCTGGACACTCTATCAACCGCTAAACAGTTAGATTGTCTTTTAACCTAATCTAGGCCCGTGCTGCTCTAGCATTTAAAACAAAAGATCTATCAGACATCTCTTTTGCACCTTTCACTGTTGAATATTGGTCAATTGATGAAAAGTTAGACGGCTAGGATTGCCTAATAAGTTTACTTTTCAAAATATAAGCCATCTAAGGGCCAGTGCCAAATGGATAGAACCGATTGATGGATAGATTATCCAAGTAATAATCAGTTCTTTTCACATAGATTATCAAACTTGCTGACGAAATTCTGATTGGAGGATAACCGAGAGCTGCACTAAGAAGATTATATTTACAGTCTTATTTTTCTTCATATATGGACCACCCACTATTTACTTTTGGCCATCTATTTTATAGGCCACTGTTTAGATGGTTAGGATTACTTGATGAGCATGATTTTAGAGATATGGTCCATCAACAGTGGGACCCACAATTTTGGATGATTTGAATAGCTGTACATCAATGCCACCATTTTAGAAATGGTTCTAGACCAACATAGGAGTCCAGCCTCGCCCAGAACTGGAGTGATGCGTACGTGGGTGGCATGAACGCGGGTGCTGCAGACGGCAGGTGGGCATGTAATGCAAGGGCACACAGTGAAAAATAAAGATTTCCTACATAAATATCAATTTGTCAGTTTTACTGTAGAATTACGTCTTGGATCATCTACGGCTGTCCATCCCTTATTTACGCTGTCCATCCATTAGGCCAGATCATTTTACGGCCTAAGTCAAATAGTGATGAAAATCCAAATCTTAAGTGGACCGCATTATAGGAAAGAGTAGAGACTGAACACCTACCTTTGAAAACTTCTTGAGGGGTACTGAAGCCTTGGATCAAGCTGATATCTTAGTTTTCCCTTTATTCAGGTCAGTATGATCTTATGAACATGGTTTTTTTTTTTTTTTTAAAGCAGGAATTGTATTAACCTAAAAGAGGGGACTATACAATAGAGGGACGCACATTTGAGCAGCCCAACAAAGGCACAAAACTGCCCTGGGCTGCCTATCATATATACATCTACATCAAAAGAAAAAAAAATGGACCTATGAGGGGGAAATGTTTTCTCTATTAGCCAGGTCCAAATGATCCAAAAAGAGGAACTCTGCGAATGGGCTGAGGGAAGATCAGACCAGACTTCTCCCAATTTGAGTCTGGCTGCCCAGTCTAGCCAAGGCATCCACAACACCCTTGACTTCCCTTGAAGCATACACAATGCTGACTTCAATACCCCTCCTTAGAGAGTATACAGGCCCACCAGTACCCCAAGCTCCAATTTAAGTGCCTCTCTCTGTTTAGCGTATCCACTATGTCCTTAGAGTCACTCTCCACCAAAATTTTGGGAAACCATGCTTGGCGTAGAGGGAAAGGCCTTCGAACAACACTTAAGCCTCGACATAAAGCCTTACCTATAAGCACTCAAGAAAGTAAAAACAAAGTTAACGTTGCTTCCTCTGCACACTCCACCTTTGCCAAATGGCCTCGAGTTGCCTTGTGAAGAGCCATCCATATTGATTTTGATCTAGCCATTTTTTGGCCTCTCCCAATACAATAGACACAGGCATCTGCTGTGAAAGAGTCTCAAGACTATCCAAGGCCAATTGTTGAGAGAGGAGGCTATCCTTGAAGGAAGGAAGAGTTGGGCTAATGACACATAACCACCTTTTGATTTGGATGATAGTCATCTCCACGTTCACCTAAATATCTTCAAATCGGTGGCCATTTCTTTATTTCCAAATTTCGCAAAAAGATAAACCTTGGGAGTAAACCACACAAGGACATAAAATGATCTATTTTTGAGACAACTTGCCATCATTTGTCTCCGTGTGCTTCCCGATGAAAGATGAGTATCAGACATTTATATTGCTGAATTCTCTTCCAGTTTCATATGAGTCATTCAATGATTCTTTGTGCACTGGTAGAACGACCATTAATATTGAGACTGTTATCTCAACCCTTCAGTCGGATGCGATGAAAAAGCAAAATGGTGATGTAAGTGCTTCTACAGATTCACTAGTTACAAGCGAGAGAAATTTTGAGCGAGACAGTGGATCTTCACGATTGAGTTCCAAATTCAAGAGTAAGGGTAAATGCAAGTTGATGTGTTGGAATTGTGGCATTTCAAGGCACATGAAGAAAGATTGTTAGAATCCTAAGTCAAGAAAAGAGAATTCAGATAGTTCTTTCAGAGAGGCCAACATCACAAAATCTAATGTAGGTTCGACTGATTGTGATATGTTGTCAGTGTCCATGGTCGGACATTTATACGATGAACGTAAAGATGAGTGAATTTTGGATACATGGGCATCGTATCACACATGTCTTCATCGGAGTTGGTTCACTAGTTACGGTGAGTGCGATGGTGGGTAAGTGAATAATGATAATGCTTGTAAAGTGGTAAGCGTTGGATCGATATACATCAAGATGTTCGATGGCATGGAGCGTATCTTGATAAAGGTAAGACACGTTCTTGATTTGAGGAATAGATCATTGATATCTTTGAGAATACTTGAAGCATTGGAGTGTAAATTCACCAGTTTCAATTGTATCCTTAAGGTTTCAAAGTGAACACTCATAGTTATGAATGTGTAGAGGAATAGAAACCTTTACAGGTTGATTAAGGGTACTTCATCGAATGGAGCTACAACATCAGTAGTGGATTCCATGTCTACACGTATGTAGCATGCATACTTAGTCCATATGAACAAGTGGGGCATAAAGGTACTTTCTGACCGTTTTTTAATTCTAGTTTTTAAAAATATTAATTTTAATATATGCGAGCATTATATATATGATAAACAGTAAAGGTTGTCATTTAAGTCTATCATTTAATTTTGAAATATTTGAATTTATAACCTATCTTATTTGAGATTCCTATGTATAGTAGGTGGGCCCTGTGATTCAAAGTGTAATTAGAGAATATAATTTCTATCTAACTTGTATGTTTATCAGAGACTGGCAGGGATCCGATGATGCACTAAGACCTGAGCGGGCTAACACCCCGTCAGTTAGACAAGAGATTACTCTCTTTTTCCAATCAGCCACCTAGGGGAATATGTTTGATGGCAAACAAACATCATTGGTAAGCCTTCGGAAGGTTTCAACGGTGGGTGTCATTATCACCCCTCTTTCATATAGTGTGGTCCACTTGAGCTTTGGATTTGCCTTATTTTTGAATCATGTGCCCTAAACTGATTTGGATACATCATGGTGGGCCTAATAGAGTCAGATCACTAGGGATGACCGGGTCTCCTGGCAATCCGCGTGCTGGACAGGCTGCGTCCAAAATGCTCTTCTGGATGCAGTCTACGTCTGGGTGGCATCCAGCCATGCATTAAAATGATTATGGAGCCACAGCCCTACGTTTTAGATCTGAAAAACAGTGGACATCCATCCTGTGCAAAGACGTGAGGCAACTATCATATAATGTCTCCTTTTCATTACCATAATCATCATGGTCACCTAATCGGATGGTGATGAATGTCCACCTGATATGACATGATATGCAAGATCAACGGCTTGGAAGTTGTAAATTGTCACGGTGGGGCGATAATGTACGCACTCGTGGGATGGATGGATGTGCAAGATGGGAAATTCATAAGGTATAGCCATCTGGTCTGTGGCCCAGAGAACAGGCCGTCCCCTCATCAGGTGGGGCCCACATGTATGTTGAATATGGACGGTTAATTCCTATATCCCTTCTGTGTGGTGTGGTCGACCTATGATTGGAAGTAATTGAGTACTAGATGATCAGCATGGATTTCTCGTACATATGCAACCGTGCCACGTGTGAAAGTGGCTATAAAGTGTACGTACGCACCGGTTCACTTTAGCATTACTCAAAATTCATGAAAAAGAAGCCCAATCTAATATGGCCCATTGTTGTGGATCAGTCTGATTTTTGGGCCTTAGGTGTCTTCTAAGGTGACACATCTTATGGACGGCTTTGATTTTCTTGATCAGAATCATCCATGCATGAAACTTACGTTGAAAAGAAGATTTTCAATAGCATGGGAACTTCAAGTTTTAGGTGCGGTTTTACATTAGCAACATTGGTGTGGCCCATATGAGTATTCTTTTATTGGTATTTTCTTTTGAATATACGGTCAATATAAGGGCTATCTACTTAAAGGACGGAGTGTATTTCACGTATACGACAGGTGGCCCCAAAGAGCTAGTGTATTTTACCCGGTGTGTGAAACGTAAAACAGTTGTATAAGATTCCTGTCCGTCTCCCTCTTTTGGGGCCCCATAAAAGTCGTTTTAAGGATATATTGGCCATTTAATTATCTTACAAGCTACGCAATTTGACTAGAAATGTTCTGGTGCAGCGTTGAAAGATAGCTTGGTGGAACATCTAAGCTGTGAAAATGGTGGGCCGCCATACCAAGCACCTGGAGCAAAAGTTAGGTGCAATCCTCTCCTTAGGTGGGCCGCAGATGTATGCTTAACTGGAACATTAGCCGTCCATTAATTTCAATGGTGTGGTCTGGATGATTAATGGTACATTTCAAGTCCCTGGATATCATTATGATATGTTCCGTTTTCACGGATAGGATTTTATACAACATACTAGCGGGAAAGAAAGCACGATACATTGAAGTTCTTATGTACAAAACGACCTGTTCAGCCCAATATGATGTTTTAGTGACATGATCCAATCCGTCCATTGTGTCCGTTCCCTCCTTAGTCTCTAAGACCGAGATCGAGCCAAAACTCGCGGGGCCAAACCAATAAATCATACCTAAAACCTCTAAAATCAAGTGTCGTGACCAACTTAGGTGTTGGGATATCCTGAATTTTTAGGTGTATATTAATCTTGATTGGATGCAGCTTCTGAATGGATTAGATGGAACATATAGAGCACAATGGGCCCTTCATAGAATCTGGAAGGTTTTTAATGGTTGATATCCCATCCCAACTGTTCCCTAATACATGGCCCACTTAAGTTTTGAACAGGTTTGAATGTTGGGTTTCAAGAAGAAAGTGTGTGTTTATTTTATTTTTGAACAAGGGGAGCAAATGTTGGACGGATTGGATGTCGGATTTTATTTTTATTTTTTTCCTTTCTTTATTTATTTTATTTTTATTTTTTATTTTTAAAGAAAAAGAAAGTGTGGATTATTCGCATCCTTAGCTTCCATGCAACAACGAAGAAACAGTCAGGACAGCCGCAGCTCATCATTCATTGCATGGTTGAATATCATCACGCGTCGGCTGAGATTTGAATCAGACAACCCCACCAATCCAATGGTGTGCATTGCACCGTGAATTCATCTCTCTCCTATTCCTCCTCTATATATACTACCATGCACATATCTTCACCTTTCATTCCTTTCTTCTTCCTATTCACCTACCTCATTAACGCATTTTCAGGCAACATTCCATCTCCTTTCTCCACCCCTCACTTCTTCTGTTACCATTACTTACAGACCTTTCTACAGACTAACCAGAGAAATGGGGTTACCCGCTGTGAGCCCAACAAGCAATTTTCGCATTCCCTTTATATGTGTTCTCGCTACCATGTTCTTCTTGTTATCGACCATCCCATGCCAAGCCCAGCTATCACCTACATTCTATGAAAACACCTGCCCAACAGCCCTCACTACGATTCGGACTGCTGTAAGGTCGGCAATCGCACGAGAGCGTAGAATGGCGGCGTCCCTTGTTCGCCTCCTTTTCCACGATTGCTTTGTTCAGGTGTGCTTGTGTAATTTTTTCTTCCGAGGTGTTCTTCTTATTATGTTTTTATACTCTTTTGGATTGACACGGTCATGGAATTACAGGGATGTGATGCATCAGTCTTACTCGATGACTCTCCTTCATTTGCAAGCGAGCAGAACGCGCCTCAGAATTTCCGCTCTGCAAGAGGATTTGAAGTCATCGCCAATGTAAAATCTCAAGTGGAAAATGTATGCCCAGGAGTTGTATCATGCGCGGATATCCTTGCTGTTGCGGCACGGGATTCTTCTGTATATGTGAGCGGATTACATCTAACAAATGAAATTTACTTGCTACTTTTCATTATTTGATAATTACATATTCTAGTTTCTTTGTAATGGAAATTCAACCTATTCTCAGACTGACTGGCCCAAAAAAAATCCTATCATGGAAGTCCAATATCAAGCACAAGCCAGTATTTCTTTTTAACCCAAATGGGCTAACTAGACCGTGGGTCCAAGCTCACCACCTCAAACACATTGCAATGCTATTTTGAGGGACGATACATATATTGATGGCTGTTTGTTTTTGAAAAATTCAGGTGGGTGGCCCAACATGGACGGTGAAGCTTGGAAGAAGAGACTCCACAACTGCAAGCCAATCCCAAGCAGCAAGTGACCTTCCAAGGTTCACAGACAGCCTAGAAACCCTCCTAGAATCCTTCAGTAACAAGGGCCTAAATGCAAGAGACATGGTTGCACTCTCAGGTTTTTAACTACAAACTCAACAATCATGTAACCTCTTCTTCCATTCTCTCCTTACTTCAACCATATATTGACATATATGAAAAATGGCAGGCGCGCATACAATCGGTCAAGCAAAATGTGCGGCCTTCCGAGATCGAGTCTACAATGGATCCAATATCGATGCTGGCTTTGCAAGCACTCGCAGACGTGGTTGTCCTTCCGTCGGCGGGAATGAAAACTTGGCCCCACTTGATTTGGTTACACCCAACTCATTCGACAACAACTACTTCAAGAACCTGATCCAAAGGAAGGGTCTGTTACAGTCGGACCAGGTTCTCTTCAGTGGAGGATCGACGGACGGTATTGTTAAGGAGTATAGCAACAACAGAGCCACTTTCAATGCGGATTTTGCAGCAGCAATGGTGAAGATGGGTGATATCAGTCCTCTGACTGGCACGGCTGGGCAGATAAGGAGGGTGTGCAGTGTCGTCAACTGATTTGGGTCTGAATATTCATTTTAAGTCCATCGTTACTAAGTATGCATTCAATAAAAAAAAAAAAAAGTGTGCATATGTTATTAAGTTCATTTTAAGTAGAATTTTAGTTTCGTCAATGTCGAGGTTTTATTGTATTAGACCATCTTCAATTGTTCATTTCATCCATTCTTTCATTATCTTTTCCAAGTGTGAAATATTGTACGACTCTTTTACTTTTATCCGATATTATACATCTCTCTCTCTCTCTCTCTCTCTCTCTCTCCTTGGTGCAAGATCTATGCGTAAAGACATTCTCGAATCCTCAATTAACTTGTTCAACGTCTTAAGTATTAAAAAAAAATTTTAAAAAAGAAAGAGAAAATCGGTGACATGAGAAATTTGGCACTTAAGATTTGGACATTTAAATTTAAGAGAACTAAAATTATTATCCAAGCCAAAGTTGATGAAGGGATTGCCATTGGTTGATCATTCGGATCAACTTTATGAAGGTTGCCTTCTTGGCAAATATTTTAAAAGAAGAAAAGAAGCTTACTAAAAGAGGCGTCAACACGAGCTACAAATCTACTTTAACTCATTCATATGAACGTGTGTGAGCCAATCACTCATTACTCACTTGGTAATAACAACTATTTTTTCATTTTTGTTGATGATTTTGTCAAAAAACTTGGATTTATTTTATAAAAGAAAAGTCTGAAGTTTTTGGTGCTTTTAAGAAATTTAAGACTTTTGTTGAAAAAAAATTGGATTACATATTAAAGCCATGAGATTCGATTGAGGAGGCAAATTCCCATCAAAAGAATTTAAAGCATATTGTGAAGAAACATGGGATTCATTATCCTTTAACAGCCTGATACACGCCTTAACAAAATGAGATGGTTGAAAGAAAGAATAAAACAATTCTTAACATTGCCTGAAGCACGTTGAAAAGCAAAATGATACCTAAAGAATTTTGGACAAAAGTAGTTGATTGTGCGGTTTATTTGATGAACCGTTCCTCCACAAGGAATGTGTGGAACAAAACACTACATGAAGCATGGAGTAGAATAAAGCCGTAGTTTCACTGTTTTGTCAATAAATAAAATATCTCGAATTGAAATATTTATATTCAATAATAACAAGGGAGAATGAAATAAGAATCATCATCAATCATTTTATTAATTCTAGATTCGTATTACATCTCTCATATTTCCTTTGATTACAAACCCAAGTACATTCTAATCAATACAATGAAATAAAGGAAATCAGTTCAATGGCGATTTTCGCAACATTTAGGCTTGCGAAGCGTCTGTCGCAATGACAAAAGAGTTGCACGGGTTCGAGACTTATTGTTTTGTGCCAATATATGAAGAATATATGCATATGAGAATGAATCGCGGAAGAATTACCATACCACATAACATACAGGTTGTTGGAGCCCTTGTTGTATGGGCGCGCAACAGGGCAGGCTCCTGCAAGCTTGTATCTTCTTCTCCTGGGCTGCTTCCCGCGAGATACCTGAACATTGTGATTTTGGAACCTTTGAGCTCTCGATCACTTCTCAAACTTTTTTGATGATCCAAATGAGAAGGGGATGGGGGTATTTATAGGCCTTTGCATGTGTGGACTGCCTAAATCGCACAATTGTGTGTTGTTGCGCGGTTGCATAATGGGGTATATGACTAAGCTATGGTATATGATATTATGTCTGAGCTATCACCCTACATTAGGTAACGAGCCTCCCAAGCGACAAGTGAGCAATAATGGAGGTGACAAGCTTACTAAGTTGATATTAGTTAACGACCCTTACCTTATTGATTTACATACTATTGGGCATTATGCCGTACCTTTATAATGGTTGATTCACAATTAATATCGGGTGATGAATCCATATTTGAATTAGGGAACACTGGCAATGAGCCACGTGATCTTGCTTAGTTGACTCTTGATATTGTAATACTCTAATATCCCCAATATGCTTTTTTAACTTGTAATAATAAAGGATTGGCTAAAACATGCATACATGACATATGAATGTTATCGGGTACTTGGTTGATTGTTAAAAACCAGAGTACTGTTCGAACGACCCTCATATCTTTGCATGGAGATTATCGAGTACCTGGTTGACTGTTAAAGATCAGAGTATTGCTTGAACAACCTTTATTTTATTCACATGACATGTTATCGTATAGCATAACATTCATGCATTTAATTTAACTACTTTAGGGACTTGATTGCTATGTTATGTTCTCATTGCCTGTGCTTGATTGCATTGATAGTTTGAGAAATTTGGAAGAATGGTGACATTGAGTTGATCATCCACTCCCTCTCAGGATAGTGTTCTAAAACACCAACCTAGATGTCTGCGATGCATGTGTCATAAAGAAGGTTATACTGGAGGAGGCATACAAAGATTTAGTGGAGGAAGTACCCTACTTCCAACTGCAAGAGGGACATGAGTAGTCCCGTGAGTTCTCTATTTTATGAGATTTTGAGTAGTTAGATAGAACATTAAATAATAAATTATTTTATTGGTATGCTATGAGTCCCCAGCTAAGTGGACTCTTACATTTATATTTGGATGACTATATGGTTTGATTTGGACATGTTATTATTTTTGCACTATTAAACTCCGAATTAATGACACGTTTTGATTTATTTCTCTACTTTTCTGTTGGATATCTGTTAATTGTGCCAAAAACTAAGCTTCCACATTAAAAGTAATACTCAGAATATCGGAGATCAAATAGATACTTGTCCCTGAAATTTAGGGCATTATAGATACTTAGCAGCCTCAATATAATGTGATAACAATACTGATAGGTTACAACTAGAATCAATGCCGAACTGTTGAGAGATATGAAAAGCAGACACATACATTAGACAACAATCTGAAAGGTACATTTACATACCACAACAACCACATTGCAACCACTTATGTACACTACATCAAGTAGCCAGGCAAGCAGGCCAATTAAATAGGCTACCATGGGGATAACCGATAGAATTGGCAACAACCTCTAAGTTTGATGATTACAAAAAATTAATGCTTCCAATGCCTAGTAGATTCGATGGATAGAGGCCATTTCCTCTTGCGAGGAAGGTTAGATCTACAAGTATATAGGGAATCCATTTTACTAGAACTATCAATGCGGGCTAAACTGTCAACATGATAGTTTGCTTCTAAAGACATGAGATATTTTATGATTAAGTTTATCAAGTTTAGGCTCCAACTTACTGATTAGGTACTAGATTGCATGGGGCAAGAGGAAGGCTTTGAGAGGATATCGGTCAAGACTTTTGAGTCTATTTAAAAAATAATATTGTTTATCTTAAAGGTGGAGTACAACTTTATGCCATCAATGAGAGTTTGAGTCTTTGTGACCATTTTCATCGAGCTCCCATATAAGTGATGGAAGGAGACTAATATTCCCATTGTGATCTCTGCATAATTTGTCACCTCTGCTCTCACCAGGATTTCCTCTTGAGTAACCATAAACATTTAGCTTGAAATAGCCCTCCTTCGGCTTCCTTCAATACATGATTTGGGTTGTTATTCTACCTTCAGCTCTTCCCAGTATTCAAATTGCTTCAAGGCCTACACTTTCGAGGAAGGATGTAGACAACTCTGACACTCTGGTTGAAATTTCCTTTATCTGGCGATTAACTTTCCTAATCACCTAAGTGGGGCTACAAATGGAACCTTTGCATCTACTGGCATTCCTACATAGCCAAATTTCCTACATAATTAAGTAGGGCATGAGATTTTTGATCAATTTATATTTGGAGCTTCTGCTACCAAGCCTGGACTATATGATAACTCTTCATTGGGTAAAGTTCCCTATTTGGTCCCTAACATTAAAGATGCAGCTGTAGTGACTCCACATAGGGAACATCTGGGATGCAACAACACTGACATTTATACACGAGTTGGATACCTGAAATTCTAATAAACTCCATTTAAATTAGTTATCTTTATATAACTATTATATAATAAAAAGAGAAGCAACCAATTGTTGCATATCTAGTTGGTTAAGTACTCTTGCTTCTTACACCCAGATCCATTGCTCAACTAGCAGACTGAGTGGAGATACCTCGTTTCAACACTTGAGGTCTTGGTATCAATCCCTAGCAAGGGTGGCTAACATGGAGTGTGTGTACTGACATGGGTGTGTACTAACAAGCTACACACAACACCCCCCCCGTTCACTCCCCAAGTATAGGGTTGTGATGTAGTAATAAACTCGGTAAGACTGAGGTCGAATCCCAAGGGACTGATACCTGTACGTTATCTGAAACCAAGTAGAACTAGAACTAGACTAAGATGTGATCTAAACCAAATAGAATTTAAGGAATAATTGTGTAATAATTATCTAAAACTTAAGGAATTCAGAGGAAGAAAACTAAGGATTCAGAGGATCCACTTATAGAGATCAGGGAGATCTTATGCCTGTTCCAAAGATCATGGAAATTAAACTGAACTTCTTCTGTTATAATTTTAAAGAGATGAAAAGTATATGAATTAGAATGGATTCCATCATTAAACCATGCCTAGGAGACAGAGCAAACAAAAGAATTAAACTAATTACCAACCAATCAACAATGCATGAAAGTTAGGAAGGATTCCGCCATCCGACCATGCCTAGGAGACTATGGTGAACAACAGGGCTTCCTGACGTCATAAACATCAAAAGGAGAAAGAAATACTCAAAACCATCGCAGATCTATTGTAATTTCAGTCACAACAAACCATTAAAAATAACTGAAAGTATTCCTTTTAATTTGAACAAAAATCAACATCAGTCCGTCTAAACAATAGGCACAAGCAAAGTTTCTCCCATCAGACTACAAGCTTCACCTCTTAGCCCTAGCTAAGAGGTTTAGCCTAGCATGATCATGCTAGAACCAAAGAAGAAAACATGAAAGGAAAGAAATAAATAAAAAGAAAAAAGAAAAAGGAAACAAAAACTAGATATCTCTCTCTCTCTTGCTCAATCTCCACGTCCTTACCTTCGCCAAGCCAAGCCGTCCTCCCTTTTCTTCTGTTCTTTTCTCCTCTTATAGCTGTCCAGCGCCCCGGAGGAGTCAGTTCCGCACTCCTCTTTACGCAGCCGGTGCAGAACTTGTGACGCAATCCTGATTTGGAACTTACGCTGACATGTATGGTGGGGCCATGCTTGGTGTAACTTAAAAAATCCAGTCCGTTCATTGGATTGTGCACGGAAAACCAGCTAGACCTGATCGATTTTGGATCTGATTTGTGGTGGTTCACGAATAATCTTAATTCACCGTCAGTCATCTATTTGGATGATCGAAGACTGGTCTTCTGTGGTTTCCTAAATGTGTTACCTAGGTGAGGGAGAGAGGTACCTTGGGCTCTCAATGGACGGTCCAGATCCGACCGATGATGTACGGTGGCGGCCCACAAGATTCGCCCGCAGGCTCTGTTGCGAAACAGAGCCTACGCGTTTTAGTGCTGTGATGGTCGGTGGACCCATGATTGTTGTCAGTTCAAAAATCCACACCGATCATTGAACTTTACTCAAAAAAAACATTTGGAATTGGCTAGTTTTTTATTAGAATCGGTGTGGCCCACGTTGTTTTCTATTCCGCCATCTATTCTGCGATTAACGGTGCTCTTACATGCTTACATCTGCATGAGTCCGAAGAGAAAACTTGGAGATGGTCCAGAATACCCTCTGGAGAAGATGGACGGCTCAGATCACTCAAAGGAGCAAGGGGTGGGCCCCACTGAGCGAAACCGGCGGACCCACGTTCGCCGCTGTGAGTGAAATCTAAAATTGAGAAGAAGAGTCGGTTAGGGCTTGCTGACCGACTTTTGGATATTTGGTGTATGCCCGGTGCACCTACATAACGTGCACATGCACTACCTGTATGGGTCCCACAGAGATATTTGTGAGAAATCTACTCCGTCCATCCATTCTGCCATATCATTTAAGGCGTTGATTCAAGAATTGAGGCATATCCAGATGTCATGTGGGCCCAAAATTGACGGTTTATGGGCTGATCTATCCGTTGGGCCACTTTTACTAGGATCCAATGGCTGAAATTTGACGTGTACGGTTAATTTGTAGTTCTTAGGCCATTTATGAAGTTTCAAGCCCAACGGATGGTGGAAACCCTGTGATCTAGCATTCTGCACCAATTTCAGGCTACTTGAGTTTCAGTTTCTCGATTTTCTCAGGTCTCTGGCATGTAAATTTATCGATCTTGGTCTCCTGGGGTCCTTTCCATACTTTGGTGAATTCTGAGGGTTAAATCTCAGCTTTTAGCACCTTGTTTTAGTCCAAGCTTGTAAATACACCCTGTATCATAAACACGATTAAATCGGGCCGTTAAACAGTACCATGATTAGTGAATCCAGGTAATAACTGGGATCTGATATGCAATATTTGATCCTCAACACCCCAAAAAAAAAAAAAAAAAAAACTCTTGCTTCTTCAAAAGTGATTGAGGGTTTGAGTTAAACCCCATGTACCTTTTACTCTTAATTAAAAAGAACTTTGATAAGGAAAATTACTCAGCCCAATAAATTACGTCAAAAGAGTAAATAAATGGATTGTATATGCATCATATGTATTGATTAAATTATAGTAGGACCTACTGAATCACTTAATCTGAATAATCCAACGGTCAAATCTAAACCAATCATCATGGGGCGGAATAAATTAATGGATTGTTTATGCATCATATGTAATATTGATCACACAATTCTAGTAGAGCCCACCGAATCGCTGAATCTGAATAATTCAACATTCAGATCTAAACCAACCGATCATCATGTGTAACCGATGACCCGCCTAATAGTAGTCTTACACAAGTACCTTATGCTGACCTAGGTAGCAGAATTTAGTGTGCTCAAATAGGCTAAAAAATATCAAAAAATAAAAAATAAAAAATCCTTGGTGTAAAATTTAAAACTGCTCAAATGTTAAATGCTTGAGGTGAGGGCAATGTCCCATAGTTGATAATTGGTATCATCCTCTAACGTCTAATTCACCCACAACATGTTAAATATTTAGGCTTTTAGATAGTTCAAAATGGATTTTGGATAGTTTAGCCCATGTACGGCCACATCATTAGCCGTGGCTGTACCAGTTTTTGATTCTTCCCCACTGTGTCTGTTCAACAAGTTAGACTTTGACATTTTCAAAAAGTGCCTTCTTGCTTTTGTGCCCTGGCTGACTAGTTGAAGGGTATATTTGTCTTTTCAAACTCTTTTAAGATAAAGAAACTAGAGGTAGATGATTAATTTAATTAATGACGAACTTAGTAAAAAATTAATTTAAAAGTTTTTTTTTAATTATTTTTTTTAACCCCAAAAATCCTTGCAATTGTCAAATTTTATTTTATTTTTTTTTGTTTTTTTTTGTTTTTTCGTTTTGAAAAAATGCTTTCAGCTTTCATATTTACCAGGATCTGTCGCACCCTCTTGATGAGGATAAAATGACCTATCTACCTTTATCTTGAGAAATGAAATGTAAACAGAAGGGAATTACGTGCGGTCCTCGGTACCGGGCCTCACTTAAGAGGGTGCCCGTGATGCATGTATTCTATATCCACACCATCCATCCATCCACCCTTTTGCATGTGTACAGACGAGGAAAACAACTCTTCAGTATCTAGAGCATGAGCACATAAGAAAAAGGGCCCATTGATATATACACGTTAAGCTACACATCTTCTGCACGGCACCATATGTCCAAGATCCAGTCCAACCATTCAAACGACACCACTATACACGTTAAATTTTTTCTCCAACCTGTTCATATGTTTCCAATACCAAGCCTACATGCTATTTGAACCATATTTTCTTTTTGAAAAAAACGTATACAAAGTCAAACTAACTCAATGGATGGACTAAATCTCACTCGTATGCATCATATTAACACATGTGTGGCATGAACATAACATTATTATACACACGTGCGCCTAACAAGACTCCTTGTTATATGGGTCTCCCATTTCATGTCATGGTACCCTCATTGGTAGGTTTGGAGGGATGATTTTGTAAATATGAAAGCTGGAAATATGGTTTTGGAAAACTGGTATATATGAGGATATTTTTGGGTAAAACTCAATTTAAATAGGGTTGTAAGAATTTTGTAAAAATCTCTTTTTTAAGTTAACATCCCCCACACTAGCTTTGATTCTTCCACAGCGTCTATATTTAATTAGTTGACTTTGACTCCTTCCAAAATTGCTTTCTTGTTTTTTTGCCGTCGCAAACTAATTGGAGGGTATATTTGTCATTTCATACTCAAGAACAAGTACTCCAACGTGGGCTTTTGACCTTGGACGCCGTACGGCTAGTGACGCTGCCAGCAGCCAGGTGGCTAGTGGTCAGTGCTCTGTGGATCCACTATGATGTATTTGTTTTATCCACGCCGTCCATCCATTTTGAAAGATAATTTTAGGTCTTGATCCCAAAAATTAGGTAGATATAAA
This sequence comes from Magnolia sinica, assembly GCF_029962835.1. NCBI lineage: Eukaryota > Viridiplantae > Streptophyta > Magnoliopsida > Magnoliales > Magnoliaceae > Magnolia > Magnolia sinica. The sequence continues at coordinate 33,807,109 of NC_080574.1, read as the reverse complement.
TCTTATATAGACCACACCATGGGAAAACAATTGTGATTGAATTTCCACCATTAAAAGCCTCTAGGGTCCACTAATGGTTATTTGACATCTAACCCGTTGATTAGGTCATACAGACTTGGATGAATATATATATATCATAAGTAGGCGTGGCCTATTCGTTTCCTTTGACATTCTTGTTTTTAAAACTTTGGTGGCTCCCCATAAGTTTTTAATGGTGGGCGTTCAATCAACACTGTGAGATACAATTGAGATTTAGATCAAATTCATTTTTGGTCTCATACCATAAAATGATCTGGAAGAGCGGGTGGATGGCATGGATGAAACACACATCATGATGGGCCCATAGAGCACGGACCACTAACCATTGGCTAGTGGCAGGGTGCGTAGCCGATTCGTTTCCTTTGACATTCTTGTTTTTGTCTGCAAGGAGCCTCCTCACAACATGAAGAATGGGTCGGGCCAGCCACGGCTGCTCTTCCTACTGCTCGTCGAAATCACGTGTTTGTCAATAGCTGACCAAACCAATCTCTCTCTCTCTCTCTCTCTCTCTCTCTCTCTCTCTCTTTCCCCTACTTTATATATATGTATTCCACATGTTGATATCTTCACATTTCATCTTCAAATTCTTTGGTAGCTAGCATATAGAGAGAGAGTATTCCATTGGTACAAGTCTCGGATCGAGCCAACTCAGGTCTATGGGATACGACTTAAGGTCATGCGCAAACGTCGATCATAGGTCGCGAATTGCTGGAATTTAATGGGAAGGATCACGGGAGTCGACAGAACAGTACGGGTTAGGATACGGGTCTTACAACCCACTTCCTTTCAGGATAGTATTCTAAAACACCAACCTAGATGTCTGCGATGCATGTGTCATAAATAAGGTTATGCTGGAGGAGGCATACAAAGATTCAGTGGAGGAAGTACCCTACTTCCAGCTGCAAGAGGGACATGAGTAGTCCGGTGAGTTCTCTATTTTATGAGATTTTGAGTTGTACAATGGAACATTAAATGATAAGTTATTTTATTGGTATGTATATGAGTCCCCAGCTGAGTGGACCCTTACATTTTTGTTTGGATGACTATATGGTTTGATTTGGACATGTTATTATTTTTGCACTATTAAATTCTGAATTAATGACACGTTTTGGTTTATTTCTCTACTTTTATGTCGGATATTTGTTAATTGTGCCAAAAACAAAGCTTCCACATTAAAAGTAATACTTGGAATATCAGAGATCGAATACATACTTGTCCCCTGAAATTTAGGGCATTATAGATACTCTAGTAGCCTCAATATAATGTGACGACAATACTCATATGTTACAACTAGAATCAATGCCGAATTATTGAGAGATATGAAAAGCAGACACATACATTAGACAACAATCTAAAAGATACATTTACATACCACAACAACCACATTGCAACCACTTATGCACATTGCATCAAGTAACCAGGCAAGCAGTTTGTTAAATGGTCCAGACCTCAGGTAGGCAGGGTAAAATTAAATATTGACAGGGCTGTAGCTAGAAACCCCGGCCCATCTAGGGGTGGCGGCATAGGCAGAAATGCAAATGGCGAGCTGATTTTCGCTTTCTATTTGGGTTACGGCCATGCCTTTAATAACAGAGCGGAACTTCGGGTTCTTCATGATGCCATGCAGTTCACTATATCGCAGGGTTTGCATGACGTGCTCATCGAATCTGACTCTTCTTTTGTGGTGGAAGCTTTCAAGGGGTCGTCGCACCTCCATTGGAAATGGGATTACTGGTTATCGAGAATCAAAAATCTTTAAAAGAAAGGAAAATTTTCAATTTCGCTTATTCCCCATGAAATTAATGGGCCAACGGATGGCTTCACTTGTAAGGCCCGTATCCTAATCCATACTGTTCTGTAGACTTCTGCGATCCTTCCTGTCAATTAGGGGCCTTTGTTTTCTCGACAAAGTGGGCATAGGAGCATTAAGGGAGAAATAATTTCTTTTTCCTTTACAAGTTTATTTCTCTATACAGTCACATGATAGGCGATCCGGGCCTCTTTTATAACTCTGTTGATGATATGAATGGAAACATAGTTCTTTAAAACAAAAGAAAAAGTAACCAGGCAAGCAGGCCAATTAAATTGGCTACCATGGGGATAACGGATAGAACTGGCAACAGCCTCTAAGTTTGATGACTACAAAAATTAATGCTTCCAATGCCTGATAGATTCCATGGATAGAGGCCATTTCCTCTTGCGAGGAAGGTCACATCTACAAGTATATAGGGAGTCCATTTTACTAGAACTATCAATGCGGGGTAAACTGTCGACATGATAGTTTGTTTCTCTAAAGACATGAGATATATATTTTGTGATTAAGTTTATCAAGTTTAGGCTGCAGCTTACTGATTAGGTACTCGATTGCATGGGGCAAGAGGAAGGCTTCAAGAAAAATGAAAAAAAAGGACGGATTTTGAGATGGTTCTAGATCGTCTCTAAAATTGCTTGGTTTAAAGACGCTTTAGAGACGGCCGTAAACCGTCTCTAAAATTTTAGACGGCCCCTGACCGTCCTTAATATTGTCTTCAAAAATTGAACGTCCACAAATCATTTAAGACGGTCATTGACCGTCTTATATGGGTCATCTGAGACAGTCATTGGCCGTCCGCATTAGAGACGGTCCTTGACCGTCTTATATGCGGTCATCTGAGACGGTCATTGGCCGTCTGCATTAGAGACGGTCATTGGCCGTCTTTTACTTGCAATCTGAGACTGTCAAAGACCGTCTCTATTAGAGACGGTCCTTAGCCATCTTATAGCCCTGTCAAAGACCGTCTCTACTAGAGACAGTTAAGGACCATCTCTGTTAGAGACTGTCAAGGATCGTCTCTATTAGAGACGGTCCTAATCCGTCTCTAATACTCAATTAAGCTCCCCTCACAAAGTATGAATTTCGAAAAAAAAATAGTTAAGAAACTTAGAAAAATAATTAACAATGTTTAAGAAAAATTTAAATTTTGAAAAAAAAATTGTTGATAATTTTGAAAAAAAAAAATTTGATAAAAAATTGATATTTTGAAAAAGAAAATTTAAAAAATTAAACAAAATTGTGAAAATTTTGACAAATTGAAAAAATATATTTTTTAAAAAAGAAAACTAGATTTTGTATTTTGACAAGAAAAATTGAAAAGTTATATATAACAAAAGTGAGATTAAAAAAAATGATATTTTAAAAAAGAAAATTTAAGAAATTAAACAAAATTGTGAAAAAATTGACAAATTGTAAATATATATATATATAGAGATATATATATATATATATATATATATATATATATATATATATATATATATATATATAGATTAAAAAGAAAACTAAATTTTTTATTTTGATAAGAAAAATTGAAAAGTTAGATAACAAACGTGAGATTTCGATAAAAAATGATATTTTGAAAAAGAAAAAATAAAAAAATAAACAAAATTGTGAAAAAATTGTCAAATTGTAAAAATATATTTTTAAAAAGAAAAGTAGATTTTGTATTTTGACAAGAAAAATTGAAAAGTTATATAACAAAAGTGAGATTTTGGTGATGTGTTGTATATCCTTGCTGCCCATACATTTCTCCAACCCATTTTTTGGCTAGGTATAAACAATTGTGTAGATTTAAATCTTAAGTGGACTACACCACTAGAAAGAATGATAATATAATACCTTGCCATTAAAAATTATAAAGAGCCCATCGTAAGGTTTTAGTAATGTTTATTTGCAATCCAACTTGTTGATAATGTAAAGAAGATGTACATAAAGGTAAACTACAAAGATCAAATTGATCCAAAACTTTCGTGACCTTCAAAAGGTTTTTAATGGTTATTCATCATATTATTTTGATTGGTATGACCCACCTAAGATTATTTAGTTCTTATGATTTAAAATTACATCGTAAAATATGATGGAAAAATATATGGACGGTGTCGATATACATAAAATATATCAAGGTGGGCCCTACACGATTAGAGTAACACCCATGAAAGAGTTACCTAAAATAGTGAAATGGTACTGTAAGGTCACCTCATGGGAACTTCCCGTGAGGTTAATCTCTGTGTGCCCCACCATGATGTGTGTAGAACATCAACACCATGCATTTGATGTGTCCCATTTAAGTTCAAAAATCTGTCATATACGAAACTCAGGTGGGCCATAGCATCTAAAACTATGTGAAGACATCCCTAAAACATATAAAAGCATTTGGTAGGGCTCACATGAGTTTTGGATGTGTGTGAAACTTGGTCTAACTCCTCATCCAAGTGGGACACACATAATGAATGGGTTGGATTTATGAACCACATCTAGGTGGGCCCAATAAATGATTATGAATGTTTTAATGGGAGGGTAACCCTTTCAACTATAGTATGTGGTGTGGCCCACCCAAGTCATGAATTGACTTTATTTTTAAGCTTGTGGCCCACCATGGAATGGTGCATCTGATTGACGGGGTATATCCAAAGTTCAAGTGGACTCACCATAGAAAAGAGTGGGATAGTGACACCCACTATTGAAACCTTCTTAGGGCCCGTTGCGATGTTTATTTGAGCTCCAATCTGTTTATAAGTTAATACAGACATGGATGCGGTTAAAACTTGGTTTGATATCCCTCATCCAAGTGGGACACACATAATGAGTGGATTGGATATGTGAATCACATTCAGGCAGCCTAATATATGATTATGAATGTTTTAAGGAAACCCTTCTCCACAACATTTAGGTGAGTTACTCGTTACCCTTACCAGAGTAAACTCTGTGGGGTACTCTGTTATTTATTTATTTTATCCATTCCATTCATCCATGTTAACAGATAATTTGAAGTCTAAAGAACAAAATGGAAGCATATCCAAAACTCAAGTGGACCACACCACAGGAAATAGCTAGTATGATTGAACCTCTACCATTTAAAATTTCTTGGAGGCCATAGAAGTTTTGGATCAAGTTGATGTTTGTGTTTTCTATTCATTCATATATTTTTGATATTATGAACAACCTTTAACCGTTTTTGGACAATCTAATCAGTCCATATTGAAAAGTAAATAACTTCGGATGTTTAAATCAAAATTCACTCAAATTGTTGATCAATCTTGTTTGCCCAATATCTCTCTCATATGTAGCATGATTGGGGCGAGTAACTAGTCAATTTGAGGGTAATGAACATAAATTAGAGTGAATGGACCGGACATGTAAAATGGGCCAAATATTTGTCAAAATTGTGACCCAATTTATTGACCTCGTGAGAACCTCGTTATTTATTTATTTTATCCACTCGTTAATCTATGTTAACGGATAATTTTAGGGCATGATCCGAAAAATGAAGAAAATTAAAATCTCAAGTAGACCACAAAGACAAGAAACAGTTTGATTGAACATTTACCATTGAAAATTTTTGGAGGCCAAAGAAGTTTTGGATCGACTGATGTTTGTGCTTTCTCTTCATCCATGTCTTTGTGATCATATTAACAAGTTGGATGACAAATAAAAATTACTTTAGACCCTAGGAAGGTTTCAATAGTGGAAATCACTATTCCACACTGTTTCCTATGTAATGGTCCAATTGAGCTTTGGATCTACTTCAATTTTGGGATCAACCCCTAAAGTTAGCATTAAAAAGGTAATATTTTATATATAATTAAAATGTAATATTTAAATGATTTAAAATATCTAAATTTATATATATAATTAAAAGGTAATATTTATATGATTTAAAATGTTATATGAAAAAGAATATTGAAAAGTTTAGAAATTTTAACTATGTTTGAGAACAAAATGATGCTTCTGAAGAAAAAAATCGAAATTTTGAAATTTTTGAGAAAAAAATTTAAATATGAGAAATTTTTTGAGATTTTAAAAATAAAAATTCAAAATTTGTATTTTATTTTTTTTAAAAATATTTTATAATAAAAATGATATTTTTAAGGTCGTGGCCCACCATAGAATGGTGCATCTGACTGACAGGCAGATCCAAAGTTCAAGTGGACCCACCATAGAAAAGAGTGGAATAGTGACACCTGCTATTGAAACCTTCTTAGGGCCCGCCACGATGTTTATTTGAGATCCAACCTGTTTATAAGTTAATACAGACATGAAATAAGGTGGGACATACACATAGTTTTGATGTGTCCCCTTTTGCTTATGAGATATCTCAAAAATCATCCGTATACGAAACTCAGGTGGGCCATACCATCTAAAACTATGTGAAGACATCTCAAAAAATATAAAAGCACTTGGTGGGGCTCACATGAGTTTTGAATGCAGAACCTGGTCTAACCCCTCATCCAAGTGGGACACACATAATGAGCTTGATCCAAACTTCTCCAGCTCCCAAGAAGTTTTTAATGGTGGAAGTGCAATGCCCAATTTGTAGTCCACTCAAGCCTTGTTCTTGCCTAATGTTTTGCATGATACCTTATAATGATATGAGAAAAAATATTAGGTTATAGGGCTCTACAGGGCCTACAAAAATATATGTTTTATATCGAAGCTGTCAATCTATTTTGAAATATTATTACAGGGCTCTATAGGGCCTACAAAAATATATGTTTTATATCTAAGCCGTCCATCTATTTTGAAATATTGTTATAGGTCATGAAACTAAAAATCAGGTATATTGAAGGCTAAAGTGGACCGCACAGTAGGAAACATGGAGATTAAATCACATGTGCTTCCTATGGTGTGGTCCTCTTGGGCTTTCAATCTACTTTATTTTTGGTATCATGTACTAAAATTATTTATTAAAATTAATGGATGGAATAGATAAACAAAATACATTATGGTGGGTCCCATAAAGCTCCGGACAGGACATCCATGTCCGTCTTACCCCATCCACGGCTAAAATCGAAAAACGAATTGGCTACTCTCCCAGCCACCAGCCCCGTGGCTGGTGGTCGGTGCTCTGTGGGCCCCACCATGATGTATGTGTTTCATCCATTTTGTTCATCCATTTTTAAAGATCATTTTATTGCTGGATCCTAAAAATGAGAGGGATATAAATATAAGGTGGACCACATCATATGAAAACAATAGTGATTGGATATCCACCATTAAAATCCTCCTAAGGCCCATTGTACTGTTTATTTGACATCCAACATGTTGATTAGGTCATACAGGCCTAGATGAAGGGAAAAAATAAAAATCAGCTTGATCTAAAACTTTTATGGCCCCCAGAATATTTTTAATGGTCAACGCTCATTCAACACTGTTTCCTGTAATGTGGTCCACTTGAGATCGGGATATACCCCATTTTTGGTCTTATACCATAAAATGATCTGTAAAAAGAGATGGATGGCATGGATGCAACACATACATCATGGTGGGTCCCACGAAGCCCCTGTCAGGATCGTCCACGGTCCGTCTCACAAAACGTCGCCCAATTTTGGGCGCGCGCTCAAAACAGAGCTGCGCCAAAACGGGTTCTCTCTCTCTCTCTCTCTCTCTCTCTCTCTCTCTCTCCCTCCGTTTTCCAATCCTCTCTCTTCTTCCTTGTCTCTGCTCCATCTCTCTCATTCTCCTCCATCTCTCCCTCCCTCTCCCTCTAATAGCGCATGCATCTCCCTCTCCCTCAAACAACCCACGCATCTCCCTCTCCCTAGGGTTTTGGTGAACCACTTACCTAGGGTTTTCTCATTCTAGCTCGCGGCTGGAAGGAGGGGCAACCACTCTAGTTTATTCCTCAGCTGGGAGGTAGCAACAATGGTAATGTTAAGGCCGTTGATTCGAAAGCGAAAGGTTGATATATTTGGGGGTTTTCAAATTTGGAGGTTTTTTTGGATTTAGGGGTTTTCAAATTTGGGGGTTTTCGAATTTGGAGGTTTTTGGATTTAGGCGTTTCCAAATTTAGGGGTTTTCAAATTTAGAGGTTTTTGGATTTAGAGGTTTCCAAATTTGGGGGTTTTCAGATTGATATTCAGAGCGGAGATGGGCTACAACGACTGGGTTACCGTTTTGAGTTTGTTCTTTTCAATGGTGGATATTTGATTTGTTCTTATTTTTGCCTTTACTTTGAATTTCCTCATTTTATGCTGTTTTCTTTGCCGATCTGTGTTTTTAAGCTATAAATCCGGATCTAGATATGTCAAGACTTATATATTTGGCTCAAAAGCTTCTTAGAAGCATTGGATCTAGCTATATCGATTTCATTCCATTGGATTTTTTTTTAATGTTTTCCGTATCTATGATTGCCTTTGTTTCTCTGATTTATAGCTTTCTGTGCTTCACAGATCAGATCTGATTTATGTTGCATGTATTAGCTCTAGTTCATTCATTTAACTTAGTAGATCTTTTGAATTGATGGTTTTGTGTTTGTTATGATGGCACTATCGAGATTTAGCTTGCAGATCTACACTTACAACAGAGTGTTGGCAACACACCCGCAATACACATTTCATACATGTATGACAATCCAGATTGTCTACAAATCATGGATCTCATTGTGGTTGGACATTATACATTTGATGAACAGATTAAGGCTATACTCCATTCATGGTGGGGTCCTTCCAGTATGGATTGATGTACATGATTCTGTGTATACTTTTTGTGGCAAACTCATTTCTTAGTCCACTCCTGTCTGAATATGATTTGTAGAGGTGGTGTTTTGTTCTTTATTCTCTATTGTATACTTCTGAATCTTTCTCATCCTTTCTTTCCTTCTAGATTATGTGGATTTTTTCCTCAACAAAAAGATTCATTGCTTCATTGCATTCTTGTTACTGCGTTGTAGCCTGTCGGTGTGTTTTATCTGCTTTCTTCTTTATTCTGTTGGAATATGAAGCCCTTTTTGTGCAAGTATCATGGGCAATTTGAATGAAATCACACATTCATTCATGTAATCACAGTTGCAAAAATTCAGCATTATTTCTAAAAACCGAATTTATTTCTAGATTTTTCAGAAAAAGCATTGATTAGTGTCCAGCACAAGCATCTAATAACCTGTTAGAGAATGCAGAGTTGACAGGCTTCAATGGTTTTCTGGATTCTATTAATGTGTTTCTATATAAATATCATAACTCTGTTATGTTCTGTTCTTTTCTGGTTTTTTAATCTTATAGGATTCTATTTTTTTCCCTATCCTTTTTTCTGTTTTGGATTTGGGTATTAATTGAACTTTAAAAATGTTCTCATTTAAGAGATACTATTTTGGGCTTCTGTTTCAGTTTCCACAAGAGGTTTGTGGTGTCAGTATACTTTTTTTTTTCATTAGATGTTGGATTTTGATTATTTTTTCTCCTTTTGTAAATGGCATGTTTTGATGAATGCATTGAATAGGGTTAATTTTATTTTGTGTTTGAAGTTTGTGAATTCCTGTGTGGGGCTTAAGTGGTCCCACCTATGATTGAGTTGAATCATTTGGAATTTTATAGAAGGGGAGTTAATTGGTACTCTTGCAGTGTCTCACGGTTGATGTTGAGGTACTCAAAATTTTTATCATGTGGCAAAGGCATACATTAACTCAAATTTTTAATACTCTTGATCTTTGAGCATGGAAATTCATTGAACTCATACTACTGGCTAGTTCCATTTCACTATCCTTTTGGATAACTCAATATTCTTGTTAGGTTATCTAACAAGGTGGGTGTAGAGGTGCATGTTAGTTTACCAAACTCATCACCTTTCACCCTATTATGTAGTGGCTTATCTTTGATTTGGGATTTAATTGTGCAGATATGAGATATGGTTGCAATAGCAAAGATAATGAATGCAACATTGGTCCTTCCTTCTCTTGATCACAAGTCCTTTTGGACAGATCCGAGGTATGAACTCTTGCCTACAACAACCATGAGAATCTTTCACTGGTTTTGGTAGACTAGAAAACTGAAAAAACGGGGCTTAATGTACTTTCAATAGAATCTTGTAGTGATTTTAAGGAACCTTTTGATTGGAAGTGCTTCATAGAAGTCTTGAAAGATGATGTTGAGATAGTGGAGTTCCTCTCACATTTAAGTGTAAAAATGCTACATCAGATTCTGTTTTAGAGACTTGGTTTTGCTCAGATCAGATTCTGTTTTTTTTAAAATCTTTTTAAAGTCAAGCTAGGAGAGTTTTCAACATCACCAGTGTTTTTTTCTCTCTCTGCTTGTTTGTTTGTTGATGAAGGCGACATTTTGATTGGTGGGCTGTGAGATTCGAATTGTAAGGTGCAAAGATGGTGTAAGGCAGTGACATCACGGTATCTTCTTTTATTTGATTAACAAATGGTTCCTGAATGTTTGAGGTATTATAGAATGCTCAAGCTAAGTTCCTGAATGTTTGAGGTCTCATTATACAATGCTCAAGTAGAGTTTGTACAATATGTTTAGGTGAGTCAATTTATACAAGTCGGGTCCATGGTTCAGTAATCCAAACTTTTCATAGATGGGCCACATATGGAAGGATCCTGAGATTGGAAGATCCCAGCTATAGAATATTTGGCCTTTTCCAGGTTGAATGTAAACCATTGCTGAGTTTTCTTTCTCAAGCGACTATTTGTCAGACTAGCCCCATGTGTACAAACTGAAAAACAGAAATGGTTGAGCATTGTATGAAAGGCCAAATGGCTTAGATGTATATAATTTTTAGCATGTATACAGTGGAATCAACAAAAACTAATGTATATGCTCGAAATTGATGGAGCAAAGCCGGATGTGCGTCGGAGCTATCCGGATGTTCTCTTATTTTTATATATATTAAAAAAACATGTATAAATAACATTATTATTCCAAGTTGTCACGAAAAAAGAAAATCCTTAAGTGCTACAAATATGGATCTAAATCTCTACCTTTCTTTGTTTTTCTTATGCTGATCTCTTTCTTATGTGATATATCCTATTAAAAATCCCTAAAGGCACGGATCTCCCAAAATAGAAGACTACTAATGACTTGCACATGACTAATTGCAGCATATCTTGTCAAAAAGCTTTTGTGTTTTCCAGTTATATTTGTGTTGGTTTCAGAGTACAGGTAGCAATAGAAAGTGTTGGCCGATTGTGGCTTATAGACAAAGGGATGAGTAACCAACAATACGAATATGGGAGGCCTTCCCCAGGTATCCAAATGCTTTTAGATATAATTATGTTGTTTTTAAATGTATTAGATCGAAATTGATGGAGCAGACCCGGATGTGCGTCGGAGCTATCCGGATGTTGAGGGGTCCCTGGAAGGTGGGAACCGTTATGACCATGATGAAGTGTCCATTTCCTATGGATAACATTGGAGTGGCGTGGCCATGGAGAAGCCATGTTTATGTATTAATTCGAAATTGATGGAGCAGACCCGGATGTCCGTTGGAGCTATCCGGATGTTGAGCAGGGGTCCCCGAAAGGTGGGAACCACTATTATGACCATGATGAAGGTCCATTTCCTATGGACAACATTGGAGGGGCCTGGCCATTTGGACATCGTGTTTATGTATTTGATCGAAATTAATGGAGCGCCGGATGTGCGTCGGAGCTATTCGAAAGAGCGGGATTCCCTGGAAAGAGGGAACCGCTATTATGACCATGATGAAGCTGTCCATTTTTTATGGACAGCATTGGAAGGGCCTGGCCATTTACGCCGAATGGCCGTGTTTATATCTGTATTTGCAGGGACCATACCCTTAACCTAAACCAAAACCTATGACCTAAAACCTTAACCTATAACCTAAACCTCAACCTTAACCTAAACATAAACCTTTAACCTAAAACCTAAAACCTAAACCTAAACCTAAAACCTAAATGTATTCTCAAATCCCTAAACCTAAACCTACACTTAATCCTAATCTTAACTCCCTAACCTAAACATATACCTAAACTTGAAAACCCAAACATAAACCCAATCCCGAACCCGAACCTAAACCTTAACCTTAACCTATTCTCAATTCCCTAAACCTATATCTTATAACCTAAACCCCGAACCCGAACCTAAACCTAAACCTTAACCTTAACCTATTCTCAATTCCCTAAACCTATATCTTATAACCTAAACCTAAATCTTAACCTATACCTATAACCTTAACCTAAACCTAAACCTTAACCTAAACCTATAACCTTAACCTAAAACCTAAACCTATAACCTAAACCTAAATCAAAACATATAACCAAAACCAAAACCAAAACCAAAACCTATATCCTAAACCCGAACGCATTCTCAACTCCTATAACCCATAATCTAAACCTAAACCTAAACCTATAACCTATAACCTAAACCAAAGCCAAAACCTATAGCCTAAACCCAAACCCATTCTCAAATCCAAAAACCTATAACCTAAACCGTTAACCTATGACCTAAATCAAAAGCTAAATCAAAACCTATAACCTAAACTTAAAACCAAAACCTAAAACCTAAACCTATAATCTATAACCTAAATCAAAACATATAATCAAAACCAAATCTCAAAACCCAAACCTAAACCTAAACCTAAACCTAAAACCTAAAACCTAAACCTAAACCTATAACCTAAACTCAAATCCCTAAACCTAAACCTAAACCTAAACCTAATCCTATAACCTAAACTCAAATCCCTAAACCTTAACTTATAACCTAACCTAAACCTATACTTATAACCTAAAACTATTCTCAAATCCCAAAACCTATAACCTAAACCTAACCTTTCCCTAAACTTATAACCTAAACTCAATTCCCTAAACCTAAACCTAGACCTAAACCTAAACCTATAGCCTAAACTCATATCCCTAAACCTATACTTATAACCTAAAACTATTCCCAAATCCCAAAACCTATAACCTAAACCTAAGCTTTCCCTAAACCTATAAGCTAAACTCAATTCCCTAAAGCTAAACCTACACCTAATCCTAATCTCAACTCCTTAACCTAAACCTAAACATAAACTTGAAAACTCAAACTTAAACCCAATCTCGAACCTGAACCCGATTTCCTAAACCTAAACCATAACCCATTCTCAAATCCAAAAACCTATAACCTAAGCCTAAACCAAAACCAAAACTTAGAACCTAAACCCGAACCCATTCTCAAATCCCAAAACCTATAACCTAAACCCGAACCCATTCTCAAATCCCAAAACCTATAACCTAAACATAAACCTTAACCCAAAGCTATAACCTATAACCAAAACCTATAACCTAAACCCGAGCCCATTCTCAAATCCCAAAACCTATAACCTAAACCTAAACCTATAACCTATAACATAAATCAAAACCTAAACCTAAACTTAAAACCTAAACCTATAACCTATAACCTAAATCAAAACCTATTACCTTTCCCTAAACCTTAACCTAAACCTATAACCTATAACTTAAATCAAAACCAAAACCAAACCTAAACCTAAACCTAAACCTATAACCTAAACCTAAACCTAAAACCTATTGTATTCTCAAATCCCTAAACCTAAACCTACACCTAATCCTAATCTCAACTCCCTAACCTAAACTTAAACCTAAACTTGAAAACCCAAACCTAAACCCGATCCTGAACCCGAACCCGATTTCCTAAACCTAAACCTTAACCTATACTTATAACCTAAACCTATTCTCAAATCTCAAAACCTATAACTATAACCTAAACCTTAACCAAAAACCTATAACCTAACCTAAACCTAAACATATAACCTTAACCTAAACCTAAACCTATAACCTTAACTTTAACATATAACTTTAACTAAACCATATAACCTAAATCTATTCTCAAATCCCGAACCCGATTTCCTAAACCTAAACCTTAACCTATTCTCAATTCGTTAAATCTATAACTTATAACCTAAACCTAAACCTAAACCTATACCTATACCTTAACTTAAACCTATAACCTATAACCTAAACATAAACTTAAAACCTAAATGTATTCTCAAATCCCTAAACCTAATCCTAATCTCAACTCCCTAACCTAAACCTAAACCTAAACTTGAAAACCCAAACCTAAACTTGATCCTGAACCCGAACCCGATTTCCTAAACCTAAACCTCAACCTATTCTCAATTCCCTAAACCTTAACCTATAACCTAACCTAAACCTAAATCTATAACCTAAACCTAAACCTATAACCTAAGTGTATTCTCAAATCCTTAAACCTAAACCTACACCTAATCCTAATCTCAACTCCTTAACCTAAACCTAAACCCGATCCCGAACCCGATCCCGATTTTCTAAACCTAAACATTAACCTATTCTCAATTCCCTAAACCTATATCTTATAACCTAAACCTAAACCTAAACCTAAACCTATAACCTATAACCTTAACATAAACCTAAACTTAAACTTGTAACCTATAACCTACACCTAATCCTAACCTCAACTCCCTAACCTAAACCTACACCTAATCCTAATCTCAACTCCCTAACCTAAACCTAAACCTAAACTTGAAAACCCAAACTTAAACCCGATCCCGAACCCAAACCCGATTTCCTAAACCTAAACCTATAGCTTATAACCTAAACCGAAACCTAAACCTATACCTAAACCTAAATCTAAACCTAAACCTATAACCTATAACCTAAACATAAACCTAAAACCTAAATGTATTCTCAAATCCCTAAACCTAAACCTACACCTAATCCTAATCTCAACTCCCTAACCTAAACCTAAACTTGAAAACCCAAACCTAAACTTGATCCTGAACCCGAACCCGATTTCCTAAACCTAAACCTCAACCTATTCCCAATTCCCTAAACCTTACCCTATAACCTAACCTAAACCTAAATCTATAACCTAAACCTCAACCTATAACCTAAGTGTATTCTCAAATCCTTAAACCTAAACCTACACCTAATCCTAAACCCGATCCCGAACCCGATCCCGATTTCCTAAACCTAAACATTAACCTATTCTCAATTCCTTAAACCTATATCTTATAACCTAAACCTAAACCTAAACCATAACCTAAACCTAAACCTAAACCTATAACCTATAACCTTAACCTAAACCTAAACTTAAACCTGTAACCTATAACCTAAACCTAAACCCAAAACCTAAATGTATTCTCAAATCCCTAAACCTAAACCTACACCTAATCCTAATCTCAACTCCCTAATCTAAACCTAAACCTAAACTTGAAAACCCAAACCTAAACCTGATCCCGAACCCGAACCCGATTTCCTAAACCTAAACCTTAACCTATTCTCAATTCCCTAAACCTATAGCTTATAACCTAAACCTATACCTATACCTAAACCTAAACCTAAACCTATAACCTATAACCTAAACATAAACCTAAAACCTAAATGTATTCTCAAATCCCTAAACCTAAACCTACACCTAATCCTAATCTCAACTCCCTAACCTAAACCTAAACCTAAACTTGAAAACCCAAACCTAAACCTAATCCTGAACCCGAACCCGATTTCCTAAACCTAAACCTCAACCTATTCTCAATTCCCTAAACCTTAACCTATAACCTAACCTAAACTTAAATCTATAACCTAAACCTACACCTAATCCTAATCTCAACTCCCTAACATAAACCTAAACCTAAACCTAAACTTGAAAACCAAAACCTAAACCCGATCCCGAACCCGAACCCGATTTCCTAAACCTAAACCTTAACCTGTTCTCAATTCCCTAAACCTATAGCTTATAACCTAAACCGAAACCTAAACCTATACCTAAACCTAAACCTAAACCTATAACTTATAACCTAAACATAAACCTAAAACCTAAATGTATTCTCAAATCCCTAAATCTAAACCTACACCTAATCCTAATCTCAACTCCCAAACCTAAACCTAAACCTAAACTTGATACCCCAAACCTAAACCCGATCCTGAACCTGAACCCGATTTCCTAAACCTAAACCTTAACCTATAACCTAACCTATACCTATATCTATAACCTAAACCTAAACCTAAAACCTAAGTGTATTTTCAAATCCTTAAACCTAAACCTACACCTAATCCTAATCTCAACTCCCTAACCTAAACCTAAACATTAACCTATTCTCAATTCCCTAAACCTTTATCTTATAACCTAAACCTAAACCTAAACCTAAACCTTAACCTAAACCTAAACCTATAACCTATAACTTTTAACCTAAACCTAAACCTAAACCTGTAACCTATAACCTAAACCTAAACCTAAAACCTAAATGTATTCTCAAATCTTTAAACCTAAACCTACACCTAATTCTAATCTCAACTCCCTAACCTAAACCTAAACTTAAACTTGAAAACCCAAACCTAAATCTGATCCCGAACCTGAACCCGATTTCCTAAACTTAAACCTTAACCTTTTCTCAATTCCCTAACCTATATCTTCTAACCTAAACCTAAGCCTAAACCTAAACCTTAACCTAAACCTAAACCTAAACCTGTAACCTATAACCTAAACCTAAACCTAAAACCTAAATGTATTCTGAAATCCCTAAACCTAAACCTACACCTAATCCTAATCTTAACTCCCTAACCTAAACCTAAACCTAAACTTGAAAACTAAAACCTAAACCCGATCTCGAACCCCAACTCGATTTCCTAAACCTAAACCTTAACCTATTCTCAATTCCCTAAACCTATAGCTTATAACCTAAACCTAAACCTAAACCTAAACCTGTAACCTACACCTAAAACCTAAATGTATTCTTAAATCCCTAAACCTAAACCTACACCTAATCCTAATCTCAACTCCCTAACCTAAACCTAAACCCGATCCCGAACCCGAACCCGATTTCCTAAACCTAAACCTTAACCTATTCTTAATTTCCTAAACCTATTGCTTATAACCTAAACCGAAACCTAAACCTAAACATATAACATATAACTTAAACATAAACATAAAACTTAAATGTATTCTCAAATCCCTAAACCTAAACCTACACATAATCCTAATCTCAACTCCCTAACCTAAACCTAAACCTAAACTTGAAAACCCAAACCTAAACCCGATCCCGATCCCGAACCCGATTTCTTAAACCTAAACCTAAACCAACACCTAATCCTAATCTCAACTCCCTAACCTAAACCTAAACTTAAACTTGAAAACCCAAACCAAAATCCGATCCCGAACCCGAACCCGATTTCCTAATCCTAAACCTTAACCTATTCTCAATTCCCTAAACCTATAGCTTATAACCTAAACCTAAACCTAAACCTATAACCTATAACCTTAACCTAAACCTATAACCTATAACCTATAACCTAAACCTAAACCTAACACCTAAATGTATTCTCAAATCTAAACCTAAACCTACACCTAATCCTAATCTCAACTCCCTAGCCTAAGCCTAAACTTGAAAACCCAAACCTAAACCCGATCTCGAACCCGAACCCGATTTCCTAAACCTAAACCTTCACCTATTCTCAATTCCCTAAACCTATAGCTTATAACCTATACCTAAACTTAAACCTAAACCTATAACATATAACCTAAACCTAAACCTAAAACCTAATATATTTTCAAATCCCTAAACCTAAACCTACACCTAATCCTAATCTCAACTCCCTTACCTAAACCTAAACCTAAACTTGAAAATCCAAACCTAAACCCGATCCCGAACCCGAACCTGATTTCCTAAACCTAAACCTTAACTTATTCTCAATTCCCTAAACCTATAGCTTATAACCTAAACCTAAATTTAAACCTAAACTTAAACTTTAACCTAAACCAATAACCTATAACCTAAACCTAAACCTAAAACCTAAATGTATTCTCAAATCCCTAAACCTAAACCTACACCTAATCCTAATCTCAACTCCTTAACCTAAACCTAAACCTAAACTTGAAAATCCAAACCTAAACCCGATCCCGAACCCGTACCCAATTTCCTAAACCTAAACATTAACATATTCTCAATTCCCTAAACCTATAGCTTATGACCTAAACCTAAAGCTTAACCTAAACCTAAACCTAAACCTAAACCTATAACCTATAACCTAAACCTAAACCTAAACTTAAAACCTAAATGTATTCTCAAATCCCTAAACCTAAACCTACACCTAATCCTAATCTCAACTCCCTAACATAAACCTAAACCTAAACTTGAAAACCCAAACCTAAACCCGATCCCGAACCCGAACCCGATTTCCTAAACCTAAACCTTAACCTATAACCTAACCTAAACCTAAACCTATAACCTAAACCTATAACCTAAACATAAGCCTAAAACCTAAACCTAAACCTAAAATCGAAATGTATTCTCAAATCCCTAAACCTAAACCTACACCTAATCCTAATCTCAACTCCCTAACCTAAACCTAAACCTAAACTTGAAAACTCAAACCTAAACCCGATCCCGAATCCGAACCCAATTTCCTAAACCTAAACCTTAACCTATAACCTAACATAAACCTAAACCTATTACCTGCACTTATAACCTAAACCTATAACCTAAACATAAGCCTAAAACCTAAACCTAAACCTAAAATCGAAATGTATTCTCAAATCCTTGAACCTAAACCTACACCTAATCCTAATCTCAACTCCCTAACCTAAACTTAAACCTAAACTTGATAACCCAAACCTAAACCTGATCCCGAACTCGGACCCGATTTCCTAAACCTAAACCTTAACCTTAACCTATTCTCAATTCCCTAAAGCTATAGACTATAACTAAAACCTAAACCTTAACTTAAACCTATAACCTAAGCCTAAACCTTAACCTAAACCTAAACCTATGACTTAAACCTTAACCTATAACCTATAACCTAAACTTATAACCTAAAACCTAATCCTAAACCTAAACCTAAACCTAAAACCTAAAACCTAAACCTAAACCTATTTTAATGATCAGTTTTATTTTTAAAAAGTGCCCACTTTTTTGGAAGAAGTTTATGCAATTCTTCATGATTCTGAATTATAATGTTTTGTTGGTTTAATATTTTTTTTTCAGGTGAAAGACACAAAAAGAAAATTGTTGCTGATTTTTTTCTTTTTTTATTTATGATGTTAAACTTATATGTATTTATGTGTGGATGAATGTAATGTGGATAAGATTGCTTGTGTTTGGATGGATGTAGTTTATGTTTGGATGAATGTAGTTTATGTTGGATTTACGTAGTTTGGGTTGTTTAGATGGATGTGAATGTGAATATGATGAAATATATTATATAACAGGTGTATATTAGGAAGAATATGATGAAATATATTGTAACAGGTGTATATTGACCCTCATAAAAAGGACGGTCTATGATAGTCCTTTTAAAGGACGGTCGATGGCCGTCCTTTAAAGGCTTATAAGAGAGACAGCCCCAGACCGTCCTTTTTAAGGACGGTTCACGACTGTCCTTTTTTAGGACGGTCCATGACCGTCTTTTGAAAGCCTATTCGAGACGGTCTACGACAGTCCTTTTTAAGGACAGTCCATGACCGTCCTTTTTAAGGACGGTCCATGACCTTCCTTTGAAGGCTTATCAAAGACGGTCTACAACAGTCTTTTTTAAGGACGGCTAATGGCCGTCCTTTAAAGGCTTATAAGAGACGGTCCGAGACCGTCCTTTTTTAGGACGGTCCATGACCGTCTTTTTTTCGTCAATAAAAATGATGATTTTCGACCGTCCTTTAAGTAATACGACACGTCAAAATTTGACGGCCTTTGCGATGGTCCATGACCGTCCTTTTTGGTCATTTGAGACGGTTTTAGATTGTCCTTTTTTCGCAGTTTTGGCATAGTGGTATAAGTGATATCGGCCAAGACTTTTGAGTCTATTTAAAAAATAATATTGTTTATCTTAAGGGTGGAGTACAACTTTATGCCATCAATGAGAGTTTGAGTCTTTGTGACCATGTTCGTCGAGCTCCCATATAAGTGATGGAAGGAGATCACTAATATTCCCATTGTCTGCATAATTTGTCACCTCTGCTCTCATCGGGATTTCCTCTTGAGTAACCATAAACATTTAGCTTAAAATAGCCCTCCTCCGGCTTCCTCCAATACATGATTTGGGTCGTTATTCTACCTTCAACTCCTCCCAGTATTCCAATTGCTTCAAGGCTTATACTTTCGAGGAAGGATATAGACAACTCCTCTAACACTCTAGCTGAAATTTCCTTTATCTGGCGATTAACTTTCCTAATCACCTAAGTGGGCTACAGACGGAACCTTCGCATCTACTGGCATTCCTACATAGCCAAATTTCCTACATAATTAAGTAGGGCATGAGATTTTTGATCAATTTATATTTGGAGCTTCTGCTACCAAGGCTAGACCATAGGATAACTCTTCATTGGGTAGAGTTCCCTATTTGGTCCCTAACATTAAAGATGTGGCTGTAGTGACTCCACACAGGGAACATCTAGGATGCAACAATACTGACATTTATATGCGAGTTGGATACCTAAAATCCTTATAAACTCCATTTAAATTAGTTATCTTTATATAACTATTATATAATAAAAAGAGAAGCAACCAATTGTTACATATCTAGTTGGTTAAGTACTCTTGCTTCTTACACCCGGATCCATAGCTCAACTGGTAGGCTGAGTGGAGATACCTCGTTTCAACACTTGAGGTCTTGGTATCGATCCCTAGCGGAGGTGGCTAACATGGAGTGTGTGTACTGATTACAATTATAGTAGGACCCATTAAATCACTTAATCTGAATAATCCAATGGTCAGATCTAAACCAATCATCATGGGGTGAAATAAATTAATGGATTGTTTATACATCATATGTAATATTGATCACAATTCTAGGAGAGCCCACCGAATCGCTGAATCTGAATAATTCAACGGTCAGATCTAAACCAACCGATCATCATGTGTGACCGATGACCCGCCTAATAGGAGTCTTACACAAGTACCTTATGCTGACCTAGGTAGTAGAATTTAGTGTGCTCAAATAGGCTAAAAAATACAAAAAATAAATAAAAGTAAATAAATAAAATCCTTGGTGTAAAATATAAAACTGCTCAGATATTAAATGCTTGAGGTGAGGGCAACGTCCCATAGTTGATAATTGGTATCATGCTCCAGCGTCTAAGTCACCCACAGCATGTTCAATATTTAGGATTTTAGATAGTTCAAAATGGATGTTGGAGATTAGTTTAGCCCATGTACGGCCACATCATTAGCCGCGGCTGCATAAGCTTTTGATTCTTCCCAAGTGTGTCTGTTTAACAAGTTAGACTTTGACATTTTCGAAAAGTTCATGAATTCTTGCTTTTGTGCCCTGGCTGACTAGTTGAAGGGCACATTTATCATTTCAAACTCTTTTAAGATAAAGTAACTAAAGGTTGATGATTAATTTAATTAATGAGGAACTTAGTAAAACATTAATTTAAAGTTCTTTTTTTTAACCCCAAAAATCCTTCCAATTGTCAAATTTTTTTCATTTTGAAAAAATGCTTTCAGCTTTCACATTTACCAGGACCGGTCTCCGACCCTCTTGATGAGGATAAAATGACATTATCTTGAGAAATGAAATGGAAACGGAAGGGAGTTACGTGCAGTCCTCCGTACTGGGCCTCGCTTAAGAGGGTGCGGGTGATGCATGTATTCTATATCCACGCCATCCATCCATCCACCCTTTAACATGTGTACAAACAAGGAAAACAACTCTTCAATATTTAGAGCATGAGCATATAAGACAAAGGGCCCATTGATATACACGTACGCCACACATCTTCTGCATGGCACCATATGTCCAAGATCCAGTCCAACCATTCAAACGACACCACTGTATTTATCCCTAGCGTAAGAATTAGGTTGATCCATCTGCCAGATGGGTAACAATTTTCAAAACAAATGCCTGGCTCTGAAAAACCCGGATAAAGTTTTTCTCCAACCTGTTCATATGTTTCCAATACCAAGCCTACATGCTATCTGAACCATATTTTCTTTTTGAAAAAAAACGTATACAAAGTCAAACTAACTCAATGGATGGATTAAATCTTACTCGTATGCATCATATTAACACGTGTGGCATGAACATAACTTTATTATACACGTGCGCCTAACAAGACTCTTTGTTTCTCTATGGCTCTCCCATTTCATGTCATGGTACCCTCATTGGTAGGTCCAGCGAGCTCAACTCTTTAGTGTTTGGCCCGCTCGACCAGTCGTAGGGCTTGCTCGACCGGTCGTAGGGGTCCTCGACCAATCGTGCAATCAGCACGACCAGTCGTGGTTAAGCAGATTCTTTCTGCAATTTTGTGCAAATTGTGGATTTGAGTCCTTTCGTAACAAGGATGCAGAAGGGAATTTCCTAAAGCTATAAATAGGGGTCCCTAGG